>NC_081371.1:45218555-46561889 GCF_030684315.1 Stegostoma tigrinum
GCTCCTCTGGGGAGCAAGAGGCGGCGCCGATACAGTCATCAATGTACCGGAGGAAGAGGTGGGGTTTGGGGCCTGTGTAGGTGTGGAAGAGGGACTGTTCCACGTAACCTACAAAGAGCAGTCCCTCTTCCGCACCTACACAGGCCACAAACCCCACCTCTTCCTCCGGTACATTGATGACAGTATCGGCGCCGCCTCTTGCTCCCCAGAGGAGCTCGAACAGTTCATCCACTTCACCAACACCTTCCACCCCAACCTTCAGTTCACCTGGGCCATCTCCAGCACATCCCTCACCTTCCTGGACCTCTCAGTCTCCATCTCAGGCAACCACCTTGTAACTGATGTCCATTTCAAGCCCACCGACTCCCACAGCTACCTAGAATACACCTCCTCCCACCCACCCTCCTGCAAAAATTCCATCCCCTATTCCCAATTCCTCCGCCTCCGCCGCATCTGCTCCCACGATAAGACATTCCACTCCCGCACATCCCAGATGTCCAAGTTCTTTAAGGACCGCAACTTTCCCCCCACAGTGATCGAGAACGCCCTTGACCGCGTCTCCCGCATTTCCCGCAACACATCCCTCACACCCCGCCCCCGCCACCACCGCCCCAAGAGGATCCCCCTCGTTCTCACACACCACCCTACCAACCTCCGGATACAACGCATTATCCTCCGACACTTCCGCCATTTACAATCCGACCCCACCACCCAAGACATTTTTCCATCCCCTCCACTGTTTGCTTTCCGGAGAGACCACTCTCTCCGTGACTCCCTTGTTCGCTCCACACTGCCCTCCAACCCCACTACACCCGGCACCTTCCCCTGCAACCGCAGGAAATGCTACACTTGTCCCCACACCTCCTCCCTCACCCCCATCCCAGGCCCCAAGATGACATTCCACATTAAGCAGAGGTTCACCTGCACATCTGCCAATGTGGTATACTGCATCCACTGTACCCGGTGCGGCTTCCTCTACATTGGGGAAACCAAGCGGAGGCTTGGGGACCGCTTTGCAGAACACCTCCGCTCAGTTCGCAAAAAACAACTGCACCTCCCAGTCGCAAACCATTTCCACTCCCCCTCCCATTCTCTTGATGACATGTCCATCATGGGCCTCCTGCACTGCCACAATGATGCCACCCGAAGGTTGCAGGAACAGCAACTCATATTCCGCCTGGGAACCCTGCAGCCATATGGTATCAATGTGGACTTCACCAGTTTCAAAATCTCCCCTTCCCCTACTGCATCCCTAAACCAGCCCAGTTCATCCCCTCCCCCCACTGCACCACACAACCAGCCCAGCTCTTCCCCCCCACCCACTGCATCCCAAAACCAGTCCAACCTGTCTCTGCCTCCCTAACCGGTTCTTCCTCTCACCCATCCCTTCCTCCCACCCCAAGCCGCACCCCCAGCTACCTACTAACCTCATCCCACCTCCTTGACCTGTCCGTCTTCCCTGGACTGACCTATCCCCTCCCTACCTCCCCACCTACACCCTCTCCACCTATCTTCTTTACTCTCCATCTTCGGTCCACCTCCCCCTCTCTCCCTATTTATTCCAGTTCCCTCCCCCCATCCCCCTCTCTGATGAAGGGTCTAGGCCCGAAACGTCAGCTTTTGTGCTCCTGAGATGCTGCTTGGCCTGCTGTGTTCATCCAGCCTCACATTTTATTATCTTGGAATCTCCAGCATCTGCAGTTCCCATTATCTCTGATAAAGTTTAACATGATCTCCTTTTATAAAAGGACAAAATATTTAAAGACAGGAAAACAGTTTGCACTCTCTCTAAACTGCTAATAAAACTTTTTTTAATGAAAAGTGGTTAATATAAGGCTGAAACCAACTTGATAAAGAACTCTAATCATTCAGTAGTTTAGCGACAGATTGAAATTTCATCTATGATTTTCTGTCATAAGTTATCTATATCTTTAACAATGTACCAGAGTGCTGTCAGAGCCTGTGGAACTACATTGCAAAAGGTCATCTCCATGTGAAAACAGGTATTCTCCCAGTGATACAGGCACAAAATAAAAAGCAGTTTCTCCTCCTACAAGAAACTTTTTTGTAATCAAACTATAAATATTAAATTCAACCAGGAGTGGAAAAAACATAAATGAGCCATTTGATCTGAAGGCTTGTAAAATGTCAAAGCAACAAAATAAAGTCAGGGAATTATAAACAATATTCATTAAGAATTCTCACAAGCCACTCAAAACAAAGTAAATTCATTAAGTATAAAATAATATAAGAAAAATCATGACCCTCAAAAACACAAGTCCAGTGTACAGAAGTGTAAGTTTATGCACTTTGGTCAGAAGAACATTGAAAGACAATACAAAATAAGGGTACCATTCTAAAAGGGGAGGGGCAGAAGGACCTACCTGTGTATATGATAGATTATTTGAAGTTGCAGGATATGTAGAGAGAGCAATTAATAAAGCATATAGTGTCGTCAGCTTATTAACAGGGGCCTAGAGTACAAGAACAAGGATGTGATATGAGATGACTGTTAGATCTCAGCTGGAATACTGTGTATAGTGCAGCAGGCTCTGTGGGCTGAAATGCCTACTCCTGTTTCTCATTCTTATGTTCGAAGGATTAACACAAACCTACTTTATTAGCTGCATCTTGAAGACATGCAGAAGACATTTTACTGGATGCGTCTCAGTGCCTCCAGAGACAATTAAGCTGCCTCATTTGTAATGCAATGTTGACTCCATATCAAAAAGTCCTAACTTAACAATCAATGTCTTTAAAATCTCTTCCATGAACAAACCCAATTCTATTATAAAACGCCTTTTATCAATGAGCTGACTTCTGTATCACAAATGGGAAAATTTTTAAGTATTGATTTAGTCAGGTGCTATATTTACTTGTTTTGCTATATAAAAAAAGCATTTCAAATTAGAAACCAGTTTAATATCTCAGCAACTTGTCAGAAATAATGGGCAAGTTGGTAAGAAATATATTCAGTATGTGTAGGAAGTTTAATCACAATGAACGATCATCAACTTAATAAAAATGGGAATAATGCTGTTGACCACAGTATTCTAAAACTGGTAGAATTTGTAAATTATTCTAGGTTCACATCTAGAACACACTTGAAAACTAAACCAAACCACCACCGGCCTCATCTCTAGACCAACTCGCCCTTTATCCCTGTCTCCTTGACCTGACACAACTTGTCCTTCTCTTCTACCTATCTGCTCATCCTACTTCACTCTACCTGCAGTCATCTATCACCATCCCAACACCTTCTCCAGTCCCACCCTTCCCCTATTTATTTCTGAGCTCCCTTCCCTGCTCCCCAACCCCCCATTTCTGAAGAAGGGTCCTGAGCCGAATATCAACTTTCCAGCTTGTCTGATACAGCCTAGCCTACTGTGTTTCTTCAACTCCACACTGTGTTATCTCGGAATTCAGCATCTGCAGTTCTTAGTATCTCCAGGAATGTCACGTTACAGGTGCCTGTGTAACACATCACAACTTTAACCTACTTACTGCCTCGTAATAAATCTGTGAAAAGACAACACCCTATGGATTTTTAACTTTGCAAAAGCAATATGAACAGTGCTAAGCATCTATTGAAATCAGCTAGGTTTAGAAACTTTAGATGATATATATGAAGACTTATTCTAAATAAAACATTTACACAATGGCAATGGAGAGACTGCCTACCAAGATCTGGTCAGCTGTCCAATATCATTTTCTTCAATTCCAACATTACTCTGAGTCTGGCACTGTTTATAATGGATCTGCGGGTTCCAGCAACAATGAAACAGCAGGCAAGCTAATAAATCAGATTGCAGAATTCTTGCAGGCAAAACAGGTAGTAAAAACAGCTCAACCAATTAAATTTCATGTTTCAATTCCTGTACAGAAAGATAATTCAAGATTGGAACATATGCTTGGTAGTAAGGTAAAAACAGAAATATCAAATTTTCCAAAAAACCTTAAAATCCTAAGATTTCACACACATAAGAATTAGTTTTTCAGAACCAAACAAGTTGTTCAGCAATGATGATAACTCAACACATCATAAAAATTTCAGCTGTATTTCATTCAACAAGGCTCAAATCTTTCAATGCATTTTACAGTGAGAACAGATTGTAAATGGAATGTACAAATTTCAATGTCACGACAATTCACTAATTCTATCTTGTATGCGTCAATGAACACTGCAATAGCATATCCCAAGGTTATTAATGACAACAGCATTCGGATTTCTATGTTTAGATACATATAGGGGACACCAGAAATTACATTCAGATGTACACATGTTTAGATGATGGTAAGTGCTGATAGTTTCACCTTCTTTATACCCTAAATTCGGGGCCATGCCATCAGAAATCTGCAGTTTCAGTGAACCACAGGAAAATTAATTGACAAAGAGAGCATACACAAAACAATGGTAGTCAACATAAAATAAACCCAAAAATCTCCTACCCCATGCAAATAGTAAGCAGGTAGAAAGAGTGAAATGGGTCTCATCTGGAACAAAGAAGATAGGACAACCCTAAAATACATGAGTATTTTGTATCAGGGTTTACAATAAGGAGGAATTGGACAAAATATCAGCAGCAATGGAAACAGGGGAAGTAACAGAGGGGATGAAAATTGTGAGGCACACAAAGACACCACAAAGGTTGATCCACCTACAATGCATAAGTCACCTGATCCAAATGGCTTGCATTCTAAGATGCTAAAGGAGATGGCAAATCTACTTGCCATAATCTTCTAATAATTTTCTTAGGCATATGGAAGGTGTCCAAGAATTGCAGAGTTCCAAATATAACACCCTTATTCAAGGAAGAGTGTAAAGACAGTCTTGGCAACAACAGGCCAGAAAATTTAAAATCAATGATAATTACCACTTTAGAAACAATAATAAAGGAGCAAAATTAACAGTCACTTGGAGAGTTTGAGTTAATTGAGAATAACCAGCACAGATTTGTGAAAAGCATTTCCTTGGCCAAATCCAATAAATTGTTTTGAAATAGTAATGAAATAAATGCAAACAGATGTTATTGACGTATATTTTAACAACATGTTTCATGAAAAAAAACTAGTTACCAAACTGGAGGCTCACGATATAAGGACAGTCAGTTATAATTTGATTTATACAACTGACAAGAACAGAAAACAGTAAGCCATCGTAAAATGAGTATTTTCCAGACTGGAGGATGGTAAACAGTGGTGTTCTCCAAACATCAGGACTGGGTTTTTTTTTAAATATATACACGAGGGATTTGGATAGTAGAATTTAGTCTCAAGTTCCCAAATTTTAGAATGATACCAAACTTAGAGGAGCAGCAAACAGTGAGGATAATAATAATTGATTGCAGCAAGTTAGTAGATGGAATTTAATTAGCTAAGTGTAAGGTGATAGATATTTTTGGCAAAAGGAGCAAGGAGGCGCAACACAGATTTAATAGCATAATTCACAGTGCAGAGACAGAGGGAGCTGTGGCGATGTGCATCAATCTTTGAAGGTGCCAGGCCATATTGAAAATGTGGTCAGGAAAGAATATAGCATCTTGATCTTTATAACTCGAATTTTTGAGTACAAAAGTTTGAAAAGATATGCTGAACCTTTATAAAGTTCTAGTTATGGCCATATCTAGGAGCATTGTGTCCAGGAGAATGGTACTTTAGCTACCAGATTAGGTTGGAGAAGCCAGGGTCGTTCTCTGAAGCACAGGAGATTAAGGGATTTGATGGAAGTGACAAGATTAGCGAAAGTTTAGATAGGGAAAACTTTTTCCGTCAGCTGATGGTACAGGAATTAGGGGACAGATTAACAGTTTTGGGCAAAAAAAAATGAAGGGCGAAAATGAGAACGAACCTTTTACACCACAAGTGGTAATGACCTGGAACCAGATGCCCATGCAGGTGGTGGGAGCAGAGACAATCAATGATTTCAAAAGGAAATTGAATAGGCCCTTGAAAATAAGCTTGCATGGCTTCAGGGATATAGCAGAGGACTAGAATAAACATTATGGCTTGAATGACTTCCATTATATGCCATTTGTAACTCTACGATTCCAATGAAACCTCTATAGTAATTTAAATCAAACAAAATAAAGGTTCAATACAAACAAATATGTACCTCTACATAGTGCCTTTACCATTCCAAAGAACAACAAGATACTGAGCCAACAAAGGAACAGTCAAATCAGCTTGGTTAATGAGATGTATTTTAAGGAGGCTTTGAAAAGATGAAAGGAATGATGAAGGAAGGAAGTACAGGGGTCAAACAAAGCATTGGGAAAACTTAGCAGACCTGGCAGCATCTGTAGAAAGTTAATGTGTCGAGTGCACTATCCCTTCATAAGGAGGGTTACTGCAGTATCTGTATAGAGGGGCCAGATTTCAGTAACAAACCTGAATAGATGTCAAGGTACAATGCAATTCCAAGCGAAGTGGAGTGAGATTCTCTCTTTCACTGTCACTTTGGCATGTTACCTCAGATTCTGGTGGCACTTCACTGCATAGCTGTAGCTTCAGTGAGAATGTATAAGCAATTAGTTGGAAGTTGTCCCTGGCATTTCAAGTTCTGATCACTAAGTTAGTGCGCCAAAAAGCCTTTACCTTACCCAAGTAGCAGTCATTATCAGTTAAGTGTGAGCTGTCTTCAGTCCTTTGTTGATCAGTATGAACTCAAAGACAGGTGTCAGTATAACATCAAATAGTATCAAGAACCTGATTAACAAATGCTGGCCAAGATCCCAATGCTGGCCAACTTCCCATTTAAGAATTACAAAATAAGTTGTGTGTTTTTCATTTTACATTACAGTTTGTGTCCAAATGTCATCATTAAGTTGCAAAGGCACAATCTATAAAAAGACCTATAATGGTGCTAGTCATATCAAGCTAATAAAAAAAAACATAGAACATTACAGCACAGTACAGGCCCTTCGGCCCTTGGTGTTGTGCCGACCTGTCATACCGATCTGAAGCCCATCTAACCTACACTAATTCCATGTACGTCCATATGCTCATCCAATGATGACTTAAATGTACCTAAATTTTGAGGCTTTTAGTGAACTAGATGGGTTTTTTCTGACAAATCGACAATGGATTAATGGTCATCATTTGAATCTTAATTTCAGATATTTGTTGATTTCAAATTCCACCAGTCATGGTAGGATTCATTTGGTCTACGTCTGTGCCACTTAACTAAGAACTGACTACTCCAATCCCACGTTCTGACTTCAAACCTATATCCTTGAAAACTTTGGCAACAAGTGACTCTTAAATGTTGAATGTCTGACTCAACCCTGTGGCCCAGCATTTTCCCATTACTATCAAGTCAGGGATCAACCCCGTTTCAATGAAGAGTACAAGAGGGCAGGCCAGGAGCAGCACCAGGGGTACTTAAAAATGAGGGGCCAACCCAGTTAAGTTGACAAAAAAGAACAATGGTTAGTTCTAAATGATAGAGTTCAGTAATCCCACAACCAGTAGCAATGGTCTAGTGGTATTATTGCTGGACTGTTAATCCAGAGCCCTAGATAATGTTTTGGGGACCTGGGTTTGAATCCTACCATGACTGGTGGAATTTGAAATCAACAAATATCTTTAATTAGTGAAGTTTTCCTGCAACTCATGTAAAATTTAATGAAATGTGCATTCTCGTTATTCGGGCATTGGCATCTCAATGTGTTGGTTGTATGCAGACGTTTGCAAGGGCAAATGCATTTTTTCTGGTCTCCAGGTAGCACAAGCCTGCTTTTTGTGTGGTTTCATGATCCAGTGATAGAAGTACAATACCCTCATTTGACCCAGTATATATGGTTAAAGCATCATAGTACTTGTTCCAGAGATAATGGGAACTGCAGATGCTGGAGAATCCTTGATAATAAACTGTGAAGCTGGATGAACACAGCAGGTCAAGCAGCACCTCAGGAGCACAAAAGGTGACGTTTCGGGCCTAGACCCTTCATCAGAGAGCTTGTTCCACTGCCACAAAATTGCAAGCATAAGACAATGGCTCAGCATATGGTTTACATGAATATAACTCCATTTTTTTAAAAAGAACAAGTGCCACCTTAAAAAAAAACTGGCATTTAATATTTATATGCCATCCTTCACAGCAGAATAGAAATTGCAACAAGTTGCTCTGGCAAGCTTTCAATTTCAGTTGGAGTATCACAATCACAGGCAGTACAAAAAATGAGAGCTAGAGGTAACATTTACACATAAGCCAAAGTCAGGCACAGTGAGGTGGAAAAGATGTCAGTGCTGTACTTGCTTTCAGCAAGAAAATTAGGTCAAGATGCTGGTAGAGGAATACAGAATAAAGAGGAATTTATACTGAATACACTGTACAGCTCTGGATAACAACTAGAATGAAAAGCGATTAACATTCTCTTTACTGGTAGCAGTTCTTTTCCTCCCCCTACAATCCGACAGTCTTTTGACACCCGCATGGGCCCCAGCTATGCCTGCCTCTTTGTAGGTTACGTGGAACAGTCCCTCTTCCGCACCTACACAGGCCCCAAACCCCACCTCTTCCTCCGGTACATTGATGACTGTATCGGCGCCGCCTCTTGCTCCCCAGAGGAGCTCGAACAGTTCATCCACTTCACCAACACCTTCCACCCCAACCTTCAGTTCACCTGGGCCATCTCCAGCACATCCCTCACCTTCCTGGACCTCTCAGTCTCCATCTCAGGCAACCACCTTGTAACTGATGTCCATTTCAAGCCCACCGACTCCCACAGCTACCTAGAATACACCTCCTCCCACCCACCCTCCTGCAAAAATTCCATCCCCTATTCCCAATTCCTCCGCCTCCGCCGCATCTGCTCCCATGACAAGACTTTCCACTCCCGCACATCCCAGATGTCCAAGTTCTTTAAGGACCGCAACTTTCCCCCCACGGTGATCAAGAACGCCCTTGACCGCGTCTCCCGCATTTCCCGCGACACATCCCTCACACCCCGCCCCCGCCACAACCGCCCCGAGAGGATCCCCCTCGTTCTCACACACCACCCCACCAACCTCCGGATACAACGCATTATCCTCCGACACTTCCGCCATTTACAATCCGACCCCACCACCCAAGACATTTTTCCATCCCCTCCCCTGTCTGCTTTCCGGAGAGACCACTCTCTCCGTGACTCCCTCGTTCGCTCCACACTGCCCTCCAACCCCACCACACCCGGCACCTTCCCCTGCAACCGCAGGAAATGCTACACTTGTCCCCACACCTCCTCCCTCACCCCCATCCCAGGCCCCAAGATGACATTCCACATCAAGCAGAGGTTCACCTGCACATCTGCCAATGTGGTATACTGCATCCACTGTACCCGGTGCGGCTTCCTCTACATTGGGGAAACCAAGCGGAGGCTTGGGGACCACTTTGCAGAACACCTCCGCTCAGTTCGCAAAAAACAACTGCACCTCCCAGTCGCAAACCATTTCCACTCCCCCTCCCATTCTCTTGATGACATGTCCATCATGGGCCTCCTGCACTGCCACAATGATGCCACCCGAAGGTCGCAGGAACAGCAACTCATATTCCGCCTGGGAACCCTGCAGCCATATGGTATCAATGTGGACTTCACCAGTTTCAAAATCTCCCCTTCCCCCACCGCATCCCTCAACCAGCCCAGTTCGTCCCCTCCCCCCACTGCACCACACAACCAGCCCAGCTCTTCCCCCCCACCCACTGCATCCCAAAACCAGTCCAACCTGTCTCTGCCTCCCTAACCGGTTCTTCCTCTCACCCATCCCTTCCTCCCACCCCAAGCCACACCCCCCGCTACCTACTAACCTCATCCCACCTCCTTGACCTGTCCGTCTTCCCTGGACTGACCTATCCCCTCCCTACCTCCCCACCTACACCCTCTCCACCTATCTTCTTTACTCTCCATCTTCGGTCCGCCTCCCCCTCTCTCCCTATTTATTCCAGTTCCCTCCCCCCATCCCCCTCTCTGATGAAGGGTCTAGGCCCGAAACGTCAGCTTTTGTGCTCCTGAGATGCTGCTTGGCCTGCTGTGTTCATCCAGCCTCACATTTTATTATCTTGGAATCTCCAGCATCTGCAGTTCCCATTATCTCTGAGCCTTTTGATAAAGTTTCTTTTGTTACGTGAGAGTTCAAAGCTTGCTAAAAGGTGTTCCCAAATTTACTTGCAGCAATTTCATCAAATACTTACAAGTTACAATTACATAAAATGTATTAGGTTAATTAAAAAATATTAACATAATCACTTTAAATTTTAACAAATCCAACTTGACACCGTTTAAGATTTAGAAGATTTCTGAAGTAAAACTTCTTAGCTGTGCAATAACGTGATAAATCACGGGGTTTTGTCTGTTGGATTGGCTTGAAGTTGCAATGGATAGAAAGCTCAAGACAGTTATTACTGGATCAGGGAATAACTTGCTTAAACCTCTGCCAGATGTAGTTCTGCCTTATGTTCAGCTGCACATGTGTACACTCCAAAAATTGCTGTCCAATTTGTGCTGCTCCTCCACTAGCTTCGTTATGTAGGTATTGCACTTAGAAAGGCAAAATGTATGGTGAAATTTCCAAAGCTGGCCGCAAAAAGCTCACTAAACAGGCCAGAAATAGTAAAAAAAATTGCCCACTCGTGTTGTAAAGTTTCTCACTTACCCAAGTCTTAACTATTTACAAACAACCTCTCTGATATTGAAAGAACATACACACAGTGTCTCATTTCTTCAGATTTTAATTATTGATAGGGACTTAATTTCTTTTGTATTTTCTTTTGTATCGCTTACTATTAATTCTAGCTTTCTCGCTATTTGTCTTGTCTTTTGCACCATTTCTATACATTTTCCAAGACAGCCGATGACTACAATTGTTGCTAGAAAGTTCAAGTAACAGTTGCAGGGGGATAGGAGTGTAATGAATGGCAAACATCATTTGCTAATCACAAACTCTAGGACACTTCTATGCATTTTAATCAGAACGTATAGAAAAATGACAGAAAAAATTGTTTTTCACAATTATTCGCATTTTTTAAGTTGCAATCGGTAAACAAGGTCAATTTCGTTGAGACAATGAAGCAATACTGGATCGATTATTTCAAGAGCTTTATGCAAAGCTGCTCTGACTCAAATAACTGTCACATCACTTTTGTTGCAAAATTTTGTGCACAAAATGTGTAATTTGAAGATGACAGAGTAATAAGCTAACTGATATAGAGGATGGAGCCTGTTCTAATAGTAAAAATTTTCCAGTCTTGTTTATGGTATTCTGTGATGTACAGTTGCCTTGACAAAGAATGAGATATCACATAACATGAAAGGAAGGAAGAGCTACACATTTCTTCAAATTCTGTGTGTGGTTTAGGAAAGGTACTTTACAATAAAATGTATAATACATTTGGGATCAATACAAAGTGCATTTGTACATACAAATTTAATTTTTTAGATGGCAATGTACTGAGTTACAGTTACAGTTAAATTAGTAACTACTATTCACAAAATTGCCTGCATTTTTGTAAGCCTAACTAGCAATAGTGGCTACAAATTAGTCAACAGATCATAAAAATGCCATCTTGTATGTGGTCTTCAAAACTACTTGCCCAACAGTCTCCCAATTGACAGAATCTACTACATCTGCTACAGCTAAGTCAGAGTGATTTCATTGTGATTTCATTATACATGAATGACACGGGTTAGTTCAGAATTCCATTTTCCCTTATTTGTGTTCTGCATAAACTTCAGATAGGTTGTCACATCTAAAAACATGGGTATTTTGGATTACTTGATGGTTTGTCAAGTTCCTCTTTTTCTGAGGATTTTAATGTCAGACTGGTAAACTTGACAGCATTTGGTCTGAGGAAGTGTTTTCACAAATAAGGTAAATATTTAATTCCTGCACTATTTTATTTCTGATATTAAAAAGTTTGGAAATGTAACATTTTAATAAGCTTCCCTTGTATTCTTGGTATTTGCGGTTGACCTATTCCTATAAGTGGAGACTGAGCCCAGAGAGAGAGAAAACCAGTTGGGTAACCAAAGATTGGAATCAGCAGCTATTCATTCTCCCAGGCTGACCACCATTCCGTCATCTGCCCAACTGGGTTTTTCCCCTCTCTCTCTCTCTGGGCGCCATCTCCACCCATCATTTACGCCTGCCCCCGCCTCTAACCCATATACCAACCTTTTCCTGCTAAATCAGTTCTGAAAAAAGAGGCACTGGACCCAAATCATTAACTCTGTTGTCTCGCCACAGATGCAGACTTGCTGAGTTTTTCCAGCATTCTTTGATTTTGTTTCTGATTTCCAGCATCCGCAGGTCTCTTTTTTTTGGTAAGCATAGTTAAAGCTGTGAGAAAAGTTGTTTGGAGGCAAAGCGGAGTTAATATAGCAAGTAGAAAACTGGTATAAAGCAAGCAATGGATAACGCCAAGTAAGTAGCGATTTCACTATCACAATTTTCAACAATTTTGAAGCTCAAGGTGACAATCTGAGAACAGTTTCATAAGCAGAAATTTTCTTCAACAAGGAAGATAAGAATAGCGTGGTTTCTTATTCCAACATCAACAGAGCTCTGCTTATATGGTCAAAGACAACTCAAATAGAGAGTCCAACTCTGCAGGAAAGGGGAGTTGCTGCTATAAAGAGGCTGGGCAACAAGAAATGACTGGACCAGTTCAAGAAACGATAATGCATCATCTTCCAGCGAGGGTGCAGCAGGTATGGCAGCAATGACAAATGATTAAGCTGCAAAACTGTTTTGTGCACATCCAGAACAAGAATAGTCCAAGGGCAATTTTAACATGGATTAAACTACATTATTTTTCATCTTTTACCAGAGTGCTTTTAAATTTTAAAGATAAAATGTGTAATGACAGAAAAGCAAGGAACTTGTCACTGCTATGATCTGCCCCATCTGATGGCAGAGAAAAGCTGCCACTTCTTGTGACAGGAAATCCACAAAGCCATGTTACTTTAAGTCAAGACACAACCCATGCAGTATGAGGTTAACAAAACAACCTGGATGACCTCCATTATTTTTGAAATGTTGATCAGGAAGGTGAACGAAGCATACCAATGGAAGAAAAAGATCATTATGACAACTGACCTGCAGACAGCGAGATCACTGAGCTGAAGAGCATCAAACTGACCATCATGCCTCTCAACCTGGACCTAGTTCTAGCCAACGGATCAGAGGGATATTCGGAACTTAAAAGGCAACTACCATGACAGCTGAATTTTCACTTTATTGAAGCCATGAATAAGAAGCAAGAACACAATCCAACTGTTCTCAAGGTCACGCCCATGACTGATGAGGCATTGAAGACAGTGACAAAATAACAACCACAAATTGCTTCCACCACACTAGATTCAAACAGGTTACATCTACGGAACATGTCAAGAATGAGGAGCAGCACGGGGAGGCCAATCAATCCAATGACCCAAATATCTTTTTCAATTAACTCTGAGAAGCTGTCACAGTATTTCCAGCACAGCTGATCACAGAAACGTACAATGAGGTGGATGATGCCATATGCCATACAACTAACTGACAAGGAAACAGTACATTCTTCAATTGCATGAATCCCATGAATATCTGCCTGCTCACCAGCCAGTTTCCCCAGCAGAAGCTGTAAAGATTGGAGAAGCACTCCAGGACTTCTTTCAACTTTGTATCAAGGATCATTATTCTATTCCTAAGCTTCAAGGTATGACCCGGTATTTAAGTGCATAGATGACATGGCAGATGATATTGCACCCCCCAAAGACAGCACACTAAGCAGAAATGAATTAGCTTTTCTAGAGCTAACTTGCAACATTTTTCAATGCTTTTAACGGCAGACAATTGTACCAGTGAACAAACTGAAAAGTAAAGCCATTTTTCACTTATTTATTGCATCACAGTGTTTTCACTTGACATGGAGGGGACATGCATGTGCAAAACCAGATAATACTGGAACTCCTTGCGTATCTACAAGGACTGCTTAACACAAATTTATTATTGTTGATTAAGCGTCATAAGACAATTAACTGTACTTAAGGGTGTTATATGACCCAAGTCATGATTTCCTCTCTGCAAAGGAAATGAATTAATTTTACAAATCCTTGTCCAGGTGAATAAATATATCGACCAATTTTGTTACGACAGTAATTCTTTATCTATAGCCCATGAAATCTGTCAAGACATATAACCTCAAGGTTAAATTTAGTTCTTTTTAAAACTGATCTATATTTGTTTCATATTATTCATAAATTATTGGCTAGTGATTATGCTTCCATTATCCAAACACAGCATTTCCAGTAAACAAATTAGACTAACAAGGGGACATGCACCTTTCAATCTTGGGAATGTTACAAAATTGTGTGCGCATAAGCTCATACTTTGATGCTCAGGAAGAGAACAATGATCCTTGACACTAAGTATGAAAGAAATATTTAACAGTCTAAAAATTACAATATTGCAATTTCCAAAAACGTAACTTAAAACTTAGTATTCAATTGAAATCATGCTAACAGTTCACTGGATAAGTTTGTGCATTGAAATGCATATATTGTGTGTGAATGTGAAGACTCATCTGGGTTTACTTATTTACAATAGAAACTCAAGTACATTTGGTCATGTAGCAGCAAGTTCCCACTAATACAACAAACTGTTTTAAATTTGAACACCACAGCCTGCCAAATTGTACAATATCTGAGCAGCCTATCAAGATTACTCAAAATTCAGCAGCTGAGTGCCTCATTAGTATATTGCTGCTGAGTATCTATATTAATACTAACCATATGAAAGATAGAAGGAGCTGATTCACAACATTAGGAGGCGAAAATTAAAAAGTAATTAAAAGTAAGAGGTTAGAGAAAAGCTGACAATGATAAAAATGTGCAAAAATCAGATCACTAAAAATGGCTTTGTACAAGTAGCAGCACACCAATAACAGACCAGTGGACGGTGCACTCCAAGCATGGCAACTTATACATCACTGTGAAGTCAAAAACTTCTGAAGTATTTAACAATATGTATATACTAGCTTTGCATCATCATGTTTTAGTTGTTTACTAAAATGAAACTGCACAAGTCTTTTAAACCAAGGATTATCCTAATACTTTATTGTTGTTGTTCTAACAATTTAATGTTTCACTTGGAATACTCTACATTCTCATGTGCCTATCATTGTAAATGGCTGAATAATGATTTGGTGCAAGATTCATACAGAAAATTCTAAAAGCCATAAATCAGCTAATCAATAACACCGACATAAAGTACAATTACTGTACCTCACGTATGCAGCTATCACTGGATTATGAATAATGTTCAAAACAGCATTAATACACCATACAATCTCAAATATCTCTGCCCCACCAATATGAATCAATGCACAAAATTATGAAACATTGCATTATCGTAGTTGAGCATTACCTTGTTTAATATTATAGTATCTTGACTTTACATAATCACATAACTAGGCCCAGCAACATGTGTGTTTCGGTAATAAACAAGGAATCAGCAAACAGAATGAACCGATCACCTGTTAATTGGGAAAGATCGTAGCTATCCACTGTAAACAACTTGTCCCAAGGTTTCCCAAACTGAGGGACATGATAACTTTGGACTCCTGAGGTCCAAGGCAGTAATGGCTGCTAGGTAGTGCCAACTGAGGGAACAACTCTAAAACAGCTTTAAATTGCTGCATTTTTCTCAACCATCCTAAGTGTTTTGATCTCCAGGTCTGGCTCATACAGCATTAAAATGGTAGGCTTTACATCCCTTTAAAAACTAAAGGACTCCTCATTACTATACTTACTTTACAGCTTGTTCTCACAGGATACCCCTCCCCATTCTTGAAGTTCTCTCTGAGGGGTTACTACAGATCGCCAGCCTTGAAATGGGAGGCCAGTGGGAAAAAATTTGGTATCATCACTGATCACCTGAATTGTATATTCAAATTTGTGGAGGCATGACACAGGCCTCACTACAACAACGAAACATGTATAATAACACCCCTCTCTCCGCCCTACCACCCGAAAAAATATGCTTAGAAATACTTACATCCTAGCAGCTACCTCTAACTAATAGAATGGGAACTCTGGTTTACATTCTATCCAATGCATGTTCTTTCAAAGTTGATCTAATTTATAATCCAGTTTGCACATGTGTTTAAAGGTTAGGTTTACAGCGCCTGGTATTCTCCCTGCGCTGCACACCTGACCTAGAAACAAGTTATGGCTTTTGTTTTCTGCTGCTGAGCTAATTTTGGATCCGACTTGTCACTTTACCGAGGAACGACTTGAGCTTTTGACTTGCTGATCAATATACAATATGAAAATTTATCAAAAGCCTCACAAAAATGCAGGTAATCCCTATATCTAATTCACTACCCTCATTGACCTTACCAATAAATGCTTTATAGCATGTCAGTTTTACACACAATGTTATCTGAAAAAATTCATAAAACAGTCCTAAAACAATCCAAGCCTCCCAAAATGGCAAGTTATACCCAGTCTTGAAATTTTTTTCCCACTCATTTCCCATCACCAAAAGTCAGGTGTCTTTTAATTTTTTTAGAGCCACTCTGTCCACCTTTGTCAAACAACAGTACAACACAAGCACTTCTCTAGCACCACATCTGAAGCCTGACAGTTACTGCAGATTACAAGCAAAATTCTAACTAGGAAAAATATCATACAACAATTCTCACTCTGGCAGTAACACCAGACCTACATATATATTAATTAGGAGTGGGTCATTCAATCCTTTGAGCACGCTCTGCTATTTAGTAAGTTCAAGGATGGTTGAATGGTAACATTCAAACCACATTTCCCACCTATCCCTAATATCATTCACCGCTTTCCTTAACATGTCGCCTCATCATGAGTTTTAAATGGGCTGCAAGAATAACTCTGTCAATGTTTCTTTGGAATAAATATCCAACAGCATAAGAGCACTCTGGGTTTTTTCACTCTGCAATTTGTATTCACTGTGGGGGAAATAACCCCATACAAAGATAAAGGAAGAAAGTGAAGAAACTAGTTTGGGGAGTCTTGGTTCATTTCCCCAAGAATTCTTAAACATTAAATGTACCTTCAGCATTTAATGCCAATACGTTATCAGGCAGATATTATGTCGGTACACCAGAAAACTACTGAACCGTGGCACAATATTGTTAGGGTATTCCCTCGCTTTGTAGGATTAATTACAGGTTTTTGTATATTACTAAGCATACCTTTCTTCACCAATTTATGCTTCTAATTCATCTGTATGTAAAGCTTTCCACTTACCCGAGTTAACGTTCTTTACTGATTCATTTTCTCCTGTTTGCTTCTAGCTCTAGCTGATAAAAGAACTGATGAAGTAATAAAAATCAAGGATTTCTGCACAAAGCAGGTTATTGTGTAGGGAATAGGAAAGTCAGGGATTACAGAACAATTTTTTTCTGGCCAAAAGCAGAATTAAGATATTTGTCATAATATTGATGTCTTTCCCCCACTGGCTGTGAGCATTTGGAAGGGTCAGATAGCCAGAAAACTACTGCATTAGTGTAATAAAGGAAATTCTTCTGATAAATTAACGAATATTAGGATAGTTTCAATTACTTTATAACAAAGTTTTAACCGGCTTAAAGTTTGTTCCACTCTAAAGGATTCAACATTACAGGGAATACTGACAGACACATGCAATGTTTTCAGATTCATGAAATTGAGGTCTGCGCATGGCAGCAGCTTCTGCAAGTGGAAACCATTGCAATTGCATGCCTGTACGCGGATTTCCTGGCAGCTGCATGGCTGCACAGTTTAGAAGGAACTTTGGTCTGTGTGTGTGACAGTATATGTGGCAGAAATGACACAGGATATACAACAGCAAGTGCATACAATTGATTTCAAACAGAATCATGATCATCTTGGAACTTTGAAAATTTTATGAAAATTAATTTCATTTTTTATATGTGCTTTCCAATGAATCATTTCGTTATAAGAACGCAAGATGTTCTGCAGGAGTTGAACATTTGGCTCCCTGAACTTGCTTTACTGTTCGATAAAATCATGGCTGATCTCACGGTCCTCAACTCAACTTCCCTGCCTCCCTCTTGTACTCTGATTCTGTTGTTGGATAAAAGTCTAACTACATCTGCCTTAAAAATATCCAGTGACTCTCCTAAACTCTGTCTGGGGAAGAAAGACCCACTGCCTCAAGAAAATAATCTCATCTCCATCTCAAAGAAAAATCTTTCATTTTTATACTGTGTCCTCAGGTTCTAGTCTCTCCCTCAAGGGAAACATCCCTTTAACTATCAATCCTATAAGTTGTTGTACCTTATCACAATAATGGAAAGAAACATCGACTATGCATATCAAAATGCACTGCAGTATCGCAAAGCCTTAAATTTACATGTGATAAGTGTGTGTAAATCTACACCTCATTAAAAATACTTGTTTACAAATATAAGTTGAGTTCTGCCTTTTGCAATACTCAGAACACTTTTGACAAAACATGCTTTGAGTACTAAACGGTCATAATTAACACAAAACTTTAGATATACTGTAGAGAATTCTAACCAACTGATAATGCAGTATTAACTTGTGCCCATGGTATTGCCCAAAATCAGTTGCCAAAGACATATTAATTCTATATTCTAGTGTGTGCATCTGAACATCCTAAGAAAACAAGTAGCTTAGGTATTCCTAAATATTAAACAAAAGGAATGCAATAACTTAGCATTCATAAAATCCTTCTTATGTATTTAAGGCTGGGATAGAAAGATTCTTAGTCATCGGGCTATGGGGAAAGGAACGAAAGCAGATGTTAGGAGTGCCAGATCAGCCATGATCCTCTTGAACAGCAGAGCAGGCTCAAGGGACCTGCTTCTGTTCCTATTTTATATGATCTTAAGGTCTTTTTGAAAACAAATAATAAAATAACTGAAATGAAGACAGCATCACTGAGTATGAATGGAACTTATGCCTCCATGTTGTACCACAACAGACTATGTATATATTTTAAGCAGCTGGCCTTACAAACCCAATGTGCTGTACCACAAACTGAAGGGGCAGAAATAGTATTGACTGATTTTTATCGTTACCCAAATAGAAAGCTGTTGCTTTGATTGAACCTTCAGATGTTTATGGATTTGAGGCACATGGAAAAATGAAATATTAGCAGTAAGTTGTCAAACCAATATTTTGATGTCACTTCAAATGGGAACTTACACAAACCAACATAACTCCCTCCACAAGTAAAACTTGATTGATTACAGAAGAAAGGACAAACAACTGAAAATCTGCAAAATTGTTTTGCCTTGTGCCAGCAATAAGCAGGTTTATGTCAGATATTTCAAGGATCAGGCGAAATATTAAGTTCGTCCTCCTGTATTCAACTCTTAAAACACATCTGTTCTCCAGACCAGTTAAAGCATCCCACACTAATGCTCAGGATGACATTGCTCTACTACTTCCTTTAAAATATCCACAACAAAGTAATGTTGGATGGTTCATTTTTACAAAATATGGATGATTTTGTATGCATTCACGTATACTACACACTATATTACAAGTTATGCCTGAAATAGGAAATAAATAGGTGATAGATTTATGCAGTTCCTTTATAGAAGAAAATATATACAACTACCCTATAGCACAGTTGTTATTCATCTAAAGATTCAGCTCAGTTATCCCTGGATCCAGTTTTTACAACAGAACTCATGCTCATGAACCACAACAAAATAACAGTGAGATTCAATGACTCTATTTTTGGTTTACATATCATACTGTACTTTCAGTATTGTTCTAAAAGGGCTTTAAGATTGTGAGAACATTTAGCTTATTACTTCAACAAGTTGGGTTGGACCAGGTCTGAAACAAATCCCTACGAACAACACTCCTACTGCACCAAAATACTTAAATGAAACAAGGTCACTACACAGCATTTACAAACACTGTACTAATTACATTTATCTCAACCGAAATGAAACAAAAATTGCACATCACAGCATCCCTTTCTGTTTTATTATAAAATGGCTATAACTTATATCTTGATTTGGGTGATACAGCACATTATGCTTGCAGTTACAGCACTGCTAATGAGTTGTAATTGATCAAATCAAAATTTCAAAGCCCAATTAATGCAAAATCTCATCAACTCAAATCACCATTTCAATCATCTGGAATACAGATGTAGAAGACAACAATTATATTTTATAAAGTAAATGTTCATTCAGGGTTTACTTTCTGTACAATGAAAACAAAAAATGACCATAATCCATGTATTAGCATATTAAAACAGCACAAACATTAACCAGAAAACAATACTGCGTGCAACATATTTGTGTTTAAATATTCATAAACATTAGCAGACTATTTAATTATGACATTGGATGGATGACATGATATTCATTTTAAATCTGTCCAAGCCCAACATACTCAAAAGATAATTAGACATAGAGCTGGATGAACACAGCAGGCCAAGATCAGAGGGGCAGGAAAGCCGATGTTTTGGTAGAGACCCTTCTTCAGAAATTCCTACTATCTCTCCAACATACTCCAGCTTGGTTATACACAGGCGGTACGATTCCTTCACGCAAATATTTGTAACTGTAACTTCTTTTGGGAAGTGTAAAATATTTCACAGAGCTCTACATATAAAATATGAACAGATTGGAATAACACCTGCCTTTATAGGTGTGCTTATTCATGCATTGGGACCCTTTTTACCTGTTAATACTTCACACAGATTCCAGATCCTGTCTAGATTCTAGATTGAAAAATTGACAAATAGGAGTAGCCACAAATGCAACAAATCAGATGGCACAATTGTAGTTGAAAATGTCAATACTTCACAAATTGAGAAGTACTAAAATAATCAGATCAACTAACAACTGAGGAAAAAAACTGAATCCTCCAGATATAATCATTGTTCAGTTACAATCAAAATGATCCTTAGGATTTCTGGATTGCCACAAAGTGCGAGGCTAATAATTTTACATTTAAATGTTTGATCTACTCAACAGGAAAACTGTGAAAATAAACTCCTGAAATATCTGAACTAAAATAAAGTTTAAATTATGTTTAATTATAAAAATACCACCTCTATTTTGAGAGCAGATTATACTTGCCAGTTTTCCATCCAATAATTCCATGTGGCATTACGTTTCCTACAAAAGACACTGATTCACCCACAATGCTGGCCATATTATTTAGTCATATCATTTCCCTTTAAAAAAACCCACAAAAATCACTGAATTAGTACTTTCATTATAACTGTTTATATGTTACTTTACATGTGCACTTTCTACTATTTATAAACACTCCACCAGTTCGATGGTTTGATTAATATTGTAAAACACAACTATATATTATATATAATACATATAAACAATTGTATCAGGAATGCTATTTTTCTGTTCAAATTGTTATTGAAATAATTTAACAATCAATTGAAATCTAGTCTTTAAACAATGCACTTTTCAGTCACTAAAGTGGATGGTAGGTTCAAGAACACATTCAATTTAGAGTAGTTCAATAAAAAACACCAAAATCTTAGTTTATTCTGAATCTCATTTTACTTTGTCGAAAAGCTCACTGTAATCTCCTGGCGTCTCAATCAACACCTTCCCCCAAAACAGCATAAATTTGTTCTTCATTGATTTCAGAGTTCCACCACTTGAACATATATCGGGATTCCAGTGAATGTGCTGAACATTTAGGTATCAATAAATTGTAACAATTCATATATAATAAAATAAAGTGTTGATACAAGTTTGTAGGTGAGGGGCAAACATAGACATTTAACAGTCTTGTTTCTGGAACACAGATCAAAAAAAAGTCAAGAAAAATGGCCTATTCCAGCTAGCATTCAGAACCTGATGGTATTACTTCCGTGCAGCATACCTGAGCATGTTATAGCAGTCATAAAATTACTGCACCACAAGCTCATATGATGTTAATTTCTGATTTATAACACTGTTGGAGGGAATGGAGGTGATGGATGAAGCACCAATCAAGTGGGCTGCTTTGTCTTGGATAGGGTCAAATTTCTTAAAAGATGCTGGAACTCCAACCATGGAGGCTTTTGGAAAGTACAACATCACACTGCCTCTTATACAGCAGTGAGACCAGATATATAAATCGGAGGCCACTTCATGGAGCATCTGAGTTCTGTATGCAACTTCGGTTGCCAACCATTTTAATACCCCCTCCCACTCCCTGGGTGGCATGCCCATCCTAGGCCTCCTCCAGTGTTACAACCACACCACTCACAAACTGGAGGAGCAACACCTCATTCCACCTCAGAAGCCTACAATCCAATGGCCTAAATATGAAATTCACCAGTTTTAAAATCCCCATACCTCTGGCCTCATCACATATCCAACCGTCCCTCTCAATCCTGCCTCCTTGACCTGAAACAACCTGTCCATCTTCTCTCCCACCCACCCCATTGACCAAACCTCACCATTTCCCATCGGCACTCCCCTAACACCATTCCACCTACCTTCCCCAGCCACATCCATCCGTTCTCTATTCATTTCCCAGCTCCCTTCCCCTTCCCCATTTTTGAAGGGTCCCAACCCAAAATGTCAACTTTCTTGCACCTCTAATGTCACCTGGCCTGCTGTGTTCCTCCAGTTCCACACTGTGATGTGTCTGCTGACTTGAATATTGTAGATGGTTGGCAGAGGTTAGGGACAAAGGAGGAAAGATACCTGCCACAGGATTCCGAGCCTCTGACCTGCTTTTGTAGCCACAGAAATTTATATTGTCAGTCCAGTCTGTTTCTACTCAATGGTGAACGCCCACCCCTACCCCAGGATGCTGATACTGGAGAATTCAGCAACGTCCTACAATTGAACATCATGGGCAATGGCTAGATTCTCTCTTATTGAAGATGATCATTTCTGCGCACACGTATGGAATGAAACATTAATTGCAACTTATCAGCCCAAGCTTGGATGTTGTCCAGATATTGCTGCATATGGGCATGAACTGTTTTAGTATCTGATGAGTCACAAATGGTACTAAACACTGTGCAATCACCAGTGAACGTGAACTTTACAGAGGAAAGTCTTGTACAATTCACATTAACAAGTTTCTTAGTGGATTGCCTCAGAATGCATTATTTAGAAGCAAACAATTTGAATTATGGTTTGGCTCCTGAAAACCTAGTAGCTTACATGTCTGTGAAATAATACAACAGCAAATGACACACAGACCTACTGAGCACTGTAAAAACCACTGGATGAAAAGAAGGCAAGTTGTGTTATGGTGTATCGACACACACAGCCAATCATAAGTCCTCAACAATACAGAGAAAACAAAAAATTGCTACATACAATAAGCAGCTAACTAACTTTTAGAAACCAGTGAAATCCATGAAAATTGAATCTTTTCAGGTTCCATGCTGGTCATTCAACAATGCAGTCTTCCAATATCTCCAGGATGTCTGCCTCTGTAAACTACACTTGCAGCCATCAACCTGCTTGGGGTTCCTGAAGTACTGACCTGTAGGAGCATTATTGGTCTGGTGTTAATTAAACTTCATCAAGTTTAGAACACAAAAAAAAGTGTATACCAGTCAGCTGCTTAACAACAGTACTATGACTCTTTCCCCATTCATCTGAAATCAAACTGAACCTTGGAATGTTGACTTTTCCTTTTAGACATTTCTAACCTTTCAGTTTTCCGACACATACGACATACGAGCGCATAATAAGATAATGAATATTGAACTGAATTCACCAGATTCAAACAAAATATTACCACAATCAGAAATTCTGATTTCTAAAAAGCAGCACAGGCTTTATTCAAAGTGGGCACATACGTGAAATAATCAGCAAGGTCAAACCAGATTGGAAGTTAATCAATGTACTTATTTATTGCAGCTATTTTTGTTCCCACATGTTGAGCATATGTCTCCTAACAGTTACTCAAACTACCACTGTACTATTAAGTGATCACTATTACTACCTTCGCTTCATCTCAAATTCTAATTCCTGCAGTACACGTATCATAAGCTTAAGTACCATCATCTCACGTTTTATGAGATCAATATGACCCGCTGGTATACTCTGTATTTTGCTATTATTTAAAGTGTTTTCCCTCACTAAAAGAAAATTCTGGAACGCTGTTAGTTAAAAAAAAGTAGAACAAAAGTTCACACATCAAAGTACAACCTCCTAAAATCTTGATTAGCCTCAAGTGCTCTGTGTCAAATGTAAATCCATCGATCATTTGCTTTTTTGAAGGTTGCAGAATTCCATTTATTCAGGTGGATGTTTATCCCTGGTCCCATGGTCCCTTGGGATAAATGAACTTCCCTCTTACAGCACAGCCTGAACAACTAAAGGTCATAAAGATAAATGAAATCCATCAGTTAAAAAAAGGATTATATGGGAAACAAAGAATGATTCAACACATTTTGGGTTTTTTTTCCACTCATCTGAGCTAACTTAGTGTACAACTCTCCTGTGTCAGTCAGATTATTCACATCTCCACATAAACTCACTGGGTATCAGTTTCATTAGTTATGGACACAACTGTAAATTAAACAAACGCGACAGGATTCAGAGTTTTTGAAGTGAATGTGATAAATAATTTGACTTCTAGTCACTGAAGCATCACATAGTTACTTCCAATCGTGTGACTGCAGCTATTTCATTTATCTTCAACAGCTTCTAATCTTAGTTGGAAAAACTGGAACAGTGGCAAAAATATGTTGCCTCAGTAAGATACAACGTAGCTCTAAAAGCTCTGAGCTGGTCACTTCATCAGATATCATCTAGAAAGCTTCAATGTACATGAAATTCATTTCGCATAGGAAGCATAACAGACTGACCATTAAACATGTTTTCTGCCATGCTGCCAAAGTTATGCTGTACTGGCCCCATCCACAAGTATGCTCACATCATAATACTATTATTCATCAAGAAACCAATCACAAATGCACTGTACCAGCTCTGTTTGTTAAGATCAGCATAAGCAGTTCCAGTTGGAGATCGGGGTTTGTACTGCCATTAGAAATAAGTAGGATAAATGCCTTAACTTTCCTACTGGATCTAGTAGTGAAAAGGCCACCTGTCAACAGTCTGTTGCATGTTGCATTTAGAAATACCTTTGCAAAACAAAAAAAAAATTGAAAGGATGACAACTGGAGTCAGAAGCAATAGTCTAACCTTGCCAGAAAGACACAACTGAGTGGAAGAGAACCAGTAAACCTGTGCTTAAGGCATAAGCAGAGTCTCAAATCAAGATGGACCTTAAAATATAGAAACAACTTTCTGACATTTTAAACTAGTTACAAGTCTGCAACACCATTTAATATTTCTAACCAACTACAAGTAGATATTACTGGTGACAAAAAAAAACCTGCAGTTGCCAGAAAATTCCAGTTAAAGTTACTGATTATTCAAGAGAAAACTACACACCACAACTGCCCCTTTTCCTTCAGAAAGCTACGTGAAGTGCCTCCCTTTTGAGGGAGTGACTGAATCCATTACCCGTGGTACAGCTGGAAGGACTCTTGTCCGAATCAGAAGATTTTGTAGTTTCAGGTACCGCTGCAGAAACTTGGACACAAAATCTACACTAACAACCTACTTGACTACCAAAAACATGCTGTACAGTCAGAGAGATGCCGTCTTTCATGACATACATTAAACAGAGGTCCAATCTGCTCTTTCAGGTGAGCACGAAAGAACCCCAGGTTTTATATAAAAAGACAAGCCAGGGTATTTTTCCTGGTGTTCCTGTCAGTATTTATTTTTAAAATCAATATCGGTAAAAAGAAAGATTATCTTGTCACTGCCACATTGCTCTTTGTGGAACCTTCCACGTACAAGTTAGCTGCCATATTTCCTATGTAACAGTGACAACAGTGCAAAAGTGCCTCGTTGGTTATTTGAGCTTTAGGGCTTCTAAAGACAACCTCTTCATTGCCCTTAACTGATTCATATACTCCTGCTCTGCTTTTGTGAAGTCAGCTCTGCTAATCCCTTCCCACCCATGTTCAGCAGAATGGAAGGATGCCAACGTTCAAAGTCAGTCATTTCTTCTATATTGCCCTGCAAATCATTCACATTCTCACGAGGCTCACTGATAGCCTTGGCCTAAGAAACCAACAATAATTGTGCCCTCTCTAAAAATCAATTCTCTCTTGACTGCATCTTTTGATGGTAGCTTCCCTGAAGAACACTTTTCCTCCTCATCCACAGCCTCCAGCATCTTTCTTGTGTCATTCATGGTTGCAACTCAATGGTCAATTCTCTCCCTGTCAAGGCAAAATATTTCATGATGATATCACCTACTTCTTGCTGCAATGTCTACTCATTCAAGCTGTTGCTATAATATTCTAACTGCCTTTCTGGCATCAAATTCTCAACAAATTAACGCTAAAAGTAAATCTCTGGTTCTGGCTCAGACTTAGTAAATCTTCTCCGATTATTCACCAAAGCTCCTACCACTCTCTCTCTGCTTTTAAAGATGTCATTCACTCCTTAATCACCATGAGATCAATTTTTCTAAAGCTCTATATACCAGCTGCACAGTTTCACCCTTTACAAGCCCCAGCTTGAAAAGCTTAGCCTTGTAGACCACATATCCATTACCACTATATTTCACTAACTACTACAGCCAGCAGATAATGATGATGGGGCTATTAGCTATTATTGTTAAGGTATTTTCTTCAACTACATGACTACCGGCTCAAATTCTGCTGAATCTAGATTACAAATTCTCCATTACAGCTCAGGTCCACCAGCTTTTCAGGTCTAATTCTTCGATACTTACTTTTAAGATCTCTATCACTTTGCATCCCACCCAGTTTTCAAAACAACTCTTAAATAATATTTCTTGCAACTTCATAATTAGTCTCTTCTTACCAAATGATAAGGTCTCAGCACCTTTTCTCCCCCCACCATTCAATGCACTATGAGGGATGCGGTAGAAGTAATTATCAGCAAGTTCTTCAACCAAGGGTGGAAGCACACACTAACCTCAGTCGGCAAACATTCCACTTTCTGCTATTCAAAGCAAATTGATTTTTTTTCCCCCCAGAGTGCTATGAATAATGGTCATGTTCTGGTGCCCATCACTGACATTCCACATTTTGATGCAAATAGAGAAGCTTGCAAAACAATTAAAGCTTGAGTAACAACACTCAAATGTAAAGTTACGTGCACTGAAGATCTTTTCACTTCATGATATCCACAACATTAAAGTCAACATTGAATGCAACCAAAAACTAAAGACTTGGATTTTGAGAAGAAAGTTTAAGGCATAGATTAAAACCAGCATGGGTAGCACCCTCCAGATTACTTCCTGCTGTGGATAAAATCAAAAGAAAGATTATGCAGATTACGGTGTGGCTGTAGAATGGATTGAGACCAGCTCAAGCAAAGAGGAAAATTATCTCAAAGCCTTTATTTGAACCAAAGTAACATTATATTTTGTGCAAGAATATTAAAGACAGCAAAGGAGGAAGCATTAAACAAATACTGAAAAATGGGAAAAGTTGTTCGAGACGAGTGAGGCAGAGCAGGATAAATAAAACTGTTGGAGTAACTGAATGTTTATCAGAAGTAAATAATCAGAAAAATGTAAGTTAAAAAGGCACTGATACAGAAAGTGTTAGAAGTTTTGTACAAAGGACCATGGATGTTAAAAATGTTAATCAAGAAAATAATAAGTTAATTCTTCCAACTTAAGGCATGTTTATGAATACATAAATATGTTTACCAACACCAAGCACAACTATTAATACAATCCAGGGGTATTACCAGTGATAAGGGAGACCAAGTTTCGATCTGGACAGGACTGGGAATATAATACATCGAGGAAACAAGCAGGAAAAGGGGACTAGCATGACAGTATTAATAATAGATCCTGTCACACTGTTAAAACACTATAAAGTTGCAATAAAAATGCATCACAAGAACATAGAGTTAGGAACGAAGTAAAAAGTTTTTTTTTTAAAAAATTGTACTTTAGAGCTCACAAAACATTGGCTATGTCTTCGGAGGAGATCTGTTTACAGCCTGGAAAAGTAACCAAGAACAAGATGTCAATAATATTGGTGATTTTAACTATTCCCTCAAATCAGTTTAGCTTGGAAAAGTAAGTGCTCAAAGCAGGAAACACATTTCCTAGACCAGTATTGTTAACAGTCCAAATCAGGATAAAAAAAGCACTTCACAGAATGAGGTCATTCAGTCCGTCGTGTTTGTACCAGCTCTTCAAACAAGCATCTTTACCTAGTGCCTGGGTTTTGCCCATATCCTCGCGTACTATTTCTATCCAAATAGGTATCAAGTCTCATTTGATTTTATTTCTGGAAACTAGGCAAAATAAGAGCAGAAGAATTGGAAAATAACAACCATGCCACAGTTAGATTCAATGTGAAATAAAGAATAATACATCAAATAGGAATGCTGCAAAAGAAGGAAACTGTAAGGTTACTGTATTTTCACGAATTAAAATGGATAGGAAAGAGGATAAAGGAACAACAGCAAAATTCTCAATTACAAGATCTAAACACTACAAATGACATTGAAGACAAAAAGGGGATGTATCAACTAGAAAGAACTTGTTTTAAGTCGTTCATATTTATAATCACTTCCTGGCCATACTACCTCCCACATCCTCTTTTCTCCCACGGTCTTAACCATTAATTGAAATGCTGAAGAAATGGCTTTGTATTTCCAAGTCAGGATGGCGAGTGGTTAAGACAGGAACTTGCAGGTGGTGGTGTTCCCAAGCATATGCTGTCCTTCTAGATAGTAGCACTAGGGTTTTGAAAAATGCTGTCTCAGGAGTCTGTGAATTTCTGCTATTCATCTTAGACAGCATACACTGCTGCTACTGAGTGTCTATGATGAAGACAGTGAGTATTCATGGATAGGACATCAGACAAGTAGGCTGCTTTGTCTTGGATAGTGTCTAGCTTCTCCAGTGCTGTTGGAGCTGCATCACTCCAGGTATCTGGGGAATATTACATTACATTACTGATTTGTGCCTTGTAGTTGGTGGACAGGCTGTGAGGAATCTGAGCATCTGCCTTAACCTTGCAGGCATACTATTTATGTGGCTATTCCAATCCTCTTCTGGTCAATGGTAACCCCTGGGATGTTTTATATTAGGGAATTCAGTGACATATTGCCACTGAATGTCATGTTTAGATTCTCTCTTGTTGCAGGTTGCCTGACACTTGAGAGGCATGAATGGTACTTGCTACATCAACCTAAATGCGAATGTTAGCCAGGTCATGCTGCACTTGGATATGGACTGCTTCAATATCAGAGTCTTCGTGAACATGCATTGTAAAACAGTGTGCAATCATGAACAATTAACCCCACCTTTAACATTACAATAGAGGGAAGCTAAACAAAGCAGGTGAAGGTAACTGGGCTTAGAATATCACACTGAAGAATTAGAGGTTCTTGTAGTGCATTGGTAATGTTTGGGCTAGAAGGCCCAGGTTGAAGCTCCCACTGGCTTCAAAGCTCTGTAATAATATCTCTGAACAGGTTGATTAGAAAATATCTACCCTGAGGAACTCCTGCGGAGACCGCAAAGTGTAAAGATACCTGAACTGTAAAATCTTCCTTGTGTGACACAAACTAGCAGAGAGGTTGTCCTCTGTTTCCCATTGACTCTTGCTTTGATAGCACGACTTGCTGCCAGAGAGAGTCAGTTGCAGCCTTGATATCCCTCAACCACACCTTTGAAATTCAGTTCTTTTGTTCACATTTAGACCAAGGCTGCAATGAGATCAGTGGCTTTGACGGAACTCAATCTAAACATTAGTGAACAGGCTAATGATTATCAATGCTTGATAATATTGATCAACACTGACAATCGGAAGTAGGCTGATGGCACGGTCATTTGCTGGATTGAATGTGTCCTACTTTTTGTACATCTGAGCAATTTCCCACTTTGCTGGATTAATGCAGTCTTATTGCTATACTGGAACAGCCTGTTCAATGCTACTGTCAAAATGTTGCCTTTAGCCTTTTCAATATCCAATGCCTTCAACCACTTCTTGATATCACACAGACTGAATCGAATTGGCTCAAAACGGACATCTGTGATGCTGAGAACAACCTAAGGAGGTTGATCCTTCAGGCCAAAAATTGCTGCAGATACTTTAGCCTTATCTTTTATATTGATGTGCTGGGCTCTCCACATCATTAAGGATGGTGATATGTGTGGCACCTCCTCCTCCACTGACAATTGCTTTATTGTCCACCACCACTCATGTTTGGACATGGTACAACTGCAGAGCTTGGATCTGAACCACTGATTGTGGAATTACTTAGCTAAGTTTATTGCTTGTTATTTATGCTGTCTGTGTTGTTGTTTTTCCATATAAACCCCTCATTTTTAAGCATGTCTAATGCAGTTCCTGGCATGCCCTTTGGCACTTTTCATTGAACCAAGGCAGATGCCCTAGCTTGATACAAGTAATAGAGTAGGAGATGTGCCAGGCTGCAAAGCTGCAGATTGCATTAGAGTACAATTCTGCAAATAGTAATGGCCCTCAGCATCTCATGGACATCCAGAAACGTTCTCTTTAGGCTACACATAGGTTCACACTGAAGGTAGAGGATACAATTCCTCTCAGTGCAACAAAATAACAAGGTAACAAACAACCAATTACTCTAAAGCTTGCTACAGCACCTATTTAGAAATATAAGGTTCTGTGCATAGCAACTGATGTCAGCATGCCAACTGCAGCATCAACATCCAGTTCCAGAATTCACTGTATTGCAATCTGGAGGTCTATGCAGCCATGCGGAAATTTACAGGGAATGCCGACACCCAGTCTCAGAGTTACTAGATCTGTTCGGTCTATCCCATTTAGCATGATAGGAATGCCACACAACATAATGGACGGCATCTTACCATCACCATTAATTTCATCCTTCTCCACAACCACTGCAAATTCAGTTAGATTGCTCACAAACTCAACATGTTATTTGATGGCAAGTATTTAAAAAAAAATCAGAAGAAAGTTAAACTACAGAAGCAAATACTAAAAAGGATGTCAGTACGGCAAAGTTATTAACTACTTTACATTTTCCAAATTAAAAACTACCAAATGTAAAACCGTGGATGTACTGGAAAATGGCGTGAACAACTATGAGTGATCATTGTAAAATAGGAGTTTGTTTCCAAATAAAATAGTAGTAGTACAGGTTTGCAGTCTTGATAGCTAAGACTGGTGCATGATGACAGAAAAGAAACTGCAGGAAAACAGTAAAAAGATGGCAGGAGTACTGATTTACAACATTACAAACCTCCATAAAATTATAAATTTTTCTGGACACAGCAGAAGGTACAGGATCTAATTCCTTTCAATGCAATGAAATAAGAGTAATTACTGACCAATTACTCCAAAACTTGCTACAGACGCCTATTAAGAATTTTAAATCAAAACTAGTCATTTTTCAATTGCACAATTCAACCAAGACCAGCAAGTTTGGATTTCTTTAAAGCAAGCCAGAACAAAAGCAGCAAACTAGATCTGAAGTGTGCTATTTAGATTATTTTAGGTCCAAATCAAAAGAAAACTACGCAATGCAAATGCTCCAAAAATGAACGGATGTCTGTTTTCGAGGTTTAGTTTTGGGAAAAGCATCGATCAGAACACAAAAACAAAATGTGCCTTTCAAGGTCTGCTTGAACAAGCAAACAGATGTCCTCAGTTTCATATCTCCTCCAACAATACAACATCCCTTCAGTTCATGTGAGAGTCTAGCCCTGGAGTGAGAACTAAAACCACAAATTTTTGATTCAGAAGCAATAATGCTACCAGATTTTTTAAAAAAAACACCTTTACATTCAGATTAGAGTTTTGGATTATCTAATAATAAAAATAATAACAACAACTTTGGAATGCCACTGCGGACGGAAAATTCAAACAATTTTCAAGCAGGCACTATACGTCAAACCAATCCTTAGTTCAATCAATGCCTAGAAAGGGAGACACCTTTCCACAAACACAATGAATCCAGCAGCAGAAAATGATCACACTCTACTGCAAAAGCTTCTGGATCTCAAATCATTCCAGTACCACCTTAACCAAATACCATGGATAGAAAAGCAACTGAATGAATACACATTACACTTAACAAACACATTTTCATCCTTTTTTAAATTAGATATAAGCAGTAAATGCAGTAAGGAAAACTCATCAAATCCATTTGAAAAAATGACAGCAGATATACTCAAACATTGCCTCCACACAGAAAACTAGTAGAACTATTAAAATGCCAAAAATCAGAACTTCTTTTGAAGGTCATTTTAGCAGTTTTAATACGCAATTGTAATCTAACTGGAAGTATAAGATTTCCATTAATTATTAACCTTAATAGACCTTGCATTCTTTAGAGTTGTTGTTTTCAAATTTGTGTGTGTGGGGTACCTGGCAAACTCCTGATTTTTGAATGATTTGACTGCTGACTGTTCACAGACAGAGTCCCACGACACGGGGAAAGATCCTTTGGTCTAAATAGTCCATGCCGACCGTAATCCCAAACAAAACCAGCCCCACCTGCCTGTGTTTGGCTCATATTCCTCCAAACATTTCTTATTCATGTGCTTATCTAAATGTTTTTGAAACATGCATCCACTACTCCTTCTGGAAGTTCATTCCACACATGACCCACTGTGTAAGTAAATTTCCCCTCATGCTTTTTTTAAGGTTTCTGTCCTTGCACCTTAAAAACATCTCCACTAGTCTTAAAATCCTCCACCTCAGGTAAAAGACACCTGCCATTCACCTTACCTCTACCCCTCATAATTTTATAATCCTCTTTAAGGTCATACCCTCATTGCCTACACTTCACTGAAAAAGTCCCAGCATCTCCTTTCAACTAAAACCTTCCATGCATCGTAACATCCTGGTAAATCTCTTCCAAACCCTCTCCAGCTTAATAACATCCTTCCCATTTAAATGGGTCAATGGGCTGAAAAAAAAATGGCAGATGGAGTTCAATCTGGATAAATGCAAGATATTGAATTTTGGTACAACATACAATGGTACGGCATTTGAGTAGTGTTGCAGAACACAGGGTCCTAAGGATGTAGGCATATAATTCATTGGAATTGCATCACGCATAGATAGGATGGTTAAAAAGGCATTTGGCATGTTTGCCTTCATTGCTCAGTCCACTGAGTATAGGAGTTGGCAAATTATGTTGAGGTTGTACACGACATTGGTGAGGCCTCTTCTGAAATACTATGTCCAGTTCGGGTCACCCAGTTAAAGCAAGGGTATTATCAAGCTGGCGAGGGTTCAGGAGAGGTTTACCAGGAAGTTGTCAGCTATAGAAGGTTTGAGTTATAAAGAAAGGATGAATAGGCTGGGGCTTTTTTCACTGGAGCATAGAAGGTCGAGAGGCGACCTGATTCAAGTTTTTAAAATAGTGAGAAACATAGACAGAGTTAGTGGTAACTGCCTCTTCCCTCGGGTGTGGGGCACATTTTTAAGGTGAGAGGAGAGAGATTTAAAAAACAGACATGAGGCAATTTTTTTTTAAAAACAGAAAGAAATGGTTCGCATGTGGAATGAACTTCCAGACGAAGTGGTGGATACGGATACAATTGCAACCATTACAAGATATTGGATAGGTACATTAATAGGAAAAGTTTGGTGGGTCAGGAGTAGACGGGGAGACTAATTTAGTTTGGGATTATAATCGGCGTGGACTGTTCAGACCAAAGGGCTTGTTTCCGTGATGTATGTCACCCAGGTTGATAGGGTTGTTAAGAATGCATATGGTGTGTTAGGTTTTATTGATAGAGGAATTGAGTTTCGGAGCCATGAGGTCATGTGCAGCTGTACAAAACTCTGGTGCAGCCGCACATGGAGTATTGCATTCAGTTCTGGTCACAGCATTATAGGAAGGATGTGGAAGCATTGGAAAGGGTGCAGAGGAGATTTACCAGAATGTTGCCTGGTATGGAAGGAAAGTCTTATGAGGAAAGGCTGAGGAACTTGAGGCTGTTTTCACTCAAGAGAAGAAGATTAGGAGCAGACTTAATAGAGACTTACAAGATGATCAGAGGATTAAAATAGGGTGGACAGTGACAGCCTTTTTCCTTGGATGGTGACGGCTAGCACGAGGCATCATAGCTTTAAATTGAGGGGTGATAGATATAGGACAGATGTCAGAGGTAGTTTCTTTACTCAGAGAGTAGTAATGGCATGGAATGCCCTGCCTGCAACGGTAGTAGACTCGCCAACTTTAAGGGCATTTAAATGGTCATTGGATAAACATATGGATGATAATGGAACAGTGTATGTTAGATGGGCTTCAGATTGGTTTAACAGGTCGGCACAACATTGAGGGCTGAAGGGCCTGTACTGCGCTGTAATGTTCTATGTTCTATGATTCTATAACAGGGAGACCAGGGTTGGGCACAGTACTCCAGAAGAGGCCTCATCAACATCCTGTACAACTTCTGTACAGCTTCAGTACTTAATGATCTGAGCAACAAAGGCAAGAGTGCTAAATGCCACAACCACACTATCTATATGAGATAATAAAATGTGAGGCTGGATGAACACAGCAGGCCAAGCAGCATCTCAGGAGCACAAAAGCTGACGTTTCGGGCCTAGACCCTTCATCAGAGAGGGGGATGGGGGGAGGGAACTGGAATAAATAGGGAGAGAGGGGGAGGCGGACCGAAGATGGAGAGCAAAGAAGATAGGTGGAGAGGGTGTAGGTGGGGAGGTAGGGAGGGGATAGGTCAGTCCAGGGAAGACGGACAGGTCAAGGAGGTGGGATGAGGTTAGTAGGTAGCTGGGGGTGCGGCTGGGGGTGGGAGGAAGGGATGGGTGAGAGGAAGAACCGGTTAGGGAGGCAGAGACAGGTTGGACTGGTTTTGGGATGCAGTGGGTGGGGGGGAAGAGCTGGGCTGGTTGTGTGGTGCAGTGGGGGGAGGGGATGAACTGGGCTGGTTTAGGGATGCAGTGGGGGAAGGGGAGATTTTGAAACTGGTGAAGTCCACATTGATACCATATGGCTGCAGGGTTCCCAGGCGGAATATGAGTTGCTGTTCCTGCAACCTTCGGGTGGCATCATTGTGGCAGTGCAGGAGGCCCATGATGGACATGTCATCAAGAGAATGGGAGGGGGAGTGGAAATGGTTTGCGACTGGGAGGTGCAGTTGTTTGTTGCGAACTGAGCGGAGGTGTTCTGCAAAGCGGTCCCCAAGCCTCCGCTTGGTTTCCCCAATGTAGAGAAAGCCGCACCGGGTACAGTGGATGCAGTATACCACATTGGCAGATGTGCAGGTGAACCTCTGCTTAATGTGGTATACTGCATCCACTGTACCCGGTGCGGCTTTCTCTACATTGGGGAAACCAAGCGGAGGCTTGGGGACCGCTTTGCAGAACACCTCCGCTCAGTTCGCAACAAACAACTGCACCTCCCAGTCGCAAACCATTTCCACTCCCCCTCCCATTCTCTTGATGACATGTCCATCATGGGCCTCCTGCACTGCCACAATGATGCCACCCGAAGGTTGCAGGAACAGCAACTCATATTCCGCCTGGGAACCCTGCAGCCATATGGTATCAATGTGGACTTCACCAGTTTCAAAATCTCCCCTTCCCCCACTGCATCCCTAAACCAGCCCAGTTCATCCCCTCCCCCCACTGCACCACACAACCAGCCCAGCTCTTCCCCCCCACCCACTGCATCCCAAAACCAGTCCAACCTGTCTCTGCCTCCCTAACCGGTTCTTCCTCTCACCCATCCCTTCCTCCCACCCCCAGCCGCACCCCCAGCTACCTACTAACCTCATCCCACCTCCTTGACCTGTCCGTCTTCCCTGGACTGACCTATCCCCTCCCTACCTCCCCACCTACACCCTCTCCACCTATCTTCTTTGCTCTCCATCTTCGGTCCGCCTCCCCCTCTCTCCCTATTTATTCCAGTTCCCTCCCCCCATCCCCCTCTCTGATGAAGGGTCTAGGCCCGAAACGTCAGCTTTTGTGCTCCTGAGATGCTGCTTGGCCTGCTGTGTTCATCCAGCCTCACATTTTATTATCTTGGAATCTCCAGCATCTGCAGTTCCCATTATCTCTCATATCTATATGAGATGCAAACTTTAAAGAATTATCTACCCAAACCCCTACATCTCTGTTCTACAATATTACCCAAGGGTCAACTTTTAACTGTGTAAGTCCAGCCCTTGTTTGAATTACCACAATGTAATATCTCACATTTACCCAAATTAAACGCCATCTGCCGTTCTTCAGCCACGTTCTGAAATACATACTGATATGTATTCAGCAGCACGTTCAATAAGCTACGTCAGCAAGCACAGAAAACTTAAAATATTCTGATGACTGATGAACTGAAATTTGAAAGCTTTGTGCAGTTTTTTTGATAGCTGTTTAAAAATTTAGGTTTTAGAAGGTTGCTTTAAAGTGCACATCTTGTTATTAATAATTTCCACCATTTAAATTGTGTAACATACAAATTTTAAAATCATGTCTAAATAACAAAACATACATCATCTGATTTGAAAGAAACTTGATTAAATTCTTTGATCAGTTGTATTTTACAGAAATTCAATTATCCAAACTAAGCATTACAGCCAACGCAAAATGGGGATTGTGTAGATGAAAACTTGAATCACATAGTTCCCACCATAACATCAAATTATAAAAGTAGCCTTTCGTGTCCAAACTTTATTCTTTGCAATATCATTGATACACTGATCTTTTGTCATCCAGAAATATTTTGATGATGTAAGTTACAATACTGCTCAACAAATAGATATAACTTGCTGGATTTCACGGTAGAAATAACTGTGGCTTAACAGAGTTCACCGTTATTGAAGCGAAAATTGCTCCCTGTCTTCCATCACACCTGGACAGTTAAATGTAGAAACCAGAAAGTTCTGTCTCAGATGCACAGCGGCTTCAGGAGCCGCACTGCACCAGTAAGTCATCAAGACACTCATCAACAAACAGTATTCAGTCACTACACTTGCCGGATAAGCTCACCAGAAAGTTATGGCTTGGCCATTTCTGTGTAAGAAAACTTTTAACATTTCAATAGACCTTACTTACTACCAAACAGTCTTTAATTGTAAAAGTTCAGTTTCAATTTTTTAAGAGAGCTTCAATTCTTCAGATGTTAATTATTAAATAGTTATTACAGTTTTTTAAAAAACTGTCTCATCACTTCCTCAATTCCTTCTTTGAGTCTGCTTTTATTTCATGTTAAATATCTGATGGTAGAATTAAAATGTTTGACATTTCCTGGTTCAAACACTACTTTGTCATAATAACTCTTCAAATTGATTGAAGGGATTCACAGACTTCCCAAATCCCTGAGCACAGGATCAGCATCCAAATGGTACTGTTATGCAGAATTGTTTAGAAAATATGTGGGTGTACACAAGTGTAAATGAACATTGTTGAGGGTGAAACCCAGCACAGAATTTGTGTCCTCAAGCAATTTCTAAAATACTTTAATCTTTTCCAAAAAGAGCAGTTTACCCTCTACAAATCTTATTATTCCAACCATACATTTAACAATGACTTTGAAGACTCAGTGAACATCAAAATCAAGACAGGATATCAGATTAAACGGACACTAGGCCCGAAGTACCAGAAAAGAGTCATGATAGGATAATGGCCTCCATTTCAACTGCTTCATACTATGAGACAACTTTAATTGGACCTACATATTATGTGATTCAAACTCTGCTTCCAGCAGAGAACTGCTGCAAACCAAAGAAAACCAATAGTTTGATGAACCAAAACATACAAATCTAAATAAATCTGCAAAATTTTAGGAAAGCAGAGAGGAGTTGAGGAAAATAAATGGCATAATTCAACAAAAATACCTTCAATCCAAAACAATTTCCTATTTTTGTTCCTTAAATTATAACTTTGAACAGTCAATATCAGTTTATATATTTCCTATATGCATACTGCAAACTAGGTTATCTTGAAATTTTATGAGCTGTTCAGCTGAAATCAGTACAGCGTGAACCTAACACTGATATGGAGTGAAAAAGATACATTTCAAAACATTCAGTACTGTGGAAACAATGTAATAAATTTACCTCAGACGCTAAAACGTTTTGAACAATAGCCTACTGGCATTTTATGAAGTGTCTGAAAGTTTAACCTGCATGAATTGCAACAGACTATCAGAAGTCCCAAAAAACTCTTTCAACAGGTAGGTCTGCCACAATTTAAAAATCTGACACTTTGCTTGTTATGGACTCATTCAAGATTTGAAACTTAACACTTGAGGCTTATGTCCAAGCTAATATTTTAACCATATATTTCATTGATAATTTGATCATCCATTTTAACACGCTCAACTTTCTACCAAAACAGCATGGGTATTAAATCTTGGAAGACAGCAAAACACAATATTCAATTTTATATGTAAAAGGCAGAAGAAAATCATATTTTGGAAGTTTCACACAAATTATATTCATTAAATAAAATGCAAAACAAGTTAAAGGAGAGGCACAGGCGTCATGTTTATAAAAGTGGTTTCAGGAATCCAGGGTAAACTTCATTTGTGCGAATTATGAAAAAAGTCCTGTTAAGCCCCACCATTGTTTGTATCCAACTCCTGATCTCTCCTTCCTGTGGAAGTTCTGCTCAGAAATTCAAATTCATAAACGTAATCATTTACTTGCCAGATCCTCTTGACTGCCCAGAATATAAGAACATGTAAAAAAACTCTCATAAAAGCTAGCATTTTATAATTGCATCTATGGCATTTTGTAATTAATATTTAGAAACTCAAATCCCAGAAAGTCAATGTATTTGGGGAGTAATTTTGAGTCTTTAGAAATTAGAGATTGATATTCTTGCTTTATCTTGAATCATCAATTACTTTTATGTTGAGGATGATAAAATGATCACAATTAGGCAGGTATGCAAACATATATAGCAAGGATATTGAGTGATGAGACTTTAACCTATGAGGCTGAGAAAATTCAATTTAGTGTTGAACAAACTCCATCTGTGCTGGTCTGAAACTACCAAGCTTCTGGCACCAAGTATTATTATGGTTGGCAGATTAGACAAACTGCTCAGCACTTACCAGCAGTCAGGTCTCAAAACTTAAGCCCTGATCTGCAGCAGTGACTAAATTCACTGCTTTTGCGCAAGATGAAAGAATACAATCCAAATAATCTTAAAATCAAAGTGCTCATTTACTTGACTACAACGTAACCTTTCTAAGGGAATGTTCAGCATCAAAACAATTCTCAAAGAAGAGTAGATTTAAATTAGGTATCAATAATGCTACAAAGTAACTAACAAAAGTCATTAAGGGCTACAACTGTATTTTAACTTATAAAACTTTTTATGTTGTTAGAAGTCAATTTCAATAAAACATAAAACCCCACCTGTTCTAGAAGTGTGTCATAACATCTCTGTTGGTTAGAAAATATCTAAAACAACTCAATTGAAAATAGCACAAAGCAAATAAATGTAAGAATGAAGCAGCAGGCGAAATTAAACGTGACAAGAAAATATTCCTTTCAGCTGAAGCAATTTTTTTCAGGGGGCACATCAAACAATAATTCAGGTTGTTTTAATAGATACATGCTTGCATTTAAATTCTAATTAAAAGCACGGCCAGAAGAATTGAAGATGAAATTAACAAATCAAGAAAACTTCAGATCATGATGTGTTCTGATGAAAGGTCGCTGACCTGAAACACTCGATCTTATTTCTCCCTCCGCAAATGTAACGTGACCTGCTGTTTATTTCCAGCATTTTCTGTTTTTATTTCCAATTAGGAACAATCTTCCATTCAAGGTAACAGACATATGCATAATAAATAACTGGATCCAGCAACTTGTGCCACGTCTAGACTTTTAACAAATAATTGGATGAATTACGTGTTTAGGTCGAGAATTATCAAAGTACACAGCAAAGTGTTAGGGGTCCTGCAACATCACAAAACCATGGCAACCAAAGAAATATTATGTATTATACAAGACTGAAAAAGCATTAGTTCTTCCTCTCAACTTACTTTTGAAAGGCAGGAATAAAATTTCAGACTTTCCTCCAAGGAGATTAAATGGATACAAGATATAGTGAAAAAAAAGGTACACATTCTGTAGAACAGGTTGGCCCAAAATCCAAAGTTTTTCTTTGTCTTTTGTCATGAACTAGACAGAATTGTACCAGGAGTTTAAAAAAACATAATTATATAATTTACGCAAAATTTCAAATTTCTCCCAGTGTAGTTCGGTTCAGTAATCTTGTACTTTGGAGCATTATAACATTGGTACAATCTAGAACTGAAGGCAACATGACTTTTCTGACCCTCAGGAGAAATACTGTAGAGGAACAACAATAAAAGCTTGATCAATGACAAGTTGCTTTAAGAGCAAAGAGTAATCCTGCTGCCTGCCTAACTTCAACAAAAAAAAATTAGCATGCTATTACTAATTGTGAGGCCTTGCAGTGTGTAAAATGGCTGGTACATAAGCCTACTTAACAACAGTACTTTGAAGTAACTTGAATATGCAATATTTTGACACATAAGACACCACATTTATGAAGTTTTTAAAACTTTGAAAACATTGAAAAAACAATCAAATTCAGATGAAATACCTAATCTGTACTCAGAAAAGGATTCTGATATTTGTAGAGATTGTTTCAAGAAACATGCCCTGTAATCAGCAAAAGCAGAAGCTTTTTCTGATCTCTTCCATTAATAAAATTGCAGCCCCTTTCAGCCCTACTGAAATAATGCTCATTTTTCTTCAATTACCACTGGCTGACTAGAGAATCTAGAAAATATCTTGGCCTCCTAATTGATTAAATTTATTTGGAACAAAAAACTGCCACCTGGTAAAGAAAATGTTTAATATTCCTTAATTCTATTCAACAACCCAGAAATCCTTTGTTCTATGTCCAGGTCAAATTTATGGTGAAGTACTTGCCATGAATGGCGTGATTATAATACATAAATGTAATCGATCCAGAATTTAGTTTTGTTCTCAAAGAATGGTGGCCTGTTAATTCAAACGGACACACATGCAATGTTTAAAGTTATGGACCTGGCCTTTTGTTGCACTGAAACATAGATCATGTGTCTTTTTATAAAATGAAAAGTCATTCTCTTGATGTGGGTGAAGTTTTCAAAGTTTTATGTAATATGAGTTGAACCCCAATGCCATGAGGAGATGGATAATGGGGTCTTTTTCTTGACTGGCTGTATTTTATTGATCTTCAGCAATGGTGTTAGATAGAATTAGGGGTAGCTGTTTTATTACTTTTGCACAAAAACAAATCTCAAAAGACAAGTTAATGGATCAGCCCTTCTACCATATGGCCAAAAGCAAGACTGGGTTAACAAAGTGTGGAGCTGGATGAACGCAGCAGGCCAAGCAGCATCTTAGGAGCACAAAAGCTGCTGTTTCGTGCCTAGGCCCTTCATCTGCTCAACAGCCAGATAAATGACACAGTGTACACCCCAACAGAACGCCAAGCCAAAGTGTGAATAGCCTTACATAAGACAAATCCCTGAAGGCTTCAAGCTCAAAACTGTTGATACAAGGACAAAACACTACTCAAAAATTAAAACTAATCTGACATAGCAAACTATGTTTATAAGAATATAGGTGCAAAAATAGGCCATTGGGCCCATCAAGTCTGCTCCTGTCCGTCATGGCTGATGTGTTTTTCAACCCCATTCTTCTGGCTTCTCCCCGTAATCCTTGATTCCCTTACCAATCAACCCAATATGATATACAGAAAGCAATGTCACAGTTTCATGCCAAAACTACATAATTTGACATCCACACAAAGTACAAAAGGTTCAGAATTTCTTGAGACATTCAAACTCCAAAAAAAATCAGAATTAACAAGCTCCATCTCGAACTCAGATGAACTAATTCAGTGTTGTCCCCTAAATTGAAACAGACCTTTCCTAGCAAAACAGCGACCATGTTCTTCATCACCAACAAAATGTTTGTCATGCCACCAATTAATACAACAGCTTTCCACTTCACTTACAATGACTGCTGCACTGAAACTAGCTATGAATTCTTCAGTGTTAGAAAGAATTTGGACAGACATCATTCCATACAAGTAACACCTATCTACTGACAGTATCATTTAACTAATGTTTGAAAAAGACTTCATCTTGTCACCGCAATGGAGTTAATGCAAGTTAAGGGAAAAATTCATTGCATGCAGCAATGTTGCAGTTTGTGGATTGACAGGTGGGAGGTGGCATCTGACTTTTACCTAAGGACCTTGCAATAATACAGAGATTTGGTATCTTGCATCTTGTTGAGTTGTACTAACAAGCTGACAGTTTCCTTTTAAAAATACTAAATGCACAATTAAGAAAACACAATCTTACTTAATTGACATGAGCTTAGTTTGATGTCTACTGTCAGAATCAGCGTATCTAGGAAGAACTAAAAACTGAGGACAATATTAGCAATTCCAAAGAAGAACATTCACCAAGAATTTTTCAACATTTTTAGCCAAATGCAGTGCAGAATTACATTTCCCATTGTAACTTGTATAATGATATGTCAACTACATCTGCAACATTATATGAATGCTTATTCAAACCTTTCCAAGGAGAAGTGAAGTTGGTTAATTCAGATTCTAGTGATTCCAAGTCAATCACTTGCCACGAAAGTACATCTTAAGTCATGAAAAACTGGTAGGGCTTTGGGTTGGTCTACAATATTTGAGCAAGAATAAGGATGAAGATGCCATTCTGCGCTTTAAAACAAAGTGTCACAGTGAAAAAATAAAACATCTTACCAGTTATTCTCAAATGAATTATTACTATGGAAGCAATCAAAATTTTTGATTTTTAAAAATCAAGCATACTATGCATTAGTCTGTTAACAAACTCTGCTCTATGCCAATAGTATATCCTTTAACATAACACCAAAGTCATTGAGAATGTATTCCATTCTTCAATTCTATTCAATGAAACAGGAGTAAGTGGTTCTCAATGTAGCCTCTTCACATCACATGTCTCAATCATTCCAATGAAGTGGTTAGGAATCTTGCAGAATCAAAGAATTTTTCCTCTGGTCATTTGTTAAAGATCAAATTATTTGTTTTCTCCCTGATTCAGGATCACAGAATACTCTGTCAACTTGTCTAACATTTTGCTGAAAGCTTCAATAACCTTTAGGGCTTCATTATCTAATGCATCAGCAATATAATTCAGGAAAAATACTTGTGATAATACCCTTTTAAAACAAAATGCAATATCCTTAATCACTCACTAAAAATCTGTCTCAGCATCACCGCCACCAGTAATCGACCTTTCTAAACTCTAACAGTGGTGCAGATCCAATTGGACAATCTCAATTTGTTCTCTCCAGATGTAACCCACACTTGAAAGGACAAAACCTAACAGTTGCGCTGGGTGTTTTCCAAATTACATGCGCAAAATTCAACACGCTCACAAATCCATAATCTGTACAGCTTTGCTGAAATCCTACTGACAACCAGTGGTCAACAGGGTGGCATTTCTTCAGCTGATTCAATGAGCCATTAGCAACAGTTCACTAGTTTTGGGCAACCTCACATTTTCTGGAGAGGAGAAAAACAAGACTAAGAACATTAAAACACTTAACTGAAACGCTTCAGCCATAAAAATGCAATTATTGTTGTAGCAGTGCCCCCAATAAACAAGTAAAAGCTATATAAAGGTAAGGACAAGTAGGCAAGCATGCTCACACAACTGGTAGTCTCAAAACTGTGAAATAGAAAATAGATGGCAAAACATCCACCCAACAGTCCCACAGTACTGCAGCTCTAATATGGAAATGTCTACTTACTGTATCAATATTACAATTTTTTGGATTACAGATAGTATATGCATCCATACAACTTTGAAAATGTTCTTTCTGATTAAGAAAATACCACATTGTCCAGCGCTATCAAAATACTTGAGCATAAAGGTGAATATGGAAATTATAGAAGTTCTATTTGTTTTGGCAAAATCAGCAACAGAAGTTAGCATCAGTGCTGCTGATGCACAAATACTACAATTTTAAATCACATAGACATACACCACCAAGTCTATAACCACTGCCTTGATACCATTAATGCTTATTTAAAATTTGTAACTGTTAACATATCTGCAAAGCTGTAAGATCTTATTTCTGAAGATGGGTCTCGACCCAAAACGTCGGCTTTCCTGCTCCTCTGATGCTGCTTGGCCTGCTGTGTTCATCCAGCTCTACACCTTGCTATCTCAGATCTTATTTGAAGTTTATTTCAAGTTGTTCATCATTTAAAAAAGACAAATCTATCCCTTCCTTCTTTAAACCAAGGATTTACGCTATGCTAAAAGTAGTTAAAAACATAGTTTGACATCCAATTTATATTTGTAAGTGTCAATCCATATCCCTCGAAAAATTCTGATAATCTAGAAAAATAAGGTAAGTAACTGTATAAACTTTAAAAAAAATTGGAGAACTTAAAATCTCGTAGATTTAGAAAGCTAGATTCCCAGTGTGATAATCTGGTCTGATTCAATATTTGTCCAATTTAATATTTCCAAAGTCATTACAAACAGGAAAAACTAATAACAGCAAAAAATTATTTGGAATAACAAAATTGAACAACAAAGCCAGATGTTCAGCCCTTTCCATCATAAATTGTTTAAAAGCGAGATGTTTGTGACGTGCTGTTGTTTCAGTGGCTATCATCACTTACAAGATCCAAATCACCAGCTACATTTTTATACAAAAAAAATCATTTTCCCTTAGCTGTGCAACACAATTCTGAAATGATCGCCATGTCTCATATTGTGAGGACTCAAGGAACTTTCTGCAAACAATGGTGTCAGCATGGAACAAAACTATGTTTGAAACAAAATATAAATACAACTTCCACCAACAACTTAAAATAGACAAGTTGCATCCAAAAGGAAAACAAGTAAACATTTGCTGACGGCTTAAAAAAATGCAATGCACTGAACCAGGATCGGATATATCGCGACTATACCAAATTTCTGAAATTGAGCAAAGAAGCAATGGGGGATTTGTAGTTATAACTGCGGAAACGCCAGGCACACAGCTCGGGTCTCGTAGTGTAAAATGTATCCCGATGAAGATGATGAGGATGATGATGTAAAGTGTGAAGAGGAGGGCGAAAGTCGGATGCAAGGCCCAGTGCCTGAGGTGTATGTGTTCGTGCAAGGGTCGGGATCTTACTCTGCTCCCCGGCTCCTCGCTGCTTGGGTTGGCCTGTCCGCTTTTTTTTAATGATACTCGATTAAACCAGAGAGAGAGAGAGGGGGGGGGGGTGCAGTGGAGAGGGAGACTCAGTCAGAGCCCAGACAAAAAAAAGGCACAGCAGCCGCCCAAGCCCCATTAGATCAGCCCGCACTCCCCGCCACCGCGCTCGGCAACATTTTCATCGAAAAAGTTGTCGCCGACGCCAAAGGGACGGAGCTCTAGCGGCTCCGAGCGAGAAATAAAGAAAGAAAACGTTAAAACTTACCGCATGAATTATCTCCTAAAATAACTCCAAGATGGCTGTGTATTGCACCGGGGATGCTGGGTGCTGCCCTTTACCCTATGACCTTTACCCCCCTCCCCTGGAAGCAGGCGAAAGGATGACAACAGAAAATAAACAGGTGGAGGCGAGTAAAGGAAGCAGCGTTTCTATTTCTTATTATCGGGTTCTGCTTTCGCTTTCTTTCCAGTTTAGTTTGAAGCCTTCGTTGTTTATTTTATTTTAACGCATCTTTCGCTCCTCTTGAGATTTTGTTTTGACCCCAGAAAAAGCCTCAAAATCCCGACACCGTGCTGAGAGAGACACTCACACGGAGAGAGTTGTGTGTGGCCTGGAGCTGATGATGAATGTAGCTGGGATTGATAAATCAACCATGTGTATATTTCACCCTATTTCTGTCTTGCACTATTTTCGCCAGTTCCAAATAATATGTGAATGGCGTAGAACTTTTAACCGAGACAAAATACGAGTGAGGGGGGAAGCAATCGGTTTCTCCCTGTCGTCTTTATGCAGTAAATTTGCCTTTTGGTGAAACTCTTTTTATACTTTGTATAAAATGTAGAAATTTTAAATTTTAAGAAGGGGTTTCCTCCAAATTTCTCAGCATAGAAATTCTTTTGCATCTTTTAGTAATTGCATCTGTCAGGCTTGTGTAACTGCATTGGTGTTAATCTTTGAAATTTATTTATATTGGTGAGATCATTTATCTATTGTCCAACTGCAATCTTATTTTGATTCTTGATTTAATTAATATCATGTCACAGGGAGCTGCATCTAGAAACAAAGCAGTAATGGAGGAATTGTGATGATTTCATGAATTGTAAGTATAATATTTAACATAACCAGGGTCTTAAATAAACCTATATTGTATTGCCTGTCATTGTTTGCCACTTAAAATATCTGTAGAATATCTTAACATCTATTTTTATTTCATATGATAACAGTTGCCTACTATTTTGGAAGTTTTTGTATCAATTTTGAAAATGATATTGACAATGACGGATGTAAAGCTAACAGTCACTTTAACGTGGAGATACTGTATGATACTGTCACAATAAAGTGTATTTAGCAAGTAGCCAATTATAAATGATTAATTTGAATAAGCTTCAATATTAACCAAAATTAAATCTATCATTTTGTACAATTTGTACAATTCCATACATGCAGTATGCTGCAAAGACCAGCCAGCTTGAGTGAAATATCAATAATTGATGCACAGATGAGCAGCTTCTGCCTCTAGTACTATTTATTATCAGATCCAAATAATAGTAAATTTAGGTACTTGCAAATATCCATCGAATTATAGATATAGACAATGACTGCAAAACTGTAATTGAAACTTGAGTTTCAAGTAAGTGTTAAAAGGCCAAGAACAAAATTAGAATAGCCTGCTAACCCAAAATCTGATTACAAAAATAATAAGATTTTAACTTCCCAATCTGGTTTCTTTTACATGATAGTACAATGACTTAGATTGTAGGTATTTTCTAACAAACCTGTTCAGAGGTGATATCACACACATCTGGAGCAGATGGGACTTGAACCTGGACCTCCTGGCTCAGAAGTAGGGGCATTATCACTGTTCCATAAGAGATGCTCATGTTGCAACACCAGCCTGACATTTTAATTAGTGCCATTAAATACATAAACATGCAACATCAAGGAAATCATGTAACATTTACAAATCTTTAGCCTAAGCTGCAGCTTTTGTGCGTTGTTCTGGACGTTACATTTTAGAAAGATTTCCAGTCGTCGGAGGGGCTGCAAGGAGATTGATGAAGATGGTAACAGAGTTGAGGGACTACAGTTATTTGGAGCAATTGCAGAAACTGACATTTTTATCCTTAGACCAGGCAAAATTAAAGGAAACCTGATATGATATTCAGAATTATGAGAGATCCAATAAAGTAAGTCTAGCAACCTAATTTGGTGTTGGTTGTCCACAAGTATCTCAATGGCCTTTTTTTTTCACGTGCATTCCCTAATAGTCTGCAAAACCATGAATGCTGAAAGCAGACTCCACAGGAACTTTAAATGGCAATTGGATTTACGCTTGGAAGAGGATTAATTTTCAGCATCAGAAGGAGTGTGGAATGAAATTAGTTAGCCATTTGAAACAACATGGTGTAGAGCTGGATGAACACAGTGGGCCAAGCAGCATCAGAGGAGTAGGAAGGCTGACGTTTTGGGCCTAAACCCTTCTTCAGAAATCATTCCTGAAGAAGGGTCTAGGCCCAAAACGTCACCCTTCCTGCTTCTCTGATGCTGCTTAGCCTGCCATGTTCATCCAGCTCTCCACCTTGTTATCTCAGATTCTCCAGCATCTGCAGTTCCTTCTATCGCTGAAGCCATTTGAAACAGCCAGTGCAAAATCAGTGCTGTAATATTCTGTTCTAAATCTTCCTTTTGTTTTCTTTTTTTTAAAGCAGGGATTAATCAAATAGTCAGCAAGGTTTTATTAAGGGGTGGTCAGGTCTGACTAATTGAATATTTCAAAGTGGTCTCCAGATGTGTAGGTGAGGTCCGTGCATTTGATGTAGTCTGCTTAACAGCAAAGCTTTTGATAATGTCCAGTGTGGGAGACTAATAGCAAATGTGAGAGCCTGTGGGATCCAAGGAAATTTGGCAAATTGGGTACAGAATTGGCTGAGTGACAGGAAGCAGATAGTGATGGTTAAGAGCTATTTTTGTGACTGGGAGTCTGTGTCCAGTTGGGTCCTGTAGGGATCAGTGTTTGAGCCCTTGCTATTTATGGTACCTATAAATGGTTTAGACCTGAAGGTACCAGAGTTGATCAGTACTTTCTTGGCTAATACAAAAATTGTTGGGTTAGTAAATAGTGAGGAGGATAGCCATAGATTACAGGAGGATGTGGATAGGCTGGTCGGAGGGGGTGATCAGTGGAAAGTGAATTCAATCCAGATAAGTGTGTGGTGATGTACTTGATGATCATTGGGACAGAAGCACTGACAATCAGTGGGACTTTAGTGTGCAGAGCCTGCAGCCTCTCAGCGTAGTGGAACAGGGAGATAAAGAAGTTAAGAAATCATTTGGGATACTTGCCTTTATTAGCCAATGCATAGATTTAAGGACCTGGGAGGTGATTCTGGGACTGTACAAAATGTTGAATAGGCCACAGCTAGAGTATTGTGTGCAGGTCTGATATCCACATTAGAGGATGGATATGATTGCGCTGGAGCAGATGCACAGGAGATTTACCAAGATGTTGCCTGGACTGGGTTTTTTAATGAAGGGAGATTGGATAGGCTAGGGTTGTTTTACTTAGAGAGGTGGTGTAGGGGGAGTGGACATGTTGAGATGTTTAAAATTATGAGGAGCATAGATAGGGTAGCAGGAAGACAGGGGGCACCACAATGACAAGCTCTGGCTGTTAATGCCAATTTTATTGCTGGTAAGTGCTATTTTACCAAAAGGAGGACAAAATGGAGGTGAAATAACCAGTCAGTTATTTTGAGAAATTGAGTAATTATCAGCAGAAATAATTGATAATAGAGAAATGTCTTTTGACTCTGCAAAAGTTCGAAATTCACTTGTTTAATAACTTTGAAGAGACTATTATTTATACAATGGCCTGTCTTCAGATGTTTGGAGAGTTTTCAGATGAGAATTTAAGACTGTTTCATTACAGTTTAATACTACAACCGTATAATTTTAGAAATCATTCAATATTATAGCAGGTGCTTTTCTAGAGCAAATATGAATGAAACAATGTCATGATCAAAATGAACTTGCGTAGAATATGGTTATTAGGAATATTGGTGCGTATTCATTATAAATAAATTGTTACAGATGATGTACCACAGAAATGGTGTTAAGAGCAACGTTATGTTTGAAAAAGATGCTATTGCCTCTTAAGGATACCTTTGCATTTTCACTTTTGCGGAATGTATGAGGAAAGCTGTATTATATATTACATTTTTGAAGTTTGGATTTGAAAATTTAGGCAGATGGCTGTGGGTCAGTTCTGTTAAGGATTGTTTTTCTTAAAAGGTGAAATAGGCGGCTTTTAACAGTGATTAACTGCATCATTTTGAAGAAGGTCTACAACTTCAGCAAATGCCTGACAAACACCCGTGGTATTAATTGATAAAGTATTTACGCTCTTAGGTTTATGACAGGCAGAGGAAGCAAGTTAAGGTAATTTAGTTTAGTTTTGACTTCAGAACAGAATGATCAAACTTTTCGTCTAGAAAAGCCCAGAATTCAATTCAGAAGGTAAAATAAGTTTCTTTGAAAAGGAGAATCAAACGGATGAATTTAACCAAACATTGGCTAAGTATCACTGAGGGATTTTTGTAGAGGGTTTCTCTCTGAGCTCTAGTGGTTATCTGGCACAGTTCCTTGCTGTTCATCTCATCATGTGTCCACCACTCCTTTATGGTATCTTGCTTTTGCTATTGTGCACTTCGCAGTGGCAGAGGTCCTCACCATAGCCAGGAATTTCCAGGACTTCTTTCGTGGGTAGAGTATTTAAAGCCCAGCTGCACAAGGTCAGTAGCTCACCCCATGAATAGTACACACATATTGGGAGGGAAACAAAAAAAAAGACAGCTCTGAGGGCACATAGGGTGACATGGGTGAACCTTCCTTATGTATATTTGAGGCTGAGATAGATTCTTGATCAGTACGGTAATCAAGGGTTATAGGGAAAGCGCAGGAAGGTGGGCGTGAGGAGCGTCAGATCAACCATGATGCTATTGAATGGTGGGATAGGCTCCAGTGGTCAAATAGCCTATTTGTGTTCTTATTTCTTATGTTTTTACTGTCATCATTGGAAATAGAAGCTCATGTTCAGAAATGTATTGCTACTTTATATCATCAACTGTTATTGTAACTTCAGCTACAAGAGAATGAATGTGGTATCCACCCCAACTAGCTTGGAAGGATAGCCCTGACTGATAGCCCAGACACTTAATAAATTTCTAAGCAGTTGCCTGATAGACTCACCACAAAATGCCAGACTGGTTGCACTGGACCTGCATGACTGACCATGGCTCATTCCCCAGTAGGTAATGATGTAGATCCCTTGACCCCATCCAGCTAAGTGAGCAACTGACTGTGTTCAAGCCCCACTTGAGTTCAGACACTGTCCTTGAATGACGGTGATACTGACTGATGATAGGACTTGATGTGGAAGCAACCAGTGTATGCCGACCATAATCCTAAACTAAACTGGTCCCGGGGATATTAGGAACTGCCGATGCTGGAGAATCTGAGATAACAGGGTGTAAAGCTGGATGAATGCAGCAGGCCAAGCAGCATCAGAGGAGCAGTAACGTTGACTTCATTTTTTTATGAACAAGGGTCTCGGCCCTAAACATCAGCTTTCCTGCTCCTCTGATGCTGCTTGGCCTACTGTGTTCATCCAGCTCTACACCTTGTTATCTGTAAACTGGCCCCACCAGCTTGCGCTGCATGCATATACTTCCAAACGTTTCTTATTCATGTCTTTTCGACATTGTACCTGAACCCACATCAACCACTTCCTCTGGAAACTCATTCCACACATGAACCAGTCTCTCTATTAAAAAAGAAGTCCCTCACATCTTTTTTTAAATCTTTCTCCTCTCACCTTAAACCTATGCCCTCTAGTTCTGGACTCCCCTACCCTGGTGGAGAAAAACCTTGGCTATTCACTTTAACCCTGCCCCTCACAATTTTATTATCCTCCATAAGGTCACATTTCAGCTTCCAACACTCCAGGGAAGATAGCCTCAGCCTCTCCCTGTAGCATGAACCTTTCAACCCCAACAACATTTATATCTTTACTGTACCATTTCAAGTTTCACAGCATCTTTCCTTTAGCAGGGAGATCAGAATTGAATGCAATATTCAAAAAGTGGCCTAACAAATGCCCTGTATAGCCACACCATGACATCCCAACTTTTATAGTCAATGCACTGACCAATAAAGGCAAGTGTACCAAATACCTTCTTCACTACCCTATCTACCCGGGACTCCACTTTTAAAGAACTGTGAATCTGCACCCCAAGGTGTCTTTGTTTGACAACACTCCCCAGGACCTTACCATTACGTCTTGCCCTGATTTGCTTTTCCAAAATACAACACCTCACAGTTATCTAAATTAAACTCCATCTGCCATTCCTCAGCCCATGTGGTTAAGTTCCCATTGTACCTTGAAATAACCTGCTTCACTGTCCACTACACCACCAATTCTAGTGACATCTGCACACTTACCAACCATTAGTCCTACATTCACATACAAATCATTTATATAAATGACAAAAGGCAGTGGTCCCAGCACAGATCCCTGTGGCACAGTGCTCGTCATAGGCCTCCAGTCTGAAAAACAACCTTCCTCCACCACCACTACCCGCTGTCTCCTACCTTCGAGCCAATTTTGATTCAAAATGGCAAGTTTTCCCTAGATTCCATGTAACCTAACCTTGGTAACTAGTCTATCATTAGGGAACCTTTTCAAACACCTTGCAGAAGTCAATTTAACAACTTTTACCATTCTGTCTTCATCAATTTTCTTTGTCAGTTTCAGAAAATTCAATCACGTTTGTGAGATGCAATTTCCCATGCACAAAGCTATGTTGACTATCCCTAATTAGACCTTGCCTTTCCAAATACCTATAAATCCTGTCCCTCAGAAACCCCTCCAACAACATACCCATCACTGACATCAGGCTCACCAGTCTATAGTTCTCTGGCTGTTTCTTATCATCTTTCTTAAATAATGGCACTACATTAGTCATCCTCCTGTCTTCCAGCAACTCACCGGTGGCTATTCATGACAGAAATATCCCAACAAGGGGCCCAGCAATCACTTCCCTGGCTTCCACAAAGTTCAGAAAACGCCCAATCAGGTGCCAAGGATATATCCACCTGGATGAGTTTTAAGACCAGCACCACCATCTCTGTAATATGGACACTTGTCAAGATATCACCATTTATTTCTCCAAGTTCTCTAGCTTCCACATCCTCCTCCACAGTAAACACAGACATGAAATACTCATCTGGTGTTTCACTCGTCTCCTGCCGTTCCGCACATAGGCAGCCTTATTGATCTTTAAGGGGTCGTGTTCTCTCCTTTGTTACTCTTTTTGCCCTGAATGTATTTGCGGAATTTCTTTGGATTCTCCTGAATCCTATTTGCCAAAGCTATCTTAAGTCCCCTTTTTCCCTCCTGATTTCCCTCTTAAGTATACTCCTTGAGAGATTCCCTTGTCTCAGCTGTCTATACCTGCCATGTGCCACCTTTTTCTTGACCAGGACCTCAATTTTTCTAGTCATCCAACATTTTCCACACCTATCCTCCTGCCCCACCTCGCCCCGACAAAACTTGCCCTTTTAACATTATCATTCATTCTTTTTTGTATTATGGCCCTGTTTGCTGTTGGCCCTTGTTTCCTCTGCCTTCCACTTTTCCTTGCTATTTTTCTGTCTCTCTTTTTCAACGTTGTTTCCCTTATTTTCCTGTCTCTGATCAGATTCCCATCCTGTTGCCACTCTGGTTTAAACCAGTCTCCCACAGTAATAGCTAAAGCCCTTCCTAGTCCTGCTAGGTTGCAAGCCGCCCAGCTCATTTTAAATCCCATCATCCCAGAATCGGTTCCAATACCCCAAGAATCTAAATCCCTCCCTCCTACACCGTCCCTGCAGATAAAATGTTCAACCAGTCTGTCCCCCTGTTCCTGATGCTAATAGCAAATGGCACTGGAAATGATCCTGAGATTACTGTTTTTTTTAATTTTATTTCATAGCTTCCTAAATTTTGCTTGCTGCACCTCATCCATCTTATTACCTGTGTCAGTTAAACTAAAATGTCCTCGGGCTGTTTTCCCTACCCCTTTTAAATGGCCATGCAGTCATTCAGTGACATCCTTGACTGAGGCACCTGTGAGGCAACATACCATCCTGGTGTCATACCTGCAGCCATGAAAATGTCTAACTGTTCCCTTTTATGACAGAATCTTCTATCTCCATTGCTTTCCCCTCTTCCATTTCTCCCCATACCGTGTAGCTGAGCCACACTTGAGCCCATTGACTTGCCTTTCACTGTCTTCCCCTGAGAAACCATACCTCCTAACAATATCCAAAGCAGAAACTCTGTTAGAGAGATCGATGGCCCAAGGTAATTCTGCCCTACCTATTTGGAGCTTTTATTCTGTCTGGTGGTGACCCATTTCCTTTCTTCCTCTCTATATTCTTTACCTGTGGTGTGTCCATCTTACTATCCATAAAGTTTGTCGCCTTGCAGATATTCCAGAGTGACTGCTGCCAGTGTTCTAGATACAGAACAAATATTTCTTGCAGCTGCAGACATGTACATGTACATGTGATCATCTGGCCATTGGAAGTGTAAACCTGATTTCCCTACATTATACAGGAAGAGCATTCCATCTGTCTGAGCTGCCTTCTCATGACTTACCCTGAAATTACTCTCTTTCCATTTACTTCCTCAGGTTCAATATTCTTTTAATATATACCAGGGCCTTACCTTATTCTTATTCTAATTAAACTCTCAATCTATACTAAAGACTAATTTTTACTTTAAAAGCTGAATAATGGAAATACTCCAAAGATTAGACTTTGAGACATGACTTTAACCTTAGACTTTGAGACATGACCGTTTATCTGAAACACATGCAGTATGTTTGCTACATAAACTACTGGTACAAGCTGTAGCTGTGACATTGACTCAACACAGTGCTTTGTAGCAACATGTCCACCCCTTCACTGTTAACTGATGACAACTGTGACAAACTGCCTGTCTCTGCACTAAGGCAAAGCAACACATAGGTACCGTGGGTCTAAAAGAATGAAGTGGCAAAACGCCAAAAGAATCTCTGTAAAACAGAGATGCTGTGAGCATCCAAGTTAGCACAAAGTGAGTCGGTGCCAAGAAAGCAAACAAAGAGCCCTGAGGGTGCTTTTTGTTCTAATGCAAGAAATGGATGCCTGTCCTTGTGGGCAAGATGACTTGGCAGCTGTATTACAATGAAAGGTGTTTCAGTTGCATTAAAGTTCATAACTATTCTAATTGAATCGGGGGTGTGCCATAATAATGTGGTGAAGCAAATATATATGTCCGATGTCAACCTCTATGATCATTGTGTACAGGCAATGGAGCATGCCCTGAACTGTTGGGCACTGCTGGCTAACATGGAAGCCCAGAGGGGCAGCATGCTATGAACTGGAGTTACCAAGTAACTGCCTGTCATGTCAGGAATTGCCACTGTTTAGTGTGCCTTCACTGAATAAGATATAGTAGACTGCATACTAGTGAGATGAGAATATGCAATAATGAGAGGTAAATGAAGACAAATAGGCTTCTTGGCACTCATGAGCAAAATACTCATCTCACCATTCAACCCTTGAGTGGAAAACCAGACTTTTTTTCTCAACATCAGGAAACCTTTTTTCCAAATTCACCCCATTTTCCCAAAAGACTCATCGTTACACGGGTCCTTCAAGGGACTGACAAAATTCAGTCCCATGTTTTTTTTCCAATTCCAATCAGGAGACTCTCTTACCTTCAGTGTTGTCACCTTCAAAAGTGGAGTCTAGGCCATGGAGCTTCCAGAGCAGGAGATTTTGGATCAAAATGTTCAAGTTGTTCGAACTGAGAATATTTAAGCTATTAGAATTGTGAGAGATTCATTCCAGTGCACTTGGAAAGGAATCCTAAAATAAAGCCTCAACAGTCCAAGGGAAAGAAACTGGAACGTGTCAATTAAGTAAAGATTTGAAAAGCTGTGATAGGCAAGTTATTCCTCTGGGATTGATTGTAACGGATGGTGTTGGGAACAGGTTGAAGCTTTGCTTTTATGATAGTGTTAAGATCTTTTCAACTGCAGCATATATTTACATATCAAGTTTTTTTTTCTCTTTTGTGCAAAACATTTCTGTTGTTAAAGAATATCTGCAGAGCCATGTAAATTTGTTTCAGTGACCAACCACCACATTATCCAATTACAAATATTAGATATATGAATTATCAAGCCAGGTTTTATTTTGGAATTTGACTTGTTCAGCTGGGATCATAACAAAATCTCCAAAAATAATTAGGAGCTGAAAGATTGATATATACCACACTTATAATAGTTAATTTTCAAAGAAGAACTGTAATTTTTAGGCTTACCATATTCCACCCTAGCCAACTTATTATGCAAATTTGAACTTTTGTATTTCCTTTCCATTTCTTGAAGCCTACCTATCTGGGGACAATATTCCTACATATTGAGGGCCAAGTGGGATAACTACATGCAAATGACAAAAACATGCGGTTTACTCTCTGTTAGGCCTCAACATACAGAGAAGAAGGCAACGGAAGTGCTGACCTAGTGGCATTATTGCTGGGCTATTAGTCCAGAAACCCAGCTCATGTGCAGGGGCCCTGGGTTCTAGTCCCACTATGGCAAATGATAAAATTTAAATTCAATAACTATCTGGAATTAAGAGTCTAACAATGACCAAACCACTGTCGATTGTTGGGAAAAATCCATCTAGTTCATTAATATCCTTCAGGGAAAGAAATCTGCCACCCTTACCTGGTCTGGCCTAGGTGTGACTCCAGACTACAGGGAATTATAGTCTGTCCACTGCACTTTGAAATCGTCTAGAAAACCATTGAGTTGTAGCAATCAGTATGAATTCTCAACAGCACATACACTTCAGTGGTTCAAAAATGCTGACTCAGCCAGCAATGTCCACATCTCATGAGTGAACTTAAAAAAATACAAAATGCAGAATCATTCACTCAAATGAAATTTTTCTCTGACAAATAAATCTCAGTTTTCATTTTTCCCTGATGCAATAATTTTGCTACACGTGGGTGGGAATGGAACACGCAGGACCATTAACAGAAGACTATAGAAAACTTTACAATTTCTATGTTTTAGTCTGATTTTTCTGAACCTGAGACCAAAATAACTCCAAATACATAGGAGTGCTAATATTACTTATGGGTCAACTTCACAGAATTTCCCACGATTGACCTAATTATGAATGTCCAATGAGTCTCCAACCTAGATTGGAATTGCCACTTTTTGCAGATGTGAGACATAATTCTCAATAGTAGCTTTTAATGGGTACAGCTTTGACAGTGTTGCAAATAGAATCTAAAAATGCTTGGCAAAAACACAAAACATTTGAATTTCCTAGCGTTGGTTTCTGCCAGAAGTGTAGCAATGGAAGACAGTCATCACAACCTACTAGCTGTGCTCTGCTATAGAAGAGGCCTATGATCTGCATTGCGAGTGCAGGTGCTATGTTTTAAAGAAAAACAAGGCAGAAGGTGAGAAAACAAATATTAATGATTGTGGTCTTCATGTAATCACCTCCACTGAGCAAGTTTGGATATTCCATAGTAATGACATTAATGAAACTGTTCGCATTCACTGTCTGAAACTGATATAATGTACATATGTAGGTTTGCATGTCCAAATTCCAAAGTTTAAACATAAGGATTGCTGAACTGAAAGAACTTATTCTTTCAAACTAATAGTCTTGCTATTGAGTGGGGTGTAACTGGATTTTTAATGAAAATAATACGTTAATATTTACTGCTGAACAGGTTTGTTCACCCTGGAAAACTAATGTTTGACGTATTGATGTATTTGTGGAAAGTTAGACATCTCCATTATAGCAAAAAATGACATGTTAAAATTTGCCTGCTTATGATATTTCGGTTTCTATATTGTTTTAATCATTTGTATATGTCCCAATCGCTAGTGTTACGGGAGGGTTGGAGGACTGGTAATGTTGCATCATTGCTTAAAAATTTAATTAAAGTTTGGTGTTACAAAAACACTATAGTACTGTTTAGAGGACTTTGAAGGATTTTAGAAATTGGATTTATTTCAAGTTTTCTTTAAATATCTGTAGTAGTCTCTTTAAAAAGAGTCATTGAAACTTCTGTCATAACATTGAAGATTCTTTTAAGCAGAGCTTCCTTGAAATTACATAACAGAGAATGACTCTTGCTGTCATACTGGGGCTGGCTAGGAGAAGTGCTATTCTGTCTGGTTCAGTTGGAAGCCTGCTAAGAACAAGTTAAGTTAGAGGATAACTTGCTAAGACCAAGTTGTCTAGATGATCTCTTATATTTCTTCAAAGAAAACTCTCTTATACAGCTGTACAACATGGAAACAGACCCTTTTGTCCAACGAGCCCACAACAAACATAATCCCAAATGAAACCAATCCCACCTGCCTGCTCTTGGTCTAGATCCCTCCAAACCTTTCCTATTCATGTACTCAAGTGTCTTTTAAACATTGTAAGTATGCCTGCATCCACCACTTCCTCAGGAAGCTCATTCCATGTACGAGCCATCCACTGTGTAAAAAAACTTTCCTCTTGCGTCTGTTTTTAAAACTCTCTTCTTGCTTTAAAAATGTGCTCTCTAGTCTTGAAATCCCCTGTTCTAAGGAAAAGACACATACCATTGACACTATCTTATTCCCGTCATGATTTTATAAACCTTTATAAAGTCACTTATCAACCTCCTACACTCCAGTGGAAAAAATCCCAGCCTGACCAGCCTTTCTTTATACCTGGCAATAACCTGGTAAATCTCTTCTGAACCCTCACTTAATTAATAATATCCTTCCTATAAATTCTGGGTGAAATGTATTTGTTCTTTTGAGAAAATGACTGAAGAAACATCTCAAGATTGTCCTGAGCAGTATCCAGAAGACTCCAGAGACATCTGTGTATGATTAGTGATCATCACCCTTATCAGAATATCATAGCAACAGATTCCACAGACCATTCTATGTTTTATTCTTTTGCCTTCAAGAAAAACCAATTGACAAGAGTTTTCTTTCAGAAAACCCATCCATGCAGAGAATTTTTTTCTTTTTTTGTCTGCTTGTGTGTTTTGGGGATATTTTGAAAGATAAAGATTTAAACTTCTATATTACTGACTGCATATGTTAACCAATTATTGCATCTTCACTGAATAAGTTTTGCTTTGATAACATTGAAAAATATAATTAATAGATCTCACCCTTCAATGGATGATACAGATTAGGTATTTAATTGGTCATCTTGGTAATTTGGTAACTACATTTTTTTTTATATTTCATGTTGTGACTAGTGGAATGGAAGTGACAATGCACTCCTCCAGACACAATCAGGAGAGGAGAGGCATATTAATAATTTAAAATTACGGGCCAGTTAAATTATTGGAATCAATTCAGAGGGACACGATATATTGTGACTTTCAAAAGCAGGAAGTAAGGAAGGACAATCAATATGATTTGTTATGGAAAGATTGTGTCTATTGAACTTAATTGAATTTCTTTAAGGACGTAATAAGTTAGATTGCTAAGGGTGGTCAAGTTAATAAGGGTCTGAGGAAGGGTCACCGGACCAGAAACTTTAACTCTGTTTTCTCCTCCACAGATGCTGCCAGACCTGCTGAGCTTTTCCAGCAACTTTGTTTTTGTTGTGGTCAAGTTAATGTTGTCTATATGGATTTTGGCCCAGAAGCAGACCATTTAGTCCATCCCATGCATGTTGAACATGTTTCCCAAACTAAACGAATCCTATTTGCCTGCATTTGGCCGATACCCCTCTAAACCTTTCCTGTACCAATCCAAATGATTTTTAAATCTTGAAACTGTACCTGCATCTACCACTTCCTCTGGCAGTTCATTTCACCTATAGACCACTTCTTGTGTGAAACAATTTCCCCCCAAATCCCTTTTAAATCTTGCCCCTCTCACCTTAAACCTATGCCGTCTAGTTTTGAACTCCCCTAACGTAGGGAAAGGACCTTTACAATTCACATCTCTACCCCTCATGATTTTATAAACCTCTATAAGATCACCCCTTAACCACCTCCATTTTAGGGGGGGAAAAAAAGTCCCAGTCTATCCACCCTCTCCTTACAACTCAAACACTGCAGTCCCAGGAACATCCTTGTAAATCTTTTCTGTACCCTTTCCAATTTTTATGATATCTTTCCTATAGACGACTGAACAAAACTGTGTGCAGTACTCTAAAAGTGACCTCACCAATGCCCTGTTCATCCGCAACATGATGTCCCAATTGCTATACTCAGTGCTGTGACCAGTGAAGACAAGCATACCAAACGCCTTCTTTACCACCTTCTCTATCTGTGATGCCATTTCAAGGAACTATGTGCCTGAACCCTCTAATGATGTGTTAACCCCTCAGTGTCTCTCTGTTCAACAACATTCCCCAGGGCCCTACCAATAACTATAAGTTCTGTCCTTGATTCTATTAACAAAATGCAACCCCTCACTTTCTCAGAATTAAATTCCACCTCCCACTCGTTGGCCTAGTGGCCCAGCAAGATAACCTTCTTCATTGTCCACCATACCATTAATTTTGGTGTCATTCGCAAACTTACTAACCGCACTTCCTGCATTCTGATCCAAATCATTTACATAAGTGACAAACAAAGTGGACCCAGCACCAATCCCTGCAGGAATCACTGATCACAGGCCTCCAGTCTGAAAAATAATCTTGTACCATCTCTATCGGGCTCCACTGCCAAGCCAATTTTGTATCCTGTTAGCTAGCTCTCCCTGGATCCCATGTGATCTAACCTTATTAATCACTATCATGCAGAATTTGTCAAAAGCCTTACTAAAATCCATGTAGACAACATCTACCATGCAACCCTCATCTACCTTTTTGATAAAATCCTCAAAAAACTCAAGTTTGTGAGACACAATTTCCCATGGCCACGCTGACTATCCCTAATCAGTTCTTGCCTCTCCAAATAAACGTAAATCGTGTCTCTCAGAATCCCCTCCAATAACTAAGCCACCACTGACATCAGAGTCACAGGTCTATAATTCCCTGGCTATTCTTTGCAGCTTTTCCTTAAAAAAAGATGCACAACATTGTCCATCCACCTGTTTTCTGGCACCAAACCTGTGGCTATAGATGATTTAGATGAGGGGCCCCACAGTTTCTTCCCTAGTTTCCCCTAATGTCCTATGATTCAGGGTTTCTCTACCTGATCTCATACAAGTTATCATACATAATGCTCTAGACCTCATCTCACCACATAAGTCCACCCACCTCCACATCCCATCTCTGGTGCTCAATTGTACTTTTGCATTTCTGCCATTGGCAAGTGTACTCACCCCTGCTGGGACCTCAAAGGGTTCCCGCTGCTGGGATCATTTTTAAAGCACAGTTTTACACTAAGTGCTGCCAATCAGGAACTGCACTGTCAGTTCCTGTGTGGAAGAATTGCCACATAGATGACTGTGAAAGGTAAGTTAGCTGTCCACTTAGATAACAGGGACCTGAAGGTCCTAGTGGAAGGAGTAATGCAGAGAAGGACTATCCCCATTCCCCAGGACTACTAGAGATGACCATAGCACAAGATCCTATCAGCCTGGGTCAGTGAGGAGTACAAGATCGTAGGAAATGTTCAGCATTGCTGCAAGAAGGTTAATGACCTGCATTACATGAGGGTACGTTCCATCATTTTTTACACTCATTCTAACTCGGCTACTGCACCCACCTCCCAACAAGGCTCGTGGTCTACCATTCTAACTACAAATTCACTCACATCCCCACTAACCCTCTCCACTCCAGACCGCCCCCCCCACACAATTAACCCTGCATGCCCTCTGCTTAACCTACTCACTCACTCATGACACGTCACCACATTTTCCCCATCTGCATCAGTATTGGTAGCTGTGCTAGCCTCTTTAATCTCGTTCAATCCCTCCTTTTGTCTCACTCCTGGAGAAAACAGCCAATTTAATTTTGAGAAATGTGAGATGTTGCATTTTGGTAATACGATCCAGGATAGGACTTGCACGGTTATTGATAGGGCCCTGGGGAGTGTTGTTGAACAGAGAGACACCTCAAGGTTATCACATCATAGACAAATAGTAGGTGACCAACATCCATCTCTTCACATAAAAGCAAAATACCGTGGACATGCGGCATCACCACATGAGCAGTCTCTGTGCCCTGCTGTTAAGGCAAGAATCCTCACCTCTTAGCAGATGAAGAGATGGAAATAAACACAAACTCATGGGTCTGGCGGCATATGCAGACAGAGAAACAGAGGTAATGTTTCAAGTCGATATGACTTCTTCAGAACTTCAGAATAGAGTTCAGAAGGCCTGCCTGTATTGTTTTGCCTGCGCTGGAGACACTGGTCCTCATGTTAATACTCAAAAATGTTATGGCTCTCATGGACCTCCCTAGTTTGTCACATACCCTCCAGTTGTTGATGCGGAGTTTCCAAGGATCAAGTAGCATCCTCTGGCTGGGCAGTTTGAAGCCCCAGACATGACGTGCATGGAAACCTGATTTTGAGATGTCACCTTATGGCCTTCGGTGAATCAATGGAAGAAGGTGTGTTTGAGATATGTTGAATAGAATTACATGGCATTTCAATCCCCCCTGTAGACAGAAGATGTGCCCATCTCATCTGCATAGCATTCCGTCAAGGAGATAACCGTGGCTGAAAGCTCCACAGAAGGGATCAACTTGACAACCACCGCAGACTGATGCTGATGCGGGGCATTGTGGATGAATGTATTCTTTACCTTACTGTGTAGCAGATACTAACACAGCTGAGGCAAGAATGACACCGCTTGTGTCTGGATCCATTCATGATAGTTCCAATGAGCCTATAGGCAATATCAGAAACAAGCAGCTACTCACTAATGTCATCACTCAGTAGTCACACCTGAAACAAACAACATTTGAGCATCATCCTCCAAACACTGGGCCATGGAGTCTTTCAACAACTCGGCCAGTGGGATGTCTCTAAATGGACACTGCATAATGTTGACCTGATTCAGATGCTTTTGCTTTGAAAAGCATGCAAGTCAGTCTCTCTCCACTCTCAAGTCAGATTCTTCATCTTCCGTTCACAAGTCGTTTGCAGAATTGAACTTCTTTTTGCAATATAAAAATCTCATTTCTTCTGATTTTTGCCATATTTTCCTAAATGGCCGTTGCTAGCATAGTTCTGGGGCTAGGAAGATTCTGTCCTTTGATTTTGTTCTGTTGATTCATTTTTCTTTCTTTCTATAAGAGTTAATAAAAGAGAAAGGTTGCCAGCATATTTTACTTCCTTCTTTGCAGTCCATAAGAGTACCTCACTGTGATTGGCAATTTACCTTTGCTTGATAACATTACTGTTATTAGTTGCATGAGGTTTCACTTATCTGGGGAGAAATCCATGTTACAGAGATCACTAGATCATTCTTCAAAGTAAACATTGAGTGCAGTTGTTTTGCCACTGACCACGAAATTTGGAGAAATACTTTTGTTGTCCTACAAATTAGTTGGAATCATCAGACAACAAAGGTGCATTAAAATATGCAAAGTTGCAATAACTCTTCAGTACAGCTGACAGCATGAGTGTATTTTGACAATTTTGCAGAATTAGGATTATTTCCTAAATAATTATAAAATTTTACAGAATAGAAAATGTCCTGTCAATCGTTTGTGCACTTTGGTAGAGTTTTACAATTTCAGGTTAATGGTGCAGTGACAGTGTCCCTGCCTCTGAGCCAGAAGGCCTGGGTTCAAATCTCACCTGCTCCAGACATGTATCATAATATATCTGAGGTTGATTAAAAAATATTGAGTGGAAACTTTCCTCAATTGTTTTAATCAAATAGTTTTAATTTGTGCATAATTGGGTTACTAATTGGTTAAAGAAAAAAAAAACAATTATGCACAAATTAAAACTATCTGATTAAAACAATTGAGGAAAGTTTCCACTCAATATTTTTTAATCAACCTCAGATATATTATGATACATGTCTGGAGCAGGTGAGATTTGAACCCAGGCCTTCTGGCTCAGAGGCAGGGACACTGTCACTGCACCATTAACCTGAAATTGTAGAAATTTGCTATTTATCAATCCTCACGTGGGAATCTTCTTTGCAGCAAGCTGTTGTAAAATGGAATGCATTTCTTTGCAAAGATGGCCCAAATAGATGCATTATTAACTTTCAAAGGGGAATACTTCAAAGAGGAAAAATTACAGGGGTAAGGAGAAAGGACAGTGAAAATAATTGGAAAACTCTACCAAGTGCACAAACGATTGACAGGACATTTTCTATTCTGTAACATTTCATAATTATTTAGGAAATAATCCTAATCCTGCAAAATTGTCAAAATACACATGCTGCCAGCTGTGCTGAAGGGCTGTTGCAACTTTGCATATTTTAATGCACCTTTGTTGTCTGATGATTCCAACTAATTTGTAGGACAACAAAAGTATTTCTCCAAATTTCGTGGTCAGTGGCAAAACAACTGCACTCCATGTTTACCTTGAAGAATGGTCTAGTGATCTCTGTAGCGTGGATTTCTCCTTAGACAAGCAAATCTCCAGGCAACTAATAACAATAATGTTATCAAGCAAGATAATTTGCCAATCACAGCAAAGTAGCTGCAACACAATTATGAACAGGTTCATGCATTATCAATTTCATTATATAATGCAATCTTCCCACCTAAACACTCCTGCTTCCCACACAGACCGTTCAATCAATATACCTGATGTCTAATTTCACAATCAAAAGATCATTAAATAAAATGATTTAAACAAAACTTTGTCTTCAAATTTACAGTTCTTTTAAGTTTTAGGAACAATATTTTTGAAATAAATAAAAATATGATTATGGAACTTTCAAATCAAGATGTAGGTCATGATATCATTCCTTCATGTACAGTACAAAATGTGCCACATCAATAGGTTTGCTTTATACCACAATTAAATTGAACTACCTTTCTGACAATTATCACAACTAATGGAATTGCCAGCAATACTGACTTGTTTTGCTCTGATTCTGAAATGCATTAGTGCCAAGCGAATTCCCCACCTAGAGGCCATTTTTTCATTATTTGGCTCTCTCGATAGATCAAAATCCCAGTGTGAAGATAGGTTTTAAAAGGGCACCTCTTGATCATCACTTGATAAACTTTGCAAAGTTATTTTGTTGAAGGTCTGAGAAATTAGGTGCTCCCTACTATGCTATCCTACCATTATAGCCGCATGCATGGTGAAGCTCTGAGTATGAGTTAAAGTGTACATGTACAGGCTCCCTCTTGGTGGGCAGTGTGTGATTCACAATCCATCATATAGTCCTTGCCTTCTAAGTTTGCCTACCACAGTACCCTCAAACGGTTATCACAGTATAACTGTGGCCCAAATAGTTCTTGGTTAGTGTATTAGTGATGTGTTCATGTGGGCATAACTTTATGTATGGCCTAAGATCTCAAAACAGAAGGTTCTTAATATATTTCTACTGTGAAAAACAATGCAACATATGTTTGCAGGTTCTGGAGAATGGTTATTCTCTTGCTATTCACCTGCTGTCTTCGTTAATTCCAATTAGATAAAAGTTGCGTAACAACTTTTCTGATTTCAGTCAGGCAATATGATGTTTACGTTTCTTAGCTCCCATTTGGTTGTGACCCTAGGCATCCTTCACAGAGGAGATATTATTTAGAGCAGCCTCCTAACTGTTGGAACGGTTCAGTTGTTTGATTTCAAATATAAAAATGTCTTAGTTTTAGGTTACTTTGTTAATCTCAGACAATAAAATCTGTCACAAGCCAATTCAAAACCTTCTGTTTATATCACTTCCTGCACCTAGTGTATGTGCTTTGAAGCTGCCACAGATGCTGCCAGACCTGTTGAGTTGCTCCAGCAACTTATGTTTTTGTTTTAGATTTCCATCATCCACAGTTCTTTAGTCTTTTTTTAGGTATGTGCTTTATCTGTTTCATCTGTTGCCTTTGTTTTCCTGTAACAGTTCACTCTTCTGTAACTTGAGAGGTGCCACTCCACATCAAGCTTGGCTGGCTATAAAACTCTCCCACTCTTCCTACCTGCGAATAGATGTATTGGAACAATTTACAGATTGATTATCAGTCCACGTGGCCATGTTTTCAATGCACCTTCCATCACCAAATTCTGGAGTGGACTTCAACCTGGAGCTTCTGGCTTAGTGGCAGGGAAGCTTCCACCTGTGTCTCATGAACCCTTATATATGTATAGAATGAAATTTCATGGATGGCTGCATTATAAGATTTTGTTTCTCCTTTCCAGGGTGGGAATAGACCTAGGAACAGCTGTGGCTATGTCATGCCTAGAATAGAGTAGAAAATAGAATAGAATAGTCTTTATTGTCACATATACTCAATAAGTATAGTGAAAAGTTTATACGTCGCCAATTACACTATGCTGACACTTAGCTTATAGTCTGCACTGGACTCTGGCTCCAAACCAGGCTGGAAACACACTGAGAGCCTGCTACAAGAGGCCAGAAGGCACAGTGCCACACCGGAAGCTGCTGCAGGAGGCTACAGCATCAGCGCAAGAGGTTGCCACACCATGCTGGGAGGCCCCTACAAGAAGAGGCCTCTGTCGGAGGCCGGCAGGTCACCTTGCCATACTGGGACACCCTACAGAAGGATGCCGCTGCACCAGGCCAGGAGGTCACCACACCATGCTGGGTAACCCAAACGGGAAGAGGCTGCTGCACCACACCGGAAGATTCAGAGATAATGGGAACTGCAGATGCTGGAGAATTCCAAGATAATAAAATATGAGGCTGGATGAACACAGCAGGCCAAGCAGCATCTCAGGAGCACAAAGCTTTTGTGCTCCTGAGATGCTGCTTGGCCTGCTGTGTTCATCCAGCCTCACATTTTATTACACCGGAAGATTGTTGTGCCAAAGCTGGGAGGCAGCTGTGGATAGCATATTGACTTGAATCAGGAACGCACTGATCAGGAATGGATTTCAGGTGTATACCTTTGGCTTTGTGAGTAGCCAGAGGGAAGAGTGGAATGTTCACACTGAGATGCAGCATTTGTACAAGCAGCTCCATGAATTTCATTTGTCCAAACAAGTTTACTTTATTAAGGTGAAAACACTTTTTAAATATGTTCATTAAATAACTTATACAATAAAAGGAAAATTAAAACTGTTATACTTCTTAATATTTTCATATTTGTTATTTGCCAAATTCATGTATAAAACAAACTTATTCAGATTTTCTTAATAATTGTAATTTTGAGGTAACTCCCTAATTACTAAACAACCCACTCTTGCAATTTTGAAACTTCCCGGTGTATTTTACAGAAAACTGAAAATGACGAAATGATAAGTTAATAATGACCCAAAGTTACTCATCATCTCATGCTTCCAGCACATTTTGCAATGTACTATGACGTTGGCATTTGATTGACAGTAGAAATCATTTTGGGAGCTGCAGAAGTAGAATGGATCCCAAATATGTTAATAGCTAATTCACAAACAACAGTATTTTTTCAGTATATTTAGTGTGATTGGCCTTAAGTTATAATTTCAAATAGACTTATTTGACGTAAAATTTTGGAACTGAGACTGGATAACCTCAGCCCTAGTCCTAAAACGGATAAAATTGGGACAGCCACTTAACTTGTGCCTGTTGATTGTAGATGCAGCAACGGTATCAAGCTGTCTGTTCTTTTGGAAAAACTTCTGCATGCAACCAGCTGAAATCGTGCTGTTGAATATCTGCATACATCAACGGGGACCTAAAATGATAACTTGCTAAAGTCCATCAAAGCTAATCTGCACCTTTCAAAAGGAAGGGACATTGTGGCTCAGCTGCCTGTCATGCAGGAGGTGAATCGACTTCAAAAGCAGGGTAGAATGACAGAACATGGGAGACTGCAAACTCCAATGTTTGCAGACTGCCCCAGAGGCTTTAATGGAGGAGATCGGTCAGGAGAAGCAACATCCTCTGGCCTTAGAGGATCCAAGGCCCACCTTATACTTCCTGAAAAGGCAACAAGAGCTAATAGCAGCTATGATCAACACAGGACACAAAATCGAAGCACCTGAATACTGTGCTGCAAAATATTCAATAAGCTAAAGAGTTGTCAAGAACAATGAAATCATCTTTATCTTCTTTTCCTGTCAATTACACATACAATTTGATCAGTGAATAGGATGTCACACACCTAACATTTACCCACAAACAATTTCTATTAATTAATCTTCATACCTGATGTTCATAAGCTTCACGTTTCCCCGTACACTTAGCACTTGTCATGGCAGTATGTTATTTTAGTGGAAGGATAGGTTATAGATAGATCAGTGAGGACCCTCTTGTGGCATGGTGATATTGTCCTTACGTCTGGATGGTGGGGTCCGGGGTTCAGGTCCCACCTACTGCAGAAGGGTGTAATAACATCTCTGAATGGGTTTGACTAGAAACATAAATTTTCTTTTAAATGTTGGAGGGAGCAATTTATGTTAGAATGTGTTTCACATGTGCCTGATAAACTTGCATATTCTCCACACTACTTATTAGGCCGCAGGATAGAATGACAGACATGACAAAGAATAGATAATAACTGGAGGACACCCCAGGAATTCAAACCCCATACTTCTGTTTGAGAAATGTACCCTGACGACAAAAGTAGATCATATTGCTTCATTGTTTGTATGATAGAATAATTCAAGTGTCATACCCAATCTCAGACTCTTGATCTCATTGACTTAGTAAAGGCCTTCATGTAACATCATGGAACAACAGGGGGAATTCATCCTCCTTTGATTTCTCACCACCACTTCACAACTCTTTACACTCTCTCCTACAAAGGTATGCACACAATGGTACAAACATCTAACTGATATCATGCAATGCAAACTCTTTTTGAAGCTATGTCTTGGAAGTAGCATTTATACATTTGTTCCCTTTCTTTTCTTACTGAACTGGGAAAACAGCCTGCCAATATTCCTTACAGCTAGGAAAAGACAAAATCCTTTGTCTCTCGCACTGAAGTTTACAAATATCAGGATCTGGACGGATGCAATTAGTGACCGTGAAAAGAGAGAACCAATCAGGAAACATGCTGTCTGGTGAAGAGTGTTGGGATTGTATTATAGACCCCGCCCCCCCCCTCCAAAAAGCTAGCAGGTAGTAGAGGAGCGTATATATGGAGAGATTGCATACCTGTAGGAATAACAGAGTAGCATTGGTTGGAGATTTTAATTTCCCCTGAACTAACTGGACCCACCCAGAGTGCAAAAGGCCTGGACAGAATGGAATTTGTCAAATGTGTCCAAGAAAGTTTCCTAAATCAATATGAAGATGGCCCTACTTGGGTGGGTGCAACACTGGACCTCTTCTTGGGAAATGATTTTGGGCAAGTGACTGAAGTGTCAGTTGGAGAGCACTTTGGATCCAGTAATCATAACTCTCTTAGTTTTAACATTGTTATGAAAAAAGATAGGACACTACCACAGGTTAAGGTGCTAAACTGGAGCAGGGCCATTAGGCAGGATCTGGCAGCGGTCAATTGGGCGAGTCTGTTTGAAGGAAAAAGCATGACTGGCAAATGGAAGGCTTTTAAAAGTGTAATATCAAGAGTCCAGGGGCAGTGTGTCCCTGTTAGTGTGAATGGAAAAGCTGGCAGATTTAGGGATCACTGGTTAATGATGGATATTGAGCCTCTAGTCAGGAAAATGAAGGCATATGTTGGGTTTAAGCTACTGTGCTCGTGAATCCCTTGATGATCATGAAAAGCATATGAGCACACTTAAGAGGAAAATCAGAAGAACAAAAACAGTCTGTGGTATGTATCTGGCAGATAAGGTTAAAGATAATGCCAAGAGGTTCAATAGTTACATTAAGGGTAAAAGTGTGGCTAGGGAGAAAATAGGTCCCATTAAAGATCAGCACGGCCATCTATGTTTGGAGCCACAGGAGACGGAGAAATTCTTAATGAATATTTCTCCTCAGTAAACATTGAGGATAGAATCATGGATACTAAGGAAATAAGAGAAACATTTGGGGACATTTTGAATGGCATATTAGATTCAAAATTGGCTTGAAAATAGGAAGCAAAGGGTAATGGTTCAAGGTTGTTTCTCAGACAGGAGGCCTGTGACTAGTGGTGTGCCACAGGGATCTGTGCTGGGACCTATGTTATTTTTTTATTTACATAAACAACCTGGATGTGAATGTACAAGGCATGATTAGTAAGTTTGTGGATGATACAAAATTAGGAGGTATCATTGATAGTGAGGAAAGTTATCAAAAATTACACAGGGATGATGGGATCAGATGGGGAAGTGGACTGAGGATTGGCAAATGCAGTTCAAAATAGATAAGTGTGAGGTTTTGCTCTTTGGAAAGTCAAACCAAGCTATAACTTATACAGTAAATGGAATGGTCCTGAGGAGTGCTGTGGAACAGAGGGACCTGGGAGTACAAGTACATGGAAAACTGCATCACAGATGGACAGGGTGGTGAAGAAGACAATTAGCATGCTGGCCTACATTGGTCAAGGCATTGAGTATAGGAGTTGGAATGTTATGTTACAGTTGTATAAGTCATTGGTGAGGCCACACTTGGAGTTGGGTACAGTTTTGGTCACCCTGTTATAGGAAAGACACAGTTAAACTGGAAAGTGTGCAAGGAAGAATTACGAGGATATTGCCAGGACTAGTGGATCTGATTTATAGGGAGAGGCTGTCCAGGATAGGATTTTATTCCCCGCTATGTAGGAGAATAAGGGGTGACCTTATTGAGGTATCTCAAACCATGAGGGGCGTAGATAGGATGAAAGCATATAGTCTTTTGCCCAGGGATGGGGAATTGAAAAATAGAGGGCATAAGTTTAAGGTGAGAAGGGAAAGATTTAAGAAGGACCTGAGGGGCAACTTCTTCATGCGGCGAGTGGTGCATATATGGAATGGGCTGCCAGGGGTAGTGGTTGAGGCAGGTACAATAACAACATTAAAAAAAAATTTGGATAGGTACATGAATGGGAAGGGTTGAGAGGGATATGTACCAAATGTGGGCAATTAGAACAAGCTGATCGGGCACTATAGACCAGTTTGGGCTGAAAGGCCTGTTTCCATGCTGTATTAATCTATGATTCCAAGTTTGGTGTGACCCTGTTTTCACCTGGACGGAAGGACAATTTTACAGCAGTTTTGCCATCAAATGGCTCAGGGATAGACCTTCACCTCTATGTGGGAGAAAATCCAGCTTCAGAAAGCTGCCAAACAGTCAGCCATCAGTCTGTAGTCCTAGGCACACCATGGAAACAGTAGCCACTGCTGGGACTGCAAGTTATCCCCAATCCTAAGGAAACATAGCGCCTCATGCAAACGTAAGTCAGCATTTCACCAGAGCCTGTTAGCCTGGCCCCATGCTAACTGGTGGCAGACCAGTTTCATGATGGAAAACACTTTAGGAGGCAAGAATATTATGTGGGGAATACCACAGGTTCCCTGAAGAGGAGCAAGCACCACCTTCTCTGCTGTTCTTATCCAGAAACAGGACATGAGGTTTTTCACCTGTTCATATTGGCATGGACTGCATTTGTCACATCAGTGGCAGTGGAAGAAAGCCATGAAGGGGCCATTAATTGGCCACGTAAAGACTTAACTAACCAAAAGGCTGGCAGATTCCACAACCCCTCCCCCACAGTTGCTAAAGTTTCAATGCATTCGGGTTCCTCGTGGTGCAATGGTAGTGTCCCTGCCTTTGAGCCAAGACACCCAGATTCAAATTCCACCTGTTCCAAAGATGTGTGATATCATTCCTGACTGGAGGTAGGCAAATGTTAGTCATGACATTGACACATCCCACCTGATTTTATATGCCCTGATCTGCCAGCTCTCTCTGAGGAGGCAGGGGGAATGTAAAATTCCACCCTTCTTGAAGTCACAATCTAACCAAATCCAATACTTAATTTTTCGTTGAATAGCTTTATGTTGTAGGATGCCTTGAGGGCTCCCATGGAAGTTGATATTGAAGAAGCTTCTCTCCATGTGCTCTCATTTTCTGCCTGTTCCTGCTCCAAGTTCAACAAATGTTTCACTCACAGTTTGCTTTTCATTGTTTTAGAAAAAAAAATGGGCTATTTTCTAGCAGCTATAAAAACAAGCCAACCACAGTTAGCAATTAAGAATGGTCTCTCCTTAATGTTGCCCTCAAAATATTTAAATTATTCAAATTCCTCTAATAATACCAACCGAGTTCTAAAGAGGTAAAATAAAATTGACAATGGTTATTCCATTGCACATGAAATGTGGTGTTCATCCAAAAGGGACTGAAAATTCAATTCCAGCACTAAATTATACCAGATATTAAAAACTCTTGTATGAATTCTGAAGCCTTAGCGTGGCTGTATTATATCCAACAGCAATCCAGTACACACAATGCAGCAATCATGGAAATGATGGACTGAAGGAACTGAATGCAACATGTTGCTTAAAAGCTGGTAATCTTTTATGTCAGATATTATTCATCTGTGCAAGAAATTATGGAACAGCTTATTAGGAAGTCTATGACTGAGTGACAGGGAATGTTGAAAGCATTCTTTGTTGCAATCTCATGAACATAACAGCAATTAATTTCTGAACTGGATATCGATATTGTATTTCATTAGCAAGTTATAAACTTCTGTCAGATCTGACTTGACCGCATCAAACAATACCAGGCCTTGCTTTCCTCTGCCAAAACTATTCACTCCTCTAGGAGCACCCTGTGGGTAGGAATATGGAAACATATCCCCTCTATCTTCACTTGCAATAACAAACATAAAATGCTAATGAACTCTTTTCAAACATATTGAGAGATCTTTTCAGCTGACTGCACTGTATCCCCCATCCCTTCGCCTTGCCTATCAAGCCAAATTGTCACTGTTATGATATGTTCCATTGCCTTATTGATGATTGAGGGTAGACTGATGGGGAGGTAACTGGCCAGGTTGAATTTGTTCTGCCTTTTGTGTACAGGATGTACTGGGTAAGTTTCTACATTGTTAGATAGATGCCAGTGTTATAGCTGTACTGGAACAACGTAGCAAAGAGAATGTGCTGGAAAACAATGATGTAAATTTACCTTTGCGCCATTTGAATTTCCCTAGAGATTCTCATTCAAATTATTTAATGACTGCTTACAATTTAGTTGTGTTCCCTTAAGCTTTTATTTTAAATAAATGAAGCAATTTTGTGGAATAAGTGCTGACACCCAGCAAGTTCCAAAGTCTACATATCTAATTCCATTGTCATTTAATTGCAGTATTTCAATTACCACAAGGCAGAAATGGACTATTTGACTAAATTATTAATTTGAAAGAAACAAGGGAGAGAATGGCAAGGTGTATGTTTATTCAGAAGTCTTTATGTGAGTATCTTTCCCCAAACGATATCAATAGCTTAGATTGATACCAGAAGGAAGGATTGCAAAAATATCGAAGGCGTTCTGGATCACTCAGGTAGATGACCTTGACAACTTTGGTCCATAAGACTGTGAGATATAGGAGCATAATTAGACCATTCAATCATGGCTGATTAATATTGTCGATACTGTTCTCCTGTCTTCTCCCCATAACCCTTGATCCACTTACTAATCAAGAACCTATTTCTGTCGAAAGTACATTCAATGACTTAGCCTCCACAGCCTTCTGTGCCAATGAGTTTCACTGATTCTGTATCCTCTGGCTGAAAGAATTCTCATCTCATTTCTGAGGGGTTATTCCCTCTGAGGCTGTGCATTCAGGTCGTAGTCTTTCATACTAATGGGAACATCTTCTCCACGTTCACTGTATCCAGGCCTCTTAATATTCTGCAACTTCTTTCTAACTTCATTGACTACAGACCCGACCACTGCTCATATGACATTCCCTTCATCCCCAGGGTCGTTCTTGTGAACCTCTTCTTGACTCCCTCCAATCTCAGCACATCTTTCCTTAGATACAGGGCCCAAAACTGCTCACAGTATTCCAAATGCAGTCTGACCAGAGCCTTATATAGCCTCTACAGCTATTCTTGACTTCTAACCCTCTCAAATGATTGGTAACATTACATTTGCCTTTCTAACTACCAACTGAACATGCACGTTAACCCTAAGAGAATCCTGAACTAGGACTCCCAAGTCTGTTTGTGCCTCAGATTTATGAAGCCTTTCCCCATTGATCCACAATGATGTCATGGATGATACATGCTTTATTCACAAAAGAACAAATATTTTGCAGGTAAGTGCAAAGAGAGGTGCTGAAAGATAATCTTATGCTTAGTGGCATTCAAAAATTTAGCACAGGAGGGCTGACATCATTGGGAGGAAATTGGGATGATGAGCCCAATGATTAGCCATCAATGGGTCAACTGGGCAGGAGGGTTAGTGAGAGTGAGAGTAGTTAGGGTAGCTACTTGTAAGGAGGTAGCAATGAATGCCTCATTAGACATTTTTAAGGATGGCAAGAGGGATACAGTAGGATTATCTTAGAGGGCATTAACCTGGGATAGCAGATTGATGAGCATGTTGGGTTTGGGATTTGAGAGGGCAGAACCTGAAAGGCATGCAACATAATGTCCCTGCTACAAATGAAAACCTTTATAATAAAATATTGCATGACAACTTCGTTTACATGGTTTAAATCTGTCAGACAGAGCCTTGAAATATAACTGATAAATAAAAAGTTCTAGAAACTTACAAAAACGCCACTGTTGTAGTTTATATACAAATATACATTTAGATTAATCAAAAAGTAATTATCTACCAAAATTGTCAGTAAAACTGAATCTAAGTGATTAATTTCAGGCTTCATGCTAACTGAAAACCATATAATATGTTTTCATCTTCCAGATCATTATACTAATAATTTTCTTGTGGTTATACTTCTTCATAGCACCACTTCATGATTTCAAATCAATTACTCGAGAACAAATGTAAAATAGTAATGGAGAATATTTAAATACAGCAGTTAAAGATTAGAATAATACTTTATGGAGAGAAGTAGACCATAAAGCCACACTGATCTAACCTGCAGTTTAGATACCCTTGTTCTTCCTTATTTGTGGTCGTAGTCAAGATTTCTGGAGTTAATAGCTATCAGCTACCCTATAAATATTATTCTGAACTGAATTCCGTGACATAAATCATAGTATGAGATAACCGTTCCGCAGACAGCAAAGCATCTGAATTAATCCTGAGTCACTTTTCATTCACCTTAGTCTGTTTTCCTCTCACCGCCACACTATCTGAATAGCAAGTATACTTGGAATGTTTACTAAAGTTCTGACAGCAATTTTCCCTTCCCTTTAAAATCTGAGATCTCTGTGACAGTGTGTTAAACTTGGGGCATACTAGTTATCTCCACTTGATTGTTGCATCCTTACCTTACTTTGGTGCATTATAACATTTGTTTTAAAAGCCCTATTAATTGTTACAACTTGAATATAAAATACAATTATTTTGAGATTACAAGTTTCTCTTGGAGTCACTCTTGTAGACTATCTGTTTAACTTACATTTGGCGATGAGACCATGTAGCCCAATCTGTGGCTAAACCACAACCAAATCTAGGATATTCATATCGCACAGACATATTTTCCAATCTTTGTGTTGCCAGACTGAGAAAATAATCTTGTATATCAAGGGCAACGGTTATTCTCCCTTACTTTACAACAAATGGACATTGCAAGCAACAGATCTGATCAAAATTTGTTAATTGAATCAGAGCAATTGGCCTTCATGTTATAGTGCAAAATAACCCAATTATTGAGTGTAAAACCATTGGTGAATAGCCATAATCCTGGTCTCATAATGGAAGAAATATCCCTGCTGAAGCACCCAAGTAGAGATTATACTTCCCTGAGAAACTCATATAGCTCCTTAAAGTTTGACATCAACAATCAGCATTATCTTACTTTATTGGCATAGATGAATTCAATCACAAGAGGATTGTCCGTTTGCCTCCAGTAACCGTAGATTTTCTAGGGCATCTTGGTGTCACAATTGGGTGACTACTACCTTACTACGAAGTTTCCAGTTGTTGACTTGTCTGGCTTTGTCTGTTTGGTAATTCTCCATCTACCTGTAGTGGGACTGTTATAATGGATATTATTTAATTTTGCATTGTCAGAATGTAACATGATTAGTCTGTGAGTGATCGCTCTCAACTAAAGCGAGGAGGGCTTCACAGGGTCAACTGGGGTGAGATTGCCTTAATCTCAGTTTCATACAATACTTAAATCATTGCTGATCGGGTTGTCCAATTATTTTAGCAATCTTTGCACAGATTATTCACAACTGATTTGCTTCTTAGACCACTTGATAAAGTTGTAAGAGTCAACCACACACCATGTGGAGTGGTGGCACATGAAGGCCAGACCAGGTAAGGTGTGGCAGGATATTACTGAACTGTGTGCATTCCTGCAACAATTTTTCATAGTTATTTTACTGGTATTGACCTGCAAATTACCAAATTTCCACAGTAGGATTTAATGTCCAAACATTCAGACAGTTTGGCCAGTAAATAACGATGGGATTTCAGGAGCTTAAACAAAATTCTTAACTACCCTTCTGCAAGTTAAACCCTGGAACTTGGCCGAGTCAGAAAACCTGACTTTGTGGTATTTTCTTCTTGTATTAAAGGTCTGTCAAACAACTTCTGGGAAACCAGCCTAAAACCAAAGACCTTCCAACACAGTAAGTATGAGTTGTTTATTTATTACTATTCAATCCAACAAATTGCTCATTGTCATCAGATGTATGCAAAAAATCTCCACACATATACAGAAATTGTGGAGACATACTTTGCTTGAAAATAAGAAAAAATTTAACATGATACTCACATTTTACAGTGGAAATTTCTCAGTGAAAAGTAATAAACTATTGGAACATTTGCAAACAATAGAGAAACTAAACAGACAGCTTCCAAAGCTAGACTTGAAAGAAAGCAAACATAATCATTCATTTTAATATGTTTTGGATTTTTAAAAATTTTTATTCATATTTCACAGAACCCTTCATTCACTTTTGACTTCTTCTACCCGCAGATTCTTTAAACATTGGCTGACAGTAAATACGAGTAGGAACGTTCCTGAAATAGCTGGACACCCATGGTCTGGAAAAGAATAAGACAATATATAAAGTTGATCTATAATTATATATATTTATATTCCTAACTGAATATTTAACTAAAATTGAATTATTAAACTATTTGCTTCCTATAGAAAAAATATTCTTTGAGAAATATTTATTTTAAGTGCAGGTACTGTATTATGATTTAATATATAACCAATAAACTGTTGAATTAAAATATTTGTAATGTCAGTCATAATCAACAGCAAATATTCAATCTATTAATTATCAAACCAACCTCAATTATTTACTCAGTGTACCTGGACACATGATATGAATATAAATCCAAAATCACTGTATGTGCAATGAGCAGATCTTTCCTGACATTGCTAACATCCAGTTAGAACATACACTTAAATAGATGTTATAGCAAGTAATGTAGCATTGTGCACACAATGTGTTATTTGTGTTGAATGTACTATTGTATTGCCCAAGGACAGAAATATGATTGTCTTCCAATGATTGTCTCTCTGCTTCTACATTGCTTTAATGTCTTAAGTGCACCTGTGCCTTTATATTTGTTTCAATTCCTTGCTCTCTCACTGATTGTGTGACTGTTACAAATGTAAGTTATTGTGCTGTTTGCATTTCCAGATTGCCCAGCTTGTTGTTCATGGCTTCTCCTCACTTCTTTGATATATTTTTATTATTTCCATTTTAATTTAATGATTTATTCACTATAAAATTCCCAATTTTATTATAAGTTGAGACATCCACTTATCTGCCAGTCAACATTTGCTAGGATTTGGAGAGGAGACAGAAAATAAGTGACAGAAAATGTTTATTCCATGCACTACATTTCCCAGCAGTGAGATCTTCAAAATGGTAGCTAAAAGGATTTCCAAGACTAGTTTGCAACACACTCGTTTCTGCTTCTCTTTATGTAGGAAACTTTGGATCATTATTAGTTGGTGGTTTTTACGCTTCCTTTGCCTACTTCTAACTGTCTTCATCTGTTTAGTTTAATTTGTTAAAAACCAAAAGAACTGTGGATGCTGTAAATCAGAAACAAAGACAGAAGTTGCTGGAAAAGGTCAGAAGACCTGGCAGCATCTGTGAAAAGAAATTAGAATGAACATTTCAGGTCCAGTCAGGTCTGAGGAAGGGTCACCGCACCTGAAATGTTAACTCTGATTTCTCTTCACAGGTACTGTCAGGCTTGCTGAGTTTTTCCAGCAACTTCTATTTTTATTTCTAGTTCAATTTGTTAATGTTTTATAAATATGATATGCACTCAATAAATTGCAAAAGTGCTTGCAACATTTTGTAACAGAAAGTAAGCAGAACTTCTGAAACACAGTGCCAAAATTTGATAAAATATGTGCAAGGTACAATTTTCATTTGTGTCCAAAGCAATGACAATGTAATTGTCATAGCCCAGACAATTTGACTTGTTTACATTTAGATCTTTCACAAACTGAAAATTTAGTATTGTGGGCTGCTATCATCTTGCATTGCATTGACTCCAGTTGCAGTAACTCACTCCGGCTGTGTGAATCCTTGATAACTCCCATTCATGTCGCGCATTTAATTTGGAAACAAGCTAAGGTGTGGGAAACAAGCCAAAGTATTTTACAAATAGGGGACAAAAAAAAATCATGAAGAAGTATATTCTAACCAAAAGGCAGGGAGTGTAAACTATAAACAAAATCTTGATGAAAAATAGATACTGAGAAGACTTTAAAGACTGAGCAACGAGCAGACATATGGCGAACTTTGGGGAAAACAGTTCCTGTCCATCGTGCTAAAATAGCCGAAGATTCTTTCACCAGCAGTGGCTTAGATGAAAATGATTCAAAGTCAGAACAGGATACAACACTGTGAAATTATCTTGCCTCACTTTCTGGCCTTTGTTGAACCTTCTGGGCCTAATGGTTAGCAAAGAACTAGTTTGTCCTTGATTTTTCAGCATAAATAACTGTGTTACCCTTCTTTGAATCCACTACTACATCCTGTCCACCTATCTCCATCATGTCTACTCAGGAATACTCTGAGATTCCCATTGTCCTTTCTACTCTTTCTTTACACACTGGTGACAATCAGCTCTCATTCTCCCAGACCAAACCATGCTGTTAGATATCTAGTCATTGGTGAATTAGAATTTACTCCAAATAATCAGCAAGACCATAACAAGACCCCTCCAAGGCTTGCTCAGGTTGAACCTGACAGTGCACAATATTGGTTTTGTGATGGACTCTGAGCTAAGCTTCAATACAGTTTTCTGAACCATCACTAAGTCATATTTTTAACAGAGTAACTTTATCCATTCCAAATCTGATCTCAGGACCTTTTGAAAGCCATCAGCTCTAGGCACTACCTCTCCAATGTTCACCTCAGTGGCATCCTGATCTACATCTTACAAAGTTCGGTTCAACTCATTGCATTCTTCCCTCTTAGGTCTTTGCATTGGTAAAGACTAATATTAAGACAGTAATCAACTTCTGTTTATAAATCTTCCAGTGGTTTCACACGCTCCACTTCTGCAAGATCCTCAAGTCTTACGCTGTAATGCCTGACCATTCAACTCTGTCATTTCTTGCTTTTTCTGGTCATTTGAGTCAGCAGATAAGTTTGATAATTTGCATGTGTGATGTGTTGTAACTGACATATGTATTCACATTGTTTATGAGATCTAGAAATGAGTTAAAAGTTTTGATTCAAGAGTGTAATTTCCATAATGATCCCATGCTGGGCCACATGTCGTCTGATAGTTTATGCGATCCTTTTTCTGAATTCTATTCTTATGAGTAACTGTCCATTATTGTTTATTCCATTGCAATTCAAGAACTTTCAGGATGTTTTATTAATGTTTCTGTCACACATTATTAAAGCTAAGCTAGTGTAAGTATTACAAAACAGAATTGCCTTAGCTAGCGCAGTACTGATTTAGGCAATATTTATTAGTGATTTGACGTAAATTTAAACTTCAGAAATATTCACCCAGGAATCCAAAAACATTAGTGATAATGGGAACTGCAGATGCTGGAGAATCCAAGATAACAAAGCGTGGAGCTGGATGAACACAGCAGGCCAAGCATCATCTCAGGAGCACAAAAGTTGGCGTTTCAGGCCTAGACCCTTCATCAGAGAGGCTCTCTGATGAAGGGTCTAGGCCCGAAACATCAGCTTTTGTGCTCCTGAGATGCTGCTTGGCCTGCTGTGTTCATCCAGCTCCACGCTTTGTTATGCAAAAACATTAATCTTGTCTCTGATTGTCTAGTCTCTGCTGAGCAGAAAATAACGTGAATATTAGTGTTGCTGACATTGGTTGATTTAGAAAACCTATTATTCCATAAGAATCATTTATGGAGCATTGTGTTTGTGATGTTCAAGAATGTTTTCATGGATACCCACACCCTTTAGTGTTAAGTTGAATTTATACAGTGTAGAATGTCCACAATCTGTGGATAGAAGCATGCGATTTACCTGAAACAAACTGTCTCACATACCGGACTTTATAAGCACAGGTAGATCGGAGATTCACCACTTCTAAACCCTAAGTTTGCTATTTTACGAATAATGGGCCAATTTTTACTGTTAAAATGTTAGTAAAGACTAAGGTGCTTGCCATTATTTAAGCATAAATGATACAACAGGTAGAGATGAGAAATGGATGTGTGGTTAAGCGTCAATATGTAAAGACTGCTGTCCAACCACCACTTCACAGAAATTGCCTCATGCCTCTTTCACCATTGGTTTGCATTGAATGTCTCAAAATTGTTGATTTTGCATTCTGAATATAAATAATACGTCACAAACAGTAAATGGTCATCACTGCGACCATGACTACCTTTTCAATAACACAATTATTGTGTTTAATACCAATACTAAAATACCAAGAAAATAATACTAAAAAATAAGCAAGTGTGAAGTCTCAATCCTCTAGACATTAGGTTTTGTTAGAAATTTTTAAAATGTCAAACTTAATTTATACAAAGAGATTTACTTTTTTTGTTTCTCATTCCAAACTTAATTTCCCTTCTGTTTATTTATTTTACTGTACACAATTTGACATTAAATTCCCATATTCTAATTTACACTTGCTTCACAATCCCAACACTGCTAGCTCCCAATCACTCACTCTGGTTGGTTGAGCTTATGCACAATTGGTTGTCCCAGTTGCTCCAGTCATGCCTGGCCGATTTCTTGCCCAGCACCATTATCAGCTCACACTTTAATTTATGATGCAAAAAATATTAAAACCAAATGTGCTTAAACAAAGTTTCGGGTGCCATTGGATTCCCTGCTCTGGCAGAAACTGGACCTTTGAAGATTGAAAAAAGTGTCATTTAATTAGCCCTGTGAAGGGTCTAGGCCCAAAATGCGAGCTTTTGTGCTCCTAAGATGCTGTTTGGCCAGCTGTGTTCATCCAGCTCCACACTTTGTTACACCAGTTGTCTGCCTTGTTTTGAATGGATCTGATACATAGAAAAATGACTGGTGTCCCAAAAAGTTCTTATGTTGCATGAATTAGATATCTTAAACAGGTTGAAATATTTATAAAAATTATCTGAATTAAAAGTGTGAAGTGATTCATTGTGGATGGTCAAACTTCAGTGCAGATAGTGTAGGGGGAGGAGCTTAGATTAGTTCACAGGTCGGCACAACATTGAGGGCCGAAGGGCCTGTTTTGCGCTATGTTCTATGTTCTAAAACAGGGATAATGGCAGGATTCTTGGCAGTATGGACGAACAGAGGGATCTTGGGGTCCACGTCCACAGATCCCTCAAAGATGCTACCCAAGTTGATAAGGTCATTAAGAAGGCATGTGGTGTGTCGGCTTTCATTGGCAGGGAAATTGAGTTTAAGAGCTGCAAGGTTATGCTGCATCTCTATAAAACCCAGGTTAGACCACACTTAGAATATTGTGTTCGTTCTGGTTGTATCGTTATAGGAAGGATGTGGATGCTTTAGAGAGGGTGCAGAGGAGATTTACCCCAATGCTGCCTGGACTGGAGGACAGGTGTTATGAGGAAAGGTTGAGGGAGCAAAGAAGGATGAGAGGTGACTTGATAGAGGTGTGCAAGATGATGAGAGGCACAGCTAGAGTGGATGCCCAGAGACCTTTTCCCAGGATGGAAATGATTATTATGAAGGGGCATAATTTTAAACTGATTGGAGGAAGGTATAAGAGAGATGTCAGAGGTAGGTTCTTCACACAGAGATTGGTGGGCATGTGAAATGCGCTGCTGGCAGTGGTGGTGGAGTCAGACACTTTAGGCACTTTTAAGCGACTCGGGTAGGTACATGGACGATGGTAAAATGTAAAGTATGCAGTGTAGATTGATCTTAGAGTGGAATAATAGGTCGGCACAACATCGTGAGCTGAAGGGCCTGTACTGTGTGGTACTGTTCTATGTTCTAATTTTGACTTCATCAAGAATATCCTATTTTAATAAATTTTCAAAGAATATGGCAGAGTAAATCATTTAATTGCACGCTTTATTTGGAGCAGACAAAAATGCAATTGTCTTATTGAGAAATAAATAAACATCCTTTATACTCCTGTGAGATTGTTGATATTATGATTTCCTTATGGCAGTTAGAATTCAACAGTAAATGGAAGCATTACCAGCAACATGAAGTACAGGCATTTCAGTAAGTTTTCGTGAACAAACACTTCAGAAAGAATATGTCATATGCTAATAACTTTCAATTGTAAAACTGCTGCAGAAAATTGAAGTGTATATTCATTTTGAATTAGATAAATTATTTTCAGAGCTTGTCTTCATAGCCAGAAGAAAACCTTACTTGCTAATGCATTGGTTCAGTGTGATATAATGGAGGTTTCTCCATCTGTCTTGATTTTCTTCTTTGCGTTTCCTAATTATAGCTTCCAGTCGCTCCCATTCTTTCCTCCCTTTATCTTGGATCTCCTTCTCAAACTGACTTAGCTGTGGAAAGGTGGATCATTAATCTTTAGTGCTAGTTGAGATAAGGTGTGACCATATTTCACCTGACAGCTCTACAACAGATAAATTGCTACCATGACAATGATTTATTAGTTGGAATCTGAACCGTGTCTCAGTGCAGTCCAATACATCAGAGAATATCACCTGTGCAACAAACATGCATAATCCAGAAGCACAGGGGCATCAGAGAAGCACATCAAAAATATTCACCTATATCTTGCTAATTATTCTGAGTAAATATAAATAAGTTGTTAGTCCAGAGTTTTAGTGTTCTTTTAATTTACAGAACACACAGGGAGGTCATGGATTGGAGACACTATTTCATTCTGCTTTTTGAAATAAAAAACTTAATATCCAGTCATTATCCTAAAAACATCCCTGAGCAATATCTGGCTAAGGATTTAATAGCTCATCTCCTGAAAACTAAATAACTTTGCAGTAGCAATATGTAGTGTACTGGTAGAATCAATAATAATCCATTCCCATTAATATTTACAAGTGGAATAAAAATTAAAGCTTTTTGAGGGGAAATGAACAGCTCCAAATTGATTGTATTTATTTCTATTTTCACATTGACTCAATGAGTAAACCAGTCACCAAGCCTAATCAACAAATATTCTGAAGGAAGGATTAGAAATATATATTCTGCTTATTAATATTGACTATGTAAATTTATATTTCTTCACAACAGCTCCATTATAGAATAACTGTCTGCCACTCTCTTTACTACTCCATCTGGTTAAGGGCTTTTGTGTCCTGTGTGAATGTGTAGGGGCTTCTGATTCCTATTCACATTTCAACTCGAAGTTAATCAATAATTTTTTAAATGTCTAACGAACTTTCATTTCTGAATTCTTTATTCTTCTTCTTGACTTTTTTTCTTTTCAATTCTGATTATGGACTTGCTATATCTATTATGTCTTTTGGTTCCCATACAGGAACTAGGAAACTAGGAGCAGGAAAATGTTCTTCACCCAATGGGTAGTGAACCTATCGGATTCGCTGCCACAGAAGGCTGTGAAGCCTTCAAATCACTGAACGTATTCAAGAAAGAGATAGATACATTTCAAGATTTTAAAGGCATCTAGGGGTGTGGAGAGAAAGTGGGAAAATGGCATTGAGCAGGAGTAGGTCTTTCGGCCATTTGGCCCTACTGTGCTGTTCAATATGATCATGGCTGATCCTCTTTCTCAATGCCATATTCTTGCTTTCTGTCCATGAATTTTTCTCCTCCTTGGGTATCAGCCTAGTGAGCCTCCGCTGATCTCCTTCTATGGAAAGCATATCATTTCTTAGATGGGTGGTGTGGTGGTCTGCGTGGTGTCACCACAGCCTTGTATAATTGCAGTAAAACACCCCAACTTCTGACTTCAAATCTCTTGCAATGAAGGCAAATATACCACTTGCCTCCCTAATTGCTTGCCTGTCTACTTGCATTTGACTGGCAGAGAGGGACACCCAATCCTTTTGTACATCACATTTCCCAATATATCATCATTTAAATAATACACTTCTTTTGTGTTTTTAATACCAAGGTATAAAACTTCACATTTCTCAACATTGTACTGTATTTTCCCACTCACTCAACTTGTCTAAATCACCTTGAAGCCTTCTTGCCTCCTCTTCACGATCCTGCCCAGTTTTTATATCATTCACAAACTTGAGAATGTTGCATTTGGTTCCCTCATTATGTTAGAAATGGATTACGTTTTAGAAATAATTCATACTTGGAAATGTTAGAGCTCTTGTGTTTAACACTTCCTGCCACGCTGCCCGAAGAAGACTCCCTCAGATTGGTTCCTATTATACATCACCCGCACTCCAGAGCAGCCATGAATGTGGTTTATTGGATACTTGGACATAACAATTGATTCCTAACAATTAGTTCCTGGATCCTTACAGACAATACAACAATGTATAGCAATTTCTACTACAGCCCCACTGTAAACCTTGCAAAATACATGATTTATATTGTCTTTCAGCCTTCTTCCTGGAAGGATTTAATTTGCTTTTAATTTCTTTTTCACTGTTGTACATATTTGAATTTTGTGGCAGAGCTTCTGAAATACCATTTTTCCTTCCTAAGTCTTACCTCTATGGATAATAAGACAATTGCCACATTTCTTGGCCTTAACGCTAATTGATTCAACTTGCTCTGCTAACCGCAGCAGTGCCTCTAGTCGTCCGTTTCATACAAATCAAGGACATTTGAGCTATTGGTGTCATTCATGTTTTATTGAACAAATCAAAGTCTTTCATTTCACTAGTCTTCACAATATGTCAATCAACTGTCCCCTTTGTTCGCTAAATAGATCTCACCCTTAAAACATATTGTTCTTTCTCATTTCTTGTTTGAATTCAAAAAGACTCATTGCCAATATTCATACTTCCTTCATCCCTAATTTTAACATGCAACTGTCTATCTATTTACACATCATTATCTGGAGCCCTTAATACGTGAACCAAGATTCTAATGCAGTGGTAAGGAAATAACCCGTTGGATCTATGGCAGTGGAGCGGAGTGAGTGGCAACATAGAGGAGATATGATAGTTTTATGGTCCATTAACCCTAGACTTCACTAGAAATTGAAAAATATGTCAGGTGCTAAAATGTAGGGTTTCAACCAAGTACGTATTGATTTTGTAACTTCATCTGTTGTAAAATGGGACTATGCAGTATGGTTGACATTGAACCAATAGAGCACTGAAATGCAGTACCACAACAATGGGAAATACATTGCAGAACTCTCAATTTTTCTCCTTCGATTTTCATTTAAGTCACCAGCCTCAAGGTACAATTTTGCTTTTTATCATGCCAGGAGATCAAAATTAGACCACTGAATAGCTGGATATTTGAACTTTGTCTGACAGCATGTTCCTGACCTCCTGTGCCTCAATTAAAGCCCTGCCCATCCTTCACTCACCTGACTTGACCTTCGTTCATTCACCAAATGATAATTTGTAGGTTACCAAAAGAAAAGTTTTCAAATAAATGATAACATATCTCATTTGCTTACAACGTCTTGCTGAATCTAAAATATCGCAGTGAAAATGTTGACATGTAATCCAACTGTAACCTATGAAAAAAAGTAATGTCCAGATCCAGTTAAGTCCATATCTGTTAGATGTTTTATGTAACCCATCCAACTGAGGTGCTCATTGGAGTCAACTTCCACAGAGTTATACTGTGACATTGACCACTGGTGAGATGTCATCCATGCTACTTTTGTCTCTTGCTCTGCCGGCCACTAATAGCGATGTGTAGCTCCACCTCTATTCTACTGTATAAATTATTCACAGTATCTGAATCGGTAACTGAAAGTGTGAAATGAGTAACTGTGGTGCTGCTTCATCACTGTCTTCCTGCTCTGCCACTTCTGGATCTTTTAGCAATGCCTGGCCAAACTGCAGCTCTTGGCTATCTGAAGGGAAAAGGATCTGTTTTATGACACCAGCACAGTGCCAATTACTGTGAACAAACGCATGCTCATGCACACAATATTGAGTCAATTATTGCTAAACATGTACACACACACAGGCACATGCACAAAATATTGAGCTTATTTTTGGCAATTGCACGTGCGCAATGTTAAACTAAAAGTACACTGATTAATTCAGCAGAACGAGACATTTAAAAGAAAGGCTGTTCTTTGTTTAATAGTTTATTTACTTGACCACATACAATTAGCACAAGAAACTGGTTCATTAAAATGATATCACCAATTGGTATTTGCGACTAACTTACTACAGACATATTTTATAATATGATTAATTTCATCATGGCTTCTCTTAGCTGTGTGAACCCACAAATTAATAATTCGTCACAGTAATATGTTTTTACCCACAATATTGCCTACGTATTTATGTTTAGAAAATGAATAATGTCATGATTTTACAAAATTATGAGAGGCATGGATGGAATAGATAGAGTCTTTTTCCCAGGAAAGAAATGTCAATTACTGTGAGACATAGAGTTAAGATAGAAGGGAGTAAGTTTAAAGGGGATGTAAGAGGCAAGTTTTTTTACACAGAGGATAATAAATAGAGGAGATGGTGGAGGAGAATATAATAGCATCTTGACAGATAAATAAGCAGGAAATAGAGTCGTTGCGTCATACAGCATGGAAACAGACCCCCTCGGTTCTACCAGTCCATGCTGATCATGATCCCAAACTAAACTAGTGCCAATTGCCTGTTCCTGGCCCATATCGCTCCAAACATTTCCTATTAATATATCTATCCAAATGTCTTTTAAACATTGTGACTGTACCCACATCCTCCACTTCCTCAGGAAGTACATTCCACACACGAACTACCCTCTATGTAAAATACTTGCCTCTTATGCCTATTCTAAATCTCTCTCCTCTCACCTTAAAAATGTGACCCCTAGTCTTGAAATTCCCCATCTTAAGCTAAAAGACAACTACCATCAACTCTATCTACACCTCTCATTATTTTATAAAATTCTAACAGGTCACCTCTCAACCTCTTACACTCCAGAGAAAAAAAGTCCCAACCTATCTAGCCTTTCCTTATAACTCAAACTTTCCGTGCCTGGCAACATCCTGGTAAATCTCTTCTGAACTGTCTCCAGTTTAATAATATCCTTCCTATAACTGGGTAAACAGAACTGGATACAGTATTCCAGAAGAGGCCTCATTAATGTCCTATCCAACCTCAACATAACGTCCCAACTCCTACACTCAAAGGACTGAGCAATGAAGGCAAGCATGCTAAATGCCTTTTTAACTATCCTGTCTATATGTGATGCAAATTTTAAAGAATCAAACCTCGGAGAGGCAAAAGGTTTTTAATTTAGACAGGCAGTATGTGTTTGCTCAGTCTTGTGGGCCAAAAGGATTGATCCTATATCGTACTTTTTTTTAAATCAATGTTTGCATAGTTTTTATTTGCTGGAAGCCCATTGAAGAAATAATTCTTACATAGACATTCTGAAAAAGACTCACGCATGCCCCTTGGTGTCAATTAATACTGCCTAAGGAAAAAAAACTGTAATGTTTGGGTTGTCTTGAGGACATTGGGGGAAATGGCAGAAAGACCTTACACCATTCACCGACTTTAAGCCAGATTTTGGGGTGTGAAGTGTGTTATTATTAATTTTAGTCTATTATTAATATTATTATTAAACCTCCTGGCTTAGGTGTAAGAATAGCAACATCTTCAAATCCCCATCACAGACAGGTTTAATAATGCTTTTAATTTCTTCTTTGTTTTATTCATTTTTGGGATTCAGATATCATCGGACAGGCCAGCATTTATTATCCACCCCTAATTGCCCTGGAGAAGGTGGTGGTGAGCTGCCTTCCTGAACTGCAGCCTTTGGAGCATAGAAACACCAATACTGCTGTTTGGAATGGCATTCCAGGATTTTGACCCAGTGGCAGTGAAGGAATGGCAATATTTAGAATGATGAGTGACTCAGAGAAGAAGTTGCAGGTGGTGGAGTTCCCATTTACTGCTTTTGTCCTTTTAGGTAGTAGAATTTGCTGCTTTGGAAGGTGGTTTCAGAGGAGCCTTGATGAATCACTGCAATGTATCTTAAAGAAGGTATGCAAATGCTGCAACTGCATATCAGTAACGAAGGGAGTGAGTAGATGAGGTGTCAATCAAGTAGGCTACTTACCAAGATGGTGTTGAACTTCTTGAGTAATGTTGGAGCTATACTTACCTAAGCAAATTGAGAATAATCCATCACACCCTTTACTTTTGCCTTGTAGATGGTGGAAAGGTATTGAGGAGGTGGATTATTTGTCAAATAATCTCTAGCCTCTATTGTAGTCGTTGTGTTGATATGCCTGACCCAGTTCATTTTTCTGGTCAATGGTATCCATCAGGATTCTGATAGTTAAGGATTCAAAGATGATAATAGCATTGACCATCAATTGTTAGATTCTTTCTCAGTAGGGATGATAATTGCCTGTTGAATGTATGACATGAATGTAACTTGCCATTTATCAGTTCACGCCGGGATGTTGTCTAAGTCTATCTGCAGACAGATATGGACAACTTCAGTATGTGCAATCATCATCGAAAAGATCTCTCTTCTGATTTTATAATGGAGGGAAGGACATTTATGAAGCAGAAATGATTGAGCCTCGAACACTACCCTGAGGAAATCCTGCAGTGATGCCTGGGGCTAAGATGATTGACCTCTGGCAACCATCTTTCTTTGCACCAACCAGTGGAAAGTTTTTCCCCCAATTCCTATTGGCTGTAGTTTTCTAGGTCTTCTTGATGCCATACTGTGTCAAATGCAGTCTTGATATCAAGGGTGGTCACTTTCACCTCATTTCTGGAACTTGGCCATATTTTCCATTTTAGGACCAAGGCTGTAACATGTTTCTGAGATAAATGGCTCTGGCACAACTCAAACTGAGTGTCAGTGAGCAAATCATTTCTTTGCAATGCTGCTTGATAGCACAGTCAACAATCCTTAAGATCAAATTTGCTGATGATCAAGAGTAGACTGATAATGCGGTAATTGACTAGATTAGATTTGACCCTCTTTTTGTGCAAGGGACGGAACTGGGTAATTTTCCACATTTTTGAGGAGATGTCTGTATTGTAGCTGTACTGGAACAGCTTGGCTAAGTGTGTGACAAGTTCTAGCGCACAAATATTCAGCATTATTTCTGGCATGTTGCCAGGGTCCACAGCTTTTATTGCCTGTGCCTTCCTGAACACAGACTGTACTAAACTGTGAATCTAGTGGCCTTAGGAAGAAACCGAGTTGGACCATTCATTGACATTTCCGGCTGAAGGTGGATGCAAATACTTCAGTCAGAGATAGTAAGAACTGTAGATGCTGGAGTCAGAGATAACACAGTGTGGAGCTGGAGGATCATAGCAGGCCAAGCAGCATAAGAGGAGCAGGAAAGTTGACATTTCAGGTCGGGACCCTTCTTCAGAAAATGGAGAATGGAGAAAATGAAGAAGAGTCCGACGCAAAACATCAACTTTCCTGCTCCTCTGATGCTGCCTGGCCTGCTGTTCCTCCAGCTCCACTCTGTGTTATATCTGCAAATACTTTAGTCTTGTCTTTCGCACTGACTTCCTTATTGTTGATAACCATGCATTTATGGGGCTTCCACCTTCCATTAGTTGTTAATTGTCCATCACCATTCACAACTGAATGTGGCAGGACTGCAGAACGCTGATTTGATCAGTTCATTGTGGGATTGTTTAGCTATACCTTTTGATACTGGCTCCACTATTTGGCATATCCAATAGTCCTGTGTTATAGCTTCAGTAGGTTGACATCTTATTTTTCTGTATGATGCTGCTCCTGGTAAGACCTCCTACTCTTTCTGTTGAACCAGCATTGATATCCTGGCTTGATGATAGAATGGGGTCAATGGTAGAAATGGGGATATGCTGTACTATGAGGTTATTCTTTGTGACTGAATACAATTCTGTTACTTCTGATGGGCCAAAGTGTCTCATGGAAGTCTCGTGTGGAGTTGCTAGATTTGTTAGAAATGTATACCATTCGGTGTGGTGATAGTGCAACACAGATGATAGAAGGTATCCTCAAGTTGAAGATGGGACTTTGGATCCAAAGGATTGTGCTGTATTCAGTCCTGCTGACACTATCATGGATGGACTCATCTGCAATAGGTAGAGTGGTGAGGACAAGGTCAAGTGGAATTCTATCTCTCGTTGGTTCCCCCACTGTTTGCTGCAGATGCAAATTCAAAATGTATTGGAAATATGTAAACAATAAAAGCAACAGATGAAGGTAGCTGTTTTACTCTGTAACTATGCAGTCAGAACACAAATGCTGTTTGCCACTAAGAGAATGCTGTCATCAAGCCAAAAAGATGTACTATTGCACAAGTAAGCAATGTGATAAATGAATTGCAGTGCTGGTCTGATGCCAGGTTTATAAGTCATACATCCAAAGACTGGCAGATTGTATCAAACAGCATATCCCTTTGGCTCTTTACAAGAAAGGTGCTGACCATATCTAATGTAGGGAGTGCTACCTGGTTTTCTGTTCACCAGCTCCCCAGTTCTGACACTGGGCTTATGTATGGAATGTAGTGTGGTGGAAAACACAGGAGGCAGATGCTTCAGAGGCAAAGACACTCTGATTTTATTGAACAACAAACAAATTGAATATATTTACAGAAAACAGGAAAGTAAATATCAAAAACCCGCCTATCTCTGACTGAGATCTGTCTCCCAGTTAACTGACCCCCAGATAAGCCTTGCAGCCAAGATTTGATACAATGGGTAAATAGATGTAGTGGCTGGTTGTTACTTATGCTAACAAGGGAGGGAGAGAGTGAGAGTACCTATTCCACTTTCCTTCTTGAAGAGTACCCTACATCGTTAGCACCCCCCCCCCCAAACCCCACCTTCCCCTATCTATGACTGGCCAAGCTGGCTTAGAGTGTCTCGATGACCTTAGGCTTACCCCTGAAAACATGACTTTGACTGGCTCTTGTCCATAGCCTCTTGCCATAGCTGGGACTCCGTGGAAGGCCGCAAGTACCGGTAACCGTCAGTCTACTGGTATCCGCTGATGTGATTAGATGCGTGGAACCAGACCAATGAGTACCTTGGGTTTTCTTTCTTTCCTGGTTGTCCTTGTGAGCAGATTGTTGTCTTGGATGGTGATAGATGTTGCCGGTGTTGCCCCGGTCAGTATCTTGTGTATCTGGATGCCTTCGGTTGCCTCTGCACATTGAGTAGAGGCTTGTAGATAGCTGCTGGTTTTCAGTTGTTGCAAAGGCTGCTTTCCTTCATGAGCAGGGCCTGCTCCCCGCTTGAACTCACAAACTGTCCTCACAGATCCCACCTCAGAGCACACACCATGTTGGAATTGGAACACGTTGCTGGAATCGCAGTGCTGATGTCAGAGGGCTGGTATCACTCACACTTTCTCACTCTTTCTCCTTCTCATTCTCTCTCTCATCCTTCACTTCTGCAGTGCTGGGCTCGGGACTCCACTTGTATCCAACCGCAGGCCCTCTTTTCTCCCGCCAAATTTCTTGAGCTATTGTTCCTCCTTCCAGGGCTGAATGGCTTCCTGATCACTTGAGTAGGTGTGAATGATTTTTCAATTGAGTTGAATGGTTTTGATGGTTTTGGAATGTCCAGTATTTCCCTTGGATGGGTATTCATTCAGTTTTGAATAATGTTGTGAATGTCTTTACATCCGTAGGTGGAACAGGTTTGCATTTAGCACAATGGTGTGGAGTGGCCTGAGCACTAGCTGGGAAATTGTATGGCTTTGTCCCTCTGCAGGCTCCAAAGGGTCTGAAGTTGTCGATGTTGTTTGTTTTCTGCAGTCTGACTTCCATTGTGTTCCACAATGGAACAAAACATTAGATATGATTCTGCAATTAGACAACATTTGCAACATAATCCTGAGTGCGCAAAGAATCATGCTGACAACAAATTTAAAATTGTCTGTCACATTAACAGTGTGGTGCATTTTGAGGCATATGAGAGCATGGGTCTCACCCTGAACATCTGCAAGACAAAATTCCTCCACCAACCTGGCCCGGAATTGTGGAATGAACTCCTGATCATCAAGGTACACAGGGAGGCCTTAGAGAAGTTGACCACTTCCAGTACCTTGGGGGTGGCTTGTCAGCCAACACAACTACTGATGAAAAGATCCAGTACCGCTTTCAGTGTACTAGTGCAGCCTTCCACCGTGTGAGGAAAAAGGTGTTCGAGCACAACAGCAAGAGATCCGATATGAAGATCATGGTTTACAGAGTTGTGGTAGTTCCTGCCATCCTATATGACCCTGAGACATGGATTGCCTAGGAGACACTTCAAGATGCTGGAGCAGTGCCTCCAACACTGCCTGTCTAAGATCCTGTGAATCCGCCAGGAAGAAAAACATACTAATGCCAGCATCCTTGACCAGTCCAACATCCCTAGCATTGAGGTACTGACAACCCTTGATCAGCTATGATGGGCTGGGCTCATTAAGCACATAACCAACAGGAGACTCCCTGAGCAGGTGCTCTACCACCAACTTCAAAATGGCAGGCAAGCCCCCAGTGGATAGAGGAAGCGCTTCAGTGATATCCTCAAGGCTTCACTGGCAAAGTACAGCGTTCCCACAGACACCTGGGAATCACTGGCCCAAGAGCATCCAAAATGGAGGAGGAGCATCAGGGAAGGTGTCAGGCATCTGGAGACTTGCCGTCGGGAAAAAGCCAAAGCCAGATGAAAAAGCATAAGGAGCACAATGCCACACTCACCTCTTCCAGCAATCACCTTCAAGCTGCAAATATAACAGAGCCTGCAGAAGCTGCATCAATTTGTACAGTCACCTACGAACTCAGCCTCGGACTGGAAGGGAGTCATCCTCAACTGCGAGGGACTGCCGATGATGATGATGGCACATTTTGGTGTACTGGAAATTACCTATGTTAATACACAGGGATCTGCTCTTTTCAAACTAAAAGAATATGTATTCATGCTGTTTCAACGCAGGTGTCTTGTTTAAAATTTAAACAAAACTTTGCAGTTAACTGTCAGTGATCATTAACTGGTGCACTTCCAATGTGCTCAGTGTGCATATCAAATTAGCCAAAAGATGTTTAAATCTTGCCTGCTTTAAGAAAAGACAGTCCTCTTCTTGACATTTATCCGCATACCTCTGCAATTCTTTCCCATCCATTTCTCCTCTTCTCTTTCCCTGATTAATTGGATAAAAAATGCAATTTAAAATCTTATGGCTATTGCAGAGCAAATAAACCAGTACTAAAAAAGTAATTTTAAACTGAAATCTCTTAAATCCTAATAATTTGTTGAGTGACTTCGTGCAATTTAGTTTCTGTTCCATAAGAATATGATTCGATTTTACAAATTCAAGTTGGTACAAAACAAATGTAAGATTGATATCAGATAGAAAAATTTCTGAAGGACAAAAACAATACAACCATAATAACAAGATTTTCAATTATACTAAAATTATTTTGTAAGAAATTAGTGTAAACTCTGCAGACCACACAAAATTCTTAAAATGCATTCAATTTATTGGTTGATACATAACAAACCCAACAAGAGAAAGATCTGAACTTGGTTTTTGAAAATGGAAAATGGTGAAACAAGTTCATTATCAGTGGAATAACATTTTAGTGCCAGAGATCATAATCCAATAAGATTTAGTGTCGTTGCAGGGTGGGGGTGAAGATTCACCAGGCGTAAAATTCTCATTTGGCAGTGCGGGTCGGGGGTGGAGGTTGGAGAGATAGAATTGATTTGTATAAAATTATGAAGGAGTTAGATTGGATGGATAGGAAGGACCTACTTCCTTTAGCAGAAAAATCAATCACAAATCATTTAGTAATTGCTAAAGGGATTAGAGGGATGCTGAGAAATGTAGTCTACTCTAAGGCTAGAGCAGTGTCTGAAAATTACTTGAAGTGCAGTAACCTACAAGATCATGGACGAAGAACTGGAAAATAAGATTAGGTTGGAGAGCTCTTTTATAGCTGGTACAGACAAAATGAGTCAAATGTGTCTTTTCTGCACTGTAAGTTTCTACAATTCTGTAAATCTTAACACAAGAATGAGCTATGCATATGGTGCACTCCTGAGTGAGGTGATATTTGTGAAAGTGCAATTGCATAAGAAATAATTATATGTTGCAACAAGGAGACTGTAAAGCCATTCTGAATGGATGAGTCTGATGGATCTTATACATTCATTTTGGAATTTATTTTGAAAATGCATCTCTCATTACAGATTAAGCCAAATTCCAAAATATTAAAACTAGGGATTGTGAAGCAGAATCCATGATGCTAGTTCTAATCAATGTCCTTCAAGTTCTGTAGTTATTCCACCAATGCTTCAGTCTGCTAGGGAATTATGCAATGTTGAAGGATTGTTGCAGAGACTAGATTGATACCGCATTGTCATGACACTGATTACATTCTATCTCATAACACAAACTATATTTTAGCATGCTTATTTCTGCTTGGATAAGTAAATTGTTAATGTTCTGACTCTAGGCCAGAGATGCATGGAAACAAATTCAAATAATCCTCTAAGTAACATTTCTGTCAACTCATGGCAGAATCTGAATCCTTCTGTCTCCTTCCATTTAAAGCCAGATTTAGGGTATACAAGAGAGGTAATAGCACTAGGAATCAATATCAACTCAGTTGGCTGAAGTCCGGGGTGTGCTTTTGGGCTCCTGTCTGAATATTCAGTTATCAACAATTAAACATAAGAACAAAAATGCTTCAATAGGTCAGTGTATATCATTAAATGCTTATTTAAATAAATAAGTTTCCATCTGCCTTTGGTTCTGCAACCTCTGAAGTTTTGTGAAAAAAAGCAGAAAACACTAGAGATACTGACAAGCCTGAAAAAATTATGGAGAAAGCACAAAGCAGTTGATATTTCAGGGGGTAAACACTTCCTCAGTTTGATTTACCCCAGCATTATTGAGATTTTGTTTCTGTTTTCCACAAGCTCAATATTTCATTCTCTCATTTTGTGTTGAACTTTGGTAAATGCTGAATGTACAGGAAGTTAACTATATAGCAAAATACAACAAAATAAGATGACGTGATAGGCTAACCATTTAACTAAATAATAGTTATCATTTTTTTCCTCATTGCCAGTAAAGAAAAAGAAACTGAACAACCAGACAATAGTCACAAAGACTGAGTGAATCACAAGAGGATTAGGAATTCATAAGAATATTTTGTAGATGCTTTTGAAAAGAATAACTGTCCATTCTACAAAAAAAACCTATTGTAAAAGAACCAAAATAATAGCTCAGAGAAAAGATAGTAAATGGTAAGACCCAAAATCTCCAGGTAGGATAGTGGAAGGGGTTAATTACATGCTTGATGCCCAGGACTTGGACACATGTTAGTGTGGCTTCTCAGTTTCAACTTCAAGTAAACACCTTCAAGAAAATATTCAGATTTTTGTCAAATGGCTTATTAAAAGAAATATCTCTAATATGCAAATTCATCTCATTATCAGTCACTTGTGAAAAGAAGGCAATGATTTTATTCATCAGAACTATGTGCAGTCGAGGTCAGAGACAGACAAATCCGCAGCCTTTGTAAATTTCAGCCTCTCTGATCAGTTGCAACTTAATTATAAATGAGACCTTTGCATAAAGGAGAATGAAAAGTGGCTGTGAAAGCTAAATATCTGGTGCCCATGTCTTCAGGGGATTCAGTATGGGACCATATTTATTTATCTATTTTATTCCAGTATTTATGAAGGGCAACAGAAAGTGAAGTCATTGTTGTTCCAGGAAGTTTTTGCAATTTATGTAAAAGCTATATGTATGCAAATATATTAAACATTATTTCAAGTTAGAGTCATATTGCACTTGAAATGTTAATTCTGTTTCTCTTGCCATTAGATGCTGCCAGACTTGCTAAGTTTCTCCAGCATTTTCCCTCTATTACATTGTATGTTTCTCACATGTATGTTGTATACTTCTCATTATTGTATAACAATATCCAAGGATTTACTGCTAAGGTTAAGTGAAGCAAGGTCGGAGGAAGACTTACACCATGGAGGATTAACATCAGCTTAGACCAGTGAGATAGAAGGAGATAAAATGTGCATGTATGTGATATCTGTTCCCAATGTTGAAATCAAACTGAACTCGTCGGTAGCTCATATCTATTATTATACCATCTGTATCAAGATGCCTAACTGGCATTATTGAGTCAACAAAATCTGACGTTTTTTAAAGAAAAGCTCATTTTTGAATATGTATCTTTTGAGAACAAGTAAGCAGCAACTATAAACTAAAAATCTACTGGCCACTATTGCCCATCAATTGAAAACCTTCTCAGTTTGACTGAGATAGTGAGCTGCCTGAATCCTGACTTCTTTCAGATAATTTGCAGTTATTTACCATTAGGAGCCCATTTCACAGTGATGGATAGAGATGTCCTAAATAACACAAACAGAAGAGAATGGTAATATCATTTAAACTAGAATATCAACAGAATAGCAAAATGCAACAGAAATATTGTTAAAAGTGGTGATTTTTCTTTGGCATGGTGTATAACTGAATCAATATTAAACTTATGAAGCTGATCACCAATTACAGGATCAAAAACATTAGAATGTTGCTAACATTAATATATAGATATATGACTGTGAAAGTGCTTGGCAAGTAAGCACTTGGCTGTAGCTGACTCTGTTTAAATTATTAAACTAATAGGTTGATTACTTACGTTATGCTGAGTATGAGTAATTTGTATCTCATCTGTATATACAAATATCTCCAAGTGAATGAAACTTGTCAGCAATTTAAAAGGTCATTCATGCAGCATTCCAAGTTGATAGAAATACATTTATAATACATAGAATTTGTAGCAGAGGAACAGATTCCTTGATCTCACGGGTCTAAGCTGATGTTTATCCTCCATGGTGTCAGTCTTCCTCCGACCTTGCTTCACTTAACCTTAGCAGTAAATCCGTGCTTATAATTATTGGGATATTACCTGACCAATTTTCCGAATGTTTAAGCAATCAAAGAAGTACAAAATTAAAAATATCACTCTATGAAAGAAGGAGCAAGGAGAATATTCAACCTGATTAGTAAGTCACCATTTTAATTTAGTTAAATATTCCCAGCACTTAAACTAAGAATGAAAAACTTGTATCTACCTAATTCTGCTCATGACCAAATGTTTTGCAGCCAATGAAACAATTATGAATTATACAACAATATCTTTGTTGGGAAGTTTGCTTGTGCTATTGGGAAAGTTTTAAACTATTTTGGCAGGGGTATGTGGGCACAGAGTAGATATAAAGTCAAAAGCAAGGTTTAATCAGGTTTAGGAAGAATGCTAACACAGTTCAGTAGATGGAGAAGACATGGGAAGGATAAATCACAAAGAATATCCAGAAAGCTAAGTTGTATCTATTTTAATGCAAGAAGCTTGACTGGTGAGGTCGATGAACTTAGAGGTTTGATCAGCACAGGGGAATATGATATTGTTGCAATCATTGAGACATGGTTGAAGGAAGGGAAGCACTGGCAGCTCAATATTCCAGGGTATAGAAGTTTCAAATGCTTGCAGGGAGGAGGTGGATGTAAGAGAGGTGGGGCCATTGCATTATTGATAACAGAAGCCATCACTGCAGTAATGAGGGAGGATGTCCGAGAAGGGTCTTCAAATGAGGCCACTAAGAAGTTAGAAATAAAAAGGGTGATTATTTTGCTAGAATTATACTTCAAGCGACCCAACAATCAAAGGGAGATAGAGGAGCAGCTGTGTAGGCAAATCACAGAAAGATGTGAGGCAAACATGGTTATAGTTGTAGGGCATTTCAATTTTGCTAACACTAACTGGGATTGCCTTTGTATAAAAGGATGAGACAGGATGGAATTTTTAAAGTGTATCCAGTAGAGCTTTTTGCGCCAGTACATTGATAGACCTACTAGAGATGGGGTAGCACTTGACCTAATCCTAGGGAATGAAGCTGGTCTAGTGATTGAAATTTCAGAAGTGAACATTTTTGAGATAGTAATAACCTGTAAGCTTCAAAGTCAATATGAAAAGGGATAAAAATAGTGCAGGAATTAAGCATCTAAATTGGGGCAAGTACAATTTCAATATCAGTTAGACAGGATCTGCAAACATAGACTCGGAACAGCAGGTTAAGGGTGTAAGTCTATATTTGGCAAGTGAGAATAATTTAAAGTAGTATAGTGAGAATACAGAGCCAGCGCGTTCTAGTGAAGGGCAAGGGCAGAAAGTCTGGGGAGCTATAAATATCAATGGATTTCATGAATTTAATAAAGAAAAAGGAGGAAGTGTATGTCAGGTACAAAGGAATAAAAACAGGGGAAGCCCTTCATAAATATAGAGAGTGTAGGGGTTTGTTTAAAAAAGAAATTAGGAGGGCAAAGAGAGGCCATGCAAGATCTTTGGCAGTTGGAATCAAGGGAAGCTTTGTATAAATAATAGAGTATGAAGATTACATGGGAAAGACTGAGAACTATTCAAGACCAAGGGGTGAACTGTACTTGGAAAGAGTGTATGTGGGTGAACTCTAAAAATAAATATTTTTCAACTGTATTCATAGGGGAGAAAGACATTGTAGCTGGGGATACCAGTTGGGATAATTACGCTCTAGACAATGTTAAGATTAATAAGGGGGAATTAGTAGATATTTTATGAAGCATTAAGGTGCATAAACCCCAGGGCTTAATGAGAAATATCTCAGGTTGCTGTGGGAGGCAAGAGAAGAAATTTCGGGGGCCCAGGTTTATATTCACTGGCCACAGATGAAGTGTCAGATGATTGAAGGATACCCAATGTGATTCCCTTGTTCAAGACGCATAGGCTAGATAATGATGGACCAGTTCGTCTGATGTCACTGTTGAGGAAATCATTGAAAATATTTCTGAGGGACAGGATTAATCAACACTTGGAAAGGCAGGGATTGATCAGGGATCGCCAGCACAGATTTCTTAAAGGGAGATCCTATCTGACTAACTTAAATTAGTTTTTTTCAGAAAGTGCCTAAATATATTGACAAGGGCAATGGCAGTTGCTGCTTCAAGGAAGTCAGTCAGGCCTTCTTCAAGGTCCTGTATAAAGGGTAGGCCCAAAGTGTAAAAGTCCATTGGATCCAAGGCAAGCTAGAAAACTGGATCCAAAGTTGGCTTACAAATAGGATGCCCAGGGTGATGTTGGAGGGTTTTTTTTTGGGATTGGAAGCCTGTGACCAATGATGTATCACTGAGATCAGTGCTGGAACCTTTGCCGTTTGTTATGAACATAAAACATAGAACATAGAGAACATAGAACATTACAGCGCAGTAGAGGCCCTTCGGTCCTCGATGTTGCGCTGACCTCTGAAACCAATCTGAAGACCATCTAACCTACACTATTCCATTATCATCCATATGTTTATCCAATGACTGTTTAAATGCCCTTAAAGTTGACGAGTCTATTACTGTTGCAGGCAGGGCATCCCACGCCCTTACTACTCTCTGAGTAAAGAACCTACCTCTGTTTAGAATTCCTATTGTGGGAATTGGTCACTGCCTGGCACTTATGTTGCACAAATGTTAATTTCTAGTTGTTAATCCAAGCGTGGATATTGTCTCTGTCTTGCTGAGTAAGAACATGGACCTCTGCAATATCTGAAGAGTCTCGAATGGTGCTAAACATTGTGAAATCATCCGCGAACATCCCCACTTCTGACCCTATGATAGAGGGAAGTTTATTGATTTAGCAGCTGAAGATGGTTTGGTATAGGGCAAAGATGTCCTGGAACTGAAATGATTGAACTCCAACAAGCACAACCATTTTCCTTTGCACCAGATATGACTCCAACAAGTGGAGAGTTTGTTCCCAGATTCCCATTCATGCAGTTTTGCTAGGTCTCCTTGATACCACACTCAGTCAACTGCTGCCTTAATGTCTCGGCAATGTTCTCTCTAACCTGCCTGGGTGTGCATATCCACAGCTGCTGTGATGTTCCATGCATGGCAATCAGCGTCAGCACTCCGATCGCGGCGTAGAAGTTGCTGCCATGTCTGTGCCTCAGAGGCCCACACAACCAGTAAGAAAATGAGAGGAATGCTGTTCCAAGGGCGGTTACTTTCTACTCTTTGAAGTTTGCCTGTTTTGTCTGTGTAAGGACTCAGGCTTTAAGGAGGTCAGGAACTAAGTGACCTTGAGCATCAGTGAGGAGGTTATTTCTGAGGAAGTGCTGCTTTATAGCGCAGTCAACAGAATAGGCCGACAGGACAGAAATTTGCCTGGTTGCTTTTGTCCTATTTGTTGTGTAGAAGAATACCTTGGCAATTTTCAACATTGTTGGGTGCATACCAATGTTGTAACTGTACTGGAAGAGCTTGGCCAGGGACGCAGCAAGTTCTGGGGCACTCACCTTCAGTACTATTGCCAAAATGTTGTCAGGGCCCGTAGTCTTTCCAGTGTCATGCCTGAGGCCATCTTTTCATATCTTGTGGAGAGAATTATACTTGTGTGAAGTTTTGCATCTGTGGTGATGGCAGCCTCAGGAGGAGTCTGAGACAAATCATTCACTTGACACTTCTGGCTGGAGATTGTGAATGACTTGCTGAGTTTCCGCCAACATTGAGGATGGGCATGTTTGGGGAGCATCCTCCTCCAATGAGTTATGCAAATGTCCATTAACATTCAAAACCAGATATGGCAGGACTGCAGAGTTTAGATCAGATCCATTTGTTCTGGGATATCTTTGCTTTTTCTACCCCTTTTTTCACAAATTGGCACAGAAGTGGTCATGTTGTAGTTTCACTAGACTGAAATCTCGTTTTTACATATACCCAGTGCTGCACCTGGCAGGCTCTCCTGCATTCTTCAACGAACCAGGGTTGATCTTTAAAATGTCACAAACAGGCACAGAAAATAATTGAGAAAGCTAATGGAATGCTAGCTTTTATATCTAGAGGACTGGGTTAGGGTTAGGGTTAGGGTTTTTATATCATAAGGATGCAGAAGTAATGCTGCAGCTGTACAAAACCTTGGTTAGACCCCATTTGGAGTATTGTGAGCAGTTATATATGTTAATGAGTTGGATATGAATGTAGAAGATATAATTAGTCAGTTTGCAGATGACAAAAAAAATCGGTGATGTTGATACTGTGGAAATTGTTCTTGGGCTAAAGTCTGATATTGATTAGCGGTAAATTGGGCAGAGCAATGTCAGGTGAAATTTAATCCTTACAAGTGTGATTTGATGCATTTTGGGAGACCTAATAAAGGAAGGACATACACCATGAATGGTAGATTTCTCGGCAATGGTGAGGAACAAAGCGACCTTGATATAAAAATTCATCAATCCCTGAAGGTGTCAGCACAGGTAGACAGGGTGATGAAGACGACATAAAGGCTGCTTGCCTACATTAACCAGGGCATTGAATAATGGAGCAAAGAAATCTTGTTACAACTTTATTAAAACATTGGTTAGACCAAACATGGAATATTATGTACTGTTCGAGTTGTGATTGAAGAATGTGATTGCACTGGAGAGGGTGCAGAGGAGATTCACCGGGATGTTGCCTGGGGTGAAAATTCTCAGTCATGAGGAGAGACTGGATAGGCTGGGTTTGTTTTTCATGGAGCAGAGGTGGCTGAGGGGAATCTGATTGAGGTATTCAAAATTATGAGAAGTATGGGCAGAGTAGATTGTGAGAATCTTTTCTACATGAACGATGTGCCTAAGACCAGAGAGCATATATTTAACACAAACAGAGATTGTTGGAAAAGCTCAGCATGTCAGGCAGTATAGAACATAGAACATAGAACATAGAACATAGAACAGTACAGCACAGAACAGGCCCTTCAGCCCACAATGTTGTGCCGACCATTGATCCTCATGGATGCACCCTCAAATTTCTGTGACCATATGCATGTCCAGCAGTCTCTTAAATGACCCCAATGACCTTGCTTCCACAACTGCTGCTGGCAACGCATTCCATGCTCTCACAACTCTCTGCGTAAAGAACCTGCCTCTGACATCCCCTCTATACTTTCCACCAACCAGCTTAAAACTATGACCCCTCGTGCTAGCCATTTCTGCCCTGGGAAATAGTCTCTGGCTATCGACTCTATCTATGCCTCTCATTATCTTGTATACCTCAATTAGGTCCCCTCTCCTCCTCCTTTTCTCCAATGAAAAGAGACCGAGCTCAGTCAACCTCTCTTCATAAGATAAGCCCTCCAGTCCAGGCAGCATCCTGGTAAACCTCCTCTGAACCCTCTCCAAAGCATCCACATCTTTCCTATAATAGGGCGCCCAGAACTGGACGCAGTATTCCAAGTGCGGTCTAACCAAAGTTTTATAGAGCTGCAACAAGATCTCACGACTCTTAAACTCAATCCCCCTGTTAATGAAAGCCAAAACACCATATGCTTTCTTAACAACCCTGTCCACTTGGGTGGCCATTTTAAGGGATCTATGTATCTGCACACCAAGATCCCTCTGTTCCTCCACGCTGCCAAGAATCCTATCCTTAATCCTGTACTCAGTTTTCAAATTCGACCTTCCAAAATGCATCACCTCGCATTTATCCAGGTTGAACTCCATCTGCCACCTCTCAGCCCATCTCTGCATCCTGTCAATGTCCCGCTGCAGCCTACAACAGCCCTCTACACTGTCAACGACACCTCCGACCTTTGTGTCGTCTGCAAACTTGCTGACCCATCCTTCAATTCCCTCGTCCAAGTCATTAATAAAAATTACAAACAGTAGAGGCCCAAGGACAGAGCCCTGTGGAACCCCACTCACCACTGACTTCCAGGCAGAATATTTTCCTTCTACTACCACTCGCTGTCTTCTGTTGGCCAGCCAATTCTGTATCCAAGCAGCTAAGTTCCCCTGTATCCCATTCCTCCTGACCTTCTGAATGAGTATCTGCGAATAGAAATCAGAGTTAACATTTTGGGCTCAAAGCCCCTTCCTCAGAATTGATGGTGGGTAGGAAAACATCAGCTTTTATGCAGAAGATAGGATGGGGGGGAGGAAGTAAGGAAATAATGATAGGGGCGATAGAGCCCAAAAAGAGAGAATAAAAACAAACAGTTTGGGTCTGGTGACCCTTCCTCAGAACTGATGGTGGCTGGGAAAATGTCAGTTTATATGTAGAAAATAGGGAGGGATTGGGGTAGGGAGTAAACGATAGGATAGAGCCTAAAGAGAGAGAAGAACAGTTGGACAGACAAAGGAGTTGATAACAATCGGGTTGAAAGGGTGAATAGTTGTTAATGGCGGCTATTAGTGACTTACAACCGGGGATGCGTGATGGCAAGCTATGTGATAACAAGGCCTGGTGTGTGGGGTAGGGGGCTGGCACATGGGGAAGTTTAGGCCCTAAAACTATTGAACTTGACATTTACCCTCTCCCTCCTCAGTATCCAAGGGCCTCGATAGAAGAGCTGTTGGACAGACAAAGGAGTGAATAATAATCTGGCTAGAAGGGTGAAGAGCTGTTAATGGAGATTGTTAGTAGCTGACTAAGGATTGTATGTAAAACAGACTACATGATCCAAGGCATGGGATGTGGGGGTGAGGGTGGGGGCAGGGGCAGGAGCGGGAGCTAGGTCATAGGCCAGTTCAAGATGTGCAGTTATTGAACCCAATACTTAGCCCAGAAGACTTAAAAAGGTCCACAAGCAGAAAGTGAGGTGTTGTTCTTCCAGTTTATGCTGTTCCAGAAAAAAAAATCAGACAGCCTGAGACCATCCTGGTGGGGCTTGGATGTGCAGAGTAATTCATATCTGTGGCAAAGAGGAGGCGGTAGAGCCTACAAAATGGAAATTCTGAAACTAGCGTAAAGTGTCAGAGGAATCATGGATGTAAGTGGGCAAGGACTGGACCGGGGAGAAAAGGCTGAGTCAAGGCAGGAAGAGATGAGTTCTGCAGGGAACGAGCAGGCAGAAACAATGGGTCTGTCTGGGCAGTTCTGTTTGTGGATTTTTAGAAGGAGGTAGAAGCAAACTGCGCTGGGTTGGGACACTATTGCCTTGTAGGCAGTTGGGGGTGGGGGGAATTGCCAGATGAAATGAGGTTAGTAACCTAGTTGATACAATGGCTTGTTGTTCCATGTTGGGCCATGGTCCGGGGCAGATAGGAGGAGGTATCAGAGAACTGGTGCTCAGCTTCTGCAATGTAAAGGCCAGAATGCCAGACAACAACAGCATCAGCCTTATCAGCATGGTTAATAACAAAGTCAGGGTTGGATCAGTCAGTTTGGAGGGAGATATTTTGGAATGGGTGAAGGAGGAGCAGAGAAACTGAGATGACCAATGTCATGTCATCAGTCCTCAATGAACAGGTCAAGTGCAGGTTGAAGGCCAGAGGGTACGGTCAAGGTGCAGGGAGAGTGTTGGAGGTGGGCAAAGGGGTCTGTGGGACAGGGAGAGGACTCTTGTCCAAAAAAATGGGCTAGGAGGCGAAGACAATGGAAGAGGAGTTCGACATCCTGTTGTATCCGAAATCCATTAAGGTCAGGATGCAGACAGATAAAAATAAGACCTTTGCTGAGTACAGAACATAAGTTAAGGTGAGGAGTACATGGTTTAGAGGAGATCTGGGAAAAATTGTTTTCACCCAGAGAATGGTAGAAATATGGAACATGCTGCCTGAGGGCATAGTGGGGCCAGGTCCTCTTGCAACAATTAAAAGCATCTAGATGAGCACTTAAAATGCCAGGGGTTAGTAGGCCATGGACCAAGTGCAGCTAAATGGGATTAGTGTAGTTTGGTGTTTGTTGGTTGGCATAGACATGGTGGGCCGAAGGGCCTGTTTTTATGCTGTATGGCGCTATGACTGTATGGACTGGAATTAAACCAACATAATCTTAGAAATGCGACAGCCATTTGCACACAGCAAATTACCTGAATCACAATATGAAAATGTCCATATAACTGTATATCAGTAAAGTTAGTTATTGGCCAGGACACACGATGAACTCCACTCTTTCTGTTCTTTCATGTGCACCTGAGAAGACAAGTGAGAACTCAGTTTAACGTGTTATCCAAAATATGGTACCTCTGACAGCATAGCCCTGTCTCAGACCTACATTAGTGTGTGATTTAAACATGCAACCTTTTAACTCTGAGGAAGGACTGCTGCCATTGAGCCATGGCTGACACATTATATAAACTGGGTTGCACATCAAAGTAGTCATACTTATAGAAGTAAGGATAACAATGTAGCCATATTCATGAGAACAATTTGCCATAAAGACCGATGTCAAAATCGAAGACAATTCCATATGTATTCTTCCTGAGTTGGTTAAATCAGTAATTTAGCTCTGGTTTGTGTTGAACTACTTGATTTCAGCCAGAGAAACAGCAGGAATCTCAGGAGCTATGAAGTTATAGAGAGAGAATATCAACCAGGTTTCTCATTCCTGATCACCAACTAACAACCTACGCTAGTGGTGGAGGATCTAATGCAATGAATCTACAGTTGAATTCCCTTCTAACAGTCAATATCAAACTATTCTCAAGCAAGGAGAATGGTTGCATCAAAGTTATTGGAGGATGCCCAAGCTTTTGCAATATTTAGTGGCTGGTCTCTGATATCAAAGTAGGTCCTTGATAGATTTGCTCTTGGGAGGAGGAAACACAGTGCGGCAACAGCCTAGGTTATTTTGGTAGAATCCCAAAGACACTTCTTCACAGTCCAGCTCCACAAAAATAAATCAAAACTCTGGCTGGACTAGCAGCTCAAATTTGAAGTATGCTCCATCCACTCAAGCTGTGAAGAAGTAATCAGGGTCCCACGTATATCACAGGATGTGGATTTCCACCTGCAAAAGCCCTGAATCAGACAGTGATAAGAGTAACTAAGGCAGGACATTGGCCACATGCCATTAACCATGTTTTCAGCAATACTTCCCGTTTACACCTTGTAGCCAATCCAAAAATGTATCTCATAAAGTACAGAGATCTATCCAAAACAGAAGGAAAAAAGAATGCCACAGAATCCTAACTTATGACACACTTACATTGGGAATTTTCTTTAAAGTAGTTCCAGTCAAAAATTTGTTAAGAACTCTGGATTCAGGCACCAGAGAGGTGTCTTTCAATGCTCAGTCAAATTTTCATGGGTTCAGTAGGAGAATTCCTAGGGAAGTTGGTAAACCCTTTTCCTGTAAAACCCACATTGGTAAATACACCAGAGGTAGTAGGAACTGCAGATGCTGGAGAATCTGAGATAACAAGGTGTTGAGCGGATGAACACAGCAGGCCAAGCAGCATCAGAGGAGCAGGAAAGCTGGCGTTTTTCTAAAGAAGGGCCTAGGCCCAAAAGGTCAGCTTTTGTGCTCCGATGATGCTGCTTGGCCTGCTGTGTTCATCCAGCTCCACACCTTGTGTTCTCTTTTTAAATACACCAACTGATTTGGCACTGAGTCAAGTTCAGTTCCTGTTCTTGTCATTTTTGATGCTTTCAGTAGATCAGAGGACAGTAGAGGTAAAAGAGTAAACCTGTTTTCCTGAAAGGGAGAAATCTTCCAGAATTCCTCTTCTTAAGTAATATGTAGCATGAAAAATAAACAAGCAAACATCAGGAGATGACAAGATAACCCTATGGTTGAAGGACCTAATAACTCCCATGTTATGGCTCACAAAGGAAGTGAAACCATATGAGTTTTAATCGTAGATTCAATCTACCACACACACAGGGACACTTCATCTTCTAAAAGAATGCAAAATGGAGAGAGCAGGGCAAGGTCATTCATTGACAACAGCATGCACTGGTGATCTAATGGAAAGGGATGATAGGAATTCTGTTCTTAATGGTGAAGTGAGAAAGATATGTCGCAGTGCTATTTGACTGCAATGTAGAGTCTAGAACTTCACTTTAACTATCAGGAAGCAGTCCCTTAGTTCAGTTGCACAGATATAAATGTCATCTTACCACTAAACTTGTCAAATTTCAGGCAACTCCAAATTGGACAGCCATTAAAATAAAACGATTGTCTTTGTGACACTGGCATCAGGCACAGATGGCAACCATTTAGCTTTAAATCACCATGATGGGAAAACTTGAGGCAGCATGGGAACAGAGAACATTGTGTTATCCTCACCCACAGATGAAAAGGCTTCAGTTTTAGGTGGACATAAAAATGTCTCCTAAACTTATGATTTGGAAAGGGATCTTAGGCTTGTGTTCCCCATGGAAAAGACTAAATTGCGGAGTCAAGATGACAAAAAAAATTAGCTTTACTACCTCAGGGGAGTGTTTGTCACTAAAGCTTTGTTTGCTTGCATTATGGGCTGCTAAAAGAATCAAGTAATCATCCTCAAAGCACTCCACCATCTGGACTGTTTCATATACCATCTGGACAGATCTCGTTACTTCATTACCCCACCCTTGTCCTTGATAAGTTGAATCAGTAGCTAACTACATCACCTGTCAGTGAGTAACCTTCACCAAAAGTACATAAGCAAGGAATTTACTCCCCCCACTAATTACAACAAATTGTACTCAAAGAAACTGAGACTCAAAGCAAATAGAGAAATGCCCCAATTAATTAAAGGATCACTATAAGTATTGCAGAAACATTGCTACGCTTGCAAACTCACAAACTGGGTGGTGTGATTGCTTCAGAAATACAATCTTATATAATGAGAATAAAAACCACATTTTTCTGATACTTTCATTCCTCAAACAGAATGCTACTTGGCATAACTTTCTTTCAGGATGGTCCTTTGTAAATGCATCCAAAAGAGTACGGCGAAAAGGTGTTTCATTTTGACTTTCACTAATCTTGTTCAGGATTCTCATAAAAATATTTCATTCCTCATGCTTTCCAATATTACTGGAGAAAGCTTTTACTGCTGTCGAATCATAAAATTGCATCTCCTTCCTTTTTTGAAATTGGCGAAGAATGATATCAGGTTTAGAACTCTCACTTTGTTTCAGCATTGCTACTGTAAAAGCAATTTTTTGGAAGACAGAAAACAGATGTTTCTTAGAAAATTTCACTTTTGGAACCATAGAAAATAGAAAATGGAATGGGCCATTCAGCCCTTCTAATTCTCTCTATCATTCAATATGAACATGACTGATCAGAATCCTGTCCCTGGTTTCTCTCCAAATCCTTAGAACCCTTAGGCCCTATGAACCACATCTAACTCCTTGAAAGCATTCAAAATTTTGGCCTGAACTGTTTTTTGTGGCAGAGAATTCCACAGGCTCATCACTTTCCTTCCTGCATTTACCCTGTCTTGTCAAAGAGATGTACAGCATGGAAACAGACCCTTTGGTCCAGCTTGTCCATGCCAACCAGATATCCTAAATAAATCTAGTCCCATTTGTCAGCATTTGCCCCATAGCCCTCTAAACCCTTCCTATTCACATACCAATCCAGATCCCTTTTAAATGCTGTAATTGTACCAGCCTCCACCACTTCCTCTGGCAGCTCATTCCATACATGCACCACCCTCTGCATGAAAATGTTGCCCCTTAGGTCCATTTTAAATCTTTCCCACCCCACCTTAAACTTATACCCCCTAGTTTTTAATTCTCCTACCCCAGACAAAAGACCTTGTCTATTCACCCTTTCCGTGCTCCTCATGAATTTGTAAACCTCTAAAAGGTCACCCCTCGGCCTCCAACACTCCAGGGAAATTAGTCCCAACTTATTCAGTCTCTCCCTCTAACTTATACCCTCCAACCCTGGCAACATCCTTGTAAATCTTTTCTGAACTCTTTCAAGTTTCACCACATCCTTCCTATCACAGGGTGACCAGAATTGCACACCGCATTCCAAAATTGGCCTAACCAATGTCCTGTAGAGCTGCAACATGACCTGCCAACTCCTTACTCAATGTACTGACCAATAAAGGCAACTGTAGAATTTGTCCTGTTAGAAGTTTAAAATTTTCTGGAGATCTCTTCCCCCTCATTCTCCTAAACTACAGTGAAGATAGGAAACCAAAATGCACACACTATTCCAGGACTGTAACACCAATGCCCTCTACAATTGCAGCAAGCCATCCCTGCTCCTAGACTCAAATCCTCTTGGAGCAATGGTTAGCATTTGCCTTCTTTACCGTCTGCTGCACCTGCATATTTTCTTTCAGCAACTGGCGTACAAGGACACCCAGGTCTCATTGCACCTCACCTTTTCCCAATCCATTGCCATTCAGAGAATAATCTCCCTTCCTGTTTTTGCTGTCAAGGTGGATAACCTCACTTTCATCCACATTGTACCTCACCTGCCGTGCATTCACCAACTCACTCAACTTATCCAAAACACTTTGAAGCGTCTCTGCATCCTCCTGACAGTTCACCTTCCCATCCAGCTTTCCCTCATCTGCAAACTTGGAAATATTACACTCAGTTCCCTCATGTAAATCATCAATATATATTGTAAATAGCTGGGGTCCTGGCATTGATCGCTGTGGTACCCCATAAGTCACTGCCTGCCTAGTCAGAAGACAACTTGATTATTGCTCTTCTTTATTTCTCGTCTGCCAACCAGTTTTCTATCTGTGTCATTTTATTTTCTACTTAAAACTAAGAAGGTCTGCAATGTGTTACTTTTAACCTTATTTTGTATGTTTTATACTATACTGCAATTATAACAATGTTAGCGAGTTTTGAGAAGATTTGTAGCTCAGGTTGAGGTTCTGAATGTGAGTTTGCTCGCTGAGCTGGAAGGTTGGTTTTCAGACGTTTCGTCACCATTCTAGGTAACATCATCAGTGAGCCTCCGACGAAGCGTTGGTGTTATGTCCCGCTTTCTATTTATCTGGTTAGGTTTCCTTGGGTTAGTGATGTCATTTCCTGTTCTTTTTCTCAGTGTGTGGTAGATTGGCTCCAAATCAATGTGTTTGTTGATGGAGTTCGGGTTGGAATGCCATGCTTCTAGGAATTCTCGTGCGTGTCTCTGTTTGGCTTGTCCTAGGATGGATGTGTTGTCCCAATCAAAGTGGTGTCCTTCCTCATCTATATGTAAGGATACTAATGATAGTGGATCATGTCTTTTTGTGGCTAGTTGATGTTCGTGTATCCTGGTGGCTAGCTTTCTGCCTGTTTGTCCAATGTAGTGTTTGTCACAGTTCTTGCAAGGTATTTTGTAAATGACGTTCGTTTTGCTTGTTGTCTCTAGGGTCTTTTAAGTTCATTAGCTGCTGTTTTAGTGTGTTGGTGGGTTTGTGGGCTACCCTGATGCCAAGAGGTCCGAGTAGTCTGGCAGTCATTTCGGAAATGTCTTTGATGTAGGGGAGAATGGTTATGGTTTCTGAGCCCGTTTTGTCTGTTTGTTTGGGTTTATTGCTGAGGAATCGGCGGACTGTGTTCATAGGGTACCCATTCTTTTTGAATACGCTGTATAGGTGATTTTCCTCTGCTCTGCGTAGTTCCTCTGTGCTGCAGTGTGTGGTGGCTCGTTGGAATAATGTTCTAATGCAGCTTCATTTATGGGTGTTGGGATGGTTGATCCTGCAGTTCAGTGTTTGGTCCATATGTGTTGTTTTCCTGTAGACGCTGGTTTGAAGTTCCCCATTGGCTGTTCGCTCTACTGTGACATCTAGGAATGGCAGTTTGTTGTTATTTTCCTCCTCTTTTGTGAATGTTATGCCAGTAAGGGTATTATTGACGGTCTTGAATATTTCCTCTAATTTGTTTTGTTTAGTGATGACAAAGGTGTCATCCACATAGCGGACCCAAAGTTTGGGTTGGATGATTGGCAGAGCTGTTTGTTCGAGTCTCTGCATTACTGCCTCTGCTAAGAACCCTGATATCGGAGATCCCATGGGTGTACCGTTGGTTTGTCTGTAGGTTTTGTTATTGAAAGTGAAGTGGGTGGTGAGGCATAGGTCCACTAGCTTGATGATGTTGTCCTTGCTGATGAGGTTGGTGGTGTATGGTGTATGTGTCTTCTGTTTTTCTAATAGTGTCATCAGTGTTTCTTCGGCCAGGTTGATGTTGTTGGATGTGAACAGGGCTGTTACATCAAAGGAGATCATTATTTCATCCTCTTCTATCTTGGTGACTTTGATGGTGTTCAGGAATTCTTGGGTGGAGCGAATGGAGTGGTGGGAGTCTTCTACTAACACATACGGACCAAATACTGAACTACAGGAGCAACCATCCCAACACCCACAAACGAAGCTGCATTAGAACATTATTCCAACGAGCCACCACACACTGCAGCACAGTGGAACTACGCAGAGCAGAGGAAAATCACCTATACAGCGTATTCAAAAAGAATGGGTACCCTATGAACACAGTCTGCCGATTCCTCAGCAACAAACCCAAACAAACAGACAAAACGGGCTCAGAAACCATAACCACTCTCCCCTACATCAAAGACATTTCCGAAATGACTGCCAGACTACTCGGACCTCTTGGCATCAGGGTAGCCCACAAACCCACCAACACACTAAAACAGCAGCTAATGAACTTAAAAGACCCTATACAGACAACAAATAAAACGAACGTCATCTACAAAATACCTCGCAAAAACTGTGACAAACACTACATTGGACAAACTGGCAGAAAGCTAGCCACCAGGACACATGAACATCAACTAGCCACAAAACGACATGACCCACTATCACTCGTATCCTTACATACAGATAAGGAAGGACACCACTTTGATTGGGACAACACATCCATCCTAGGACAAGCCAAACAGAGACACGCACGAGAATTCCTAGAAGCATGGCATTCCAACCAGAACTCCATCAACAAACACATTGATTTGGAGCCAATCTACCATCCCCTGAGAAAAAGAACAGGAAATGACATCACCAACGCAGGAAATGACATCACCAACCCAAGGAAACCTAACCAGATAAATAGAAAGCGGGACATAACACCAGCGCTTTGTCGGAGGCTCACTGATGATGTTACCTGGAATGGTGACGAAACATCTGGGAACAAACCTTACAGCTCAGTGAACCAGCTCACATCTCGAACACAATAAAGACCCACTCTCTTGTAGACCGAGAGGAGGAGAGTGCTATCTTGGAGGTGAAAGGAGGACGTCGGGTTGGCTGTGCACCCTTGCGACCAGTGGATCTTAATGCTGGCTTCGGCCTAACGCTGGTTCAGGGGAGCAGCCAACCTGCAATGATGGCTGCGGCAAGTGCTCGTGCCCCAGGTCAGGGGGTCCGGAACACCATCCGTGTTTCCGTAAAGAAGGTGGATGAAGGTGCACCTGTGGACCGCACCTTCTTCGTGAAGAGGGTCCTGTTGGACTGTTGCGGGTTCGCTGCTGCGGACATTTACTGCCTGCAGGATTTCCCCGGAGGGGGTTTTTACGATGTGACCTTCCGGAGTGCCAAGCTTTGCGAGCGCTTCCTGGAGGTTTTCAAGGAGAAAGGAGGTGAGGGCCCCCTCTCTGCATTGACCGCTGTCCCACTGTTTGTGATGCCAGCACAGAGGAGCCGTATGGTGACTGCACACATATACAACCTGCATGTGCCAGCAGTTGATGTCCTGACCTTCCTCGGAAGGTATGTGAAGGTGGAAGGGGACCTAACTGACATGGTGGACCCCTTTGGCATCTGGACGAGTAAGAGGCAGGTCAAGGTGACGCTGAGGATGGGCGCAGACGGGAATGTCGCACACCTACCGTCCAGCTTCGCGATCGGCGGGAGCAGGGGCTACCTGACCTATGCAGGGCAACCTAAAGTCTGCCATGCCTGTGGTAGGTCAGGTCACATGGCGGCCGACTGCAAAGTCACCATCTGCAGGAACTGCAGGGAGGAGGGACACCTTGCAAAGGATTGCCCACGAGAGAAAAGCTGCAACCTTTGCGGGGAAGCGGGCCACTTCTATAGGGCATGCCCGCGGCGGGGTACCACCTACGCCCAGGTCGCTGGCAGGGGAAATGCGGGGCCAGCCCCCCCGGAGGAGAGGAAGGCACCAGGGCCCAGCAAGGACCCCACTAATGTGCAGGAGGGCCAGGCCGTGCAGGAGGGCCCAGCCCTGCAGGATGGGCCCGAGGCCAGCAAAGCACCCCTGCAGGCTCCGATCCCCCCCGACAACCCGGAGCCAATGGAGGCGGCGACAGGCGACCCAGGGGAGTGGACTACAGTCCGGAAAGCGAGGAGGAAGGTGCGTCGACGGGCCCAGGAACCGCAACAATCAGGAGGGAAGAGACAGCTACAGGGGGGCTATAAGAGCTCCTCTGACGAGGAGGATTCGGAGAGGGCCCACCCGAAGCAGAAGTTAAAGGTCTCGAGGGGGAAGGAAAGCAGCACCCCGCTTCCAGGTGACGGGAGGCGTCCTGAGGCTCACTCCGACACCCAGTCAAGTGCCGCTGGAGCACTGGAGGGCCCCCCGGAACTTCCAGGCGGGAAGGAGGAAACAGCACGTCCCCAGCCTGATCCGGAGCCGGACCCTCCTGCCTCCGCACCCCTGACGGGGGGATGCCACCCGGAAGGCAGCACAGACGGTTTCCTGAGCCCAGAGAGCGTCCAGCAGTTAGCCCGGGCAATGGGCATGAAGGGACAGATGGAGGGGCTGGACCTTGGACTTGGGGAGGGTACTGCGGTCACTGCCCACAATGGGGGTACGAATTGCGAGCATTAATGTGCGCAGCGTCAAGTCAACCGCGAGATGTGTGTCCACGTTGGCCTACCTGACCACCATCAAGGCGGACCTCCTGTTTCTGCAGGAGTGCGGGATACCGCACCTCGGCAGGTACGGGAAATGGTCCGGCGCCTGGACCTGTGGGCCTTCGATCTGGTCGGGGGGTAACGACTGTCGCTCCTCGGGCCTGGCTATTCTGCTGCGGGGGCACAACTTCACCATCTCTCAAGTTCAGGAGGTGGTGGGGGGGCGCCTCCTAGTGGCTGACATCACCTACAGGAATGCTCCCCTGAGGCTGATCAACGTGTACGCCCCAGTGGTACGGAGTGAGCGGTTGGACGTCCTGCAGCGGCTTCCACCCCTGCTGGCTACGTCCAGGCCGGTCATCCTAGGCGGAGACTTCAACTGCATCATTGATGCAGATGGAAGATCCGGCGTGGGGACAGCGGGTGGGGGGAGTCAACTGGACGTCACGTCCAGATTCCTGATGGGCACGGTGAAGGACGCCAAGCTGCTCGACGTCTTCAGCACCCCTGCAGACGGAGCGCAGCAGAGGTACACCTGGTCGAGGCCAGACGGGTCTATCCGCTCAAGGATAGACTTCCTGTTTGTGTCACGGACGTTCTCGGTCAGATCCACTGGTGTCGAGCCGGTGTTCTTCTCTGACCACTGCCTCCTGTTGGCCGACTGTCACTTACAGGACGACCAGCCGGCCGGCAAGGGGACGTGGAAGCTCAACACGACTCTGTTGACCCCAGAGAACGTCAAGGAGCTTAAGAGGGAGTACACCGGTTGGAGAACCGTGAAACCCCTCTTTGAGTCTCCAGGCGACTGGTGGGAGACGGTGAAGGAGAACATCAAGAGGTTCTTTGTCCTCAAGGGTGTTCAGAAGGCAAGAGAGAGGCGGGGAAAGCTGTCGCGACTCCAGAAAAGGGTGCAGAACCTGCTCCTTCTGCAGTTGATGGGGGTCGATGTCACGGAGGACCTCCGCGAGGTGAGGGGCCAGCAAGCCTCGCTCTTCGCCGCGGAGGCCTCCAGGATAATCTTCCGGTCCAGGGTCCGCTCTGTGGAGCAGGACGAGACGTGCTCGCGTTTCTTCTTTCAGAAGGTGCACAAAGAGAGCTCTGTGCTTATCCGGCTGAAGGAGGACGACGGCTCGGTGACGTCGTCTCGGCCCGACGTTTTGAGGATCAGCAGATCCTTCTATGCCGGACTGTACGACACGAAGCCCACGGACAGCACGGCCTCCGAGTCGTTCCTGTCGTCTATCACGGAGGTCTTAGACGACGGCACGAGGGAGTGGCTGGACCGGCCGATATCCCTGGACGAGCTGGCCAGAGCCCTCATGTCCTTGCAGAGGAATAGGACTCCCGGAAGCGATGGCTTACCGGTCGAGCTGTATTCTGCTCTGTGGGGCCTGGTCGGCCAGGACCTGCTGGAGGTGTACGATAGTGCGCTTCGGGCAGGGGAAATGTGCAAGTCCATGAGGAAGGGCATCATCACCCTCATTTACGAGAGGAAGGGGGAGAGGGAAGAAATTAAGAATTGGCGTCCCATTTCACTTTTGAACGTGGACTACAAAATCCTGGCCAAGGTCATTGCCAACCGGGTCAGGTCTGTCCTGGAGTCGGTGATTCACCCTGACCAAACCTGTGCTGTGCCGGGCAGGAAGATCGCTGAGAGCCTCGCGCTCATCAGGGATACGATCGCCTACGTACAGGACAGGCGGGTGGACACCTGCCTCGTCAGCCTGGACCAGGAGAAGGCCTTCGACAGGGTCTCTCATGCTTACATGAGGGACGTCCTCTCCAAATTGGGGTTCGGGGAGGGCATCTGCAATTGGATCCGGCTGCTCTACGCCAACATCGTTAGCGCAGTCTCGATCAACGGGTGGGAATCAGACAGTTTTCCTGTTAGATCTGGAGTCAGGCAGGGCTGCCCGCTCTCTCCTGCCTTGTTCGTGTGCTGTGTGGAGCCCTTCGCCGCCTCCATCAGGAAGGACGTGAGCCTGAAGGGCGTGACTATCCCAGGCAGCGGAGGCCTTCAGGTCAAGACCTCCCTGTACATGGATGATGTCGCCGTCTTCTGCACCGATCGTCGGTCGGTGAGTAGGCTGTTGGACATCTGCGGCCAGTTTGAACTGGCCTCGGGTGCCAAAGTCAATAGGGGTAAGAGCGAGGTCATGTTCTTCGGGAACTGGGACGACCGCTCCTTCATCCCCTTCACCGTCAGGACAGACTACCTGAAGGTGCTGGGTGTTTGGTTTGGTGGAGCTGGGGCATGCACTAAGACTTGGGAGGAGCGTATCTCCAAATTTAAGCAGAAGCTGGGCAGGTGGACGCTCCGGTCCCTCTCCATCGCGGGTAAGAACCTGGTTGTCAGGTGCGAGGGGCTTTCGGTACTGTTGTATGTGGCGCAGGCCTGGCCTATTACCTGGACCTGCGCCGCTGCGGTCACCCGGTCCATCTTCCACTTCATTTGGGGATCGAGGATGGACCGGGTCCGCAGAGATACCATGTACAAAGACCTGGGAAATGGGGGAAAGGGCGTACCGAACGCCACCCTCACCCTGACGGCTACCTTTGTGTGTGGCTGCATCAAGCTGTGCGTAGATCCTCAGTACGCAAACACCAAGTGTCACTACTTACTGAGGTTCTACCTGTCCCCGGTGTTGCGAAGGATGGGCCTGGCCTCGTTGCCGCGGAACGCTCCGAGTAGTTGGACCGTTCCGTACCACCTGTCCTTCGTGGAGAAATTTTTGAAAGGAAACACTTTTGACCACAAGGCCGTCAGGCAGTGGTCAGCACGTAGTATCCTCAGGACCCTTTGGGAAAAGGAGAGGGTGGATCCCGTCGTGTGGTTCCCCACGCAGACTGCCAAAGTCGTTTGGCAGAATGCCTCATCGCCAGAACTTTCAAACAAGCACAAGGACATTGCTTGGCTGGCGGTGAGAGGGGCTCTGCCAGTGAGATCCTTTATGCATGCCCGGAATCTCTGCACCACTGCACGCTGCCCTCGAGGTGGCTGCGGGGGGGATGAAACTGTCGATCACCTCCTACTGGAGTGTGCCTATGCGCAGGAGGTCTGGAGGGGGATGCAGTGGTATTTGTCGAGGTTCGTCCCGAGCAGCTCCGTGACGCGGGACTCCATGCTCTACGGGCTGTTTCCGGGGACGCACACCGAGACCAACATCAACTGCGCCTGGAGGACCATCAATGCGGTGAAAGACGCTCTTTGGTCTGCCCGCAACTTGCTGGTCTGCCAGCTGAAAGAACTGACCCCGACCGAGTGTTGCAGACTGGCGCACTCCAAGGTCCAGGGCTACGTGCTGAGGGACGCGCTAAAGCTTGGGGCAGCCGCTGCCAAGGCACGGTGGGGAAAGACCACCGTATGAGCCCCCTCGTCCAGAAAAGGGAAAGGAATCCTATCTGGTAACTGGGCCCAGCTGGCGCCTTCCCCAACTGGTCAGGGGGCAAACTGGGACTGTGCGGGGTGACGACTGCCGGGGCGGTTTCTTTGCTTGGTTTCTTTTTTTCTCTGTTTTGTTTTTTTTTTCCCTTTAGTTGGTGTACGTACCCCCAGGTAACCCGGAGTGGCTTGCATGACTGGGTAGGTGTATAAATGTTTTATTTTTTGTACATTCTGTGAATAAAGTATATTTTTTCAAATAAAAAAAAAAGGTGACGAAACATCTGGGAACAAACCTTCAAGCTCAGTGAACCAGCTTACATTTGGAACAAAATAAAGACCCACTCTCTTGTGGACCGAGAGGAGGAGAGTGCTGTCTTGGAGGTGAGAGGAGGACGTCGGGTTGGCTGTGCACCCTTGCAACCAGTGGATCTTAATGCTGGCTTTGGCCTAACGCTGGTTCAGGGGAGCAGCCAACCTGCTACGATGGCTGCGGCAAGTGCTCGTGCCCCAGGTCAGGGGGTCCGGAACACCATCCGTGTTTCCATAAAGAAGGTGGATGAAGGTGCACCTGTGGACTGCACCTTCTTCGTGAAGAGGGTCCTGTTGGACTGTTGCGGGTTCGCTGCTGCGGACATTTACTGCCTGCAGGATTTCCCCGGAGGAGGTTTGTACGATGTGACCTTCAGGAGTGCCAAGCTTTGCGAGCGCTTCCTGGAGGTTTTAAAGGAGAAAGGAGGGGAGGGCCCCCTCTCTGTATTGACCGCTGTCCCGCTGTTTGTGATGCCAGCGCAGAGGAGCCGTATGGTGACTGTACACATATACAACCCGCATGTGCCAGCAGTTGATGTCCTGACCTTCCTTGGAAGGTACGTGAAGTTGGAAGGGGACCTAACTGACATCATGGACCCCTTTGGCATCTGGACCAGTAAGAGGCAGGTCAAGGTGACGCTGAGGATGGGCGCGGACGGGAACATCGTAAACCCACTGTCCAGCTTCGCGATCGGCGGGAGCAAGAGCTACCTGGCCTATGCAGGGCAACCTAAAGTCTGCCATGCCTGTGGTAGGTCAGGTCACGTGGCGGCCGACTGCAAAGCCACCATCTGCAGGAACTGCAGGGAGGAGGGACACCTTGCAAACAATTGCCCACAAGAGAAAAGCTGCAACTTTTGCGGGGAAGCAGGCCACCTCTAAAGGGCATGCCCACGGCGGGGGACCACCTACGCCCAGGTTGCCGGCAGGGGCAATACGGGGCCAGCCCCCCCGAGGGAGAGGAAGGCACCAGGGCCCAGCAAGGACCCCACTAATGTGCAGGAGGGCCAGGACATGCAGGAGGGCCCAGCCCTGCAGGATGGGCCCGAGGCCAGCAAAGCGCCCCTGCAGGCTCCGCTCCCCCCCGCCCCGACAACCCGGAGTCAATGGAGGTGGCGACAGGCGACCCAGGGGAGTGGACAACGGTCCGGAAAGCGTGGAGGAAGGTGCGTCGGCAGGCCCAGGAACCACAACCATCAGGCGGGAAGAGGCAGCTACAGGGGGGCTATAAGAGCTCCTCTGACGAGGGGGATTCGGAGAGGGCCCGCCCGAAGCAGAAGTTAAAGATCTCCAGGGAGAAGGAAAGCCACACCACGCTTCCAGGTGACGGGAGGCGTCCTGAGGCTCCCTCCAACACCCAGTCACGTGCCACTGGGGCACTGGAGGGCCCCCTGGAACTTCCAGGCGGGAAGGAGGAAACAGCGCGTCCCCAGCCTGACCCAGAGCCAGACCCTCCTGCCTCCGTACCCCTGACGGGGGGATGCCACCCGGAAGGCAGCACGGACGGTTTCCTCAGCCCGGAGAGCGTCCAGCAGTTAGCCCGAGCAATGGGCATGAAGGGACAGATGGAGGGGCTGGACCTTGGACTTGGGGAGGGTACTGCGGTCACTGCCCACAATGGGGGTACGAGTTGCGAGCACTAATATGCGCAGCGTCAAGTCAACCGCGAGATGTGTGTCCACGTTGGCCTACCTGACCACCGTCAAGGCGGACCTCCTGTTTCTGCAGGTGTGCGGGATACCGCACCTCGGCAGGTACGGGAAATGGTCCGGCGCCTGGACCTGTGGGCCTTCGATCTGGTCGGGGGGTAACGACTGTTGCTCCTCGGGCCTGGCTATTCTGCTGCGGGGCCGCAACTTCACCATCTCTCAAGTTCAGGAGGTGGTGGGGGGACGCCTCCTAGTGGCTGATGTCACCTACAGGAATGCTCCCCTGAGGCTGATCAACGTGTACACCCCAGCGGTACGGAGTGAGCGGTTGGCCGTCCTGCAGCGGCTTCCACCCCTGCTGGCTATGTCCAGGCCGGTCATCCTGGGCGGAGACTTCAACTGCATCATCGATGCAGATGGAAGATCCGGCGTGGAGACAGCGGGTGGGGGGAGTCAACTGGACGTCACATCCAGATTCCTGATGGGCACGGTGAAGGACGCCAAGCTGCTCGACGTCTTCAGCACCCCTGCAGACGGAGTGCAGCGGAGGTACACCTGGCCGCGGCCAGACGGGTCTATTTGCTCAAGGATAGACTTCCTGTTTGTGTCACAGGCGTTCTCGGTCAGGTCCACCAGCGTCGAGCCGGTGTTCTTCTCTGACCACTGCCTTCTGCTGGCCAACTGTCACTTACAGGACGACCAGCCGGCCGGCAAGGGGACGTGGAAGCTCAACATGACTCTGTTGACCCCAGAGAATGTCGAGGAGCTTAAGAGGGAGTACGCCGGTTGGAGAACCGTGAAACCCCTCTTTGAGTCTCCAGGCAACTGGTGGGAGACGGTGAAGGAGAACATCAAGAGGTCCTTTGTCCTCAAGGGTGTTCGGAAGGCGCGAGAGAGGCGGGGAAAGCTGTCACGACTCCAGAAAAGGGTGCAGAGCCTGCTCCTTCTGCAGTTGATGGGGGTCGATGTCACGGAGAACCTCCGTGAGGTGAGGGGCCAGCAAGCCTCGCTCTTCGCCGCGGAGGCCTCCAGGATAATCTTCCGGTCCAGGGTCCACTCCGTGGAGCAGGACAAGACGTGCTCGCGTTGCTTCTTTCAGAAGGTGCACAAAGAGAGCTCTGTGCTTAGCCAGCTGAAGGAGGACGACGGCTCAGTGACGTCGTCTCGGCCCAACATTTTGAGGACCAGCAGATCCTTCTATGCCGGATTGTACGACACGAAGCCCACGGACAGCACGGCCTCCGAGTCGTTCCTGTCGTCTATCACGGAGGTCTTAGACGACGGCACGAGGGAGTGGCTGGACCGGCCGATATCTCTGGACGAGCTGACCAGAGCCCTCAAGTCCTTGGAGAGGAATAGGACCCCCGGGAGCGACAGCTTATCGGTCGAGCTGTATTCCGCTCCGTGGGACCTGGTCGGCCAGGACCTGCTGGAGGTGTACGATAGTGCGCTTCGGGCAGGGGAAATGTGCAAGTCCATGAGGAAGGGCATCATCACCCTCATTTACGAGAGGAAGGGGGAGAGGGAAGAAATTAAGAATTGGCGTCCCATTTCACTATTGAACGTGGACTACGAAATCCTGGCCAAGGTCATAGCCAACCGGGTCAGGTCTGTCCTGGAGTCAGTGATTCACCCTGACCAAACCTGTGCTGTGCCGGGCAGGAGGATTGCTGAGAGCCTCGCGCTCATCAGGGATACGATCGCCTACGTACAGGACAGGCGGGTGGACACCTGCCTCGTCAGCCTGGACCAGGAGAAGGCCTTCGACAGGGTCTCTCATGCTTACATGAGGGACATCCTCTCCAAATTGGGGTTCGGGGAGGGCATCCGCAATTGGATCCGGCTGCTCTACGCCAACATCGTTAGCGCAGTCTCGATCAACAGGTGGGAATCGGACAGTTTTCCTGTCAGATCTGGAGTCAGGCAGGGCTGCCCGCTTTCTCCTGCCTTGTTCGTGTGCTGTGTGGAGCCCTTCGCCGCATCCATCAGGAAGGACGTGAGCCTGAAGGGCGTGACTATCCCAGGCAGCGGAGGCCTTCAGGTCAAGACCTCCCTGTACATGGACGATGTTGCTGTCTTCTGCACCGATCATCGGTCGGTGAGTAGACTATTGGACATCTGCGGCCAGTTTGAACTGGCCTCGGGTGCCAAAGTCAATAGGGGTAGGAGCGAGGTCATGTTCTTCGGGAACTGGGACGACCGCTCCTTCATCCCCTTCACCGTCAGGACAGACTACCTGAAGGTGCTGGGTGTTTGGTTTGGTGGAGCTGGGGTGTGCACTAAGATTTGGGAGGAGCGTATCACCAAATTGAAGCAGAAGCTGGGCAGGTGGACGCTCCGGTCCCTCTCCATCACGGGTAAGAACCTGGTTGTCAGGTGCGAGGGGCTTTCGGTACTGTTGTATGTGGCGCAGGCCTGGCCTATTCCCTGGACCTGCACCGCTGCGGTCACCCGGGCCATCTTCCACTTCATTTGGGGATCGAGGATGGACCGGGTCCGCAGGGACACCATGTACAAAGACCTGGAAAATGGGGGAAAGGATGCACCAAACGCCACCCTCACCCTGATGGCTACGTTTGTGTGCGGCTGCATCAAGCTGTGCGTAGATCCTCAGTACGCAAACACCAAGTGTCACTACTTACTGAGGTTCTGCCTGTCCCCGGTGTTGCGAAGGATGGGCCTGGCCTCGTTGCCGCGGAACGCTCCGAGTAGTTGGACCGTTCCGTACCACCTGTCCTTCGTGGAGAAATTTTTGAAAGGAAACACCTTTGACCACAAGGCCGTCAGGCAGTGGTCAGCACGTAGTATCTTCGAGACCCTTCGGGAAAAGGAGACGCTGGATCCCGTCGTGTGGTTCCCCACGCAGACTGCCAAAGTCATTTGGCAGAATGCCTCATCGCCAGAACTTTCAAACAAGCACAAGGACATTGCTTGGCTGGCGGTGAGAGGGGCTCTGCCAGTGAGATCCTTTTATGCATGCCCGGAATCTCTGCGCCACCGCACGCTGCCCTCGAGGTGGCTGCGGGGGGGACGAGACTGTCGATTACCTCCTTCTGGAGTGTGCCTATGCGCAGGAGGTCTGGAGGGGGATGCAGTGGTATTTGTCGAGATTCGTCCCAAGCAGCTCCGTGACGCGGGACTCCGTGCTCTACGGGCTGTTTCCTGGGACGCACACCGAGACCAACATCAACTGCGCCTGGAGGACCATCAATGCGGTGAAAGATGCTCTTTGGTCTGCCCACAACTTGCTGGTCTGCTAGCTGAAAGAACTGACCCCAACCGAATGTTGCAGACTGGCACACTCCAAGGGCCAGGACTACGTGCTGAGGGACGCGCTAAAGCTTGGGGCAGCGGTCGCCAAGGCACGGTGGGGAAAGACCACGGTATAAAACCCCTCGTCCAGAATAGAAAAAAGGACCCTACCTGGTAACTGGGCCCAGCTGGCGCCTTCTCCAACTGGTCAGGGGGCCAACGGGTACTGTGCGGGGAGACGACTGCCAGGATATTTTCTTTGCTTTGTATTTTTTTCTTCTTTGTTTGTTTTTTTTCCTTTAGTTGATGTATGTACCCCCTGGGTAACCCGGAGCGGCTTGCATGACCGGGTAGGTGTATAAATAGGTTTTATTTTTTGTACATCTTATGAATAAAGTATATTTTTTCAAATAAAAAAAGGTGACGAAACGTCTGAAAATGAACCTTCCAGCTCAGTGAGCCAACTCACATCCAGAACCTCAACCTGAGCTACAAATCTTCTCAAAACTTGCTAACTTTCAAGCTTTCAAAAGCACTCTGATATTCTCTTTTTCCTTTCAAATTTCTTGCCTTTCTTTAACAAAATTGTTAAAGAAGCCACTACAATGCTGAAATTTAAAACAAACTTCTGGAATAAAACAGCACTTATGCCAATATTTAGCAGAATTTGGTAATTTGGCTTAACCACAGGAAAATCCACTGTATGCCTTGATTTTGCTTTTGTAGGTGCTACTCTGCATTTTCCCACATTATGGCAAATCCAAATTTAGCCAAATATTAAATTGGCTCTTTAAAACTGATTAAACTGCTCATTCAAGTGTTGCAAATGTTCTTTCCAGGTTTAGCAGAATAGAGCCAAATTATCAATAATACAAAATAGTTGCATACGCCTTTGATGATTTTATGTTAGTTAGTCATTCAAAGTTTGTTGATGTGTTTGTTTATTCAAAATGGCATGACTTCACATTGATAAAGCCCATACATAGCTACAAAAGCTGATGTTTCTTTGCCTGTCTCAGTTGATGGAAGATCTTTTTGTAATCCTGGCCAATAAAAATGATTTTAGCATTTTACCCTGATGCATACGTGACCTGCTATTCACAAAATGTTGATACCCTACCCAGATGGAACTACCCACCTGGTGCATGAAGCCTGTTCTTCAACAGCTGCTATTTAAAGTGTTCTCCATTTCCTCATGAACACTTTATCTCTTAATTGATAACACTCAGGTATTTGCTCTGATTCAATTTAGAATCCATATGTTATACTTCTATTGAATAAGATGGGCTAAAAATGTCAGTTTTATTCTCCTGCACTCCTTTTAATTAAGTTTCTGAAAATAGTATCAGGTAACTGAATTTCGAAGTCACCTTCCTTTTTCACAGACTTCTGTACTTCTCATCTAATTCAGTAGGACTGAGGCCTAGTCAAGCTCAGTCAGGAAACAATCCAGATTGTTCTTCCTGTAGCATATCAGTTTCTTTTACTTTCACTGGTTGTTCCAACACACTTGGTGAGGCCAAGATATTTGGATCAGCCGGGTCACTCCCCAAGTGCAAATCAATTCTTTCCAATAGGGACTTGTTGCACTCCTCCAATTTCAACATCTTCACTTACGAAGCCACTTCTATAAATTGGGACTGGTTAGTAACCTCTGTGCATACTCCAATTAGTATCTTTCCCCTCATTATCTCTTCTCTAAGACAAATTTTACCACTGACTTGTTCCAATATCTCTCAATATCCTTATTTCTTGAGTAGAAATATAAGAATGTACCTCTCTATTTGAAATAAAATATTCTGAGCAGTTTGATGTTCTTTATAAATAATTAATGTTGAATTTTCTTGACCATCTTGAGACATCTCTGTCTTCCAAACAGGTTCTGAGAGAACATGCTTCACCAGTACTATTATTATGGTTTCAATAATCATTTCCCTTCCTAACATCCCTGTTTAGAATCCCTACAGTATAGAAAGAGGTCATTTGGCCATCTATCTGCACCAACCCACTTGAAGAGCTTCCCCCCCCCCCATCCTATTCCCATAACCTTGCATTTGTCATGACTAATCCACCTACACTGCACATTCCCGAACACTACAGACAAATTAGCATGGCCAGCCCACCCAACCTGCACATCTCCAGACTGTAGGAGGAAACCAGAGCACCCAGCAGAAACCCATGCAGTCACAGGGAGAACGTGCAAACTCCACACGGGCAGTTGCCCAAGGCTGGAGTCAAACCGAATTTCTGGTGCTGCCACCGTGCTGCCCTTAAGAGATAAAATTCAAGGCAAATAATCTGAGCTCTCCTGAAGATTACTTGGACATTTTTACGATTGCTATAGGCTCCCAGCAATTAGCATTAGTATATCCAGTCTTATTTTCTTTACATCATTTTAGGTTCAGCTTTTCTACTTTGTTGTTTTGGAATCCTCTTGTCTGTTCACTAAATGGTAATGCCTTCTCCGCCCATTAATTTTCTATTTCTCAAATCTCCCTGTTCATTTCAGTATCACCACCACTCGTACCTGATCTTTTTGAGATATGGTGGATATATGCCAAAATTGCTGCTTTTTTAAATTCTTGATACATGATACTCATCTTGAGGTTTACCGGAACACTATTTTGGAATGCTTCCATAATCATCATTTCCCGCATGTTCTCAAAGGTTTTTTTCAAAATATGACATTTCCTCCTTCAAATTCTACAATTACTTGACCATAAGTCAATAAGATGTACAAGCAGAAATAAGCCATTCCGCCCATCAAGTCTGCTCCATCATTCAATGAGATCTTGGCAGACTTGATGAACCTCTATTTTGCTGCCTTTTATCTGCAACACCTGATTCTGTTACTGATTAAAGATCTGTCTATCTGAGCCTTGAAAAGATTGAATGACCTGGCTCCTACAGCCCTGTGTAGTACAGAATTCTACAGATTCACCATCCTCAAAGAAGAAATTCCGCCACAACTCTGCCCTAAATGTGGGACCCCTTACTCTGAGATGATGCCTTCTGATCCTACGTTTTCCCACAAGAGGAAACAAGTCCTCAGCATCCACTCTGTCAAGCCTTTATGAAATCTTTTAAGTCTCAATAAGGTTGCCTCACATTGTTCTAAAATCCAATGAGAAAGAGCCCAACCTATCCAAGCTCTCTTCATTGGAAAATCCTTCAAATCCAAGATCAACCTAGTGAACCTTCTCTGGACAGCCTTCAACTTCAGTATTTCTTTCTTTAGATAACTTGAGTAAAACTGTTTGTGGTATTCTAGGTTTTGGTCCAACCAGGGCCTTGTAATGTTTTAGCAAGAACATTCAAAAGGTAGCTGCATGTGGCTAAATGTGGCTAAATGATCCAGAGGTAAGGAGAGAAAGCAGAAATGGGATACTGAAATTGCACGATCAGCTATGGTCATATTGAATGGTGGTGCAAGCTCGAAGAGGCGAATGTCCTACTGGCACACCTATTTTCTATGTTTCTTATATTCATACTTCATTTCCTATGGAATAAAAGCTGACATTCCATTTGGATTTCCTACTACCTGCTGAACTTGCATGCTCTTTTTTCTGATTAATGCATAAGGACTCCCAAATTTCACTGTGCTGCAACCTTCTGGGTATTTAACTCTGTTAGTTTCCCTGTAACATTTTTCTCCAGTGATGAGCAAGATGTAGTTGATTGCATATAAGCAACTAAGTAAAAGTTATACTGATATAATAGACAGTGTTACAGATATTATGAGGAAGGTCCTACTCCTTAAGGACCCAAAGTTGCTTTCCTACCAGGAACATATAACAACATCATAGTGGGTGGCATTTTAAGGCACTCCTTGGCATTAACCCTGAGAGTACTTTACACCTTTATTTAGCAATAATCAATGATTAGCCCCAAAATTATATGACTTCTAAATAAACTTAGTACAGCACATAGTTAGCATCTATTTTCACCCTTCTCGAAATATCTTTTATCAAGTTGCCAGAAATGTGCAAGTATTTTCACTCTTACTGTCAGGACTTTACTGATAATTTAATCATTGTGCAAGACATAGATAGTTTAAAATGTGCAGCTACCACTATCTTTTGAATCTTCTGCATGAAGTTATTTGTGCAACACTGATCAATTTTCTTCTTGTTTGTTTTATTAGGAACTAGGAGTCCTCTTTTACATGTAAATTATTACCTTTAAGATTTTATAAATATCTGAGCTGTTAATTATATTTAACAAATAATTAATTTCGTGGTAATTACCAACCTCGTTTTTTGTTTCCATGATGCCTTCTTTCTTCCTCATTTACTTTCATAAGATGCTTCTTGAAAGTGCTCTATGCTTTAATCTTACCATTAACTCCGATGAGCTTTCCTTGTTATCTGGTAATGGTAACTCTTCAGTCAGTATTTCTTATAAGTACCTCAGTCCATAAATAATGCATTGAAGGATAAGGCACAGTTTCTCAAATTATCTTCATATGGAGCATACGTTACACTCCTTAACATAACAAATGTACCATCAATCTTTGTTTTTATCTAATTAGCTTTCCATGAATGACTCACATAACAACCATTTCTTGCTAAATAAGTCATGAATGATGCTTGAACGAGGACCTTGTTTCTTTGTGCTCGTCAGCATAGGTTTCATCTGTACCTTTCCAGCAGCACGTTGTGGGGACTATTATTTAAAAGACTTTCACAGCTTCACTGGAATAATTGCTTAAATTTGTAATTAACCTAGGTTGGATATTTCTTATGGCAAAACTGCTTGCTTATTGTATTGTCAATTCTAAGGGAAACAGATGTCAACAGTACCAATTTACACAAGCAAAGTATTGCAAATTCTAGATGCCTGAATATAAACAGAAAATATTGGACATACGCAGCAGGTCGGGTAAAATATGTAGAGACTGAAAAAAGGTAATGTTTCAGGCCAATGATGTAAAGATTCAGGTTCTGGCCAAGGATCATCATTAGTAATTTTATTTCTCTCCATAGGTAGCGTCAAAATTTCTGACTATTCCCAACATTTTCTGTCTTATTTATTGCATCCACGTGTCTTCTAGGGCATAATCATCCCTTTTGTTAGTGCAAAGCGGTTTGATATCCAAGTGTGTACAAGGAAACCTCAATCCAAAGGCAGGCAATCCTGAAATCTTTCTCTTCCCCATTATTGCAGACTTTGAAATGTTGATATTGGACTTGTATGGTTGGGAGGCATGTGGGCCAGTACAGGGGCAAGTGTCTGCAGCTTGCTCTTTACCAGAATGTCAGACTGAAATCATGAATAGTCATTTATTTGTAAAGATTGTGTGGATTAGCTAGAATAATATGCAATTTAATTAGAACGGACATCTAATCATAGAAAATTTACAAAAAAGGAACTATCCAGTTAATATATGAGTTTTCATTCATTGATTTATTTGATTTATCTTAATTTAAGCTTTATTGTCACATTTACTCACATACAAGTATACAAAAGTACAGTGGAAAGTGTACAATGTTGCCAGATATGGTGCCAAGCTAGGTATGAAGATACCTTAGATTAGATTAGATTCTCTACAGTGTGAAAACAGGCCCTTTGACCCAACGAGTTCACACTGCCCCTTGGAACATCCCACCCAGACCCATTCCCCCATAACCCACACAGCCCTGAACACTACGGGCATTTCAGCATGGTCAAACCACCTAGCCTGCACATCTTTCGACTATGGGAGAAAATTAGAGCACCCAGGGGAAACCCACAAAGACATGGGGACAATGTGCAAACTCCGCACAGACAATTACCCGAGGCTGGAATCGAATCCATGTCCCTGGCGTTGTGAGGCTGCAGTGCCAACCACTGAGCCACCGTGCCCCCCTCCACCCCCCACAGGGACCAAACATAGGTATAAGTAGTAACATAGAGAAACAAAATTAGAAGTAAAGAATTAATGCTGTTCTTAACATCAGCAGAAAAATAAAGTTCAAAGTTAACATTTCAATCCTTTCTAGCATTAAGTGAAAAATAAAGATAAAAGGTAAAAGATAAAACACTCTTTCTTAAGTGCACTTTCTGAAAGGGTTTAGTCTCCTCTGCTTTGAGCCGTTCTCTGGGAAACCTTGGGTTTCCTGCTCTCGATGCCACAGATGCTGGGGACCTCCCTCATTGACATGCTGGGCTCACTTTAACCATGTTGGGGCTCAGGCCCAAGGCCACTCCAGACCTCCAACCGACACTTCTCCAGGCCCACAACTGCTCCAGACCTCCAGACAATACTGTTCCCGGCCCACAGCTGCTCTAGATGACACTGCTCCAGGCCTCCAGCTACTCCGGTGACACTGCTCCAGACCCACAGGCACTCCACACCTCCAGGCGATACTGCCCAGAGGTGCTGCCATGCTACCTGTGATGCCATCGTTGCTGCTGCCTTCCTCTCCAGAGCTCTAAAAGATGAGTAAAAAATCACGAGGAGAGAGAAGAAATAAAGAATGGAGCAAACCAAGAGTGGACAGGCCTACTGTGCCAGTGCCGCCATCTTGAGTAGTTGACTTACTCTCTGCTCCATGCTGTGGGATCCCACCTGCTCCCCTCTACATTGCTGGGGCCCACTGTCTACTACTGCCACTGCCTTAAAAGACATCAGGAAGAAAAGAAAACTGATCACGTTACTCATTTCAGTAGGTTTTACATGTGAGAACGCTATGAGATAAAAGTAAACTTCAGCATGGACAGAAAATGTTTGTTAGCAAATTGACTATCCATCCCCACATCATTAACCCATGCATACGTGTCAAAGTTGAATTTCACTCTTATAATCTTTCGAGGGTGCTCAAAGTTAAACAAAATTCAATTATATTTGGATTTGTGTCCAATTTTGCTTAGAAATGAGACCAATAAATTTATGCTCCACAAATACACTCTTTATTGTTGGTAACTGTCCAACTGTGCCATTTTTAATGAACTTTCAATTGTATTCATCCTTGACGGTCTCGAAGAACAAGTAATGGAATCAATATAATAACTTAGAAACAAATGAGTGTCATTTAAATAATGAGCTATTATAGTAAAACAGGCACATCTATAAGGTTTTGGCGGGCCTCATTAATAGTCTAATGATGTAGTGTATTCCAATTATTACAGAATTTAAAGTAAATTCCCAATTACATATTACAGATTCTGACCTTAGACATCTGAAGAATGGTTGGCGACCTTACAGCTTCAATGGTACAATTCTGAAATCCCATTTCACATTCAGATTCAAATTACCAGTTCTCAGCTTGCAATTCAACAATTGACTATTTGACATGACATTTGACATTAATGTCAAGAATAATTCACACAGAGGGAGCCGATATTTCTCCGAAACGTGTTGTCAGGAGTGACATTTCTGAATGACCTAGATCACAAACCCACTTAAACATAACAAAATATGTTTGCTGAGTGATATTTAGTTTTAAATCAAATAAAATGACATAGAAGTGAACAATCCCACTCTAAGAAAATTGCACAGCAATCAGGAGGCAGAGAGAGACCAGCAATGAACAAATCCCATTCAGTGTAAAATGAGAGTCTCCCAGATGGCTTTGAATCCTATTCTGTGCTGTCAGTAATAATCTGGTTTCCTCCGAGAGATGGCTTTTGTAATTTCAGGCGAGCCACCTGAAAGGAGTTAAACCAGCTGGATTCATTTCGCTAATGGATTCACGAAGAGGGTGAACAATTTCTCCTCACTGGACAGAAGCATAAAGGGATACAATGGTGGATAATTTAGTGCAAAGAAAGAAAAAAAAATCATTCACCAGACCATTCACTTCCAAATGCACAAGTCTTCTTAGACAGCACCTTCCAAACCCACGATTGCTTCAATCTAGAAGAAGTGTAGCAGATACACAACAACACAACCACCTCAAATTTCCCCTCTAAGACATTCATCATTCTGTCTTGGAAACATATCATTAATCCTTCATTGTCATGGGTCAAAATCCTGGAATTCCCTCCTCAACAGCATTGTGAGTCAACCTACAGCATATGGAATGTGGTGATTCAAGAAGCCAACACACCACCATCTTCTTAACAGAAACGAAGGACAGGCAATTAATGCTGCCTCAGCCAATGACACTCGCATGCATGAATGAATGAAAACAAAATTGCTTGATTAATAATAATTTTCCAAGGTTAGGGTCCTAGACCCAACCATTGTCAGCTACATCATTATTGACCTTCCCTGCATCATTAGATCAAACGTTTATTGATCATTGCACCATTTTCAAGAATGATTGCAACTCAACAGATACTGAAGCAATCCATGCCCAAGTGCATTGCGGCCTGGACAACATCAAGTCTTGAGCTGTTAGTTGGCTAGTAACATTCACGCCACACCAGTGACAGGAAATGACCATATCCAACAAGAGAGAATACAACCATCACTGCCTGACATTCAATGGCATCAACTTTACTGAATCACCCACTATAAACATTCTGAGGGTTACCATTGACCTGAAGCTGTATCAAACTAGCCATATGAATGCTGCAGCAAAATAAATAAAAGCAAAATACTGTCGATGCTGGAAGTCTGAAAATTACAGAAGTCTTAAATAAAAACAAGTGTTGGAGAAACTCAGCAGATCTGTCAGCTTCTGTGGTGACAGAAACTGAGTTAATGTTTTGAGTTTAATATGACTCAGAAAGGAGTTGGAAGATGCTTGATGTACAAGTGACAAAGGAGCAAGTGAAACAAATGGTAGTGTGCCCAGAGCAAAAAACAAAGGTAATGATAATGGTGGCAAAGGAGTGATAGACTTGTAAAATAGGTGTAAATCTTAGCTGTGAAAAGAAGAAAATAAGTGTGCTGTGCTGAGACCAAGTACTGTGACTACAGGAACAGGACAGAGGTGAGGAATTCTGTAGTCAACAACACATCTGCTAACTCCCTAGAACATTACCAGATGAGGAATGTGATAAATCCCCTCCACTTTCCTGAGTATGTGTGACTCCAAGAACACTCAGAAATTCACTTGATTAACAACCCATCCACCAACTTAAACATTAACTCCCTCTGCACCAATGCACATTGCAGCAGTTTTTACCAATTACAAGATGCATTGCAACAATTTAGCAAGGTTTCTTCAACAGAGCGTTCCAAACCCACAACCAATACCACCAACAAGAACAAGGGCAATGTCACCATCCACAAGTTCCCCTCGATGTCACACACCATTCTGAATCAACACCATCGCCATTGCCTCGGTTACTAACAGTACTGTGGGTGTACCCATGCCACATGAACTGTAGTGGTTCAATAATGTAACTCATCAGCCCCTTTTCAGCAGCAACTAAGGATGAGTAGGAAATACCGGTCTAGTCAATGATGCCCACATCCAATGAATGAACAAAAAAAAACTCTTTCAAATGCTGAAACTCATTTGTGTCTTAATTACCTTCAAACCTAGCAGCACTCTTCTTGCTAGTCTCCTAAACCTCAAATAACATTGACCAAACCCTGCTGCGAAATGTCAGCTTTTGTGCTCCTGAGATGCTGCTGGGCCTGCTGTGTTCATCCAGCCTCACATTTTATTATCTTCAAACCCTGCTGCGCATGTTTTACCCTATTGGCCCAATCTGTATTGACCTCCTGACCCAGTAAATTTGTAAGTTCTTCTCTACAATGCTTCCAGAGCTGTTTCTCATTTAAATGCTACAGACTCTCCAAGCCCTACTACCTTCTTGGCATTTATTTGACTCCATCACCATTGGGTTTCCCCACCTCTGCATCACTGCACTTTCAGTGACAGATTTTGCAACTTACCTTGAGATTTTTGAATTTTTCTCCCACCAACATTACCACAGTGACTACATTTCAAAATGCATTTCATTGGCTGTAAAAAAAATCTTGAGGTCATGAAAGGTGCTTTATCTAAGTGCAAGTCTTCCTTTTTAAAGTTTTTTTGAAACTCCACTTCAAAAGACTTCGGGATCAAGCTTTCAATGACCTTTTCTGTACTCTTCCTGCAGTGCCAAGCTTCTACGTTGCCTTATAACTAATTGTAGATCTCTTTGAGCATTGTTGTCACATTAAAGGCATGATATAAATCAAAGCTGCTGCTGACTTTCAAAAATCTGTGCTGTACATGTTTTACTACACTATTAGAAAACCACCACATATTACCCAATGTGATGCTCAGAGGTAAAAACCCTATAATTAAATCCATCCTAGCTAGTTCTCAGACTTCATTAAAGCTACAAAACATCTAAGGGTTATGAATGACAATGCTTAATTTTAAACAGATAAAATGTTAATGTGTGTAGACTGAAGGAATACAATATATTATCTACATTTAGAAAGTATTTTGTTTCATGTAACAAGCATAGAATCGCTATTCTATCGCAATTAATTGTGCACTACCAATGCTGTTAATTCTGTCTAATTGCCGTCAGGACTCACATCTGCAAAAGGTAATAATCCAGGAATAGCTCAGGCATTTTTTATGCTTTACTAATCAATAATGAAGCATGTGCACCACGTCTTTACATTGTATTGACTACTTAACTGAGATAAATGGTAAGACAATTGTTACATGCTTTTACTTAAATCTTAACACTCCTTTTAACCGTCATAATTTCTTCAGTGATCAAAGCTATTTTTCTAATTTTGAATGTTTAGATTTTGATATCAGATACTAGAAAGAATGATCAAAGGCATTAAATGTTGATCAGTTAAATGTAAGAAGTATTGTCGATGATTCCTAATCTATTAAGTGTGATACAAAAGGTTACATCACATGGGTTTTGCGGTCGGCAAAAAACTGATGATTCTCAGGCTAACCTCAAAGATGGCTGCCAATCACATTGAAAGATTTTCAAAAACAACAGGTTAGGGAATGAATGCTAAATGTGTGAATTTTACTTTTTATAAATTTATTGGAGAGCAAATTGGAAATTAGAGTGTATAGGGACAAATGGGAAATTAAAATATTAAACAGACAAAGGGGTAGTTTTAATATCCTTAAAAATGCACGGAATTTTATTGAAATGCATAAATGAGAAATTCCACAGGCATAAATTAATTTTTCAGAGCTAAACAGCTTGCATAACTGTAGGTATGGCATAACATAATCATTGAATAATCATTTAACCTCATTTTTAAAATGAATTTTAATTATAATTAAAATTAATTTTTTTAAAGATTGATTTTTGATGGAATCCAAGCAAGTTGGTGAGGTTAAAGATGCATATCTCTCTTCTTTAGTTTATTGACTTTCTAAGTCTTGACCTTTGCATCTCAGTCACACCGTCACTGTGTCTTTTGACCTTAGATAAAGACCTTAAAGAACTTAATGTGATTAAACAAACATCAACAGGTTCCCTTGCTTCCTTAAGTACAAACATCTGAGAACAATCTTTCCAAAACTAATCAAATAAATAAATATATTTTTCTCTCTGTGTCACACCAACCATTAATTGATCCCATATTCCCATTCATTTCAAAAAGAATGTTTTGCCAATAGAAATAACTAATAAAATATTTAAAGATAAAATTGTTTTCTGTATAGTTGTAGCACATTTTATGTTATCATCTGGATATTTCTGGTTCTCCACATAACAAACAAATCCATTGAACAAAAAAGTGCAAGCATTTCTCTTTGCAAGACAGACTGCAGAAGCAAAGGCTGCAGCATTCGCAATAACCTTCATAGAGTCACAGAGTAATACAGCATGGAAACAGGCCCTGTGGCCCAAACTAGTCCATGCTGAGCATGGTGCCCTCTCAGCTGATTCCAATTACCCACATTTCATCCATATCCCTCTAAACCCTTCCCATCCATGTACCTATCCAAATGTTTTTTAGATGTTGCTATTGTACCTACCTCAAACACTTCCTCTGGCAGCCCCTTTCATATACAGAAGTGGCCTCTCAGATCCTTCTTAAATCTTTCCCCTCTCACCTTAAATCCATGCCCTCTTGTTTTCAATTCCCCATCCCTAGGCAGAAAGACTATATGTTTTCATCCTATTCTATGCCCCTCTTGATGTTATACACCTCAATAAGGTCACCCCTTATTCTCCTACATACCAGGGAATAAAGTCCTAACCTGGCCACCCTCTCCCAAAAACTCAGAACTACTAGCCCTGGCAACTTCCTCGTAATTCTTCCTTGCACACTTTCCAGTTTAACTGTGTCTTTCCTATAACAGGGTGACCAAAACTATACACAACTCCAAGTGTGGCCTCACCAATGACTTATACAACTATAACATAACATCCCAACTCCTATACTCAATGCCTTGACCAATGTAGGCCAGCATGCTAATTGTCTTCTTCACCACCCTGTCCACCTGTGATGCAATTTTCAACAAACCATGTACTTGTACACCTAGGTCCCTCCGTTCCACAGCACTCCTCAGGACCATTCCATTTACTGTATAAGCCCTACCTTGGTTTGACCTTCCAAATTGCAAAACCTCACACTTATCCATATTGAATTGCATCTGCCAATCCTCAGTCCACTTCCCCATCTGCTCAAGATCCCTGTGTAATTTTTAATAACTATCAACACTGTCAGTGGTTCTTCCTAATCTTGTATCATCTGCAAACTTAGTAATCATGCCTTGTACTTTCACATCCAAATTATTTATGTAAATAACAAATAACAAAGGTCCCAGCACCAACCCCTTCAGCACACCACTAGACACAGGCCTCCAGTCTGAGAAACTTTCAACCGTCGCCCTCTACTTCCTACCATCGAGCCAATTTTGAATCCAGTTAGCTAGTTCTCCCTGGATCCCATGCAACCTCACCTTGATGAGTAGCCTGCCATGTGGGCATTTCAAAGACATTACGAAAGTCCATATAGACAACATCCATTGCCCTACCCTCACCTATCCTCTTGGTTACATTTCTGAAAGACTCAAACATTTGTCAGAGATGACTACCCACACACAAATCCATGCTGACTATCTCTAATCAGACCTTGACTATCCAAATGTTGGTTGATCCTGTCCCTCAGTATTTTCTCCAATAACTTGCCTACTACTTGATATCAGGCTCACTGACCTTTAGTTCACTGGCTTGTCTTTGCTACTTTTCTTGGAGCAACATTAGTCACCCTCCAGTCTTCCCGAACTTCGCCAATGGCTAAAGATGAAGCAAAAATCTCTGCAAGAGCCTCTGCAATTTCTTGCCTAGCCTCCCACAAAATCTGAGGATGAACTTGTTCAGGCCCAGCGGATTTATCTACATTAACACGATCCAAGGCTGCAGACACCTTCTCCCTGATATGCAGTCAAAAACATCCCCACTTATTTCCCTTATTTCCATAGTATCCCCGATTCTCTCCTTAGTAAACACAGAGGAAAAATATGCATTGAAAATCTCCCCCATCTCCTATGGCTCCACACATGGATGGCCATGTTGATCTTTAACAGGGCCTATTCTCTTACTCGCCACCTTCTCACTCTTAATATAGTTATAAAACCTTGGCATTATCTTTAACCTTATCTGCCAGATCCATCTGATACCCTTATTTTGCTGTTCTGATTTCCCCCTTAAGTGTGCTCCTACACTTTTTATAGTCATCTAGAAATTTACTTGAGCCCAATAGCTTAAACCCAACGTATGCCTTCTTCTTTTTCCTGAGTAGAGCCTCACTATCCTTCATCAGCCAGGGGTTTCTAAACCTGCCACCTTTTCCCTTCACACTAACAGGGACATACTGTCCCAGGACTCTTGATATCACACTTTTTAGAAGCTTCCCATTTGCCAGTTGTTCTTTTTTCCTTCAAAGACACACTCAAATGACCGCCAAATCCTGCCTAATGGCCTCAAAATTGGCCCTGCTCCAGTTTAGCACCTTAACCTGTGGATCTGTCCTATCTTTTTCCATAACTATGTTAAAACTAACAGAGTTATGGTCACTGGACCCAGGGTGCTCTCCGACTGACACTTCAGTTACTTGCCTGACCTCGTTTCCTGAGAAGAGGTCCAGTGTTGCACCCTCCCAAGTAGGGCCCTCTACATATTGATTTAGGAAACTTTCTTGGACATATTTGACGAATTCCACCCTATCTGGGCCTTTCACACCCTGGTCGGCCCAGTCAGTGCAGGGCAAAAGTATCCAACCCGTTATTCCTGAAGGTATCTGCAATCTCTCTACACATCTGCTTCTTTAGAACCAACTGGCTATTTGGGAGTCTATAATACAGTCCCAACAGAGTGACCATCCCCTTCTTGTTTCTAAGTTTTAACCACATGGCCTCATTTGATGACCCCTTAAGAATATCCTCTCTAAGCAGAGTTGTTATGTCCTCCCTTACCAAAAGAACAAATCCCACTCCTCACTTACTTAAGCTTCTGTCATGTCTATAGCTTCTGTATTCTGGAACATTGAGCTGTCAGTCCTGCCCCTTCTCTCTGAGTGGATGATCCATCTCAGGCTCCTCCAGAGGTCCCCTACAGCACAGATACCAGTCTTCACCCAATTTGATTCACTCCACATGATATAAAGAAATTGCTGGAGGTACTTTATCCACTGCAAAATCTGTGGGCCCTGACAACATTCTGGCAATAGTACTGAAGGCTTGTGCTTCAGAATTTGTCACACTCCTAGCCAAACAGTTCTGGCACAACTAAACACTGGCATCCTCCCAACAATGGGTAAAATTGCACAGATGTGTCCTGTACACAAGAAGCAGGACAAATCCAAGACACCCAATTCCACCCTATTGGTCTAGTCTCAATCATAAGAACACAAGATAGAGGAGCAGAATTAGACCATCCACCCCATTCAATCATGGCTGATATGTTTCTCAACCCCATTCATCTGCCTTCTCCCTGTATGTCTTTGATCCCCTCACTAATCAAGAACCTATCTATCTGGGTTTTAAATATGCTTAGTGACTTGACCTCCATAGCCTTCCCGGGCAATGAGTTCCACAAATTCATCACATTCCTTCTTGGCTGAAGAAATTCCTCTTCAACTCAGTTCCAGAATGTTGTCCCTTCACTCTGAGTTTGTGCCCTTGGGTCCTACGGTCTCCCACTAGTAGAAACATCTTCTCTATTCCATCCAGGCCCTTCAGTATTCTGTAAGTTTCAATAAGATCCTTCCTCATCTTTCTACACTGCATCAAATACAGACCTAGCGTCCTCAACCATTCTTCACATGCCGAGCCCTTCGTTCCCAAGATCATTCTTGTAAACTGCCCAAACGTGCTTACAATATTTCAGTTTGACCAGGGCCTTATACACCTTCAGCAATATAACTCTGCTCTTTTTTTCTCGCCCTCTTGAAATGAACACTAACATTGCATTTGCCTTCCTAGTTGCCAACTGAACTTGCATATCACCCTGAAGAGAAACCTAAACCTAAGTCTCTTTCTGTTTCAGATTTCCAAAACTTTTTCCTGTTTAGAAAATAGTCTACACCCCTATTCTTCCTACAAAATTGCATAACCTAACACTTTCCCACATTTAATTCCATCTGCAACTTCTTTGCCCACTCTCCTAGCCTTGTCCAAGGCCTTCTGCAGCCTCCCCAATTCATCAACACCACCTACCTAGCTTTTTGTGATCTGCAAACTTCGCTACAATTTCTTTTGTCCAGACTGTTAATGTATTACGTGAATAGTTGTAATCTCAACACTGATTCCTGCATAATTCCACTAGTCACCAGGTGCTATCCTGAAAAAGGATTTCCAATACTCCCTGCCATCTACCAGTCAGCCAATCCTCCATCCATGCCAGTACATTGCTCCTAACACCATGGGCTTTTCTCCCTATTTAACAGCCTCCTGAGCAGCACGTTGTCAAAGGCCTCCTGGAAACCCAAATAAATCACATCCACTGGCTCTCCTTTATCTATTTGTATGTTGGCATCATTCAGTTGGAAATACAACTTTCAGGAATAAAACAAATTTCCTTGGAAAATGTTGGATCTTCTTGGATAAGTGACCTCTTAACTGTAAAAGGAAGAAACCAGTGATAAATTTCTTACTAAATATTTCAGGTCTATGAACTTTTCATTATGTGTTTATATTTCAGACTGAAAGCAATAGCAGTATTTTGCTTTAATTTTGTATAAATTTCTTGTACCCTGCATAGTACTTTAAAAAAATTGTTAATCCATTTGTTCAGACATGTCATGACACACTTGTGGAGCAGACAGGACTTGAACCTGGACCTGAACTTGGCCTAGAGGTAGGGACACTACCGTTGCACCATTACACCTCATAGATACATTTAGTGAAGGATCTCACTGCTTTTTATTTGTATTTTCTCTTAGTTACAACTGCCCTGTTCTGTAATCTTAGATTTTGGTTACGATTTTACAACCAGCAGTCATTATTTTATTCCATTACCATCAAGCAAATGAGGACTTATATTGTGAATTGATGGCACAGTGGTAATGTCACTGCTTTCATAATGCAGAACCCCAGGCTAACCATTCTGGGGATCCTGGTTCAAATCCCTTTGCCGCAAAAGGTGAAGTTTATATTCAATATATATCTGGAATAAACAATCAGCATAATGGTTACCATATAACCAATGCTGATTGTTGCAAAAACAAAAAATATAGTTCATTAGTGTCCTTTAGGAAAGGAAATGTAACACCCTTACTTGGTCTGGCCTACATCTGACTCCAGACCCACAGGAATGAGGTTGACTCTTAACTGTCCTCTGGACAATTGGGGATGGGCAGTGCTGTGCTGAAGTGTGTGACCATGGTACAGTCAACACAGGGAGATTAACAGTATCAATACTAAGTAATTCCTGCCTTTGTGTCATATTTGCAGATGGACATTGTCTAGCTGGCTGACTAAGCACTCCAAGAAGAATGGTTAAGGAAGCTCTGATCATCGAGATTTGAAACGTTAGCTTGCTCTCTCTCTCCATGGATGCTGCCTGACCAGCTTTGATTTCTAGCATTTTCTGTTTTTGGCTCAGAAGAATGGTTGTTACATTCCACCTTCGCCGCCAATCCTGAATCCAAGGACTGATAAGTGTAACTGCGCCTATACTATTTCATTCCAGCTAAACGATAACAGGTTAAGATTTCCTTTAGGTAGATGTCAGCTATGGCTCAGAGTTAGTACTCCCAATGCTGAAGGGTCAAATATGCCTCCACAGACTTGAGCATAAGCTGCAGGTTGACACAACAGTAGAGAATTAAGATTGAAACTGCACTCATATTTAAGATGCAACAATAAACTTGGACCCTTGCTGCCCTCTCAGGAGGACAAGAGGAAATTCCATTGAACTATTTTGAGGAGGAGTAGGGAGGTTCCAGTGTATCCTAATCAAATATATCAATCAATGTCACCAAAACAGATATTTTTCTCACTTATCAAACTTTTTGGGATCTTACAGTGGTCAAATTAGCTGCCCAGCCTGTTTCTTTATCAGTAGCTTAACAATAACATAACACAAGATTCAATGTTATTTCATTGCTATCAGAGGAATTTCCTACAAAATTCAGTTAGAATTCGGGTCAAAATGGCAGCAGACTAGAATGCTCCAACCGGAGCTCCTCTGCTCCTTCTGTTATTTCACATTTCCCTCTCTTTTCTCCACCTTTTTATCTCTTTTCTCCCCCCTTTTTGGTGTTCACTGACCCCGTGTCAGGTCTCAGCCTGGTCTCTCAGCAACTCGAGGAGGGTCCCGGCCTGGTCTCTTGGCAGCTCGAGGAGGCTCCCAGCCTGGTATCTTGGCAGCTCATAGCAACTCTCAGCCTGATCTCTAATTTTAATGGTATCAGTCAAGCATTAGCTAGGATAACCTGGCCAAGGATACTTAAGTGGTTGATGGTGGATAGGCAATCGCAGACATTTAAAGAACACATAAATGAACGTCAACAATTGTACATCCCTGTCTGGTATAAGAGCAAAACAGGGAAGATGGCTCAATCATGGTTAACATGGGAAATCAGGAACAGTGTTAAAGCTAAAGAAGACGCATATAAATTGTCCAGAAAAGGGAACAAACCTGAGGACTGGGAGGAATTTAAAATTCAACAGAGGAGGTCAAAGGGCTGGATTTTGAAAGAGAAAATAGAATATGAAAGGGGCTGGATTTCGAAAGAGAAAATAGAATATGAAAGGAAGTTTGCAGAAAACACAAAAAAAACTGACTGCAAAAGCTTCTATGGATATGTGAAGAGAGAAAGATTGGTGAAGACAAGTGGAGGTGTTTGCAGTTAAAAACAGGTGAACTCATAATGGACAACAAAGAGATGGTAGACCAGTTGAACTGATTCTTTGAATCTGTTTTCACTAAGAAGGGCACAAATCATCTTCAGGAAATGCTAGGGGACAGAGAGTCAAGCATGAAGGAAGAACTGAACGATATCCTCATCAGTCAGGAAATAGTTTCTAGAAATTGATGGAATTAAAACCACGGATGTCCCCACAGCCTGATGCTATACATCCCAAAGCGCTTAAAGAAGTGGCCTTCGAAAAAGCGGATGCATTGGTGATCATCTTCAAGCATTCTGTAGACTCTGGAAGAGTTCCAATGGACTGGAGGGTAGCTAATGTAACTCCACCAGTTAAAAAGTGCGGGAGAGTATATGGGGAATTATAGGCCAGTTGGCCTGGCATTGGTAGGAGGGAAAATGCTAGAGTCTATCATTAAGGATGTAATAATTGAGCATTTGGAAAGCAGTGACAGAATCAGTCCAAGCCAGCATGGATTAACTAAAGGTAAATCATGCTTCACAAATCTTCTGGAATTTCTGGAAGATGTGTCCAGCAGAGTAGATAATGGTGAATCAGTAGATGTTGTGTACCTGGACTTCCAAAAGGCTTTTGACAAGGTTCCACGCAAGAGATTAGTGAGCAAAATTAAAGCTTATGGTATCAGAGGTATTGTATTGACATGGATTGAGAACTGGTTGGCAGACAGGAAGTTGAGATTTGGAATAAACAGGTCCTTTACAGAGTGGCAGGGAGTGACGAGTTGGGTGCCACAGGATTCAGTGCTGGGACCTCAGCTGTTCACAATATTCAGATTGTCTGAGTGGGTAAATACTTGGCAAGTGCAATATAATGTGGATGGATGTGAAGTTATCCACCTTGAATGCAAAAACAGGAATACAGATTATTGTCTGAATGGTGGCAGTTTAGGAAAAGGTGAGGTGCAATGAGAGCTTGATGTCATGATGGAACAGTCGCTGAAGGTTTGTATGCAGGTGCAGCAGGCAGTGAGGAAAGATAATGGTATGCTAGCCTTCGTAGGGAAAGGATTTGAGTACTGGAATCAGGATGTCTTGCTGCAGTTATACAGGGCCCTGAGGAGATCACACCTTGAGTATCATATGCAGCTTTGGTCTTCTAGTCTCACGAAGGATATTCTTGCTATTGATGGGGTTGAGCGAAGGATCACCCGATTCACAGGATGGCAGGATGGTCATAGGAGCGAAAACGGGGTCGACTCCCTTGTATTCACTGGAATTTGGAATAATGCTGGGGGTTCTCACAGAAACATATAAAATTCTGATGGGACTGACAGGCTAGATGCAGGAAGAATGTTCCCAATGTTGGGGAAATCCAGAACAAGGGGTCACAGTTTAAGAATGAGGGATAAGCCATTCAGGGCTCAGATAATGAAAAATTTCTCCACTCAGAAATTTGTGAATCTATTGGACTATAACTTGGTGTTATGTGACTTCTGACATTAATTAAAAATGTTAAGTCAATGAGTTTGTAAAATATGAACTCCTCTCAGACCCTGTGATATAACCTCAGTTTCAAAACTAACATTTGTAATCAGGGATGTAGTGAAGAAAATCATCATCCACATTGGATTCCTGGACTCTCAGTTGGCTACATTTTATTTTTGTTGTTAAGTATTCATTTGCGAAGATTTTCTCCATACCACAACCTTAAAAAAAGTTGTATCTATTGTATCTACTCTGCCAGTGCTTGAAATAATTGTCCCATTTAAACTAATTTCATCCTATTTCTCAAAGGAGTGGGAAGCCAATCTGTTTTATTGCCTTATAATGCAAATTATTGTGAAATGCAAAGAGGAGTTAATGATTGTTTGCTCAGGAGCATTCACCTATTCTTTTCTCGTTGGAAAACGTATGGAGCATTTGGACAGCCATAGTATATTGTGTTACTTCTTATTAGAAACACCATAATGGTTGGAAGTTTGCATAGAGCTGTTTCTGTAGCTGTCTCCAGAGCTTTGCCAAAAATTGTGCTTCCTGAACAATTAGAAGGCAGGAGGAATTTTCCCAGAGAGCCGGTATCATCTGCATTTACCAAATGTTTGAACACTGGAATAACTGGTACAATTTCCCTGGATGCATTCTGAGAAGCACTAATAAAATCTCACCATCTCGTGATGACATTGAAAAAGTGTACTCATCATAGAATCCTTAGAGTGTGGAAGCAGGCCATTTGGCCTGATGACCCTCTGAAGAACATTCCACCCAGACTCATGCCTTCTACCCTTTGACCCTGTATGTCCATGGCTAATCCACATAACCTAGACATCCCTGGATACTTTGGGCAATTTAGCATGGCCAATCCACCTAACCTGCACACCTTTGGATAGAAATTCACACAGACATGGAGAGAACATGCAAACACCACACAGACAGTCACCCAAGGGTGGAATTGAACCCAGAGCCTGGTGACGCTGATGCAACAGAACAAACCACTGAGCCTCTGTATAGTGTCCAAGTAGAAAAATCTCTCTTAATAGCACATATCAACTGCCTCCCTAAACATAGGTTAATATGTTGAACAGCTTGATCATTTAGTCTGGATAACTCAAATGCAATTCCCAAACCATGCTGAATTCTCAGATCTCAGATGGCATCTCCCTAAAGAGAAATTTGATGAAGATTCCTGCTCCTGATATGCTCCACAAAGACAAGAATTATTTTGTATTCATGCGGTTAATCTCCCTGTGTTGACCATACCATGGCAAGCCTGCCTTCCTGTAGGTAAAGCAGTAATAAATTTGACTCTAATAGCCAAACAACAACATTTGTGGCTCATTTATAACAATGGCTACTTCAGCAAAGGTACTGGAGAACAGCTCTAGAACTGTACTGGTACAAATTATCAGCGACATTGGAAGATGCAGGGAGGTAAGAAAAGTGATTTTAAAATAAGCATTTAAAAAAAAGGAATGCATCTAAATTTTAATGATTGTAGGGTCTATAAGAAGCTTAATGTAGATTCGAACAATACACATATTAAGTTGACCTAATAGAATAATTATGATTATTATTCTATGAAAGACTGTGTTCTTGTTCAGACAGATATTTTGAAGTTTATTAACAACACAAAATATTAATGCTGTTATAATACTCCTCAAATGTACACATTATCTGGATTCTGAGCTTATTGCCCAAATAGATCACTGTCCTGCATAATTCCCAATGATCTGGCTTTTAATCTGCTTGTTACTCTGCTGGTAAAATTGCACTTTTCAATTCCATATCAACAGATAAACGGAAAGATCCTATTTTTTGATTAAAGAACGTATTCGCAAATGTTCCATCTTGGTGGAGGTTACTGTGCTGCAGAGTAGGTTGGAGCTTTTTCGTCCTGGATTGTTAGCTGTAAACCTCAGCCCTGAACCGATGTGGACAGTTAGTAATAGTTAGGAAAAGTCTTCACAACTGTCACTGCTGTTGGCACTTTTTCCACAACGTGGTTTCTGGATAAAAGATCACTGCAGTGGTCTGAGTATTATTTGTTTGTTAACCCTTGAAACATATAACACAAAGACTTGGTTCTTCTTGAGACAAAAGTCTTGAAGCTTACTAACAGGATAAATAATTACACTGCTATGAGATTAGTCTTATAAAATCTTAGTTCTGTGCTTACTGACTGCATGGAGCAAAGATATAGTAAATGCAAGCAGGTTATGATCCTGCTACTGTGAGTGAGGTAGGTAGCTTTAGACTGGGAAGTCATATGTTCTGATTGTCATCTGAAGGTCCACTTGCCTGTCTGCATTGGGCTATATGCAACTGTTAATCAGATGCATTATCAAGCATTTTTAATGTTTGTGCCATGCTCCTGAATAGCAATGTGGTTGACTCATAAGTGCCCTCTTGGCAATAATAATGAATAAACATGCCAGACATCTTGTGGCCAAATATAAAAATGACTGAAGTCATCTGCTTTTCCTGCCATTAAATCTCCAAGGGTAAGTCCATGTGTAGAATTTATTTCCTAAAATAGGTACTGATAGCATTCCATACCACTGGATTGATGAAGTCCTGACTATCAGTAACACTGATGGTTCTTCATAAGCAACCCAAATCACAGGGGCATAGGTTCAGTGATGTTACATTGAAAAGAAGATGTGAAGGTTCTCTTTCCAAGATATCAGGGTAAAACCACTTCACCATGGCTACAGAATATCACCGGTCACATTTTCAGACATTGATGTTTCTGGTAGTGAGAGCAATGTAGGATTATTATCACAGGATTTGGAGATTCAGATGCAGAACAATGCAATCTTCTGGAAGGACAACAGCAGCCACAATGCTGCTTAGGGTTTGTAACATGCACTAATTAACTGCAGGATCAAAATTTCCAAAACTGCTGACCTGCTACCCGAGAGGCGCAGTTATCCTATCACTTGTTTGTAAATGTGGAACTTGGGGAGGCAATGGCCTAGTGATATTATCGCTGGACTGTTAATCCAGTGACACATGAAATGTTCTAGTTACCTGGGTTCAAATCCTGCTACAGCAGCTGGTAGAATTTGAACTCAACAAAATATTTGGAATTAACAATCTCATGATGACCATTGCTGATTGTTGGAAAACCCCATCTGGTTTGCTAATGTCCTTTAGCGAGGCAAACTGCCAATTTTACCTGGTCTGGCCTACATGTGACTCCAGACCCACAGCAATGTGGTTGACTCATAACTACCCTCTTGGCAATTAGGGATGGACAATAAATGCTGGCCTAGCCAGCGATGCCCTCATCCTGTGAATGAATGAAAAGCAACTTTCTTTTACTCCATATTCATGTGTTATGCTTTTATTCTGCTGTCTCGACAAAGACTACCAATGGATTGCAGTATGTTTTGGATTTTGATCAAGACTGCAAAGGATTTCTTTGACACTTCAACAATTTTCAAAAGGGAACTGGACAAATGCTTTAAAGAAAAATAGTATTTCATAATCACAAAGAGCAGGGGACTGTATCTGATTGCTAAACTCTTTTGAAGGGCCAGACAGGCATGAATGACCTTGTACTGTGCTATGATTCTTTTTATTCACTGGTGGCATAAGGGCATTGGTGGCTAGGCCAGCAATTGTTACCTATTTCTTTAATGTTCACATTCCTCTTAAATTTCAACCAGTCAAGATTTTCCATTCTCATCTTTAAAGTCCACATCCAAATCTGTACCTGCAAGTACATGTTATTATGAGGTTTCTTTTTTGTTAGGTTCTGCATCTATTCCTAACCTTTAGGTAGCAAACATCACCTCTGTAAGAAAATTTGCCTCCTGTATCTGAGCTGCAAGATCGCTGATTCTGCGATGTTCAGACAACCGCCCTTTTCAAAGAAGCTATGTTCAATATCAGACGAACCTCCTAATTAAAGTGGTTCAAATACATACACCACAGAATGACAGCAGATAGGTGAAAGAATAATTATTGTTGGAACCAAAAGTCAGTACCCAAGATGACTGATCTAAATTGCCATCACTGAATTACCATTTTATCCATATACAAGTAAATTTTATTTGACCTGCAGATTATCAGATTATTTTCCTTGGCAACCTTATATTAAATTCTGGACTGTAGCAGTTTGAAGTCAATACCTGGAGAAATAGATATTAAAATCAGTTAAATTTTGAAAAATACTTATGTTGCAGGTGGTATTACTGCAAAATCTATTCATCGCCAAAAGTGCAATTGAGAATTCTGGATCATTACTTCTGTAACACACCAGACGACAAAATGGAAAATTGTAATGTAGTCTTAGATTTATAAATCTTTGGTATGATTACTATATTTTTGATTTTAACAGCCTTTGTAGAAATGAAGATATTTCATTTTTTTTTCTGTGAGCAAATGAGAAATAATTGATGCTTGAAAGATCATTCAAACAAACTTTGCACAACTCACTGGTAATTGTTATATTTATTCATCCTGGTAAGTGTAATATTTTAAGTTCTGAACATCGATCAGAATGAATTTCACTAGATCGAAGCTACATTTTAGAGAACCGACAAAGAAACATGATATCATTGAACATTAAACTGTAAAACTTGTATCTGACACGCTTCATATGAAGTACGCGTGCATGCATGCATTTGTTTATTCGCTTGAATTTGATAAATAAATGGAAAGGCGCTTGCATGAGGAAGGGAACAGAGAGCTCACAGACAGACCATTTATTGGAACAGTTGTGAAAACAAATAGGATATGTTGGAAAGAGAATTTGTGTAATATTAACAGCCTTCAGGAAAAACAGCAAGTTTGAGGAGGTAGAGGTCTGGAAGAGAATTGTTATTGCAATTCAAACTAACAGGGCCCCAGCAGTGAAGTTACTGAAATCTTTATTATCTTAGTAGTTTGAATAATAAATTCAAGCCGTATTCAACAGTTAAAATGTTTTACTGTTTTTATTCATTAAAATACAAAAAAATGAATAAATAGAAATAATGGGTCTTATGTGGTGCCAAATTCAGCCCCAAAAAATCTTCAGACACAGAAAACCATCAGCTTGATTGAAATCATCTTTGCTACCAAAAACTCATTGAATCTTATTGAATGAAGGCATGGTAATAAAGTTTTATCCACAAACCTTCCTGTTAGCTTGTAACAGGGGTATTTACATTTGTCTCTATGAAGACATTGTTTCAGAAAAGGAAAATTAAACTTTACATTGAAACCAGCAGAATGTTCTCATGCATTCCAGCTTTAGTACTACAACAGCAATCTTTACCACAAGAAAGATTCTAAAGATTCAACAACAATTTTAACCAATTAAGAACACCACAAAATGAGCGTAGTACAAGAAGAACCAAATCATGAAAATAACCAACAACTTCAAGTGTCAATTAACAATCAAAAAAGTGCTACAAAATTCACTAGTACTAATATGTCCATGAAAAAAATTTAAGCTTTGAGATCTATTTGATGGATCAGTGAATTGGCAGGCATGGCTAGTTCAATTCTTAAATTTCAAACAGCTTCTGGATTGAACACTAAATCAACTGTAGAATGGGATAGCACTCCATGCAAAAAACAACATATCATGGGTTACAAAGACAACAGATTGATGAGAAACAAATTATGTTTGACAGCCTCCTCACAGTTTTTGATCAGTATTTCATTTCATGAATAAATAGTATACTGGCGAGATCACTCTTCAATACAACTCCCAGGAGAGTCTGTTTGTAATTTCACTAATGATTTGACTATACTATCTGGACCATAAAACTAAAGAAACTTTTATCAGGAGCTCATTTGCAATAAAATTGTCATTGCCTTGTTCAGTAAATCAGTTATATAACTTCTTCAATTGAAGAGATCCTAATTCTTGAAACAGCAGACCAAATAACTGTGTAGTGTAAAAAAACTATGAAGAAGCATTATGCAGCAAAGATTTCACCTAATTAGATCATTTCACAGATGCTATTGATTACTTAAATCCCAAGAAGTGATCTAATCAGATAAGGCAAGCATCTGAACAATAAATTGCATGTGACACCATCAAAGCAAAATCCTAATCAATCTGATACTGCAGTGATTTATGCTTCCAATATCCCATGTCAGCAATAACAAAACCATCCAGTCTTCTACTCAGAGAATTCACTCATTGTAGCAAATGCAGTCACTTCTCAAAGATGTGCTGCCGACTGGAGAACACACCAAACCAAATCATTTCAAGAGGTACATTCATGCCTTGGAACAGAAACTTGAAGAACAATTTCATACTGCAAATGACCAAACTTATTTACATGAAGAACTACAATGCATGGATGGTTTTTTTCACTTTTTTCCCCTTGGGGTACTAACATTGACAACTAATGCTAATAATGCAGAAGAAGTATAACTGTCTTACACTTCTCATACATTCCTGCAGTTACATTGCATAAATTCCTTCGTCCACATCAATTGAATCTCTGGTACAACAGAGGCTAGTAGAAAACAAACAAAATCACTAAAGTTTATTTCAAGTCTCTCCATAACTTGTAGTAGACTTTCCTTACACAGATGAATCAATTCAGAGACTTGGAGAGGGATGGGAGAAATGAGGACAAAATGTACAGTAAATGTAACAAGAAGTAATCTAGTTAACTTATTTGAGAATATGTATAACTGTCAATCAAGATTTATGACAAGGAGAAATGCTTTGGAGATTTGGAGGGTAGATGTTGAGTAAGGGTTCCAGAACCCTGGAGCAACCTTGCAATGATGTCATGGAGCTGCACCTCACTGGTTATAAATAGAACAGTGTGCGCAGGGTTACAACACTCTAGAATGAGCAGGAAACTTATGAGAGCACGTGGACATGAACTCACAAAGATAGATAGATAGATAGATTAACTCTTATCTAATACAACTATAAATTAATGTCTGCCCAGTGAAGTGGTTGAAGCCACGTCGCTGAATGTTTTTAAGGCAAGGCTAGATAAATTTTTGAACAGTGAAGGAATTAAGGGTTATGGTGAGTGGGTAGGTAAGTGGAGCTGAGTCTCAAAAAGATCAACCATGATCTTATTAAATGGCGGGGCAGGCTCAAGGGGCCAGATGGCCTACTGCTGCTCCTAGTTTTTGTGTTCTTATGTTCTTACATCTAGGATTGTCGTGTGTAGCAGTATTTCGTATGAAAGTACAATAAATAGTGTTACTTTGAAATCTACGCCCTAAAGCGGTTCTTGATTATGTTATTTCTTCAAACAGTCTGTCTCAAACAAAACCTTATAAAGTGACATCAAACCACATGATACAACTCACCATCCATATATGTTCTTGTATCAACTGATCTGCCTTGATACTGATCATAGTAAGATAGATGGTACACTGGTTTGAAGGGGTAGAATGCAAATTAAGTGATCAATATATTATCACAGGGCTTCCCAAAGTGGGGCCACAAGCTGGAATTTTGGGGCAGTGGTGTCTGAGGCAGCAATGACCACCATGTAGCTCCAACCAAGTTATAAATCTGTGCTCTCTCTGTAACATGCCCTCATTGGAGTGGTGACGTTTGTTAGCCTCATCCAGAACTTAACTTTGAGGCTTAAGAGTCCAGTGTCTCTTAGTACAAGGATTTTCCATACAAAACTTTCTTGCAAAATATTAAGCTGTAAGTTACAAGCACGGAAGTGATGTGCACACTCACTTTTCCTACATTTTATAAAGTGCAATTGCTTTTAGTCAGAATCAACCTCAATTTTGACTCGCATTGATCATTATTTTGTAAATTGGTTCAGTTCTCCCATACAACGAAAAAACTTTCCTTCTTTGTACTTTATTTTAAATTGTCATGCCAAAATTTACATACAAACAGAAATATATGGGCCCATTCATTATTATCAACACAACTATGAATAATGGAACAGGTCAAATATCTTGGGAATAATTTTCTAATTGTCCCATGTTTCAGAGCCAAGAATAAATATCTTAATTTCAAAATAATGGCAGCAATGTCCAACTTAACATTGTTTAAAAATCCAACTATCCATGTAGTTAGCAGCTGTTCCAAAAAGTGATTTATATTAAGCTGTAATGCTCAAACCATGAGTTAACACCCATGAGATACATTTCCAATAAAAGTTTCATTCCTGACATATAACTGAGTATGGCCGATGTTTAAACTCTACCAGCTGTTCTCTCTTTAACCACATAGTGAGAATCTTATGCTGTAAACAAAGCTGTTCTCTAATAACTGCACAACCCCCAATGAACAAGAAAACCCAAACTTAATAATTATAACCCCTTGCTGGTACAACAAAGACAATGGATCCACGTTTCTTTGGTGTTTTGCTGTAAAGTTGCATAACTGTGTAAATCTGTAATGTTACTACATTGCAGCATCTTAACCTGTGGTAAATTCAGCTGTAATCCAATTCATCATTTGGAGCTATTGGCCTGACATTCCGAGGAGGAGCAATCACGGTTAGATTGTCAATCTGTTCCTACTTTCTTGTGTTAGGACCGAGCTCCGCATTCCTCACCACCAATTCCGATCCTGGCTCCTTTAGAAATCATCTAACTCCAGCTGTTCCCTTGAAATGCAGGACAGCCCAGGGAATTCATGCCCAATAGATGCCACATTGTGTGAAGTCCCAAAGCTGCCTGCGTGTAATTATTCATTATCACACTACTGACAATCCCTTCATTCAATGTGAACACCCACTTCTCCGACCTTAGCTACCACCAACACTGATCTTTCCCTGACTGACTCTGATTGTCTGTTCCATCACCTCCACTTCCACACCAAAGACAGTGATCACCTTTCCCTCACCCCCAACATTGATCACTCACTGACAGTATATTCCTCCCTTCAACATGCCGCAAAAATGCTTACCCACTCCATGACCTCACCCTCAATAATGCCAACTGCTAGGCTGGGCAGGAGCCACAGATTCCAAATGGTGAGGGGAAGATCAGGTTCAGAACTGTGGATGTCAGGTCAGTGGTGAGGGCTGTCAGGGTGTGGGGTAAGAGGGTCAGGTCACTGTTGTACAGGAGGGCTGTTCGAGCAAGGTCAGGCCATTGGCAGAAAGATTTGAAGAGGAAGTGGTGGGGGGATTCATCAAGCTGGTGGGGAGGTGGGGAGGTCGCTTTGAGGAAGTGAGGGGAGTCAGGACAAAGGTGAGGGATGTGGAGTGGGTCAAACAGGTCCAGAAAAGTGTCAGGTCCAAGAATGGGACAGCAAATTGAGGACAGAGGGAGATCGAGGTCAGTCTGGCAGAAGGTTTCAGTCTGAAAGGTCTGTTCCAGTGGGTTTGGGTGGGATGAGATCAAGTCAGGTCCATCTATGGGTGTGTCTGATCGCTGATGGTTGTCAGAGCAAGTGTAGGTGGGAAGTTGGGGGCATTCCTCATAAAGCTATCCAGGGTTAGACCAGGTTTCTAATCGTCTAACATTTCCCGCACAACTATTAGCTTCAGTGGGGAAGAATCTTCTAAACTCTTTGCCTTTAATGGACTGATTTCGAAGGTTCCAAATGCAGGGAAACAGCCCAATGGAAAGTTCAATTTCCTGAGCAATTCCCATGAATTCAGCTGCATCAGGAATTCCACATGGTCCCAATGCACAACTTCAGACTATACTGCTCCTACAACACACTGGCCATCAGATTAACCGGGCCCTATTTCCTCCTCTACAACATTTCTCACCAACGCCTTGACTTCAATCCCATTTTGACGAAAACACTTTGATGCATTTGTCATCTCAATACTCCATTCCTCCCATATTATTCGCACATGCCATTTATCCATTCTGACTAATTACTAAATTCTACAGTATAAAGCATTGAGTTCTTTTCTTCATTCAATATGTTTCACTGTTGCTAATTTATTTTATTATCTGATTTATTCTAAGCCAACAATGTTTCAGAATTTAATCTAAATAGATCCTAAGAGAACATATTGTGGATTATTTCTGGGAATTGTTTTTATACATTATTCAACTAACTTTACTCAGTGGAAAAATAGCCATCCCAGGAATCTGTCCAGTAAAGCTTCTTTGCGCTGACTCAATAGATAGAACATACTTGCTCAGTGAAGGAGACCAAAATTGCACACAATAATCCAGGATCAAAATCAGAAATTACTGGCAAAACTCAGCAAGTCTGTAGAGAAAGCAGAGTTAACATTTCAGGCCTATTGACTCTTCTTGAGAATGCAATAAACCAGGTGTAGTATTACCAATGCCCTGTTCAATTGAAGGAAGACCTCTCTGCTTCTGTACTTGGATCCTGTCTATTTGAAAACCAATGTACAGTTTGACTTTGCGGTGACTGGAACCAGGTGGACCCATTGATTACAAGGTCCTTGATTTGGTTTGTTAACCTGGGCCAATCAGGAAAGTCCAGGCTGACCAATATTAACAGGGGATGGACTCTGACCTGGCTGGCCACAGCCAGTGTAGTGTGCACCACTAAATAAAATGGGATTTGGTGATGGGATTCCAGCTTCTGTGCAGTTATTTCAGTGGTGACAGGAGAAAATGGTATATACCTGAAGAACAGCTACTTGCAATAGTTGTCTTGGGGTTGGGGTAAGGGTTTCTGGCATCATGCCTTTATTTGGAAAGCTTGTCTTGTTTGATCCTGCTGCTAAAGACTGCGCCCAGTATATGGAAAGAATGCATTTTTTTTCTGGGTAAATGACATTGTAGCAGATGAAAAGCAACAAGTAATCTTTCTGACTGCTTATGGACCTGCAGCATTTTTGGTTATAAGGGACTTAACTTTCCTGGGAGGTACCAAGCACTAAAACTTACCAAGAGTGAATGGAATTGGTTAAGGAATATTACAAACCCAAACCTCCTTTAATTCTGAGATGCTTTCTGTTTTATTCATCTGTTAGAGAACTGGGGAAATCCATATTGGGATTTTTGACTAAGTTAAGATGTTTGGCAGAGGCTTGTGATTTTGGGTTAACCCTGGAAGAGATGCTGAGACACTGTTTGGTATGAGGGATTATTGATGCAACCATGCAACTGGCTTTGGTCATGTAGACTTGAACAGCAAATAAGTTCTACAAGGGCCTGACCTGAGTAAGAAAACTCATAGGCTGGTACCCAGGAGAGTGCACATCCTGGAAAGTCCCACTTTACATGTTGGGTTGGAACAACTAAATTGCTTAATGACATCCAAATCAGAATCAATTAAAATAAATGTTCGGTTACATGGTCATGCTGTTATGTCTGTGGTCGCAAAAGCTGTCTTTAACAAGGTTTGCTCAGGTCTCCAACCCTTAAGTTTGCACAAGACCTCAGCCAGACTGAGAATGTACACTGGGGAACCATTGCAAGTAAAGGATATGACTTTGGTTCCAGTCTCCTAATGAGAAGCAGTTGGTGCAGTTACCACTGATGGTAGTAAAAGGCTCTGGCCTAAGTCTATTGGGGTGGAATTGGTTGAGAAAGATTCACCTGGATTGGCTCAATAACTATTGACTAGAAAATGGCTGCCCAATCAAATGGTAGTGAAATATCCAAGAGTATTTCAGAAAGGCGTTCAGCCTATCAGTGGCCAAAACTACTTTAAATGCTGACCAGAAAACAACTGAGATTTTGCAAGGCCTGCCCAGTGCCATTTTCCTTGTGGGCAAAAGTAGAGGCAGAAATTAGGAGATAACAAAATGTGAGGCTGGATGAACACAGCAGGCCAAGCAGCATCTCAGGAGCACAAAAGCTGACGTTTCGGGCCTAGACCCTTCATCAGAGAGGAGGCTGGAGAGTGATGGTATCATCAAACCAGTGCAGTTTGCAGAATGGGCAGTATTGGTCGTACCAATTGTGAGACCTGTCAGCTCAGGTCGCTTTTGTGGGGATTATAAGCAAACTAGCCATAATCACTTCTCACAGCTGGATAAATACCTAATCCCTCGCATAGAGGATTTATAAGCAGTTACGAAGTTGGACGTGAGCCATGCTCACTTGCAATTGCAACTGGATTTGAAATCCCAGAAGTACACTACAGTTAATATCCATTCTGGTTTATGCCAAAATACAAGGCTGTTATTTGGAGTATCATCAGCCTGTGCTCTTTTCCAGCAGATCAGGGAGAACATTTGACAAGGGCTACCCCATGTTGCCATTTATTGGGATGATGTACTAATAACGAGGAAGCTCAACAAAGACAATTTAGAGAACTTGGACATAGCGCTTATGCATTTCTCCCAGGTAGGCATATGCCTTAGAAGGGAAAACGTGTATTTCAGGTGCCCCAATTGATCTATTCAAGTTAGAGTTGAGAACTGAGTCACACCCATTAGATGATAAAGTGATGGCAATCAAAGGAGCCCTGGCTTTCACATCTGTACCAGAGCTCAGGTCCTTCCTTTGATTAGTTAATTATTACAGAAAATTCACATGTAACCTGGCACCTTACACCTACTATTGAAAAGGCGTTAGCCTTTGAAATGGCTGTGTAGTCAATAAGTAGCCCTTAGGGAAGTGAAAAAGCAGCTATCATCTAAGGTAATGGGAACTGCAGATGCTGGAGAATCCAAGATAACAAAGTGTGAAGCTGGATGAACACAGCAGGCCAAGCAGCATCTCAGGAGTACAAAGGCTGACATTTCGGGCTGAAACGTCAGCCTTTGTACTCCTGAGATGCTGCTTGGCCTGCTGTGTTCATCCAGCTTCACACTTTGTTATCATCATCTAAGGTGTTGACCCAGTACAGCCCGAAGTGAAAGGTACTGCTGACGTGCAATGCCTCCCCATACAGTATTGAGGTAGTGTTGGCTCACCAGTGGCCCAATGGCGAGGAACACCCAATAATGTATGCCTCCTAGACTTTGGCTGAATGCAATATGCCCAGATAGAGAGAGAAAGTTTGGTCATCTTTGGTGTGAGGAGGTTCCACCAGCACCTTTTACAGAAGGTTTGTCAGTTTAAGAAATCTCAAACCCCTGGTAGGGCTACTGAAGGAAGACAAAGCGGTACTGCCCATAGCCTCCAGTAGAATTCAGCTTTTGGCCCTTTATTCTCAGTCTGTACAAGCACAAGTTAGACCATGCAGGAAGCCAAATGCCACTTCCTTTTGGCAGATACTCCCCCCATGGTGCCTCCCCTGGAAGAGTCCATTCTGGTTTTAAACTTCCTAGCCACCCTACCAGTCACTGCTGATATGATTGTGGGCACAAAGATCCTGTCCTTGTGAAACTAAGACAGCTGGTGGTAATGGAGGAATCAGAAGGGCCATCACAACCAGGATTGAAACTGCTCTGGACCCAGTGAGACCAATCACTGTAGAGGATGGCATATTACTGTGGGGAGCAAGGCTGGTTGTCCCAAGTCAAGGTCATCCCCAGATACTGGCTGAACTCCACAGGGTCATCAGGGGTTTCCAAGATGAAGATACTAGCAAGAAGCTGTGTCTGGTGAGCAGGGCCAGATACCAACATAGCTGCGTTGATGGTGTAGTGCCCAGAGTGCAAACAATTGCAAGTGACAGTGCTTCCACACTCATGGAAAGGACCAGGCAAACCTTAGACTTGGTTTCATGTTGACTACGCCGGTCCTTTAATGGGCTCAAAGCTCCCAGTCATTGTGGGTGCCCATTCAAAGTGGTTGGATGTGCATAATGTTCATTTGGCAAACTCAGGAATGACAACTGAGAAGCTGCAAGCATTGGGTACATAAGGACAGCTCCATATCACCCATCAAACGATCTAGCAGAAGTGATCCAAACCTTGAAGGCAGGCTTAAAGAAACAGCCTAAAGTGTCACTTGTTATCAAACTGTCCCAGATCCTGGTGTTCGATCATAACGCCACTCTGCACATTACTGCAGGGATAGCTCCAGCAGTGTTGCTAATGGGGAGAAGACTCCGCACCAGGTTAAACCTGATATTCCCTGACCTGGGGTGGGAGGGTGAAAGTGCACCAGGATCACCAATGCTGGCCACATCTCTCCTCCGAGTGAGAGACCATTTAATTCAGGGGAACAAGTTTGGTGCTGGAACTATGGAAATAGCCTTGTATGGGTATGAGGCGAGGATGAGGAGAGATCAGGTCCCATAACTTACAATTTTCAGGGAGGTGAGGTAGTTCTGAGTAAACCTGTGGATCACCTGAAAGGTGTTACCTCTTAAATGGAACAGGACCAAAATTATACCTGGCCCCTCAGAACAGCCAGGAGGCTGTCAGAAACTGCAGGTTCTCTCCCTCCATCTAACGTCAAGGAAATCTCCAACCAAAATGGATGCAGCCTCATACCATTACCACCAGAAGAGGAGGAAGCTCCTGAGATGCTCCGCGCAAGAGACAGGCCACGATCCGGTACACCACCCCTGTCAGAGTCCAAATCAGAGGATCCAGACCTGAGCCGAAAACATTCGAGGAAATTGTTACATGAGAGAACAGGCCAACATCCCCGGACCTGCAGGGGGGAGGAATGTAACAATTGTCAACAAAGATCCATCTGGTACCAATGAGGTCCTTAGGATCTAGGCCCGAAACGTCAGCTTTTGTGCTCCTGAGATGCTGCTGGGCCTGCTGTGTTCATCCAGCCTCACATTTTATTGTCTTCCAATCTGAGGAAGGGTCACTGGACCCAAACGTTAACTTTGTTTTCTCCTTCACAGATGCTGCCAGATTCCACTTTTGTTCCAATCAGGAAAGCCATGGCTGACCAATATTAACAGGGAATTTGGAATCTGCACAGTTCAGGGGACTGACTCTGAGCTGGCTAGCCATAGTCAAGGGACAGGGTACAGGTAAGTAAGGGGTGACTGGGCTCTGTGTAGTTTTGTCATTTTACCATGTGTAGGCTTACTTTCAGCAATGGTTTATGAGCACATGAAGATCTTCTGCCTTTGCCAATCCACCAACATTTACATAATTATCCTGTCTGTGCTTTTTTTTCTACCAAAGTGGATAACCTCACATTTATCCACATTGTATTGCATCTGCCATGCATTTGCCCACTTACTTTACTTGTCCAAACCTTTTGTAATGGCTGATTTGTAATCATATCAACCATGGGCCCTTTAGGAAAAACAATCCACTCAATTTATCTAAGAAAGCACTGTTAGAATAATTGACTTCTTCAATGTTGCTAAATGTATTGCTTATGGCACAAACATCTATGCTAGAGTATAGCACAGTAATGTGGTTATGTTGTCAAAATAACACTTTAAAATTTGAGAATTTATCTCTAATTATTAAATATGGGAATAAGTGTATATTCGACTGTCACTATTAACTTCAATAGTACTTAATTGTATTCAACTTGATTCTGACTTCCACAGAACCTTATTTATTTAACTGCCATTTGTCAAATGATTATCTCTGATCAAGATGAAATAACTTTCTGATACAAAAAAACTATAGTGCATGATACAAACTAACAAATACTACAAGGACAATTTTTAAAATGTTGTAAATGCTCAAAGCACAATGGGGGAAAAACGTCATTGTACATTAAATCCACACAAGAAGCAGGAAATTCCTGAGTGAAATCATTTGAATGATTAGTAAGCACAAAAGCAATTTCTGTTTTCTGCTTAAATGCTGAATTTAACCAGAATTTTAAATTGACCAACACTTGTTAAAACGATGAAAAGGAACTTAATTTAAGCAACACTAGGGTGATCATGCTCTTCGTCTGTAGTCATGAGAAAACAATAAATTTAACTCCTGAATATGTGCACAAATTGTCAAAGTTTTATTGCATTTTGCTTAGAAAATTGCAAAGTATAGTTCTGTATTTAATCTTAATGGGGAATTTCAAGACCCTTTCAATCTTTGTTTAAAATTATTTGTGAAAATATTTAACTTTTTATTAGGCTTTGATACTTTCATATCTGGGCATAAACCCATGTAATTTGCTTTTCTGACTGTGCAAACATCATGCAATTAAATCACAAATCCTGTAAATTTCCACCTATAGATATAGAGCACATTAGTACAGACGCCTCTTGGTGGCTTAACTGTTAAAGCTCCAAGTTTGACCCTATTCAAACTATCTTTGCTGGAAATGAAGGTGGAGGTGGCAATTGGCTTCAATAGCCATACATAAAAGACCAAGACAAATCAATCAGTGTTTACACTTCTGATCTAGAGAAAATGGTGAGTCCAATAAGGTACAGTTCCTTTAGTCTCGTGTTACTTTCACCCAAAAGTCCAAGAATACTGGCTGGGATTGAGGGGCACACTGGGTTATCCATTACAGCTATGTACAATGTTAAAAAGCCTGATTTCTTATCATGTCACACATGGAAAAATGGCAACTAGAATTAGGTACTGAGAAAACAACAGCAGAGTCTGGAAAACCATTCCCCAAATGCCAATCACAAATTTCAAATAAGGAGAACTTTGGGGGGGGGGGTACTAGAGAGGGGGAAAAAATAGATTGTCGACTATGCCCTTTATAAATGCTTTAAAACCAGAGAAATTTTCACTACTTTGAGAAAACAAAGTGAAGTCCATGGTCCCTATCCTCTCTATATCATCAAAATAAACACTTTGGATTCTTGAGGCATACCTATTTATGCCTCAGGTTATAGTGAATTTACAGTTGCCCCCCCTAACTTAGATACTTCTCAGTCCCATCACTTTTACTTACGTAAAATAGATCTCATTCCACCAATACGTTCTTTTTTTGATTTCTTTTTGGATGGCCATTAACCTGGTGGCACTGTTTCCAGTAGATCATTAACAGCCCTTTGTTTTAGGAAAAGATTTGCTGACTGGAATGTGCAAGAATCAGAGTTGCACAGTTTTTAAAAATTGTTCTAACAGAATCATAGCAAGAAAAAATACATTTTTTTAAATTAGTGTCTGTCAGAAGGGCACACAAATTGATTTTTTTTCCCCTGTATTTCTGCTCTCACCACTTTCCCTCCTTCCCAGAGCCCCAGTTGAGTTCCCCTGCCCTTATCTCACACCTCAGGCTCTACATTCATCAAATGGAATCTCTACCACTATCAAGCACATTTCCATTCTGCTTTCAGCCTTCCTAAAGGGCCATTCCTTCTAATATCCTCCCACAACCCTTTCCAGAGACTAATTGCAGCTTGGAGTTGAAACAACTGCTCTTAGCTCCTTGCTTCTCACCTCTTCAAGTCCCCAAAAATTAACTCCAGCTAAAATAGAAGTTTGTTTTGCTTTCATTTAGTAAACTGTGGTCACTACTTTTTGGGCACAGGGTAGAAGTTAGATTGCCATCCGGCAAGCATGACTGAGCTTCTAGTCACCTGTCACTTTAATTCAGCACCCAAATCCCCCACTGAACTTGGCCTCCACCATTGCTCACATGAGATTTAGTGCAAGCTCAAGAAACAGACTTGAGATTAGATACTTTTGCATCCTAATGCACTCAGGAGAGAAGAACGATTTCTTTCCATAACCTTTCACCCATTTTGTTTTTGAATGACAGCTATTGGTTATTCTGCTTCTATTTAAACTTCCTTCCAGGGCCATCTTGTGTTTCTTAACTTGTCCCATTGCCATCTATCTTTTGCCTTGCTCCATCATCCCTTTTGTAATTTAGTCTCTTCTGCCTTCCACCCCATCAGCAATCTTTTCTATTTGTTCAACTCCCCCTCTCCCATTCCTTGGGGCGAGGGTTCTGAAATAAATAGGGAGAGAGGGGGAGGCGGACCAAAGTTGGAGAGTAAAGAAGATAGATGGAGAGGAGAGTATAGGGGGGGAGGGGATAGGTCAGTCCAGGGAGGACAGACAGGTCAAGGAGGTGGGATGAGGTTAGTAGGTAGGAAATGGAGGCGCAGCTAGAGGTGGGAGGAGGGGATAGGTGAGAGGAAGAACCGGTTAGGGAAGTGGGGATGAGCTGGACTGGTTTTGGGATGCAGTAGGGGGAGGGGACAAGCTGGGCTGGTTTTGGGATGCAGTGGGGGAGGGGGAGACTTTGAAGCTTGTGAAGTCCACATTGATACCATTGGGCTGCAGGGTTCCCAAGCGGAATATGAGTTGCTGTTCCTGCAACCTTTGGGTGGCATCATTGTGGCACTGCAGGAGGCCCATGATGGACATGTCATCGAAGGAATGGGAGGGGGAGTTAAAATGGTTCCCGACTGGGAGGTGTAGTTGTGTATTGCGAACCGAGTGGAGGTGTTCTGCAAAGCGGTCCCCAAGGTAGAGAAAGCCACACTGGGTACAGTGGATACAGTATACTACATTGGCAGATGTGCAGATGAACATCTGCTTAATATGGAAAGTCATCTTGGGGCCTGGGATGGAGGTGTGGGGGCACGTGTAGCACTTCCTGCGGTTGCAGGGGAAGGTGCCAGGTGTGGTGGGATTGGAGGGGAGTGAGGAGCGGACAAGGGAGTCATGGAGAGAGTGGTCTCTCCGGAAGGCAGACAAGGGTGGGAATGGAAAAATGTCTTGGGTGATGGGGTAGGATTGTAGATGGCAGAAGTGTTGGAGGATGATGTGTTGTATCCGGAGGTTGGTAAAGTGGTATGTGAGGACAAGGGGGATTCTCTTAGGATGGTTATTGTGGGGACGGGGTGTGAGGGATGTGTTGCAGGAAATGTGGGAGACACGGTCAAGGGCATTCTCGACCACTGCCAGGGGAAAGTTGCGGTCCTTGAAGAACTTGGACATCTGGGATGTGCAGGAGTGGAATGCCTCATCCTGGGAGCAGATGCGGTGGAGGCGAAGGAATTGGGAATAGGGGATGGAATTTTTGCAGGAGGGTGGGGCGGAGGAGGTGTATTCTAGGTAGCTGTGGGAGTCGGTGGGCTTGAAGTAGACATCAGTTTCTAGCTGGTTGCCTGAGATGGAGACAGAGGTCCAGGAATGTGAGGGATGTGTTGGAGATGGCCCAGGTGAACTTGAGGTTGGGGTGGAAGGTGTTGGTGAAGTGGATGAACTGTTCGAGCTCCTCTTGGGAGCAATAGGCGGTGCCGATACAGTCATCGATGTAACAGAGGAAGAGGTGGGGTTTGGGACCAGTGCAGGTGCAGAAGAGGGACTGTTCCACGTAACCTACAAAGAGGCAGACATAGCTTGGGCCCATGCGAGTACCCATGGCCACCCCCTTTGTCTGTAGGAAGTGGGAGGAATCGAAAGAATTTGTTGAGGATGAGGACGGGTTCAGCCAGGCGGATGAGGGTGTCGGTGGAGGGGGACTGGTCGGGCCTGTGGGACAAGAAGCAGCATAGGGCCTTAAGGCCATCTGCGTGAGGAATGCAGGTGTATAGGGAGTGGATGTCCATGGTGAAAATGAGGTGTTGGGGGCCAGGGAATTGGAAGTTCTGGAGGAGGTGGAGGGTGTGGGTGGTGTCACAGACATAAGTGGAGATTTCCTGGACCAAGGGGGAGAAAATGGAGTCTAGATAGGTGGAGATGAGTTCAGTGGGGCAGGAGCAGGCGGAGACAATAGGTCGGCCATGGCAAGAATAAGAAGAGTTGGATCTTATACAAGTACACCCAGTGTTTCTCAATATTAACATTTTTAAAGTTTCTCACGCTTTAAAACCTATTTCTTCAAGTCTAATGATGACAGTTATTAACATCATATTTCCCTACATTAAACTTAAGCTGCCAACTTGTTGGCCACTCTCAACCTGCTTCTCTGCTTACATAAAAACAGAAATTTGCTGGAGGAGGTCAGTAGGTCTGGCAGCATCTGTGGGAAGAAAGAATTCCTGTTTTGAGTCCAGTGACTGACTCTTCTTCAGTCTCCTGACTGGAAACATTAACTCTGCTTTCTTCCCACAGGTGCTGCCTGACCTGTTGAGTTTCTCCAGCAATTTCTAGTTTTGCTTCAGATCTCCAATGTCTTCTGTTCCTTGTTTTATTTCATGTTTGACTGTTTTAGCCTGTTTGTGTGCCCTTTATAGCTTCTATGTGGCTGACCTTCCCACCCGCGCCCACCTGCATTGTCAACAAACCTAGACACTTATTACTCAACCTCCCACCCAGGTCCTGTTCTCTATGGATTACTCCAGTACTGCCAACCCATTTTTAACTGACTATTAGCACCCATTCAGCATTTGTCTCTCACTCTCTCTCGTGCGCTCTCTCTCAACCACCACCTTGCCCCACTCCAATCATCAACATAAATACCACCAGCTGCTTCTGTTCTGCCAAAGGGTCACTGGACTTGAAACATGAACTTTTTTTCTCTTAACAGATGCTACCAGATCTGCCAAGTTTCTCCAGCTCTGTTTTTGTTCTAAGTGTATTCTTGTCCAGGTATGTAATATCACACCTCTGGAATAGGTAGGAATTGGACCAAGGCCTCCTGCCTCAGAGTAGGGCACTACCGCTACACCACAAAAATGCTTGATCTTTCAGTCTAAGCCATTCATACAGACTCTAAGTAGCTGTAGCTCCAGCACTATTTATTTTGGCACTCCACTACTTGCAGGCTCCCAACTCAAAAATGTTTATCTACTCTGTCATGAACTAATCTGGGCCTGGAGTCACATGTAAGATTTCCTTATCTGATGGACGACATTGAACCAGATGAGATTTAAGAACTGATGGAGACCACAAAACTGAGACTCCTTCTTTGATGCAGATTTATTAACTGAATCCAAATCAAAATAGCTTTCATTCTCCTAGAGCATAAACTTTGTCTATGCTAATATATTAGATCCAACTCAATGAACTCTTTCTCCTCCTGTGTACTTTTATGCAGCACCTTATCAAATGTCATTTGGAAATCAACTCTACTATATCCACAAGCTCCCCTTAATCAAACATTTCCTTAAAACCTGTTGACTCCAATCGTATGATAATTTTTTTGAGTGCTCTGTAAAGGCCTCCTTAACAATTGATTCTGATTCTCACACCAGCTGACATCAAGTTAACTGGATTATGAAGCTTTTTATTCTATTTTTTTCTTTTTATTTGCAATGTGATCATCATGGGAAAGATCAATATTGGTTGCCCAACCCAAATTGCATCCTTGTGCCTTGCTAGATCACTTCAGAGGCCTGCTATGAGTGAACTACATTACTCTGGGCCTGGAGTCACATGTAAGATTTCCTTATCTGATGGACAACATTGAACCAGATGAGATTTAATAACTGATGGAGACCACAAAACTGAGACTCCTTCTTTGATGCAGATTTATTAACTGAATCCAAATCAAAATAGCTTTCATTCTCCTAGAGCATTAGCCTGGGTCTTTTATCAGTACAGTAGACTGATAATTTATTAGCATTGCACTATCTCCCTCCTTTAATGTACTTTATATAGTTTAACATGCACTCCTTAAACATTAATTCCTTGTTCTTTCCATACCCCAACCTCCTTTTTGTTTTGAATGAATTTCCTTTGATTCATTTCTATAAACTGACACTACTTCATCATAATAAAATGTGAGGCTGGATGAACACAGCAGGCCAAGCAGCATCTCAGGAGCACAAAAGCTGACGTTTCGGGCCTAGACCCTTCATCAGAGGCATCTCTGATACTACTTCATCATAACACTGTGTTTTCATAAACCATTTAATACACGGCATAGAGGACAGCACCAAACCTCTTCTCACCTCATACTCATACACCCATGAAGTGTCACTGGACAGTAGTGAGTGAAAAGAATCTTAGTAGGCCTCTCCCTTCTTATCCTTGTAACACTGATTACAATAGTTTAACTGTGAATGAGGCCGTTTTGAACCTGAAAGGATTAACTGATGAGATACTCCATCTAGAATCATAGATTCCAACTAGACCATGCTGACCATTTCCCCAAACTAAACTCGTCCCAATTACCTGCATTTGGCCCATATCCCCCCGCCCCCAACCCCCCCCCCCCACCCCCACAAATATTCCCTATTCATGTACTTACCCAAATTTGTTTTTAAATGTTGTAATTGCACATGCACCCACCACTTCCTCTGGCAATTCATTGCACTTACAACCTACTTTTTTTTTAATTAAAAAAATTGTCCCCCAGGTCCTTTCTTAAATCTTTCTCCTCTCTCCGTAAAAATTTTCCCCATAGTTTTGAACTACCCCACGGAGAGAAAAGAGCCTTGCTATTCACCTTATCAATGCCCCTCATGATTTTACAAACACCTATAAGGTCGCCCCTCAAGGTCCCAACCTATCCAGCTTATTTTTATAACTGAAACACTCTATTCCTGGCAATATCCTGATAAATCTTTTCTGAACCCTCTCCGATTGAATGATATCCTTTCTAGAGCAAGGTGACCCAAACTGCTGAGAGTGCTCCAGAACGGGCCTCACCACCATCCTGTACAACATCAATTCGATTCAGTCCATGTGATATCAAGAAATGGTTGAAGACACTGGATATTGAAAAGACTACAGGCCCTGACAACATTCCAGCAATAGTATTGAAGAGTTGTGCTCCTGAACTTGCTGCTCCCCTAGCCAAGCTGTTCCAGTAAAGTTACAACACTGGCATCTACCTCACAATGTGGAAAATTGAGGTTGGTTGGCCCACTGGTTTTTTCGCAGAAGTTTCATTACCATGCTTGGTAACACCCTCAGTGCAGCCTCAGATGAAGCTTTTGGTGTGTTTTCTCACCAGTGTTTTTTTAAACTCTGGGGTCCGTTGAGATGGATTGCCTCACTTCCGGTTTTCCTTTGTAGTGGAATGTATACGGAGTCGAGTTCAATGTGTTAATTAATAGCATGCTTCATGGAGTGCCACGCTTCCTGGAATTCTTGTGCCTGTCTCGGCCTAGCCTGTCCCAGGATCTTGGTGTTGTCCCAGTTGAAGACGTGGTTCTCCTTGTCCATGTGGATTGAGACGAGAGATTATTGGTCATGTCTTTTTGTAGCCAGTTTGTGTTCATGTCCTCTTGTTGTTAGTTTCCTTCCTGTTTGTCCGATGTAATGTTTCTCACAGTCTCTGCAGGGAATTTTTGTAGATGACATATTGGTCCTGTCCATGGCGAGGAGTGGGTCTTTAGTTTGGGTGAGCGATTGACGTGGGCTTGTGTGCCACCCTGATGCCCAGTGGTTGTAGGAGTCGTGTGGCGAGTTCCAACGTGTTCCTGATATAGTGTAGTGTGAATGTGTCAGGGTGTGTAGTCTCTTTCTCATGCTGTTTGTGTAGGCACCTTATGACCCAATTGTTTGGATATCTATTATCCTTGAAAACCTGGAAGAGACATTCTTCTTTCTCTTGGTGTAGTTCCATGTTGTTGCCCCTTTAAATAGTGTTCACACGCAGCTTTGTGTGCGCTGAGATGGTTACTATTGAAGTTCAGTACCTGGTCTGTAGTTTTTCAGTGCAGTTTCATTTGAGGTTCCCATTTTGTCTACTGCTCTACCAAGACATCCAGGAATGGGAGCTGTTTGTTCTCCTCAGGTGAATTTTATTCCGGTGAGGGTGTTGTATATAATTTTTTGTGTGACAGGTATGGTAAAATTTAACCACACTTTCATGTAATCAAGGGCAGTCCACAAACACTAGAAAGGACAGCCCTTCCGCAAGTCCAGCCAAAACTGTGGATACACTGCGTAGGTGAGACCTTTGTCATTGTTAAACTGACCAAATTAGGGGAGACACACAAAGACTGGTATCTGCAATGTTGGGGACCATGGGGAACCTTTCATGTGGCACTTCTGCAAATTCTTCCAAGTTTAATTTTTGCACTGATGCACTGGACTCACCCATATTGCAAATGGGGATTTTAGTGGAGCCGCCTCCTTCAATCAGTTGTTTTAATTGTCCACCACCATTCATGGATATAGCAGGACTGCTGATCTTAGATCTGATCTGGTAGCTGCGAAATCACTTAGCTCTATTTCTTGCTGCTTGGAATGCAGATTGTCCTGTTTTGTGGCTTCATCAGGTTGGTGTCTCAACTTTAGGTTTGCCTGGTGCTGCTCCTGGCATATCCTCCTGCAACCAGGGTTGATTCCCTGGCTTGAGTGTAATGGAGTAGAGGAAAATGCCTGGGCAAGAGGTTAGAGGTGGTGTTTGAAGACAAAAATTGTACTGTTATTATATAATTTTAAAAAGTGCAGGTCATGATGGAAAATATTTGAGGGTCACAGGCCAAAGTGAGAAGGCTGTCAAACCACACATGATCCTTGGTTTTAAAGGGCACAAAAGCCATGGAGTTGTGTTCAACCATTAAAAGACACTGGTTAGGCTGCAGCTGGAGTATTGTGGCCTATTCTGGTCTCCACATGTTTGTGAAGGATATCTAGATTACAAAGATGTGGCGGAAGAAAACGCCTGGAAATAATTTATGTGGCAAAATTTGAGAAACTGGTTTTGTTCTACAGAGATTGCCTTCTTCCACAAGTTCCCAGTGGAAGGAGTGCATATCATATACAGCACATACAGCAGCAAGTCATCAAGCCTCAAGTGAAAGCACCATCTAAACCCACAACGTCTCACATTGTGGAAGGACAAGGGTAGATGCTAGGAACACTGCTAGCTGCAAGTTTCTCCCACACCCTAAACCACACACCATTCTAATTTGGAACAATATCACAGTTCCTTCACTATCAGAGTTTAACTTCTGGACTCCCCTTCCTAACAGGTACACTACTTGGATTGTAGCTGTTCAAGAACATAGCTGTTTTTTTCCAAGAATTATTATTAATGGGCAATAAATGCTAGCTTTGCCAGCAATTCACATATCCCTTAAACAAATGAGCAAGAAAATCAAAGTATTTTTATAGAGTGAATAAGGAAAATTTATTTTCAGTGACAGGAGGATCAATAGCCAGAGGACACAATTTAAGGCAGTTAGCTAAAGAATTAGATCAAAATAAGAAATTATAAACCTGTAATGCATTGCCTAAAAGATGACACAAGCAGCTTTTAATAATAATGATTAAAAAGATAAGTATTTAGTGGGAAGAGGGTCCAGGCCCGAAGCGCCAGCCTTCCTGCTCCTGTGATGCTGCTTGGCCTGCTGGGTTCATGCAGTTCTAAACTTTGTCATCGCACTTATAGAATGCTTCTGCACAACAGCTGCAAGAGCCATTAATCTAGTACCACGGGAAAGATGCTTTGTGCTCTAGGGCATGGACCCAGCTCATTGAAACATGGAAACAGAAAACAGAGCAACAGCAGGTCTTTCACACTTCAAGCCTATTCTGCCAATTCATTACAATCAGGGCTGATTATCCAACTCCATCATCTATTCCTGTTTTCCCCTATATCTTTTGATCACTTTAGCCCCTAACTACAACATTCAACTCCTCCTTGAAATCACACAACATTCTGGGGTCAACAGCTCACTGTGGTAGAAAATTCCACATGTTCACCACTCTCTGGGTAAAAGCATTTCTCCTCATCTGTCCTAAATGGTCTCCTCCATATCTTTAAACTGATCCCTCATTCTGCACTCTCCCACCATTGGGAAAATTCTGTTATGTCTATGCTTGTTGTATGGTTTTTTCTGCCCAATTTGCATGCCTTTCTCTGGGCTCTAATACAATCTCTAGCACCCCTTGTAAGCCATAGTGCAGACGCCTTTCTACTTGCAGTTTTGCACCACCAAGAAAGAAACAATTCTTGCAATTCACCCATGAACACTTTGCTTTCCATTGCTTTTCCTCTGTCATCCCTTTAAGCAACATTTCCCAGTCTATCATAACCAACTTGGTGTCACATTATCGTAATTTCCTCTATTTACATTCAGGACCCTAGACTCAGAAGCAATTATATCCTTATCCATCTTAATGGGGAATTCTATCATATTATGGCTGTTCATGCTAACGGGGCCCTGCATACCCACATTACCAATTATTCCTTTTTAATTATGCAATACCCAGTCTAGGATGGCCTGCCCTGTAGCTGGATCCTCAAGTTAAAGCGATTGGTCCAGTAAACTATCCTATATACACTCCAGGAATTCCTCCCTGTTGTATGGTTACCAGTTTGATTAATCTGCATTTAAATTGGGCAGAAGTCACCCAAAATTACAGGTGCTCCGTAAATGCATGCATCTCTAATTTCCTGTTTTAACACCTTTCCCAAAATAACCCCTACATTTTGGGGGTCAATAATAACCTCCAGTAATGTTTTTGCCCCTGTGTTGATCAGCTTTGTCCATAGAGTCCACAGCATCCAAGCTGATAACTTTCTTCACTATTGCATTAATTTTCCCTTTAACTAGCAATGAAAATCAACCTTTTACTTTGTCTGTCCTTCCTAAATATTAAATACCCCTGAGCATTCAGTTCCCAACCTAGTCACCCTGCAGTCATGTCCATGAATTCCCACCTATATCAGACCTATTTTCATTTATGTGCGCAATAAATTTGCCCACTTTATCATGAATGCTCCCTGTATTAAGCACAATATCTGAAGACTGATCTTTTTAACATTTCTTGTCCCACTCCTGTTACATTTCACTGTGTCTCTGTTTGATCCCAGCCCTGATTTCTCTGCCTGTCACTTTTTTTTCTTATTTCCCTTTCTGTCCTGTCTATCCTATCCTCGATTCCTCTGACTCCTTGCACAGGTTCTCATGCCCCTGCCATTTTAGTTTGAGCAAATTCTGCATCTAGTGGAGTCATAGTCCTGCTCAGTACTCCCAGAACTGGTCCCAATATCTCAGGAACCCTCCCCCTCACATTCTCTCTTCAACCACGTGTTCATCCGTTATCTCATGCGCTTTCTACCGACGAGTGCAGGTAGACAGGATAATAATGGCAACATATCAGATGCTTACCTTCATTAGCCAGGACTTGGCGTCTAAGAGCAAGAAAATCTTGTTGCAAGTTTGTAGACCATTGATTAGGCCAGAGATGGAATAATATGTGCAGTTCTGATAGCCACACTAATACGGTGGGTTTTGATTTCCTTGGAACAAAGGAGGTTGAGACTTGGGGACCCCAAATTGAGGTACTTTCCTGACAATTAAATTCCCTACAACTATTGTATTCTCACACTTTTTTAACTCCTCCCTTGTGCAGTAGAGCCAGTTGTACAATGAATTTTGCTGTAATTTGTCTCCCAAGAGGCCTATGGACTGGGCCGCATTTCATCTCTGGGCTCTTCACTCATTCCTCACCTTCAATTTATGCCCTTAGGTTTTAGATTCATCTGCTCTGGGGGAATAGATTCTCACAATCTACGCTGTCCATATCTCTCAATTTTGTATACCTCAATCAGATCACTCCTCTGGTCCAAGGAAAACAGCCTATCCTGTCTCTCCTCATAATAGACTTTTCATCCCAGGTAATATCCTGGTGAATTTCCTCAGCACTGTCTCCAGCGTAAGCATATCCTTCCAGAACAGCAAACAGTGTTCCATCTGTCAGTCAGAATCTGCCTGTCACAAGAGGAATGGAATTAGGGGCATCAGATCTTGACTCTTTCTTCCTATGTGGTTTGTTCTGCTTCAGCAATGACAGAGGCAGGTATTCCAGATGATGGAAGTGGGTGGCACAACTATGCGTGTCAGTGGGGAGGTTTCCCAATCAGGTGAGTAAGCAACACAGTGCATGCAGGGCAAGTCGTGTGACAGATTGGTGTGGGTGAGGGTGAGTAGAGATGGGCATGGGAAAGTATTAGCCTTGGTGGAAGTGGATGCACCAGCAGAGGTAGATTGCGTGTGATCTACCTACACTGGTGGAATGAAGGAGGACATTGCTGGACATTCTGCCAGACAGCTGAGTCTGCTCTAACCAGGGTGGAAACAGTGGACCTGGCTGACATGGCCTGGTGACAGGTCCTCCACTGCTGGTCCTTAGAGGTCAGAATTGAGTGTGTACACCACCCTGTGCAGCAGGACCACATCCATTTTGCGCGGTTCCGATTTTCCTGTCTGCAATATCCTGAGCAAGTGTCAGAAACCTTGCAGAGCAACTCCGGACTGACCATGCTTCTCCAAGAACTCAACAGTCTTTTAAATATGGCACCAGTGCCAGGGTTGCAAGTCATTTCGGGATCACCAGTGAGTGACAAAATGCTCTGGTAACAGCACATGGTAAGGTGGGCCAGAAACTAGATGAGAAACCTAACATGCTAATGCCAATTTGTGTGTTCAGTTTGTTGAGCTATGTTGAGAAAACTTCCTTTGCCTCACAATGAGAATTGCACTTAGCGAACAAAAACAAGAATTTAGACTACCTCAATTTTATTAATTTATAAACTTCACAGAAGTAAAAAAAAATTAAATTAATTTTCACTCTTAGCAATTCCTGTAAAATACAAGTGGTGAATCTATGTAAAAATGTGTTGTTTTTCCATTGCAGTTTAATGCCACTCAATGAAACACAGGTTTCAGATTCCTCGAGGTGACAAGAATCATAATTGGCACATAATGTGTATTTTACATCTGAGAGATAGCCTGTTCGATTTAATGTGTGTTAAATAACTAAAGAAGCTATATGAAATCCTATATGAAAAGAATGTACTTCAATATAGATCTATACATATGTAGGATTTGTTCTTCTGAATTAGCTGCATTGTCGATAAAAGTACAAGTAGTAATCCGTGAAGAATATTCCAGCAAAGTTCTGATTTGTTCTGCAATCTGCCAGACCCTATACGATAGAGAAATACTCAATGATTAAGCAGGTAAAGATACAATTTACATACAATTTCTGTTTTGACACGTGCTGCAGTCCGATCTCAGCTTTTAAGTTAGTTGCAGATGGACTTACTGGTGCTGCAACACGGAAATGGTACGTACACTCGTGGAGATGTGCCACTGGCAAGAACCAGAAATGTTGGTACCCCTGCAGGAATATTTAAAAATTTAGTGAGGAGAAGGAGTTCACAAAACACTAAAAGGCGTAAAATACATTTTACGCAAGCCAAGAAAAATGTAGTATTATTTAAATATTTTATAAATTACTTAACCAATTGCTTCAGACATGCATTTTTTAAAACCCCTGGCAGTTCAGTTGCACGCTGTGTGCGTATATATACAGGAACATAAGCAGTAACAGCAGATGATCAAATGGCCTATCAAGCTTGCTTTGCCATTCAATATGAACATGGCGGATCTTCAGCATTAATTCAATTTACCTGTCTGCCCCATACTCCTAGAATTCTACAGAACAAGAGTCTTTCAATCTCAGCCTTGAATATACTGAATAATGGAACATTCACAATACTCAATGAATTCCAAAAATCTCTGCCCTAATGCTCGAAACTCCATAGTCATTGCGAAAACAATCACTTGGTACCTAACCCTATCAAGCTCCTTTCGAATCTATCTTGTATAAAGGGTGACTGGCCAGAAGAATTATATTACATGCGGAAATACTTAAATTTGCTTGTGCATACCCTGAAAACCACAAGTAGACTGCCACTACTGGATCTCCTCATTGAAATGAGGATAGCTTTCTAAGCATGCTTATCTGGGCAGAATTTAGAAAACTTCCACATATTAACTCTTAAAAAAGTTTTTAGGAAGTGACAAGACAATGGTGGGCCATTGGGATCCAGGGAAATTTGGAAAACAGGACACTGACTTAGCTGATTGACAGGAAACAGAGGGTGGTGGTCGAGGGATGTTTTTATGATTGGAAGCCTGTGTCCTGTAGAGTTCCGTAGGGATCAATGTTGGAATATATAAACGATTTAAACTTGAACGTAGGGGAGTTGACCAGTACGAATCAGGATGATACAAAAATTGGTGCAGCGGTAAATAGTGAGGATGATAGTCTTACTTTAAATTACAGGAGGTTATGTACCAGCTGGTAATGTGGGCTGATCAATGGAATTCAATCCCGATAAGCGTGAGGTAATGCACCAGGGCAGGACAAAGGTGGCAAGGGAACACATGACCTTGGGAAGCACAAAGATCAGAGACCTTGGCGTGCAGGCCCACGGAGGTAGTAGTTTTGCTCAGCACAGACATGATGAGCTGTAAGGCTTTTTCTGTGCTGTAGACCTCTATGACTCCAAGCCCTCAACTTGCTTCACATTTGGTAGCAACGTTACTGAAAAGAAATTAATTTCTTCAAGATGTTACGTTACCAGTCTGACTTTTGAGTTAATACTAAATTTACAGTGATGTTCACATTAATGCAGAACCTATTACACAACAGGAGCTTTTATAAACGATCTTCTGGGTCAGAGAACAAGGAACTCCAACAGAAGTTGTGCATTTAGGTAATGGTTAAGAATTTGAATGTATCCATAGAGATATTTTTCTACCAAAGTTTGGACATGTTTTTTGCTAATCTTAAAAAAAAGATTAGCACATGACAATGTTATCCAAGTAAATACCCCTACGATCAGCCTTGGCTAAAACTGAGATAGAGAGGTTCCCCAGGAAGGAATCAACAGTGACTGCTCCCATGGATATACAATGGAATATAGAACATAGAACATAGAACAGTACAGCACAGAACAGGCCCTTCAGCCCACGATGTTGTGCCGACCATTGATCCTCATGTATGCACCCTCAAATTTCTGTGACCATATGCATGTCCAGCAGTCTCTTAAATGTCCCCAATGACCTTGCTTCCACAACTGCTGCTGGCAACTCATTCCATGCTGTCACAACTCTCTGTGTAAAGAACCCGCCTCTGACATCCCCTCTATACTTTCCTCCAACCAGCTTAAAACTATGACCCCTCGTGTTAGCCATTTCTGCTCTGGGAAATAGTCTCTGGCTATCAACTCTATCTATGCCTCTCATTATCTTGTATACCTCAATTAGGTCCTCTCTCCTCCTCCTTTTCTCCAATGAAAAAAGTCCAAGCTCAGTCAACCTCTCTTCATAAGATAAACCCTCCAGTCCAGGCAGCATCCTGGTAAACCTCCTCTGAACCCTCTCCAAAGCATCCACATCTTTCCTATAAAAGGGCGACCAGAACTGGATGCAGTATTCCAAGTGTGGTCTAACCAAAGTTTTATAGAGCTGCAACAAGATCTCACGACTCTTAAACTCAATCCCCCTGTTAATGAAAGCCAAAACACCATATGCTTTCTTAACAGCCCTGTCCACTTGGGTGGCTATTTTAAGGGATCTATGTATCTGCACACCAAGATCCCTCTGTTCCTCCACACGGCCAAGAATCCTATCCTTAATCCTGTACTCAGCTTTCAAATTCGACCTTCCAAAATGCATCACCTCGCATTTATCCAGGTTGAACTCCATCTGCCACCTCTCAGCCCATTTCTGCATCCTGTCAATGTCCCGCTGCAGCCTACAACAGCCCTCTATACTGTCAACGACACCTCCAACCTTCGTGTCATCTGCAAACTTGGTGACCCATCCTTCAATCCCCTCATCCAAGTCATTAATAAAAATTACAAACAGTAGAGGCCCAAGGACAGCGCCCTGTGGAACACCACTCACCACTGACTTCCAGGCAGAATATTTTCCTTCTACTACCACTCGCTGTCTTCTGTTGGCCAGCCAATTCTGTATCCAGACAGCTAGGTTCCCCTGTATCCCATTCTTCCTGACCTTCTGAATGAGCCTACCATGATGAACCTTATCAAATGCCTTGCTGAAGGAGAATGATAGGAAAAATTGCAAAAACTATAAAAGTAGAACACAGTCAGCACTGTGGACATCAGATTATCAGCTCATTATTAATTGAATTTGTAGTGTAACATCAAATTTAAGCCGAGATAACAAAGTGTGGAGCTGGATGAACACAGCAGGCCAAGCAGCATCTTAGGAGCACATAAGCTGACATTTTGGGCCTAGATCCTTCATCAGAAAAAGGGGAATGGGGAGAGGGTTCTGAAATAAATAGGGAGGGGGGAAGGCAGATCGAAGATGGATACAGGAGAAGATAGGTGGAGAGGAGACAGACAAGTTAAAGGGGTGGGGATGGAGCCAGTAGAGGTGAGTGTAGGTAGGGAGGGGACAGGTCAGTCCAGGGAGGACAGACAAGTCAAGAGGGTGGGATGAGGTTAGTAGGAAGAAAGTTGGGAGGTGAGAGGAGGGGACAGGTGAGAGGAAGAACAGGTTAGGGAGGCAGGGACGAGCTGGGCTGGTTTTGGGATGCAGTAGTGGGAGGGGAGATTTTGAAGCTGGTGAAATCCACACTGATAACATTGGGCTGCAGGGTTCCCAAGCGGAATATGAATTGCTGTTCCTGCAACCTTCGGGTGGCATCGTTGTGGCACAGCAGGAGGCCCAGGATGGACATGTCATCTGAGGAATGGGAGGGGGAGTTGAAATGGTTCGTGACTGGGAGGTGCTGTTGTTTATTGCAGACTGAGTATAGGTGTTCTGCTATCCCCTCCCTACCTCCCCACCTACACTCACCTCTACTGGCTCCATCCCCGCCTCTTTAACTGTCTGTCTCCTCTCCACTTATCTTCTCCTCTATCCATCTTCGATCCACCTCCCCCTCTCTCCCTATTTATTTCAGAATCCTCTCCTCCCCGCTTTCTGAAGAAGGGTCTAGGCCCGAAATGTCAGCTTTTGTGCTCCTCAGCCTGCTGTGTTCATCCAGCTCTACACTTGGTTATCTCGGATTCTCCAGCATCTGCAGTTCCTCTCTCAAATTTACGCCTGCCAAGTTTGGCTTCAACTCATGCAACAATCACAATCAGAACAAAAAACAGGAGCTGTAAGTTGCTGTATAGACCCTCAACCCCATTCCATCATTCAGGAAAATGATGTCTGATCTTACTTTGTCCAAACCTCCACCCTTCTGCTTATTCCCCAAAACCCTTGACTGCCCTGCTTCAAGAATCTGTCTTGAATAACTCCCACCCACCCAGGTTTTCTGAGGTAGAGATTGCCAAAGATCCATGACTCTCAAAACAGAAGGTCTATTCCATTGGTTTTCCTAATTAATTTCTTCTCCATTTACTTCAATGTCATCTTGAGTTAAGGATATCCTTGAACTTCCACTCTCTCTTATTTATAAGCTTCAAGCATGGGAGTCATTTTCCGTTAGTAGTAGTGAAACCAAGTTTTACCCCATGACCACATGTCTGCTGTAAAGAGATTGCAAATTGGACTGCATCAAAATTCAGGCAGGATTTCATTGCTACATAAATCTAATGGGATCAGTGGCAGGACTGCAGGACATTGTCCTCCAGCCATTTTTTTGCATTAACACTGTGAGCTGCAGGCAGTTCTGGGCTCGGGTAAAGTTGGCTGGTCCCAAGATAGATCGTTACACATGGTCGATGAGATCGTAAGGCGAATATTGGAGCATGCAGGCAATTGGCAGACAGGGCAAGCAGCGGTTTACAAACTTGACCTGGAAGAGGGTGCAGAGACCCTCTGAGTCTCCAAGATACACATTTCACTTAAGGCGTCGTACAAAAGCAATTTTTTTTCAGTTACTTGGCAATGAATTTCAGTGTTAAGTGTAGGCTAGCATCTGTAAAGCAAATGCTGAAAAGCTCAGTCAAACATTTCCTAAGTGAAGATAATTTCTAACATTAAAATGTATTCTACCAGATTTTGCTGAGATCTCAAGTGTAAAAATTTACCTGAGACATTTCTTGTGATGCACCCCTTTTAGTCAGTTTGGGTTCAGGTGTTACACATGTGTCACCAAGGTTCACTTTACATTTGTAAACAATCACTGGTGCTGTGGTGCTGCAAAGTATAAGTTGGTTAACATTTTAACACTAATTTATACTAATGCTGAGTAAGTCTTTCTGACATAAATTTCATAAAATACAGGTGACCAAAATAGTGGACATTTTTCTCCAATGAAGGATAAGGGAGGGCCACAAAGCTGTGGTAAAACAGAAGACAAATAATTTGGAAATGGCTACTCCTCCCTTCCTACTAATTAAATAAAGCACAAGAAAGTTTCACAAAGCAATCCATCCTAACATTGATGAGCCCAGCATACTTGTTTGCAAATTATTTGTAAATTGCAATTCTCTAACCTATGCACACACAGAACAGTCTAGTTTTGTTTTGCAGATCATGCAAAAAGGCAGTTAAAATTACAGCAAACGTAGGTCGCATCCTCGCTCATTTTAACTGAAAAATTGCTGCTACAATCAACCTAAACTGCACTTTTAATAGTGTTGCTTCGGCTAATACGGCTACAATTCATCAATAAGTTGAAATATCAAATGTACACAACTAAAATTCATATGTTTAGAATTAAGCAAATTGTGCCACCTTGTAACAAATGTTACTTAGTATTCCAAAATAGAAGAATCCACTCAGCGCAATTAGAAAACTTGAATATTCTTAAAATCCATTAGATTATAAGAAGCTTCATCAAATAATTCATTTCAAACAGCAAATTTGAATCAAGTTTAATCCATAAGTACAGACGATATGTTTACCAACAAGCATTAGTACATGCAGGCTGGCTTAAGATTTGATTAGGAAAGAAAATACAAATCTTTATAATTGTACTTACTTCATTTCCAAAGTAATTCTCATATCAATAGGTGTATACTTGTTGATTGGAATTATGTAACTAAAGTTGCCATTCCTGAATGATGAATAGTGAAAAACAAACACTAATTTGACAACAAATTACAGTCGTCTAATCAGTTTTGCAAAGCTCAAACAAAATTGTTAAACTTAGAAGATCCTTTTTTTTGTCTTTGGAATTCATTCTACATAGAGTAAAAATGGTTTTAACAGGAAGTTATACTGTTTAAACAAAAAGGTTCAAGTGAATTTAGCCCTCTCATCTCTCAAACAGAGATGAAGATATCCTTTAAGTGGCATGTGATTGCACAATCCAATGTGACCATAATTGGTATCATTTGATATGCATCCCTTGAAAGCCTTATGAATTGATTATGCAATTATAATCCAAGTTTAAAACTGAAACACTTGGCTTTCAAACACCTATTTTCCCCAAGTTATTCCTCACTCACCACTCTGCCAGATTAGCAATCTAGATATCTTCTGATCAACCTTGTCTGATATTACACAGCTCTGGAGAGGGTGAGGCTTAAATCTGAGCCTCCTGGCTCAGAAGTAGACACGTTACCACTACACCAGAAAAGCCCCAAATTCATAATCTTTGCTACAGATAGACTAAGAATTAGCAAATTAAGCTTGTTAAGTGGGGTGGACCAATTATGTTCCTGCCACATGAACTACTGATTACAAATGCAATGAAAACAAATCCATTGGAAAATGAAACAAAACACAGGTTAGAAATAAACACAAAAGGTTATCTTGAGAGAAAAAGCCCTTCTACAAAACAAAATAAATGAAATGAGGACTAAGAAACATATGAATATAATTAGAACGGGGAAAAATTATTCTCAAGAATTAATGAGTTGAATGAATAATATGTGTCTAACCTATCACAAATACATCCACGTCCAATTTAAATTTCAGTTAACATTCTTTTGATATTTTCCCAAGTGACCGTGAATGAGGAAAATCATAAAATTAAAATATGATTGCCTTCTGAGAAATTAAACAGTTTTATCAATAGTTTAAAGTGACTAACCCACAATGAATTCCTTTAGCACAGTAACGTTGGTCAATTTGTTGCTGACTTTCCATAACTCTTATTGATCTAATGGATGTATCAAACCCTATTAATATCAAAAACAAACCAAAATCAGTGAAATTCAATTTGCAAATCAATTTTTCAACCAACATAAAAGCTCAATATCAACTTTACTGCAAAGCATTTCACCAAACGACCCAACCATTCTTAGTCAGCTCTGTGACATACACATTTCTTTAGAGTTCTTAAGTGACAGTACACTGTGCAGTAAGTATAAATAGCAATAAAATACACATTTTCATGCGTGGAACAATACAATGAAAGTTGACACCAAATTGATATATTTCAGAAAAGATCATTCAGTCTATCAAGACTTTTGTACTCAGAAGTCCAGTAATGATTCTTTTATCACATACTTCAGTCTACATGAGGGAAAGCCAAGTTCTGCTCACTTATCATCTTTTTAGTTTAAAACCCAGCACAGTAATATCATTTATCAAATGTATCATATAATACAGTAAACACATTGACTTGACACACATAGATTAATTGTTTCAATCTCATCTACGGTTATTTATTATGTGAATTGATAGCTGAAGACCTTTGTCCAAGTCACAGTGTGAAGTTGTGAAAACCCACTTTAGACGTTGTTTAGACTGATACACTAATATTAAGTGAATTGGGTAAACTTGGAAATGCTGTCAATTCCAACAGATCACATCTGCCTATTATCATCCTGGAAAAGTTTCAATGTATATCCTTATTGCCCATTAAAGTATCTTCTATCTTTCATCAACTATGCTTCCCATTACCAATCTTTCTCTAGAGATTTATAAAAATGTTTGCTGTTTAAAAACAAGCGGCTGGCTTCTGCTGCCTCTATAATGCAGTGTATGATCATTTTCAAATTCCAGTGTTAGGGAAACATCTGAAATAGATTGTTTACGAAAAATGTAACTAAATTATCAAATAGATGATTCATAACAATATTTAATCATAATAGAGCACCATTTGATAAAAAAAAGTTACCAATTTGTTATTGAAGACAGTAAAGCAAACTAAAGACTTAACTTACAGTCACTATTTTGAATCCCCTTCGTATTTATTTGGCTTGTTGCCAGTTCTGAAAGAAGAATTCAAGACCCTATTATGTATCATTTATGAGTGCAACACACACAATACAAGCATCTTGTGATTTAATGAAATCTAGGAATTGAAAATGAATTATAGTAGAATGTATTGAATGTAAGAAGCAAAACTCATCTTGTGTAGGAAAAAGGCGTGCACACCTTATACCAGTTTCAGTGGTGTTTAAACTCTATGACTGTGAATAGTCAAATAAAGGTTTAAAAATCTAATGGCTCAGACCAGCCATTCAAAGTCACACAACTGAACAAAAGTTCATATTAAGCCACATAGGAAATATTGAGACAGATTAATATTTTAATGTAGAACCTTAAGGGAAGAAAAACGAGGAAGCAGAATGTTTGAAGGAGAGATGATGATGAGACAGCCAAAGGCACATTAACCACTATGGAGTAATTGAAACCAGGATGCTTCGGAACCCAAAATTGAAGGAATACAAATACGTAGGAGAATTGTAGGATTGACAGAGTTTGCAGAAATAGTTTGTGGTAAGGCCATGAAGTAATTAGGTCACAAAAATGGAAATTTTAAAAAATCAAAACATAGCTTAACCAGGAAATATTGTAGGTCAGCGAGCATAGAAACAATGGACCTTTGCAAGTTAGGAAAGGGGCAGTGTTGTGGATGACCTTACATTTACAAAGAATGGAAAATGTGAAGCTGGGCAGGATGGATTAGAACGGCCAAGTCTTTAAGCAACAAAGGCATAGATGCACAGTTAGCAGAAGATGAGTTGAGACTAGAGTCGGTGACCATGTAGAGGTGGAAATAAGCAGTCTACTCATGGCATAAATGTGATCATTGGCATCAAATTTAATGACGTGATAAATCAATGTTGTGAGCAATTTCCATCAGCATTAATCAGTAACCAGGAAGAGAAATGGATTCAGTGGCTAAGTAGGATGGACCAAAGATTTTGGTTTTGTTTGTGCTAATATTTAATTGGAGGAAATTTCAGGCCTTCCATTGTTGGATGTTGGGCAAGTGGGCCAACAATTTAGTGATGATGGTGGGGTCCGGAGAGGGGCCATCTTCGATACAAAGGGATCTTTTGAGCAGTTTAGCCATCCCTTTGAAAATGCTGACAATCAAAAGAATGAGATGGTGGCCTGACATGAACTGAAACTTTTCCCACACACCGTACAGCATGCTCTGTTAAATTGATGTATTGTATTTGATAAAATACATGAAAATGCAGAGAATATGCCCAAATAGGATTTCTTCCAGAAAAACCAAAATAATCTTTCCTTTGCAATAAAATAGCAGAAAGGTTAACTTTCACCCAAACAGAGAAGCAAAAAATATTGTGCATTCTTGAAATAAAAAATAAAAGCAGAAAGGATAAAAACTCAGTAATTCTAGCAGCATTTGTCAGAGAGGGAGAAAGAAAGTCAATGTTTCAGGTCCGTGATCTTTCGTCCGTGATCTTTCATCCAAGCTGAAGTGTCAGAAATGCAATAGGTTTTAAATAGGTATGTGAGAGAAAGAGAAAAGACGGGGAAAAAGAAACAAAAAGGCAAGTTTGAGGTAGGGCAAAGGGCAGGATAGACAAAATGGGAAACAATTTTATGGAACAAAACCAAAGGGGCTAAGATATATCAAGAAACAAAATGTGTTTCCAAAGGTCGTATGAATAACAAAATAGCTGCCATCTGAAGAGAAAGTAAACAAGGATAGTGAGCAGAAAAATAAATCAACAGGAAAACGATGTGAAATGGGAGTAGGGTGACAACCTCAAAGCGATTAACTCAAATGTTGAGTCCATTGGCTCAGTCAAAAGATGAGGTGGTGTATCGTGGGCTTGCATTGAGCTTCATTAGAATACCATAGCAAGCCAAAGACAAAAGGTCAGAGGGGAAGAAAGGGAGAATTAAACTGACAGGGTAACTGACAGCTCGAAGTCACACTTGTAGACTGGTAGAAGTGTCTGCAAAGGTTCATTCAATCTGCATTTGACCTCGCAAATGCAGAAGGCACTGTATTGTCCACAGTGAATTCAGTAAGCTAAAATGGAAGTAGTGCAAGTAAATTGCAGTTTAATTTAGGAAGAGTGCTCTGGTGACTTTGGTGTGAAGGGAGAAGGCAAAACAATAGATGCTGCATCTCTTGCACTTGCATGGAAAGATTCACTGGAAAAAGGATTGGAGATGATTGGGTACTGCAATAGAGTATCTGGGAGGTAAATGTCCATTCAGAATGCTAAAGAGAAGGAAAGTGGCAGCTGAATTTGGTGACAGTATCATGCTGGAGGTCGACTGGTGTATAGATTGGATAGTGAGGATAAGGATTCTGCTGGAAAAGACAGATTGGAAGTGGGAATCACCCCCATATATCTCCTACTGCATTTTCATTTAAAATCTGGTAAGCCGAGAACATGTGTGTCTACATTAGGCCATTTTAGTTAGTTCGCCATTTTCAGTATTTTCAACAGGAGGTAAACTGGTGAAAGAATCCCTCTGAACCAAATCTCACCTTGTGTGCCCATGATCAGAAATCTAACCATGAATGCTGAAGTACAGCTTCTATGCCTTGATTAAAAATACACCGGAGGCATTCTAAACAATTGATACAATGCACAGCTTAATTTCTGAGCACTTGTTTCTCCAACATTAAAAATTCATAATGGAAGAGTCTCGTTTTGGTTGGTGGCAACAATAATAAATACAAATGCATTATTTACATCTATTTCTCAATGCATCGGTTCTAAAACTTTGTGTAAAGTGTAACATCCACCATTTCCCAACATGGTCCTAAGTTACTTGCCGTTTCAAACACCATAATTATTTACAGCTGGAAATGAGGTTAGGACAGATGTGTTATAAATTCTCTGGAGCTTACCAAGAGAACAGAAAAACAAAATCCAGGAGAAACTATACTGGTGCACCAGTAAGACATTTCATTAAGTTAATGTAGTGATGCACAGTTCAAATTTGTTTTCTATACATAAATATATTCAAACAGCAACACTTCTTGAGCATTATAAACAGCTCAAATTGTGGTCTTCATCATCACTATTACTCATTGCATTATGGAAGTTTAACGCAATCCAAGATATGTGCTGTACTTGACTCATCCTGATTCCCAGGATAGGATTCCTGTGAAGGCCCTTTATAATCATTCTTAAACAAATAAAAGGTAAGTTATGTTAACAACTTTTGTCTGTTTCTACCCATCCCTAACAAAAGAGTGGAGTTGCCTTCATTATGTATCAGCAATAGATATTATTGCATTAAAGTGTGCAGTTGGGAATTCAATACATGATACACGTCCTTAAAATCAACTACAGGCAATGCAACACAAGTGCCATCAACTATTGAGATAACAAAGTGTGGAGCTGGATGAACACAGCAGGCCAAGCAGCATCTTAGGAGCACAAAAGCTGACATTTTGGACCTAGCTTTTCTAATGAAGGGTCTAGGCCTGAAACGTCAGCTTTTGTGCTCCTAAGATGCCGCTTGGCCTGCTGTGTTCATCCAGCTCCACACTTTGTTATCTCGATTCTCCAGCATCTGCAGTTCCTATTATCTCTGCCATCAACTATCGGTCTTCTTGGAAAAGACAATAGCATAAATATTTTTAAAATGTAAATGCTCATTTCTTTTAAAAGCGAGGGAATCATAAAATCTTACTTGGTTGAAAATAGTTTTGCACAAGACCTTTGGCAATTCTCCTCTTTCTCCAATCATTAGAGATGTCTTTCCTTTGTAATTGAAGTGCACAACAGTACACAGTGACACAAGGTAGGATATTACAGAAGCTTATTTCACGTTGGGGAATTTCAGTGATTGCTGTTGTATAAACTGAGCTTGCATTTTCTGCTAAAGAATAAGATGAATGAACCATGCTTATGTTACAATATGTTTGATAACGTTTTATTAAACTATATAACACTTCAAACGCTTTCAGTGAAACAACTTACCTGACAATGTTGTATATGTTATAAAGGTAGCATACTTGTTAGTTGTAAACGGCTTGGAAATAAAGCTGTAACAGTAAACATAACCAGTGAGTTAACATATTTTTGGGAAATCTTCATTTACTTTAAAACTAAACATATCGCCAACTGAAGAGCTGACTTCTATTATCTTAAAAACAGCAGTGTGGGCAGGAAATGACCATGTTGTTCTGTAAACAGCAGAAATTTGCAGGCAGTTGTAGTGACATATTAAAAAGTATTTACCTTTCATTCAGCTTGTTAACAACACCTTGCTCTTCATTCAATGTTAGTACGTAAAGTGCAGATATCAAAATCACACTGTCACAAAAAGAATGTGTTATTTGTCACATAGCTAATCTATAAATAAAACTCTATAGATAGACAATTAACCTTTCTTACATGCAGTTAATTTGGCTTAGGTGTAAATAAAGGATTCAACTGATTCAACTTACTTATGCCCAAACTGTCCGAATTAAAAGCTGCTATTCTACTGTCGCTAACTGTTGCCAGAGCTGGGACACTGTTTAAATGCAACAACCCTATGAAAACATTATAAGAGAGCTGGACATTGTATTCTACAAGAGGTAGAGTTATCAGCATCTTTTACTTAAACTCAGAAACTAATATTGCAGATATGCATGCTTGATTTTCAGAAAACAAATGAAATATGGTCATACAAATAACCACTCCTCATCTATTGTTATTTATGGAGCCATAACAATTGTAGTATTATATATGCACTGTCCATCTATCAAGAGACAAAGATTCCGCTGACACTAACGCTGTTAAAATCAAATTCTAATTGACATGAGGAGGAAGTGTTAGGTGACGCATTTGAGGTGGTTAAACAAGGCAAAGGAATAAATGTTGAGGGATCTTAAATGTTCATAGATCCTTGAAAGTAGCAGGATAGCTTGTTAAGTTGGTTGAAAAGGCATGTGGAGTCATTTCGTTTAATAGCCTAGAAAATGAGATAAGCAACGTTATCCTGAAACTATAAAAATAATCAAAGGTCACAACCTAAGTACTGTTTGTAGTTCTAGACTGGAAAATTGCAAGTAAAGACATACTGGATAGGCTAAGACTGTTATCATTGGAACAGAGAAGACTTGGGGAGATTTGATTGAGATTGAACCTCAAAACATTGGTTTGTAGGTGCGGTGGGTAATTAAGGCGGCAAATGGAATCTTGTTTATTTGCTAGAGAGATGGAATTTAAAAGCAGGGAGGTAATGCTGTAGCTGTACAGGGTGCTGTTGAGGTTATAACGAGTACTGTCTATGGTTTGGGTTTCCTTAGTTGAGAGAGGATATACTGGCATTGGAAGGCATGCAGAGGAGGTTCACTAGGTTGATTTTGGTGTTGAGAGGGTTGGCTTATGATGAGAGATTGAGTAGCCTGGGTCTATACTCATTGGAATTTAGAAATAGGAAGGGAGATCTGACAGAAACACATAAAATTATGAAGCGACTAGAAGGCCCTGACCCAAAATGTTGACTCTCCTGCTCTTCGGATGTTGCCTGACCTGTTGTGTTCCTCCAGCTCCTCACTCTATTGACTCTGACACAGCATCTGCAGTCCTTGCTATCTCCAAGGGAATAGATAAGATAGAAGCAGGAGGTTGTTTCCATTGGCAGTTGAAACTAAAACTAGGGGGCACAGCCTCAAAGTAAGGTGGAGCAGATTTGGGACTGAATCGAGGAGGAACTCCTTTACCAAAAATATTCTACGGAATTCCCTGCCCAATCAAACCGATGAGGTGATCTCATTGAATGTATTTAAGGCAAAGACAGATAGTTCCTTTAGTGTTGAAAAAGCTAACAGCCATGGTGAGCAGGCAGGTAAGTGGAGCCGAATCCACAAAAAGGTCAGCTTTGATCTTAATGAATGGCAGAGCGGGCTTGATGGGCCAGATAAGTAATAGGAGCAGGAGTAGGCTATGTTCTTATATGAAAAATTGTGAGGGGCTTAAAAGTGGCAACAGGGCTTATTTACTTTAGCCGAGTTCGGGCCTTTGGGGCATTGACTTATAGAAAGATTAGAGGTGTGATGAGGACACATTTTTCACCCAGAAAGCAGTAGGGGTCTGTCTTCAAAGATAGTAGGAGCGGAGAACCTCAGCTCATTTAAAAGATGTCTGGTTGCATACCTCAAGTGTATTAACATAAATGTAATGCTGAAAAATGCTGGATGGCTAGTGCAGCTACAATGGACAAATGATCTTCTGTGCTGCAAGCTTTCTATGATTTCGATGATAACCAGAGGTTTTTCTCATGCCACAATATGAAGAATGACCATACAACCAGCATCAATGAGACAATTTTCTGACTCATCCAGTAAACCTTGCTTTCATTGGATACAAAATTTTAAAATGGTGGGAAGGAGCACATATGTGGGAAGTTACGATTTAAATTCTTTCACAAGATACAAGTGTCACTGGTTCACAAAAGAATTCCCTGCCTGTGGCTAGCTCTTATAGCCACAGTGTTTATATGGCTGACAGTTCAGTTTCTGGTCAATATTAACCCCAGAATTTTAAAATGAGGGGATTCAGCGATGAGAATGCCAATGAATGTCAAGGGGACTTGGTTGTATTCTCCCATTTTGGAATTCATCATTACTTGACGTTTGTATGGTGAAAATGTTGCCTTCCATTTAATGGCCCAAGGGTGGTTGGTGCCCAGTTTTGCTGCATTTGGGCATATCCTGCTTCTGTGTCTAAGCGGTCACAAATGGTGCTGAATATTTGTGAAAACACCCACTTGTGATCTTATGTTGGAGGAAAGGTCACTGATGAAATAGTTGAAACTGGAACACTACCCTAAAAAGCTCCTCAGGATTGAGATTATTGACATCCAAAAAACAACAACGTCTTCTTTGGTGCTAGGTACGAGTCAGGATTGAAGAGAGTTTTCCCCAGTTCCCATCAATTCCCGTTTTGCTGGGATTCCCTAATTCCACACTCAGTCAAATGCTGCCTTGGTGACCAAGGGCAGTCACTCTGACCTCACCTCGGGTTCAGGTATTTTGTCCACATTTGGACCAAGGCAGTAATGAGGTCATGAGACGAAGGATTGGCAAGTGCCAACTCAGCATCAGTGAACAGATTAATCATTTTTCCCTGCCCCAGTAAAGCAGCTTTCTCCAATCATCTACTTCTAAGTTTTTAAAAATAGCATCATCTAAATACTACTTCATGTTGTTACATCTTGTATTTTTAACTTTGTGGCATTTTGCACTAATTGATGAATACTAAACTAGATGTTGCACACCTATTTACTGTAATAGGAGGTTGCTTGCAATCCTGGTCAGGAGAAACAGTGAATAGATTCTTCATTAGAAGATAATATGAAAATGGAAGATCATTTCTTTATTTACATTGCTGCAATGGATGGAGTAAAGAGCAGCCATTGACAAGATTTGGAATGGATTGCTTCTCTCATCCAAGAAACAGTAAGCAGGATGTTATAAGTAGAACAGCAAGTTAAATATGTTTTCTTTAACTCCCTGGCTGGGGTAAAAAATAAAGAGTTAACAGACCAGGGGCTGCTATCATAGTCTTGAACTAGAAGCTAAAATATGTAGAACTTTGATGACATATTGAGAAACTGCTGCATAATATATACCAGGATTAGTTTCTTACCAAAACGCCATGAGACCCAATAGAGACATGATGACAATATGGAAAACCTTCTGCAGCGAGCAATGTTGGTTAAAGTAGGCCTGGATTACAAATAATTTGAAAAAAGGAAACTGTTTTTACATTGAGATTAGCCAACTTTCTAATACCAGAAGCCTCTGTAGAATTTTAAGAAAGGTCAAGTTTCACAGGTAGTTTAAAAGATTACATGTTACTAACAAGAAAATTAACATGTTGAGCAATGATACCATTAAAAATTATATCATTTTCATGCATTAGGGAAATACAAAACAAAATTCTAGTGAAAATGGAATAATACACTTGCGCTGAATTTCACCTGCGATATGGGTAATACATGCAAGATTGTGTGTGAGAGAAATGATTCTTCTGGAAATTTTGATAAAGCCACACTCAAATGGTTTATCAGAAACTAATCCACATGCTATTGCCTCAACAACTTTACTCCGTGTCTTTTCAAGAACACTTCCTTAATCCATTTTCACAATTTGTGTGTTGGCTTCACCAGTCAACAAGATTTGAATTTAATTTAATTATTAGGATGTACCTTTTTCTCTATTGGTTTTCAACTGGAAGCAAATAAGTCAGGTATGAATAAGGATGTAATCTAATATGGCTCGGCTACAAGGCAGGATGGGAGGCTGGATAAACATAGAACCGGGAGGAGCAGCACAAAGATTTGATGCTGATTCTAAATTTTGCCAACTGCAGGAGACCTTTCAATGTGGAGTTATGACTACAATGTAGCAGGAAACTAGCTGTGCATGTTATGTAGGCAATTCACAATGAACCAAATGCAATCAAGTGAGATTTAGTGCAGTGTTCAGAATTGAATGAACAACACATTGGGATCACAGGCATTCAAATTCCTGATCACAGCCTAATCAGAGCTGCCTCCAGTGTGCTTTGAATGGTGGGAAGGAAGGAGAAATCCAACTCTGGGGCAAGAGGCAGAGGTCCAAACTTAGGGGAAAAGAGCAGCTCTGCGGAGCAGAAATCCGCGGGCCGAGAAACTGAGGGACGAGAGTCAGTGGGTCATCTCAAAGGAGAATGGGAAACAGTTCTCAGGATCCACGGTTTCAATTGTGGCCATGGCTTCACAGCACTGCAGGTGTAGGTGTGATGCTATAGTGTCCAGCTGGATTCATGGGAACCAGGGAATAAAGTCCTGCAAGGACATTGTGCGATAAAGGACAATAGCATCAGGGTGACGGATCCAGCCAGGCTTACCGCAGCAGATGTGTCATAAAGTTGCATTGACCTTTTATGTACCTAACTCCTTCCAGGGATCCACCGGACACAGGTGTGCAGGAACCCTTGGCAACTCATTGCTGCACTAAAGACATTACCAATGCATAGATCAAGATGAGCAGAGAGTTTGTGTACTATCAAACTGACCCTAACAGCCAGGCAGAGAAGTCCATTGGCTTCATTGGGTCCATTGCAGTAATTTCTCAAGTGAAGTGTGTAACAGATTGCATGCATGTGGTTCTCACAGCTCTTTCAAATCAGCTGTTTTTGCTGCTGTACTCATAGGCTTTGATAGTCTCATGGTTGCTGACATCCATTGCTATCCCCATCCAGGTTTCTTTGCTCTGGCAGGAAAATGCCATCTTCCAGGCAAAAAGGAAAATTAGCTTCCATCTTTCATTTGCAGCCTGGAGGAGAACCTGCACCTTGTGTTTCCCATAGGTGTGTTGGCAGCAGCCTGCTTGGCTCCTCAGTTGAGCTAAAGTGGGTAAAGGGTCTTCAGAATGGCTCAGTGGAGCTTGAATATTAAGGGAGCACTGTATGCAGGCCAGTCAGTCCTTTTAAAGAAGTCAGTCTCTTTCTTTCTTCCAGAGTCAGGTGGTGCTAGGTTCAGTGCTTCATTGCCCATCCCAGACTCAGTACATCAATCCACATGAATTGGCTGACCGTCTCAAGACTGCAGTTGGTTACATTCTCTGATTGCAGATGGAACCTACTTCTGGCTTCACTGCTGAGACCTGCACAACAGGAATTAACATTAACCTAGATATGCGTACACTATTTTGATGCAGGCTTTGGGCTGGAGTTTTGTGAAGTTTAAGATGACTCCGAGGGATTTAAAAGTTGGAGGATAGGACCTGGTTGCTGAAGTCCCAGCTTCCTTTTCTACTAAGAAATTGGCCCCATTTGCATCAGATTCTATTTGCAATGATCAAGCAGACAACAGTTCTACCTGATCAAGGAGCTTTCTAATGTGCAGTAAGGAAGCCAAGTATTAATAGAATAAGTGCTCTTTAAGTGTAGTTAAGATCTATATAACTGTCATGTTTTGAAGTCGTTTTTGAAATGCCCTACTCTAATTATTTTCTTTTTCTGCCCTATTCTATTTTTTTTAAAATACATAATTTATCATCACACACAACTGAATAACTTTTCCACCACCAAATCACCATGTCCTTTTTTTGATCTTTAAACTTTTAACCATCACCAGTAATCTTCCCAGCAGCCAATTTGAAGTTTACGAGCAAAGCCCATTATGGGCGATGCAAATCATCAAAAATGAGGGGGCGCCGGTATGGAGCGAGGGAAGGAACTAAATCAAAATCGAATTGGAGGAGGAAATAAAGGACTATATGCCCATGTGGTGCCTAGCTCTCCTTAAAGGCATCGAAAGCATTGATGGACAACACATGTTATTTCTCCTATAATACCCAGACGTGAACAGAACAGCAGAAAAGGGACAAAACAGTCGGCAGATATGACCCTCTTCACAGTCCGCTGCCTGAGCCTGTTTATAGCAAGCCTGGTATGCCTACTTTGCAATTTTTCACTTTTCTTTAGTATTATCACACACAACGGAACAGCTTTCCCAACTCGAAATCACCATGACTATTTTTTGGGGTTTTTTAAAAACTATTAATGATCACCAGTAATCATCCTACTCTAGCTATTTTCTACTCAACCTGTTCAAAGATGCTGTTACACACTTCTGGAGGAGGTGGGACTGGAATTTGTTATAGGTGGCCCTGGAGGAGAGGTGCAGTTATGAGGGCAAAAGGACGTAACAACCTTCGTCTCACTTGTTTTAAAGTCCCAGGGAACCTGCCCCCTAGAGTTACCTACTCTCAGCACTGGGCTTCACCCTCTCCTGCATTCACAGTCCCACTCCCTCATAATTCTGATACAAAAATCCTGGAATTTCAAACAAAACCTCTTCCACAATGCTCACCTCTCCACAGGAAAGGAACTCATGAAATAACATCATTTATACATGCTCACACATACCCTGTGTTTGGCCATAACAGGCTTCTTTGGTGTCATTGTGCTTGTCCGATGAAATATGCTTAAAAAGAAAAGAAAGTTAACGAATCTGAGCTTCTCTTTTGACATGCTAAAAAAAATCATTTTTAAGACAAAAAAAATGCATGCTACCCAGCAAATTGTGTTTGAAGAGTCATGTATCTGCAACTCAGCACATGATTGAAGATGAAGGCTTGGTCACATAGGAATTGAGAAATGGAATTGGCTGGGTTGAAGAGAAAGGTGGGGTATAAGCAGGATAAGAGAGTGTGATAGATAGTAATAACTGCTGATGCTGGAGCCTGAGGTAACACTGTGGAGCTGAAGGAACACATTAGGCCAGGCAGCATCAGAGGAGCAGAAAAGCTGTCATTTTGGGTCGGGACGCTTCTTCAGAAATTTCTGAAGGATTTCTGAAGAAGGGTCCAGACCCAAAATGACAACTTTCATGCTCCTCTGATGCTGCCTGGCCTAATGTGTTCCTCCAACTCCACACTGTATAAGGGTGTGAGAATAATGTAGGAATTCACAATGGAGACCTAGCAGTGAGTTTGGCTTTAATTTCCCTTCATCCCATGTAAATGACTTTTAAAAAAGTAGCTAGAATTGGCAAGATTTTAAAAAAAACCACAATCAGCCACACTAAACTCCCAACTTTCCCCAGAATAAAAGGAAGCATTCAGCAGGATGCCAGCTTCTTGCAGAGATAGAGTTTCATGGATTTGTACATGAACATCTGAGGTGATGTCACTGAGATCTCAGAACTCATATGCTCACGCTCTAATAAGCTGTTGGACACTGCACAGCATAGGACTCTGTGTTGATGCCTGAACCAGCATAGTGCAATAATAAACATGTCGTTTAATAGTTACTAAGAAGTCTGGACTGAGCTTAAACGAGGACTCAAAGAACCCACATAAAAACACAATCATGCATTCTCTCAATCTACGATCTTATTTATACATTTTAAATAAATAAAACAGAGAGAAAGGAAAGGTTTTTAAAAACATGATGGTCACAGAAATTTGAGGGTGCATACATGAGGATCAATGGTCAGCACAACATCGTGGGCTGAAGGGCCTGTTCTATGCTGTACTGTTCTATGTTCTATGTTCTATGAATAAAGCTAATATTATCTCTGATTTGAGAAAGAATACAGAATATCACGGGCACATATTCATTGTTGTGATGAATTATTAATATGCTGTTTCACACAGCCAAATGATGTAATTAATCATATTATAGAATATGTTTCTAGCAATATTTTAGTAACTTTTACAAATTAGTTGAACAGTATAACAGTATATAATTGTAATACTACGATGCAATGGTCATAGAAATAACCTGTTAAACAAAATGCAACCTTTCTTTTAATTTTTTTTGCTACATTAATTTAGTTTCCCTCTCTTTTGCTGCATGGACACTCATCCAGCTTCACGGCAAAGAGGACTTTGGCATTCCCCAGATAATTTTAGTGTGAGTGATTGTCCATTGACTGATATTAGACTACTTTACTCCTCTTAACATCAGCCTTCCGTAAGCAATTTCAGCACCAAATACCAATAATAATTAAGATGGGAACTTCAGAGAATTGCTTCATTCCAAAACCTGGGAATACATGGTCATTTTTGTGGATTTCTCTCTTCTTCTGGCTCGACTTGCCAAATCACTACAGAACTATGGAAATTCTTATGTGGTCAAATGCCACATTCTGCAGTGAAATTGCCCACTTAGGGCCACAAAGATAATTCTTTTTTCCTGTGAAGTTCATTAACACAGGACATAAATTGCAAAGTACTCGGGAATCTTTAACTTGTTTGTCTTCTCTCTACCTATCATCTTCTCTATCCATCTTCGATCCACCTCCCCCCGTCCCTATTTATTTCTGCGCACTCTCCCCTCCCCCATTTCTGATAAAGGGTCGAGGCGCGAAATGTCAGCTTTTGTGCTCCTAAAATGCTGCTTGGCCTGCTGTGTTCACCCAGCTCTACACTTTGGTATCTAGTATACACACCTGCCGTGTTTATCATTTGTCCTAGATTTCACACTCCCAATCCACTTCAGCTTGGCAAGATTTTTGTTCCAGACTTCTAATTCTTGAATTCTTTTTTCAAAGTTGTCAGTTAGCTTACATAATTCTTTCACTGCTCCCACATTCTCCATGAAAATCTGTTCCTGTGGGAAATAAACAACATTCTCCTTCAGCTGACAAAAAAAGGGGAGAAATCCACAAATCTGCACAACAGTTGGAGTAACAGTAGGACTAATAGCAGCATCGATTTTCTTTACAATCATTAACCCCCAATCAAATGTCTTGTAAACAGAGAGAAGGCTTAAGTTGTCGTCATGACAACCACTGGGCTAAAAATATTCGAATGAGAATCTGCTTTAACTTAAGTAACTTTTATGTGTGTTTGATAGTTCATTCATAAGTTCCCTATGTGTGCGTTTGGTATAAACAATGGTGGTATCAAAGTAAATTTGCTGGATTTGTTAAGGCTGGAATCATATAAAATGAGTCTTTTCAAGGTGATGGTCTGAATAATAAAATAGAATACAAGAGGAGTTTTAAAGCCGCTGAAATAGACTGACAACTAGTGCAGTGAATGGAGTCTTGGTAAAGCTGTTCAGTACAGGAAAGAGAATATTCTTAATTAGAGAGTGCAGAAATGCAAAATTAATTTTAATGCAGGAGAATATTGAACAAGCCTTGGGCATGATCTTAAGAAAACAAATTAAGTTGAACAAACATCCTCTTGTCTTAGTCTTTTGTGCTAAAGGCAGGTCTTTTGGAGCATGCTGGAGTAAATTGCAAACCATATTTATCTTAGAATGAAAAAAGGCTGAAACCAATAAGCAATTATCGTATTAGAAGTTAACAATTTCACATTCTTCACAATGAGTACTTAAACAATGTTATAAAAATGAATGAGTGAAAGGTGTCTTACAACTCTACATTCATTTGATCTTCATTAGATATTTGTAAATGTCGTAGCGTGCAATCTGGCTTTAATTTCACTAAAAGTCTCAACTAGTTTCTCAATTATCAAATACAAATTGGGTTCCAATCACTCCCTTGTGATTTTTTTTCAGAAGATCTTTCATGGCAAGCATATGTCCAAACAGTTTTGTTAACATGCTGACAGACAGCTTTTCAAGAGAAGAATTAAAGAATTAAACTCAGGCATCAGTGTTGATTCAAGTACTAACAGGCTAAATGCCAAGGAGTCTGTGGATTGAAGTCAAAGGAATTGCCAATATTTTTGAATGATTTGTAATCTGAAATAGTCACAAATATTAGAAAATCCAAATTCTATTACTTTGTCAACCATGAGGAAATTCTCTATTTTGTCACCATTGGTATAGGTGATATCCCCGACATCCCTTACAGCAGTTGGTAGGATTTCCTTCACTTCCTGCGCTATTATACCTGTTTAAAACAAAGATCATTAGGCATGAAGCTTGCTAGACTTGAAGATTACACCATGCAATTAGCATTATAAGCATTTTTATAAAGTCATTATAAAAGTGAACCATATTAATGTATTTCATTCATATTTCAGAATTAGATTAAAATTTTATAAGTTGTTTTTAAACCTGATATTGATTCAACAGTTTAATATTTTATAATCTCATCTTAAAGATTGTCATATGTAAAAGAAGTCCAGTTTCCTTAATTATTGGTGTAGCAAGCATCACTAAACGTGACATCAATTCAACACTGGTTTACTTTTAGCCATTGAATTAATTGCATCCCGCTGAATGAACAAATTTTCTACAACAGTATCACATCCCGAAATAAACAGTGTGTTGGTCAAACAAATTAAATTCCATCTTAAGGAATTCAATACAGTCACAAAATATACCAGCATATTTGTTGTTATTTAATCATAGAATCCCCTATGGTGTGGACACAGGCCCTTCAGCCCAACAAGTCCACACTGGCCCTCAGAGCATTCCACACTGACCCATACCCCTCTAACTCTCATAATCTACACACCTCTGAATACCAGGGGCAATTTAGCCTGGCCAATCCACCTAGTCTGCACATCTTTAGGACTATGGGAGGAAACCTACGCAGACACAGGGAGAATGTGCAAACTTCACACAGACAGTCGCCCGAGGGTGGAATCAAACCCGTGTCCCTGGTGCTGTGATGCAGCATTGCTAAACACTGAGCCACCATGCCGCCCTCCCCTAAAGTGCAGGTTTGATATTTACATCACCTCCTCCATCTGGTAGAGTGGTCTATATTCTTATACCTCAATTGAGTAGTATTTCTGAGTTTCTTGTTAGATTTATTAGTGACCTATACTGAAGGCTCCTAATTTGAGACAGCCAGAAATCTTCTCAAACTTTTAACACCCAGAAAACAAGAGATACTTTACATGTAGCAAAAGCACCAAAAGATGCTGTGTAAATGGTAACAAAATGCTTTTGGAGAAACTGTTTGCAAGGACAAGAAATTAAGATAAATGGGCAAAGTACTACGGTGCAAGTGAATGGTTAAAATTTGTTCCTGACCAAAATGTATACAGAGACATCAATTTTCCTAGCTCATTAACCTGCCATTACTAGTTTCTGGATTCTGTATACGCTATGTATTTCCATGACAGGTTAAAACAAACAGGATGAAGTGGGAATTTGTCACATAATACATTAGTAGAAGGGGTAAGCTATGTTGTTTTGGCAGCACAGTAACAAACAAGTGCAAAAAAGGATACAAACTGAGAGATATTAACTGACAATACAGTTTGATAGAAGATAAATTAACCCAGTTACCCCATGTAAAAGATGTAGAGATTAACCATTATTGCAGCTATGTGTGAATTTTCAACTATTGGAGAATGGAGGGGGAGGTGAAGTAGATACACCATCATTGCTTTCAGTGACTGAGTTCTGAGAATTTGACTCAGCAGCAGTAAAAGGAATGGTAATGTAGATCCAAGTCAGGATGGTGCTGCTCGGACTGGAACTTGCAGATGCTGATACCACCTTCCCTGACCCCGCATCATCTTGGTGGAAGAGTTTGGGTTTTATAAGGTCCTGTTGAGGGAGCCTCAGTAAGTTATTGCAGTACATCTTGCAGGTAACACAGCCTGTGCTATGTCTGGCAGTGGTGGAGGGAGTGAATTTTGAAACCAGTAGAATAGGATTCCCAATAAGCAGGATACTTTGTCAGATTTTCTTGAGTGTTGGTGGGGTTGCACTATAGCCTGTTCTGCCAGGTAGGTGGAGAGTATTCCACACTCCAGTTGATAATGGGAATTGCAGATGCTGGAGAATCCAAGATAATAAAGTGTGAAGCTGGATGAACACAGCAGGCCAAGCAGCATCTCAGGAGCACAAAAGCTGACGTTTCAGGCCTAGAACCCGAAACATCAGCTTTTGTGCTCCTGAGATGCTGCTTGGCCTGCTGTGTTCATCCAGCTTCACACTTTATTATCTTCTATTCCACACTCCAGCTTTGTTTTTTGTAGATGGACAAAATCGTGAGTTAGGAGGCAAGTTACTTGCTACAGAATGTCTAGCCTCTAGCCTACACTTTTACCAACGGTCTCATATGGTTGGTCTAGATCATTTACTCGTCAATGGTAATGTCTTGTTACCCTCTCCCACCCCAGCATGTTAATAGCAGGAGATTTAGTGAAGGGAAATGGTTTGCTTCTCTCATTAGAGATAGTTATTGCCTCGCATTTGTGTGGTGCAAATGTTACTTGTTACTCAACAGCCCAGCCTGAAAGCTGTCTGGTCTTGCTGCAAATGGAGCTGGACTGCTTCAGTATTTAACAAATCACAAATGGTGCTGAAGATTGTGCAATTATCAGTGAACATTCTCACTTCTGACCATGGGATGCAGATAATATGACTCTACTTAGAAAAAAAAATGAGTAATATCATAATTATCAAATAAGATGAAACCAAATTAGATCATTACACAAAACTACGACACAATTATAATTGATAATGCACATAAAGCAAGTGATCCCTGAACATTAAATATCTCATGTGTAGAAATGGGAATTAGTAATTCTGTCCCTCTAGCCACACTGAAATTATTATGATCATTATAACCCCAACCTAATATGGTTTCCTGTTGTGATATGCCAATGATGCAACCATTAGACAAGCAAAGACAGATTACAGACAATAGTTTTGTGGTCTGTCCTCTTTACCAATTAAATGCTTATCACACTGGTGCCTGTAGTCATGTATGTCACTTACTGTATTTGCTTTTACATGCGCCCATCACACCAAATTAACAATAATAGCATGAAAATAAGATACTCTATGGAATATTTTCAGAACACTTAATAAAACTGAGCCATATTACCAGTCTCATGAGGATGGTCTACTCCCATTTTTGATGCAAAGTCAGGCTTGTAATCGTACTCCACCAGCCTCATTTGTGTTATCCGTTTTAGTTGTTCTGTTGTATCAACCTACAAGATAAAATGCTTGCAAGGAATCAGGTCCTTACATTTTGTAGAAGTCACGCAAAGACAGCTTTCCATGACAGTACTGGCAAAACTGATTGTAAGGCATGAAATTCTGAACATATTAAAAGATTCACATTTTTCTTCCTCTGGAAGAAGCTGTCTACTCTTTTAGTGCAACAGCAGCAACAATTTCTTTCACTTCCCTAATAGCAAGCTCTCTCAGATGTATGCGCTACCAGAAATGTTTCTGATGACCTTACTCTTCAGCAAAGTAGGTTAGAATGTGAGGGAAAGGGAAAGAGAGAAAATGCCCTCGTTCTGACAGCTGACAACTGCACTGAAGTAGTAAATCAATTTCTTTGTACATTGAATGCGTACTCACCTCATGAATGTTCTGTTTAGCTCGCATATCAGATGGATGCATGACTGATCCCATTACCTTTACATTACCACACACAACCAATGCCTCATCTGGAGTATCTGTATTGATTCCCACTTGACCATGGCAGATAATTGTGTTTGGAGCATTCCCTTGTTGCCATGACCCCACACGTTCATTTTCAAATTGACTAGGATTTGAAGCCTGAAAGACGTCAAAGTACAAATCTTCAAATTCCTGAACGGGAGCTCTAGATATTATATCAAGACACAAGTAATCAAGGAATAATTTTGTGCAACTTTTTATGTGTAAAATTAAATTACAAGACCATTGCTATCTTTTCTTTCATTGCAAAAGTAACATTTCAAGATAATCCTTCATAACATGCAGAAATGATTTTCTTTCATTGCATCAAGCAGCAAAATTAATCCTGACTAATACCACAGTGTTGTTTGTAAATACACTGGTTTTTCTTTTACTCTGGTTGTGAACCAAAATGGGAAAAGGGATTCAGCCTTACAAACTTATAAACAAGCAACTTTACAATTCGAGCCTTCCCTATTATTTAGTAAGATCATGGTTGATCTGATTTTAACATCAACTATATATTCCTGATAATCTTTCATTCCCCAGTTAATCAAGAATCTATCCACTTAAGTTTTCAAATATTTAAAGACTTTTCAACACTGTTTTTGAGCAAGGAACTCTCAAAGACTCTCAAATCTCAAAGAGAACATGTTTCCTCACCTATATCTTATATGAGGGCAACAGCAACCTATCTTTGTGTGTCATCAGCAAATTTAATTACAATACCTCTGGTCCCTTCATCCAAATCATTTTTATGTAAAGAGTTGAGGTCCTAGTACCAATCCCTGCGGCACACCCCTTGTGACTTCCTAACAGCCTGAAGGCAACTCTCTGCTTTCATTTAACTAGCTAATCTCCTATCCATGCCAAGTTGTTAACCCCAACACGATCTTTAACATGACATCAAATGCCTTCTGGAAATTTAAGCACAATGAAACCACAGGTTCTCCTTTATCCACAGGACAAGTTGTATCTTCAAAGAACTCGAATAAGTTAGTTAAACAGGATTTCTCATTGACAAAGTCATGTTGGCTCTGTCTGTTCACTTATCTGATCTACCAAGGAAATTGGGGAAAGAGATGTTGCAGTTTTACAACAAGTTACTGGAACACACTGGGAGTTGTATTTGTAGCGTTGCCTTCCTCCAGTATTGAGACTGGTACAGAGAGATGATGCTGGAGACTCATCAGTGTGTGTTCAGGGCAGTTTTGTCCAAAGGCAGACTGTTGTTTCTTTCAACCAGGACTGGTTGACAACACATTTCAGACTGGCTCCTGGACAGGTGAACATTACTGCAGCAGAAAGCCTCAAAGCCTTGTAAAAAGACAACACATCTCTTTCCATACAGAACAGTAATAAAGAACTGGAAGATAGCTAGCTGTTTTCACTCACCATTTGCTTATTAGCCACTACTTGTAACCACTGATGGAAATACTGAACAATTAGTGTGCCAACTGCCCTCTGTCTTCAGGAAAGAATTGAAAGGACTTGGAAGAATAAGACCAGACACTAGAAGGACTTAGAACAATAGTCATAGACTCTGAAGAAGCAAAACGACAACTCATCAAATCCCATGAACTAGTGCTATTGGACTCTGTTCTTCTAACAGTTTTTTTCTTCAACCAATACCATCTATGTTTGTTCTATTCCTCATTGCCTATCTGCATGTGTGTAGAGATTTAAGGAGGGGTAGAGTTATAAGTTGATAATTCATATTTTGTTTGCCCATGCTTAGAACTGATTTTTTTGTAATAAATAATTTTGGGTAAATACAGAAATCCGGTCAACAGCTTCCGTTAATCTGAGTTCATCAGAAAGGGAAGTTGAGGACTTTGTGTAATTTGATGAAAGCATTTAACATTTTTCATGACCCTGGGGGTAATTGCATTCAAGTTTCCTTGATATGCTACTATGCAAAACCAAACTGCAGTTGTGGCTTTGTACAAATGTGAAGATATTTTATGAATAAAGTATAATTTTAAAATATAAAAATCACCACACTGTCCCAAATGGGTCTGGACTTGACTGGCCCTAAATAACTGCTATTAGACATGACCAACAAAAGCATAAATATGGTTTAAAAATATACACTTGTGTTCAACCATAATAATGTGATAACGATTGAAATTTTGTTTAAAAAATCTTGACAGCTGTTGTTGTCAGTCATTTCATTATGTTTTTGCCTTTTGATAAACGTGAGACAAATGATCCAATTTTAAGTTTTAGCTAAATAATTTTATATAATTTTCTATTTTATTCAAAGTTATTTTGGTAAACGCAGCTGAATTTCATCATACTTACCCGCACAATTATTTTTTCAGATGCGTGAGCAGCCAATAAATAATTCTGGTTTTGACTGCCTGCATACAGACCAACTACTAGCATAAAGTATCTAAAACAGGACAAAGTCTGATTAGAAATACATCCTTTCATTATTAAACATTGGCCATTACAATGAGTTCAGTGATCATTTTTCAAAATCATTAACATTGAAAAGACAAAAATTGAGATGCAAAGAAACAATGAGTACTTGCCCAACAGGTTTATCAGCAATACTTTCTGTTGACCTTCCTTTCAGGTTGTGATTAATACAGTGTGTCAAACAACATATCTATGCTGTCTCTATATTTTGTTATATATAGATCACATATACCTTTGATCAGGATTAGGTTTACCCTTCTTCCTCATGTTGTTTGCTGTTGTTTCACCAAAGTGCAATCTTCCTAAAGTTACTTTTGTGGTTTGGTTTCCTGGCAAATCAATCCTTATTCAAAAAAAACACTGAATTCAGTATAAACCATGAAAGTTTCTGAGTAAAATGCAAGCTAATTGTTAGATATTCTATCTAAAATACTATTTAACAGAAACTTGCAGATTTGCAGCATTGAATCGACCTGGATATCAAGCTCTTTACAATAGAATCATACAGATACAAGAGTATAAAATTGTGAAGCTGGAGGAACACAACAGGCCAGTCAGCATCAGAGGAACAGGAAAGCTAATGTTTTGAATTGAGAACCTTCTTCAGAAATGGGGGAAGGCTAGGTGGCTCTGAAATAAATAGAGAGGAGGGTTGGGGCTGGAGAAGGTAGGTGGGCTGGCGATAGGTAAATACAGGTAGGCAATGGTGGGGGTTGGTCAGTAAGGTGGGAGGAGCTGATAGGTGGGAGAGAAGACGGACAGGTCAAGGTGGTGGGGATGAGCAGGAGGGTTGATCATGGGATGAGGTCGGGGTGGGGAGATTTTGAAGCTACTAAAGTCCACATTGAGACCACTGGGTTGTAAACTCCCAAGGCGGAATATGAGGTGCTGTTCCTCCACTTTCCGGGTGGTGTTGTTGTGACACGGGAGGCGGCCCAGGATTGACATGTCAACCTGGGAGTGGGAGGGGGAGGGGGAGGGGGAGGTGAAGTTGTGACTGGGAGGTGTTGTCATTTGTCACGGACCGAGCGCAGGTGCTCTACAAATCCTTTTGTCACAAGTATTTCTATTACAACTTGACAACATTTCACAAATGTAAGGAGACACTGCAGTTAAACAGAACCCAAGCAGAATTGAGAACTATGGATAATAATGCCAGCTTGCTCAGCAAATTATAAACCAAATGCTGCATTACTTCTGGTATCAGCAATTATTAAGTACTAGGTTCCAAAATACTTTATTTTATTTGGAGTAATTCTGTTGTGTTTGGTTTAGTAGTGAGTGGCAAGTGAATGATTCTAATCAATTACACTTGTCTGCAGAATATTTTTTATCTTAAGCTTCAACCAATAGACATTCAAATAAGCACCAATGCTCTCTACAAGGAATCTTAGATATGTGAACAACATAATTAAAGGTGAGTCTTATTTCCAACAGGATTGAAGAACTCTCATCAAGTCTTGATCAAGAAGTGTGTCTTAAAATGTGTTTTTAGTCATTTATAAGATGTGGGCTTTGCTTGGTCCAGAAGGCAGGTAAAATTCAATTGTGTTATTGAGGGTCTGAAGATGCATTTAATCGTAGAATTCCTACAAAAATCCCTTTGGCCCAACAAGTCCACACTAACCCTCCAAAGAGCATCCCACCCAGACCCATTCCCCCATCCCTGCATTTCCCATGACTAACCCACCTAACCTAAACATCCCTGGGTACTACGGTCAATTTAGCGCAGCCAATCCACCTACCTTGCACATCTTTAGACTGTGGGAGGAAACTCACAGAGACACAGGGAGAATGTACAAACTCCACATACACAGTCAGCCAAAGGGGAATCGAAGCTGGGTCCCTAGCACTGTGAGGCAGCTATACTGACTACTGAGTCACCTTGCCGCCCAGAAAAGCACCTTTTTTCCTCTAAAAGATATTAGTTAACCAGATCTCTAACTATCAACAGTGATTACATTGTAACCATTTGGTTTCTATTGAATTCTAATTTCATCATTATTGGGATTTGAACCCATGTTCCCAGAATATCAACTTTAAGTTCTGGATTATTAGCCCAGTGACATTTTCACACTGCAACTGTTTCCCCCTGAATCTTGTAAAGAAAGTGACAGAAAGGAAATGCCAGGTAGATCTAAGAGACAGAAAAAGTATTTCTAAAATTTCCATTAAATCTCCAGTAATGTATAAAAACTGAAGGGATGAGATTCCAGATGTGTAAAATGTTGATTTTTCAAGAGGAGATAAGTTACATAGGACTTAACACATTGTTCAGACTTGACCGGACAAATTCTTCCAATGAGTTTCTAGTCAGTGACTACTTTAAATTCATACATCACATTTCAGTCCCAGAGATTCTGCTCTCTGCTGTAGGTTAGGAGCAGGCCAAAATAGACAAGACATTCCTGATTTGTGCATTTAATGTCACAAATTTATTGCTGGAAACTGCTGTATGGCTTACTCTTTAAAACAAAATGTAATCTCCGATTGTAACTGTTTTTCTGTATATTCGAGGCTTTAGCATAAATTGGAAAGGTAATTATGTCATACAACTCAAAAAAACGGCAATAATATGAAGCATTTTACCTGACTGGATCAAAAGGTTTCTTGCTCCGGTCTGATTGAGACTGTTCAATGGTGATGATGATCTGATTTGTGGTCTCAGCCTGCAAAGAGACATTTCAATCCTGTAAATACTTCACTTGTAAGTATGAAAGGAAATATTACAAAGTTACACAGGAAAAATTAGCTGAAAACATCAATAAAAAATTATGGAAAAAATAATTAGTGTGCAGAGTGGCAGACTTAAAAAATGCAAACGAGGGTATGGTGTCTGAAGATGATGAAATTAAAGTACTTCTGGTTTATTTGCAAAAATATTTGCACAAGAAATGTAGAGAAAAATATTAGAATTATGGTTACAGTTGAAAGTTGATGCAGATTGAAACAAGTGTTACAGCCACAAGAGAGGTCATAGAGGGGAGCTTGTCGAAGTTCAAGGCAGATTACCATTAGAATCAGTAAAGGGAAAATTGATACTGCTCGAAAGAGAATGTAAATTACAATGGTACAATGAGCTGGCTATAATAAATTGGGGAATGTTACTTAAAGGGATGATGGTGAATGGACAATGACAAGCACATGGATAAACTACAATTGTCCATTCCTGTCTGCCACAAAAACAAAAAAGGACAGGTTGCTCACCATGGCTAACAATGGGAATTAGGGGTGATATTAGATCCAAGGCAGGGGCACACAAATTGGCCCAAGAAAAGCAGCAGATCTGAGGATTGGGAGCAGCTCAGATTTCAGCAAAGGGGGTCAAAGGAATTGATTAAGGGAAAAACAAGAGCACAAGGGCAATGTAACAGGGAACATACCTAAGAAGCTTTTATAATCAGCTTGTATGTAAAAAGTAAAATATCAGTGAAGAACAAAGTAGATCCTTTACAGTCAGAAACAGGGGAATTTATAATAGAGAACAAAGATGACAGGCCAGTTAAACACATTCTAGTTCCATCTTCACAAAGGAGGGCAGAAATGATATCCCATGAACATTGGGGAACACAGGGTCTAGGAAATCAGTACGAATAGGGGAATTGTCTTGTAAAATCAATGGAATGAAAAGCAGATAATTCCCCCGAGCCCAATACATTTCAGAGTACTTAAGGAAGTGGCCCTAGAAATATGGATGCATTGCTGGTCATCATTCAAGATTCTAGAACCATTCCTATGGATTGGAGTGTAGTCAATGTAAATCCCCTTTTAGAAAAGGTGGTAGAGGTAAAACACAATTGCAATCTAGTTACCGTGACATCAGAAGTGGGGAAATTACTGGAGTCCATTACAGAAAACTTCAGAGCATAGCACATGAAAAATAGTGACTGGATCGGTGAGAGTCAGCATAGATTCATGAAAGCAAAATTGTACTGCACAAATCTACTGCGATGTTTGGGTGATTTAACAAGCATAGCTGATAACTGACAGCCAGTGGATATGGCTTGGACTTAGATTTTCAGAGGCTTGTGAAAAGGCACATAATCAATTAGCATGTACAACTGAAGTGCATGGGATTGGGAGTACTTTACTGACATTATTAGAGAACTGGTTGGCAGAGGGAAACAGAGTTTCCAAGTGGCAGGCAGTGGAGAGATTTAGGTACTGAATGGATCAATGCTGAACATCAGCTATTCACAATAATATATACAAATATTTTATATTAGGGAACTAAATGCAATGTCACCTAGCTTGCTGGCAACGCAAAGCTGGGTGGGAGGGTAAGCTGTGAGGAGGGTGTAGAGATGCTCCTGTGTGATTTGGATAAATTCAGTGAGTGGGCAAATGCACGGCACATCAAGTATAATTTATATAAATGTAAGGTTATCCACTTTGGCAACAAATAACAGAGGGGCAGATTACTATGTGAATGGAGATAGATTGGGAAAGGAGGAAGTGCAACAAGATCTGAGCATCTTTGCACACCAGTCGCTGAAAGTAAGCATGAAGGTGCAGCAGACAGGAAGGTGGAAAATGCTTTGTTGGTCCTCTCAAAGTGAGGATTGAAAACAGGAGCAAGGATGTCTTGCTGAAGTTGTATGGGGCCTTGGGAAGAGTGTTGTATGCAGTTTTGGACTCCTTATCTAAAGAAAAATGTTCTAGCTATGGAGGGAGTACAATGCTGGTTTATCAAACTGATTCCTAGAATGGCGGGGCTGGCATATGAAGAGAGATGGGATCAGTTAGGACCAAACACACTAGGCTTTAGAAGAATGAGAGGGCATCTCCTAAAATGTTACTAAATTCTAACGGGACTAGACCAGGTAAATGTGAGGAGTGTTCCAGGTCACTAGGGAGCCCAGAGGAAAGACTCACAGTTCATGGATACAGGGTTGGCCAATTAGGACTAAGATCAGAAGAAACTTCTTTACACAGTGAGCAGGGAGCCTGTGGAATTCTCTGCCTCAAAGCAAGTGAGGCCAAAACATTGAATGTTTTCAAGAAGGATTTATATAAAGTTCTTAGGTAGAGCTAAAGAGATCAAAGGGTACGGAGAGAAAGAGAGAACAGGACATTGGGTTTGATGATCAACCATGATCTTATTGAATGGCCAACTCCAGCTCCTATTTTACATACTTCTATGTTAGGTTTTTAGCAAAATGTACAATAGGGATGGGAAGGAACAATTTTTCAAAACAGAAGAGGAAAGGAGTGAGAATAATCTGAAAGTTACTGGCTATGAGGGTGACATCAGGCAAAACCTCGAACGATGTGTGAAAATGAATTGAATAGGCACCTGAGGAAAACAACTTGCACAGTTCCAGAGATACAATTGGGATTATAAAGCACGTTGGATTGCTTGAAAGAGCTGGCATGGACCCAATGGTCTGAATGGTCTTCTGCAACCATGGTAATGATTCTCAAGTGGTTTTCTACCAGGTATAGAACTCAAGTGCAAAGAGTAATTTACATTTGTTTTACAAATTAAGAACAACAAAACAAAATAGAAAATACAGAAACATGTTTTTGTTTAAAAAACAAAAATAGCTAATTGTGTGGAACAAATCATCAGCATGGATTCCAAACAATAATCTTTAAAGGATTTCAAGGAGGAGAAGACAGGCTTCTTTCAATGAATGGGGTTCAGGATAAACAGAAATATACCAAAAAACTGCAGGGGATATCCAGACGAAACAGCCAAGACTGCCCGTTACCGTTTTCAGCTAGTGTACTGGAGCATTTCAAAGAGCAAAAAGAAATGGTCAGAAAGAAAAATAATAATTTAATGATTTAGAGATCACTGTGGATCAGAATTTTCCACTTGGATAAACTCTTCATATTCCTACATCTGCTAAGTCACCAAGCACATAGCACCCACAGAAGGGATATGAGGATTTTTTGTTTCGAAAGTAATGATGTGAAAGTCTCATTTTCAGGGTGGTGACAACAGGGTCAGGGGAGTCTGCTTCTCAGGTGGGTCACAAGAGATTTGTTGCTTTGCACAGCAGAGACCAGCTACTACAAAATGCAGCCAGTAGCCTCGTAAATTATTCTTCAAATAGTGTTCAAAAAGGTTTACACACCATGCAATTGATCACTCCAGCTTTGCAACTCTTTCACTCTCAAAATGACCTGCTGTCACCCATAGCAACACTGAACATCAGGCGCTCACAAGAATCCTTCTCAGCCAGCCCAATCACGTGAAAATTGTAGGAAGATACTTCCACTCTCTTGTACAGCTGCTTGGAAATTACAGAAGATTTGCTAAATCAACTTCCAAAGTTCTTGCCCAACTCCATTTGAGTTGGCAGGTTCTTATTATTTCAGTTTAAAAGCCTCATAAGTATGTAGGACAACAGGAACTTTACCATCTCTTCAGTTCACAGAAAAAACAATGAATGTGGCAGTTGCTGTTGATTTGCCTTCAATTTCTCATGAATAATAATAGATCGGATTCAGTTTAGGTTAGTGCATAGAACAACTTCACTTCTTCCACTTTTTTCCTCTCCCCACAAGGTCTGTATATTTTTACCAATCATTAATAAAAACAAGTCATGTTAAATCTTTTTTAAATGTTGATTAGGCGTCAACTAACTGAGCAAGATTTCAGGTCAGAGGCAGAAGGGGTTTACTAGAATGGTGTTACTGATGAAAGACATCAGTCATATGGTGGGATTGGAGAAATATGTATCATTCTCCTTCCAGTGCTGAATCTCAAGGAGAAATTGCGAACAAGTTAAATCAACTGCCAAAGCAAATAAAATTTTGAAACTCGCCTTTGCTCCAAAAACCTTCAAGAAGAATTTTTCAACAGGTTTAAGGCCCAGAGGTGTTTTAACATATTTTGGACATCCAATCAAACTGACACGAACTGTGACCTGAAAATGGTTCTTCTTTTGGCAAACAAATGAATCATCTACTGTAGAAAAATTGAATCCTTTGTCCGCATCTACTCTATAGCCTGGAGCAGGTCTAAATATAAAGACAAAGACAAGAAGTGAAAAGTTGACGTGTGTAAACGAATAATCCTAGTCATAACGAAAAATGACTTGAAATTATTTTAATGAAATTGAACAAAATGTTTTCTAAATGTTTTGTAGCAATAATCATCAAGATTCAAGCAACTCCTCAAGCTATGATCTGTTTTTCAAAACCACTGTACAAAATATGATCCAGATAAATCTAATTTTTCTTGTACTCCTTAGTCTAATTATTAAAGTATAACGTTATATTAAAGGCATAGATCAACAGCTGACAGTCTTACATTTAGACTTAAAAGCTTTAAGTAGTAGGCTGAAATAATAAAAAGAAAATGTGCTAGCAAGCAGCAAGAACCTGACATTGAAATTGAAAATATAAGAATTATACTGTGACATTTCCAAAGGCCACAAGCAATGGCCCAGGTTTTGTGGTCAGCGGTGAAAGACCAGCACACACTTTAACTCGAAAAATAATGTTCATAAAGTTATACAATGTTCTACTGTGCAGTATCTCTCTTTACAGAGTGTGAATTCAATCATAAGGGATCTGTTGAGACTGGAAGTAGGGCAGACAGAAGGAAACTGATCAACCAATCCAATTGAAGAATTCCCACAGATGGAGTGGAGTGAATTTAATTGGCTGAAGATTGGTCTTTCTGATATTGGGACCTCAGGGATGATCTGAGATGGATCACCCACTTGGGACTTCTGGCAGAAAGAGGATGCAAATGCTTCTATCTTACTTTTTGCGCTGACAGTTGGGCACCTCATGAACAAGGTTCAAATTGTTCATTCATTTATTTAGTGAAAATAGAGGTATCACAGAATCGTTACAGTACGGGGCAGCCATTCAGTCCAATGTGCTTGCACTAGTTCTATTATCTCAGGCCAGTTTCCAGCCTCTTCTCCATTTCCATGCTGATTTTTCATTTTCGTTAAAATCCTTTTTGGTTTGGAGCTGTGAGCTGAGAGGTGAAGGTGATCTTTGGACTCTGAGCAGTTTGTTTTTAAAAAATAATCAAGCCAGGCGTGCAAGTTAATTGTTTGTGCAAGAATCAACCTGAATATTCTGGTTCCAGAGAAGCATTATGCCTAAACAGATGGCAGATGTTTGAAAGTTAGCAGGGACCTCATAGGGAGGCAAACAGTTTAACCAAGAGAAACTAAAGTTTTTGAACGGGTTTTTGAACGGTGTTTAAGTCAGAAGGGTTGTTCCTGCCAAAACTACAGAAGAGAAGTTTAGCTGTTCCCTGGTTATCTTTCCATTATCAAATTATTAAAAGTTTCAGAGGACAGAATCTCAGTTATATGTAAATATTCCTCAGACCCTACTGGAAGCTCTTTGTACTGACCAATGTCTTCAGAAACCAAGCAAGACATAATCTCATGTGTCTGAAAGATTATAGATTATGAACTGGCCAATTACATCTCGTGTTTTTCATTTGCTTTTTCCCTTAACTGTCTGTTTGACATTGCAGCAGGGGGAGCTAGAATCGAATAAGATTGACTTTAAATCAGAGACATTAATTAGATTACTTCGTGGTTTAACCTTGCTCTGTTAAAAACATTATTATTAATAACTTGTTACTTATTTCGTTTGTTGATTATTCACAGTCTGGTACTAGTTATTCAAACAATCTGGTTAGGAACTAAGGGACTCAATTTTGAGGGTCATTGAGTATTTTAATTTTACTGTGTTGTAAAAACAGGGGTAGGAAGGCTGATTCGATCTGGCTGCCTATCTCCATGTCTTAAAATAACGCTGTCTTGAATAGCTCTACTGAACCTCCCTCCACCACACATCCAGGCAATGTATTCTATATCCTGACTTCTTGCTGTGTGAAAAGGTTTTTTTATTTCTCACAACACACTTGTTTCATTTGCCACATCACTTGAAAGTAACTTTAGCCAAGAACATCAAGAAAGTGCAATCATAAGACCATAAGACATAGGAGTGGAAGTAAGGCCAATTCAGCCCATCAAGTCCACTCCGCCATTTAAATCATGGCTGATGGGCATTTCAACTCCACTTCCCTGCACTCTCCCTGTAGCCCTTGATTCCTTCAGAGATCAAGAATTTGTCAATCTCTGCCTTGAAGGCATCCAACGTCCTGGCCTCCACTGCACTCTGCAGCAATGAATTCCACAAGCCCACCACTCTCTGGCTGAAGAAATATCGTCTCATTTCAGTTTTAAATTTACCCCTTCTAATTTTAAGGCTGTGCCCACGAGTCCTAGTCTCCCCGCCTAACGGAAACAACTTCCCAGCGTCCACCCCTTCTAAACCATACATTATCTTGTAAGTTTCTATTAGATCTCCCCTCAACCTTCTAAACTTTAACGAGTACAATCCCAGGATCCTTAGCCGTTCATCATACGTTAAACCTACCATTCCAGGGATCATCCGTGTGAATCTCCGCTGGACACGCTCCAGAGCTAGTATGCCCTTCCTGAGGTGTGGGGCCCAAAATTGGACACATTATTCTAAATGGGGCCTAACTAGAGCCTTATAAAGCCTCAGAAGCACATCGCTGCTTTTATATTCCAACCCTCTTGAGATAAACGACAACATTACATTTGCTTTCTTAATTACAGACTCCACCTGCAAGTTAACCTTTAGAGAATCCTGGACCAACACTCCCAGATCCCTTTGCATTCTGATTTGCGAATTTTCTCACTGTTTAGAAAATAGTCCATGTCTGTATTCTTTTTTCCAAAGTGCAAAACCTCACAATTACTCACATTGAATTTCATCAGCCATTTCCTGGACCACTCTCCAAAACTATCTAAATCTTTCTGCAAATCAAGGAGGGTGGAGGTTAGGAATAACAAGAAAGATCAGAAAATTTTGGTGAATGTAGTTCATAAACCCCTAACTGCAGTTAAACTATTGGACAGATAAAGCGAGAAATAATTGAAACTTATAGCAAAGGTAGTGTTATTATGAAAGTAAATATGGTAAATACTCTTTTTAGGTTCATCCATTCAGCAGTGATTTAATGTTGACTTAATCAGTGATCTTGCAATAACGTACCCTCCGATGGAGCTTGTCATCTCTAGCAGCAACATCTGTACTTCCACATTTAATTATGCATATGCAGACCCCTGAAGTTGATGTTGATTTTATCCAATAATGATGGTGATATTGAAAACATCATAATAGTATTAAAGCAAAGTCTGGGTATATTGTTTCAACATCTGTGCTACTTGCAAGATTTGTCGAAAAGATGTTTAAAGTTGTAAGTCAAACATAAATACATAATGGGTACTTACAATTCATTGTAACCACTGTCATACAAAGTTGCCCAATGATTAGGTTGAAAATGGTGCCATTTCAAACATGGATAGCTCCAGTCCATGCAACTTCCATTTTGACTGTCATCATCATAACCGTAGATATCGGTGCTATGTTCTTTAGAATCTATTATTGAAAAAATAAAAATGAACATTCAAATTTTAATATTTCAAGTGATAGACTAGATTAATTGTCTGCAGAAGATAAATGAATTAATTACATAGTCATTCTGCAGCAGCCCATTGTGTCTTCAATATTTTAATTACCACTGCAAACCAAAGTGAAGCAACAAGGGCCTTGTGTTAATGACGTGGTCACATCAAGAAAGAACATTGGCTGAGAAGGCCAGGAAAGTAGAATCCATATGGGAGAAGATTACGAACAACAAAGTCGTCAGGAAATGCTGGTGAATGTAGTTTACAAGTGCTTAACTGTAGTTGAACCACTGGACAGGTTAGCACAAAATAATTGGAGCTTCTTGCAAAATCTGTGTGCAGGTCATGTCTTTTTAGTTTTTTGACTTTTAAAAATTGTGGACTGCAAAAACTGTTTTCAAAACAAGATTTACCAGGATGGATGCGTAATTTCACAGCAAGGTATTTCATACCTGTTGTGAACTTTTTTTTGTGGCTTGGGTTCCTGTAAATGGATAGGTGATTAGGAACCAAGGCATTGTTTAAAGCTGATTGGTTCTCAGCTGAGTAGGCAGGAACTGGAAACAACTTACAGAAACAGAGAAAAGCATAGAAGTGTATGCAGTTGTTCTCTCAGAGAAGAGCTGCCTGTTCTCTGCAGCCAAAAATTCAGTCTAAACCTGAAGAAAACCAGTTACTAGCCCTGCAGCAATTGTGGTAAGAGATAGTAAGAACTGCTGATGTTGGAGTCAGAGATAACACAGTGTGGAGCTGGAGGAACACAGCAGGCCAGGCAGCGTCAGAGTAGCAGGAAAGCTGATATTTTGGGTGGGGACCCTTCTTCAGAATTTTCTGAAGGAGGGTCCTGACCCGAAATGTCAGTTTCCCTACTCCTCTGATGCTGCCTGGCCTGCAATTGCTGTGAACTGTGATTTTTGAATCGACAAATCAGAGACAATTTCTGAGTCAGTCAGCCACTCTGTACTTCTTACAAACCAGTGAAACCATCTAGAAAAGTACAAGACAATAAAATGTGAGGCTGGATGAACACAGCAGGCCCAGCAGCATCTCAGGAGCACAAAAGCTGACGTTTCGGGCCTAGACCCTTCATCAGAGAGCTCTGATGAAGGGTCTAGGCCTGAAACGTCAGCTTTTGTGCTCCTGAGATGCTGCTGGGCCTGCTGTGTTCATCCAGCCTCACATTTGATTGTCTTGGATTCTCCAGCATCTGCAGTTCCCATTATCATAGAAAAGTACAAGTCTGCCCAGCCAATGAATGATTATCCCATCATTAGAATCATGAATCAAAGACCATTGAAGCAACTTTACACAGCTTTTCTATTTCCACTAAATTTATTGTCTGAGTGTCTCAGTGAGCATTTTCATAGAATCAGATTCCCTACAGTTGGAAAAAGGCCCTTCACCCCAACAAGTCTACACTGACCCTCAGAACATGCCACCCAGATCAATCTCCTATAACCCACCTAACCTACACATCCCTGACAACTATGGGCAATTTAGCGTGGCCAATTCACCCAGCCTGCACATCTTTGGACTGTGGGAGGAAACCAGAGCAGCCAGACAAAACCCACACAGACACGGGGAGAATGTGCAAACTTCACACACAGTTGTCCAAGGGTAGAATTGAACCTGGGTTCAAGGTCTTGTGAGGCAGCAGTGCTAATCGTTGGGCTACTGTGGTGTCACATTAAATTAGCAGTATTTTATGCCAATGGTTCATACCTGTTTAGCTGTAGCTATGGTCTGGTTAGTTGAAATAAATATAATTTAGTACAAAAACCTGGTCCATGCTTTCTGTCAGCTTTGATCTAAAAGTCAGGCAGATGGGGATACTGTACATTTAATATTTGCTCAGGCTGAAGTAACGGAGGGGCCCAGTTTATGGTGCACTACACCACAGGGGTGCAGCATCAAAGTATGAAAGAGAAGTCAGGAGAATGAATGATGGTTGCCTACCAACACACTGTAAACAGAGCTGCTGCTCAGCTCTCCATCACCAGCCTGCAAGTGAAGTATTTAGAAGTTTACAGCCATTAGCAAATTCAGCAGTTAGCAGATTTCAGTGATAATCTCCTTGGTGGACAGCAAACATCTCAAACATCAGTTGTTAATTAGGTACAGGCAGGAAAACTGCACCCTAAACACCATGGAGATACAGCCTCCTCCTCCTAACAGCTAACGCTGCCATTAGGCTCCACTGGTCATTCTCCCAATCATGCTGGATTCTAAGGGAAAGAACCTACAAATTCACCCAATGTATGGAAGCAATTGGTTTGGGCAGAAGTCTTTAATACAGCAGAGGAATATTTTATCACATGCCACTATACTTCATACGGACATCTGAAAATTAAAACAAAATAATAGAAAGTACCGAAAATATGGAGAATTATGGCAAAATATGAGCAATAAACCAGCAATTAAACAGTACTGGTGAGGGATAGGGGATCATTCAGCTTGCTTAACATTGTTTTTGGCTGAGGAAAAATAAAAGACTGAAATATGGGGCTAGAAAAGAGCTAAGCAAGTGAGAAAACAGGATGTCACACTAATTGACGTAATAATCTATCCATTTTCCTGGCATGCTCTCCAATCCATTTACCTACACAACTTCTGACAAGCTATACATCACACGGTTGTGTATGGATAGCAGATAGCATTTTGGATCCCTATGAATACTTGTATCTTCTGACAAATGGCTGTTACCAAGTCCAATTTCACATTATGACTACGCAAACACAAGAAGAACAAGAGGCGAGCTAGCACTGTGGAACTATAGTGTATCAAAGAACAAAACTACTCCAAGAATAAATCTTGATTTACATTCAGGTATCCAAAATTGTTACACTATTAAATTACATCACTTTCACAAATGATCCATTGGGATCCCATGGTCAGGTCAAGTTTCCTGTGAACTGGAAGCTTTATACTTATACCTGCCATCCAATAGATAGATTGCCTAAGAATTAAAAATTATTTTGAGGTATTGGTCACTGAAGATCATATGACTCACCAATAAAATTCTGACCATTCTAAAGAGGTAGTAAATGTTGCATAATCACACTATTACACATGCTAAAACTAGAAACCAGTATTGTGAACAAGGTAATACATGAAGCAGTAGACATTGCAATAAAAGTAAGACATTTGTATTAATCTAGAATGCTTCCTCCCAAATGTGTCATTATGGGAGATAGTGGCTGTCGACATTCCCTGTTTTTATTAGAATTTTTAAAAATCAAATGTCCTGATGAGGAAGACAACTTTGATCTAGAGCAAAAACAGAAGTTGCTGGAAAAACTCAGCATGTCTGGCAGTATCTGTGAAGAGAAAATCAGAGTTAACGTGGTTTTTACAAGTTTGATCTAATTTTGATAAAACTGTTTTAGAAATGAAAATAAACAATTAATAATGTAATCTGGACTTCACAATGAAATGTTTCAACAAAAGGCTCAAAATTCCAGGCTGTTTCAGACAGCACGCAAGAACCAGGCTAGGTTAGAATTGTAAATTAGCCTAAACAGAAATCCATCGTGTTACATGGTGAACTCCCACCCTAAAAGCATTGTGGGACTATCCACAGCAGATGAACGCAGCAGCTCAAGGCTGTAACTCACCACCAAGGGCAACTTGAGATGGGCAATAAAAGGCTGGACTAGCCAGCCACACCCACATCCTGTTATCCTTAAAAATGCTACAGGCATTATTAATATTGAGAGATCAACAATTATAAAGTCATAGTCATACAGCACAGAAACTGACCCTTCAGTCCAACTCATCCACACTTGTTTCTTCTCAAAAAATCCCCTTTGAGTAATAAACACTGTCTACATCTATATTTTAGCTTTGCAAAGGGAGAATACCCACCTCAGCAAGTAATCTATAACCTAATCAATTTTCAAACCAAGCACAGAACTTCAGGAGTAAAAGTTAGCTTACTATTAGGGATTCTACAGATGGATCTGATCAATTACATACAATGGTCATTTCACTGTCACTGACCAAATAATCATTTGAAGAGATGCAGCTAACTTTCTAAAATTAATTCTAAATTAAATCAAGTTAAATAGTCTAAACTTTAATAAAATTAATTTTGATTTCTAAATATCTTATTCAAGAAGTTCAAATTTGCTGGCAAATACAAATGAAAATTTTAAAACATCCTGAATATACCTACTGTTGCCTTCTTGACTTTGAATATCATTCCACATCTCAATGGTATTCTCACATAATTCTGAACGCTTCCTCTTTTTTGAATGCTGAATTAAAAATCTAGAACAGAGAATTACTGTCAAATATCTGTAGATTATGTTTTGCAAAATTATAGATTTTATGAATGACATTCCCAGTGCAAACCATATCGCAATTACTTACAAAATAAAAACTGACAGAACTATAAATGCTGTAAATCAGGAACAAAAACAGAAGTTCCTGGAAAAGCTCAGCAGGTATGGCAGCATATGTGAAGAAAACAAAATCAGAGTTAACGTTCCGGCTTTGGTTCTGACGACCCGAAACGTTAACACTGATTTTTTTTCTTCACAGATGCTGCCAGGCGTGCTGAGCTTTTCCAGCAACTTCTGTTTTTGTTGCAATTATTTACCTCTACTGGACTAGCCATTTAATTTGATTGTTTGGTTTTAAGTCAAAGGTATTTCAGTATGCTAAACTGTAACAATACTGTGAACAACTAGAAATGTATTAAAAACTTTGTTTAATCACCCCACAATGTCAAACTCAAATATAATATCCTGTGCTAATATTGATATAAATGTTACTCACTCAGAGTGGCAATTGGCACTCCCTGGAGCAGGAAGAATCGGGAAATCCACATAGCTGGGTGGTTCTGAAGTTTTGTTTGCAGGGATATCTGCATCAGGTTTTATAAAATATTCACAAAGTCCAGTTTGTCTATGTTGTTGCGGCAAGTTAGAATGAGTAGGCAGCACCAGCTCAGTAAACCTACATGGAGTGTTTGGATGGCTCTCTGAAGACTGATTTGTTTGGGAATTAAATCCAGCTCCGTGTGGACCGCCATACTGAATGTCTAAATGAGAGAAAATTATTCCAGCATAGTCCTGCTGAAAAGCATTTCTGCCATTTTCAAATGGAGTGTGAGATGAAGGAAAACAAAGCTAAAGTTACATTTTAAATTGTACAGACACATGCAAGGTCAGCAATAGAAGTCTACAGATGAGGTTATTTGAACTCTGACATCTAAGCTGGCTTTATACATAATTCAAAACTATTCTCTCTGCCGTATTCTCTATCAGAGCTCCACATTTCAAGTATTTATTCAATTTTCTCTCTAAAGGTGCAGTGGTTCTTGTTCTGGTCTGTAACTATAGGAAAGCATTCCAAACATTCTCTCAATAGAAAATTCTTCTTAAATTCTGTTGCCAGTTAGTAATCATGTTCAATCGATATCTACTCATTAATCACAATGCTCAAAGAAATAAATTCTCTTCTTTTTTCTGTCACGGAATGTAAGCATCAACGTGAAAGTCAGAGATAACAAAGTGTGGAGCTGGATGAACACAGCAGGCCAAGCAGCATCTTAGGAGCACAGAAGCTGATGTTTCGGGCCTAGGCCCTTCAACAGAAAAGGGGGATGGGGAGAGGATTCTGAAATAAATAGGGAGAGAGGGGGAAACGGATCAAAGGTTGATAGAGGAGAAGATAGGTGGAGAGGAGAGTATAGGTGGGGAGGGGGTAGGTCAGTCCGGGGATGTCGGACAGGTCAAGGGGGCGGGATGAGATTAGTAGGTAGGAAATGGAGGTGCGGCTTGAGGTGGGAGGGGGGGATAGGTGGGAGGAAGAACAGGTTAGGGAGGCGGGGATGAGCTGGGCTGGTTTTGGGATGCAGTGGGAGGAGGGGAGACTTTGAAGCTGGTGAAATCCATATTGATACCATTGGGCTACAGGGTTCCTGAAACCTACAGGTGGCATCATTATGGCACTGCAGGAGCCCCAGGATGGACATGTTGTCTAAGAAATGAGAGGGGGAGTTGAAATGGTTCGCGACTGGGAGGTGCAGTTGTTTAATGCGAACCGAGCGTTAAGTGTTCTGCAAAGTGTCCCCAATCCTCCGTTTGGTTTCCCCAATGTAGAGGAAGCCACACTGGGTACAGTGGATACAGTATACCATATTGGCGGATGTGCAGGTGAACATCTGCTTGATGTAGAAAGTCATCTTGGGGCCTGGGATGGGGGTGAGGGAGGAGGTGTGGGGGCAAGTGTAGCAAGTGGGGGGAACGTGCCGGGCATGATGGGGTTGGAGGGGAGTGTGGAGCGGACAGGGGAGTCCTGGAGGCAGTGGTCTGTCAGGAAGGCTGACAAGGGTGCAGATGGGAAAATGTCTTGGGTGGTGGGGTCGGATTGTAGATGGCGGAAGTGTCGGACGATGATGCGTTGTATCCGGAGGTTGGTGGGGTGGTACGTAAGGACGAGGGTGATTCTCTTTTGGCGCTTATTGTGGGGGCAGGGTGTGAGGGATGAGTTGTGGGAAATGCAGGAGACACGGTCGAGGGCGTTCTCCACCACCGCGGTGGTGGGGGGGGACATTGCGATCCTTGAAGAACGAGGACATCTGGGATGTACGGGAGTGGAATGCCTCATCCTGAGAGCAGATGCGGCGGAAGCGAAGGAATTGGGAATAAGGATGGAATTTTTGCAGGAAGGTGGGTGGGAGGAGGTGTATTCCAGGTAGCTGTGGGAGTCGGTGGGCTTGAAATGGACATCGGTTTCTCAGTGGTTGCCTGAGATGGAGACAGAGGCCCAGGAAGGTGAGGGATGTGTTGGAGATAGTCCAGGTGAACTTAAGGTTGGGGTGGAAGGTGGAACTCATCCCTCACACCCCGCCCCTGCAATAACTGCGAAAAGAGAAGTTTGGGGTCATGCGCTGAGGCAGTAATTGCTGCCCATTTCTTACAGCTATACAACTGTCGTACCACTCAAAGGTTTTCACTGAAGAGTTACAACAATTTTCAAACTTCAAAGTGAGATCAGAGCAGGGAGGAAGTTTGGGAAGTATTTGAGTAGACACCTAATAAACCAGAGGCCTGGACTATAATCCTAAGATGGTAGGTTAAAATCTGCCTATGGCAGTTTGAAAATTATAATTCCATTTTTAAACCTTGAAAATAAAAGCTGTTATCAGAAAATTGAGCTGTTGGAAAGCCTAGAACCTGGGGCACAGTTTTAAACTAAGAAGGATGCCATCTAGAACAGAGGTAGTATGAGATACTTTAACAAGAGTGTTGTGCAACTTTGGAGTTATCTACACCAGGGACTGTGAAAGCTTAGACTTTGAAAATGTTTCAAGTAGAAATTGATGGACTTTTCATTACCAGTGGTGTAAAGGGTTACAGGAATGTTCAGGGTAAAAGGCAGCTAAGTCATCAATATACTGGCCGGGATGTTTGGTAGAACTCTTCGGGAGGGTTTAAACTAGTTTGGCAGAGGGATGGGAACCGGAGCTACAGTTCAGAGGATGGGGAAGCCCATGTACAGGCAGATAGACCAACCAGAGAATCTGTGAGGAAGGATAAGCAGTTGATAGGGCCAAGTGGCAGTCAGTTCAATGAGTTGAGGTGTGCCTACGTCAATGCAAGAAGTATCAGGAATAAGGGTGATGAACTTAGAGCATGGATCAGGACTTGGAACTACGATGTTCTGGCCATCATGGAGACTTGGATATGACAATAGGCAGGAATGGTTGTTGGATGTTCCAGGGTATAGGTGTTTCAACAGAAATAGGGAGGGTGGGAAAAGAGGTGGGGGAGTGGCATTGCTAATCAGGGATGGTATCACAGCTACAGAAAGGGAGGTTGTCAAGGAGGGTTTATCCACTGAGTCAGTTTGGGTGGAAGTCAGAAACAGGAAAGGAGCAGCCACTTTGTTAGGAGTTTTCTAATAGATCCCCCAGTAGCAACAGATGCTGAGGAACAGATTAGGAGACAGATTTTGGAATGGTGCTTAAGTAATAGGGTTGTTGTCATGGGTGACTTCAACCTCCTTAGTATAGACTGGAACCTCCTAAGTGCAAATAGTTTGGATGGAGCAGATTTTGTCAGCTGTGTCCAGGGAGGATTTCTGACTCTATGTAGATAGGCCGACGAAAGGGGGAGGCCGTATTGGATTTGGTGCTCGTCAATGATCCAGGCCAGGTGTCAGATCTCTCAGTGGGAGAGCATTTCAATATAATGATCACAACTCCCTGACCTTTACTATAGCCATGGAGAGGGATAGCTGCAAGCAGTATGGGAAAAGTATTTAATTGGGGGAGGGGGAATTATAATGCTATTAGTCAAGAATTGCGACCAATTGGGATCAGGTGTTCTCAGGGAAATGCACGACAGATATGTGGAGGTTGTTTAGGGAGCAGTTGCTGCAAGTACTGGATAGGTTTGTCCCACTGAGAAAAGGAAAGGATGGTAAGGTGAAGGAACCTTGGAAGACAAGACATATGGAACACCTAGTCAAGAGGAAAAAGGAAGCTTACTTAAGGTTGAGGAAGCAAGGATCGGACAGGGCTCTAGAGGTCTACAAGATACCCAGGATAGAACTGAAGAAAGGACTTAGGAGTGCCAGAAGGGGGTATGAGAAAGCCTTGGTGGGTAGGATCAAAGAAAACCCCAAGGCGTTCTATACTTCTGTGAGCAACAAGACGATGGCCAGAGTGAGGGTAAGGCCAATCAGGGATAGTGGAGGGAACTTGTGTGCAGAGTAGGAGGAGGTAGGGAAGGTCCTTAATTAATACTTTGCTTCAGTATTCACCATTGAGAGAGATCTTGACGTTCATGAGCACAGCATGAAACAGGCAGATATGCTTGAGCGGGTTGATGTTAAGAAGGAGGATGTGCTAGAAATTTTGAAAAAAATAGGGAAAGATAAGTCCCCTGGGCCAGATGGGATATACCCAAGGTTGCTACGGGAAGCGAGGGAAGAAATTGCTGCCTCTTTGGCAATGATCTTTGCGTCCTCACTGTCCACTGGAGCAGTCCAGAAGATTGAAGGGTGGCAAATGTCATTCCTTTGTTCAAGAAAGGGAATAGGGATAATCCTGGAAATTACAGAACGGTCAGTCTTATTTCTATGATGGGCAAATTATTGAAGAGGATTCTGAGGGATAATATTTGTGATTATTGGGAAAAGTGCAGTTTGACTAGAAATAGTCAGCATGGCTTCGAGAGGGGAAGGTCATGCCTCTCAAGCCTTACTGAATTCTTTAAGGATGTGACAAAACACATCAATGAATGTAGAACAGTGGATGTGGTGAATATAGATTTTAGCAATGCATTTGATAAGGTTCCACATGGTAGGCTTATTCAGAAAGTAAGGAGGCATGGGATTCAGGGAAATTTGGCGGTCTGGATACAAAACTGGCTGTCCAATGGAATGGTGGTAGTAGATGGAAAGTATTCAGCCTGGAGCTCAGTGACTACTGGAGATCTGCAGGGATCTGTTCTGGGACCTCTGCTCTTTGTGATCTTTATAAATGACTTGGATGAGGAAGTGGAAGGGTAGGTTAGTAAATTTGCTGATGACACGAAGGTTGGTGGAGTAGTGGATAGCGTGGAGGGCTGTTGTAGGTTGCAACAGGACATTGACAGGTTTCAGAACTGGGCAAAGATGTGGCAGATGGAATTCAACCCAGAAAAGTATGAAATGATTCATTTTAGAAGGTCAAGTTTGAATGCAGAATACAGGGTTAATGGTCGGATTCTCGGCAGCATGGAGGGAGAGAGAGATCTTGGGGTCCACGTCCATTGATCCCTCAAAGTTGCTACCCAAGTTAATCAGGTTGTAAAGAAAGAGTATGGGGTGTTGGCTTTCATTGGCAGGGGAATTAAGTTTAAGACACTTATGGTTATGCTGTAGCTCGATAAAACCATGGATAGACCACACTTGGAATATTGTGTTCAGTTCTGGTCACCTCATTACAGGAAAGATGTTGAAGCTTTAGAAAGCGTGCAAAGGAAATGTACCACGATGCTGCCTGGACTGGAGGGCAGGTCTTATGAGGAAAGGTTGAGGGAGCTAGGGCTTTTATCATTGGAGCGAAGAAGGATGAGAGGTGACTTGATAGAGGTGTACAAGATGACGAGAGGCATAGGCAGAGTGGATCGTCAGAGACTTTCCCAGGGCAGAAATGACTATTACGAGAGCGCATAATTTTAAGGTGATTGGAAGAAGGTATGAGGAGATGTCAGAGGTAGGTTCTTCACCCAGAGAGTGGTGGGCATGTGGAATGTGCTGCTGGCAGTGGTAAGTGGGGTCAGATACTTCAGAGACTTTTAAGCAACTCTTGGGTAGGCACATGGAGGATAGTAAAATGTAGGGTATGCAGGGTACATTGATCTTAGTAGGATAATAGGTTGGCACAACATCGTAGGCCAAAGGGCCTGTACTGTTCTATGTTCTAGTGTATGATCAGCCATAATCATGTTAATTGTGGGTCAGGATGAATTGCCTTCTGCTACCTTCGGAAGGCCAAACGAAGCATTAAAATAGGTTCATTGTCACTTACAGCATTGCGAACTTGCACTCATTCAAAAGTTTCATTTTACTAACAAAATTCAACATTAGTCACATGGAACTACATTTTACTTGTTACGTACTTCGCATCTGTGGAGGTGAACAGTGCTCAGGTACAGAATCCGGTGGAGAGTCTGGTAAAGTTCTGTATTAAAGAAGAAACATTTATCTTAAACGCGATATATATTATAAACAAACATCATGCTGCTATGTTTTAGCTTCACATCAATGCAGGCATGATTATACAACATATAGCATAGATCAGCAATTGGAGAGGATGAGAGAGAGAGAGAGAGAGAGAGAGAGGGAAAGAACATATAGACTGAAATTTTTAAGTATCTGGGAAATCAACTACATTGGAACTACTCGATATATTATACAGAATTATAGATTACAGACACAGAGAGAGAACATTCAGCTCACTCATGCCATGAAACTTTACCAATTTAACTGATTCCACTTCCTGCATTTTTCCTGTAGTTACAGGACTGGTGCTCTTCCAATTCCCTTTTGCAAACATATCTCAACTAGGCTCTCTGCCAATGCACTTCCAGATCCTAGGAACTCTGCATAAATGTGCCCTCCTTTTTGTGTTATCTTTAGTTCTTCTCCAAATCTCACCTTTTTTGATACCTTTGTGGGTTTATGAATGTTGCTATTGCCCATCTCGAAATACCCCTAAAGAAAGTGATGGTGAGCTACTTTCTTGAACCATTGCAATCCATTTGCTTAACGCAACTCACAACACCATTAAGGATGCAGTTCCAGGATTTTGAGATAGCAACACTGAAGGAACAGTGACTTCCTAGTCAGGATGCTGTGTGGCTCAGAGGAGAACTTGCAGGTGGGGGTGTTCACATATTTTGGCTACCTTTATCCTTCTAGATGGTAGCGCTCATGGGTTTGGAAGGTGCTGTCAAAACATTGTCTTAAATCAGTGTCCTCTGATTCTCATCCTTTCTTTCACTGGGATCAAATTCTCTCTTGAATCTGCCAAACTGTGAACACTACAATCAAAATTTTTCTGAACTTTCTCTTCTCCAATCTATCCTTCTAACTGTCCTCATAAATCTTTTGTGTGCTCTCTAAAGCCTTCACATCCTCACCAAGACGTGTGGTTGCCCAGAACCATACAGAGCAGTGTAGTTGAGGCCAAACCAGAATTTTATAAAAGGTGCATCATAACTTCTTTAGTTTTGTACCATATGCGTCCATTTTTAAAGCCTAGGATTACATGCTTTTGCAAAAACATCTTTTCTTAACCTGCCCTGACACTTTCAATGATTTGTACACCTATACTCCAGATTTTTCTGGTGTTCTACTAGCCTTCCTATTAAAATGTAATTTAATGCAGAGAAGTGTCAAGTGATACATTTGCCATGTGCCCAACTAATTCCACCAGACTGTCTATGCTCTCATGACATCTGTCACTACCACAGGTTTTCTGTCATCTGCAAATTTTGAAACTTTGGCTCATGCACCCAAACCTGGATCATTAATATGTAACAAGAAATGCAGTGACTCAAGTACTGATTGCAGGAAGCCCCATTGCATTCCATCGTCTACCCGTAGTTATACCTCTATTCTCCAGTTCCTGTCACTCAGACAGCTTTGCATCCATTCTGCTAGTCTCTTGTATTCCAGGTTTTAATTTTGCTAATAAATATATTACCCTTAATCAGATGCTTTTGGGAGGTTTGTGTCACATCAATCCATCACCATTCATTAATTTTCCTGATACCCTGATCAAAAGTCTCAATTAAATTGGCTAAACATGATTTTCCTGTCGCAAATGGGCACTGATTTTCATTGATCAATTTATCCTTGTTCAAGTGATTGGAAATTTAGTCCTTGATAACAAGGTGTGGAGCTGGATGGACACAGCAGGCCAAGCAGTATCTTAGGAGCAGGAAAGCTGATGTTTTGGACCTAGACTCTTCAGAAATGATGAGCATTTCTGATGAAGGGTCTAGGCCCGAAACATCAGCTTTCCTGCTCCTGAGCTGCTGCTTGGCCTGCTGTATTCATCCAGCTCCACACCTCGTTATCTCGGATTCTCCAGCATCTGCAGTTCCTATTATCTCTGATACAATTTTAACCCCACCGCGAAGACTCTTTTAAGGATGCCTAACCTGAAGAAATTACCCTCCTCTCTCTGGACAAACCTCAAGGGATCTCTCTCACTTCAATGCTCTTGTAATCCCCATTTCTGATGAAGGGTCGAGGCCGAAACATCAGCCTTCCTGCTCAGCCTGCTGTGTTCGTCCAGCTCCACACCTTGTTATCTCGGATTCTGCAGCATCTGCAGTTCCTATTATTTGAGGCAATTTAGTCCTTGATTGTCATTTCAAGATGGTCAGTATCTCAAGCTTCCACTCCTACTTCCCTGTGCAATCTCTCCTGGTGATTTTTGTTTAGATACGTTGAAGCAACCAGCATTTCTAATAAGCTCTTCTTTACCAATTTCTATGAGCCTGTGTGTATCTCAACGACATCGTTTACCATAATTTTGGTCATATCATCTTCCTTAGTAAAAACATTTGCAGAGTCCTTATTTAGCACCTCAGTCAAGTTCTCAGTCTCCACATGTGATTATTCTTTTTGGTTTGCAATTGGCCCTACACCACTCTTCCTACTTTTTGAGAGTTTATGGAAGACCTTTGGATTCAATTTTGTGTTAGCTCCATTCTCCCATATTCTGTCTTTAGTTCTCTTGTTTCCTTTTTCATTTCCCCCTCTAAGCTTTCTATATTCAGCCAACACAGAATTTACAGATATAAACACATCATTCAATCAGCATTTTGTCCACAAGGTAATTTAATTGGCACAAATTTTACTTAGAAGTCATCATTATACCTCTGTCAAATACAAGTTATAAATATAATTACGGTAAAACCACAACTGCAATTCAAAGACAGGTCAATATACACATGAAACATATCAGTAATGCTATTAAAAATATTACTTCCATGAGTCATGCACAGCATCAACTACTTACACGGCTCCTGAATCCAAGTCATTACTGATATATGCTTCCAGCATACTGGTATCAACTAAGGGATTCTCTAATGCTCCAGTTACATCCTGACCTGAGTGGGGAAAAATGAATTATTGCTACATTGTACAATAAAGTTTATTTTATAATGCAGACACTAAAGAATATTCATTAACTTAAAGGCTTAAATATCAATCCAAAACTATAGGATATACCATCACATTTTCATTTTCATTCAATTTATAATCTTGCTTATTTTAAAAAAGCAAAATCATTTTCCCGTCAGGCAACTAACGTATGACTGGAGGACATGATAAGAATAAACTGGTTCAGGACAAACTGGGGACTTTGCATAGCCAACCTGCATCCCTGGGCCCACAGTACAAACCCCTTATGCAGGTGTAAAGAGATGCAAAGAATGTATCTTACCAGACAAGCAGGAATCACTAAGCAATTACAGTGCCTAATCACCTTAAATACAGCAAATAAGGAGTCTGCCACTTAGCTTAAAGGATTTACATTCATTACCGAAGGTCAGGAAAGTTGCTGCACAAAATAACTGTCCAAATGAAAATGGGGAATGGGTATCAATAAAATGAAACAATGGAAAGGATCTTAAGGTTATCAGGGGCAAAACTGGGGGTGGGTAGATTTTTAAGCCTCCAGGAAGAACAGTAGGGTGGTAGAAGATGGAAGAGTTAAAATTATTTAAAAACAAAACTGGAAAACCTGATCTCAACCCTCAGAGATGTGCCTATTTTCAGGTTAACTGGGAAAAGCTAGGTGAGTAACTCCATCATGACATCCCAGTCAAAAAATATAATGTTTAAGGAAGACCGCGTGTATGAGATTTTTGCAGTGATTAGCAGTTGGTGACTGTCAGGTTTCCTCACGTGTCAGGAAACTTAGCCCGTGGAAAGAACTGCCGCCAGCAACAGGTAAATGCATTCACAGTACTGCTGATGGATCAGGATGAGCTGGAATATTTTCACCAGCCCATGTAAGTCATGGCCAACAACACAGCCCATGTCTCCTGACCAAAAATCATCTCAGAAGTACCAAGTTTAATCAAGAATGCACAAACTCCAAGGAGTCAAGAAACTGGCACCTCTTGTTTAACTCTTCACTTGCATAAGAACTTCATGCATTGAAAGACGAAAGGTTCCCATAACTATCCAGCTGAAAATAAAACAATGGCGGACACTAAAATCCACAAAGATACTGTGTATCACTCACAACAATCTTTGACCAAAAGCAGAAATAAAGCAACAGATTGATAATAGCAAGTATACTAGAAACTGTTCCCTCTCCCAGATGCAACTGCAGAAACCAGCAGCAGTGAAAATGCAGAATAAAGTAAAATAAAAAGAGAAAAAAAAAATCAGTTTTCACTAAAAAGTCAAGATCTGCAAACTTCACCACAGTTTAACAGAAAGGCGGCTGAACAATTGGGTTGAGATCTTTTCATTCTCACAACCCAAGGGATTCTTAAGATTTGTAACTCTATTTCTTTCAATTTCCAGTCTGCACCACACATCCCTTTCTTCCCCACTGCCCCTGTCACTTCTATGTAATTCATTCCCAGCATTTGATTTTGATATTACATTTGATTATATTTTGGAAGGGAACTGCAGACAAACAAACGTAGGAACAGCAGTAGCCTGTTCAGCCCTTCAAACCTGTTCCGCCATCTAATGTGATCACAGCTAATGTGAGGCCTAATTCCTCATACCTGGCTTTGGCCCATATCCCTTAATACCTTTGCTTAACAAATGTATCTATCTCAGATTTAAAACTAACAACTGATCTAGCATCAACTGGCACTTGTTCCAAACCTCTATCACGCTTTGTTTGTAGAAGTGCTTCCTAACATTTTTCTTGAATGGTACCACTTCAATCCTCAGACTATGTCCCCTAGTTCTAGGGATCCCAACCAGTTAAACTTCTTTATCTACCTTGGCCTTTCTTGTTAATACATTGAAAGTATCTGTTCCCATTTCACTTACACCATGGAATTGGCTCTCGTTCATTTTGACCTGCTTAGTGAAGTTTAATGGAAGTAGGATAGTTACATCCTAAAGAAAAAAGAAAATGTTGCGACTAATCAAGGGATTGTTTCTCTCCAAACAACAGGGGCGCTCTATAACCACTACTCACCCGGTTTATAGCAAATGAGAGCCGTGTCTGAGGCATTCCATAGGCAAACAGAATTGGAGTGAGGGAAACAAATTTTCCTTTAAATGTCACTTAGGAAAAAAAACAAAATTTTAAGTATTTGAGTCAATGTTTGAAATTAATGCTTTGTAGGAGAGGGCAAAATTAGTTATGTAAAACTAAAAACCTCACTTTTAAGAATTAAAAGTCACAGCTGAGCACTTAGAAGTAGAGTTCAACCAGAAAGCAAAGAAAACAGAAACTGCAAAGCAGATGGCAAAATTTCTAGAGGTGCAAAGCAAGAATAATGAATCAGATTAAATTAAATCTGGAGTTGCAGTGATTAGAAATAGAATTCCAACTGGGAAAAGTGGATTCCAGGAATTGACAGTGACTGAATGACAGGCAGAGACCAACAGAAAGTTTTAAGAAAGACAGCGAAAGAGTTCCAAATGAAACAGCTTAAGCAGAGAACAGAGACTTAAGACAACTCTGATGAGGGAAAGATACCTAATTCAGACTTCAGGGCTGAAGCATTCAAGTGTGGCCATTTACTCCCTACCTTTAAAGAGGAAAAGGTGGATACCCTCTAAATCTCTTTTAAAAGTTAATTGTTGTGCACTGCAGTTACAGGGCAATCTAACAGACAACATTTCTACTTGGCTACACAGCATAACAATCAGCATACCCATGCTGTTTGCCACATTAATTTCCAGTTCCAGTAGTCGTATAGACCTCACAGGTCCACACAGAAGGAAAAAACAAAGTAGCAGGAGTGCTGCTAATAGTAAAGGCTCATGAGGTTTACTCCTTCTTACCCGAGGAGAGTACACCTACAAGGGCAGCAAACGAGTGCCAGTTAGTGCCAGGGGTACACAAGTCAGTCTATACCCTGAAGAAATGGTCTGATCAGACTCACCTAGTAAAAGAACAAACTAAGGAGCTCATTTTGGACCATTGGTATGGACATTTAAAATTGAAACTACCTGTGAGAACCTTTAAGAGATAAAACCCCTCATGAAAGGGTATTTCAAAAACTCCATACTCTTTCCAATTCAGGCTGCTGTTTAGGAACTGAGAGCAGGAGGGTCCAAACAGTAAGCAAAATTTGGCTGATGCCTAATGGCAAACAAAATGACCCATTAACCCAGGTAAATTGGACCCTGCGAGCTGTCACTGCTTAGTGAGATGCATTGAGGTAAATACCCCAGAGACTATCTAGTGAGAATGAGATGTCAGACAGAGACGACAGAACTGTCCCTGGGCATTAAAAGGAAGAATCAGATGGGAAACAGGGGAGGGGAAAATGGATCTGAGCGTTGCTACTACAGGAAACCAGGGCATGGAAAGGAAAATAGTTGGCTTCAATGATCCTCGGAAATTCAAATCTAGAAAAAAACATTAAAAATACGTTACAATTAAGTTTTATTGCACCGGGGTTGTGGGGGCGGCAGGAAAAGCTATGACTGAAACATTTACATTCGTCTTCAGTCAGAACTGTATGACATTTACCTCTATTCAAAGTGTATAATGGAACTATTAAAGGAAAATGAAAATCATCATGGAAATCAAGTATTCAACAGCATGCTGCTCCTTCTGGATTTGGTTACCTTTTTGAAACAAAACTTTTAAAAACATTATTCTATCAGATTAATACAATTGACCTCTATTAATCTGTACAGGAAGCAGCAAGTAAATTAAAGCCATATCAATTAGAAAAGCAGATGTTTTGGTCAGGTAGGTCTGCCATCTATTTTATCCTTCACTACGATTTGTGACAGCTACAGAATATAACTATGGTCTAAAAAAGTACATTGAAATGTAGTTCACCCTAATTTATACAAAGTCATGATGGTTGGAAGAAGGGTGGCAGGCAGAAGGAAGACAAAGTATAAATTAGAAATCGAGATGACTTGGATGCATCGTTGAGCCCCTCAATTAGCATCTTAAACATGCTGCATCCTTCTGGATCAGTTAGGATGATATTCACTGGAGTTTAGAAGAATGAGGGCTGCAGGGAATCTCACAGAAACCTATAACATTGCAACAGAACTGCACAGAGTAAAAAGCAGGAAGGATGTTCCTCGTGACCAGGGAGGCCAGAATCAGGGGTTGCAGTCTATGCAGGCAATTTAGGACCCAGATGAAAATAAATTTCTTCATCCAGCCAGTGGTGAGCCTATGGAATCTGTCACAGAAATCCAGATATAGTTCTTAGAGCTACAGGGTATGTGGAGAAAACAGAAATACGGTGCTGACGGATGATCAGTCATGATCATATTGACATATGAAGCAGATTTGAAGAACCAAAGAGACCAACACCAGCTCCTATTTTCTAAGCTTATGCTTCCAAGTTGTCCTCATTCCAAAATCACTTTGTACTGATTACACAAGTAAACAAAATTTAAACGTCAGAGAACATTATTCTAAAATTTCTTACCTTTAAAAAACTGTTGCAGCGCTTCATTTTCCCCTAAAACATCCATTCGATAAGTCTTAAGAGCTCACAAACCTGAAACTTTTCTCTAAAAGCTCTTCAACAAACTCTTAGGTCCTTTAGCTGTTCAAAAAAGATTACATTCCCAGCTTACTGGTCAAGAGGTATGTTTCAACATGGAACATTTCTGTATACATGCAGCTGAAATAAAATTCGTTTTCAATCTCCCCACACAATTCACCCTTGTCCAATTATTGTATTTCTAATTGTAATGTCTGACAGAAAATTGCTAAATCTTCATGATGATGCGCAATATTCCAAGACGGTAAAGTATTTTGAATAAGCCCTTTGTCGAATAGTCTCAATAAGCTCACTTAATACACAAATTCTTTCCTTATTCTTAATACTTCGACCTTTGACCAGTACCTTCAAACCTTTTTTTCACTTATCATTACAGTGCAGGCAGGACACAGCAATTTACTTTTATTGCATAGGCGGCAAAACTATTACATAAGTTAACAAACCGTGCACTTTGTTAAAGTGCACTGCTTGTTTCATAGTTACCAAGGTCATAACACTGACAATAATGAGATATGAAAGAAGGAGAGTTGAAGGGCAAGAACAATCAAGGTGACAAGGTTACTTATTTTCAGAAACAAATCAATAAACTGTTAAATGAAAAAAGCGAGAATAGGAGACTCAGTCATGGATGTCTACAACACATAAAAATCACATTTGATCTATCGTGCCTGTGCTGGTCAAAAACAACCTAACTATTCTCATCCCATTTTTCAGTACTTGGGCCACATGGCCACGAATGCCTTGGCATCACAATTTACATCTGTTTGTCTTTGTTACCATAAAATGTTTAAGAAACCGAGGGCTACTATTTATATCCTCACTTCCACATTGTGCCATCTTGATTGCTGATATCCCAAAAACAAACATCTGATTATATTTCTGGTTAAAATATTGAACTGAATAAGTTAATTGAATCACAAGATGACAAAGTCAGAATCCTCGACTTGCATTTCTCTCCTTTTAACAAGGATCAATAGTGTGAGATGTTAGTTCTTGTACATTTTTTTGCATACAATGCAACAAAATTCCTTAAACATTAATGCTTGATTTATATTTGTGCATTGTAGTCACATTTTGTATCAGGTAAAGAGCAGGGAAGTTTACACATTGCCCAGGCGATAGCAACAACACAAGTTGAATAGTGTACCACTTTCAGTTCCCTTAAATGGTAAAAATAAATAAGAAAGGCTGAGTTCTCAGATTTTTTTCTTGCCGATCGATAGACTTCCCTTCATTAACAACTGGCAAATGTAAAAGCACAAAATTCAGACCAAAAAATTTTTATCATGCAGATTTAATTTGGAACTTACACTATGGAATAAGTCATCAAAACTGCATAATGTACTCACCAATTCTAATGTAAAATTTGCACTATTTCCGAACCTATCATTTTTATTTCACTAAAACTAAAAAATTATTGCCAACGCTTCCTTTTCCTTCCTTGCTTCACTCAACAGCCTGGGATACATTTCATTCAGTCCTGGAAATTTATCTACTTTGAAATCTGCCAGATCATTCAGAACCTTTTCTCAGTCAATGCTAAATTCTTTCAAGTACATCAGTCTGTCTCCTTGATTTCTACAGTCACACCATCTCACCAATGAACATTGATAAAGTATTCATTTAGAACCCTACCTATGTCTTCTGGTTCTGTGCATTAGTTCCGACTGTGGTGCTTGCTCTTTCCCTAATTATCCTTTTATTGCAAAAGCACTTTTAAAAACCCAGCGTTTTCCTTTATTTTGTTTGCTATTATTCTTTCGTACCTGCTTTTTGTTCTTCTCATTTCCTTTATAAGTTTCCCTTGCACACTCTGTAATCCTCTGGGGCCTCTGCTGTTTTAAGCTCTCAATATTAGCCAATTCTGTATTATCAAATCATTTTAAGATTTCACATGCCTCAATCATACTTCAATCATCTAAATCAGGTTTATGCAACTTACCATTGTATTTCACCTCTCCAGGCCCAGCATATTAGCAAATTAGCAAAACACCCTTGCAAAGATTGATATATCCTTCAAATGCCCATAACCAAAAGTCTTAGAGGATCTGACTGATGACATATTCAACAAGCGCAGCTTTGTCATATTTGTTTTCCATCACTCGAGATTATGGCCCAATGTTCTATCAGACTCTCCTATACTAGTACATTGGAAGTACATTAGTATTTTCTGTTGTTGGTCCAAACATTGACCTCACACTTGGAATGTCAATTTCCATAGCTTTCCTACTCAATTAACCAACCTACGTTGCTTTGTAATTTGTGAACGGCCTTCACCTGCAAACTTATATATAATGCTCAATTTCTTCAAAACAATTCATATTTATTGCCTCAGGCAATTTCAAATTTGCCTTGATAGAAATAAATAAAAAACATATCTTATTGTATAAACACAAGCCTTAATATAAATTCCTACGTGTTAACCATACATGGGTCACAGCTATATTACATGCATTGTTAATGACACTGCTCTTTTCATTATGTACAACAGGAATTCCACGCAATCACAGGTTTTAAATTAGGCAAACCTTGGAAAGTGTCAAGCAATTTTGAATATTCATACAAGAGTATAGGTGCATATTAATTCTATTAGAATAATAGTATAATAGAACAAAAATCTACCGACATAGCAATGTTCAACTCAAAAATGCACATGGTCACTCTTCCAGCAACCAACCACCTTTATCTCCTAATCCTGAGCAATGTGGCAATCTTCCCTCAGATCAGAAGGATAACAGCAACTGGCAAGCTATTGAAAATAATTAGCAGCATCCCAAGCCTCCATTCCTTTCTGTGCCACCAGGTGATCAACTTTTCTAACTGAAATCTGTGACAATGCTGCCACTTGAAAAAGGTTATTTTGTCCTACATATTTTTTGAAGAGAGGTTGTAAAGGCAGAGGTGCCAAAGTGGCTAGGGAGTCAGACTGAATTAGCAGTGATTTTTAAAAACAGTTTAACTATGGAAGGGCAGCGGCCAGTTCTCCCAGTTCGAGGTCTAATTTTTTTAGCTGTAGCAGTCACAAGCTATGGGAGTACCAGAAGAGTTGCAAGCTTCCGTAAATGATTCCTAACTAGCTTTCTCTGAAATCTCTGGTTGTTGTTCCCTCCTACTTGTAAGAATCTGTGTTGAATTTACCATTTTGCCAAGATGTGTGCTTACGGGATGTTACTACATTGCAACAATTACTTGAGTTAGAACATAGAACAGTAGAACAGTACAGCACAGAACAGGCCCTTCAGCCCACAATGTTGTGCCGACGAAGTTGAGTTGCTGTATCAGGTCAGTTAAGTTTTGCAATAGTTGCTACTCTAAATTCCACTCTCTTTTGTTCGTGTTTTAACTGTAGTATTAAAACAAACTGTGTTTTGCTTAAAGCCAAGTGGTTTGACCAGTTGCATTACACCTGGAACACCCACTTCACATCTACTTTTAAAATAAGGCTGGGGTCTTGGCTATCTTTCTAATCTATTTTGAGGGCAGTCTGGCTTGGTCCATAATATATATTGAGTACATTTCACTTGTGTTAAAATACTCCACAACTGAAAGTGAGAGAGATAGAACAGTTTTTCCGCCGCCTTCGCCTCCATGCCTACTTCTTCAACCGGGAACCTAACCCTCCCTCCACTGACCCCTTCACCCGCTTCCAAAACAAGTCCTCCTCCTGGACACCACCCCCAGGACTCCTACCCTCCCTCGACCTCTTCATCTCTAACTGCCGTCGAGACATTAACCGCCTCAACCTCTCCACCCCTCGCACCCACTCCAACCTCTCCCCCGCAGAACGGGCAGCCCTCCGCTCCCACCCCAACCTCGCCATCAAACCCGCAGACAAGGGTGGCACAGTGGTAGTATGGTGCACTGGCCTCTACATCGCTGAGGCCAGACGCCAACTCTCCGACACCACCTCCTACCGCCCCCTCGATCATGACCCCACACCTGAGCACCAAACCATCATCTCCAACACCATTCATGACCTCATCAGCTCAGGGGACCTCCCACCCACAGCCTCCAACTTCATTGTTCCCCAACCCCGCACGGCCCGTTTCTATCTCCTTCCCAAAATCCACAAACCTGCCTGCCCTGGTTGACCCATCGTCTCAGCCTGCTCCTGCCCCACCGAACTCACCTCCACCTATCTGGACTCCATTTTCTCCCCTTTGGTCCAGGAACCCCCACCTACGTCCGTGACACCACCCATGCCCTCCACCTCCTCCAGGACTTCCAATTCCCTGGCCCCCAACACCTCATTTTCACCATGGACGTCCAGTCCCTATACACCTGCATTCCACATGCAGATGGCCTCAAGGCCCTCCGCTTCTTCCTGTCCCGCAGGCCCGACCAGTCCCCCTCCACCGACACCCTCATCCGCCTAGCCGAACTCGTCCTCACCCTCAACAACTTCTCTTTCAATTCCTCCCACTTCCTACAGACTAAGGGGGTGGCCATGGGCACCCGCATGGGCCCCAGCTATGCCTGCCTCTTTGTAGGTTACGTAGAACAGTCCCTCTTCCGCACCTACACAGGCCCCAAACCCCACCTCTTCCTCCGTTACATTGATGACTGTATCGGCGCCGCCTCTTGCTCCCCAGAGGAGCTCGAACAGTTCATCCACTTCACCAACACCTTCCACCCCAACCTTCAGTTCACCTGGGCCATCTCCAGCGCATCCCTCACCTTCCTGGATCTCTCAGTCTCCATCTCAGGCAACCAGCTTGTAACTGATGTCCATTTCAAGCCCACCGACTCCCACAGCTACCTAGAATACACCTCCTCCCACCCACCCTCCTGCAAAAATTCCATCCCTTATTCCCAATTCCTCCGCCGCATCTGCTCCCACGATGAGACATTCCACTCCCGCACATCCCAGATGTCCAAGTTCTTCAAGGACCGCAACTTTTCCCCCCACAGTGGTCGAGAACGCCCTTGACCGCGTCTCCCGCATTTCCCGCAACACATCCCTCACACCCCGCGCCCGCCACAACCGCCCAAAGAGCATCCCCCTTGTTCTCACACACCACCCCACCAACCTCCGGATACAACGCATCATCCTCCGACACTTCCGCCATCTACAATCCGACCCCACCACCCAAGACATTTTTCCATCCCCACCCGTCTGCTCTCCGGAGACACCACTCTCTCCATGACTCCCTTGTTCGCTCCACACTGCCCTCCAACCCCACCACACCCGGCACCTTCCCCTGCAACCACAGGAAATGCTACACTTGCCCCCACACCTCCTCCCTCACCCCTATCCCAGGCCCCAAGATGACTTTCCACATTAAGCAGAAGTTCACCTGCACATCTGCCAATGTGGTATACTGCATCCACTGTACCCGGTGTGGCTTCCTCTACATTGGGGAAACCAAGCGGAGGCTTGGGGACCACTTTGCAGAACACCTCCGCTCGGTTCGCAATAAACAACTGCACCTCCCAGTCGCAAACCATTTCCACTCCCCCTCCCATTCTTTAGATGACATGTTCATCATGGGCCTCCTGCAGTGCCGCAACGATGCCACCCGAAGGTTGCAGGAACAGCAACTCATATTCCGCTTGGGAACCCTGCAGCCCAATGGTATCAATGTGGACTTCACCAGCTTCAAAATCTCCCCTTCCCCCACCGCATCCCAAAACCAGCCCAGTTCGTCCCCTCCCCCCACCGCACCACACAACCAGCCCAGCTCTTCCCCTCCACCCACTGCATCCCAAAACCAGTCCAACCTGTCTCTGCCTCCCTAACCTGTTCTTCCTCTCACCCATCCCTCCCTCCCACCCCAAGCCGCACCTCCATCTCATACCTACTAACCTCATCCCACCTCCTTGACCTGTCCATCTTCCCTGGACTGACCTATCCCCTCCCTACCTCCCCACCTATCTTCTTTTCTCGCTATCTTCGGTCCGCCTCCCCCTCTCTCCCTATTTATTCCAGAACCCTTACCCCATCCCCCTCTCTGATGAAGGGTCTAGGCCCGAAACGTCAGCTTTTGTGCTCCTGAGATGCTGCTGGGCCCGTGTTCATCCAGCCTCACATTTTATTATCTGAGATAAACCACGAGTTGGAATTGTCACAGACTACTAGATGATTAACACTACAATACTGAATTAAGAAATTGCTGTGCTTGTACTGTTAAAATGAGTTAATTTAACAGCAAAAATTTCTAACAATTTTTGTAATAGAAGCGTGCTTACCTTTCTTGAATGCTGTTCAATTTTATGGCCCAGAAAGGAAGTAAATTACGGAGACTCATGGGCAGTGAGCTTTTGAGGAATTTTTAAACATTTAAAAATCTATTCGTTCAAAAGATCAGGTTAACATCAGGGAATATAAGGAAGGCAGCAGGCTTTGAAGGAGTGGTTTGGACAGAGTGGTCCAAATGGAATTTGTTTTGTATATTCTTAATGACTAAGTGTTGGTTCAAACCTTAAGTGAAAACCTTGGGCCTTCATTATATTGTTTTCCCCAAATTCCACCAGCTTCTTCAGCACCCCACCACAACTTTTCCAACTGAATCCAATTTACTAAGAGACAGTTGTAAGATTGGAAGAGCCTCTATAGTCTAGCCCTGTTGGGTTCATTGCCTGATGTCAGAATTCTCTGTACCCTTCTTTCCTTCTCTCCACCCCAAAAAGCAAAATTTATTTAAATGATGAGCCATTGCAATTTTTTCTCCAATACAATCAAGAGTTGTAATTCTTTTTTGAACAATGCTGTGTTCATTCACCCCTATTGTTCCTTCGTAATAGCTGGACAAATAGTTTTTTTCCCCCCCATTGGCATATGAGAAGTGTATCAGCCCATTTAACGCCAACTTCAACATTAAATTTCCTTACTTCTAGGTAAACAGACCCAAGTACAAAGAAAGAGAGACTCAAGGCACCTTAAGTATTTATTAATGCCCTCCAAAGCTAATAGTAGCTGCATTAGAATTGTTTTCCTTTGAAATATTTTGTTCCTGGAAGAAGGAATTGCACTCTACTTAATTCCTCAGTGATGTACTAGACTTCTTAATAACCAATCATGATGTGAGTGTGCCCAGTGATATAGTATACAATTGACCTTAAAGTTGTGGAAAAACCCTGGATCATAGCCCTAAAACTTTCAAGATGTTGTTGAAGTCTTGTTTTCACAAGATTACACCCTTAAAATACATGGGGAACAAGTAGCAGCATTTTGTTCTCCACAAAAAAAGAAATCACAACTGTTGTGTAACAGGAGCGGCCATTAGGCCCATTTTGCCTGCACCAGTTCTACTCCAGAGTGCCAATCTCCTGCCTTGTCCCTATATTTGGATACAAATGGTGGAGGGAAAAATCATCCAAAGCCTTCTTGAATGTCTCAAATGAAACTGCCTCCACCACCATTTCAAGCCAGAGCATTCCATACCCATAACTACTGTGAGAAAAAGTATTTTCCTGTATTGCTTTTGTTTCATTTGCACATCCCTTTAAATTGGCACCCTCTCATTTGTTTAACTTGTGGAACAGTCCCTCTTCCGCACCTACACAGGCCCCAAACCCCACCTCTTCCTCCGGTACATTGATGACTGTATTGGCGCCGCCTCTTGCTCCCCAGAGGAGCTCGAACAGTTCATCCACTTCACCAACACCTTCCATCCCAACCTTCAGTTCACCTGGGCCATCTCCAGCACATCCCTCACCTTCCTGGACCTCTCAGTCTCCATCTCGGGCAACCAGCTTGTAACTGATGTCCATTTCAAGCCCACCGACTCCCACAGCTACCTAGAATACACCTCCTCCCACCCACCCTCCTGCAAAAATTCCATCCCCTATTCCCAATTCCTCCGCCGCATCTGCTCCCACGACAAGACATTCCACTCCCGCACATCCCAGATGTCCAAGTTCTTTAAGGACCGCAACTTTCCCCCCAGTGATCGAGAACGCCCTTGACCGCGTCTCCCGCATTTCCCGCGACACATCCCTCACACCCCGCCCCCGCCACAACCACCCCAAGAGGATCCCCCTCGTCCTCACACACCACCCTACCAACCTCCGGATACAACGCATTATCCTCCGACACTTCCGCCATTTACAATCCGACCCCACCACCCAAGACATTTTTCCATCCCCTCCCCTGTCTGCTTTCCGGAGAGACCACTCTCTCCGTGACTCCCTTGTTCGCTCCACACTGCCCTCCAACCCCACCACACCCGGCACCTTCCCCTGCAACCGCAGGAAATGCTACACTTGTCCCCACACCTCCTCCCTCACCCCCATCCCAGGCCCCAAGATGACATTCCACATCAAGCAGAGGTTCACCTGCACATCTGCCAATGTGGTATAAACCTCTGATGAAGGGTCTAGGCCTGAAACGTCAGCTTTTGTGCTCCTGAGATGCTGCTTGGCCTGCTGTGTTCATCCAGCCTCACATTTTATTATCTTGGAATTCTCCAGCATCTGCAGTTCCCATTATCTCTGTTCAGAAATAACTTCTTTTTTCTCTACTCAGCCCACGTGTGGCTTTCAGAAACCCCGTCTGATTCCTCTAAGTTTTAGAAACTGAAAGAACTGCTGATGCTGTAAATCAGGAACAGAAACAGAAGTTGCTGGAGAAGATCAGTAGGTCTGGCAGCATCTGTGAAGGGGGAGAAAAAAAAAAATCAGAATTAACATTTCAGGCCCATTCTGAGGAAGGATCATGGACCAAAAAATGTTAACTAACTTTTTTCTACACAGATGCTGCCATACCTGCTGAGCTTTTCCAGTAACTGTTTTTGATCCTCTAAGCCTTCTTCTTCTCAGGGAGTCCCAATTCTTCAATTGATCTTCAAGACTGAAGTGCTTCATTCCCAGAACTACTAGTTGTGAAAGTAAATTAAAAATATTTTTACTTTAAAGGTGTCGGAGTGGATTTGTAGTTTGTTGTTCTGCAGACATTTCATTACCTTGCTGGGTAACATCAGTGCAGCCTCTGATGAAGCGCTGGTGTGTTTTCCCGCCTGATATTTAAATGGGGAACTCCAAATGCAAGTACACAGAAAAGCCACTCTCACGGACCAGTTACTGAACTTCAACAGTAACCATCCAAACACACAGAAACAAAGCTGCATGTGAACACAATTTAAAGAGGGCAACAACACACTGCAGCAACATGGAACTACACCAGGAGAAAGAAAAAATACCTCTTCCAGGTTTTCAAGGATAACGGATATCCAAAATACTGCGTCAGATGATGCCTACACGAACAACAAATCGGGAAGATACCACACACCCTGACACACTCATCATGCTACCCTACATCAGGAACTAACCACAAGACTCCCAGGACCACTGGGCAGAGTGGCACACAAGGCCACATCAACCCTACGATAACTGCTCACCTGGACTAAAGACCCATTCCCACCATGGGCAGGACCAATGTCATCGATAAGATCCCCTGTAGAGGCGGAGAAACACATCGGACAAACAGGAAGGAAACTAACAACAAGGGTACACACACACCAACTGGCTACAAAAAGACATGACCAATACTCACTCATCTCAATCCACATGGACAAGAACCACTAATTCAACTGGGCCAACACCAAAATCCTAGGACAAGCCAAGGAGAGACAGGCACGGAAACTCCTAGAAGCCTGGTGCTTCATGAAGAAAGCCATCAATAAACACAAAGAACACGACCCCAAACACACTCCATTGCAAAGGAAAACCAAAAGTAAGGCAATCCATCTCAACAGACTCCAGAGTTTAAAAACCAGGCGGGAAAACACACCAACTCTTCATCGGAGGCTGCATTGATGATATTACCCAGCAGGGTAATGAAATGTCTGTGCAACAACAAACCAGCTTGGGGAGCCAACCAACTTCAATATTTTTACTTATTAAAATATTTCTGATGTCCAGTATTTTCTTTTATGTTTTACAGGTAACAGTTGTAAACCCAGTAAGAAGCTTAAAAACATTAGGGAAGGGGAGACCAAAAACAGCAAAGTACAGACCTGTCAGCAGTAGGGAAAACACAATATTATAATAATGGAAATGATAAATGGATTGTGAATGGTGTTTGACAAAGCTGTTTGAGTTTTTATTTATGAGGATGTTGCTAACAGAACCTTAGGAAAGATATTATTGGCTTCAGGCAAGTGAAACAAAGATTCAGTAGATTTTTTCCTGGAATCACAGTCCTGTTCTATGGAGAGAGATTGGGGCAACTGGGCCTGTATTCCAGATTATGTCATTAAAGCTTACAAAATACCTAGTAAGGGATAGAACAGGTCAGAGGTTTCACCTGGTTAGGGAGTTTAGAACCAGAACACAATTCTAAACACTAGCAAAGCCACTTAGGACAGAGATAAAGTTTAAGAGTCTTTTTATCTCTCTGGGGGTAGAGAATTCTAGTGCATGTTTAAGGTAGAGATCCAAAGATTTCTAAACACCAATGACAAAGAGAGATACGGGGACAATGTGAGAAAAAGGAATTGAAGTGGAAAATGGACCATCAGCCATTGTAGAAACATAGTAATAGCTACTGGAATCTCCCAGTTTTATTCGATGTTTACATGTTTTAGTTTGGCCAGTTAGGGCACATTTTCTGTAAAAATAGTATGGCAGAATAAGAAATGAAGCAAATGGTATTGAATGGCAGAATAGGCTAGATGGTCTGAATGTTCTATCACTGCTATGTTCCCAAGACATTTGTTTTAAATTGCTGATTGCAATATTAAGAAATCGACATTTCCCTAAATCTGTACCAGTTGAGAACAGATTCAGAGAGGAATATCATTGTGACTGATTATCCTGAAATGGTACAGCATAGAAATAGAAATGAGCAAATGATAGAATATCTCTCCTGAGATGCTGCTTGGCCTGCTGTGTTCATCCAGCCTCACATTTTATTATCTTGGAATTCTCCAGCATCTGCAGTTCCCATTATCCTCCTGAGATGCTGCTTGGCCTGCTGTGTTCATCCAGCCTCACATTTTATTATTAAATGATAGAATACGCTCACTAGACAAGCATGTCAAAAACTTCAAATTCGCCTGCCAATTCAGAAGCAACGGTATACACAACACAATAATATTTATGAGCAGATAATCTTCAAAACCACAAGTTAACATTTACCAAACGTTTATTTTCATTTAGTGCATTTTAAGATTATTACAATATCATTAATGCATTTCATATTAGTCAGTTTCATGTATTAATTTGTCTTAAATTTGCATTACAAAGTGTTGTATTCAGAATATACACTGTATTTAAAGTGCACAATGTGAACTCAATAACAACCATTATTAACTGAAATTGAATGAAAATACAGAAATTTTGACTGCTTTACAGCAAATGAAAGCCACACATCCTGCCAAATTATTTTAAAATATTTCTTATGAAAATAGAAAGCCAATACACAAAGCATTCAGTTCTCTTGCAAACATGTTACAGAACAGATAAGAGGTCAACATTTGTTTCAGCTGCTTTCATTACACACGATTTACTTTCTATGCAATGCCACTGATACAGTCGCAAATACTCTCTAGTCCTTCAAATGCCCAAAACTAAATGCTAGTAACAAAAAAAAAGTACTTTCCAGTCCATGTCATTTGAAATTAACTACCTTTGTTGTACTTAAGCATAACTGCTAAAAAAAACAAAAATCAGAGATGTAGGCTCACTATAGAAATAAATATTTGGACAATAAGTCTTAGGAACCACATCATTGTTGATCACGGAGTGAAGCTCATGCATTTGTTCCAACAGCTGGATTTCAGAGCTCCTCCTTGTAAAATCCCAGTTTGGCTAGTGACATTTCCTTCCTCAGATGCATCACTTCCCAAAACATTTGTTCAACTGTAAAAACAGAATGCAAGCAGCAAATGATATAAATTATACATACCACTCACCTAAGAACATACATGGAGGAATAAGCTATTTGAGAGTTCATGATTGCTCCTAGAGTCAATAAGATCATGTACGAGCAAGTTACTGCAGATGCTGGATCTGCACTAAACACAACAAATGCTGGAGATCACAGCATGTCAGACAGCATTCATTGACAGAGAGCAAGCTGACATTTCAAGTCCAGACGACTCTTCAAAGCTGAACTGCAGGGTTGAGAGCAGCAGCAAGCATTTATGAATGTAACAAGTAATGCTAAAAGAAGGGAAGAAACGGGAGTTGGTTCACAATTTGAAGGTGTTCAATTCAACGTTAAATTACTCAAAAAAACTCAGTATTAATACTCTAGAAAGTTGTAAAGTGCCTGAAGAGGAGATGTTGTTTCTTCAGTTTGTGCTCAGATTCAACAGAGCACTGCAGCATACCGAGACAAGACATGTGGGCATGCGAGCAGGACGCTGTGTTAAAATGGCTGGTGACAGGAAGGTTCGGGTTATGCGTGCACACAGACCAGAGGTGTTCTGCAAAGCAGTCACCCAGTCTTATTTTGATTTCTCCAATGTAGAATAGACTACATTGGGTGCAAATACAATACACAAGATTAGATGAGGTACTGGTAAAATGCTGCGTGACGTCGGAAGACTGTTTGGTTCCTTGAATGGTGAGCAGGGAGGTAAAGGGGCTGTGGGAAGATGGGGGTGGTGTGGGTGGTCATGTAATAGACTAGGGTGTCCTACTGGGAGCGATCCCTGCAAAACGCAGATGTGGGGGGGGGGGGGGGGGGAATGAAGTGAGGGGAAGATATGTTTGGTAGTGGTATTCTGCTGGAGTTGTCTGAAATGATAGAATGATGCTTTGAATGTGGAGGCTGGTGGGATGATAAGTGAAGACATGGGGGAAACTGATCACAAGTGAGTAATGGGAAGAGGCAAAGGCAAAAGCACAGGTGAAAGGTTAGTTGTGGTTGAGGGCCCTATCGATGGCAATGGGCAGAAAACCATGGTTATGGAAGAAGCAAGCCATGTCAGCAGTGTTATTTTGGAAAGTGGCATCATCCAAACAGATGGTAAGGAAAGGAATGCTGATTGCTGAAAAAGTAGAATGCACCTGAATGAACTTGGAAAAGAAATTTAACAAAGAGTGCTTCTGTGTCACTGTGACATTCCAATAAACAAACAAGGGCACAGAAGCATATGCACAAATTTTCAGCCAGGAGGACCTTTTTCCACAATCTCATTCTTTACGAGCAAAGTTCCCTACTTTAACAGTGTTCTTTTGAGGGTGGCAATATCTGTGTCAGATACCACTACAACCAATTAAAAATTGTGCAGGTTTTGAGACCTTCGCAAAGCAAGGTCATAACATGCCTTGGGACTAGGTTAGTTTGGAAAACCTAGTTGGCATGAATGAGTTGGCTCGAAGGTTTCCATGCTGTATGAACCCCATGACTCTAGTACATCCCTGACTTAAAAAGGGGTTTAAATTACAATTGCCATTTTCAAAATAATCACTTACCATCTTGCTGTTTAACGAGACCCTGCTCAATATACCGAATATAAGTGAAGAAGTTGCAAACAGACATAATCTAGAGGGCAAGACAGAAAAAAAATACAAAATCTGTTTGTACCAGAATTATACCAATTGTTGTCTGATTTACGGAATTAAAGTACAACGATGCTTTTAGAATATAAAGACAAACATTTCTTACCCTGTATCTACAAAATGGCGAAACATAGTAATAGCTACTGGAATCTCCCAGTTTTATTCGATGTTTACACGTTTTAGTTTGGCCAGTTAGGGCACATTTTCTGTAAAAATAGTATGGCAGAATAAGAAATGAAGCAAATTTGAATTACATTATGTAATCATTATCAAAACTTAATAGCTGAAGATGAAATATTCACTCCAGTGAAATTAAGGTACAGGAAGCTACATGCTAACCAATAGGTCATAGATGGGATAAACACACATTTAAATGTGTACCAGAACTTGAAAGTCAGGAGGACCCCTCACTTTCAACACTTCCCTACTAAACCAATGGAGAGGAATCCTAGCTTTGAAAGAGCAAATGGAACGTTTGCCTCAATTTAAAAGAAAGGATGAAGCAATTATTGACCAAACTACTTAAGTATCAGATTTTGAGTGTACAGGAATTCAATAATATCTTCGACTGCCCTCTGACAGTCGAAGATATTATTGAATTCCTGTACATCAATGGAGAGACAAACATAATTAAAGTTTTGATTTTCATATTACTCTTCAAAACTGAAAGGGGATGGAAAATAGTGGGTTTAAATGCTATTGACAGGGGGAAGGACGAATGAGTGAAATAGATGGCAAGGATGACCAAAGCACTCGACAAAGGGAATACAAATGGTGGTAAAAGATAAATAGTAACGTAGGTATAAACAGGTGGTGTAAAAAAGGGGAAGTGAACCCACTCTGCTTAGAGCAAAGTCAAGAAATGGAGAGGGCTAGAATGAAAACAGAGCAGAGAGATCATGCTGTGACGTTGTTAAATTGTGTTGAGTCCTGAAGATTTTAAAGTACCTAAGCAGAAAATGAGGTGCTATTCCTCCAGCTTATGTAGAACTTTGTTGGAACACTACAAACCAAAAATGGAAATATTAGCATGAAAGCAAGATGTTTTTTGTTAAAAATGCCAAGCAACTGGAAGATCAGTATGATTCTCAAGGAGAGTGCAGAGGTCTTCCGCAAAGCAGTCAGCCAATCTGCATTTGATGTTGCCAATTGCAAGGAGACAATTTTCTGATCACCGAGCTAGTTTTCTAATAATCCCTTTGGTTTCCTCTGTCTTTATTCTTAGTCACCTGTGGGTGTGGAGGGGGATGGAAGATATTCCATTGTGCCTGCAAATAAAATAAATCTTTCATTTCCATAAAAAGTTCTGTTTAACTCTTAAAACAAAGTGCATCCTTGGGAATGAGTAATGCTGATATCATTTGTTGCCCAACTTTAACTGCCTCAAGGTGGTGATACAAACTGCATTAGCGAGTTTTGAGAACATTTGTAGTTCAGGTTGAGGTTCTGGATGGGAGTTTGCTCGCTGAGCTGGAAGGTTCGTTTTCAGACATTTCGTCACCATTCTAGGTAACATCATCAGTGAGCCTCCGGTGAAGCGCTGGTGTTATGTCCAGCTTTCTATTTATCTGGTTAGGTTTCCTTGGGTTGGTGATGTCATTTCCTGTTCTTTTTCTCAGGGGATGGTAGATTGGCTCCAAATTAATGTGTTTGTTGATGGAGTTCCGGTTGGAATGCCATGCTTCTAGGAATTCTCGTGCGTGTCTCTGTTTGGCTTGTCCTAGGATGGACGTGTTGTCCCAATCAAAGTGGTGTCCTTCCTCATCTATATGTAAGGATACTAGTGATAGTGGATCATGTCTTTTTGTGGCTAGTTGATGTTCGTGTATCCTGGTGGCTAGCTTTCTACCTGTTTGTCCAATGTAGTGTTTGTCACAGTTCTTGCAAGGTATTTTGTAAATGACGTTCGTTTTGCTTGTTGTCTGTAGGGTCTTTTAAATTCATTAGCTGCTGTTTTAGTGTGTTGGTGGGATTGTGGGCTACCCTGATGCCAAGAGGTCCGAGTAGTCTGGCAGTCATTTCGGAAATGTCTTTGATGTAGGGGAGAGTAGTTATGGTTTCTGAGCCCGTTTTGTCTGTTTGTTTGGGTTTGTTGCTGAGAAATCGGCGGACTATGTTCATTGGGTGCCCGTTCTTTTTGAATACGCTGTATAGGTGATTTTCTTCTGCTCTTCGTAGTTCCTCTGTGCTGCAGTGTGTGGTGGCTCGTTGAAATAACGTTCTAATGCAGCTTCATTTGTGGGTGTTGGGATGGTTGATCCTGTAGTTCAGAATTTGGTCCGTATGTGTTGTTTTCCTGTAAACGCTGGTTTGAAGTTCCCCATTGGCTGTTTGTTCTACTGTGACATCTAGGAATGGCAAACTGCCAAAATTAAACAGCCAAAAAGTATAGCAATGATTATAGTGATCAAATGTCTGCATCCAAATGGGGTAGAAAATACTATTAAAAAATCTGAATACAACATGAAGACATAAAAAGAACATAACAAAGATAAACCAGCAAAATGCAAGTATCTGCCGTCACTTCTTATCCTCCCTTCCAGACCATGATAGAATTCCCTTTAACCTCACCATCTACTCCCAGGCTTCGCATTCAATGCGTCAACCTCCCTGGCTTCCACCAGCCCTACCACATTGCAACCACCAAACACATTTCCACTGCCTTCCCTTACTTCGTCGTGTAGGGATTGTTCCTTGCACTGCTCAGTCACCCCTTACACGTACACCCTTCCCTACAAGAAATGCAGCAACTGCCTTCGCACCTCTGCCCTCCTCACTGTGGACGACACCAAACACTCCAAGTGATATGGCAATTTTTGTACTTTTCAATTAACCAATCATTTCTCTTCAATTCTGGTGACAAGTCATCGACTCAAAACATTAACTTTGACTGTTTCTACAGATGCTCCTGACTTGGAGCTTCTCCAGCCTAATTTTGTTCTTATCTCACATTTGTTTTGAACTATAGTCACATAAAGGCCAGACCAGGTAATAACAGGTGTCAATCCTACCAGATTGGCAAACCAGCTGAATTTCAACAATCTAACAGCTTCAAGGTTTCGTGTGAAACTCAACCAACTTTTCATTTTGTTTCTTTTAAAATAAGTTCAAATTTTCAAACTATCACTATGCCTGTCCCATAGCAATAACTGTATAATTTACCCATTCTAATGTTACCTTTAAAAGCATCTTCAGAATTCCCGCCCCCCCCCCCCCCCACCCCCATTCTTCCTGCGACTTGTTTCTGAAGTGCTGCAGATATTTTAAAAAAAAACTTTGTACATCTGGGTTGCGAGGGCTGAAGGTTGTAAATCACATCCCATGTAGTATTTCCCACAGTCCAGCTACAGCAATTAGATTTCCAGCACAGTGCAGAAAATGATTACCACACAACATACTACAATATAAAAGGAAGGTATTTTGAAGAATGTCTTGCTCTGGTCAATGATTTCACTTCAAAAAGGAATGCGCCATTTTTGTGGTATTTGAGTAACTGATTTATTATGGTATTAATTTGTACAGCATAAAGCTATTGCATATTTAAAAGAAGCTTTGATATGTGTATGAATTTTGTCAATAGATTACAAATGTAACAGCATTTTAATGCAATGAATCTGAAGAATATGCCCGAATTTGATAATCATTTAAGCTATTAGTGTCTTTAAGTTTACTACATTTTTTAAACATGAAAAAAGTATTCAAAGTTAAAAATAGAAATCAGATGAGTTGAAAGTGATATTATTGATAATTGGTAATCAATTTACTGAACTGAGACAAATTACTTGAGAATACTGCCTCTTGTAAAACTGATGGACAATTGGAATCTCTTTTCCTTTTACCAAATCACAAACATTGCTGCACAGTGCCTTCAAAGAAATATCTTCAAACTTGTCCTTAAGGCATCACAAAATACTTCACATTCAGTTATTTGCTCTTTGATATGAAACCACTGCATAAGCAGATGGTTTGAGATACCTTGCTTATGCAGTTATTTCTCAGAAATTTTTTCAGCTATCTCCATAACCTGTTTTAGCACTGTGAGGAAGAAATTATTTTATCAAAACAGGTATCAAGAGGGCATGGATTTCTCAAAAGAGGCAGTACACCCAAACTGCATGTGTTCTCTACAAAAATACCATTCTTCACATCAACCTAATAAATTATTTTGCAACTCGTTGGCACCAGAACAAAGTCTGCACTATCCTCACCCAACAACTATTACATACTTGCCATATGGAGGAATCGGATATCAGTCAGAAGTGCAAATCATGGCCAACTGCTACCCAAATGAGAGGAACTGTTCCTACATCGATCGGACATCAGTTAATTGAGCTCAAACCATCGTTATATTCTACGACACTAATAAATGTTTTGCACACCATTTATAGTTATCACATTACCCTAATTAAAACATAAAACTTGCAATATTGGCTTTGCATACTACTGAAGTACCATTCTTGGCCATAAATTTACAGCCTTTAGCCCTCACAATCCAGATGTAAAATTTGTTTTTAAAAAAAACTGCAGAACACTACCTGAAAATAACTGTCCGCCAATTTTCTGTACCAATGTGTTTTTTTGCTAGTAAAATAAACCTCGGGGGTGGTAGTGAAACTAATTTTGCTATTCTAGAGAATCAATTAATCAAGATAGATACAATATCAATTGTGTCACTGGTTACAAGTGCAAAAAATAACTTACGTTGCAATTTCAGCTCTCCATCCACTATACAGAAGGGTGGGGGGGGGGGGTAAATTCAGGATGCAAAACAATAGGAAAGAAAAAAATGAAAAGAAAGGCAACTTCAGCAAAACAAAGGATAGAGATTAATTTGTTTTTCATGCAAAGGAAATCTTAAGCATTTTGTTTTTGAAACTGCTCTAATCTCAAAATAGGCAGATTTATAGTTTCATGGTACAGGGCTGGATTATTGCTGGAAAGAGCAACAGGCTGTCCAAGCTTTTGGTCTTCGTCCATAAGGACATAATTGCAAGAACAATCAAATTTTAAATGAAGTAACAGTTTATATGGCATGAAAACAGCAGGTACTGACTGGACAACATGTGGATCCTTGATTGTTAAGTCGCACTGCCAGTCAGAATGCACTGGGAAACACATGGCAGTCAAACTCATTTAAATTCATACCTGGCACGTCAGATGATTGGACACTCCCCCTGTGGAATGCACCAGGGAATTACTATCCCACAAACTTTGATAATAAAATGTGAGGCTGGATGAACACAGCAGGCCAAGCAGCATCTCAGGAGCAAGCTGCTTGGCCTGCTGTGTTCATCCAGCCTCACATTTTATTATCTTGGAATTCTCCAGCATCTGCAGTTCCCATTATCTCGATCCCACAAACTTTGTTTGTTAATAACATGGACATTTGTTTTTTTTTAAAAACAAGTCTTGTTTGTGAATAAATATAGCTTCTAGCACATGTATGTTAGCCACACTCCAAGACCAAATAATAATTTTAAATTAGTTTTAGTGTTATTCATAGCAGCATTAATCATTCCAACTGGTGAATGTATCAAACAGGACATCTGTTCTGCTGTTCAAAACAGGCAGTGTCAATGACCATATGCAACCAGCCCATGCTTGCAAAACACAACCGAATGTCTAACATTACACATGCTAAACAATCCTGATTGTCTACAGAATCTGAAATATGGGACCAGATGTTCAAGGTAAGAATAATTTATGACTAAGACTTATAGAAATTTCTTCAAAGGATCCTGAATCTTTGCAATTCTTTATTCTCGAGAATTTTGTATGTTCCATTATATAATAATTTAATCTGAGAGAAGATTTTTTCATCTCTCAGGGAATCAAGGGAAATGGAGAATGGGTGAAAAGGTGAACTGCAGTCTGAGTCAATAATAATTGTACTGAATACTGGAGCAAGCTTAAGGAGCTACATGGTCTATTAATGCTCCGATTTGCTAAGTTGAAGTTGGAGGTAAATTTCAAATCAAGTGATCTATATGATTGAAGGTATTTCCTTGGTAAACTCACTTGACCCCAAAAGTATCTCCATACATATCTCCTGCTTATAATTGCATCTCTATTTGATCTATATCGAGATATATTAAGCCAAACCCCAAGCAATGTCTAGACATGTGCACAATGAAACATTCCTCAACACCCTGTCTGAATAAATCAACTTCATCCTACACTCAGTCAAAAGATAACTACTTGATGTTTTGCAACAAAGGAGTTACCAAAAACAGATTTTTAAACAGCATAATCACTGGAAATAACAACAGCATACAACAATTTTATAGCGAACATCAGGGCCTAGTGATATTATCACTGAACCGCTAAACGAGAAACTGAGCTAACAGTCTGGGGATCATTCCCGCCACACCAAATGGTGGAATTTGAATTCAATAAAAAAATCTGGAATTAAAAATCTATTGATGACCAAGAAACCATTGCCGATTGTCAGAAAAACCCATTTAGTTCACTCATGTCTTTCAAGTAGGGCAGTCTGGCATCCTCACCTGGTCTGGCCTAATGTGATTCCAGATTACAGCCATGTGTGACGCTTAACTGTACTGTTAAATGGCCCAGCAAGCCACCCAGTTGTATCAATTGCTATAAGTCTCAAAGAAATGAAACTGGACCAACCTCAAACCTAGGCACCGGAAAGGACAAAGGCAGAAACAACCCTGCAAAGTTCTTACTGGCACATGGGGGCTACTACAAAAATTGGGAGGTGTCTCACAGACTGCAGCGTGACAGTCAAACTCACAGAATTATACCTCACAGCCTTTGTCCCAGGCACTACCATGACCATCCCTAGATATGCCTTGAACCACCTCAGTTAGGAAGGAGTTGCCCTGGGAGTCCTCAAAATTGACTGCAAACCCAATGAAGTCTTATGGCTTGAGATTAAATAAGCAAGGAAACCTTCTGCTGAGTACCATGTACCATCCTCTGTCAGCTGATGAAGCAGTTGAACAACACTTGCAGAAGGTACAAAGAGTGCTAAGGGCATGAAAAGCACTCTGGGTCAGGGATTTCACGTCAACCATCAAGAGTGACTGGCAACAGCAGTACTGATCGAGCTGGTCAAATCCTAAAGGACATAACTGCTTGACTGGGTCTGTGGCAGATGGTGAGGGAGCCAAAATGAAGGAAAAACGTACCTGGCTTCATCCTTACCAAACTGCCATCTGCAGATGCATACATCCATGACAGTAACAGTAAAGTCTCCACAAGCATTGTACAGTGAAAGCCCCACCTTCATGCCAAAAATATCTTCCATGTTGTGTGACTCTATCACACAGTGCTAAATGGGGCATATCTAGCAACTAAACACTGGGCATCCACAAGGTACTGTGGGCCACCAATGGTAGAACTGCACTCCAGCACAATCTGCAATGTTATGGCCTATACCCCATGCTAAACAATCCCGCAACCAGTTGATGAGATCTAAACTCTGCAGGCTTGCCGAATCTAATCATGAATGGTGGTAACAGTTAAACAACTCACCAAAGGAGGTGGATCCGTACATATCCCCAACCTTAATGATGGGAGAGCCTAATATATCAACGCGTTGGATACAGCTAAAGCAGTTTTAGCAATCTTTAGCCAGAAGTGCCAAGTGGATGATCCTTCTTAGCCTTCTCCAGGTCCCAGCTAAACAGATACCAGTCTCAAGATAATTTAATTCACTCCACATGGTATGAAGAAATGGCTGAAGGCACTATATACTGCAAAGGTTGTGGACTCTGGCAACAGTACTGAAGATGTTCTCCAGAACTCCCTTAGCCAAGGTCCCCTTGAACTTATACAAGACTAGCATCTACCCGACCATGTGGTAAATTGCTCAGGTATGTCTGTACATAAAAAGCAGGACAAATCCAACCCAGTCAATTAATGCCTCATTAGTATACATTGGATCAACAGTAAGGTGATGGAAGTGTCATCAACAGTGCTATCAGCAGCACTTGCTCAACAATAACCTGCTAAATGATGCCCAGTTTGGATTCTGCCAGGACCACTTGGCTTGATCTCATTACAGCTTTGGTTCAAACATGTGCAAAAGAGCTGAATTCCAGAGGTGAGGCGGGAGTGACAACCCTTGACATCAAGGCAGCGTTTGAGTGTGGCATCAAGGAGCCATAGCCAAAACTGAAATCAATGGGTATCGGAGAAAACTCTGGTTAGAGGCATTCCTGGCACATAGGAAGATGGTTATTCAGGGTACAGTTGTAAGTTCAACTATCTTCAGCTGCTTCAGTCACCTTCCCTACATCATAAAGGTCAGAATGGGGATGTTCGCCAATGATTGCACATGTTCAGTACCATTTGCAACTCCTCATATACTGAAGTAGTCCACGTTCAAATACAAAAGAACTGGAAAACATTCAGGCTTTGGTTGACAAGTGGTGAGTAACATTTGCACCACACAAGTGACCATCTCTAATAAGATACGACTGCAACATTCAATGGTGTTATCATCATTGGCTTCCCCAATAACACACTGGGATGTATCACTGATCAGAAACTCAACTGACTTACCACAAACACAATGGCTTCAACAGCAGGTCAAAGACGACGAATACTGCAGCAACTACCTTCCTTCCTGAGTCCTCAAAGCCTGTCCACATTTACAGGGTATAAATCAGGAATATGATGGAATCGTCACAACTTTACTTGATGGGTGCAGCTCCAACAAGCTCGACACCATCCAGCACAAACCAATCCACTTTAATGGCAACACATCCACTACCTCCACCACTGACATTCAGTAGCAGCAGTGTGTATTGTCTACAGACGCACTGCAAAAATTCACCAAAGATCCTTAGACAGCACCTTCCAAACCCATGACCAAGTTGGAATTCCAGGGTTTTGACCCAGTAACAGCGAAGAAATGACACTGTATTTCCAAGTCAGGGTGGTGAGTGGCTTGGGGGTGAACTTGCAAGTGGCTGTGTTCTCATATCTGTTGCCCTTCTTCTAGAAGAAAGTGGTCACAGGTTTGGAAGGTGCTGTCTAAGGACTTTTGGTGACAATTATACTGACCTTCTTACATGCTTTTATCATTTCATGATTCATGAGATTTTAATTAATTCAAAGGGAGGGAGGGTGAGAAAAAGGAAGGCAAAGTCTGTGATAGGGTGAGACTAAATGATGAAATAATAGATGGTGTAAGGCCAAAGGCCAAATGAGTCAAGTAAAGAATTTGTATCTTGAGAGATGTGAAAGACTATGGATCCACAATTTCAACGCAGTCAAGAAAAACGAAACATCAATCTCAAGACCATACAGAGAAGAGAAAAATGGGGATAGATATTGGTGTGTCTGAGATTATTGACCTCATCGGAAAGCTGCCATTTCTTATCAAGGAGTGAGGCACTGATCCTCAAACACAAGTATTGAAGCTCTACTGGGGAGGTGAAGAAAGAAAGGTCAGCAAGGAAGCAAGGCAAAGAATTAAAAAGCTGGTGCCTAAAAGACTCCTGACCAGCTAGCTCAGTTGGTTACATGGTACTAATAATGCCAAGGTTGCGGGTTTGATTCCCATAAGGGTCATCCTCAGTTTTGCAATAAAAGGCAAGGATGGAGTTACCTAGGCCAATGTAGTCTCTGTCCCTATCTTAAGGCACTGTACTGGTGACCTGCTACCTGGACTACGAGGCCCAGGATCAATTCCCTCCTGCTCCAGAGGTGTATAATAACATCTGAGCAGGTTGATTAGAAACATAGGTTAATTTAATGAAAAAAAAATCAGTTTTTTGTTAAATAAAGGAAAAGTTGATTTACAGGTAACAATCATGGGACCAGATTGCCTGGAAGATGCTGAGGAAGCAATGGCCTAGTGTTATCTAGGAGACCCAGGCTTGAATCCCACCATGGCAGATGGTGGAATTTGAATTCAATAAATATCTGGAGTTAAGAGTCTAATGATGACCATGAATCCATTGATTGTTGGAAAAACTTACCTGGTTCGCTAATGTCCTTTAGGGAAGGAAACTGCTATCCTTACAAGGTCTGGCCTACAAGAGACTCTTAACCAACCTCTGAGCAATTAGGGATGGGCAATAAGTGCTGCCTAGCCAGTGATGCCCTTTTTCTGTAAAGGGATTTAAAAAAAAACAAAAAGCACAATAAAGGGAGAATAAAAAGAGGGTCATTGGGTTATTACTTAGGAGTGTAAGTTCCTAGGGGTGTTTTCAATTCAAACAGGTAATCCCACACAGAGAGAGCAACTTGTTCTCTCGATTTCTCTCCCTGCAGCCCAGTGGTTTAGCTTATTTTTCTTGATCAAATATGAATATTTTGTGTTCTTGTTCCTAACCATATCTAATGCCCCTCAGTTACTAGTTAGACAATGTATTCTGGCTTTTAGCTGCAGGAAACGAAAACTTAAAGTCCAGAATGCTTCACATTCTACTACATAACATGTCCTATTTCTTAGATTTCCCACAGTACCCCACTCAAGCAAGACAGGTTTCTAATAAAGTTTGTTGTTAATTACAAAGAGAATTTACCAACATTTCTTCTGGTTAATAATCAAAGCTGAATATATTTAGCTTCAAATAATTTTGCTTCCATTCAAACTCCATACTTTTTCAAAAATGTAATTCAAATTAAAAAGTCTCCTGTATATGTGTTTTATTCAAAGTCTAGCTGAAGTTAGCAAATCAATCTCTTTCGGAATAAACAATTAGAACATTTCTAATATCAAAACACAGGTAAGCATATTCAAAAGCATCTTGGAAGATTTACAGGCTAATACAGATAACTCAATGGTCAGATTCTGTCTAATTGCACAATTTATACAGCAGCTTACTTTATACCTGGCTGTAAGTAGTGGCAATAGAAAAATAGCTAACGAAAAACAGTTAAGTTTTGTAGACAGGAACCTCATACAAACACAAGATTTTGAACTGACTGCCTGTGGCATTGTACATGGAAAATCAAAACCAGGTATAATCAATGAACAGTGAAGTCAAAGTTGAGGTTAATTGGAACCAGAATAAGTTGGTTTCTATTTTCAATAAGATATTATGTTAATTAACACACCAAGTAACCTGGGAAGCAGAAAAGCAAAGCTAATTGCAGCATATCTGTACAGCACAGGATGTAGAAAATTGAAAAACAACTTCCACAGTTGCACCATTGGGAGGAGTATTATTATAATAGACCAATTACACATAGGTAATTTCATTAGAAATGTGAAAATGCTAGTTTATAATGGACAAAGTTGCAAAAGGTAGTCTGCACATATTAGAACATATAGATATTGAGACTGCATTTTAAAATGTTAACAATTGGGAATAATTTGAAAATGTTAATGTACAAAAAATGTCTAGTGCATCTAAACCCTACTACACCCAGTCCAATCATTTCTTTGCATTGGTCAAGATCCCATCAATATCTAACAAAGTTGAACAAATATCCTGATACAATACATACACCAAACCATTATGAAGAAGGGCCAAATACAAAACAGAAACTCAATAATTTCAAAGAATTCAAGAACAGAGATAATGCCCTCTAGTTACACTCTTACATAATGAATTATTGTCTTAAGATTTCTGATATCTATTGCTTAAAAGTAACTAAAACTATACATCACACTTTAGGTCTTTGGGAATTATTCAAACTTGGAAAAAGTATACATATTTTAGCCTAATTTAGTCAAAATAATTGCAACAGAGTCACTCAAGCAATGACAGTAAAAGTACAAGTTTAACTTACTTGGGTCCTCCACACTCAAGTGCAGATGCTTTCACAACAGGTAGGGGCTGAAATCCAACTGGTTCAATACTAAGTGTATTACCTTCAACAGCTTCAAGAATCATTGAAGCCATCTTAAGCAAAGGGAAATAATTATTTTATTATAATTTTCTAAACATCTTGTTTAACAAATGTAATTACAATATATTAGTAAGGCTTTCACCCTGAATTTAAAATATTCATATGGATAATGATCTAAATAAACTGGTCAAAGTGGACACTTTTCTCCAATTAAATGTTTGGCTGATAATACACTTAATAGGTCCTGGAGAGTGCTGTCAAACAAAGAGACCTTGGAGTGCAGGTTCATAGTTCCTCATGTATAGAGGGTCATGTTGCGGCTGTACAGGACATTAGTGAAGCCACATTCAGAATACCGTATGCAATTCTGGTCTCAATATTCTTGCTGTAGCAAGGAGAAACTTGAAAGAGTTCAGAAAAGATTTCCATGGGTGTTGCCAGCATTAGAGAGTTTGAGCTACAGGGAGAGACTGTTTTCCCTTGACGGTCCAAGGCTGAGGAGTGACCTTATAGAAGTTTATAAAATCATGAGTGGCATAGATAGGGTGAATAGCCAAGGTCTTATCCCCAGGGTAGTGGCATTCAAAACCAGAGGGCATAGGTTTAAGGTAGGAGGGGAGAAAATTTAAAAGGGACCCAAGGGTCAACCTTTTCATGCAGAGGGTGGTACGTGTATGGAATGAGCTGCCGAAGGATGTGGTGAATGTTGGTACAATTACAACATTAAAAGGCATCTAGATGGATACATGAATAGAAAGGGTTTAAGAGGGATATGGGCCAAATGCTGGCAAAAGAGACTAGAGCAATTTAAGATATCTGGTCAGCATGGGCGAGTTGGACCAAAAGGTCTGTTTCCACACTGTACATGCAAGTCTCTATGACTGCATAGTCAAAACCCTGGAACTGTCTTTTGGAGAGGCAATCAGTGCTAATGAGCTGAAAAACTTCTACTGTTCATTGATTTTTGTTATACAAGAGTATCACTTCACAAGATGGATAAATGAGGTACAAATCAGTTGAAACCTAACTGAAATTAGAGAACAGGTGTATTGGGCTGAATAGCCTGCTCCTGATTTTATGTGGAACAGCACTCCCAGCTTAACCCACCAGCCACTGATGTGGAGGACAAGTTTACCAGATTGGCTAAAATTGAAGATGTTAGTGGATAACAGATGTTTAGACTACAAAAACATCTTGCTATTGTTGTGTTCAAATCTTACATCAAATTGTCAATCTTGCAAAGTTATCAGCTTAAAATAAAATTTACAGAACAATTAAAGTAATTTGCTGTTTCAAAACAAAAATACTTTAAAACTAAACAAATTCAAATTTCAAGTACAATTTATTCAGTAAACCAACCTCATTAGTTTCTTCATTAGCAATTTTTTGTTACTTTTGATTGTTGCTCTTTCTTACCTCACTTTTTGCAAACGTCAAGCAAGGATATATATCTTCTTTATAGATTCTGTCTAAAAAGCAGCAAGTTCTATCAATTGTAGGTTCTTCTTTCCAGGCTTTAAATTCACCAAAGAGAAGCGAATCAACCTTTTTCAAATTTACACAAAAAGGTTGTAAGTAAAGCTAAAACTCGAAGTGCAAGTTTCAAATTTTGGACAATTCAAAATGTTGTATTTTAAAATGAAATTAAACACGATTCAGACTATTAACCGAAGTTTAATTTGTGAAGGGCGCTGCACATGCATCTATGCTGACTGGATGGAATTTTACCCAATTGCAGGAATATTATGGCCCAGACTTTCCAATGCAAATGGGGCTTTGCTCACGTGAGCACCTGCAGGATCGCCACTGTTGTAGAATCCAAAGGAATTGCCCATGAAGTTGAAGATTCCGTGGGAAATTCCTGTAACTTTGGAACCCTCAGAGTGTCCAGTGAATTTGAAGTGTTCCAATGAAAAGGTTACTCAGATAAAGTTAAACTCAAATAAATAGTCCGCCTCCCAAGGAACTATTCAACTGATTCTATACGTTCCTGACATATCCGCAGATACACCATCCACAAACTTTGACTTGAAACCCCGGCCCAGTCTTGCTCTGGTCCCTACCACTAATGTAAAGCTCCCTAGTCCGTAATGTCCCAGATTATTCCTGTTGCCCTTCTTAAAGGAACCATTATTTCCCATCTTAACTAATTCCTTCTCTAACCTCAGATTTTCGACTACTTCAGTTTCCTTGCAGATACCCAAATAACCAGTTGCCCACATGGAACAATCTATGGTGAGATAACATAGGTATTTACCAGAACCACCACGTCTCAGATTTTAGTTAATGATGCTTATCAAAAGAAAAATCAAGGGTTACCAGAGTGCCATTTCAGAATTATTCCATAATTTTTACATTTCTCTAACCTTCCTCCAGCTTTAAATGATTAAAACTGCTGATCCCACAGCATTTCACTCTCATGCAAATTCCATAAATGTCTGATTAGGCTCCTTCTCCGCAGTCCAAAATTTCAATGATAGACCTTCGAGTTGAGCACACAAACTTGGAGTTTCGCTCTTTTAACGGCTTTGTCATCTGCAAGTCATTCCTGACAGCCTGATGTACACATTCATAGACTTATCATGTCACAATGATGCTCCACTACAAGTCCAAACACCTTTTGACCACAACAATTCAAAAAGACAGTTGTGACATTGAAATAAAAAATGTTTTAATGCCATCTTCTGTGAATTTATACACTAAACTGAGGTTTCTGGTTAAATCAAATCATTCATTGGAACAAGAATTATTCTTTGAGCTACTTGCTCCTTTTTTCCCGCCACCCCTTACTAAGATTTTCTCAAACCAAGTATGTCGGTGGACTTGTCCCTCTCTTGGGAGTTGAAGCTTTTTAAACATTCCATTTCCTCTCCATGTCTAATTCAAAATTTTTTAAATTTTTAATTGAAATTCAGGTAATTCAAGCAGTGACAAATTTCAGGTATCCTTTTTAATACTAAAAGCTGGGTTATCACTTTAAGCATCTCATCCTTACAAGATATTAGGAACTGCCAATGCTGAGGAATCTGAGATAACACCGTGAAGCGAAACATCAACTTTCTTGCTCAGCTTGCTGTGTTCATCCAGTTTCACACCATGTTATCTGATCTGCAAGACCCTGCTTTTGTTTCTAGCATAAACTTCTTTGCCAATTCCATGCGCAACCTCCGTTCAAAATTTCAAATGATCCACTGTTAACATTTTCTACTCCTAAAAAGGTCTTAGCAACAGTCAAAGTAATTAAGTTAAACCCATTTAATATACAGCACACCAACTTGTTTTATATCCTGTATCTCTACATACACATTTCTTTAAAAATTCACATATTCCTCAAATTCAACTGTTTCTATCCTGCTGAAGAGGCAAAATGCTAGTATGGTCCCAACTGATGATAATATTGGACAAATGAGATCTCAGTGAAACCTGGATTTACAGACCATAAGTTTGGCATATAGTTTCATTACTGTGGTGATCAGTCAGTTATGTATTCAAAAGAGACTACCAGTGTAGTTTAAGAACAAAGGTAAATACATATAAAAAGAAAAAAAAAACACAAACTCTATTTTACACAAGAACTAGTTCAAATGGTCTTAGCACAAATATCAGAAATAGGGATTCAACCATATTATCCTCAACAACAATCTCAGGCTCTCAAATATCAATAAAGTGGAAACAGAGTGACTCTTCAGTTAGCACAGCTGTACTTGTTTTTTTCCGGCAAACACTTAATGCACTCTCTTCCCAAATCCTTAAACAAAATGTTAGCACAGCTCATTTACTTCTGAATATGGAGTCCTTAAACTCTTCTTCCATAGCCTTGAGTCTGGAGCTCTCTCTCATTAGTATTAAGCCACTTAGGACTTGTTTTCTCCTACCCTGACTGTTCTAGATGTTGTTAAACTGCTTTGCAGCTTTTATGGGCACTTTCCCTCCCTCCCTTAATTGACTGTTTCTATCTGAAAAGAAACTTGCACATTCACTGATCTTATAGAAGGTTCTCTCTTCCTAATGGGAAATGGTTTCTGTCTAGCATGTCATAAGGAACCTTGTTAGGTAACAATTCAAAGTTTTAATGGTTGCTTCCAAAGCAACAAACTACTCTCCTCTCAGATAACAAAGTGTGGAGCTGGATGAACACAGCGGGCCAAGCAGCATTTCAGGAGCACAAAAGCTGACGTTTCGGGCCTAGACCCTTCATCAGCCTCTCTGAAGGGGGGTCTAGGCCCAAAACGTCAGCTTTTGTGCTCCTGAGATGCTGCTTGGCCCGCTGTGTTCATCCAGCTCCACACTTTATTATCTTGGATTCTGCAGCATCTGCAGTTCCCATTATCACTGATACAATTTTACTCTCCTCTCAGGTTCTCTTTTCCCCCACAAAAAAGCCTCATTTAGATAAAAGTATAGTTCCAGACACCCTTGTACCTAGGGTGGCCTCCCTTTCTTATCTCCACATATTCCAAGCTTCACATGATTTTGCCTGCTTGAGTGCTCAGGTTTCCAAATATGAACCTTCATCGCATTTTACAACACTTAATTGGCAAAATGCAGCTATTCTAGAACTGGGTAGTGGAAAAGCAAACTAAAAATACAATGGTGGGGGAAGGTTTGAAGGGGTGTTGGTAAGATACAAGTGAATATTCTTAGCGTATATATGGAACCTGATGTCAGTTAATGACACTGAGGAACACGTTTACGTGAGACAAAGGAGGGATCAAGTATAAATCCTTCAGGGACTAGAAGTAATTATCTGGAGTCAGTGGTAGCAGGCTGTGGAATAGCGGACAGATATAGAGGATGATTGCCTGGTTGTCCATACTGCAAGCTGCAACCAAGATTGAGAAGGGCAAGGAGAGTTTGTGCAATACATCCACAATGTTATTATTTCTAATTCAACAAGGGTTAGATTAATCCTTGAATTATCAATTACTTTCACCTCGAGATCAGGTGTTAGTTATTTGGAATACTTTGTCCTTCAAATTATCCAATTGATCTCATTACTCCAAATTTATTTTTGAAAACTTTCAGAAATTTAACTTACTTCTTTACAATCTCGTACAATAGGCTGCATCACGTTCAATTCTTGGCTGCTGCTGGCCATTGCACTTGTACTTTTATTTCGAACATGTCCCTTTTTAAAAGGGGCTTTTGCATTTGGCTGAAGCTCCTTTGTAGGTGATGTTGGTGAAGAGGACTGGACTAGTGTTTTCAATGCTGCCACTTCTGCTTGCAGTACATCAATCTTATAAGTAAATGCAGAATAATTAAATCATTGGTTATTCAAAAGGAAACATTCACAAAAATTGAAGCAAACAAGTTCAGACCAGAACAGAGAACAGAAAAATTGCAGTTGGAAAAAAGTAGGAATGTCATTCTATAATAGATATAAAACCACAAGCCTCTTTGGAAACTCACTAAAGACTGTAATAAGTCACTCAGTTACCTTGCCTTGTGCTTCTTTTAACTGTTTCTCTGCGGCTGCTTGTTTGACATTTGCTTCTCGTACCATTTTATGAGCTTCCTTAAAAGCAAAAGGCAAAGTGAGAACTGTTAAATACTAGGAAGCATTTTCAGTTTAGTCCTGGACCAAATTTCATGGAAGGTAATTCAGAAATCATGTTTTGAACATAATTTTAGCTTGAAGGATCACAGATGTGAAAAAAAATTGGAAACAAATAATCAACCTTGAAGTAAAGCTAATTTGTCAAGCTTGGAGTCTTTTACAGTTAAAAGCTAACTTGTATATTTACCAAGGCCATAATTAGAAATGCAAAACACTGAATGATCAACTATCCATTTCTGGGCCCCTTGGTAGAACCGAAGTATCCATTAATATCTCCACAGAGCTAAACGTCAGTCATTCTGGGTACGATAATTGAAAAGTCTAGAAATTATTCACAGATTAAAAACAGAAGTTGCTGGAAAAGCTCAGCAGTTCCAGCAGCATCTGTGAAGAAAAGAAAAATCAGTTAATATTTCGGGTCCACTGACCTTTCCTCAGAAATTATTCACGGGTTGCTCAGAGTTCAATTAAATACAAAAATAATTATATTTACATTTGAGAATATCCTAAAGTATTCATGGTTCTCAAGTGGGGTTGTAGGGACAGAAGGTTCTATTGATTAACTTGTCTCAGTGCTTGCTTTGAACACAGGCATTGCAGTTTTGCTTTGATGTAGATGCATCTCACTGGACTTGGAGCACCAACAAGAGATGATTGTCAGTAAACTTTTTACTTGATGCAGAGAAAACAACTATTGTTCATTATGTAGAATGTAGGTAGGTCTCAAGCAAAGTTTGTCATTGATAAAGCAAAGAGTAGCTGGAAGGTTTGTCTAGTTTGAAAGTAGATGAAAAAAAAATTACATTGGTCCTCACCTGAGCCTTGTGGTAAGAAATAGTCAACAGAATTAACATGGAAGCTGAGAGAAAGCAAAAGGGTAGGAATTTGACAGTAACCAGAACAAGGAGGAAAGGCTTTCACAATCATGAAGTATGAGAGGATATCCATTTTCTCTCTATATTTTTATTGTGCAGTACATGCTGGTGTATTGTCTTAAATATGGGGACCAAAACTGTACAGAGTACGTCAGGGGAGTCTCAAAAACACTATGCACAGTTGTAACAAGGCTTCCTTATTTTCAAAAATTCTAATCCCCCAGCAATAAGAGGTCAAAATTCTGATTGCTGCGCCTGCTTAATAATGGTTACTTCACAGACAAGAACACCTAGATAACTTGGTGCTACACTTTTTTTGAAATCTCTCTCCATTTAAACAATAGCTTGCCTTTTGATTCTTCTTGCCAAATTTCATCGCCTCACACTTTTCTACATTAAGTTCCATCTGCCAAGTTTTTACCCACTCACTCACGCTATTTCCCTTAGCAGAATTCTTAGTTCCCTAGAACATGCCCTCCCACTTACTTCCATATCAGCAAATTTTGACACATTATGCTTTGCGCCTTCCTCCACATTAATATTGTCGGTAAATAATTGAGGCACAAGGGCCAATTCCAGTATCCCACTAGTTACATGCATCCAACTTGAAAAAGGTCTATTAATCTTGATTCTGTATTTTTACATGTTAAGCAATCCTCAATTCATATTAATAAAATTACCCCCCACACCACAAGCTTCTGTCTTATACAACTTGTATATGGCACTTTATCAAGTGCCTTTTGAAAATCCAAATGGATATCTACTGGTTCCCCTTTATCTTCAAATGAACTCTTGCATACTTACCAACCTTTTTTTGAATTCACTAAACCTCTTTAGTTGTCCTGCCATTCCTTACTTCATAATCTGAAATAGTATTTTCCCAATGCTAGATGTCATAGTGAAACCCTTCTAGAAGCTAGTGACTTGACATATTTCTACCAATGATGCCATTTTCTCTGCAGCTATCTTTTAAAAAACAAAAGCCCTCGGACGCAGGCCATCACGTTCTGACAATTGTCTGCCTTCAGTCCCGTTAGTTTATCAAAAGCTTTGAATTTGTTGACTTGCTCGCTGAGCTGACTAGTTTTTGTTCAGATGTTTTGTCACCATGTTAGGTGTCATCAGTAGAGCCTCTGATGAAGCGATGTTATTCTACTTCGCTTGGAACGTATACTGTCCAGTCTGTTATGGCGAGTACTGTCATTTCCGGTTTTGATCTGTTTGGGTTTATATATGGGGTCCAATTCTAGATGTTTGTTGAGTGAAGTGTGGGTGGTGAACAATGCCTATAGGAATTCCCGTGCGTGTCTATGTCAAATGCTTTGTTCATTTTGATAGAAACTGTCACAAGATATTTCCTCCCATTAACAGCTTCTGAGATATCTTTGAACGTTAAGTGCTCCTCAGTATGAAGACCAATGCAAAACACTGCTTTGAATTATCTGTAATTTCCTTGTTTTCCATTATTAATTCCCTAGTTACATCTGCCAAGTGACTTACTTCAGCTTCATTTAATTTAGCTACTTTTTCTTTATAATTCTGCAGAAATGCTTGGTGTTTTTACACTTCTGGCCAATTTACATTGATAATCAGTTTTGTCCCTCTTCATTAGACTTTGAGTCATCTGCTGACTTTTTTTTTTAAAATCCCCAATTCTCTGGCAGAGGTATTTGGCATTGTGTGTCTTAGCTTTTTAATTGTATAAGCTCAAGCACCCTTATTAATCATGGTTGTGTCAACCTTTTTACAGGGTCCTGCTTTTAAAATGGAATAAAATTTTGCTGAGCATATGAAATATCAGCTTAAATGTCTGCCACTGCGCTCCACTAACTTTACCCTTAACCCATTTTTTCAATCCATTTCAGACAACTCTTCCATCCTACCTCTGCAATTGCCTTTAAGTTAATGACATTTGAGGGAAAGCAACCCTGATTTCAAACCAAATAATTTAGAACATCTACCATGCTGCAATTGCGACCTCCCTTTAATAGGAGTTTTTATTTCATTCTACCTCATTACACATTACTAGTGCTAAAAAAAACTGTTCACGATAATGTAATGCAATACACTAACAAAATTTCTGATGAACTGTATAAAATTTGTCTTTCATGTACCCTTGCAGATATACAGATTAAAATCATCCATGACACCTGTTGTGCCCTTCTTACAGACCTTCATTATTTCTTGATTTATACTTGGCCCAGTGAAACAGCTCTTTTGATGGGTATCATTTATTGGCTCCCATGATTTCTTTTCCTTGCTATTCGTTATTTCCACATAGACTAATTCCACATCACCACTCACCACTGCATTGATACTTTTCTTTATTAACAGATCTATTCCACATCCTTTTACCTACTCTTCTAGAATATTGAATGCTCTCAAATATTGAGTTCTCAATCTAAAGCATTGTGCAACTACATCTCCATATTAACTGTCAAGTTGTATTCATTCATTTCTATTTACACCATCAACTCATCTGTCTTACGACAACTGCTGAGTTCATTCAGATAGAGAGGAGTAAAACTTTGACTTTTTAAACTTTACTACTTCCCCTGGTTTTAAGTTCTGCTCATCCCTTCGTGTCATACTTGGGTTATTGTTCACTTCTTCAATATCCTGTACATTTGTTCTCTCATTTTTTGTTTTTTTGTGAACTTCCATTCAATGGAACTCTCCTCCTCAAATAGTTTACAGGTCCTATCTACAACCCCAGTTGGATTATTCACCCAGACACAGATCCCAGAATACGAATAGGCCATTCAGGCCTTAAAGCCTACCCCATCAAACGGATCATTGTTGATCTGATTTTACTCTCAACTTTAATTTACATTCCTCCATATCCCCATTCAGTATGGTTGAATTGAAGCTGCTCTCAAAGAACCAACTCTTTCCTTAATACCAGTACCAGTACCCATGAATCAGAACCCATTTCTCCCACACTTGGAAGCACAGAATCAGAGATGCCCACCTGGTCTGCCAGAGCAACAGTACACTAGTCCCACCTTCCATCTTGAATGTTAGGACATTAAATGCTCATTTAAGTACTTTTTAAAAGATTGTAAGGTTACCCACCAACCTCTTTTCATCTTTGAGCTACAAATTTCTCTCTCCATTTTCATCAATTTGTGTGTGGCTCAGTTAATAGAGATTAACAATTGTGGTCTGCTTTTTAAAATTTGTGCCCAAGCTGCTCATAATCCTTCTAAATTTTAACTAGCCCCAGGAAAATTCTGGGACCCCATTATCTGCCTCATGATGGACCAAATTTGGCATAGTTACTCCAAGGATGCAACTGCCTCCTGAAACAGTGTCTAGGTACCTCACTACTCCTTGATGCATAACATTCACAGCTCAGACTCAAACTTGGAGTCGGGCTTTCTCAAGTAGCCATGACTTGCTACTGCAGATGAATGAAGCTGTAAGAACAGGTGGGAAGATAGTGATCACAAGAGATTCAAGGAGGAAGGAGGAAAGAGGAAGTGGAGGCCACATTGCCAGTGATAGCAACACAATATTATTCAGGACAAAATTACTGTTCCCAAGACAAATAAACACGACTGCAAGGGGTCTCACTCAGTTAAATCAAAAGGGACTTAGGATGGAAATCCAACCTATTTCATCTATCAATGGTGTTAGTTGCCAATTTTGCAAAACTATGTTTTTCACAACACTGATGCAAACAGTGGGCTCTGGCAAATACCATTAGAACCAGAGACAAAATTACCAACTATATTTATTCCACTATATTAAGGGGGAGGTGGTTAAAAACTGTCACAGTTTAAAACAATCTTAAACTGGCATGAAGCAAGCATGTCTGATACTCAATATTAATGCAAAACTTTAATGCTGTATACATCAAGTTTAATATGTGCAAAGAAGTTCAATATGCTCTTGGTCATAGCATAAATTAATTTCACTGAATATGAACCTCAAATAAACTAGCTGTAAGTTCTTCCAGTTCTTGGCCCAGTTGGTCTCTAACTTTGGATAATCGCTCACATTCTTCATCTTTTAGTTTCAGCTCCTGGAAAAAACATGTATAATTTACTTATATGTTGTATTGCAAAACAATATTGTGCATTTTTTAACAGTTATCTGAACATTTAATTATTTAAACAAGGAGACTTTTACTTCAATATCTTTAAATGGTATGTATTTAAGAATGACTATCACAGATTTGATAAAACTTCTCGGAATCCCTTTCTGTTCCCACAAGTAAACTTCAAAAGCTGAATTTTCAGAGTTTGCTTTCATTTTAAAATTTCAACTAATATTCAAAGTTGCTAAATACTATTGTCACAGTGCATTCTTCTCGGAAGAAAGCATAAATGATCATGCACAGAATATAAGAAAACATCTCAATAATAATTACATAAAACCAGGGTAAAGAAAACCTAATACCTTTGCTTATTACAAATAGCAAAAGGGAAAAGGAAAAAATTTATTTGCTCATCAGCACTGAATGCAACTTTTAAAAAAATGCAATAAGTTCATCCTCAACTATTAAAACTATATTTTACTTTATCATGATAACCACATTGGGTTTAAACTCCCAAATGAGGACGACCAAATTTTGCCACTTGATAATTTAAGACAGGAGCTTCACTCAGATCAAGCTCCCTGTTCCTCTTCCCCTTAGCATCTCCATCAAAAGAACAAATCCACTTAAACTGCATGATCCTGCAATCAGTGGGAAAAAAAGTATTCACCATTCATTATATTTACAAAACAAATTAGTTATTACAGAACAAGAAGAGCACAGCACCCTCTACAGCACATGTAACATTTTGTCTTGTTAACTGGTTGAAGATTCTTGTCTCAGAATATGAAGTCTGAATTAGCAACTCAAATTTTAGAACAGTTAATTCAAGTCAAACAATGTAGCAAAATCAAAGAGGCAGAAATTAGGGATACTCAAGAGGCAAGAATTAAAAGACAGCAAATATCTCAGAGGAGGATTGGGAGAGCTCAATGAGGTACAAAGAGGGAAACCAGAGAGATTTGATAACAAGTTGAATTTTAAAATGTGGGTCTGTAAGCAAATGAGTGATAGACGAAAGGGATTTGCCCAGGTTTAAGTCAAAGACTGAGTTTTGGAATAAGATCAAGAGGAATTAAACAAATGTAGAGTGTGGGAGTCCAGTCAGGAATGCATTGGAATAGTCAAGGACAACAATGACGACGGATTTAGCAATAGATGAGCTAACACAGGAATGACACAAAAGACAGTCTTAAGTGATGACATAAATGGTGTGATTGGAGGCTCAGCTTGAGTAAAATATGACACCAGGTTTACAAACAATTTCATTTAGTCTCAGACAGTTGATATTCCAAAATTCGCTAGATACAGAAATGGTCTCAGTGGCTTGGAAAAGTTCTATAATAACACCCTTATTCCGAAAAGGACAGAGGCAGAAAGGAGAAAACTATGGATCAGTTGGTTTAGCATTTGTGATTAGGAAGTTGTTAGAAGTCATATTGTAGAAGTAATAACAGGACTGACAGAAAGTCAAAATGCAAACGATCAGTCAGGATGGGACGGAGTCTGGCCCTGCTAAGGGGTGGCCTTATAGAGGTTTAAAATCACGAGGGGTATGGATAGGGTGAACAGCCAAGGCCTTTTTCACCAGGGTGGGGGAGCCCAAAATAAACAGAATAGGTTTAAGGTGAGAGGGAAGTGATTTAAAAGGAGACCTGAGGAGTAACATTTTCACGCAGATGGTGGTGCATGCCTGGAACAAACTGCCAGAGTAATCGATGGCAGTGGATACAATTACAACATTTAAAAGGCATCTGGATGGGTACATGCATAGAAGGGGTTTAAAGGGATATTGGCCAAATGGGATTAGATCATTTTGGGATTTCTGGTCGGCAGAGACGAGTTGGACCGAAGGATCTGTTTCCATGCTGTTTTGCTGATTCTATATGAATCATATTTGATTAATCTGCTACAGTTCTTGGAAGATGTAATAATCAAGATGGATATTGAGATCCTATAGACGTAGTGCATTTGGACTTCCAGAAAGGATTTGATATCACATGGGCCTCATGACAATTTATTGGCTTGGATAGAGGATTGGCTAACCAACAAAGAGTTGGGATAAATGGATCTTCTCCTGTTCGGCAAGATGTAACAAGTGAGGTATCATTGGGTTCAGTCCACAGACCCCGACTAATTACAATCTGTCTTAAGACCTTGGATGCAAGGATAGAAAAAAGTTGCAATGAAGAAATTTTTAAAATTGTAAATAGATCTGGCTAGTTTAGGTGAATGGGCCAAAATTTGGCAGATAAAGTTTAACGTGGGTAAGCAGTTTATCGATTTTGTTCAGAGGAATAGAAAAGCAACTGGTTATCTGAATAGACAGAAACTTCTGAGTGCTTTGGTACAGAGTGATCTGGGTGCCCTCATACATGAATTACAGACTCGTGTGTAGATACAGCACATAATAAATGGAGGCAAGAGGAATTTTGGCATTTACTGGTAAATTATGAGCATAAAACTTGGACGTTTGCAGCAACCATGCAAGGTATTAGTAAAACTGGACCTAGAGAACGGTGTACAATTTTGAATTGAATCAAACCATTTATTGTCATCTCTATTCAATATAAAATAACAAAAAATGCATATCATTGCCATGCATGGCATCATTCACGTTAACTTAAAATAAAAAATAAAGATAGATAACAGAGAGCCCAACATATCCTTTTCCACTGCTACAGTCCCACCAAGGCTACACCAGTAGCCCACTCCACGCAGAAGCAAGAATCCTGCACCAGGCCAGCGGCTCTGTAGTCACACTGCCTCTGAAGGCACCACCACTGCCACCACTCTAGAACCCAAGGAAGTCCAAATGCACTACATCTATAGGATCTCAATATCCATCCTGCCAAAAGAACTCCACTTATCACGTAAGTTTGAGCAAAAACTAAATAAAATAAAAGAAGGGGAGAGAGGAAAAAAAAATGTGGATGAAGGAGACAAGCCCTTTCGCTGCCTACTCCTCTGCCACCATCTTTGTTCCCATGAGTGTTTTTTCCTTTTTTTTGGTAAAAAAAAAATACTTCGTGGGATGTGGGCATTACTGGCTGGTCAACATTTATTGCCTGTACCTGTCCCTAGGTGCTCTTGAGCAAGTGATGGTGCACTGCCTACTTGAACTATTGCAGTCCACATCCTGTGGGTTGACCCACAATGCCCTGAGAGGGAATTCCAGAATTTTTACACAGTAGAGAAGGAATGGCAATATATTTCCAAGTCAGGATGGAACATAGTTTGGAGAGGAACTTGCAGATGGTGTCATTCCCACGTACCTGCTGGCTTGACCCTCTAGATGGAAATATTGAGAGTTTGGAAGGTGCTGTCTGAAGATGTTTAGCAAGTTTCCGCACTGCATCCTGTAGATAGCACAGATTGCTACTACTGAGCATCAGTGGTAGAAGGAGAAGCAGCTTGAGGATGTCATATTTTGTTCTAGATGGTGTCAAGCTTGAGTATTGGTGGAGCTGTACTCACTCAGGTAAATGGGGAGTATTCCAACATTCCTGACTTGTGCCATGTCAATGATGGACAGGCTTTGGGGACTCACGAGGTGAGTTGCTCACAGCAGTATTCCCAGTCTTTGACCTGCTTTTATGGCCACTGTGCTCATGTGGTGAGTCCAGCGAATTTCTGGCCAATAATGGCCCCAAGGATTTTGACAGTTGGGGATTTGATGATCACAACACCAATTAATATCAGGGGCAGTGATTAGACTGTTTCTGGTCATTGGCTGGCATTTGTGTGGCACAAGTGTTGAATGTTGCATGATCTTTGCCTCTGGTCAGCCCAAGACTGAATTTGAACATAGAATCCTTCAGTATCTGAGTTGTCACGAATGTTGCTAACACTGTGATCATTGGCAAACATCCTCACTTCTGACTTTACGATAGAGGGAAAATCATTGATGAAGCAGCTGTAGTTGGGCCTCAGTCACCACCCTGAGAAACTCTGCAGAGATGTCCTAGAGCTGAGGCGACAAAGCCATCTTCCTACGTGTCAGGGATGACTGCAAACAGTGCAGAACATGCCCTGGTATCCATTGATTCCAGTTTTGTTAGGGGTCCTTGATTCTACACTCAGTCAAATGCAGCCTTGACGTCAAGGGCTGTCACTGTCACCTCATGTCTGGAATTCGGCTCTTTTGTCCATGTTTGATCCAAGGCTTCTGCCAGTGGCCTTGGCAGAACCCATACGGCACAGAAAACAGTGTAGTTGCACTGGAGGCAGTTTCAAGGAGGTTCACTAGATTGATTCTAGAGTTGAGGTGCTTGTCTTACGAAGCGAGATTGAGCAAATTAGACTGATACTCTCTGGAGAGAAGTGAGGGGCACCTAATTTAGGTAATTAAGATGTTAAAGGGAATTGACAAAATAGATAGAGTTGATGTTTCCCTTCGTGCTACACCCTAGAACAAGATGCAACGGTTTGAAAGGTTATGCAGAGCAGGCAGGAAGATGGAGTTCAGGCTGAGAGGAGATCAGCCATGATCGTATTAAATGGCAGAGCAGGTTCGAAGGGCTCAATTGCTTGCTACAGCTCCCTATGTTCTTAAGATGTGGTTCGCAGTTGGCAGCTAGAAATGGACTTTAGATCAGGCACTGACAACAGCCACAGCTTCCCATTATTCATGTGCAAAAATGTCTGCTCCACTAGTCCTTGATGAAAAAAAGTTAAAATAGAAAGAAGTAAACTTCCTATTTGCACAACCACCGTAAAAATCTTCCTCGTGCCAGCAAAGGCATTCAGAAGGAAAAATAAAGTCATGAACAAACCATTCAATTTATATTATTATCAGCTGCAGTAAATCTTCGTAACTAATATTTATGATACCCCTTATTTATAGAAATAGCACCTTTGACAATAAAAATAATCTTACCCTCTGAGCTTTGGCAAGTTCTTCCTTTAATCTTTCATAGCCCTTCTCCCTTACTTCCAACACAAAGGGACTTCTTAAATGAGACAGACTGTCTGTACTTTGTCCCAAGGCATCCTCCGCATCTTCTTGCACTTCATTTGCAAGCACACCTTGTAAAAATTCCACCTCAGCACGATGATTGCCAATATCACTTGTCTTATGTTTTGAAGTGCCATACACTGTCCCAGAGCTGGCACATGACATTGAGAATTGATTGCTGGAATCATTAATAATATTATGAAAAGATGACAAATACTGATTTAAGTATGAAGAATAAATGTGAGCAGGCTGAATTTTGTTTAAGTGCAAAACACTACAGGACCACAGAATTAAAGGGCTATCTTACACAGTGAAATTAATAAGATTGCTGTTGCACAGCTATAATGATATTGCTCATTGGTTTAATTTTATGTACATGCAACTTAATAGTTGCAACTAGGAGTAAAACATTAAATACAGGATTATTTAGATACAGGCCCCTAGATATGGGGCATATTTTTAGCATTTGAAAGCCATGCCAAACAAATTCTCTATCTTCAAAGCAACAAACTAAACAAAGTTAACATGTCCGAAGCATGGAAAAAAAATAAGAATTTTCTACAAGGGAAAGCCAATACTATAGAAAGTTGATATACAAACTTTTGAAAAAGCATGCAAAGTTTTTACAGTTATTACATAATTATTACAGTTATGAATCTCAAACCTCCTTGCCTAAAAAGTATATCACATGCTCAGCAAACTGTCATGGCTTTTAAGTGAAATTTTCTCACGTTTTCTTCCGAAATTTACAACAGTTCAGATTCACAACTGCCGTCTAGCATCTCACCCATTTACCCATGTTTAACAAGGGTGCTTACAGTTAGTGACACAGGGACAACCATATCCAAAAATCAGATCTGCACTTCACGTGCTGTGCAAAGTGATTTCAAACTTTTGTTAATATAAAGATATCCACAGTGGGGAACTGGTTGACGTTCCCCTAACTCAAGGGTGATAACATAATCAACTGTAGCATTCTGTAACTACTCTTTGGAAACTTACTTGGGGTTTTCTACCTTGGTCACACTTGTATTTGCCAAATGTCTCGTCATGAGAGCTTGCCAAATACTACTCAATTAAGATACTATCCTTTTACTACTGGTGCAGAACATCATAATTTGAAGATGAATGACTACCATAAAACTAATCAGACACCTGCTGAAAGGACATATCCAAAATAAAGTCCATGTTAGCGAGTTTTGAGAAGATTTTAGCTCAGGTTGAGGTTCTGGATGTGAGATTGCTCGCTGAGCCGGAAGGTTCATTTTCAGACGTTTCGTCACCATTCCAGGTAACATCATCAGTGAGCCTCTGACGAAGAGCCTCTTTTGTCGGAGGCTCACTGATGTTACCTAGAATGGTGACGAAACGTCTGAAAATGAACCTTCCAGCTCAGCAAGCAATCTCACATCCAAAGTCCATGTTCTAAAAATACAATTATTGTTTCAAAAAGCGCTCATTTATTACTTATAAAAATTCAACAAACAATGAAGAATATCACAGAGTACAGCATACGAACAAACTTAAAAGTTAGACTTACCTGACATTTCTTGATTCTCCGCTGCTGAGATGTTGAGAGGATGGATAAATTGGTTGTGTAGGAAGATCTACAGCAACCAGTACAGTGGGCTGAATTGGGGTTGAGCTCACCAACGAAAGAGGGTGATAAGGAAGCTCTGAAGTAGCAATTTCTGAGGTCTCCAGTTCAGTTAATTCAGGGTAACCTGGAGAGGAAGGTGAAGCCAAGTTCACCTCATGGAAGCCTTCAAGAGTGTTGCTTGCCATAGCAGTGGGTTCATTATATCAAACCCTGTATATAGATTAAAAAGGTAATTTTAGAAAAAGGTAAGCCTGTGGAAAAGGAAAACCTGATAATATTCAATTAAAATATAATCTTCAAACACAAAACGGCATATTTGCATAAAACAAAACACCCATAGCTTATCCTGAAGTAGAAGATTTTGAATTAACCACGCTATTAAGAAAAATAGCAACAGAACCTGACAAATTCAAATTATGCAGTAAACCAATGAAACTGGCCATGATAGAGCAATAGTCAGATGGGCACAACCCTGACATCCAGGTTAAAGGGAATGCTCTCTTGTTTCCTTAGTTAAGCTGATTCCTGAGGATACAGTAATTAAGGATTCTGCCTTTTCCTCTATTACTCTAGTACTTCTACCATAAAGGATCACTGCTCTTTCTGTGCATGTAGTTACTAATCTCAGCAGCGGCCATAAAATTCCCTTTCAAATTTAATCCACCTAATGTATACATTCAAGGATAACAATGACCTATTTGTGATTTGTAAGAGATAAATGAAAATCAAGGTATCCAAGAACTACACAGCAAATGTGAGATAAGTGATAAACAGCTCCATTGTTAGCGTGCTATCTTGATTGCATAGTATAATAAAAACAAACATAGGATTCGTAAAATTGAACCGGTGTTACCAGATTAAAATTTTAACAATCCATTTTCAAACTGACTTCCCTTTTTCTCCTGAAGGGATTAAGCCTGTCTCACTTAAGGTTCTAAAGCAATGGTCATTTTCCAGGATAGCGTATCATAGCATCTGACTAATAGCTAGCTATGTTGATACAAAATGACAGACCAAAATGTTTTAGCAAACATCATACAGAAAGTTATAGTTTGAAGCCAGAAATTAGGTTGTGCCCTGCCACAACATTAGGATGGTCTTAGTAAAATTCAAAGATGCGGATACATACTGTACATCAACTGCAGCATACAAAGACATGAACCAAGTATTTTATTTTCTCTTCCATTCATTGCAATCACAGTTTAATAAAGTCCTTAATTGTCATTGGTGACATTTTGATTGTCTAACAATAGCAGCTTTAAAACTTAGTATCTTATCTACATGAACTTTTATAATCAAAATTTTAATTTATAAAAGTGAGGAATAACTTTGATAAAATGGCATGAACTACATTCCACTTTCATAGGCTGAAACAGTGTGAAAGGAAGATCAGGTGTAGAAGAAAAAAAGAACAGGTGACAATCTGGCACCGAACCTCCTCAGGCAGGTGGGCACCTAATTCAAAGCAACCGCCTTCTTCCTCCCCTCCTGACCCATCCATCAAGAACCCACCACCCACTTCACTCTCTTTATTGGCTTCCTCTTACCACATTGAGACACACCAAATTGTGCGCTTCCTGATTTGGAGACAGCCAACCAGGAGGTGAAATTTCTATCCCCAGGCTCTCAGAAATCATCCTGCTCAGTACAGCAGAGTGTTTTGGTCAGTGTGAATCACTGATCCCTGAGCAAACGTGACCTGGTTGGCAATGATCGTAGATAGGATTTTATAGTCTGCATTTAGCAGCGAAATTGGTCAGCAATTTCTGAATTTTCTCTTCTTCCCCTCCTCCCACAGACCAGCTGAAAGTCAGATTTTGATAACACCAATGGGTGCGCAATTTTAAGTACAGGACACAGCTAGGCCAACTCAGTATGCTGTGAATTTTGCAGTTTTACCTATTTCTATTTTTATAGCTCACTTTCAAAACAACTACATTAGGTACAATAGGCAATTTAAATAAAAATTCTCTAGCTATTGGCTCTATTGGCAGGTCTTCATATTATCTAATTCTATTTCAACTGTTAGTTTTTATGAAAAGGGCAGTTAAAAGTTAGTCTGGGAATGAATTACACGTAACCCAAACTGAGTAAGGATAGGTGTTCTCTAAATGACATCAGTGTATGAGATGGCTTTTTACAACAACTCAAAAACTGCAGAGCTGAAACCAACTTTTGGTTTTCCAGATTGCTTTTAAAACTAAATTTTAAATTTCAGATTGTTAGGGTGCAGCTCAAGTGCAATTTCTGAACTTTGCAGTCTTTTGTTTTATTTGCCATGTACTATAACTTATGTTTCTTGGTTTACAAACCTACAAAGTTAGTCTGCATGTCAGTAGCAAAACGCTTAATTACCAAAGCAGAACTGAAAAGGCTCAACTTTATTCATCTAGGCCAAGCTTTTCATCACAAGCTCTGCTGATAACAGCCTGTAGCTCTTGAATCTTGTAGCTCTCTCCCTGACCCGTTCCATTTATTACACACATTGTAAATTCAAAAGCTGAAGAGATGCTACGTCACTGCCAGACAATAAATTTGCAGCATAGAAATTGAAATTTGCTGTTCTGAATTGCAACACATTCATTTGTATTATGGCCCCAACGAAAACTAATCATGTACGTAAGTGCATAAGCAGTAAATATTGCACTTTTAAAAAATCTGCTTGATGAAGATTTCCTAAAAGAATTAAAATTCCCAAAGTATTTTCTACTGGCATGACTACACATTAGGCTGTTAAATTAACCACACTGGGGAGATTCCATATTTTACAGTATTTAGGTCATACGCTACAACCAAGGTTCTCAAGCCTTTTGCTTCTGACTAATTACAATGACAAAAAGCAAATGGCACTTGAATAGAGATTTCACATTTATTAATTTAATCTCTCCATTCTAAAGGATTTCAAAGACTATGTAGTACTGGTGTACAAATTATACGTTTTGTTGGGAGTATTTCTTCACTTTCAGTATAATATCACATTAATTTTATAAATTAAGCTGATGATTGAAATTATTTATCTGATGTCTACAGTGTGTCTTCCCAATTACTTTTTTCTGTTCTTTTTTTTCAAATATTAAACTAACTCTTCCAAAAATAACTTCATTATATCTTAGGATGTCAGGTTGGATCACGTCATACATATCCTCTTTTGGGACAGAGATTTGATGCAGTGTAGTTTACTATTATTTAACAAGGGAACACAAGAAGCAAATTACAACAATGATACACCCACAATAAAACAGGTCAGTTAACATTTACAGGAAAAACCTAATGCCTAATGACATTAATGGATGCCTTCAAACCTTTGATTTCAGAAAGATACAACATGTGGAGTTAGAGGAACACAGCAGGCCAGGTGGTATCAAAGGAACAGAAATGCTGACATTTCCGGTCAGGACCCTTCAGAAATGAAACCTGTGCTACAAGACTTTGGCTCATGCAGCAGCCTAACAACGCTCCATTACAATTGAAGTGTCGACAAATACTGTATTGACACCAGACATAGTAGGAAATGCAGATGCTGGAGAATCTGCGATAACAAGGTGTAGAGCTGGATGAACACAGCAGGCCAAGCAGCAGAGGAGCAGGAAAGCTGATGTTTCAGGCCAAGACACTACTTCAGAAGTGGGGGAGGGGACAGGGATTGGGAATCTGAAATAAATAGGGAAAGAGGGGGAGGCAGATGGAAGGTGGATAAAGAATAGTTGGAGAGAAGATGGACAGTCAAGGAGGTGGGGATGAAACTGCTGAAGGTGAGTGTAGGTAGGAGTTGGGATGGGGGTTGATCAGTAAAGGGAGAGAGGGGTGGGTAGGTGGGAGGGAAGACGGATAGGTCAAGGAGGCAGGGACGAAGCTAATAGGTAGATGGGGTGGGGCTTGAGGTGGGAGGAGGGGATAGGTGGGAGGAAGGACAGGTTAGGGAGGTGGGGATAAGCTGGGCTGGTTTTGGGATGCGGTTGGGGGGAGGAGAGATTTTGAAGCTTGTGAAGTCCACTGATACCATTGGGCTGCAGGGTTCCCAAGTGAAATAGGAGGTGCTGTTCCTGCAACCTTCGGGTGGCATCGTTGTGACACCGCAGGAGGCCCAGGATGGACATAGCATCTAAGGAGTGTGGGGGGGACGGGGGAGTTGAAATGGTTCACGACTGGGAGGTGCAGTTGTTTGCTGCAAACATAACGTAGGTGTTCCGCAAAGTGGTCCTCAAGCATGTCATATTCCGCTTGGGAACCCTGCAGCCCAATGGTATCAATGTGGACTTCACAAGCTTCAAAAACAAAAAAAAACTCCCCTCCCCCAACTGCATCCCAAAACCAGCCCAGCTTGTCCCCGCCTCAATAACCTGTCCTTCTTCTCTATCCCCAAACCCCATCTCCTAACTACTAGCCTCATCCCACTCCCTTGACCTGTCCATCCTCCCTGAACTGACCCATCCCCTCCCTAACTCCCCACCTACACTCACTTTTACTGACTCCACCCCCACCTCTTTGACCTGTCTCCTCTCCATCTATCTTCTCCTTTATCCATCTTCTATCCGCCTCGCCGTCTGTCCCTATTTATTTCAGAAACCCCGTCCCCTCCCCCATTTCTGAAGGGCCTAGGCCTGAAACGTCAGCTTTCCTGCTCGGCCTGCTGTGTTCATCCAGCTCTACACCTTGTTAACTCTGCATTGAGACCAAAAGGTTTTTTTATTTCACAGTGAACCAATGATATTTGGGAACCGATGTAAAATAAACGCATACATAACTTAGTATGGAAAGGAAAATGGAAACTAACAGTTAGCGGGTAATAAGATTTCCTAGCGTGATATTAAGACATTGGCTAAGAGGTGCCAAGGTTCATTCCCCTCAATTCTAGTGTTAGCTACACTTGATATAAAGTAACAAAGAATTTAAACTTGCGTAGCAGCTTTTTCAGCCCAAGTGACAATGTACTTTGCAGCCTATTAATTTCTTCTAAATATTATTGAGTAAAAAGGACACACAGTGACATCAGCTGACAGTAACATTAGATTCAATAGTTAGGTGATTTGAATTACACTCAAGTTAAACAAGGAACAATCACATGAACAACGTAGCCAAGGGCAGCCAACACCCATGAAGCTATACAACACAAGGTGCAACAGAAGTGTTCAGAAAGTACCCACATTAGATCAATTTAATCAACTACCACAACTAAAAAGGTCCAGAAGCAAAACATTGCAAAACAACCATTTTGCATTATTCATGTTGCATACATACAACTCAGGAGAAGTAGGCCCTTCAAGCCATATCACTATTTGATGAGGTCACAGTAAATTGTTCCATTATCAGATTGCGTTGACATGATTCGATGCTGAAATATTTCTAATCAACTTCTTCCGAAATGTTTTTACACACATTTGGAACCAGGACTTGAACACAGACCTGTGGGCTCAGAGATAGAAACACTAACACTACACCAGAAGGGCCTGTAGATATTTTAATCAACCTGTTCAGATATGTTAAGACACACTTCTGGAACAGATGGGACATGAACTCAGATTTCCTGGCTGAGAGGTAAGGACATTACCACTGCAAAAGAACACAGAAATCACATTGTAATTAGCAGGGGCTCAGTGCTCATACCTACAAAAGGTGAGTTTATAGCTGTCTAAGTAGTCCAAGCCCTGCAACTAAATCATGGAATTAAAATTCTGGTAGAGCCACAAAAATTGATTTGCTACCTTAGTAAAAGTATGTTTCAAAGCTACAACCTAATTTTCAGATTCAGACTACTAAAACCTAACATTTATGGTTAATGATTTCTTAATCACCTTGATTAAGTACTCATATTGACTCAGTCCAGAAATTAAGTCATACTTTTCTCAAAGTACAAATTGATACAGAATGACAAAGATTTCCACAGACTTCACTAACTTGCTTTCAAGTTACGTCATTTCAATATTATTTGGCATATTTATTATATATATTTACAAGTTATTCAAGGCACAAGTAATCAACATAGCACTGAGAATAATGACACTGGTAATCTCATTGGATCAGCAATCCACAAGCTCAGGCTAATGCTCTGGGGATATTAGTAGATCCTTTAATAGAGCTGGATTATAAAACCAGTTTCAGCAATGACCATGAAACCACCATTTAAAGTTTTAAAAATCTGGTTGAGAAGAAAATGTTTTTCTTATTTGGTCTGACCTGCATGCAATAATAAAACTTTACACACATTTCAGTTACAGCCCTTTAGCAAATTGTAGTCGGTCAAGAAAACCAGTTTAAATTCCAGTTTGAGATATTCCACACCTTTGCCTCCTCAGTATTTAGCCACCAAACGGGCAAAGAGAGGTGTGTCAAGTTCCATTTTCCACTCAACTGGGCCAACTGGAACAGCAACTAATTTAAAATAATGTCAGTATCCATGATAAAGTTACATCTGCTATCAGATCCTAGAAAAGAAAGAGAGAGAGAGAGAGAGAGAGAGAGAGAGAAGAGATTTATAAAGAGTAGTAGTACTTTCTCAAGTGCATGTTATTTGCAATATACAGTACTGTAATTTTTGACAAGTTACATCAAGCTAAATAATCCAATCAGCTGTTTTCTCCAATGCAATCTTTTTGGGTCTCATCATAGTCTGTGACCGTGAGACTTTGAATCTTCCACATTTTCCTTCCAACTTCAAACTCTGGACTAAATTACTTCTTTGTTTATTTATTCCTTCTAACTTCAACTAACAAAGATTGATTTTCTGTAGAAAACTAGCATAATATACATATTGATATCCCATGGTTGGGCTGCTTACTGTTCAAAATTGCGTGTGCATTTGAAAGCAAAATGTTGCTAAGAATTATATTTTCAATTTTTGGACCACTTATTTTCTAAATGGGTCTGAATCTGATTTGCAAGATGTGATAAGTGGAATCCCACAAGGCCTGTGCTGGGGCTGCAACATTTTACATTAATTACTTCTATATGAGAGTAAGGCATGCTAGCTAAACTTGCAGACAACACCAAGACAGGCAGGAAAGGATGTTGGAAAAAATACATTAAAAACAGATAAATAGAGGTTGAGTGAAGAAAAGATACAGCTGATGGAGTATAATAATATGGGAAGTTGCTCTCTTTGACAGGAAGAATATAGAATGTACAGAATTACTTAAACATAAAGTAGCTGCAGAATTCCAAGTTACATAGGTACTCAGGTGCCTAAGTCACAAAGTTAGAATGCCTACAGAACCTCATCAAGGCCTACTGGGATGTGTAAAGACAGTGTCTTGTTATTGTTTTTTGTATTTTTTAAATTGAGGGCTGAAATGGGGAGAAAAAAGTTTAAAACCAAACATTGCTGGAGGACTATTGTATGGTTTGAAGACAAGTAACCTGATATCATTTGCGCAGCTGCTTGTTCAAGCAATAGTTGAAGTGCAGCTTGCAAATGAACTGGAGCCAAAGGGTTGTCTTTGGAGCTTTGGTCAACGACAAGTGACTGATCGATAACTGGTCACTAGTCCATACAGCAATGACATTGACCTTCTGCTGACTAACAACTACATGATTGCTTATTGGGTAGTTAGACAGCCAGAGGCTGTTAATAGGATAGGCAGAAGCTGTCAGATCTCCACCCCCTCAGGAACTCTGTTCTCTGCAGCCATCAGACAGCAAGTGGCCTCACAGCACCAGGGTTCCAGATTTGATTCCAGCCTTAGGTTTGCATGCTTCCCCCCCCAGGTCTGTATGAATTTCCTCTGGTTTCTTCCCACAAATATATGCAGGTTAGGTGGACTGGCCATGCTAAATTGCTTAGTGTCCAGTGATGTGCTAGATGGGTGGAATAGCTATGAGAAATGCAGGTCACAGGGGTAGGGTGGTTGGGGGCGGGGGGTCCAGGTGGGATTCTCTTCAGAGGGGCAGTGTGGACTCAATGGGTCAAATGACCTGCTTCTTCACCGTAGGGATTCTATGATGTACTTTAAGCCTGAAGAAAAGTTGGTGTAAACTGTGACTTTCAATTAATAAATCAGGAGTTTTAAAAGTGTAAACTAGCTGCCCTGTGCCTTTTGCAAACTAGTGAAAGTATCTGGAGAGGGAAGATCAAGAATCAGGATTCTGATTAGCACAAGTACCATCTGAACAGATCATGTGAACAGAGATCATTGAACTGCTTTCCAGATTTTCTTTTATATATAATTTATATTAAGCTGACGTTTCAAATTATTTATCTGTAGACAGACTATTTGTTTGTCATAAATAGTCATTATTAAGTAAAGAAACCTTGTCCTGGGGAATACTTCACATTTTTAACAATCTAACTTTTGTGACAACTGCAGGAATAGCACAGCTTGATTTCAACATGCTACCAGTGAGGTGTAACTGATGCTATATTTTATTATAATAGGAAGGATGTCTTATTTTAGTCTCTAGGGTATTAGTGAGACCACATCTCCCATACCATGTGCAGTTTTGGTTTCCTCATTTAAGGAAGGATGCCTGAGGAGGATGGGTTTGACAAGTTGAGTTTGTTTCCACTAGGATTTAGAACAGTCAAGAGTGGCTTGATTGAAATGTCTAAGATACTAGTCAAGACACATGAATGCAGGAAGAGTGTTTCTTCTTGTAGGTCAGTCCAGAGTGAGTGAATTACTTTTTAAAATTAGATGTTGCCCTTGCAGTACACAGGTAAGGAGAACCTTTTTGTCAGAAGATTGAGAAACTTTGGAAGCACTGACTCAGAAGATGGTGCAGTCAGTGCCACGGAATATTTTAAGATGAGCCTTAATGCAACATGGCTGATGGCCTCATGTGCAGATGCCACCAGTTACATCATTTGACAAGACAGGCCAAGGGAAGTAACTATGAATGCATTGATAATGTAATCACATTCCGTGCAAGAAGTTTGTCCTGAAAGCAAGAGTTCTCCATCACTATCCACTTCCTCATCCATGATCACACCAGTCAGCACAGCTGCTGGAAAAGGCCAAGCAGTGAAGTCCTGATTTTTGAGGGGTCTGGACCCACACACCCTTCTGCTTCTCAGTTAGCCCCAGCCCCTGCCTCCTGGAACACTTACCACTCAAACTTCTAGCAGTATGCTGTTGGTTATCAGACGGTTAGACAGCCGGAGGCTGTTAATGGAATAGGGAGAACCTGTCCCTAGTCAGCAGTACAGCACTGAAACAAAACCCTTTGGTCCAACTCATCCACGCCAACCAGATATCCTAAATAAATCTAGTCCCATTTCACAGCATTTTGGTCCATATCCATCTGAACCTCTCCTATTCATATACCCATTCAGATGCCTACTAAATATTATAGTTGTACCAGCCTCCACCACTTCCTCTAGCACCTCATTCCATAACACACAATATTATCCTTATGTCCCTTTTAAATCTTTCCCCTCACCTTAAACCTATGCACGCCAGTTTTGGACTCCCACTTGGGGGGGGGGGGGGGGGGGGGGGTGTGTGAAAACAGACCTTGCCTATTCAGCCTCTCTAAACAGCTCAAACCCTCCAACCCTGCCAACATGCTTGTAAATCTTTGCTGAACCCTTTCAAGTTTCACAACATCTTTCTTATAATAGGGAGACCCAAATTGAATGCAGTATTCCAAAAGCAGCCTAACTAATGTCCTGCACAGCTGCAAAATTACCTCCAAAATCCTATACTCAATGCACTGGCTAACAAAGGCAAGCACACCAAACACCTTCTTCAATATCCTGTCTACCTGCAACTCCACTTTCAAGGAAATATGAACCTGAACTCCGAGGTCTCTTTGCTCAGCAATACTCCTCAGGACTTCACCGTTAAGTATACAAGTCCTGCCCTGATTTGCCTTTCCAAAATGCAGCACCTTACATTTCTCTAAGCTAAATGTCATCTGCCACTCCTCAGCCCACCAACCCATCTGATCAAGGTCCTGTTTTAGTCTGAGGTAACTGTCCTGGCTACACCAATTTTGGTGCCATCTGCAAGCTTCATACATCTTATGTTCATATCCAAATCATTTAGATCAATGATGAAAAGGAGTGGACCCTGCACCAATCATGGAATCGCAGAATCCTGACAATGGTCATTGACCTCCAGTGTGAAAAGCTACCCTCCAGCACTATCCTCCGTCTCTTGCTTCGAGCCAGTTCTGTATCCAAAAGTCCTCCCTGCTTCATGCACATGCACACTGCACTACCTACAAGCAGTATTTCCAGCATTCAAGTTTTCTTTTTAAGCTGAATGGATAGATTCTGGCTAGGCATGGAAATTCAATATTCAGCGGTAGATGGGAATGAGGAATTCAAAGCACAAACAGATCAGTCACAAACTTATCGAAAGGAAGAACAGGGTGAATTGCCTACTTCTGCTTCTAGCTTGCATGTTAGCAGTAGTTTTCACATGCCCTGCAGATTTCTTCAGATTGTTAAGTGCCATACATTGTACCCACATTACCTTGTGTGTATGCCCCACAACCATTCAAACATCTTAGATTAAAAATGAACTCTACTCCCTTCATAGCTTGTCCGTGACAGGGAGTGCATTATGCAAGTATGCAGCCAATGTATGGCGTGGGTCATGCTGGATGCACTCCTGACGAAAGCTGCCAACTAGAATTTAATGCGGTGGCTGAGACCAAATGAATGGGTATTTGCAGCTGTCACACAGACTTCTGTGCTATCTTTATTTATTTAAAAGCACAAAGAATAGAAAATAAATTATTTACAGTTCAGTACAAAGCATTGGCATAACTCTCAATTACCAACTGCAAGTTTAGAATGTAAAAGAAACCATTTTGTTTACGAATGCAAGTAGTCTTTTTAAGATGGAAAACACCCTGCCAGGGTTTAATTTCAGCCTTAAGCAACTGTCTGTGTGGAGTGTACACATTCTCCCCATGTCTGTGTGGGTTTCCTCCAGGTGCTCCAGTTTTGTCCCACCATCCAAGGACACATGGGCTAGCTGAATTAGCTATATGAAATGCAAGGTTATAAGAAAAGGGCAGGGTGGAGGAGGGGGGGGAGATGGTCTGGGTGAGATGCTCTTCAGAGGGCAATGTAGTCTCAATGGGCCAAATAGTCTGCTTCCATATTGTAGGGATTCTATGATCTCAACATTACAATATTTCAGGAAGAAGTGTGTATTTTAAAAAGTAGTCTCTGTACATTCAGAAAAAAAAACTTTGAAATTGCAACAACTAACAGGAGAAAAGCTGCTTTGAGTAACTTTCAGGGCCATAAGTCATAGGAGCGGAAGCAAGCCATTTGGTCCATCTAGTCTGCAGTGCCAAGGAGGTCATGGTTGATCTGATAATCCACAAATCCACTTTCCAGCCTTTCCCCATAAAACTTCATTTCATTATGAATTAAAAATCTGCCTTAATCTTGAATGTGCTTAAAGATCCAGCCTCAACAGTCCACTGCTCTAAAAAAAATTCCAAAGACTACATTCCATAAGAAAAAAATCCTCCTAATCAATATCTTAAGTGATCATGCCCTAACCTTTCCCAAAAGAAAAACAACTTCTCTGCATCTACTCTGTCAAACTCCCTAATTATCTTCTGCTTCAATAAGTCACCTCCTCACATCCTTCTGAACCCCCAAAAGTACAAGTCCAAACTACCCAGTCCCTCCTAATAGCTAAACGGGTTGATTAGAAAATATCCTTAGGTAAGGGGTCCAAAAAAAAGGTTGTAGTATAGATGCGATGTGTGAGGTGCCTTGCATAATTTATGCAAGTCCTCCAATTTTTAATACTTTATTCCCTGTTACATAAAAGGTCAGTCCATTTGCCTTTTCCATTATTTGGACTTGGGTGCTGTTTTTGGTGGTACTCTGAATATAGCTCCTCTATACTTTCAGCCAAGCTACATAACCTCATTTTCCTGGATATATTCCACTTGCCAAGATTTTGCCCACAATCTGCCGACAAGGCAGCACAACAACTCAGTAGTTAGCACTGCTGCCTAACAGCACCAGGGGTAAGTCATGCCTCACAAACCTTAAGTTCTTTGAAAAGGTGACCAAACAGGTGGATGAGAGTAAAGCAGTTGATGTGGCGTACATAGATTTCAGTAAAACGTTTGATAAGGTTCCCCATGGTAGACAATTGCAGAAAACACGGAGGCATGGGATTGAGGGTGATTTAGTGGTTTGATTCAGAAATTGGCTAGCTGTAAGACGACAGAGGATGTTGGTTGATGGGAAATGTTCATCCTGGAGTTCAGTTACTAATGGTGTACTGCAAGGATCTGTTTTGGGGCCACTGCTGTTTGTCATTTTTATAAAAGTGACCTAGATGAGGGCGTAGAAGGATGGGTTAGTAAATGTGCAGATGACAAAAGTTGGTGGACTTGTGGATAGTGCGGAAGGATGTTGCAGGTTACAGAGGGACATAGATAAGCTGCAGAGGTGGGCTGAGAGGTGGCAAATGGAGTTTAATGCGGAAAAGTGTGAGGTGATTCACTTTGGAAGGAGTAACAGGACTACAGAGTACTGGACTAATGGTAAGATTCTTGGTACTGTGGATTAGCAGAGAGATCTCGGTGTCCACATGCATTTATCCCTGGAAGTTGTCACCCAGGTTGATAGGGTTGTTAAGGCAGCGTATGGTGTGTTAGGTTCTATTGGTACAGGGATTGAGTTTCAGAGCCATGAGGTCATGTTGCAGCTGCACGTGGAGTATTGCGTACAGTTCTGGTCACAGCATTATAGGAAGGATGTGGAAAGGGTGCAGAGGAGATTTACCGTGACGTTGCCTGGTATGGAGGGAAGGTCTTATGAGGAAAGGCTGAGAGACTTGAGGCTGTTTATGTTTAAAAGAAGGTTAAGAGGTGACTTAGTAGAGACATACAAGATAATCAGAGGACTAGATAGGGTGGACAGTGAGAGCCTTTTTCCTCAGACGGTGATGGCTAGCATAAGGGGACAGATTTAAGTTGAGGGGTGATAGATATAGGACAGAATTCAGAGGTAGGTTCTTTAATCAGTAGTAAGGGTATGGAATGTCCTGCCTGCAACAGTAATGCACTCGCCAACATTAAGGGAATTTAAATGGTCATTGGATAAACACAGATGATAATGGAATAGTGTAGATTAGATGGGCTTCAGATTGGTTTCACAGGTCCGACGTAACAGAGGGCCAAAGGGCCTGTACTGCGCTGTAATGTTCTATGTTCTAGTGGCGGTCAGACTGTGGCATGACAAGCATATAAAATTTTCCATTATAAACATGCACTCAAAAAAATAGAAAATAATAAAAATGGTTGCAAAAAGACAACAGGTCAAGGAACATTGATAAAGAGCAGGTAACCTGATATAACAACTCATGAGGGTACTTTTGAATTAGTTACTAAGTGGACATCAATCATATCTACTTCCACTCATCTCTGAGTCTAGTGAGGTACAAAATGATCAAGACAATCACTAGCTGATAAGTACGTTCAAATGGCAAATGGCTAGGAATAGGCAACTGAAGCTAAACCAGTAAAACTGCAATACTGCAAGTTAGGAGTGCGACAGTGTTGGCAATTTTTAGTTGTTAGCTGTTCATTAAAAGGGACTGGGTGAAGATAATGACAATATACAACTGCAATTCCATTATCAGCAGCAAGATGTAATTTAGATTCTCTCTCTTTCTGGTTTCAGTTTTATCAAAACAACTACACTTAATAAGCATATTTAATGCTCAAACCTCAAAAAGCACAGCTGCAAATTAGCTTTATGAAACAATTTGACATGGAGCCACAAGGAGCTAATAGAGAGCAGATGAAGAGATGTTTGGTCAAGGATATCAGTTTTAAAAGGAATGCTTTAAAGATGAAGGGACAGAAGAACGGAGTGCACAGGGACTATATACCAGAGCATTGGACTAAGGAAGTCAATAGTACAGCAATCAAAGATGTCAAAAAGACAAAACTAGAGTAATTCAGAGACATGACAGTAAAGGAAAGGAACAAAGGAAGAGGAGAGACAAATAGAAAACTCTGAAAACAGACAAGAATGTTGAAATTGAAATACAAGACCAGGTGCAAAATTTCAGGCAAGCTTATGTTTTAGACATAAAAAGTTAAAGATGGGAGATTAATCAGGAGAACACTGTCATAGTTAAGTCTAACGGTAAAACAAGCCCGCTGATAATACACTGATACCAAAGGGTTGAGTCCATGGCTTGGTCTCTCTCTCTCTCTCTCTCTGTTGTAGTAATCAAGTTACTAACCAAAAAGTAGTTAGTAGAATAAGATACACTGCCAATATAATTCAAAAGACAATCGATTAAAATCATCCAAAAGGGAGAAGTTGTATTTTTCCTCAAAGTTATAGCTGCCCCTTTTCAGACATGTTTGTAAAACAGTGACAGACTTGGTAATATTTTAAACATGTCTCACACCAGCTGTTCCAACATAGGATGAAGACAATTTTGAACAATGACATTATAAAAATATTTTTGAACAACTACAAAGAAGAACAATATTTAAATTTCCATGTCAGTAATATATATCTTACAGCTTGAAAGGTAGTAGCTTTGTACATTTCCCAGTAGGAAGGCAATGGAACATTTACCTTTATTACTAAGAACGGAGACTGCAGTGTAAACATAAGGAAATCTTACTATAACTGTACATTAGCAAGACTCTTGGATTATCCTGTACAGTTTTGGTCTTAGTTTTGTACTTGCATTGAAGTCAGCTCAGAAAAATTTACTATGCTGCTTCATGGCACAATGGAGTTGCGGAGAGAAAATATTTAGCGAGATATACCAATTGGTATTAAGAGTAAGAGTATACCCAACTAAAACATTTTTGCGCTTTATGGGGCAGATCCTGAAAATGTTTTCTAGAACCAGGCAGCACAATTTTAATGCTATGGTTTGAATTGAATGGAACGCAAGATCACAGTTGATCGAATCAGGGCTTCAACTCCAATTTTCTGCCTGCCCCCAGAATTTTACAGTCTCCTAACAAGTCAAACGTTCATCTAACTCAGCATTGAAAAGATGAAAACCCTGTTTTAAGAATCTTTCCCCCCCCCCCCAAGACAGCAAAACGACCCGCAGATTAAATGACTCCTCTACTCAGTTTTAAATGTAAAACAGCTGACTTTGAAATTGCGATAATCTCATCACTGCTATTGGCACCACTGGAATAAGCCAAAATACCATTTTCCAAACCTGCTAGATAATTTCTACACTAATCTGATACATAGTAGCATATATTATTTCCACAATTTTATGTATAGACATACCTATTGCATACAAAGACAAAAGGCTTTACAATATTCAGTGTTCACATACATCACTTAAGCTTTCTTTTCATTATCGTCAGATGAAAATCCGATTACATACTTATTCTAACACATCCATCACGAGTTAAAAAATGGCAATAAACAGGATTATTGTGATAAAGGATGATGACGATAGCATACAATACTGAGTAGCTTCAGGAAGCCTGATGGCTTGTCAGCAAAATAATGTTATAAAACTCGCCACCAGGGATTCCTCGGGGCATACAAGGACACGTAATGAACTACAACTGCACTGTATGGGAGCGAACGCAGGACTGCAATTTTCGATCTGATCATCCGAACAATTCGGCAACGAACATGTTGTAGATGAACCAGAAACCTAAAGTCCAACGTGTCTTGTCAGCTGCACAAAATAACTACATACTGTTCATGCTATACTCATTTCGCGCTAACATGAGAATGGTGACTGCCTATAAAATTACCGCAGTTGGTTAATGTTTTTACAGAGAAGTAAGCGGAATTCGCTTTAATTATAAAATATATACAATAAAGAAAACGATGTTTAAATCACTCAAGTAACTCAATGTATGATAAGATTCGGAAAACCCCAGAATTCTCTTTCGCGTTTAACTGCAAACCCGTTGCAGGATTAACTGCATTATCTTATCTCATCAGTGTCTAATATCATCAAATTGTGGGTGCAGAGAACAGCCCCGGAGAAGAAGTGTCTGGATTTTATACATTTAAAAACAAAACGATCGTTCAACCTGATGCACGATTATAGACGAGTCTCCATCCGCAGAGACATGCAGCAGTGCGGGTTTCACCGCTGTAACTAGGCCGGGAGGGCTCGGAGGTAAAGCCTTCCTTCTCCTTAAAGGGGTGAATCAACAAGGTCCAACTGCCGGCGGCCGGCAACTCGGTCCATTCACACAAAAAAAAATCAGAACCCGCCACTTCCCCTTTCATGAACTCAAGTGGAAAATAATGAAATGTCGAGCCGTTAAAACCGTTGGTCTTGCGGAGCGTCCTGGATGCAGGAGGAAGGAGAGAGAGTTGTATTTACAGGGTCCCGGCAGATACTGCCCAGGACTCCTCAGGTAGAAACATAAGGTTTCATTTAACGTCACAACTATTTTCTCACCTGACGCCTGCCAAACAATAAGCTTTCACCTCAAACCGACAAGAAAAAGTCCACTGTCGGTGACTCGATGGGTTTTTATTTTCCACCTTCCCTCCTCCTCCGTTCACCTCAGACGCCGTATCTTTCGACCCAACCCAGCTCAACTTTCCTCCACCTGTTTTCACCGTTTACCTCTCTGCTTGAACACTTGCACCAAGCCACCACGGCTGCGCAACAGCGACTGTTTCTTCTCGCTCATTTCACCATCCCCTCCGTCTGCCTGCTGCAGCTGCGCAATAGCAACTGTTTCTTCTTCATCCTATCCCCACCTTTCTCCACGGCTGCGCGGTCCGAGAGACTTTCCCTCACCCACACCTTTCCTGTACGACTGCGCGGTCCGAGAGACTTTCCCTCACCCACACCTTTCCTGTACGACTGCGCGGTACCGGCTTCTCTCTTCCAGCACACAGCCCCATAACCAACCCTCATTCCCCTCCGTATGCGTCTGCGCGCTACCGGCATCTTCCCTCCTCCCCAGCCTACCTAGCATGCGTGCGGCTGCGCGGTACCGGCGGTCTCCTCCGTTCCCCTGTCAGCTTGCGTGTGCGTCTGTTCGTGTTGTTGCTCGCTGAGCAGGGAAATGAGCAAAATGTTATGAGTGCTGAGTTAAAACCAAAACAAGTGCTAGGAACATTTTGTAGGTCAGGCAGAATATATCCGGCAACATCAATGGGGAGAGGAGAGAGCAAGAATAACGAAGGAAAGGGCATAGAAAAAGCAGAAATGCGAGACAAGGGAATCGAAGAGGAGGGAAAAAAAAGACATAATTCCGGGGTTTAAAAGTTTGGGATGGATAGTTGAATGGTGGGTTTGGAGCAAGGGTGACTGAACTCTAATTAATTGTTATTGAATATAGGGCGGGCCGGTGTGAACTCGCTACGTTGAATGGCTTGCTTCCGCATGTGAGAATTCTGTGTGAACGTAATGCCTGTTCAGTGCAACTGAGACCAAAGCATCTAATTGCTAGGTATTTTCAAATCAACCTGTTCAGAGGTGTTACGACACATAACATTTGGGAGTAGGAACACCGCTGCAGTGCTACAAGAGCTCAAATTTCTAATCTCTACAGAATATTGGTGTTGTGATTCAGCTGCCTTCTTTGTTAACTACGTGATTTGGTGGGCTAAATGATGCAAGTGAAATCAATATCTGAAAAAGTTAATTTTAGGCAATAGCACCTGATATCATGGGTGGAGAGGGATGCAATGTCTGAGCAGTTAAGTAGTGACTGGCTGGGCAAAGAATGTATGGTCACAGTTTAGTTTTGACTGGTTCAGTTTGCTTGCAAACTAATTATGTTTGGTTCGAGATGTCTTACATGCAGGCCACTGCAATTTAAAGGGACACTTTTTATTGTGTGATTGCTAAGTGCTCAGTAAAATGCTGTTGGCTTCGCTGGCTAGACCAGCATTTATTGCCAATCTCTAATTGTTCTTCAGCAGGTGGTGATGAGATGCTGTCTTAACCTGTTGTTGTCAAGAAGGCAGTTTTGAGATTTTGGTCCAAGATAATAAAATGTGAAGCTGGATGAACACAGCAGGCCAAGCAGCATCTCAGGAGCACAAAAGCTGACATTTTGGGCCTAGACCCTTCATCAGAGGATGTGCTCCTGAGATGCTGCTTGGCCTGCTGTGTTCATCCAGCTTCACACTTTATTATCTTGGATTCTGCAGTTCCCGTTATCACTTGAGATTTTGGTCCAATGATATTGAAGGAATAGCAACAATCCGACCCCACCACCCAAGACATTTTTCCATCTCCCCCCCGTCTGCTTTCCGGAGAGACCCCTCTCTCCGTGACTCCCTTGTTCGCTCCACACTGCCCTCCAACCCCACCACACCCGGCACCTTCCCCTGCAACCACAGGAAATGCTACACTTGCCCCCACACCTCCTCCCTCACCCCTATCCCAGGCCCCAAGATGACATTCCACATTAAGCAGAGGTTCACCTGCACATCTGCCAATGTGGTATACTGCATCCACTGTACCCAGTGTGGCTTCCTCGACATTGGGGAAACCAAGCGGAGGCTTGGAAACTGCTTTGCAGAACACCTCCCCTCAGTTCGCAACAAACAACTGCACCTCCCAGTCGCAAACCATTTCCACTCCCCCTCCCATTCTTTAGATGACATGTCCATCATGGGCCTCCTGCAGTGCCACAATGATGCCACCCGAAGGCTGCAGGAACAGCAACTCATATTCCGCCTGGGAACCCTGCGGCCTAATGGTATCAATGTGGACTTCACCAGTTTCAAAATCTCCCCTTCCCCCACTGCATCCCTAAACCAGCCCAGTTCGTCCCCTCCCCCCACTGCACCACACAACCAGCCCAGCTCTTCCCCTCCACCCACTGCATCCCAAAACCAGTCCAACCTGTCTCTGCCTCCCTAACCTGTTCTTCCCCTCACCCATCCCTTCCTCCCACCCCAAGCCGCACCCCCATCTACCTACTAACCTCATCCCACCTCCTTGACCTGTCCATCTTCCCTGGACTGACCTATCCCCTCCCTACCTCCCCACCTATACTCTCTCCACCTATCTTCTTTACTCTCCATCTTCGGTCCGCCTCCCCCTCTCTCCCTATTTATTCCAGAACCCTCACCCCATCCCCCTCTCTGATGAAGGGTCTAGGCCTGAAACGTCAGCTTTTGTGCTCCTGAGATGCTGCTCGACCTGCTGTGTTCATCCAGCCTCACCTTTTATTATCTTGGAATTCTCCAGCATCTGCAGTTCCCATTATCTCCTAGAATGATGAGTGGCTTGGCGAGTAACTTGCAGGTGGCCTGTTCCCACACATCATCTGCCATTGTCCTTCAGTGCAATAGAGCCAAAGTTTAGAAAGGCATTGATGAAGGAGTTTGAGTGAGTTGCTGCTGTACGTCTTGTCGATGGTACATGCTGTGCCGCTGTCACTATGCTTCAGTGTTGAAGAATGACGAATGAGATGACAATCAAGTGGCCTGTTTTGTCCTGGAGATGTTGAGCATCTTGACCACTTTGGGGAGACGAGATCAGTTATTCACTATAGAATTCCTCGGTCTCGTCCTGCTCTTGAAACCACAGTATTTATGTCCCTGCTTCTGAGCAATGCTAACAACCAGTTGATAGTGGGGATGTTTCAATGGTAATGCCATTGAATGTCAAGGGATCATGGTTACATTCTTTTTTAAAAGAGATTGTCAAGCAATGACAATGGTGTGCAGTAAATGTTACTGATAACAAAGTGTGAAGCTGGATGAACGCAGCAGGCCAAGCAGCATCTCAGGAGCACAAAAGCTGACATTTCGGGCCTAGACCCTTCATCAGAGAGGTAGGAGTAAATGTTACTTGCTGCTTAGCACTCCAAGCATGGATGTTGCCCAGGTCTAGCTGCATACGGACTTGCACTGCATGTGTGAGGAGTTGTGAATGGTGCAGAATATTTTGCTATCATCGATAAATATCCTCACTTTGACCATATGTTGGAGAGAAAGTCGTTGATGAAACATATAAAGAAAATTGGGCCTAGGATGCTCCCATGAGGAGCCTGCTCTGGGACGAAGATTGAACTCCAGAGACTACAACCATCTTCCTTTGTTGGTAGGTGCTGGTGTTGGACTAGGCTGGACAAAGTCAGATGTCACACAGCACCAGGTTATAGTCCAACAGGTTCATTTGAGATCACAAGCTTCCAGAGCACAGCACTTTCATCAGGTCAAGTGAGCAAGAAGAACACACAGACACAGAATTTACAGGTAGAGAGATCAAAAGTCCATGCAACTGGTGTGAGTGGAGTAAGGAATATTAGGTCGCTGCAGCTGTGAGTAAAGTATCAACAGCCGAATAACAAGTGAAGGACCTATAATCTGATTAAGTGAGGCAGAGAAATAATTACAAGAAACAAAAAAAAAGGTGATGCTGGAGACAGGCTAAATGAGTAATCAGATTATAGGTCATAGCTTCAATTGTTATTCAGTTGTTGACACTTTGCTCACATTGTGTAACACTCTTGGTCACCATGATGTGGAGGTGCTCGTGTTGGACTGGGTGGACAAAGTCAGAAGTCACATGACAGGTGATAATCCTGAAACCTGTTGGACTATTACCTGGTGTCATGTGACTTCTGACTTTATCTTCCTTTGTGCCAGGTATGACTCAACTATTGGAGAGGCTTTCCCCTGATTCCCATTCAGTTCAGCTTTGCTAGGGCTCCTTGATGCTATATTCTTGTCAAATGTTACCATGGTTCAAAGCCATTCATTGTCACCTCATCTCTGGCATTCAGTTGGGTTGTTCAAGTTATAGTCTTGGCCCAAATAAGGTCAAGATCTGAGTGGCCCTGAATGTATGAATTTTGCTGATCAAATACCACTTGACAACACTACCAATGACTCTTTCCACCAGTTTGATGATTTAGAGTAGATCACTGAGTAGAGTAGATGTTACTGTTGTAAGTCTTATGTACTGTTGCTGGAATGTGGACATGGCCCATAATCTTTTCAGTATCCAATGCCTTTAGCCATTTCTTGATATCATGTGAAATAACTTAAATTAGCTGAAAACTGGCATTTGTAATGCTGGAGATCATAATAGGTGGCTGAGATGAATCATTCACTCAGCACATTTGGCTCATGGTGGATGAAAATACTTCAGCTACATCTTTTACATTATTGTGCCGGGTCCCCAATTATTGAGAATGGGGCCATTGTGGAGCTTCTTCCTCCTGTTAGATGTTTAGTTTTCTATCACCATTCATGATTAGATGCAGCAGTGCTGCAGAGTTTGCTGCAGGGATATTTTGGTTGTGAGTCTGGTAAGCATTGTCTGTTGCATGCTCCTTCCACTGTTTTGCAGCTCCAGCAGGTTGACACCACATTTTTGGGTATAATTAGCTCAGTTCTAGGCATTCCCACCTATACTCTTCATTGAACCAAGGTTGGACCCTTGGTTGAATGGTGAGGATAGAATGGGGATATGCTAGGTCATAGCTTATAGATTGTGGTTGAATACAATTCTGCTGTTGCTGGTGGCCCACAGAAACTTGTGGATGCCCCATGTTGAATTCTAGACCTATTTCTATTTCATTTAACACTGCATTAGTTCTACACAACACAATGAAAGGTATCCTCAATGTGAAAATGAGATTTTGTCTGCACAAGAACTGTGCAGTGGTCACTGCACCCAATGTTATTGTAGATAGATACATCTGTAATGTGTAGATTAGTAAAGATGACGTCAAATAGGATTTTCTGCCTTGTTTTGCTTCACCACCTGCCACAGATCTAGTCTAGTGACTATGTTCTTCAAAACTTGGACATCTCGGTCAGTAATAGTGGTACCAAGGCACTCTGGCATTGAAGTCTCTCACCCCAATTACATTCTATGACCTTGCCATTCTCAGTGCTTCTTCCAACTTCTGATCGACATGGAGGATTGATTAATCAACCAAGAGGGTAAGGCGAGCTGGGCTTAGGTGATAATCAGAGGGAGGTTTTCTACCTGTATTTGATGTGGTGCCTTTAGACTTCATAGGGTCCAGAGTCAATGTTGAAGGCAACTGTTTCCCTTACACAGTGCACCACTGGTACTGTTTATAGAATCCCAACAATGTGGAAACAGGCCATTTGGCCAATCAAGTCCACACCAACCCTCTGAAGAATAATCCACACAGACCTGCCCCACTATTCTCTCCCTGTAGCACTGCATTTCCCATGGTTATTCCACCCAGCCTGCACATCTTTGAACTCTGGGAGGAAACCTACACTGACACGGAGAATGTGCAAACTCCACACAGATTGTTGCCCAAGGCTGGAATTGAACCTGGTTACCTGGCACTGTGAGGCAGCAGTGCTAACTACTGTGCCACCCTTCTGCCCCTTGGTAGTGAGACAAGGATAGCAACGGTTGTATCTGTAAAAATGTGAGTCTGTCCAACAGATTACCCAAGTGTGACACGAGCCAAATGTTAGTAAGAACTTCTTCACAGGGTCGATGGGGCTGGGATGCTGTCGTTATTTCTAATGCCAAGTCAGGTGGTGCGTCTGAGTTCATTTTTCATAGGCTTTGTAGCAGCTGTATATAACTAAGAAGTTACTTGCTAGTCTGTTTCAAGTTAAGAGTCAACGACATTACATGTAGGCCAGAGCAAGTAAGAACCGCAAATTTCTTCCTTAAAGCACTAGATGGGGTTTTTTTAAACAACAATTCAGTGATCACATGGCTACCATTAAATCAGCTATTAATCTATTCCAATGACTTCAACTGTCATTATCCACGGTGATGGGGTCAAACCCGTGTCACCAGCATATTAGATATTGGCCTCTGGCTCACTAGGCCAGTAACATTATCATTATTCCAACTACTCCCTGGATTGCCCATTGTAAATTAATGTGTTTCACAGTTCTCACCTGATGATGTAGCGCCTTTGGTATCTTGACATACTCTTCAATATGTTAATCTATTAATGCATCTTCAATTAACGTATCTGTTACCTTCATTGTGGATAGAGTACCCAAAATAATTTCCTTTTAAAGTAAATACGCTGAGTAATACTTTTAAGTTTAATCATATGACACGTATAATGCAAGTTAGATGTACCTCTGGAATTTTCACATCAAGGCTGGCAAAACAGAACAATTGGCACATGAGAAAATTGCACTATATTTAGTTATGTTGGAGATGTTAATGATTTCATTCATACTCATATATTAGTAATTCACTTAGCGTTAAATGAGTAAGTGTTAGATAAATAATATGGATGGAATGTATATAGTTTGTTATAGTGTTAATAAATAAATATTTGATAATTATCAGGAATTCTTTAGAGTATTTTTGCATTGGTATAGCTTTTCGTGGTTTTCATACAGGCCCAAATGAAGTACAAACATCAACCCCTCAAAATATCATCCGTGCAAAAGTTGAACTCATGACCTTTGTTCTAAAGGATTGGTTCAAAAATGTTTACATTACACTTGTTTACGTGCTGCAGCCACAGTAATCTTTAAAAATACAGAGCCAATCAAGTATACTACTTTGTTCTGGATGGAGTCAGGCCTAATATGTGTTGTTGAAGCTGCACTATTTAGGCAAGTAGACAGTGTTCATTCACCCCTGTTCTTAGATGATGGTGGAATCTTCAATGAGTTACCTGGTACAAGATTCCCATTTTTTGACCTACTCTTGTAGCCAAACTATTTATGTGGCTGGCCTCAGGTGATCTCCAAGATCTTGGAGGAGAAGGCAGACAATTTATTCAGAGGCATGCTGGTGAATCATAACTGAAGGAGAAAGGCTATTAGGCCTCCAACTTGCTAGAGAAAAGGACAAGGAGTCACAGCATCAGTCAGTCAGTAAAATAAGTCAGGTGAGAATTTGCTTACCTCAAATGCAGAGCCTGTAAAGTGAAAAGACTGACTTGGAAACATAAAGCGCATGCCGTCTGTAAAATACAACTGCTTAATTACTTCTACCTGACCTTGTATTGTTATAATATGTAGAAAACTCTAGTGCAGCCTCACTTGGAATATTGCGTGCAGTTCTGGTCACCCCATTACAGGAAGGATGTGAAAGCATTGGAAAAGGTGCAGAGGAGATTTACCAGGATGTTGCCTGGTCTGGAGTGAAGGCCCTATGAAGAAAGACTGAGGGACTTGGGTCTGTTCTCATTGGAGAGAAGAAGGCTAAGAGGGGATTTAATAGAGACATTCAAGATGATCAGAGGATTAGATAGGGTGGACAGTGAGAGTCTTTTTCTGAGGATGATGACGTCAGCTTGTACGAGGGGGCATAGCTACAAATTGAGGGGTGATAGATTTAAGACAGATGTCAGAGGCAGTTTCTTTACTCAGAGAGTGGTAAGGGTGTGGAACACCCTGCCTGCCAATGTAGTGAACTCATCCACATTAGGGGCATCTAAACAGTCCTTGGATAAGCATATGGATGATGATGGGATAGTGTAGGGGGATGGGCTTAGATTAGTTCACAGGCCGGCGCAACATTGAGGGCCGAAGGGCCTGTTCTGCGCTGTATTGTTCTATGTTCTATGTTCTAGAAGGATACGGTCATGATAATGTTATTACATGTCAAAGGGAGTTTATTAAATTCTGTCTGTTTGGAAACCATCATTGCACCTATGTGGTGCAAATGTTACTCATCCATATATTAGCCTAACCCTGAAGTTATTCAGATCTTGCTGCATGGTCTGGACATTTTAGTTGTGTGATTTGATTCAAATGCTATTCAGCTATTGGCAAATTTTTTTCTCTTTTGACTTTACACTGGAAGGAAGGTCACTGGTGAAGCAGTTGACAATGGTTAGATCTAAGACACTGTCCCGAGGAACCATTGTAGTGATGCATTGGGACTAAGATGATTGGCCTCCAACAACCACAAACACCCTCCTTTGTGCTAAGTCTGATTTACATTGCGAGTAATTTCAGCGGGATTCTGTGATGTCACAAACTGTCAAATTTGGCCTCATTGTCATAAAGAATGTTATTGATCTGTAAGTGCTTTGCACAGTTTATGACATTTTTTCATCACATTAGTGTTGGACTTTTGGGTGTTAACCAACTGCATTGAGCATATGCTTTGCTTTTTGGAGCGAACCCCAATTAACTTTTGTATGCAGCAGTATCAATTTCTTCCCAAAAGAGAGACACTTGGAATGAACACACACTCATTGGCAAGAGCTGTTAATCTATTGGATATCTGAATTGTTTTCATGATCTCAGGGTCTCGCCTCTCGTGGGAACCAGTATTGACCACAGTATTCTAGATGGAGCTTCATCAAGACCTTGTTTGTCATAGTGGTGCTTTTTTGTTATAAGCTTGATCACCTAAACTGTGCATCCTACATACTTTCACAAGCAGACATGGGTGGAGTGAACTGGTTAAAAAAAATTTCACAGTAAAGACAATTGAGGAAAATTGTCAGACATGTAAGAAAATACAGATCATGACTCACAGCAAAGACATGTCCTAGTAAGGAAGCAAATTTCTATAAAGGGGATATGCCAACCATAGTAAACCAGGGATGCTAAAAATAGCATCAAGTTTGTTGCCTGGTTCCTCCTTTAAACAAGTTAGACAACTCTAACCAGAATGTTATGAATGAATTTGCTGAGGTGTCCCGCAATACCGAAGCAGTCAAATCACTATGAATACAAATTGGTGTCAGTGCAAAACAGTGCTGACTTTATTAGGGGAAAAAAGTTACAAAAGCTTTTACTACAAAGCAATGCTATCTAATTCTATTCAGCCTCTGAAATTTACAGTACTTCATAAATGCCTTGTAGATTTGCACAACCTCTCTCTTTCTTTTTCTGTCTCTGGGGGACTACAAAGCTGTTTTTTCTCTTTCTAGCTGGATGGTCAGCCTTTGGCCATGCTTTCCTTTTAATTTAAATATATACTTTATTCACAAAATATCTTTATATAAATACATAGTCACCGAAGCCATTCATTTCTGACAGTCGAATGTCAAGAAACAAAGATTGGAGTTTAACTCTATCCAACAAACAAACCAAAAGCCTTTTTTTTGCTTGTACAAGATTATGTGTACATACATTTGAGGCACAGGGAGGGTCCAATTACTGAATGTACCCTCATTTAACTTTGGCAACAAGATCTTAAACATTGGTCTTTCCCCAATGTGCCTTGGCAGCAGCTGCTGCAAACTTTAGTGCATCCCTTAGCATGGAATGTGTGAGTCTGCAATACTTGGTCAAGCTCAACTCCTTGCTCCAGGAAACCAACAAGTTTTGGGCTGACCGTAGAGGGTCTTTCACCAAGTTGATGGTTCTCCAGGGACAGTTGATGTTTGTCTCCTGGGGAATAGCCTGAAGAGCACAAGAGTGCTGCGTCACGGAGCTGCTTGGGATGACTTTCAACAAAAACCACTGCATCTTTCTCCAGACTTCTTTTGCAAAGGCACATTCCAGCAGGAGATGTGTGACTGTCTCAATGCCTCTGTAGCTGCTTCAAGAGCATACATGAAGGATCTCACAGTTAGTGCCCTTCTCACCTATAGCCAAGTGTTATCATGGTGCTTGTTGGAATGTTTTGGTGATGGGGCATTTCGCCAAGTGACTTTGACAGTCTGCACTGGGAACTGGGTCTAGGCCCGAAACGTCAGCTTTTGTGCTCCCGAGATGCTGCTTGGCCTGCTGTGTTCATCCAGCCCCACACTTTGTTATCTTGCACTGGGAACTATCTGAGAGGATCCACACATTCCTTTTCCTGCAGGGTCTCAGGATGCATACTAATCTCTTCAGAAGGTCCAAGAGTGTCCAAGGGATTGGTCTGCAAGTGAGCTCTGTTTTTATATCTTTTTGGATGGCTTTCTGGAACTTGCTATAGTTTTGGCCAATTAGAGAGACATACTTAATAGTTTGAAATATTGACAATCATTTAGAAGACTTGCTACCCTTTGTTTCTCTGTGTACCAGGACCCGGTGCCTTTCTGTCTGACCCCTCCTTTGGAGGATGAATTGTTATGGATATGTCAGTCCAGAATAAGTGTTGTCTTTTATATTTTGCTAATATCATTAGCACACCTGGCTGCTGTGTTTGCACTGTGCCTGATGTCTAGGTTTTGTGACTTCAGTTTTACATGGCTAATATATCCAGCATCTCTTGCTGTTTGGCCAAGTTGACCATCTATCTGTATTTTAGCAGCCAGGAGGCTGCTACAAGCTTCAAAGATAAACATATAATGCAGTAAAATGTAAGCCAGATGACTAAGGAAGTTTTTAAGAAGCAACAAAAAGGGGAGAAAATAAACTTTTGAGTATAAACGTACAAATAATGTTAAGACAGGCTGCAAGAGTTTCTCTAAATAAAAAACGAGAGAAGCTAAAGTGAACCTAGCCCCTCAGGGAATGAGGCTGGGCAAATTATAATGAGGAGCTAGGAAACGGGAAAGGATTGAATAAATCCTTTACATCAGACACCACAATAGAAGACACGAATAGCATTCCAAAATTACTAAACATCCAAGGGGAGAAAGGAGGAAAGGAAATCAAACAATAACTATTGTTAGAGAAAAAGTGCTTGCAGTCACTAATGGGCTAAAGTTAGATAAGTCCCCTGGACCTGATGGGATGTATCCTACGATATTAAAGCAAATAGCTATAGAGACAGTGATGTACCAGTAGTAATTATCCAGAAATCCTTAGATTCTGAAAATTGAATTTTAAAACTGCCTATGTAACACTTTTATTTAAAAGAGATGGAATTAAAAAAGGCCAATTAGCTTAACATCTATTATTTGCTAGAATGCTAGAGTCTGTAATAAAAGATGTAATACCAAGAGCACATAGAAAGAGATAATGTGATTAGGCAGAGTCAGCATTGTTTTGTGAAGAAGAATTCATGCCTAACAAATATTCTTTGAGGTGGTAACAAGCAGGATGGATAAAGGGGAAGCAGTGGCTATAATATATTTGGATCATCAGAAGGTGTTTGATAAGGTGCTACATACCAGGCTACTTAATAGGATGAGCCCATGGTGTTGGAGGTGGTGCAATAGCATGGATAGAGAATTGGATAACTACTAGTAGACAGAGACTCCCGCTAAAGGGGGCAACCTATAACTGGTGGTGTGTTACAGGGATCACTGCTGGAACCACAATTATTTACAATATATATTAATGACTTGTATCAGGAAAGTGAATGTAATATAGCAAGACACGAGAATGACAGAGTCTGCAGAGGCATGTGGACAGTTCAAATGTATGGGCAAAAATGGGTAGTTGGAATGTTGTGTGAAAGTGTGAGGTTATGCACTTTGGCAGAAAGAGTAGAAAAGCTAAATATTATTTAAATGGAGAAAGGCTGAAGAAAGTTATAGAATTGAGGGAATCACAAATATCTGGCATCCAATTTCAATTAATAATAAGGAAATCAAATGGAATGTTGTCCTTTATTTCAAAGGGAATGGAGTATAAAATTAGGGAAGTTATTCTAAAACTACAAGGCACAAGTCAAACCACAGCAAGAATACTGTTTCAGAGATAGTAGGAACTGCAGATGCTGGAGAATCTGAGATAACAAGGTGTAGAGCTGGATGAACACAGCAGGCCGAGCAGGAAAGCTGACCCTTCTTCAGAAAAAATGAAGTCAGCTTTCCTGCTCCTCTGATGCTCTTGGCCTGCTGTGTTCATCCAGCTCTACACCTTGTTATCTTAGCAAGAATATTGTGAACAGTTTTGGGTCTAAGGAACGATATAGGAGGCAGTCCAGAAAACGTTCAGTAGGCTGATTCCAGGTACGGAGGGACTGTATTATGAGAAGAAGTTGAGTAAATTTGGCCTGGACCATTGGAATTTAGAAGAATGAGAGGCAACCTAATTGAGTGATACAAGATTCTTTAGGGAATTGACAGGGTAAGATGCAGAAAGGTTCTGTCCTGTGTCTAGGTCCAGAGGGCATAACCTCCAAATAAGTGGTTACAAATTTAGGACAAACAAGAGGAGGTATTTCTTCTCTTGGAGGATAGTGAATCTGTGGATTTCTTTACCACAAAGGGCTATCAAGGCCAGATCATTAAGATTATTCAAAGCTGAGATATACAGACTTTAATCAGTAAAGGTATAAATGGTTATGAGAAAAAGGCAAGAAAGTGAAGTTGAGGATTATCAGAGATAGCAAGAACTAGAGATGCTGGAGATAACATAACATAGTGTGGAGCTGGAGGAACACAGCAGGCCAGGCAGCATCAGAGGAGCAGGAAAGCTGACGTTTCGGGTCAGGACTCTTTAGAATTATCAGTTTATCAGATCAGCTATGATGCCACTGAATGACAGAGCAGACCCAAAGGGCTGAATGACCTACTTCTGTTGCTATGTCTTATGGTCTCGTATGCTACTAGCACTGTCCATGGAGCTTTACATATTCATGTCCTGACACTTAGGTTTCATCCCACTCAATAAACTTTATTTCAGAGCTGATATACATGTTGAATAAGTGCTTTACCTGCTGAACACATTTGTAAGTGGAGACATTCATGGGCACTTTTGATAATTTCATCATTTATTAATGATGAAACATTAACTTTCAATCCCCTAGCAATGCAGAGGGAGTCATGTAGTTTGGCCCTATGTCCAAAACTCTATTGTAGATATTAGTGGGAACCCATGAATACAGCCTCTCTAAGTCTATTTACACCACCAGGTCTGTAGGTTGCACAGGACTTCTTTCTTCCTAACTAAAACATTGATCACAGAGGGCCATAAATAACGCTCTTCATTAAAGAGAGACAGTTGGTTATGCATAGTTTGAGGCTAACCACTCCACAGGAGTGAGTAAGCTGAGGAGGGAGGCCTCTATGAATTACCAAAGTTGGTATGAAGATTGAACCCACACTGTGGTGCAGAATATGGCCAACACTAGCCAACTGAGTCAACTGAAAACAATGTTGTAGTGATTAGAATGAGTGCCAGGTGGATCTCATTGACTATGAGCCCCATAATTGTGTTTGTTAATCTTGGCCACTCCGGCAGCCCTGGCTGACAGCAGTCTTCTGAATCTAGGAATGAGCTCTGATCTGGTTGTTGGAGCTTATGTACTCTGCACATGTAAATGGAGAGTGACTTGATGACGAGATAGAACATAGAATATTACAGCACAGTACAGGCCCTTCGGCCCTCAATGTTGTGCCGACCTGTCATACCGATCTCAAGCCCATCTAACCTACACTATTCCATGTACGTCCAAATGCTTATCCAATGATGACTTAAATGTACCTAAAGTTGGCGAATCTACTACCGTTGCAGGCAAAGCGTTCCATTCCCTTACTACTCTCTGAGTAAAGAAACTACCTCTGACATCTGTCCTATATCTTTCCCACCTCAATTTAAAGCTATGCCCCTTCGTGCTCGCCGTCACCATCCCAGGAAAAAGGCTCTCCCTATCCACCCTATCTAACTCTCTGATTATTTTATATGTTTCAATTAAGTCACCTCTCAACCTTCTTCTCTCCAATGAAAACAGCCTCAAGTCCCTCAGCCTTTCCTCGTAAGACCTTCCCTCCATACCAGGCAACATCCTAGTAAATCTCCTCTGCACCCTTTCCAAAGCTTCCACATCCTTCTTATAATGCGGTGACCAGAGCTGTACACAATACTCCAAGTGCGGCCGCACCAGAGTTTTGTACAGCTTCACCATAACCTCTTGGTTCCGGAACTTGATCCCTCTATTAATAAAAGCTAAAACACTGTATGCCTTCTTAACAGCCCTGTCAACCTGGTGGCAACTTTCAAGGATCTGTGTACATGGACACCGAGATCTCTCTGCTCATCTACACTACTAAGAATCTTACCATTAGCCCTGTACTTTGCCTTCTGGTTACTCCTACCAAAGTACATCACCTCACACTTGTCTGCATTAAACTCCATTTGCCACCTCTCAGCCCAGCTCTGCAGCTTATCTATGTCTCTCTGCAACCTACAGCATCCTTCATCACAGTCCACAACTCCACCGACCTTAGTGTCGTCTGCAAATTTACTAACCCATCCTTCTACGCCCTCATCCAGGTCATTTATAAAAATGACAAACAGCAGTGGACCCAACACCGACCTTTGCGGTACACCACTAGTAACTGGTCTCCAGGATGAACATTTCCCATCAACTACGACCCTCTGTCTCCTTTCAGCAAGCCAATTTCCGATCCAAACTGCTATATCTCCCACAATTCCATTCCTCCGCATTTTGTACAATAGCCTATTGTGGGGAACCTTATCGAACGCCTTGCTGAAATCCATATACACCACATCAACCGGTTTACTCTCATCTACCTGTTTGATCACCTTCTCAAAGAACTCAATAAGGTTTGTGAGGCATGACCTTTCCTTCACAAAACCGTGCTGACTATCCCTAATCAATTTATTCTTTTCTAGATGATTACAAATCCTATCCCTTATAACCTTTTCCAACACATTACCAACAACTGAGGTAAGGCTCACTGGTCTATAATTACCAGGGCTGTCTCTACTCCCCTTCTTGAACAGGGGAACCACATTTGCTATCCTCCAGTCATCTGACACTATTCCTGTAGACAATGACGAGTTAAAGATCAATGCCAAAGGCTTGGCAATCTCCTCCCTGGCTTCCCAGAGGACCCGAGGATAAACCCCATCCGGTCCAGGGGACTTATCTATCTTCACCCTCTGAAGGATTTCTAATACCTCTTCCTTATGAACCTCAATCCCAGCTAGTCTAGTAGCCTGTATCTCAGTATTCTCCTCGAAAACATTGTCGTTTTCTAGAGTGAATACTGTTGAAAAATATTCATTTAGCGCTTCCCCTACCTTATCTGACTCCGCACACAACTTACCACTACTTTCCTTGATTGGGCCTAATCTTACTTGCGTCATTCTTTTATTCCTTAAATACCTATAGAAAGGCTTAGGGTTTACCCTGATCCTATCCGCCAACAAATTCTCATGTCTCCTCCTGGCTCTTCTGAGCTCTCTCTTTAGGTCTTTCCTGGTTACCTCGTAGCCCTCAAGTGCTCTAACTGAGCCTTCACATCTCATCCTAACATAAGCCTTCTTCTTCCTCTTGACCAGAGATTCCACCTCCTTCGTAAACCATGGCTCCCGCACTCTACAGCTTCCTCCCTGCCTGACAGGTACATACTTATCTAGGACACACAGGAGCTTTTCCTTGAATAAGCTCCACATTTCTAATGTGCCCATCCCCTGCAGTTTATTTCCCCATCCTATGCTCCCTAAATCTTGCCTAATCTCATCATAATTGCCTATCCCACAGCTACCACTCTTGCCCAGTGGTATACACCTATCCCTTCCCATCACTAAAGTAAACATAACAGAATTGTGATCGCTATCACCAAAGTGCTCACCTACTTCCAAATCTAACACCTGGCCAGGCTCATTACCCAGTACCAAATCTAATGTGGCTTCGCCCCTTGTTGGTCAATCTACATACCGTGTCAGGAAGCCCTCCTGCACACACTGGACTCGGCCTCTGAGCAGTTATTTCAAACACATTGCTCCTCGCAGTCTATTTCCTGCTGAGGAAATACCACCAGATGTGTTATGACCCAAGCGGAGATGAGAGGCCATGCCTCTTATACAGTACTCTTGCTTCCTACAATTACTGTACCCTGAACAATAGTTTTGTTGAAAACAACCTTTGATGCCTGCACTCATAGCAGCATACTGATTTTTTTATGATGCATTAATTTTCTGCAGTCAAGCTGCTATGATGAATTGTTTTTTTAGAAGCTTATGTATTTTCCTCTCAATTTAAGCTGTTTGAGAAGGTTTTCAATTATTTCTATCTTTCTATATTACTGTTTTGTCTTGTTAGAAACAATAATAATGTAAAACCGTTAACAACTTATTTATATAGCACCTTTAACAAACTAAAACCTACCCTGCTACCCTTTCACATCCAAAAGCTCCTACCCTTGCTTGGGAATTACCCAGCATTCTTAATCTTCCTTCTCAACCAGTGACTCTACCAATATCTGCTACGAAACTTTATTTTCCCCTGAAGCATATCCCTCCTGGTACCCAGTCCTACTTGATTCTATTCCTCTGAACACATGCATGGTAGACATATTTTTTGGTGTCACTGTTCCTCCCAAACCTCAAACTTTGATACTTTAGCTTTTTCTCCTTACGCCATTGCAGAATTATAAGCAGCATTGTTTTCTTTCCTGGGAAAATGACTAATTGCCCCTTTTCAAAAGTCCCTCTCACTGCTATCTCATAGTCTAATTTACTAACTGTCCTCTACCATCATTCTCATTCTCAACGTAACTGGTTGTTATTTTAACTCCAGTTTCCTATCTAAACTCTATCGTCCTTCATTGACTTGTTTATCAAAAATGTATCTCACTCATTGTTGAACAACTTGAATAACCCAGCTTTCACTGTTTTCTGGGAAAGAACAGGGAGATTATATACTGCTACATGATATCAATTCCTCTGCAACCACCACCATTTTTATCATTTCATTGATATGGCTTTCTACCTTTTATAATAGCTTATCTGTTGTATAATAATTTTTATTTGTTTTAAAGTGAATTATAAACTCTAAGACAGCAAATACGCACATACTTTGAGAGTGAACTCAAAAATTCAGTTTGGGAATTTTTCCATTATCCACTTAAACTTCCTTATTGGCTATCAAGTATCAGCCTGGTGGCTCGGGGCGGCACGGTAGCTCAGTGGTTAGCACTGCTGCCTCACAGTGCCAGAAATCTGGGTTTGATTCACCATTGGGTGACTGTGTGGAGTTCGCACATTCTCCCTGTGTCTGGGTGGGTTTCTTCCCACAGTCCAGAGTTGTGCAGGCTAGGGGGACTGATCATACTAAATTGCCCATTGAGCTCGGGGATGTGTAGATTAAGTGGGTTACGGGTGGATAGGTCTGGGTGAGCTCCTCTGAGGGTCAGTGTGGACTTGTTTGGCCGGAGGGCCTGTTTCCACACTGTAGCAATTCTATTAACTCTTTCTACAAATCAAGTTATTATCTTGCATTTATTACCTCACATTAATTTTTCATGACTAATTACTGATGCAAGTCCATGTAGATTGTGATGCTAGTTTAGACTGTGCAACCAAAATGAGAAATTGAGTTGAGATCAGGTCTTTTGTCGACCACAAGTAAAAATTCCAAGTCAATTTATCTTAAGGTGACGCATATTGCTAATACTAATCAACTCCTGACCCTTATCAAAGGCCTCCGAGCTGTTTGCTTGGTGTATATGGACTTCAGCAAAGCATTTGATAATGTTCCCCATGGTAGGCTCATTCAGAAGGTCAGGAGGAATGGGATACAGGGGAACTTAGCTGTCTGGATACAGAATTGGCTGGCCAACAGAAGACAGCGAGTGGTAGTAGAAGGAAAATATTCTGCCTGGAAGTCAGTGGTGAGTGGAGTTCCACAGGGCGCTGTCCTTGGGCCTCTACTGTTTGTAATTTTTATTAATGACTTGGATGAGGGGATTGAAGGATGGGTCAGCAAGTTTGCAGACGACACGAAGGATGGAGGTGTCGTTGACAGTATAGACGGCTGTTGTAGGCTGCAGCGGGACATTGACAGGATGCAGAGATGGGCTGAGAGGTGGCAGATGGAGTTCAACCTGGATAAATGCGAGATGATGCATTTTGGAAGGACGAATTTAAAAGCTGAGTACAGGATTAAGGATAGGATTCTTGGCAGTATGGAGGAACAGAGGGATCTTGGTGTGCAGATACATAGATCCCTTAAAGTGGCCACCCAAGTGGACAGGGTTGTTAAGAAAGCATATGGTGTTTTGGCTTTCATTAACAGGGGGATTGAGTTTAAGAGTCATGAGATCTTGTTGCAGCTCTATAAAACTTTGGTTAGACTGCACTTGGAATACTGCGTCCAGTTCTGGTCGCCCTATTATAGGAAAGATGTGGATGCTTTGGAGAGGGTTCAGAGGAGGTTTACCAGGATGCTGCCTGAACTGGAGGGCTTATCTTATGAAGAGAGGTTGACTGAGCTTGGACTTTTTTCATTGGAGAAAAGGAGGAGGAGAGAGGACCTAATTGAGGTATACAAGATAATGAGAGGCATAGATAGAGTTGATAGCCAGAGACTATTTCCCAGGGCAGAAATGGCTAACACAAGGGGTCATAGTTTTAAGCTGGTTGGAGGAAAGTATAGAGGGGATGTCAGAGACGGGTTCTTTACACAGAGAGTTGTGAGAGCATGGAATGAGTTGCCAGCAGCAGTTGTGGAAGCAAGGTCATTGGGGACATTTAAGAGACTGCTGGACATGCATATGGTCACAGAAATTTGAGGGTGCATACATGAGGATCAATGGTCGGCACAACATCGTGGGCTGAAGGGCCTGTTCTGTGCGGTACTGTTCTATGTTCTATGTTTTAAACTATTCCAGCTAATGGTGAGTGATGAAAACCAGAGATGAAACAAAAGAGACAGTCACAGTGGAAATTGTTTCCATGTAAAATCACACTTCTGTCTGTCATAGTTATTTTTGACACTTGTTTACTATAGAGAAAACAGTCACTGAAGGATTACTCTTTAATGATCAAGTGGTATCTAATGCACAGGGAAGAAATTAACCAGATGTGCCTCAGTGACATCTGCCAGTAGAAAAGCACAGAGGTTTCCATTGGCTGTTTTATATTTGAACAGAGTTAAATTGTGGCTCAACGGTAAGCACTGATGCCTCACAACACCAGGGATGTGGGTTTGAATCCACACTCTGGTGACTGTCTGTGTGGGGTTTGCACATCCTCCCCATGTCTGCGTGAGTTTCCTCCACGTGCTCCAGTTTCTTCCCACAGTCCAAAGATGTGCAGTTCAAGTGGATTGACTATGCTAAAGTACCCATAGTGTCCAGGGATGTGTAAATTAAGTGGATTAGCCATGGGAAATGCAGGTTTGCAGGGATAGGGTGGGGGGATGAGACTGAGTGGGATGCTCTCCGGAGGGTCAGTGTGGATGTGATGAGCCAAGTGGCCTGGGCCTGTTTCCACACTGTAGGCCTTCTTTGGATTATGCTGGGTCCACTTTTTGAGCCAGGAACTGAACTGCCTAATCAATGATCCTTGAAGAGATTGCTGGAGCCCACTCAAAGAAAAGTGCAGAAAGTACTCCACAAGTATCAACAAGAAAATCTTGTCTTGCTGCCAGCATGTTAACTTCCCATCCTCAACCACCACCAGAATCACTTTTGCTCCTTCCTAAATTAGATTTGACCTGTTGTCCTGTTCAGCATGGCAGCTAGCTAATTTCTTGTCATTTCTGGTCAATAAGCATCAGCCAGTATTCCCTGATGACTATTAAGCAAGGCCTCATGCCTAAGTTAGTTTGGGCCACTGCCTCTCTGCCAATTTTGCACTAGTTTTGAATTTATTTTCTGGTAAGTCATTAAACTTAAAGCTTGAAAGTATTAACAACTTGCTTACTTAATACTCTGCCCAAGACCTTTTTATTCCAAGTCTGTCCTTGTTATTACTTGCAAACTAATTTCATATGCACACTTCCAATTAGTTTGAGCTAAAAATTTGTTTTTGCATAACTTTGTAATTATGATTAAATAATGATGCATTAAGTAGATATCCTTAATGCTTCATACAAATTACAAAATATGTTCATTAATAGAAACATGGTGCCTCATCTGTAATTCAATGAGATTATGGCAGGTCTGTGATATAACTCCATAAACTAGCTTAGGCCCCATATCTTCTGCTAATAAAAATTAATTAATCCCAGTTTTCAAGTTAACAATTGATCTAACATTAATTGCCATTTAGTGATAATAAGTAGAATTTCAAACTTTTACCACCCTTTTCAATCACTCTGTCTTCATACCTATGTCACTATCAGCAAAATAACAACTAGAGATTACTTCATCTGTTAAGGAAGCACACAACTATAAGTTAACAATTACAGTCAAGTGCTACAGATTATTTCAGGAACACAGAGAATAACAAAAACATCCTGGAGAGGAACCAGGACTTTGGAAATCAAACTGGTGGAACCTGCATATGTGTCTTAAGGAAGCAGTAGCTGAATCGGTCAAATCTTTTACACTTGTAGTGATTGGAACCAGGTGGATTCCATTGACTGAGATCCTTGATTGGGATCATTAACCTGAGCCAATCATGGAGCCCTAGTGACCAACATAATCAGGGGATTCAGAATCTCGAGCTTGAGACTGACTTTGAGCTGGGCTGGTCACAGCCAGTGAATTGTGTGTAAGTAAATAAAGGGAGACTAGCTGACAGGCTACTGGCCTCTGTGCAGTTATTTCAATGTGATTCAGGAAGGAATGGTCTGTCATATGAATTGGACCATCAGATTCATGTTACCACATATAATGTTGTGAGGTAAGTAAGAAGCAAAGCACAGGTCAATTTAGCATAATAATACAACCAAATGGAAGAAATAGATCCAAATTTCATACTGCATAGCAATGGAAGCATTGTCATTTCAGGATATTTAAACATAACAAAGATACAGCAAGGGCGAGGGAATTGTTGTGATGTAGATATAGTGTCCTCACCTCTGAGCCAGAAGACCTGAGCTCGAGTCCCACCTGCTGCACAGATGTAGTGAAGGTGCATTGCATCCTCCAATATTGCAGTGATAGCGCATGTATAAGGCACATAGGAGCAATTTCAGGATGTGGGACAGCTCACCAATATTTAGAAGGGAGTTGAATTTCTAATGTTACTTGTATGTTTTTGACTTGAGGACCATTTTACCACAACCATCCAATAATGTGTGGTTATTGGATGTATCAAAGCTGATTAGTGCCAAGGTAAGGTTTGTGCACATGCTTTAGCTTTCACAGATGTGCGGAGATCAGAGACACAAGTGAACGAACAAGTCAACATCTTCTTATTACTGAAATAAATCAAATTGAAATTTGGAAAGAATGTAACATACAGCAAGCAGAGGACTGACAGCCAGCTTAATACTAAACATGGAGTGAAACAAAAACCTATAGACCAGTTAGCTCAATGCTTGTTTTTGAAAAAGTGTTAGTGACTGTTATAAAGCATATGATGGGAGAAATCATGCCCAATAAATTGATTGGAATTGATGGAGGAGGTAATGTGGGAAGATAAAGAGGAAAGAGTGGATGAAATGTATTTGGATTTACAAAAGATGTTCAATATGATTACGCTACATAAAGGCTACCAAATATGATAAGAGCCCATGGTGTTTGGAGTAGTATATTAGCATTGATGGAGGCTTGGCTATTAATAGCAAACATAAAGTTGTGATAAAGGGGACATTTTCAGGATGGCAATCTGTAATTAGTGAAGCGCCACAGGGATCAGTGTTGGGGCCTCAATTATTTACAACTAAGTGCCAAAAACTTGGTACTGTAAATGGAATATTATATGAGAAAGTATGAGGATATACACTCTGGAAGAAAAAATAAGGGAGTGAATATTACTTAAATTGACAGAATCTGCAGAAAGCTGTGGTGTGAGGGATTTGGTGGTCCAACACAAGCTAGCATCTAAGGTCATTAGGTAAGAGGAAAAGCAAATGGAATGTTGGCCTTTATTTGGAAGGAATGGAAGGTAAGCTTAGGGAAGCCTTGCTAAAACAATACAGTGCACAAGTCAGACCACACCTGGAATATTGTGCACAGTTTAGTCACGTTATCTCAGGAAAGTAATACTAGCATTGCACGTAGTCCAGAGAATATTCACTAGTGATTTGGGTATGGAGGGACTTTCTTATAAGAAGAGGTTGAGTAGATTGGATGTGTACTTATTAGAGTGTGGAAGAGTGGGACGAGGCCCATTATAAGTATAAGATTCTTCAGAGGCATGACAGAATAGATGCCAAGACGTTTCTCCCCTTGTGGAAGAATCTAGCAGCAGAGGGCAAAATCTCTAAGATGGGGAGGAATTTCTTCTCTCAAAAAATCTGTGAAATTCCCTACCAAAGAGAGCTGCTGAGTCTAGGTTATTAAGAATACTCAAGGCTGAGATAGGTCATTTAGTAGGTCATTTAGTAGGTCAGTCAGTCGGTCGGTCGGCTTATAGGTCTAATAGGAACAGAAAAGTCTCAACTCAGCTCAGGTTCCCTAATAGCAACTTGCTATAAAGAAGTCTCTGGACAAGCTGTATTGGAGGAACGCTGTCCTGTCTTTCTCTTTGACTGTTATCCAAGTCAATCTCAAGATCCTCATTGTCATCTTCCTTCTCCAAAGTTTTTCTCTCAATCCTACATCTCCTCTTCTGGCAATGGATGATCCCTTTGGCAACTGAGATCAATGATCATGCACCTTCTCTATACTGAGACTGGAGTGACCAAGTCCTGCCGGGATACCCCATTTCATGACCATCCAAAACCCTCTCCCATCCTAACAGGTCCTACCCTACTATATTCACTTGGCCCCTATGACTATAACATTCCCTGAGTTTGCAAATACAACCAGGCTATTTCCCAGATGACAAGGTTGCTGGAAAACCTCAGCAGGCCTGGCAGCATCTATGAGGGGGAAAAAAACAGAGTTAACATTTCAGGTCCTTCTGAGGAAAGGGTCACCAGACCTGAAATGTTAACTCTGTTTTTTCCTTCACAGATGCTGCCAGACCTGCTGAGGTTTTCTGGCAACTTTGTTTATGTTCCTGATTAACAGCATCCACCGTTCTTTCCGTTTTTTATTTCGCACCTGAGTTACTGCCGTGGGCAGACCCTAAAAACCCCACAGATGACAGACAACTCACTTGATTGACTGTGACTCCCCTCCCCCGACAGACTTTGTACGATTTTCCTGGTTGACCATGGCCCACCCCAGACAGACACTGCAAGATATCCCTGGAAAACAGTGGCCCACCTGCAAGGTGAACCCAACTAAGCAGCCAGCAAGGCCTGAATTTATTTTGCTTGATTTCAAAAGCAAAACATGGCCCAATCCTAGACTGAAAATAGTCCAGCCCTAGAATGATTGTAACCTCTCCCTGACAGGTGTCCATCATTGACCCACAAAGCATGCCTCTCTTTCCTGTTCACATATCATCATGGTTTTCATCCACATGCACTGTATTTGCCAAATATGCTTCATGCGCATATATGACATCTGACATTAATGAAGCACCATGCCCTTCAGCAATATACTTTCCTCTCTACCCCTTTCAAATCCCTTACATTTCACTTTTTCCTATGGTCACATGCTACTGCCTTGGCTTCTGCATTAAATTGCCTCTGCCTCAAGGGAGCACCCACTCAATTTTAAAAGGAGGCTGTTGATGAAGAAACCCATTCCCCTCTATTTCCCACCCAAGGTCTGAGCAGGGATTTCCATGTTCCCTTCCTGCTGTTGAACATTTTTCAACCTGAAAATTATGGCTAGGTAGGAAATGGTACTCAAGTTGCTATCAGTTGGCCACTTAAAGGCCTCAATTGGGGAAAAGATTGGTCAGCCGACTGAGACCTTGCCTTCTCCCACTGTAAAATTTCTGAGAAGTCGGGACAGAAGGGAAGCCGCTGCGTAGGCTACTCAAGGGGTTTGCTGGTCTGTAAATCTGCGAAAGAGAAAAGATAAAATGCCACCTTTAGATTCCAAGCCCTGAACCACGAGCTTGAAGGGATTGATTTGCAAACTTGTCCAGGGAAGAATTCGTCTGTGCATTATATTTAACAATACTGATAAACTTTTATAAAAGGATTTCCAACTTTGTTCCAAAGAAAATATTCTCCAATATTTCATAACCATATGGCCACTAGATGGAGCCACTCCACACCAGTGTGCAGTGTGTTGGGAGGAGCAAAGTGAAGTCAAATATGAGTGTTGGTAGATACAGAAAAATTGAAGCCCGGTAATGAAAGACACAGCATTTAAAACTTAGAAAATTGGAAAATGTGAAGAGTGAAATTGAATTTGTTTATAAGAAGTGAGTAAAATTTTGGGCATGGGGGAAATAATGCAATCTAGTTTGTTTCTAAGGGGTATTGATTAAATTGGCATATAAATAAAGTAGCAATATAAACATCAGCAGATGATTTACATGCATCACCATTACAATAGATCCTGAAAGAAGCATATTCAGTCACTTGAAGCAGAATAGTGCTAAATCACTATGGCTATCAGTTATATCTAATCTTCCGTCTTTCTTGCAATCTTCAGAAACTTACTCACTTTAGCAATTGCAGCAACTAAATTTAGACTGGAAAGTGTGGAATGAAATTAAAGAGTGAAATTGAATTTGTTTATAATCAGTACATTAAAATTTCATGCATGGGGGAAAGTGTGCAATCTGATTTATTTCCAATGAATATTGATTACGCCGTCAAATAATCAAAGTAGCAATATTAGCAAGGTACAACCTTCATGGTAATTCAGCCAGTCTGGTAAATTTAGCAAATACAGTAATTAGATTTAGACTCTGAAATAACAAATTCAGAATGAGAATTGAACAAGGTCTTGGGTCTCAGGTTTCACTCTCACAACTCAAGGACTATTACCTGCAAATACCTTTATCTTCCAGATCAGGCATTAGAACATGAAATTGAGGGGTGGCGTTGTTAATGAGAGGAGTTCTGAGGGAATCTTGATGCTTACCTCCACAAAAGCCCAAGAAATTCAAGACTATTCTTAAGATTACCTTCTGTGAGAATCAAGAAAACCCACTCAAGCATCTCCTCAAAATATATGCAAATAAACTGTGATGTTTCTCTCTACTTATATCAGTTCTGTTGCATTACAGTTTCAATATAGCAATAACTTACTTACTCTTGTACTTTTTATTTACCTTTCTAAATAAATGAATAAAAATCATTTCTGATATTTACTGTCAGTGACAGGGCTTTGGGTCAATTATTAAGCATTTTTTCCTTAAACTGTTCCCCTCACTTATGAAACAGTAGAATAAAAGGTAATCTAGATATAGAAGATTGTTTAGAAAGATCTTAACAGAAACAGCAAAACTAAGTTTTGACTGGTTTCTCAACACTTTCTATTACACATACTAAAGTCCAGAGATTTTATACTCCTATCTCAACTCTTTAATCTTTTTTTCATGAACTGCAATTCTGAGGTGTTGAAACTTTGTCAGTCTAACAACTTGAATATTTCAGCTCAAGCTCTCCTGGCTTAGAAGTTCCAGACTAGAACTAGCACAGTCACCTTTGCTGACATCTACTGAGGTGACTGGTCCCCCGATCTGAATTGTGAATACTTGATACCCATGCCAGGAAAAAAATTATTCAAATGTCTGAACTGAATTCTGGATTCTTCAGATCTGATATCAAAACAAAGCTCTACCTGTCATAAACCCAACAGTATCAACATTTTTTCACTTAAATCCATGAACAGCTGCAATCATAAGACTTCTTAGAACAGATGCACTTAGGTGACTGTCCAATTGACTTTTGACCTGTTCAAAAAACCCTTCACAGAATTGACAAAATTCCTCTACCTCTGTTTTAACATATCTTCCAAAAACAATAATACATATATTATCTACCTTTATCACAGCATAAATGCTGATGTCAGTTCAGTGTTTAAAAAAGACATAATCACAAACAGATTTATTTATAAAAGGCTAAGAAGAAACCCACCTTCAATAGGTTGGTTTCTTCTGCCCAATTTCACCCTGCAGTCTCAACAGCAGTTAACTCTCTCAATGGTGCTGTGGAGATGCCCACATTTAGAGCCAGCCTGTCATTTTCAGTTGGATGGTGCCAAAACCCTTTCCACACCTTCATTTGCACTCAATGCTGGTCAAATCCTGGTATTACTTCTATTTCTTTTTCCTGTCCTGCATTTCCAGTATGTTCTGTTTTTAGTTCATGTTTCCAATGGATTGGGACCAATGGGTGTTACTCCTGGGTATGAAACTTGCAGTTTTTCAGCTAAGTGCAAGTTGCATCAAGTTTGGTAGATGGATTCTTGCCTCGAACTTGAGTTATTTCACTCTATCTTACTGGATGTGCTACATTAATCGTTCTAGCCATGTCGCTCAGATCCTTATAATATTCTACTCCAAGTCTTTTTCCCCAGTCTCTTGTGGGACATAGACATCGCTGGCTGGACAACGTTTATTGCCATCCAGAGTTTGGTTTGATTTGATTTGATTTATTATTGTCTCATGTACTGAGATACAGTGAAAAGTATTTCATTATGTGCTAACCGGACAAATTATACGTTACATAATATATTAGGGTAATAGAACAGAATGCGGAATATAGTTTGCAGCTGTAGAGAAGGTGCAAAGAAAGATCAACTCTAACTTAAAAGAGGTCAGTTCATGATTTTGATCACAGGGGAAGAAACCTCTAAAATCTGTCGGTACATGTTTTCAAACTTTTGTATCTTCTGCCCAATAGAAAAGGTTGGAAGAGTGTAACCGTGGTGGACGGAGTCTTTGATTATGTTGGCTGCTTTCCTGAGACAGCAGGAATGTAGATGGAGTCAATGGAAGGAAGGTTGGTTTACATGATGGACTGGCTGCATCCACAACTCTCTGCAGTTTCTTATGGTCTTGGGCAGAGCTATTGTCATATGAAGCTGCGATGCATCCGTAAAAATTGGTAGAAGTTATTGTGGACATGCTGAATTTTCTTAGCCTTCTGAGAAATTAGCATTGATGTGGATGGACTAGGATAGATTGTTGGTGATATTGACGCCTAGGAACTTGAGGCTCTCGACCACCTTCACTTCCCAAAGTCGATGACTAGCTCCTTCATTTTGTTGACATTGATGGAGAGATTGTTGTCTTTACATCATGTCACTAAGCTCTGTATCTCCTTTCTGTACTCTGTCTTGTCATTGTATGAGATCCAAACCATTACAGTGGTGTCATTAGGAAATTTGCAAATGGAGTTAGAGCTGAATTTGGCCACACAGCCATGTGTTTATAAGGAGTATAGTAAGAGGCTGAGTACACAGTTTTGCGGGGCACTGGTGTTGAGGATTATTGTGGAGGAGGTGTTGCCTGTTCTTACTGATTGCAGTCTGCAGGTCAGGAAGTCAAGGATCCAGTTGCAGAGGGGGGATCAGAGTTGCCCTTGAGAAGGCAGTGGTGAGCTGCCTTCTTGAACTGCTGCAGTCCATGTACATTATGTGGATCCACAATACCATTAGCAAGGGAGTTCCAGGATTTTGGCCAAACTACAGTGAAGGATCAGCGATATATTTCCAAGTCATTGGAGTGGGTGGCTTGGAGTGAGAGCTTGCAGATGATGGTGTTCCCACGTATCTGCTTCCCGTATCTTTCTAAATGAATGTAGTTGTGTGTTTGGAAGACGCTGTCTAAGGATCTTTGGTGAGGTTCTGCCATGCATCTTGTAGACAGTGTACACTGCTACTAGTGATTCAGTGGTGGAGGAGTGCATGCTTGAGGATGTAGTGTCAATCAAGCAGGCTGCTTCATCCTGGATGGTGCCAAGCTTCTGGATTGTTGTTGGAGCTGCACATATCTGTGCAAGTGGGGAGTATTCCATCACACTCCTGACTTGTGCCTCGTAGATGGTGGGCAGGATTTAGATAATCAGAAAGTATTCTTTCTAACAGTATTCCAATCCTCTGACCTTCTCTTGTAGCCACTGCATACGGTGAGTCTACGTAATTGGTAACCTCAGAATGTTGATCTGTGGGGCATTTAGAGATGATAATGCCATTGAATGCCAAGACGCAATGGTTGCTTCTCTCATTGGAGATGGTCATTGCCTTGCATTTATGTGGTGTGAATGTTACTTGTTACTTGTCAGTCCAAACCTGAATATTGTCCAGATTCCTTTTCAATTGAGCATGGACTGCTTTAGCATCTGAGTTTCAAATGATGCTGAACATTGAGCAATGAACATCATATTCTGACCTTATGATGGAGGGAAGGTAATTGATGAAGCAACTGAAGATGGTTGTGCCTAGGACACTACCCTGAGGAGCTCCTGCAGAGATGACCTGAAGTTGTGATGATTGGCGTCCAACGACCACAAATATCTTCCCATGTGCCCAGTGTGACTCTAACCAGCGGAGAGTCTGTCCCCTGATTCCCGTCGAATTCAGTTTTGCTAGAGCTCCTTAATGTGACACTCAGTCACATGTGGCTCTGATGTCAAGGGCTGTCACTCTTACATAACTTTTGGATTCAGCTCTTCTGTACAAGTTTAAACAAAGGCTGTAATGATGTCAGGAGCTGTGTGGCCCTGGTGGAACCCAAACTGAGCATCAGTAAGCAGGTTATGGTTAAAAAGTGCTGCTTAATAAGATTGTTGATGATATCTTCCATAACTTTACTGCTGTGGAGGTGCCAGTGTTGGACTGGAGTGGACAAGGTCATAAATCACATGGCACCAAGTTTTGTCCAACAGATTGTGTGTTCAAATAAACCTGTTGGACTATAACCTGGCGTTATGTGATTTCTGAACTTTACTGATGATTGAGAGTGAAGTGGCAGTAATTGGCCTTGTTGGATTTGTCCTGCATTTTGTGTATAGGACACATTTGCACAATATTCCACCTTGTCAGGTAGACGCAAGTGCTCTAACTGTACTGGAAGAGCTTGACGAGGGGAGTGGCAAGTTCTGAAGCATAAGTCTTCAGTATTATTGCTGGAATGTTGTCGGGGGCTGTAACCTTTATGGTACATAATGCCTCCAACTATTTCTCAATATCACGTGGAGTAAGTCAAATTGGCTGAACAATGGCACCTATGATTTTGGGATCAATGTGGGAGGTCAAGGTGGATCAACCACTGGGCACTTCTGGAAAAAGATTATTGGGAATTTCTTTAGCCTTGTCTTTTGCACTGATGTACATCTTCCACCTTTGAAGTTGGGTTACTTCTCCTCCAGTGAGCTGTTTAATTGTCCACCACCATTTATGATTGGATGCAACAGGACTGCAGAACTTAGGGTCAGCATGGTGGCTTAGTGGTTAGCACTGCTGCCTCAAGTGCAAGGGACCCAGGTTCGATTCTAGCTGTGGACAACTGTCTGTGTGAATTTTGCATTTTCTTCCCATGTCTGTGTGGGTTTCTTCCAGGTGCAGTGGTTTTCTCCCACAGTCCAAAGATGGATTGGCCATACAAAATTATCCATTGTTTTCAGGGATTTGTAGGTTAGGTGTGTTAGCCAGAGGAAATACAGAGATAGAGCAGGGGGACAGGTCTGGGTGGGATGTTTTCTGGAGGATTGACATGGACTTCTTGGTCCAAAAGGCCTGTTTCCATGCTGAGAGGGTTCTATAATCTAATTTTATAAACTTGGATCTGATCCATTGGTTGTGGATTTGCTTAGCTCTGTCTGTCACTTGCTGCTTATGCTCCTTGGCGTGCAAGTATATCTGTTTGGTGGCTACACCAGGTTGACACCTCATCTTCAGGTGTGCTTGGTGCTGCTCCTGGCATGCCCTCCTGCATACTCCATTGAGCCAGTGTTGATTCCCTGGCTAGATGGTAATGGTTGAGTGGGGATATGAGGTTGCAGATTACTTTGGAGTACAATTCTGCTTCTGTTAATGGCTCACAGCATGTCATAGATGCCTATCCTTGAAGTAGCTATGATGTGGAGCAGCAGCCTCATGTGAATATGTTCATTAACTGACCACCATGGTGGTAACCAAGTTACAGAAATAAAATATTTGGCCTCACAAGCCAGTTTGCACTTGGAAATTTACTAAAAGCAGGTGGGATCATAACACACACAATAATACATTGATAACAATATATCATAATTAATTGGCACATTTATTGCTACCCCACCCCAGCCTATAATTCATTCCTGTGTGGCATTTGGAGCGTCTTGTTGGACGGTGGTCATCTATCTCCTTTGGTATGCTTAGAGTTGACCCAGCTACTGGCTCCACCATGTCCATTGTTGTGTTGGCTCCCTGCTCCTAAGTGCTTTATCCACATACAGGTTTTCAAGTTATGATTTTATTCTACTTCACCTTATTTTCTGCTTTCGCAGCTGTATCCTGTACTGTAGGTATTGGTCATTCACCTTATGTCTCAAATAACAAAAAAATAGTGATTGAGGTTATAATGACTCTCTTCAAGATTATTTTACTTGTTAATGGGATAAGAGCATTGCTGCCAAAGCCATCCTTAACTGTCCTTAGAAGCTGGTGATGACCCACCTCCTTGAGCCACTTCAGTCCATCTGGTGTCGGTATTCACAGTACTGTTATTAATGGAGCTTCAGGAACTTGACCCAGCAACAACCAAGGATTGGTGATGTAGTTCAGATTGGTGTGCGTCATGAGGGGAAACTTGCAAGCAATAGTTCTCTCATGCAACTGTTCTCCTTTCGGTGGTAGGAATAATTAGTTTAGAATTTGTTGCCAAGGAAACCTTGGCAGTTTCCATTGTATAGATGGTACACAATGCAGTCTCTCTGCATTGGTGTTCGGATGATTGAATATTTTAAGTGGGGAATGGGGATGCAATCAGTTAGGAGGTTTTGTCCTGGACAGTGTTGGGCTTCTTAAATACACTCACCGAGGCATCTGGAGACTATTGTTTACACTCCTAACTTGTGCCTGGTAAATGGTGGACAGAATTTAGGGCAGCAGAAGATGAGTTACCATCCACAGAATTTTAAGCTTCTAGTCTCTCTTGTATCCACAGTATTTATATGAGATTTAGTTAAATTTCTGGTCAATGTTAAGCTTCAGGATGTTTGAGGAAGGAGATTTAGCAATGGTAATGCCATTAAATGTCATGGGAGATGGTTAGCTTCTCTTCTGTTGGAAATGGTCCTGGCACTTTTGTGGTGAAAATGTTACTTGCTACTTACCAGTCCAAGCCTGAATGTTACCCAGTCTTGTTGCAAGCAGGTACAGAACAACTTCATTATCCGAGGAGCTGCCAGATTGCACTGAACATTTCAATCAATGATAAATATTCCCATTTCTGACCTTTAAATGGGGCTAGGGTTGTCAGGAAAGCAATTGATGAAGAGCTGAAAATGGTTGGGTCTTGTGGTGCAGTGATAATGTTCCTACTTCTGGGCCAGGAGACCTTGGTCCAAATCTTACCTGTTCCAGAGGTATGTAATAACATCTCTGAATAGATAGTTTAGAAAATAGATTAAAACGTTTTTAAAAATCCTCCTAGGAGAAAAAGGGCACTAGTGGAGCAATGATAATGTACCTTCCTCTGAGCCAGGAGAACTGGGTTCAAGTCTACCTGCTCCAGAAGTGTGTCACAAACATCTGGACAGATGGATGGAAATATCTATCCTAGGGAAAGGAGGGCTCTTGTGGTATAGTGGTAGTGTCTCTACTTCTGTTCAAGTGCCATCTATTCCAGAGGTGTATAATATTAACTCTGGACAGGTAGATTAGACATAACTATCCTAGGGAAAGGAAGGGTCTTGTGATGCAGTGGTAGTGTCCTACCTCTGGTCCTGAAAGCCCACCAGCTCCAGAGGTGTGTAATCAACAACTCCTAAAGTTAAACTCCTAAATCAACAACTCCTCTCTACCTATCTTGTTTTCTCTCTATCTTCGGTCCACCTCCCCCTCTCTCCCTATTTATTCCTGTTCCCTCACCCCATCCCCCTCTCTGATGAAGGGTCTAGGCCCGAAACATCAGCTTTTGTGCTCCTGAGATGCTGCTTTGCCTGTTGTGTTCATCCAGCTCCACACTTTGTTATCTCGGATTCTCCATCAGCTGCAGTTCCCATTATCACTCCTAAAGTAGTGTCTTGCCAGTGATGGCCTCCAACAGTCGTGACCACCTGATCTATTTTCCCTATTGAGAGTTATGACTTCAACAATGGAGAATGTTCGATAGTAAAAATTAGAACTCTCAACCCATCTCTTGAATTCAGCTTATTTGTGTTTGGAGCAAGGCTGTAATGTAATCTGGAGTCAGATGGTACCAGCTGAGCCCAAACTACAGGTTTTGGGCAAGTTAGTGCTAGATAGGAGCTGCTGAGAGCACTGTCAATTGCACATGCCACCATTCTCTAATAATTGAGTGATTACGTAAGAATAATGGAATAATGAAGCCATAAGTGGCTGTGTTGAATTTTGGAGATAATGGGAACTGCAGATGCTGGAGAATTCCAAGATAATAAAATGTGAGGCTGGATGAACACAACAGGCCAAGCAGCATCTCAGGAGCACAAAAGCTGATGTTTCGGGCCTAGACCCTTCATCAGAGAGGGGGATGGGGGGGGAGGGAACTGGAATAAATAGGGAGAGAGGGGGAGGCGGACCGAAGATGGAGAGTAAAGAAGATAGGTGGAGAGAGTATAGGTGGGGAGGTAGGGAGGGGATAGGTCAGTCCAGGGAAGATGGACAGGTCAAGGAGGTGGGATGAGGTTAGTAGGTAGATGGGAGTGCGGCTTGGGGTGGGAGGAAGGGATGGGTGAGAGGAAGAACCGGTTAGGGAGGCAGAGACAGGTTGGACTGGTTTTGGGATGCAGTGGGTGGGGGGGAAGAGCTGGGCTGGTTGTGTGGTGCAGTGGGGGGAGGGGACGAACTGTGCTGGTTTAGGGATGCAGTAGGGGAAGGGGAGATTTTGAAACTGGTGAAGTCCACATTGATACCATATGGCTGCAGGGTTCCCAGGCGGAATATGAGTTGCTGTTCCTGCAACCTTCGGGTGGCATCATTGTGGCAGTGCAGGAGGCCCATGATGGACATGTCATCAAGAGAATGGGAGGGGGAGTGGAAATGGTTTGCGACTGGGAGGTGCAGTTGTTTGTTGCGAACTGAGCGGAGGTGTTCTGCAAAGCGGTCCCCAAGCCTCCGCTTGGTTTCCCCAATGTAGAGGAAGCCGCACCGGGTACAGTGGATGCAGTATACCACATTGGCAGATGTGCAGGTGAACCTCTGCTTGATGTGGAATGTCATCTTGGGGCCTGGGATGGGGGTGAGGGAGGAGGTGTGGGGACAAGTGTAGCATTTCCTGCGGTTGCAGGGGAAGGTGCCGGGTGTGGTGGGGTTAGAGGGCAGTGTGGAGCGAACAAGGGAGTCACGGAGAGAGTGGTCTCTCCGGAAAGCAGACAGGGGAGGGGATGGAAAAATGTCTTGGGTGGTGGGGTCGATCCCACCACCCAAGACATTTTTCCATCCCCTCCCCTGTCTGCTTTCCGGAGAGACCACTCTCTCCGTGACTCCCTTGTTCGCTCCACACTGCCCTCCAACCCCACCACACCCGGCACCTTCCCCTGCAACCGCAGGAAATGCTACACTTGTCCCCACACCTCCTCCCTCACCCCCATCCCAGGCCCCAAGATGACATTCTACATCAAGCAGAGGTTCACCTGCACATCTGCCAATGTGGTATACTGCATCCACTGTACCCGGTGCGGCTTCCTCTACATTGGGGAAACCAAGTGGAGGCTTGGGGACCGCTTTGCAGAACACCTCCGCTCAGTTCGCAACAAACAACTGCACCTCCCAGTCGCAAACCATTTCCACTCCCCCTCCCATTCTCTTGATGACATGTCCATCATGGGCCTCCTGCACTGCCACAATGATGCCACCCGAAGGTTGCAGGAACAGCAACTCATATTCTGCCTGGGAACCCTGCAGCCATATGGTATCAATGTGGACTTCACCAGTTTCAAAATCTCCCCTTCCCCTACTGCATCCCTAAACCAGCCCAGTTCATCCCCTCCCCCCACTGCACCACACAACCAGCCCAGCTCTTCCCCCCCACCCACTGCATCCCAAAACCAGTCCAACCTGTCTCTGCCTCCCTAACCGGTTCTTCCTCTCACCCATCCCTTCCTCCCACCCCAAGCCGCACCCCCATCTACCTACTAACCTCATCCCACCTCCTTGACCTGTCCGTCTTCCCTGGACTGACCTATCCCCTCCCTACCTCCCCACCTACACTCTCTCCACCTATCTTCTTTTCTCTCCATCTTCGGTCCGCCTCCCCCTCTCTCCCTATTTATTCCAGTTCCCTCTCCCCATCCCCCTCCCTGAAGGGTCTAGGCCCGAAACGTCAGCTTTTGTGCTCCTGAGATGCTGCTTGGCCTGCTGTGTTCATCCAGCCTCACATTTTATTGTGTTGAATTTTGCTTGCCTTTATGTGATCACAACATAACTGGTCAATTTTCTACATTGTTGAATCGATTCCAGTTTGTAACTGTACCTAACAACATGGCTAGTTCCGGAGCACAAGCCTTCAGTGCCAAAGCCAGGATGTTATCAATCTTTGAGGCGTTTGTTGTATCCAGTTCATCATGAAATTGTTTGGACTGGCATCTGTGATGTTGTGGATCTCAGGAGGAGGCTATCTATTTGCCATTTCTGCTGGAAGATGGTTGCAAATGCTTCTACCTTTTTGTTTGCATTTCTGCTGTGGAATATAGTCTCTGTAGACCTGAGAGCTTATATTGATTATACATTGGTTACTTTTATTGCGGTAAGACAGCGTACAAACATTTCAGCTGAAAAATGCTACAAAATATTGCATGAACCATTAAAGACAATTTTACTGATAATAAATAGGAACAGTTCACTTCTGATATTTCAACCTTCTGCACTCTCTTGACTGTCCACGGCATGTCGAGATTTAGCAAATCCCACTTTATTATTTCCCCGGTCAAAAATGGTGTAGAATTTTGCAAGAAAAACATCTCCCAGAATCCACAGAGGTCCTTTAGGAGAGTATATATTTATTGCCTGGAATCCGTATAGGCACATTTCCTGTTCATCGTGAAACTTGAGCAATAGAAGAACAAAAAAAAAATAAATGTCCCAGGAAACTGCACACTTTTTATTTATAGTAACATTTTACAGTAATATTCTGCAATCAAAATAAATAATCCAGTTAAAACGGATACCTTTTTAATATAGTCCTCCGCTTCTAATGTATATTCCACATCTTTAATAGTGAAAGTCATGCTCGGCAGCTGGGAAATTCTTTTGCATTCCACCCTAAGCTAATAATTAAGAAACAAATAATTTATCAAAATATTCATTTGAAACATTTTTAAATTACTTTACTTAGGAATGGGCTTCTCGCTTTCAATATTGTTTTCTTAAGTGCTAAAGCGGATGCAAATACAACCCTGTCTAAAATTATTGAAACATTGCAAAACAGATCAGGCTGCCAGCCTTGCTTGTAGTCACCCCAAGTTACACCTGGAACATAACTTTGGTAATATCCGAGTTGTTGGAGGAATTATTAAAGATACACAGTACTACCGTCTTGACAGAGAAGGTTATTGGGGACAGTCATTTTGGCTACTGGAAAGAAAGGTCATATTTCGTCAACATAGCTGGATTTCATATTCAAATTACAAAGTTGATACACATTGTGAGTCAGATCAACGTTATGTATTTTGATTCTCAAAGGCCTTTTGACAAAGTTTCACCAGATAGTCTCAGTCTCATTTCGTAGCCTCAGTCCTGTGGAATTGATTGGCAGATTATTTTGCTGGATATGGAACTAGATGTACTCTTGTGAATAGAAAGTACCCCTACTGGACATGGACTGGCCATTAATAAAGTCTGGGATAAATTATTCTCAATAATCTGGATGAAATGTTTAGAGAGAACTGGATGTGTGCACTACACAACTGTATATTTATAAGTCTTTAGATGAAAGTAATCTTGGCAACCAAATTTAGATATAATAGCCACATATGCTACACCAATGCAGGACTAACTCCAGAGATGTCAGCACAGACTAAGGTTGCTTGTGCTCAAATTTTCTGATGAGAGAAGAACCTAGGGTTATAATCCGTAGGACATTGAAGGTCTACAATCAACGTTATAAGTTTGTTACAAAAAAAATAGAACATAGAACATTACAGCACAGTACAGGCCCTTCGGCCCTCGACGTTGTGCCAACCTGTCATACCGATCTCAAGCCCATCTAACCTACACTATTCCATGTACGTCCAAATGCTTGTCCAATGACGACTTAAATGCACCTAAAGTTGGCGAATCTACTACCGTTGCAGGCAAAGCGTTCCATTCCCTTACTACTCTCTGAGTAAAGAAACTACCTCTGACATCTGTCCTATATCTTTCACCCCTCAATTTAAAGCTATGCCCCCGCATGCTCGCTGTCACCATCCTAGGAAAAAGGCTCTCCCTATCCACCCCATCTAACCCTCTGATTATCTTATATGTTTCTATTAAGTCACCTCTCAACCTTCTTCTCTCTAATGAAAACAGCCTCAAGTCCCTCAGCCTTTCCTCGTAAGACCTTCCCTCCATACCAGGCAACATCCTAGTAAATCTCCTCTGCACCCTTTCCAAAGCTTCCACATCCTTCTTATAATACGGTGCCCAGAACTGTACACAATACTCCAAGTGCGGCCACACCAGAGTTTTGTACAGCTTCACCATAACCTCTTGGTTCTGGAACTCGATCCCTCTATTAATAAAAGCTAAAACACTGTATGCCTTCTTAACAGCCCTGTCAACCTGGGTGGCAACTTTCAAGGATCTGTGTACATAGACACCGAGATCTCTCTGCTCATCTACACTACTAAGAATCTTACCATTAGCCCTGTACTTTGCCCTCCGGTTACTCCTACCAAAGTGCATCACCTCACACTTGTCTGCATTAAACTCCATTTGCCACCTCTCAGCCCAGCTCTGCAGCTTAGCTATGTCTCTCTGCAACCTACAGCATCCTTCGTCACTATCCACAACAAAGAATTATTGTGAGAACATTCGTCAGCGAGGACAAAGGTGTTTAAGATAAGTGGGAATTTTACTTCAGAGAAGCATAAACGCCATGAAGACCTGATTAAGATCTTTAAAACAATAAAAAGAATAAGTGCAATCCAGGTGCAAGATAGATCAGGATAATAGAAATATGGTCTGTAAATGCAAATAAGTTAGATGTGAGAAAGCATTTCTTTACCATAGAACTCTGAAATAAGTTATAAACATTCATGGGCAATTTGCTGCTAGCACTGGGCAGATTCCTGTGAGTGGTAAGCTTGTCTACCTGTAAGAATGAAGGTGGATCACTGGAGTTTACGGTACTCGGCCAGAATAGCCTTCTATAGCTTATTTGATCACCTTCAGGAAGTGTGTACAAGAAGTATTTTCCAGACATTTATCTAAATTGTCTCATGATTTCTTTATCTCTCACTTTCTCTCCATGGATGCTGCCTGACCCACTGTGATCTCCAGCATTTTTTGTTTACAGTACAAATTCCAGAATTTGCAGTAACTTGCTCCTACTTCTCTTTGTTAATATTTGTCATCTCGTGAGTAGCATGATATGTCTTCTTAAGTATTTTATGAGAAGTGCAATATGAATTGGTTTTATAACAATTGAATCTGACTAAATCACTGAAAAATGATGAACAGTTAATTTGTTTCCGATAAAAAGATCATTCAATTGTGGAGGTACCACAGTGATTCCATTGAGTACCCCATGAACCATAATCCCAGAAGCAAGAAATAATTTTGTAACTAAAAACGTTTTAATGGCAAATGTCAACAAATCCCCTAGTCCTCACATACCGCCCCAACAACCTGCGGATACAACGCATCCTCCTCCAACACTTCCGCCATCTACAATCCGACCCCACCACTAAAGACATTTTTCCAATGCCACCCTTGTCTGCTGTCCGGAGAGACCACTCTCTCTGCGACTCCCTTGTCCGCTCCTCACTCCCCTCCCACCCCACTACACCCGGCACTTTCCCCTGCAACCGCAGGAAGTGCTACACCTGCCCCCAAACCTCCTCCATCACCCCCATCCCAGGCCCCAAGATGACTTTCCATATTAAGCAGAGGTTCACCTGCACATCTGCCAATGTGGTATACTGCATCTGCTGTACACGGTGTGGCTTCCTCTACATTGGGGAAACCAAGCAGAGGCTTGGGGACCGCTTTCCAAAACACCCACGCTCAGTTTTCAATAAACAAGTGCACCTCCCAGTCGTGAACCATTTCAACTCCCCCTCCCATTCTTTGGATAACATGTCCATCCTGGGCCTCCTGCAGTGCCATAAATGATGCCACCCGTAGGTTGCAGGAACAGCAACTCATATTCCACTTGGGAACCCTGCAGCCCAATGGTATCAATGTGGATTTCACGAGCTTCAAAATCTCCCCTCCCCCCACTGCATCCAAAAACCAGCCTGGCTTGTCCCCGCCTCCCTAACCTGTTCTTCCTCTCACCTATCCCCTCCTCCCACCTCAAGCTTCATCTCCATTTCCTACCTACTAACCTCATACCACCCCCTTGACCTGTCTGCCCTGCCCGGACTGACCTATCCCCTCCCCACCTCCACACCCATATTCTTCTCTCCACCTATCTTCTCCTCTATCTATCTTCGGTCTGCCTTCCCCTCTCTCCCTATTTCTTTCAGAATCCTGATGAAGGATCTAGGCCTGAAACGTCAGCTTTTGTGCTCGTAAGGTGCTGCTTGGCCTGCTGCGTTCATCCAGCTCCACACTTTGTTATCTCTTTTTCTGATACGCAGGTGATTTGTTCCGCAGTGCAGGTGAAAATTATCCTTTACACCCTCTGACCCCAACACCATTGACCCCTACCAGGGCCCTATATACTTACACAACCCCAGGGTCTGACAACCTGTCCCGCCACCAGACCCAACAGACCGTCCTCCTTACCAGACCTGCACACCCCTTCTCCTCTCCAGAAAACGTGATACATCTGCCCATCCTGACATCATTTACCTGGTAGCCTTCCTTCCTTGTGCCAAGGCACCCTATCCACTTGGCACTCTACCTACCTGGCAGTTGCCACTCTACCACATGACCGTTACCCACCTGGTTCACTAACCTTGTACTTACATTATATACTTGATCTTTCACAGGAGTTGTCAAAGTGGCTGCCTGTGCTGCTGGATATTTAGATTAGATTAGATTAGATTCCCTACAGTGTGGAAACAGGCCCTTTGGCCCAAAAAGCCCACACCGCCCCTTGAAGCATCCCACCCAGACCCATCACCCTATAACCCACACACCCCTGAACACTATGGGCAATTTAGCATGGCCAATCTACCTAGTCTTCACATCTTTGGACTGTGGGACGAAACTGGAGCACCTGGAGGAAACCCACACAGACACAGGGAGAATGTGTAAACTGCACAAAGGGAGTTAATCATAGAACATGGCAATTAGTGCCATGATAAAGGAAGTGTGGCTTGAGTGACCTGTTAGATTTAAAGTACATTTACTATTTCTGCAGGAACTCTAACCAGAATCTTCTTCCTGAAATGTGGAGCCCTTTCTTAATAAAAGAAATTAGCAGAAGAGTGGTAATCCGAACGTGATCGCTACTGCTTAGAAAATGTAGACCATTATGTTTTAAACGTCGCTTAAGTTTTGTGTTCATTTGTCTGAACAATTAAAATTCAGCATGTAACACTACACATTTCTATGTCTTATAAAATGGAACAGATACGATCAATTCAATAATTGTCAAATTAAAATTCATACCTCTCCGTGGCCGAGCTGAAATTCCTGATAATCAGGAAACATACTTCTTATTGCGCTATAAGGACCGGCTATCAAAGAAGTTCCAGTGTCAACTATTGCAGAACAGTGCTTCTGACAGATGATAGTGTCATGATATTTTATTCTGGATAGAAAGCATTGAAAAACGTAAGTAATCCCCTAACCATAGACACAATATATGTAGATCTATATTTGTTCAACATAGCTAGTAACGCAGATACAAATTTTGATTTCAGATAACAAATTGATACTTTGAATCATAAACCTGAATCTTACCTCCCAATAATGGGCAAGTTGGTATCATCTCAGCTTAAGATTCACAAAACCAGAACGAGAAACCCAGGCCAAAATGATCACTTCTGATTTTAATGAGAGGAGAACAAGGTGCATTCGACCAATTGTTCAAATGTTATAATGAGGCTTTCTGCTTTCGTTTTAACAGTCTGTCTATTTTTCAAATTGTGTCAACCATGTTTCCCAAGCCTCAGGGAAATTCAGCAGGCGAAATGAGGTAATTATCTTTACAGCACATCTTGTGAGCTCAGATGGAGTAGGATTGCTACCACAAGGCTCAACAAGTCACCCAGTAAATCCATACCTTACGATCGATCTCATCTTCCCCCATCCAAATCATCTGACCCCCCTTCACCCAATCCTTGCACTTTACTGGTGCACATGTCTCCACCACCTCAAACAAGGCAACCATAACCACATCCCCAAGCCCCACAAAAATTGTGATTCAGAGCTCCCAAACTGTAAGTCATTCATTAAACCATTCTTCTGCATGTCCCAAACTCAAAAGAATTCCCAGGTATGGAATATGCATTTTGTCAAAATCTAGGCCATTGTGTTCAACCAACATAAAGTTTTGTGCAGAGCCTATACCCAGAGGAAAAGATTTACTCATGGGGAGGAAGTAGTACTGATCAAAATTATTGCATTTGCTGGAGTAAAATGTAAAGAGATGAAAGAATAAATGAGACATTTGGCTCCAATAATATGACTATATCGCCAAATACGTCAACGTTTGTATCATTCGTTCTTCATTCAGGGGTGTGCGATTACATTCATTCTCAGGAAAATCTTACTGATGTAAATGTAACTCACCGCTGTAGTGGGCATACCCAAGCTTTTGTATAAAAGAAATTTTTAACCCATATTTTACCTCGTATTCTCTCATTTCAAGTATTCTGAAGTGCTGGTTATCAAAACTAAATCTCCATTGCTGGTAATTATAATTTTAAAAAATTAATTCACAAGTTGCTGGCATCACTGCATAGCAAGGTTATTTTCAATGCTAATTTCAAATTTCAAAGGTAGAGATGCGGACTTATTAGAAATGTTTCAGTCAACAGTTAAGAGTCACTCATCTTGTTGTGGCTATGGAGTCATTCTTAAGCCACTTTAGGTAAAGATAGAAGATTTTCCTCATAAAAACATGAATGAACCAAATGAGCTTTAACGACAATCTAGTAGTTGCATGGTCACCATTTCTGATGCTATTCTCCAGCTGCTATTTGATTTTATGTCTCTGGATCATCAGTCCTGACCCCTGCGTTACTCGTGCGGTAACATAAGCATTATAATTCAATACCCCTCTGCTGAGTAATATCAGAGCAGCCACTTCATTTGTCATTGAAAAAGATGTACTGAAAGATGACATGAATGGTCTAATTAGGGTTCACTGCTGGTTCCTGATTACAATTATGTAAATAATCTTAAATTTTCATAATTTAACGATTTATAAAGGTTAAGCAGTCTTTCTTAACAATAATATTTCTGATCGGTGTCTTATGATGGTCCTAGACATAGTCACCAATGTCATATAGGACTGATTCAGGCTTCATGTTGAAATGTCTCATTAGAGAGAGAGAGAGAGAGATTATTGATGTTAAATTGAATCTGTGGGTCACCATGATTCAGGGAAAGGGGTAAGGTTGAGAAGGTGGAATCTTCATGGTGACCTCAACCAGGTGTAGGAATTGAACCCACACTGTTTGTGGCACTTTGCATTATGAACCAGCCATCCAGCCAACTGAGCTAATTGACCCGTCTAAGTGTTTCATACGACATCAATATTTGTCAACAAAGCAATAATTGCACACTGCCCACTGTAGTACATTGCAGGGAGTTTACGACGCACTTACGTTTGCACTTCAATTTGCCAGTAACCCTGTTGTGAGACACGGACCCAATTAATTTTGCCTGTGTAACGTGAGTGATCAATGCCTCCGAGGATCAATTCACCACCATTTTCACTGTCCATTTCTCTAGAAAAACAAAAACATGCTTAGTGCTAAGTTTAAAAAAGGCTTCATGTTGAAAACAAAATCTACAGAATTCCTCACCTTAAAATAACACATTTGTTTCAGAAGCTCATGCTCATATTATTTTGAATAGACACGTGGTCCCTTTTAAATATCTGCACCTGTGCACAATTATTTAGTTTAAATTAAGATTAAGAGTGTAGTTGGCATTCATATACACCATTTGTAATATTACCACATTGGCAAAGAAGATAGAACTGATTTGTAGAAACGCAGCATGCTTCTGTGGAAATTTAAGGTTTTAGTTTGAAGAAGAGGTAGCCTAGCATTAAGGGAAAATTTGCAGTTGCCAAAAATTGGTGTTGAAGCTATAATATCCCAAACAAATTTCCCAAGAGAAAAATGTCATTGTTCAATTGAACAGAATTTGTTCCCTGGCAGAGATGCCTAATATCATGGAGTCTTTAAGAACAGATTAATATCACATTACACTGATTTCTCTTTTGGATGACTTTCTGCATGTTCAGGATCATAATGCAGAATTGCATTCAGCAGTGCCTGTGGTCAAACATTTTCATTATCAGACAATGTTTGGGCTTGCTGTGGGGCACATATGGACACATATTCCATTTGTCATTTTTAGAAATGATTAAGAATAGCTGTACACATTTTTTGTTCCTTTTCCTTGAAGTGTAGATAATTGCATTACAAAACATTCTTTAATTTAATATAATAGAGATGTAAAACAAACCTGTTTATTAGGATGGAAAACATGGGTTTATCCAGCAGTCCCTGGTACATCATTCTGTCAAACACAGGAACGGCTCCACCTTCAGCTAAAGATGGATATCCTAAACCTAAAATACCATCAAAATGTGCTAGAGTAAATGTTGAACCTGGCTCATAGATCGATTCCCCAAATTCTTGTCCATTTACGGTAATGTTTCCAATCTATGAAGAATGAAGAAGAATTATGGGAGTGTATTTAGAAGTCTGAAATCTGACTAACGCAATGATCTGAACCCTGAAAACGGATAGGCATTTTCACCTTCCAGCCATTTAAATGAAATCTGTATCTTATTCCATGTGTTGTTGGGTGTCTAAAATAAATAAGACCCAGAGCTTCCATATCACAGTATCTTTGTAATAGTTCAAAGTAATTGCTACACTAAAAAAAGTTTTAAAAATATTGCTTTAGTGAAGTTGATGCACATGCTGTCTTGATATTTATTCCATTAGCCTTCTTGCAGTTATCAGCTGATAAGCAGGATACTATCCAGACTCTAAATAAAATACATGGTAGCCACTTTTTAAAGTAGAATATGATACTATAGCAATGACACAATCATCATGGAGAACAGACAGTCTGAAAGACAATCAATTGAACCCGAAAATAACATAGATTGACTACAATGAAAGAGTAAATACAGTATATAGAGTCATAGAGTCATGCAGCATGGAAACAGACCCTTCAATCCAACCAGTCATACTGACCATAATTCCAAACTAAACTAGTCCTGCTTGCCTGCACTTGGCCCATATCGCTCCATACATTTCCTATTCATGTGCTTATTTAAATGTCTTTTAAATGTTGTAAATGTACATACATCCACCACTTCCTCTGGAAGTTCATTCCATATATGAACCACGCTGTGTGTAAAAAAAAATGCCCCATTTTCTTAAAATCTTTTTGCTCTCACTTTGAAAATACATCCTCTAGTCTTGGAGTCCCCCACCATAGGGAAAATACACCTTATCTCTGCCCCTCATGATTTTATAAGCTACTTTAGGTTACTCCTCAACCTCCTGCAGTCTGGTGAGCAAAGTCCCATCTATCCAGCCTCTCCTTTTAACTTAAAACGTCTATTCCCAGCAACATACTGGTGAATCTTTTTTGAACCCTCTCCATTTTAATAATATCCTTCCCGTAACAGCTCAACCAGAACCGGACACAGTACTCCGGAAGAAGCCTCACAATTGCCTTGTACAACCTCAACATAACATCCCAACTCCTATATTCCAAGGTCTGAGCAATGAATGCAAGCATGCCAGATGCCTTCTTAACCACCCAATCCATATGTGATGCAAACTTCAAAGAATTATGTACCTGAACCCCTAGGTCTCTCTGTTCTACAACACTTACTTTTAATTGTATAAGTCATGCCCTCGCTTCTCTTACCAAATTGCAATATGCCACTTTTATCCAGTTTAAATTCCATTTGCCAGTCTTTACTCCATTGACCCAATTGATCAAGATCTCTTTGTAATCGTAGTTAACTTTCTTCACTGTCCACTGTACCACCAATTTTGATATTATCTGTAAACTTACTAACCATGCCTTCTGTATTCTCATCTAAATTATTTATATAAAAGACAGACAAAAGCGGACACCAGCACCAATCCCTGTGGAACACTGCTGGACATAGGCCTCCAGTCCAAAAAACAACCTTTCACCATCACACTCTGCCTTTAAACCAATTTTGATACAAATGAGCAAGTTCACCCTGAATCCCATGTGGAGCCATGACAAGTAAGAGTCATATAAAAATAATATATGGGGAAGGATAGTATACCTAGGACAAACAGAGAAACAGAAAACTACAGGAAATAAATAAGTAAAATCAATAAAAACCGAAAGAAGTGAAGATGCCGTATAAATCAGGAACAAAAACAAAATTGCTGGAGAAGCTCAGCAAGTTTGGCGGCATCTGTGAAGGAAAAAACAGAGTTAACGTTTCGGGTCCGGTGACCCTTCCTCAGAACTGGAAATAGATAAGCTGAATTGAATGAAATTGAATTAAAGAGATAAAGGAGAAAAGAAAATTAAATTAGCATGACTTCTTGAAACCCATTGAGAAATGTATTGCTATGAAACAGCATCAATTTCATTCTGCTGGTTTATAGATTCATTGTCTTCACTATAATGCAGTACAGCACTGAGCATGTTTGTAGCGATATAAAATTGATTGAGACTCTCAGCAGGTCAGGTAGCATCTGTGGAGGGAGAAATAGAGGTGATGTTTCAAATCTCATATGATTTCCTCATAACACTTCTAAACTGAAAATGTTAACTGACTCTCTGTCAAGAGTTCCTGCCAGACCTGTTTAGTTTCTCCAGCATTTTATATGATTATTTCAGATTTCCAGTGTCTGCACTATTTTACTTTTATTAAAGAAATGATTGTTTGTTTCTTTCTTGCAGAAGCAAGAACATTTTTTGTTCAAGATAACAAAGTGTGGAGCTGGATGAACACAGCAGGCCAAGCAGCATCTGAGGAGCACAAAAGCTGACGTTTCGGGCCTAGATCCTTCATCAGAAAAGGGGGATGGGGAGAGGATTCTGCCATCCCCACCTCCCGAACCTGTTCTTCCTCTCACTTATCCCCTCCTCCCATCTCAAGTCGCACCTCCATTTCCTACCTTCTAAACTCATCCCGCCCCCTTGACCTGTCCATCCTCCCCAGACTGACCTATCCCCTCCCTACCTCCCCACCCATACTCTCCTCTCCACCTATCTTCTCCTCTATCTATATTCAGTACGCCTCCCCCTCTCTCCCTATTTATTTCAGAATCCTCTCCCCATCTCTCTATTCTGACGAAGGGCCTAGGCCCGAAATGTCAGCTTTTGTGCTCCTGAGATGCTGCTTGGCCTGCTGTGTTCATCCAGCCCCACACTTTGTTATCTTGGATTCTGCAGTATCTGCAGTTCCCATTATCTCTGATCAACATTTTATGTTCAATCTTTCTAATGGCCCAAATAAAAGTATTTGGCCATTTTAAGTGGATCAAAGCTGTGTATATTATTGAGGACAATAATAATTTATACTAAGAACATTTTGACATATGTCATCAAAGCTGTTTATCATTTATTAAACAAAAACGCAGCAGTGAAAACACTGTAGAGATACATTTCAATGACCTAACTGTTCACATTGTTCAGTTTAGATATGTTTTAAATAAAAACCTATTAAGAAAAGACACAGAGATGAATTTCATGAGGAGGATCTCATTGTAATCTCTTCCATCCGATCAGCTGAAAAGTCTGCTGGCACCATGCTGACTTTAACCCTTGCACCTTCCACAATGTTAATGTGCCTTTAAGGATGTAGGAGTGGGACATTGGCCCTTCAGTAAGTCCCACTTCTGACATCTTCCAGGCAGTCTGATTGGGTGCAGCTGTGTAATCCCAGCAGTGCCAGAAGCAGCAGTTGCTGCTGGGACTGCAAGCAAAGCCCAGGAAGAAAGAATACGGACACCAGACTTCCATGTGCATTTTGGTTGGGGAAGGAAGGAAAGAGATCTCACCCAGGCAGGAGCGGGGGTGAGGGACCAGATTTCAGGGGAAAAATATTAGGGGGTACCATGAAGGGAATTGGTGCCCCCAATGCCCACAAGGGTCTCATCAAAGAAGGTGCTTTTTGTTACCCTTCTGTCTTTGACCAAATAGCAAATTGCTTGGCTGGCTGCCTACCCCAGCAGCACACACTATTGTGGAGGAGGTAGAATGAGGTCCTTATCAAGGGATACATTGGGCATAGGGGTTAGCAGATACCTTACCCGACCCCATTAGATGGTCTACAGGTCAGGGACGGGTGGGAAAGAGGTGGACTTGCCACTTGCTTTGTTTAAAATGCTTCCCACCTTTAAATACTCCGGCACAGACTTGTAAAATTCAAATCCCTCAGTCCATTTGGGTAAATCTGCTTAAATCCATGCACAGGACCCACTCAAACAGTATTTGTTTTCTGCATAATTACCGAGATTCTTTACAAGTTAGTAATGGTTTTACTCAAACTTACTGTGACTTTATCTTTACCCATCATTCCCATGAGTTGCCCAGTGCCGTAGCGTATGGCAAAAGAGTTTCCTCTGGGAGAATATGATGATGAGAAAAATGATTGAAAGCGCCGATGTTGTTCTAGAAAGAGAAAAGAAAGGCTACAATGTACAACATTCAACTCCTCTGCCACTTCCTGGTTCCCTGTTGCTATTTCTCCAGCCTCATCTTTTCAGGAACCTACGTTCACTTTGGCCTCTCTCCTACAATTTATATATTTAAATAAGTTCTTGGTATTAGGAAACATTATCACTGTCATCTTGGTATGCCAAGTTTATCCTTAAAGTTTACTTCCTCCCTCTTTATTAGATTTCTTTGGTCAGGTAAATTTAAAGGTTCAATGTAAATATGTTAATGGATGGGTGAATGAATGAATATTGGTGAGTGGGTAGGTTTACAGGTGGATACCGTAGTATGCAACAAATAGGATAGCTAATGACATTACAGGAATTGATGTCACGTCAGGTGACACTCAGTGTAGAAGATACTGTCTTCCCACACTATCTATATTGTACATAGCTCAAAAAAACTGTTCTGGTTACCCGTCTGTGCTCCCTGTCCATCCCTAAGCACATTTGTAAAAGGGAGGGTGGGAAGTGGATAGGTTGGTAGGCAATGAAGTAGATCAGGGAGTAGTCAAGTCAGATCAGGAGGCATTGTCATGTCCGGTCAGTGGGAAATGTCTGAAGGGGATTCATATGCTTTGATTAGAATTAGTCAAATTGGGAAAGTCAGATTTGTGGCCAGTCAGGTTTAAATTGGGAGCTATATACATGGCATGGGATAATTGGGGCTAATCAGTGCTGAGGTGGTCAAGAAGAGTTGTTGGGTCAGGTCAGATATCAGGGATGTGTTGTGGGTTGTTTTAGGGATTAGTCAGCAAGCTCAAGAACAGTTTCCTTCCTGCTGTTATTAGACTGATGAATGGACTCTCTAATGTCAACTAATGTTGATCTTGTTAATGTTGTTCTTGCCTTGCGCACATCCTGTGTGATATAATCTGAGTGCTTTACTCTGTCTGAGATTTTTTCACCATATGATCTGTGTGTCCTGTTTACTGTGATCTGTCTGTACTGCTTGCAAACAAAGATTTTCACTGTACTCAGGAACACATGACAATGAATCAAATCAATCAATCAATTAAGAGATAGTCAGGGGTGGAGGCAACAGTCGGGGAGTAGTAGTCGGGGAGCGTTGAATATTGCAAGGGTGGTGTGGGATCAATGTGAGTTCTTGGGAAGTAGTTAACCAGCAGTCCTAGGATTTTTTTTGTCAAACATTTCCCAGATAACGATCAGGTAAAAGCCGCAAACTGTCTCAAGTCTCTAATTCAAGCTTTGGAATCATCTGGGGACCAGGGAAATTCCCCATCAGAAATTGAAACTTCCCATGGATTTCCTACAGGAGCCTGCAATAATGCAGAAACCAGAAGACCCCGGGCCTATATTTACATTTAACTTCCAACCAAGAAGAATAGAGAAGCAAACAGGCAAAATTCTGCAAAGATTTATACACTTATAAGCAAAAATATGGACCTACCCATGAAAGTGAAATTTGTAAATTGACAAGCATTGCTCAGAGAGACTCCCGAATTACCAACCAGATTCTGGATTTGTTTCTATAATGGTGGAAGATAAAATAGTGTTCCCATCTGTTGTTGGTTGAAACTAGCAACGCACTGCAACATTTCTATTTGAAATAAGTTGGAATAATTTTTGATCAGAACATAAATTGATATGACTTTGGTTTTACTCACCGCATGCCTTGCTGACGCAGTAGGCTGAAGGCACCCAGAGGTTAGATGAGCCAGTGTCAAACACTACAGTAAATGTCTGTGGCGGAGTTCCAATACTAATCTCTCCATAATATTGGGCCTAAGTGTTCAAAGACACAACAATATAAGCTACTGCACTATCTTAAATATTGATAACAAATTCTTCAGACCTAAAAGATCTCCTATTGGATGCCACTGAATTGCTTCCAGAAGATGCTGTCCCGTGTTAGCTACTTCTCTCTCAGTTTTAGATATCATTTATAAATCCTACCTTCCGGTTTCATAATTTTACTTCTTGGTTAAATTCACTTCTCAGATTGACTCAGTAGGGCAGAGTTTTAATTTGCAAGCTGGATATAAAATAGCTTTTGTGAATTGGATCATTGAAAATGAAAATTGGGCAGCTGATCTGTTTTTACCTCGGATTTTCAAAAATGGCGCTTCTTTTTATCTCCAGTCATTTTTAAAGATAACTCACATCCATATAATTTGATAGGTGTTCTGAAGTGACTCCGACATCTTGCATCATTAAAATTTCAGAAGGATAACAGCTATTGTATTTGTTGAAAAAGGCCTCTGAACTGTGATTTTGGAGAAATGCTTCTACTTCATTTCGTTCGCTCAGGACTCTCCTTATTGTCTTAAAACGAATTAGAGGAATCCTGTAAAATACATTAAATTCTCAAATAAATACATTGCACTTGAACAAATGCTAAATATAGATCACTTATTAAAATGCTAGCATTTCAAATTTTTCACTGGCTCCCCCAATATTTTTCCATCCTTGAGATCACTTTGGCCTACATATTGCCTATAAACTGAAGAGGCATGGAATTATTGTGGACAATTTCTGTCCATGTATCTTGGAAACATATTCTTTAAAGTGGTTAATCAAGAAGTGTAGCATCAAGAAGTCCTAGCAATATTGAATTGAAGTGGTGAAAAAGATGCATGGATGCTAGCTTCAGAGCCTCAGAGTACAAAAGAAATAATCATAAACCTTTCTAAGTATTGCATCAAAATCTTGGATCCATATTTTGGAAAGGCTATGAAAGCTTTAGAGAGGGAGTAGAAAAGTTTTCTGAGAATTAGACCAGGTAAGAGGGGTTTCAGTTGTGTGAACAGATTTTAAAAGCTGGAATTTCATAGAGATGACACCATGTGAAGCTGGATGAACACAAAAGGACAAGCTGCATCAGAGGACCAGGAAAGTTGACGTTTTGGGTCGAGACCCTTCTTCAGAAAATTTTCTGAAGGATCTCAATCCAAATCAGCAACTTTCCTGCTCCTCTGATGCTGCTTGGCCTTCTGTGTTCATCCAGCTGTATACTGTGTTATCTCAGATTCTCCAGCATTGGCAGTTCCTACTGTATCTGTTTCGTAGAGATGGTCGCTTTCAAAAGCAAAGTGAATAGGCACCTGGGTAGAAAGGAAATTGCATGCTGCAGGGTGGATATGTGGGACCAGACCCTGTTGAAAGTCTCAACTGGATTCGCCTCCTTCACACTTTAAGGTTGTTTATTTCAGATTACCAACACTTGCAGCATGAAATAAACTCTCCTCGTGCAATTTTTGGTCATTTTGCCGCTCGCTTTATACCAATATCAAATTACAGTACTAATAATTTTGAATACTTCTATCAAATCTCCTCTCAAACTTCACCTGCAGAGAGTCAACATGGACATGGCTCTGATGCGCTAAACTCTTCTAAGTCTTACCTGAACAGCTGAGATCTCAGATGTAGGCAGCTGCTAAATATTAAAAGGCCCTGAGAATGGGCAGCCACTCTCTCAAATACCAGGACTGAATTTTAATCAGCAGAATTTCCACCACCAGGGCTGGAAAAACTTCATCTCTCCAATTGTGAGAGCCAGGGCCATCTTTCTCCAATTAAATGGTTGCCATCACGACTGCCTTCCTGATAATGGGCCAAAGCTGACCCCAAGAGCTGTTTTCCCGTCAGAGGCTTACAGTGGACACTGTTGGGATTACAGTTGGAAGGTGAGGTGGATTGTTGCATTCCTCATCTGCACTGTCATACCCTCTAGAGTATGTGTCTCTGTGTAGCTTAGTAGGAAGGTTGGATGAAAAATCGCTAATGTTACCATTGGTAGGAGGAATTGTAGGACATCATTCTTGAGAAACCACAACTTGTTATCATCTAATATAGTCTGAAGGCATAGCCGAGACCTAATGGAATGGTGGAACATGTGATATATTTAGCAATTAAAGGTACCTGGGTGTGATTTACATTAATAAATATGGGGAGCCATTAATCAGTGTGGTGTGAATTTTATGTGATTGTGGTTAATGGAAATAAACCTCTTGTTGAAAGTGTGTACATATACTCTTGTTCAAAAACGTTTATCTTGTATTTAACAATGACAGCAGATGATCATTGAGTAAAAATTTGGGGTATGATTTATTCAGCCCTGTTTTTTGGAAGTAAGCTTTATGAAGGTGGAAGAAGGAAGTAACCATGTGGATCTGTTATTTCTTTACCACAGAGGGAACAAGGTACAGTCTTGGCACTTTCATTACTGTGCAGAAGCAAGACAAGGTGAAAAGTTTTTCTTCAGAATTTGGAGACTGATGATTTGAACATGGGTAAAAGTTTGGGCAGATTGTTAATTTTAATGGAAAAAAACTTATCAAAAAAATGACTTATTGGCTGCTTATGAGGTGTGATCAGATTTTGACAGGTTTGGGAAGACTGAAGATAGTATCGCAGATGAGTACATAACATAATTCAGTAGATGATATGCAAGCGTGTAGAAATTCCATTTAGAAATTCCCCAATCTGTACTAGCATTTATGTTATTGGACTGGCTAAAGTATTAAGTATGGATAGAGTTCTAGTATTGACAGGAGTTAAAATTGCATATAAACATACACAAATGTTGGAAGCACTAATAATTTTCAGGAAGCATTCTTTTTTAGCAGCATGTGGGCCATCAGTGACGTTAGAGAAAGTAGAGAACACAGTATCAATAAATTGGTAACAGTGTCCAGATTCAGGTTGTAGGTGACAGTACGAAAGGAGAACTGTAATTGAAAAAAATTAATACAGAAGTTGCTGGAAAAGCTTAGCATGTCTGGCAGCATCTGTGATGAAAAATTAGAGTTAACAATTCAGGCCTGGTGACCCTTCCCCAGAACCGGACTCAAAACATTAACTCTGATTTTTCTTCACAGACGTTGCCAGATCTGCTGAGCTTTTCCAGCAACTTCTGGTTTTGTTTCTGGTTTACAGCATCCGCAGTTCTTTTGGTTTTTAAAATTGTTACAGAAATGTCTGAATACCATGTCTTTTTTATTTCTGCATTTTTAAAAACTGTGGACTGAAATGTGAAACCTGGTCTGTGCTTTCAATAACACATAGTCTAAAAAAAAGGTAGATTGGGATAGTGAGCATTCTTCAGGAAAAAAAGACTGAGATTTAGTATGACTCCAGGACTTGTGGGACTTGAGTTACTGCACACTACCCCATGGTCAGAATAAATGCCATTGATAATTTTGAGGAGAAAAGTGAATTTGAGATTGAAAAGAGGATGAATCCCACAATTACACAGGGTATAGTCATTCAATGTTTTAGGTGCAGTTCAAAGTACCATTATGTCATGAACTGTCCCAAATGGTGTAAGTGAATATTCAAAACTAAATACAAAACAGAAAATTAAGAGGAAGAAATAGAATCAAAGAGGGCATTGTTTCAATCACAAGATGTTTCACCCAGTAATAAATGGGTGGCACAGTCTTTCAATTATGGGGTATTGGAGTGCAGATAGATGCCTACAGTGTATGGAATGTACTCACTAAAATGCTACCCAGACTCTGAGCAATAAGGATTGGACAAAGTTAAGGAGTTCTACCAGTTTTTGATTTTGGAGATGATAACACCAAAACTAAAGAAAAGTCAAGTTAATTAAAGATGCCAAAGAAGAAGAATTAGCCAGACGGGTCTGGTTGTTCCCTACAACAATAGTGGATAAGCACTGTAAAGGTGTCTCCTGTTGGGAATTGTAAGGCAAAAGTAAGGCGAGTGGCATGAGGTTTTGAAGCAAAACTACAGGAACAAGGTATAAACTGCAGATTCATTGATAGCAGGAAAAACAATTTTGGAAACGTTCTTAGCTTTGTTAGTAACAAAAATTTGGGAGTGTTGATCAATTGACATTAAAGCTATGTTTGTGCAGGAAGATCAGCTCAACAGAGAAGTTCATCCCTAAAAGAGGCACCAAATGAAGTGGGGACACTCTGGAAGTTAAATGAATGCATACATGTTTTAAATGATGTTCTAGAGTTCGATATTTCTCAGTAGGGTCTGTCTTATTAAAATTGGGCTAATTGAGTCAAAATCAGACCCTGCCATGTTTCAGCTGATACCATGAGAGGCATCTTTCAGACATCTTTATGATGCACATAGAGACATTTGGTTGAGTGACAGCAGGGAATTTGAAAACATTGTCATCAATGGAATCAAAGCAGAATTCAAAATTGGAAACAAACAGAATGCAAGAGAAACACAATAGGTCTGGCAGCTTCTATGAACAGAGGAAAAGAGAGTTAAAGTTTTTTGAGTCCAGTATGACTTCTGAATAGTCATGCCAGACTTGTAATGTTAACTTTAGGTGTCAAGTGGAGACAGAAACAATATTTTTAGTGATACTTCATCTGAAAATCTGTGGTGTGTTCTCAAGTGCAAGAGGGTTTATAATTTTTCTTTTGGGAAAAAGAGATACATTTTGCCCTTAGCTTAGGAAGCTACAAAGATCAGAATAGTAGTAAATAGTACTTTAACGGCAGAGGCCTCACTCTTGGTGAGGTTAAGAATTCAATAGTTCTAGAAAGATGTTGGCAGCAGTGCCCATTGCAAGTTACATTGATAATGATCACGAAGGTGTAACATACAAGTCAAAATGTGCAGATGAAAAAAGACTGAGGATTGATATTGCAGTTTTAAAACAGATAATGGAGAATGGGGAATGGATTGCACTAGTCAGCTGTCTAATTTCTTTCCAAAAGGAGCAAGCTCCAAGAACCTGTTGAACATACTGGAAAACAGATGTTTGGAACTTTAATATGTAAAAACATAAAGGAGAATATATGTTGTGGCTTTTTATATTTTGTTTTGCCTCCTTTAATTATATAATTCATATATTTAAAAAGTAAAAGTGAATTTGTTATCTTTTAATGGTCTGAAGAGAAGCCTGAGAGCTAATGAAATGAGGAAACTAGTGAGATTCATTTTGAGTTAATTGGGTTTGAATTAGTAGTATAAATGTGGGCAACTAAAAATCAGTGGGGTATGAGTTTTATGAAGTGTGTCTAAATGAAATAAAGATCTCACTAACGACTGGGGCTCTGTTCAAAAACATTTATCATCTACTATATAACATTACTAATTTGAATAAAAGCAGAAAAGGTTGGAGAAACACAGCAGATCTAGCAGCATCTGCAGAGAGAAAGAGTTAATACTTAAAGGCTAGTATGATTCTTCTTCCAAGATGTATCTGCAAGTTCACCTCCAAGCCACACGCCATCCTGGAATTGGAACAATACTTTTTCACTTATTTATTTCACTGGATGTGAGCATGGCCAGTGCTTGTTGTCATCCCTAACTGTCTTTGAACTAAATAGTTTGCAAGGCCATTCCATAGGGTGAATATTGCTATCAGTCTAGAGTCATATATAGGCTAGATTGTGTAATTGTGGTAGATTTCATTCCTAAAAGCACATTGCTAAACCATATTGGCTTTGAGACAAAATAGACAATTTCGGTAATAGTGACATGAACTAGCTTCATATTCTAGACTTAATAATGGAATTTAATTTCCAACAATTGATAAAATTACTTATCATCATTCTTAGGTTGTTTTTGGGACAAGATCCTGGAACACCCTTCCAAACAGTACTATGGGTATACCTACACCAAATAGACCACAGCACTTCAAAAAGGAAGCTCATTATAGTCTTTTCAGGGGCAATTAAGGATAAGCAGTAAACGATAGCCATAGCTAGTGATGCCCACATCTCTCGCATAAACTTATCCTCTCAAGAAAGAGGCCCAGAACTCTACCACCTATTGTGTGAAAAAGGAAGTTCCAATTTCACATCTACATCAAACTTTAAGGTGGTGCCTCCACATTCTGGATTTCTCCATCAAACAAAATAGCTTCATATACTGAGATAACAAAGTGTGGAGCTGGATGAGCACAGCCGGCCAAGCAGCATCTTAGCTTTTGTGCTTCTAAGATGCTGCTTGGCCTTCTGTGTTCATCTAGCTTCACACTTTGTTATCTCAGATTCTCCAGCATCTGCAGATCCCATTTATCTCTGATAGCTTCATATACTGATTGGGCAAAATGGCAGTTACCTCTCCATGTGAAAAAGTGTGAGTCATCCACTTTGGATGTAGGAATGTAGGAGGATTATTGGGATTTTGATACCCTTGTACACCCAGCAGTGAAAGCTAGACACAGATTGATGTAATTAAATCCTTTACCAAATCTCTTTACAGACCAAGTTTGTGCAAACTGTCTCAGTGATAATGGGAACTGCAGATGCTGGAGAATTCCAAGATAATGAAATGTGAGGCTGGATGAACACAGCAGGCCCAGCAGCATCTCAGTAGCACAAAAGCTGATGTTTCGGGCCTAGACCCTTCATCAGAGAGGGGGATGGGGTGAGGGTTCTGGAATAAATAGGAAGAGAGGGGATGGCGGACCGAAGATGGAGAGCAAAGAGGATAGGTGGAGAGGAGAGTATAGGTGGGGAGGTAGGGAGGGGATAGGTCAGTCCAGGGAAGACGGACAGGTCAAGGATGTAGGATGAGGTTAGTAGGTAGGAGATGGAGGTGCGGCTTGGGGTGGGAGGAAGGGATGGATGAGAGGAAGAACAGGTTGGGGGGCAGAGACAGGTTGGACTAGGTTTGGGATGCAGTGGGTGGAGGGGAAAAGCTGGGCTGGTTGTGTGGTGCAGTGGGGGGAGGGGACGAACTGGGCTGGTTTTGGGATGCAGTGGGGGAAGGGGAGATTTTGAAGCTGGTCAAGTCCACATTGATACCATTGGGCTGCAGGGTACCCTAGCGGAATATGAGTTGCTGTTCCTGCAACCTTCAGGTGGCATCATTGTGGCACTGCAGGAGGCCCATGATGGACATGTCATCTAAAGAATGGGAGGGGGAGTGGAAATGGTTTGCGACTAGGAGGTGCAGTTGTTTATTGCGAACCGAGCGGAGGTGTTCTGCAAAGCGGTCCCCAAGCCTCCGCTTGGTTTCCCCAATGTAGAGGAAGCCACACCGGGTACAGTGGATGCAGTATACCACATTGGCAGATGTGCAGGTGAACCTCTGCCTAATGTGGAAAGTCATCTTGGGGCCTGGGATAGGGGTGAGGGAGGAGGTGTGGGGGCATCTTTCCCGCATTTCCCACAACACAACCCTCACACCCCGTCCCCGCCACAACCGCCCAAAGAGCATCCCCCTTGTTCTCACACACCACCCCACCAACCTCCGGATACAACGCATCATCCTCCGACACTTCCGCCATCTACAATCCGACCCCACCACCCAAGACATTTTTCCATCCCCACCCCTGTCTGCTTTCCAGAGAGACCACTCTCTCCGTGACTCCCTTGTTCGCTCCACACTGCCCTCCAACCCCACCACACCCGGCACCTTCCCCTGCAACCGCAGGAAATGCTACACTTGTCCCCACACCTCCTCCCTCACCCCTATCCCAGGCCCCAAGATGACATTCCACATTAAGCAGAGGTTCACCTGCACATCTGCCAATGTGGTATACTGCATCCAGTGTACCCGGTGTGGCTTCCTCTACATTGGGGAAACCAAGCGAAGGCTTGGGGACCGCTTTGCAGAACACCTCCGCTCAGTTCGCAACAAACAACTGCACCTCCCAGTCGCAAACCATTTCCACTCCCCCTCCCATTCTCTTGATGACATGTCCATCATGGGCCTCCTGCACTGCCACAATGATGCCACCCGTAGGTTGCAGGAACAGCAACTCATATTCCGCTTGGGAACCCTGCAGCCCAATGGTATCAATGTGGACTTCACCAGCTTCAAAATCTCCCCTTCCCCCACCGCATCCCAAAACCAGCCCAGTTCATCCCCTCCCCCCATTGCACCACACAACCAGCCCAGCTCTTCCCCGCCACCCACTGCATCCCAAAACCAGTCCAACCTGTCTCTGCCTCCTTAACCTGTTCTTCCTCTCACCTATCCCTTCCTCCCACCCCAAGCCGCACCTCTATCTCCTGCCTACTAACCTCATCCCACCTCCTTGACCTGTCCGTCTTCCCTGGACTGACCTATCCCCTCCCTACCTCCCCACCTATACTCTCCTCTCCACCTATCTTCTTTTCTCTCCATCTTTGGTCTGCCTCCGCCCCTCTCCCTATTTATTCCAGAACCCCCACCCATCCCCCTCTCTGATGAAGGGTCTAGGCCCGAAACGTCAGCTTTTGTGCTCCTGAGATGCTGCTGGGCCTGCTGTGTTCATCCAGCCTCACATTTCATTATCTTGTGCAAACTGTCCTCAAGTTAACCCTTTAAACTTCACTGAATTCTGTATTCTTTGCCTTTCAAGGTCAACATGTTTAAAAAGTACAATATTCAAAACAGCAGTATTTCCAACCAGGTCTCATGAAGGATTTGTACAACTCAAACTTGCGTTGCTTTATTTTCCAATTCCCTTGCAATAAAGTCAACACAATTCACTATTTTAATTTACTTTTTGTAACTCGGTATTAGCTTTTAGCAATCTGTGTACATAGAGACATAATTCCTTTGCTTTTCCATAGTCACTTGACATTTAAACATTCCAATTTGCTAATCTTCAACCCATTGTGAAACCGCCAACTATTACAGTCTCCTTTACCAGGGATCTGTTCAATCTTTTAGTTGCATACAGCTTTTTAAGTACCGAGTTTAGGACTTGGTATGCACCCAATTCTCAATTTTCCACAAGCTTCACATATGCATCTGGCATTATTTTGTATAGGCCAACCCTAGAATTTCTGACCAAATCAGCTAGTCCAAAATGTATAAATCTTCTTAGGGCACTTATGATGCTTTTGTCAATATTTTTTCATATTTTTGATTACGGTTAACTGTTAGAAAATGCAGTTTTACATTCTTGTGTTATCTTCCTAACTAATGTTTCATTTGGGTGCTGTTTCATACTTTGCCGGTAAGCATAAATCTTTTACATTCTTCAAAGCATGCTAAGTGCAAGAAATTTCCAAACAAAAGTTCCATGCACAAATATACAGTGTCCAACACTCACCAATGATTTTAAATTGTTGTTACACAATTGAAATTAACAGCAAGTACAAAAATAACATTAAGTTTTTATTTCACATACTTTCAACCTAATCAAAAGGCAACTAGGGCACAATTTTGAGTTCAGTACCTAACCGTCAGTAGTAGACTGACAATTACAGTATTCAGTTTATTTAGTTTCATTGCTATTAAAAAAATGTATTTTTATCTGTTCACCTAGATGAAAAACACTAACCATGGTCCAATTAAAGGATTAAAGCCTCTGCAATAATGGGGTTTATCTACTGGGTGAAGATATGAGCTTCATGCCACATTTTGTTTTATAATCAACTTTCTAGTACAACTTGCAGCAATATCATAAAATCAAAATAATGCTGATGCTGGAGATCCAACATAGACACAGAAGAGGTAGAGTAACCCAGCAGTTCTAACATGTGGAGAGAGGAACAGAGTTAATATTTCAAGTTCAATGCCTCTTATTCAGAATGCAAGTGATCGAAATAAGTCATTGGACTTAAAATGTTAACATGGTTGGCAGTAACATTGTTTTATTGTTTAAATGCATTAATAACCCAGATAGAAACAAGATAAGAATATGAACTACAAGCTCATTAATTCTCTATCATACCTTCAAAATCAGATTTTATCCAATCTTCTAAGAAGATCCATATGAGTTTATTTCCAGTCAGATGAATACTTCAAGTTATGTCTTTTGATTCAAGACATTGCATTCACTTCAGTACCTTTAAAAGATCAGAAATCACTCACCTGATGACAGATTCTGTAAGGTAGATTGAAACTAAAGCTATTATCAACCACTTCATTTCTGCTTTGACTGAACAGATGCAATTGGAGCTGGTCACTTCACTGTAGATCAGTAACACTGAAGGGGTTCGATGAATTTATTGAACTTTCTTCAAGACCCCGTGGTAGACAAGGTAAACAAAACGCATCATCACAGTTTGGCAGCAAGAAGTCCGTAGTTTACATTATGCAACGGTAATTCTTAGTTTGAAGTTTCTGTGACTTCAAAATAACCACTGTATTTTAGATTAGCAAAACAATGACCAAATTACAGTGTGTTTCTAAACAACTTTTACTCTAATCATGGCATCTGTTTTTCAGTTTGGTACTTCTTGTGCATTTGCTTCCAGCGTGCTGCCCTGAAGACATCATCAAAACTTAATGTGAGGACCTCCCAAACACTTTGCACCAATCTCCCAATGCCTAAACACTTTGTCACTAATTTCATTGAAGAGCAGCAATATCTGTTAGATGTTTTGATGCAGTTGACCTCATAGAGTTCAAATCTCTTTGTTTTCTCCTTTTGAATTACTGTTGATCATTTAAGTGGTGGGAGGTGCTTATTTTCATTATGCAAAGAGCCATCCTTACAGCAGAAATGACCTGCAGGTTAGCCTAGCTAGATGGTCTGGTGACTGGCAACTCTGTAGTGAGAAGGAAGCAGCAAAGACATCATTCGTCTGGTGTGCCCAGATAGAAGTGTGATGCAGGATACTGATGAATGTAAATAGTACATCAGGCGTTGATGCTTATGCATCTGATATCCTGTCATGAACACATTTTCCTCATTCCACTTATATGTAAACACCTCAAAGTATTTCCCACTGTAAATATATTATTTGTTGCAATTGTGCCAGCCAGCAAGAATTTTGGGGAATATCTAAAAGAAAAAATATTCATGTATAAATTGCACTACATTACAACTAAACAATAATGCTTTTAATGAAAATAAGGTGGTCTTAATGTATTTTTGAGGAAGGCCGTTGTATCAACCACATGCTCATTTTTTTGTGGCGAGCTGAGGAATAATGGGAATAACGATAAGACGTACAATTTTAACTGGGATAATAAAATGTGAGGCTGGGCTTGGCCTGCTGTGTTCATCCAGCCTCACATTTTATTATCTTGGATTCTCCAGCATCTGCAGTTCCCATTATCACTGATACAATTTTAACTGGGTTGTGATAAATACAATGTGTATGTCATTGTGTGACTGAAGGCCACCAATGCATATCCCTCTCTCCCAGTTTTCTATGCCGTAAAGTGCAAACTGCGTGGACCAAATATTCATCCAACATACCTCTATGACATTACAAGATGGAGATTCATAAATCCAAGGTCTCAGACCTGGCACATCTTCTGAGTCAAATCTTAATAATATAATTGGATTTTGAAGAAATGTCATCTATTCAGAAGATTTTATTTTAAAAGTTGAACATATGTTAAACCCTGTGTACATCTAAGAGTAGGATAAAACAATAACTGGCAAAATCTCAGCTGGCAGTTAGATCAGTGACATATTTAGCAGCTTATTTATCCTCTTGCTGTGAAAATTAATTTTCTGGATATTTGTATCTGATAAGGAAAACTTTACATTTTTCTCTGCTTTTTGATTCTGCATCAACAGTATTGATTTGTAACCTTCACACGCAATCTGTTGGTTCAGCACTAAAGGGACATCTTGACCTGCTACTGTTGATAGAACATTGCGATACACCATGTGATGTTTGCTAAATTCAACAAAGTATTGGAAAGGCAAACAATCTATGGAAAAATTAACCATTACAGTGTCAGCGTATGTGTAGTGATTATGCTTTGAACACTTTCATCTGGACACAATTTTAAGAGTTGCACATAGTACAGGAACAAAGCTAATGGGATCCTTTATTTAGTTTTTTATTTTGCAATGTATCTCTTGGCTCAATAATGGCAGCCTTGTCTTGTGCGTTTAAGCCCAGCTCAGGAACTTTTGCTTATATCTAAGGTGACACTTCAGTACAGTCCAGCAATATGCTTTATGTGAAATATCAAACATGGATCCTGTCTGCTCATTTGGGTGGACATAAAAGCATTCCATAGCATTATTTGAATGGGGGTTGGGGGCTGGAGGACACTTGGGAATGGAGCTCATCCACGCTGCTAGCCAAAATTTAGCTCTCAACAAACACCACTAAAACAGGCTTGTCATGAGGGGGGCACAGTGGCTCTGTAGTTAGCACTGCTGCCTCTCAGTGCCCGGGACCTGGGTTCAATTCCACCCTTGGTGACCATCTGTGTGGAGTTTGCACATTCTCTCTGTGTCTGCATGGGTTTCCTCCCATGGTCCAAAGATATGGATTGGCTGTGCTAAATTCTCCATAGTGCCAAGTGATCTTTAGGTGGGTTAGACATGAAAAATTAGAGTAGGGAAATGGGTCTGGGTGGGTTGCACTTCAGAGGTGTCGTGTGGACTTGTTGGGCCAAATAGCCTGTTTCCACACCATGGGGATTCTATGATTTCATTTATTGCTCCTTGTGAGATCTTGATGGGCATGGACTGACTGCTATACTTGTCCACATTTGAATAGTAATGTCAAAATACAGTTCTCCTGCATTGCAAAGCTCTTTGCAAGTTCTGAAGGCATGACAGGTGCTATAGAAAGGCTGCCTTTCCATTTCTATTGACTTGCTGTGTGACTGAGTTCATTGTTTTTAATACTTGGCACTTATTAGCCCTTTGGTTATTTTATTTTGACAGAAGTGGAATTACTTTTACAAAGCTATATATATACAGAAGGACAGTAATAAATATTCAGCATTCTTGAGTTACAGCTACATTAATTTTTAAGTGTGCTGCTTTTGAAATGATAGTTTAAACGTCCCGATACAGGTACAAGATTTGCAAATTAACCTGTTGCGAAGTGTCTCTCGCGCATACGCAGCTGTTGGCTCAGAAGTAGCCAATGCACCATAACAGCCCCTCACTTTGATATATGTGCCACGCGTTTTCCTAATCATTGTGTTCACACCTATTGGTTATACACTTTTGGAGCACGTGGGAGCTCAGGCCTGAGGAAGGGTCAACCGGACCCAAAACGTTAACTCTGATATGACAAGGTGTAGAGCTGGATGAACACAGCAGGCCAGGCAACATCAGCGGAGCAGGAAAGCTGACGTTTCGGGCCTGGACGCTTCTTCAGAAATGTTAACTCTGATTTTTCTTTACAGATGGCGGCACGGTGGCTCTGTGGTTAGCACTGCTGCCTCACAGTCCCATGGACCCGGGTTTGACGCCATCCTCGGATGACCGTCCGTGTACAGTTTGCGCATTCTCCCCACGTCTGTGTGGCTTTCCTCGCTCAGTCCAAAGATGTGCAGGCTAGGTGGATCGGCCGTGCTAAATTGCCCATAGTGTTCAGGGAGGTGTGGGGTTGTAGGAGGATGGGTTTGGGTGGGATGCAGCAAGGGTCGGTGTGGACTTATTGGGCCAAAGGGCCTGTTTCCACACCGTAGGGATTCTGTGATTCTCAGCTGCCAGACCTGCTGAGCTTTTCCAACAACTTCTGTTTTTGAACCGAGGCCTTCTGGTTAAATTAGCGGGGAGACTACCACTACAGGACGTCCCGTAACTGTCTCATTAATCGGGTTAAATTGTATACATCTTATTCTGGGAAGACAACAATGGTATAATTAATTATGACATTGTTGCAATGAGCATTACTCGTGTTCGAATCTCTTGTGAACAAGGCATCAGTTGAAATTCTAGAGGAAGGAGGAAATGGATGGTTTCAAAAAAGGGGAGAGCTAATAGAGCAAGACAGATATCCACAAATCCATTGCCCCAACTTGAAAAATAATAAAACATCCCTACATGAAGACTCCTCTCGCTATTCTAACATACGGTATGTTCAGCCGTTACCTCTGATCAAAGGTAACACACAAAAATACTAGCCTAGTGTTTCTGTTCCGTTACGCCGATTTCTCGCTTGGTACAAGTTGCCTGATTTCGACATACCCAGCTGAAAAGGATCACGGAATTTTAAACACAAATTGCATTCTCGCGATCCTTTGCAAAAAAACCCCATAAATCTGGCCAAGCTTCCAGCGTGAATGAATCACCTCTGGGAGTTTGTATTCACTATGGTCATTTGCAGACCTCTGAACAGATGAACAATTGCGCTGACTCGACTGCATGCAAGGAAATAGAACGGTCCTAACAGCTTTTAAATGTTTATTTTTAATTGCACCTAGAAACCGACCACTCCTCCCACTATTGCCAACGTTTTATAGAAAGTTATTCATTTGAAGTCAAGTCGCTCGCAAATATTGATTAGGATTGTGTTTTTTTTTGTTTGCAATGAATCTATTTGCATTAATTAAACTTTAACAAGTTACCACTTGCAAATATATCCTACAGTATTTTCCAAAACGATCAAGGCATATTTTGTGTTGGGCGACATCTGAATAATTTTGAGAAGATATGATAAAAAAAATGCACTCCTCAAAATGATATCTCCGATTGTGTCAGATTGGAAATGCTGTCGCCTGATCTGTGTGGGGTGTATTAAGCGAGACATGCAACTAAACAGAATAAAGGCAGGTGGAATGTAAGGGCAGTTGACTTGTACATGAAATAAATGGTGCTGTATTGATTATATTGAAAAAGCAGAGGATCCAGTACAGCTACGAATCCGAGTTTCAACGTGTCCAATCAAAGCAGAACTACATTCACTCATACAGTTACAATGCTGAACTGTTTACTATAGCTTCAACAGTATAATATGAGGCAGTGGAGCTGATGCCTTGATGATATAGTACTTGGTCTGGTTACTAGTCTTGACACCGAGAGACAGAGGGAAATTTTGAACTCAGGAGCAAGTTTTAGGTGCTATAAGGATGGTCCTTCGAATCAGAAGGTCGCGGAAGACTGCAAAAGAAAGACTGCAAAATAATCTGTTTCCGTTTATGTAGGAATAAAATAGATCCGTAAACTCGCTTCAGCCAAACTGTGTGCAAAATGAAGGGTAAGCATGTTCAGGTTGGTAGGACTAACATTTGTTAAAGATGTAGGACTAACATTTGGAAGTTCTTCACACACTGGGTGACCTACTTATGGAGTGAGCTTTTAAGTGAAGGCAAAATCCTGGAATATTTAAACAAAATGTTACGTTGGCAACGCTGGCAAAGCCAGCAATTTGTCATCGATTCCTGCTAGATCATGTCAGGTGGCGGTTAATAATGAACCACGCTGCTATAGACTCACAAGCAGGCTGGACCAGGTAAGTGTGGCAGATTTCCTTCCCTAAATGGGCGCGTGGATGACATTCAAGTCAGTGAGACATGATTTCCCATGTACAAAGCCACGCTATCCCTAATCAGTTCTTGCCTCTCAAAATGTATGTAAATTCTTTCCCTGAAGGACATGAGTGAACCAGCTGGATTTTTATGACAATCCGCTAAGGTTTCATGGTTACGTTTAAGGCTTTTAATCAGATTTTTAAAACTTGAAATCAAATTCCATCACCTCCCATATTGAGATACGAATGTGTCCCCAGACTATTACAACGGATCTCTGGATTAATAGTCCATTGATTATTCCACTGTCCATTGCCTCCCACAGGAATGGGAGTAGGTCTCTCGAGCCTGGTCCACCATTTAATAGGATCGAAAATATCTTATCTTGACTTAAGATTTGGTGGAATCGATTCGTTCCTGACAGACGTGATCGAAATGCAAACCGAGATGGGAGCGAGGTGAGGCGGGGGGAGCAGCCAAATGTAAGCAGCAGGCTGTTGTCCTGGGAAGATGTCAAGAAACAGCACTGGCTGAAATGTCTCCCTTGCTTTTCCCAACTGTTCTGGCTGCATTTCCTATAAACCCTATTACGTGGCGCTTCAGGAAGAAAAGAATTAAAAAGTTTCATTGATTAAAAACGAGTACTATAGAATCCCCACATTCATACTGCATCATTTCCTCATATATGAGAAACAAATTACGGACAATGGTTTTAGGGATCTGACTTAATTAAATGTTGTCTGAAGTTTGAAAAAAATGAGTTATGTGTGAGAGACCGGGCCGCATAGCATTTCAGTGAAGTGTGATTCAGAGACCACTGCTTTCAGGTTTGGCAAATATCTCTGACAAGAGCACCATTTAGCTCTGTAGATAAGTAAGGGCGCTGACAATGTGTACTGGATTCTTCCAGTGAAAGCGAACTTAGATGGTCCTCACTGTAAGGTCACGTCCAACTCGCTCTGCAGCCTACACTTAGTGCAGTTATCAGGAAAACTCTCGGTGAGCTCCAACCATTTAAAAAGAGAGGGGAACTTTTTTTTCTCTTTGTAAAGCTCAGGAGTAGGGGAGCATTCTGCAGTTTGAAGGAACATGCGGCGGGCGTGGGAATGGGCAACGCTCTGATGTCCGTCGTTGCTTTCTTCCCGTCGAAGTCGTGCCAGAAACTCCTTCTGGGGGGCGACATCGAGGAGATGCCGCCGGACAAAATGTTGGATTTGAGCGGGAGGCATCTGAGGAAGTTTCCCGTGCAGGTCTGCGCGTTTACACAGCTCCTGAAACTGTATCTCAGCAACAACAACCTGAGCAGCCTGCCCGCCGAGCTCCAGCTGCTGGGCTGCCTGCAGATCCTGGCGCTGGACTTCAACCGTTTCCGGGAGCTCCCGGCCGCGGTGTGCCGGCTCCGCCAGCTCTCCATCCTGTACCTGGGCAACAACAGCCTGTGCGACCTGCCGGCCGAGCTCAGCTCGCTGACCGACCTTAAGACGCTGTGGATCGAATGCAACTGCTTCGAGAGCGTGCCGCAGGTCGTCGCCGAGCTCCGGCAGCTGAGGGTCCTCCACGCCGGCTGCAACCAGCTGGGGGAGCTGCCGCGGGAGCTGCGGCGGCTCCGGCAGCTGCAGAGCATCTGGTTGCCGGGCAACCAGCTCAGCGACTTCCCGCCCGTCCTGCTGGAGATGGAGAGCCTGGAGGTCATCGACGTGGACAGGAACAAAATCAGGTGCTTCCCCAGTCTGGCGCACATGAAGAACCTGAAGCTGGTGATATACGACCACAACCCGTGCAAGAACGCCCCCAGGGTGGCCGAGCAGGTCAGGAGGGTGGGGCGCTGGGCTGTCTACCGCCCCGAGGACCACATTAAGCCCGCAGCAGAGGTACTGCCCGAGCAAGTGGGAGAAAGCAGGGACATTGAAACAACAGAGGAGAGTGGTCAAAACCAGGATTTCGCTTAAAAAAAGGTGTAATTTTTTTAACCCCATTTGACATCTAAGAAATGTTATTTTAAAACTTCTAGTTTTGCTTTAAAATATGCATAAAGGACGAAAGCATTGTTTTGTTTTCTTCCGAGGAATATTAACAAAATGGGACACTGTCCTTCCAGTGACGTCTCCCCCTCGTACTTCATTACAAGTCGCAATAATAAAGCAGCAGTGCTGGGGCCCCTCTTGGGCACAGTCGCAGTTTCCCTGTCCCTGAACCAGGAGGTCCCAGTTATTTCACAGGTCATAGAGTCATACAGCACAGAAACATTCCCTTCACTCCACCCAGGCTATGCCAAACATAATCCCAGACTAAACTTGTCTCAGAAGGCCTCCTCCCTCCAAACTCTTCCTTTTCATATAATATGCAAATATATTTTAAACGTTGTAATTGTACTCATATCCACCACTTCCTCAGTAAGTTCACTCCACACAAGAACCACCCCACTGAACGGGTTGGTTTGGAAAATACCTAAAACTAGAAAATGCTGCAAATACTCAGCAAGTTATGCAGCACCTGTGGAGGGAATAGAGTTAGTGATATTAGAAATGTAAAATAATTTCAAGTACAAAATGGGAGGGGATTAGGAACACAACACTTAAAGGGAATCAAATGCAAAAGCAATGACCAGGAAGTAAAAGGAAATAGTAATAGGATACTCAAAAAGAAACAAAAGATGGAAATAAGAGGTGAAAATAGCTGAGCAGAATAAGGACCAGTCACTGTTCAGTTTTATTAAGCAGGGGTATCCAGACTGGCATGTGGAGTTCAGCCACAGCTCAACCATGATCTTACTGAATGGCACAATAGGCTCAAGTAGGCTGAATGGCCTACTTCTCTTCCTCTGTTTCTAAGTCGTATTGAATTCCATGTTGAGTCTGAAAGGCTGTAAAATACCCTACCAACAGATAAAGTGCTGTAATTAAAATTTCTGTAGAATTTCATTGGAAGTTTAGGAGGCAGTAAGGTTAGAATAAGGTGAAGAGATGAAGTGATTGGAAGTTGGAAACTGAGCAATTAGTTTATGGGCTAAATGGAGGTATTCTGCCAAATAGTTATCCAATATGAGAGGAACTGCAGATGCTGGAGAATCTGAGATAACAAAGTTCAGAGCTGGCTGAACACAGCAGGCCAAGCAGTATCTTAGGAGCACAAAAGCTGACGTTTTGGGCCTAGACCCTTCATCAGAAAGGGTCCAGGCCCAAAACGTCAGTTTTTGTGCTCCTAAGTTGCTGCTTGGCCTGCTGTGTTCATCCAGCTCCACACTTTGTTATCTCAGTTTCCAGTATGAATTTGGTCTCCCTCATGTAGAGGCAGCATCACAAGCAATCTGATTTTAGCCCACAGTGCCAATTTTCTCTGTTGACTTTCACCTTATTTGGTGTTTTCTCATCTGTATCTGTGATTATCAATGCCTTTTAAATCTCTTCGCCTTTTCTGGTCTGATGAAAGATCATTACGTCATTCGCCTTTCCTGTTAACTCTGGTTATGTCTCTACAAATGTTGCCCAGTCTGCTGATAGTTGAGACATTTTCTGTTTTTATGTCAAATTTGAAGCATCTGCAGTATTTTGCTTTTGTAATGTAATATTTCATCTAATTTTAATACTGTACATTCATCTTCCAAATCTCCAATCAAAAGATGAAGAAAACCTAAAAACTGCCAGGCAGAACACAAAATTTGGAGAAAGCTATTGTGGAATGTAAAAGGAATAACACAAACTGTAGATTTAATAACCTACATCCCACATGCATTTTGATAGTGGAAGACAAACCTTAGAAGCTAACAATGGGGAAAAAACATTACTGATCTTCATAATCCACAATTAATACAATGCAAAATTGCAAAAATAGTATGTTATTCTCAGTTCCCAGATGTCAAAAGCACCCCAAGAAAATAAAAGCCCCAAGGAAAATCTGGCGCCTCCTACAATACAGCCATTGCTTTGTTTCATACGGTTGCTTCTGACAGTTTGCTTGGCATTAGAGATTAAGACTATGACAATGAAAAGAGCATTACTGTTATCTAACCTCTTCTGTGTCTGGTCTATAAACAAATCACTTTAGCACTTCATATTCTAAGTGGGTATGATTTAATTCCACAGCACTGGTACTATTTGGTCACAGGAATTCAGAATTTTGCTTTAGTATGTTAACATTTCGGAGACTCTAAACAGAAAAAGATAGCCTTTGCACAGCGTCAACCAAGTCCCTACCAACAACACTTCAGAAATTATGCAAGCAGAAAGTGATGGCTACTATGCCTTCCTGCATCAATCTTGGAGCAAAGTGCAGATCACTTTTAACTTACGCATCAAATAGCACCTGCCATTTTTTAAGAAGAATTTAGAATGCAAGGCCACTATTTGAAAGTGCTCTTGCTTTCTCCAACCTCCAATCCATCTAATGCATCAAAATTTTCCAAATATGTTTTCTCTTTTGAGTAATTCCTAAGAAAATGCTCTTGGACGATAGTAATGTCTAGTTCTCCACAGGGGCACTAGCTTTCACATTATTTAGGATTTTTGGAATGCTTTGACAGTTCATTGCAATTAATCATAGTTTCTGAGCAACAGACCCATACTTGAATCCCATATATTCAGTTACCTCTGTTGTCACCAAAGTCACTCTACAGAAACTGTGATATATCACCATCCAGAGCCTATTTAGTTCTGATGCATTTCCAGAAGAGGGTCAATATGCTGTCCTCTTGCGACCAGTGTGCCAAAAACAATTGGTGCAGCATTGGCACTGAAGGTACAGTGTAAATGACAGCATTAAACTGCAGTGCAGATCTTATTTTTGATGATTTCTCCTAGCTACTTCACATATCAACATTACCCTTGCTTTTTGATGGACAAAGTATTTTACATATGTGTAGTTTTTAATGATATTTTAAACTGGTCTGATTTATCTTTAATGTTACGTGTACTGAAGTACAAATGTACAAATCCATGATACATTAACATTTCCCCTAAGATATGTGTGTTTACATTCCATGAGATCTGGGGGAGGATCCTTTGTCTGAACAATCACGTTCATGTGACAATTGCTATATGACTTGGTGAATTTCCAATTCTGTGTGTTTTTGTTTGCAGTGATTTGCTTTACAGTCAAAATATGTTTTGCATTGCAATAATGTTTATGGCGACCTTTTGGATATCACTGTAACATAAATTCTGAGGAAAGAGCCTTCAAAAGCCTTCTCCCCTGTCTCCTTCACTCAGCTTCTGTGGACTTCTTATTGAGAAGTTAATGATGATCTGCGGTCTTTCTCTCACAGTCCATTGTAGGAACGTAATTCTGTTCCTCGAAATTAAAAAATACATTTGGAACAATAAATCTTTTTAGATGAAAACTAGCTTTCCTGAAGGTTCCCTTGGTAAAGTCGGCACAAGTTGTACAGATCAGAAAATCTTTGACTTAGTCAGCTCTACACATACAAATGTCTTCAAGGGTGGCAGTTTCTGCTGGTCACCACAAACAAATCAGCCAGATCATTAAATTATGTATATGCTGGATGAAATAAAATTGAGATTATTTATGATGCTTTCTCCCACCGAGGAATTGTGATAACAATGATAACCCCCTGCCACTAGATCAAGTAACAAAAACATTTACATTCAAGGGAGTTTTGAAGACCTGTTATGTCTGCCAAATACCACGATTAAAAGCCATACTTCAACATATTTCAGTGCTTCTGAGGGTCAAGGGATGTGGTATAGATATGGCACAATGTCAGTAAACAAACATTTACTTAGACATAAACATTGCACTAACCTAAAAAGATTCTTGATTCTTACCAAATTCAGATTAAGCATCAAAGAGGACACTCCTAGTAAGAATTCCAATCATGACTTGTAAATTAACATTCAGTTTTATTCTGTCCCTCACTACTCATGAGTCATTCTTGGGTTTTTTAAAAACAATTCCTTACTTGGTAATTTATCAACAATCACAAGGAGAGAATGCAAAACTCCAGTCATCCCACTTTTGGCACTTCCCAGATCTTGGCAATCCATTTACCAGTTGTCCACAAACCTGTCATGAGTTCTTCAAGCTCATTAAATCCCATTACAGCTTCAACAATGATGTTACTTTGAAACATGCACACTTTTGCCATTTGAAGTTATAATCAAATGAACTTTTCAAAAACTCATCTACTAACCTCAGCATAGCCAGGCTTTAAATGTAACTGTGGAAACGTGGTAGAAACACCTCATACCAATCTGTCAGATATGCTTAAATGAAGATAAAACAAGGTCACCTAGATTCTGAGCTTCCACATGGAATCTTTTGGAACGCCAGCAAGCATAACTCACCCTCTGTTAGCAGACTTCTTTCCTTATATGGAAACTGCTTAGTACAAGCTAGAGGTAGCTTGTACACAACAAACTGTTTCATTCACACTGAACATATAGTTGTATTTTCATAATGCTGGCAAAACAAAACTTTTGAAACTAATTTTCCTGTCACAAACTTCTGATTTTTTGGGTATTCAAGTATAGAAGTTCTGATTTTGAGTTAGCCCATTAATTAATATGTACTGGTATGTATGACACAGGATGTGCTGTACCCCTTTAAAAAAAAACTGTACAAGTAATTAGATTCATGGAAAAGAATGTTAAGCATTTTCATCCTCTATTTATATCATGGCTTGAAGACTGGAATACTTCCAAATTCCTTATTGCTATTCTTCAGACTTGACACTATTAATGTTGATTACTCTAGACCAAGATTCTGCGGTCTGCAGAATTTGTTAGATAGGAACCAAGTCCAAACTGAAGATTTATCACAGCCTTTTGCTATGAGCTAAACAATGTATGTAACCTAAAAAAGGCCATCAGTAAACATTTGAAATAAACTACTTTTATAAAGGTTACACATCAAAGCATTATCATATCAAATGTTTAATTTTCTTTTGGAACGTGGCATCATCTATACAGAAGGGTCGGAGAAACAACTAAATAAAACTCTCATAGAAACAAAAGGTATACAAACATGTAGCTTAGGACTTAAGGCAGGTAGTGGTTGTCTCCATTCCTAGGGATAGACGGACATAAAGGAAAAGTCAGTAGTAGATGATATAAATAGGAAAGGGTAGAGATTGAAAGTAAGTTGATTAGATGTTTCAGTTTAGGCTAAGAGCAGGAAACTTACACCAATACATTTATTAATGCTCTGTGAAAGGAACAATCATACCCCTATTTGAGATAACATGGTGTGAAGGTGGATGATTACAGCAGGCCAAGCAGCATTAGAGGAGCAGGAAACCTGACATTTCGGGTCAAGACCCTTCTTCACATCACGTTATCTCAGATTTTCCAGCATCGACAGTTCCTACTATCTCCATACCCCCATTTGTATGTTCTTGTGTTCAAAAGGTGCTGGTGTGAGAAAGTAAGATATAGAACATAGAACATAGAACAGTACAGCACAGAACAGGCCCTTCAGCCCACAATGTTGTGCCAACCATTGATCCTCATGTATGCACCCTCAAATTTCTGTGACCATATACATGTCCAGCAGTCTCTTAAATGACCCCAATGACCTTGCTTCCACAACTGCTGCTGGCAACGCATTCCATGCTCTCACAACTCTCTGCGTAAAGAACCTGCCTCTGACATCCCCTCTATACTTTCCACCAACCAGCTTAAAACTATGACCCCTCGTGCTAGCCATTTCTGCCCTGGGAAATAGTCTCTGGCTATCAACTCTATCTATGCCTCTCATTATCTTGTATACCTCAATTAGGTCCCCTCTCCTCCTCCTTTTCTCCAATGAAAAGAGACCGAGCTCAGTCAACCTCTCTTCATACGATAAGCCCTCCAGTCCAGGCAGCATCCTGGTAAACCTCCTCTGAACCCTCTCCAAAGCATCCACATCTTTCCCATAATAGGGCGCCCAGAACTGGACGCAGTATTCCAAGTGCGGTCTAACCAAAGTTTTATAGAGCTGCAACAAGATCTCACGACTCTTAAACTCAATCCCCCTGTTAATGAAAGCCAAAACACCATATGCTTTCTTAACAACCCTGTCCACTTGGGTGGCCATTTTAAGGGATCTATGTATCTGCACACCAAGATCCCTCTGTTCCTCCACGCTGCCAAGAATCCTATCCTTAATCCTGTACTCAGCTTTCAAATTCGACCTTCCAAAATGCATCACCTCGCATTTATCCAGGTTGAACTCCATCTGCCACCTCTCAGCCCATCTCTGCATCCTGTCAATGTCCCGCTGCAGCCTACAACAGCCCTCTACACTGTCAACGACACCTCCGACCTTTGTGTCGTCTGCAAACTTGCTGACCCATCCTTCAATCCCCTCATCCAAGTCATTAATAAAAATTACAAACAGTAGAGGCCCAAGGACAGAGCCCTGTGGAACCCCACTCACCACTGACTTCCAGGCAGAATATTTTCCTTCTACTACCACTCGCTGTCTTCTGTTGGCCAGCCAATTCTGTATCCAAGCAGCGAAGTTCCCCTGTATCCTATTCCTCCTGACCTTCTGAATGAGCCTACCATGGGGAACCTTATCAAATGCCTTACTGAAGTCCATATACACCACATCCACAGCTCGACCCTCATCAACTTTTCTAGTCACATCCTCAAAAAACTCGATAAGGTTTGTAAGGCATGACCTACCCCTCACAAAGCCGTGTTGACTGTATTTGATCAAGCCATGCTCTTCCAGATGGTCATAAATCTTATCCCTCAGAATCCTTTCTAACACCTTGCAGACGACAGACGTGAGACTTACTGGTCTATAATTGCCGGGGATTTCCCTATTTACTTTCTTGAAGAGAGGAATTACATTTGCCTCTCTCCAGTCCTCAGGTACGACTCCAGTGGAGAGCGAGGATGCAAAGATCTTCGCAAGTGGCGAAGCAATTGCATTTCTCGCTTCCCAAAGCAGCCGAGGACAAATCTGGTCCGGGCCTGGCGACTTGTCAATCTTAATGTTTGACAAAATTTTCAGCACATCAGCTTCCTCTATCTCTATCCATTCCAGCATGCACACCTGCTCTTCAAAGGTTTCATTCACTACAAAGTTCGTTTCTTTCGTAAAGACAGAAGCAAAAAACTCATTTTGGGCTTCCCCTACCTCCTCAGGCTCCACACACAAGTTCCCTATGCTATCCCTGATCGGCCCTACTCTTTCTTTGATCATTCTCTTATTCCTCACGTAAGTGTAAAATGCCTTTGTGTTTTCCCGGATTCCTTCTGCCAAGCCTTTCTCGTGCCCCCTCCTGGCTCTCCTCAGACCATTTTTGAGCTCCTTCCTTGCCTGCATGTAATCCTCTCTAGCTGAACTTGACCCTAGCTTCCTCCACCTTATGTAAGCTACCTTCTTCCTTTTCACAAGAAGCTCCACCGCTCTCGTCATCCAAGGTTCCTTTATCTTACCCCTTCTTGCCTGTCTCAGAGGGACATATTTACTCATCACTCCCAACAACTGTTCCTTAAACAGTCTCCACATGTCTATAGTTCCCTTACCATGGAACAACTGCTCCCAGTCCATGCTTCCTAACTCATGTCTAATCGCATCACTATATGATGTTAACTTTTTTGTAGGTATTCTTCAGCTTGGGGTGAGAAGTCTTGGCACCAGTTTGTACAGGTATTTTTAATGAAGTTTCACAACCCTTGAAGAGATGGGAGTTGGTAGTTTAGTTTATTTAAAAGGAGGTAAGAAAAAAAAGTGTACTGTTGCTAGTGACAGGGGTCGAGGAGCAGGAAAAAAAATCAGATGGGAGTCCTTGTGTGTTTATGCTTGCAACAGAGACAGGCAATTTACACTATCTCATAAGAAAGCATATAAGACTGCTCAAAACTCACTTTTGGGATATCAGTTTGTTTGCATTTAGTTTTAGTTGTCTCAGGAAGAGATACCAACCAAAGAAAGACCATCCAGTGACTACACTGGAATTTTCTGGAAGGAAAAGGATTGCAGCTGAGCCAACCTAAACCAGAAGCCTTGTTGTGGAATTCATTCATTTGTAGCAACTAAATGTCCTGTTTCTTCCTTAATACTGACACTAGCATTTTTCCAATGACTCATTCTCTGGTAAACTGAATATCAAAATTTAATGGTTTTCTCCTTGAATGTGTATCTTGCAAAATATTTTTGTGGGCATTAGAAAGTGTCTTTCGCTAGCGATATTCAAATTGAATTTATCCTTTGAAATGATCCTGTTTTCAGCAAAAATGCCAATAATTACCTGCTTAATGTCACTTATTAAAATTTGTTCCAACAGGTAAATACCAGATTTTTGATTCTTTCCTTGCTTTGCTCAATATTATACTCATATGCCTGGTTATATTTTAGCAATCCTTCCTCAATAGCTACTTAGAATATATGACCTGTGGTCCAAACTAATTACACATTCAACATCATCTGCTGCTTCTATTATAATGTGACCCCATATATAAAGTTAGAATGTCATTTATCTTTATGACATTTTCTGGGAATTTAACTTCAAAGATTGATGGAAATCTGTCAGCAGCTCTCTTTCTATTTGTTAAGAACCTGGATGCGTGTAAAGGCTGTTTTCTTTTAGTTTAAAGCAGTAGCTTTAGTCCATAATCCTAAGGAAAATGGCAAGTCATGTGGCAGTTCTTAAAAAAAATTACTGAGACACACAGAGTTGTATCTACAAAGTTGCCAGATCAAACAGTGGAAGGGAGCATCAGCTCAAAAGATTTTAGGGCAGTTTTACCCAAAGACTATCCTCCAGTTTTTCAACTGACCAGTTGTTGCAGACTTGGCATTTGGTTCCAGAAAAAGGCGGCTACAACTACATATGACAACAGGGGAAAAACATCCAACATACAAAGGAGAAAGCGCCTAATATCTCTGCCCCTCCTGTGTGAAACCACTCTTCGCAAAATGCTGCTAAAAAGGAGATAAATAACTTAAAAGGGCAAATCCTTTACCCTTGAAAGAAAAGACAGCATTCATGTGCAAACAACTTCATCTCATCAAACTGAAGGGAAGCAGAAAGAACCGAAAAAAAACTTCTCAGGTCTAGAGGCTCTATTTCTTCCAACATTTATCTTTTTTCCCCATCCTTAATATTCTTGTCCTCTGGTCTTTGTACGACTGTGTATGGGAATTTTTAGAAAGGGATAGAGTTTCAGCTGTAAGCTAACAATTCATGTTTGTTTTGCTACTGGTTGAAAATGAAAATGAATTGATTACTGTAATGGTGTGTTAATGATAAAAACCTAGCGTGTGTTTCATTTTAACCTGAATTAGATAGTCAGGTAAAACTGGGCATTTGGTGATTTTAAGAAAATTGTCACAGTTGTGACAATGCCATGAAAAATATTGCTTGATTTCCAGCACACCACCCAAGTGAATTGTGACAAAAGGTTTGTTGCTCTTCCAGGAAAATATTAATAGATGCTCCAAAATTTGAAATAAAAAACACAAGAACGCACGACAGCAAAAAACTTTAATGTAAGACACATTGAATACAGCCTCAGCTAGAACAGTAATTCTGCATAAAGAAAAGATCATTCAAATTGAACCAAGACGTTTACTTAAATGTACTGAAACTTTATAAATACAAGTATTCTATTTTCGTTCTAGTGGATGATGTCTGGTGTTCACTATTGACATGATCCGAGTGTTCTCATTATTGATGTTCACAACTTAGCAAGGATGTTGATCAGGTACACGTTTCCTGAAAGGGAGATAGTCTGTATCACTAATAACCACTATACTGAAGTAGATCAGATTACCAATATTACTGTACGGCAATAGGCAGAAAGCTAGCAAAGATACAAACAACATAGAGGACTCTACAGATGAGAGCACGTGGAGTGTTTAGTGGCCATAGAGGAACACAAAAAAAAATTAAGTCCCACTTATGAAGTGTTCCTCTTTTAGATCAGATCGTGTACACACAAGCATTATTTTCATTTAAACATTTCATTTAAATTATTTTGAGTCAATGTCTGGCATGGATAAAGCTTTACCTTGGAGCTGCCTTAATAATATCATCCACTCGAAGGATCATTTCAGCTGCCTCTGATGCACTCAGCAGAACTTGTCTCTTCACTTGGAAGCTCTCTGTAATACCCAATGCTGCCATGTCTCCAATAGTGCCATTTGTCATGTCTAAAAATAGAAATTGCAGCATTTTACTGAATGTAAAAAAAAACTTATGTCATACCCTGTACTCATTTTAAATGCATTAGTTCAATCAAACAAATGCTCTACTGAATTTCTTACCCAATCCATATGTTGTTTTCCCTTCGCTATGAGCAGCTCGCAACTGAGCCACTAAATCTGCACTGTCATACCCAGCATTATCAGCTATGATTGTGGGAAGCTAAGGAGAAAGAAAATAAGTTATATCAGTTACCGTATATGGTGCATTTAACTTTTGTTTTAAACAAATAGTGTAAAGACTAGGAATTGACTCTCTTTCACACAATTTGCAGGATTTTATGATCATTGTGGTACATGGGATAAATAATGTAATGCTGTTATTTTCATGATTTATACAGTTTCTACCAAAGCATGACCTAGCACTATATTCAAAGTATATTCAGCTTGACAGGAGTGTGCTAACAGCAAGCAGAGGCTTAAAATAGTGTAAAAAAGCCAAATGTTGTACCCCAACCATACTTTACTTATATGCTACATTTATAAAACAAGTAATCAGATGTTTTTCAAATCTGACAACTAGTCTCGAATGCTAGCTAGTTTATCAGTTGGAAAGAACTTGCATAGTGAAAACAGCCATAATCTGGAACCATTTATTCATCACTGAAATTGAAAATTTGTTCACAATTACTATTGTGTAGAACAGCTTCCTATTTGGAAACTGCAATTGGAACTTCGTGTTAAGCAAATAAATTAACAAAAATATTTAACATCTACATCCTAGTGCTTATACTACACAAATTATGTAAGAAGGCAGAACTCCAGTTTGAATCTCTGTACTGAATTTCATCTGGTATATAATATGGATGGAATGGAGCTATATATTAGGCAAAAACCTTTTCTCTCTGACCTTTTCATTCCTTGTGTTGTATGACAGCAAATATAGGAAAATCTTAAGTATGGATTTAAGAGATCAATCTTCCATAAGCAAAACCCTTCATACAACACAGAGTTCTGGAAAATGTAAGTTATGTTTATTTTAGAAATTTGCATTTAGCTGTCAAGTAATCAGATGGATAACTGCAACTATGATTAACTGCTCAAAAGTATTAGTAATTCAGAGTAATCCCAAAAATACCCATGAATAACATACTTAAGTAAAAAACATGATTAAACATCAATCAATGCTTAAGTGAACAGTACAAGACAAACTTGATAACTAATCGCTGAGAAAATTATTTTTATTTATACAGTTGTGTACAGAAGACATCTCGTAATTAACACACTTGGAAGTTCACATGGCAAGCTGAGACAGCAGGAAGAAGAAAGCAAGGTGCAACCCTGTAATGAAACTTACCATTCCGAGTGCTTTAGCAAATGACTCCATTGCTACAGCTTCTTTGCCTGGTGTTCGAACAGCAAGTTCAGACACAGCTTGCGCCATTAACATCTCTGAACAGCCTAGGGAAAGATTCAGAATTATGAAAAATTAATCATTGCATTGTGCAACAGAAGATCTGGAACAGTAATTGCATTACAACAAACAAGCAAACATCATTCCTCCTGACAGTGTTTCTGATTTGACACAAACTGGAGGGTCAAATGTTATACAAACCAACAATGACTGTTTGACATTAAATTATAATCTCATTCTTGAAGAATGCCAATGCTAAGTAGTTTTATCTTGATGTTACATATACAACCTCCTTGATCTAGACTCTCACCTTTTTGATGTGGCAATTTCCGTACACTAAGATTGTCATCTGGGCGTGCTGCAACACCAATTCTGCATTCAAGTTTTCAATTAACTCAGAATTGATTAATAATCCAAATGTATTGTTAAAACCAAACTAAGCAGAGAAAACTTCAATTTATAAATCACTACCACCTGTCACTGCAATGTCACATGAATGCAAGCAAGTCTGGCGACTTCATAGTTATACATCCACCACCACGCACTTGCTGTTTACATGCAATCCGAATAGTAAATTTAAAGGCAAGGAATAGAAGGTTTATAAGGGATTCGAGGCATGTTTCTCCCACACCCAGAGCATGGGGTATATCTGGAATACTTGAAACTCCTAGAGGACAAGGTTTAACACCGGCTGATGGAAAACAGGATCAAAGCAGATGAGTGCTCAATGATCGGCACGGACACAATGGGCCGAAGGGCTCTTGCCGTGTTGTAAAACTGACTTTAATTTTTAAAATAAAATTCCACCTTAAACGTGTGGCTGCATCCATTCCACTGCTATTGTGGGGAGCACACTCGCTGCACATGCAATTACAATTCCTGCAACATTACTGCCAATGGTCTGCAGGTAGGTGTCTATATCAAAGAATAGTTAAATTGAATTGCAACGGACACAAATTGTTAAAACCTTGATAAATTTTACAACTACAGAAATTCTAAAACACTTCATACTTAATGGATTACTTTTGAAATGCACAGGCATTTTGCACAATCAATTTGTACAAAACTATTTGAGCTGAAATTTGACTGAAACAAAAGCTTACTGAGAAAGTTGAGACTTCCAAGTGATCAAGACGAACATAAATGTGACAAGCAGAACCTGACCTAGAATAAGCTTTGGGAGAAGTAGAAAGATTTGTATGGAATGAATGTTTACAATGGTAGAGGAACAGAGACATGCCAAAAATCTAACGGAATAGTCAAGGCTTTAGTGACAATTTTGGAACGATGGTGACAAAGTAGTAATGTATTTAGCCCAGGTGAATGTCTGGGAAAGTAGGCTTGACACCCATTGTGGCAGATAGTGAAATCTGAATTCAATTGAAAAAAAATCTGGAATTAAAACTTGGTCTAACAATGACCATTAAACACTGTTGAGTGACGTAAAAACTTGTCAAAGTTCACTCATGTCTTTCAGTGAAGGAAATCTGACGTCCTTTGATGGGCTTGCCTGCATGACTCCAGATCCAAAGCAATGTGGTTCACTTAACTTCCTTCTTGGGCATTAATTACTGGCCTAGCTAGCAATGTTCGCACGCACCAATGAATGAAAAAAAATAGAACTTTAGCCAGTATGTGAGGGGAGAAAGGTGCTGTTATAGAAACTAATCAAATACCTTGTTTCAATTTACTAAAAAGGTTGCAGTAGAATCTATATAAAGCACTTCAGAGGAGAGGCAAATCACAGTTGCTGCTTCAGAGGCAAGTCATGAATTTAATTAAACCTAAACATTGGAGTTATTAGCAAACCCACAAAAAAGGTTATAAAACATACCTCCACCATACACAGTTCTGGTTTCTTTCACCGTCTGAGCAAGTACACAGAGGGCATCATGCAAAGATCGTTCAGCCTCATCGAGAATCTGCTGAGTAGCTCCTCGAAGAACAATGGTACATGCTTCACCTTTAGGATGAGTGGAAAGATATAGCAAGTGAGCAAACGAATATCAGAATCAATGTGCATTATATTTTAACATTCTCAACAATTCTGCAAGTGAAACTGGTTGTATTTTATTCTTGCGCAACTGAACATCTGAATATTGTGAACAGTTACTTACCGAGCTCCACTCCAGAAAAACGAATGAGCTTATCCTCACCAACCATGACTTCTTCAATAACTTTACAATGTCCCAGTTTAACCAATTCCGGATGGTCAAATGTTGAAGCAATTTCACCACCTGAAATTAGTCACAGTTATTTCAATAAACTTAAAAATCACCGTACATCAAGTTAGAGTCAGTGATATATAGCATGGAAACAGACCCTTTGGTCCAACTCATCCATGCCGACCAGATATCTTGAATAAAGACAGTCCCATCTGCCAGCATTTTGTCCATATCCCTCCAAATCCTTCCTATTCATATATCCAGCCAGGTGGCTTTTAAACGTTGCAATTGTACAGCCTCCACCACTTCCTCTGGTAGCTCATTCCACACAAGCAACCCAATGCATGAAAAAGTTGCCTCGTAGGTCTCTAAATCTTTATCCTCTCACCTTAAACCTATGCCCTCTAGTTTTGGAGCCCCCCCCACCACAGGGAAAAGATCATGTCTCTTTACCATATCTATGCCTCATGATTTCATACACCTCCACAAAGTCACCTCCCAGCCTCCAATGGTCCAGAGAAAATAGCCCCCTCCTATTCAGCCACTCCCTATAATTCAAATCCTCCAAACCTGGCAACATCCTTGTAAATCTTTTGAACCCTTCCAAGTTTCACAACATTGTTTCCACAGCAGGGAGACCAAAATTGCACAAAGTATTTCAATAGTGGCCTAACTAATGTCCTGTACAGCCACAACATGGCCTCCCAATTCATATACTCAATGCACTGACCAATAAAGGCAAGCATCCCAAACATCATCTTCACTATCCGAGTTACCTCTAACTCCACTCTCAAGGCACTATGAACCTGCACACCAAGGTCTCTTTGTTTAGCAACACTCCCCAAGACCTTACCATTGAGTGTATAAATCCTGCCCTGATTTCCGAAATGCAGCTCCTCATTTATCTAAACTAAACTCCATTTATCACTCCTCGGTCCAGTGGCCCATTTAATCAAGAACTCTTTGTACTGATGTAACCTTCTTCATTGTCCACTACACCTTCAATTTTGAAGTCATCTGCAAACCTACTAACCATACACCTTAAATTTGCATCCAAATCATTTATAAGAATGACAAAAAGCAGTGGACCCAGCACTGATCCTTGTAGCACACTGCTGGTCACAGGCCTGCTGTCTGAAAAGCAACCGTCCACCACCAACCTCAAGCCAGTTCTGTATCTAAATGGCTAGTTCTTGCTCTATTCCCGGTGATCTAACCTTACTAACCAGTCTACCCTGAGGAATCTTGTCAAACACCTTACTGAAGTCCATATAGATAGCGTCCACTGCTCTAACCTCATCAATCCTCTTCGTTACTTCTTTTAAAAATCTCACTCAAGTTAGTGAGACACGATTTCCCATGCACAAACTCATGTTGGCTTTTCCTAATCAGTCCTCGCCTTTCCAAATACATGAAAATCCTGCCCCTCAGGATTCCCTCCAACAACTCACCCACCACTGAAATCAGTTACACCAGTCTATAGTTCCCTGGCTTTTCCTCACCATCTTTCTTAAATAGTGGCACCATGTTAGCTAAACTCCAGTCTTTTAGTACCTCACCTGGGTATTGATGATATAAATATCTTAGCAAGGAGCTCAAAATCTCTTCCCTTGTGTCCCACAGCGTTCTAAGGTACACCTGATCAAGTCTCAGGGATTTATCTACCTTTACGCATTTTGAGATATCTTGCACTTCCTCTCCTGAGATCTGGACATTTTTCAAGATGTTGCTATTTATTTCCCCACGCTCTTTATCTTCCATATCCTCTTCCAGAGTAAACACTGATGCAAAATTCTTGTTTAGTATCTCCCCCATCTCCTGCGATTCCGTACACAGGTGACCTTGCTGAGTTCCTAAATAAAATTTTGCATTCTCAAAGCTGCAATCACCTCTTCATATTTGAAAAATCTTGAAGTGAATGATTATAACGGGAGGTTATACTCCAGAAACAGCTGGTGAATAACAGAACTGGAGCAAATCATAACACATCTTTGTTACCATTTAGAGTTGCCCATTAAAACAAGGCTCCTCCTAACCCAACAACCAGTTTGTCTGTTTATTGCAGCATTATTTAATCACTAGTTACTGCCTATATCAAAATGCACAGAAGTGATTGCAAAAAAACATTTCTACACTTTCCAAACATCTAATGCAAACATTTAGTATTTATTGCCCTGTAAAATGCTTGTTCAAAAGAGGCCTATGACACAAAGTATGCAAAAGGCTATCGAGGTTACATAGTACATCTGTTAAACCAGTTTTCATCAGGGACTACACTGTCCTCCTACATGCAACATTACTAAAGATACAGCAGATTCAAAGATTTAGTCAAACTTCTCAACAATCATTTGCTTAATCCGTCAACTTTTTACCACTAAAGTCATTAGGATAAGTTCTGGGATAGGAAGAAAGTGTATAATGTGAATAGGCTGTATCGCAACATTGACAGTCCTGTGAAAATGTTAACTTTTGCTGTGTGGGATATTTAAGGGTCAAGGGATGGACTCAAACATGAAATATTAGAGAGAAGAAACAAGGTGCACGGAGAACCAGTTAAAGCAAGTAGCCTGAGAGTTAAAAAATATTTCAGGAAGAGGAGGAAACAATGAGCAAATGCAAATCATCTAGGGTGTGTCTGCATGCACCCCAGACTGTCCACATGGTTGACAGCTGCAGGTGCAATCTGCCTTGTGAGATTATGATATGGTGACAGTGACAAGCCTGACTCAAAATGGGAAAATTAGCAGCTGAAAACTGGTACAGAAAAGGTATTCAGGAACATTAACCACAAATTTCATAAATATAATTTTGGAATTATATCTTTAAATTAAATACAAGTGAATGGAGTCATGCAATTTGCTCTGTAGTCTGCCTGACAGTGGCCTGGTGATTTGATAGTAAATACAAGCAAAGTGCTGCAGAAAATAAGCAGGTCTAACAGGCTCTAAGAACACAGCTAACACTGAGTCGAATAGGAGTAGTGTTTGAAACTCAAGGAGGCTGGAAAAGTGATGAGTTTAATGTTATTTAAAAAAAGGGATGGGGGGGCGCAACAGGGCAGGACTTATACAGTTGATGGTAGGTCTCTAGGGAGTGCAGCCAGACAAAGAGACGTTGGGTGCAGGTGCGTAGTTCCTTGAGAATGGAGTAGCAGGTAGACAGGGTGGAGATGGCAGCGTTTGGCATGCTTGCCTTCATCACTCAGAATATCTCAAGTAGGGATGTCATATTGAGGGTGTACAGGACTAAGCTGAGGCCACTTTTAGAATACTAAATAGAATCCTGATTAGCTTTTTTAATGGAAAGATGTTATTATATTTGATTTGGCACAGAAAAGATTTACAAGGATGTTGCTGGGTCAGGAGGGTTTGAGTCATAAGGAGGGCTGAATAGGCTGGAGCTCCCCCCCCACCCCCCAGAGCACTGAAGGCTGAGGGATGACCTTAGAGGTTTATAAAATCATGAGGAGCGTGGATAGGGCGAACGGCCAAAGTTTTTTCCACAGGTTGGGAAGTCCAAAACTTAGAGGGTATGGATTTAAAATGGGGAGAGATTTGAAAAGGACCTGAGAGGCAACTTCTTCATGCAGAGTGGTGGGTGTACAGAATAAGCTACCAGAGGAATGGTTGGAGGTGGGTACAATTACAATATTTAGAAGGCATCTGGAAGGGTACATGAGTAGGAAGGGTCAAGAGGGATACAGATCAAACACTGGCAAATGGGATAAAGTCAAGTTGAGAAGTCTGGTCGGTGCAGGCGAGTTGGACCAAAAGGGTCTGTTTCCATGCTGTATGACTAAGTGGAATGAACAATAAAAGGTGCCTAGAACAAAAGGCAAAGAGTGCTAACATTAGTAAAAAAAACATATAGATATGATCAGATGCAGTTGAAATGTGTTAAATAACAGAATATGTGTAATCAAAGAAGTCAAAGTTCATGAGCTTAAATTTTTGAACTCAAAAAGTTCTGAAGGTTGTAGAGCTAAAATACATAAAGACATCAGTTCTAAAGCAAATTAACACTTTCTGAACATTTGCATGATTAATATTCAAATTTCCCTATCAACTTTTGATTCCAACTGACCAAAGCCAGGTCCTGTTCCAACTTAATAAACTTGATATATACTTGATTGGGTCTCGTCTCCTTTCTTGATCACTTTTAAGCCTGTTATGATCACTGTTCCCCAAATGCTGCCTTCTTCCCGAGAACGAGACCGAACACAACACAAACGCCATTAAGAAGGGAAGACCGCTTAGAAAAACCAAAGTAGCAGAAAAAGCTCAGCAGGTCTGGCAGCATGTGTGAAGAAGAAAAGAAAAGCAGAGTTAACACTTCGGGTCCGGTGACCCTTCCTCAGAGCCTCGAAAGGTCACTGGACCTGAAATGTTAACTGATTTTCTTCTTCACAGACACTGCCAGACCTGTTGAGCTTTTCCAGCAACCTTCTTAATGCCCCTGATTGACAGTACCTGCAGTTCTTTCAGTTATCTTATACTCTATGCCTCTATTAATAAAATCCAGGGTATTATACGCTTTACTAACTTTTCTTTCCACCTTCAATGACCTACGCACATGTGCACCCCGATCCCTCCACTCTTGCACTTCCTTAAGAATTATAACCCTTATATTGTTTCTCTGTGTATTTTTCCTACCAAAATGCATCACTCCACTCTTCTCCACATTCATCAGCCACCTGCCTGACCAGTCCACCAACTTGTTGTGGGATTTTTTTTTTGGGGGGGGCTGCAGGTGCAATCTTGTCATGGGGTGGCAGTCAATTGGAAGGTACTGATGAAAAATTGCAGATTGCTGCAGTCATAAGGCACTGAAACAGACCCTTCACTTCAACCAGTCCATGCCAAACATACTCCCAAACTATACTAGTCCCACCTGCTTGTTCATGGCCCATATCCTGCCAAACCCTTCCTATTTGTGTTCTTATCCAAATGTCTTTTAAAACAGTGTAACTGTGCCCACATTCACAGCTTCCTCAGGAAGTTCAGTCCACATGCAAACCACTCTGTAAAAACACGCCCTTCAGTCTTGAAATTCCCCATCCTAGGAAAAGACACCCATCTGTACCCATCAAGATTTTATAAACCTCTATACAGTTGCCTCTCAACTTTCAGGGGAAAAAGTGCCACTCCATCCAATCTTTCTTTATAACTCAAAACTGTCCATACCCAGCAACATTCTGGTAAATCTCCTTTGAACTTTCTCCAGCTTAATAATATCCTTCCTATAACTGGGCAATCAGAACTGGACACAGTACTCCGACAGACATCTCACCAATATCCCATACAACCTCAACATGACTTCCCAACACCTATATTCAAAGAACTGAGTAATGAAGGGAAGCATGCTAAACACTTTTTTGATCACACTATGTGTGACGCAAGCTAAGAATTATGCACCTGAACCCCTAGATCCTGCCCATTTGCTGTACCAAAACGCAATACTTCACATTTGTCCAGATTGGTCTAATGAGGAAAGGCTGAAAGACTTGAGGCTGTTTTCGTTAGAGAGAAGGTTAAGAGGTGACTCAATTGAGACATACAAGATGATCAGAGGATTAGATAGGATGGACAGTGACAGCCTTTTTCCTCGGATGGTGATGGCTAACATGAGGGGACAGTTTTTAAATTGAGGGGGTGATAGATATAGGACAGATGTCAGTTGTAGGTTCTTTCCTCAGTAGTAAGGGCGTGGAATGCCCGGCCTGCAACAGTAGTAGACTCGCCAACTTTTAAGGGCATTTAAATGGTCATTGGATAAACATATGGATGATAATGGAATAGTGTAGATTAGACGGGCTTCAGAGTGGTTTCACAGGTCGGCGCAACATCGAGGGCATAAAGGCCTGTACTGCGCTGTAATGTTCTATGAACTCTATCTGCCGTTTTTCAGCTAACTGAGCCATTTGATCAAGATCCCTTGGAAATTTTAGAAAACCTTCTTTAACTGTTTACGATGCCACCAATTTCAGTGTTGTCCACAAACATATTAACTTTGCCTTTTATGTAAATGATTTGGATGAGAATAAAGATGACAAAGGGAGGACCCAGAACCGATCCTTGTGGAACACTGTTTGGTGACAGGCTTCCAGTCCAAGAAACATCTTGCAAATGGCAATACTGCTGTTACTGTGACTCGGTCAAGGAGTGAATGTTTGAGGTGGTGGATTGACTATCAACTAAGCATTCTATTTTGTTCTGCCACAGCAAGTTGTTGCAGAGTAAATGCCTCTTGATGGCACTGTTAGGGACACCTTACATTCAATCACCAGTAAAAAGATGAATAAATTAGGAGCAGAGGCAAGTCAATTAGACTCTCCATCAAAATGAGGTGGTGTAATTGGCTACAGAGGATTTGTCCTACTGTTGTGGAGAGCATACACCCTGGGCAATTTTCTATGTGGCTTTTGATATATGTTATAGCTACTGAGCAACTTGGCCTCAGAGCACAGCTAGTTGTGGAACGCAAGTCTTCAGTAATGCAGCAGGCTCACATCAGGATCTATAGCCTTTGCTTCCCAGTGCCTTGAACATTCCTTGAAAAGTTTTGCAAAGGAAGGGATAAACAATGACAGCCATTTTAGCCTACAACAGTTTCGAACATTTGTAAACACTTGAAATGTCACAGCATACAAAGCCACAGGAGAAGTACTGGAACATGGGATAAGAACAAATGGATATTTGATTACTGGAGCAGACATGAGCCAAACGGTCTTTATCCCCCCCACCCATGTTCTATAAACTGAGTAATCTTGAAAACAATTAATTAGCATTTGGAAAGTATGGGCTAATAAATGAGAGCCAATACAGACTGGTCAAAGCCAAAAACTTTGTCTGACAAGCTTAATGTTCTTTCCTGCTTGGAGAGGATGAAGGTAGGTACGTGGTTAGTAATTGCCAATTCCCTTGAAGTTCCACATGTACAAAGTACCACACAATAGGCTTGTTAAAAAAAAACTTCCAGGGCTTAAAGGAACAATAGCGAAACGGTTTCAAAACCGGCAAAGGAATAGGAAGTAGTATGGTCTCAAAGACAAAAATTCCAGACACTTTCAAACTTTGATGACATGAAACTCGAAATTATGGTAAGGACAGTAACAGGCTTTTGGAGAATTGATTGGCTGAATTTTCAATGGGGTGGAAAAACTGAGACCAGAGATGAGTGAAACACAAATGTAGGGCAGGTTGTGAATGCTGTTTTAAATACTGGGAATGATGAACCTCAGTTACATGAAGTGGTTAGAGAAACTGGGATGTTCTCCTCAAGGCAGAGAAATTTAAAAGTAAATGTGCCAAAACCATTCATGAATTTGAAGAGTAACAGGAACATGGTTTCAGGGGAGGAGGTCAGGAACCAATACAGACTGTATTAAAGGATACTAACAAAGAATCAGAGGAAAGTGCAGGATTCCTGTATTTGAAGAAAATAAATTTATAGAATTTGGGCTAAGAACAGGAGAATGGAACTAAATTGATATCTCTACAATAAAAAAATCTCCGGCAGAGACACAATGGGCCAAACTGCTACCTCTGTGTCGTATTATTCCATGATTGTATAAAAACTCATCTAATACACAAGCTACAAGATTTTATGCATTTGACAATGAATTTGTCACACCACAAAATAATACAAAGTGCCACATGATTTCTACGTCAACATTCTATGACAGTTTAAGATAAAAATTGAGAATGTCTGGAAAAATCAAATACTACGGAAAATAAATGAAAAGAAATTAAGCAATGAACAAAGCAGGTACCAATTTTTGAAACAAGTTGTTCTGAAACTGCCCAACATCTAACTGCAGGGCAAATGTATCTTGAGAATTACTTCTTTGACTTACCAGTTACAAGTGCAAGTCGTTCTATTCCAGAAAAGTCAGCATGTTCAATAGCCATAACACCTGCCGCACCAAACAACTGTTCAGGGTAATTATAAATGAGCTGCCTGAAACAAAAATTGAAGGGTATTCACAAACAGTTGCAATAAACTAAAAAGAAAGTCAGCTCATTTATCTAAAACTTTTGAAATATAACAACTCTGAGATTTCAGTACTACCTATTGATAAAACAATTAATTCCATGTTTCAGAATGCGATCCACCTTTTCTTTCATTTTTTCCTTTTCAGCCAGTTCAATTTCTGCAACTTTTGCAGTAGAATCTACCCGCACTCGGGAACCAAATATCTGTCAAAAGATAAATCCAGTCAAAAGTAATTAAGGAATTCTAATTATGGCACAGAGCAAAGACCAGTAAAATTACTTAAGGGTGACAGAAAATGAACATCCAAACAATCCATACTCACCTTAATTTTATCTGTATCCATACTAGTGTTTGCTATCAGAATTTTTGCATTTTCCATTCTTTTGGGTTGGTTAACTCCAATTTTCTTATCCAAAAGAAAGCCTGCAAACAAATGTACATACTTCTTACAAGATTTAGACAATCTTGACAATAATTTATATTGTTATTCTAAGAACTACACTCTCCGTAGAACACCATTACTATTTATCCCCCAAAAAGTCATTTATAATCATACTGTAAAAATTTATAGCAAGGTGACAAAATGTATTCCATCAATTATCACAAGTGAGCACAATGAAAACAGTTATACTGATGACATATTTAATGCCAGGTTTAAAAATAAAAAAAAATTGTGCAAATCATTTCCCTCATTTGTGTAACACAGCAATAAACAGTCAGCTATAAAATACTGTAAACATAATATACACCACTGAGTGCCTTTAAACCATACCAGACAGATTCCAAACTCTGGTAACAAGAAAGCCAATAATGGATGGTAAAGAAAGATAGGAGACAACTTTGTGGAAATCCACAAAATGTATCCAAGATATTATATAATCTGTGGTTGAGAGTGAATCATTTCGAAGTGAATTGTGTCTGGATTGTAGCAACAGGCATTTCAAATGACAATGGTTTAATTCTTTTTCAAATTCATCACCCAAACTCTACCTACATTATCTTGATGTAACATTTTCTAATGAATTAGGAGATAAAAGTTACCTTCATCCAGGTAGGAATCAACTAAGCTCCCTCCAAGTTTCTTTATCACCTGAATAGCTTCAAGATTACCAGAGCCTTTCAGTCTGACCACAGCTTCCACAGCCAGACGAGAAAAATGATCTTTATAATGAGTAAGCAGTTTGGAAGAGAGTGTGGTTCTGGCAATATTCATCAAGTCTTGATAGAATTTAGTTTCATCATCCCTGACAATTAAAAAGAGTCACAAACATGACAATCACAAGAAAACACAATAACATAAGTACTCTAATTTATTTCTGCAACCTCATTTCAATTCTTTCAACTACATAATTATGCAGAATGATCTAAAAGCCCACAATTAAGATCGTGATTCATGAAGTAAATAGAAAACATTTACATTGGTTGTTAAGTGACAACATTTCTAAGCATGAAATACAAAGACTAGTGACAAGATATATGACAAGTAACATTCACCCCACCAAATAATAGTCATGCTTGTGAATTAACAGTGTGCTAATTTGAAAGATCAGAGTTACTGAAACACTAGACTTAATTTTGCAATCTTGCACAAAGATGACACAAAGCTGGGTGGCAGAGTGAAATGTGAGGAAGATGTTATGAGAATACAGAGTGACTTGGACAGGCTAGGTGAGTGGACGGATGCATGGCAGATGCAGTTTAATGTGGATAAATGTATGGTTATCCACTTTGGTGGCAAGAACAGGAAGGCAGATTACTATCTCAATGGAGTCAAGTTAGGTAAAGGGGAAGTTCAACGAGATTTGGGTGCTCTTGTACATCAGTCAATGAAAGCAAGCATGCAGGTACAGCAGGCAGTGAAGAAAGCTAGCGGCATGCTGGCCTTCATAAGGAGCAGAGAGGTCCTTCTGCAGCTGTACAGGGCTCTGGTGAGACCGCACCTAGAGTATTTGGTCTCCAAATTTGAGGAAGGACATTCTGGCTATTGAGGGAGTGCAGCGTAGGTTCACAAGGTCAATTCCCAGAATGGCAGGACTATCATATGTTCAAAGATCGGAGCGACTGGGCTTGTATACGCTTGAGTTTAGAAGGATGAGAGGGGATCTGATTGAGACGTATAGATTATTAAGGGATTGGGCAATCTGGAGGCAAGAAGTATGTTTCCGGTGATGGGGGAGTCCAGAACCAGGGGACACAGTTTAAAAATAAGAGCTAGGCCATTTAGAACAGAGTTGAGGAGAAGCTTCTTCACCCAGAGAGTGGTGGATATATGGAATGCTCTGCCCGAGAAGGCAGTGGAGGCCAAGTCTCTGGATAGTTTCAAGAAAGAGATAGATAGAGCTCTTAAAGATAGTGGAATCAAGGGTTATGGGGATAAGGCAGGAACAGGATATTGATTGTGGATGATCAGCCATGAACATAATGAATGGTGGTGCTGGCTCGAAGGGCCGAATGGTCTACTCCTGCACCGATTGTCTATTTGAATTATAATAAAGAAGAATTAAGGTAGACACATTTTCTAAAAATACAATCTTGAGGTTGCCGCTGTTTTCCCTCTATGTGAGATTGGCAAACAGAACCACAGACTATAAATTAGAGTTATTCCATGGTGATAAAAATCTTACTTTTTTAAATATAGAAAATCTGAACTAGCTGAGATTTCTCTTGGCATCACTATACATACGAAATCACATACGTAGTTCAACACTGAAAATTTGGGTCCAGATTACTTAACTTTACACTAAGCATTTTTAAAATACATTATTTTGGATCTGGTATATTAAGACTCAATTAGTGATCAATGGATTTCCAACACTTCAGAACTGAAAATTTGTCAAAGGTGTAAATTTTTTTTTTTTTTTGCTTTTAACATTCAGCAATGCTTTGAATCAGAAGCAAGCTTTGTGCAATTTAATAAGGAAGGTCCCTTTCCTTTGATACCTTTTAATAATGAACACAATATAAAATACCTCACCCATGATCCACTGCAGCTTTTTTCAAAGCATCCCTTGCTGCTTGGGTTGCTTTCCTCCAGCCGGCAATGATTGTCTGAGGATGAAGCTTTTTAGCAATAAGTAATTCTGCTTCCTAAGGGGAAAGAAATAGCCATAAAAATCAATAGTGTCTCAAAACAAAATTAATTTCATATCAATTTTTATTGACAGCTAATCAAGCATATTAATATGACATTCTCAATGCAGTAACTGATTGGATTATTTGTTTGGAAGCAGAAAATGATTCAGAAAGTGAACAATCCATTAATTAAAGGCTTAAGACAGACTGGAACATGAGCTAACATTCAAAAGGAATTAAAACAAAATTTATAAAAGTGTCCCTTTGCAGTAAGGATGTGATTGTACATGACTTCTTTTAAAAAAAAGGATACGAGCAGATGTCCAAACAATATAGAAATTGAGCTTTGTCTGTAAATTCAACACAACCAAAACATTATATTGGTGCATTAATCAGATTCACATTGCAACAATGGTTCACTCTTAACGTTTCTAAAATTGATAAGACACAATGTGGAGACAAATGTGAATTATGAGAAAGACTCTAGCAGCAGCATCTTGTACGTCCTCTTGTGGCATACGTAGAATTGCATCTGTAGATTAGCGCAAGGCTCTCCAACGTTCCTTTTCGTTGGCTTAAGTAAATGTACTCAGTTACTATAACCATTACAAATAAATTAAAGATTTACATTAAGGATACTTAATCGAAAGTAAATTATATACCAAATGCAATTTGACATTTCTTAAATGCCTTCCTATTCTAATGAAATTGTACATTACTCTAGTTACACCCACACAAATCCAACAATCTACTAGTGTCAACAAAAATAAATTTCATTTCTTTCAGCCCAGTCGCAATTTTATTGAAAATTGTTTCTCGCTAAATGAGTATAACCGAGATCATCAGCACACCCCAAGCTGTTTCAAAGCCAAACTAGAAAGTGGGCTCTAAAAATAACAATACAAATTACCATTAGTATAATCTTATTGGTCTCTGAACAAACGTTAGCTCACGCACCAGAATGCTGAGTTCTTCAGTCTTGTACATTCAAGTGAACTGAGAGAAACTCAGAAAAATGATAGCTCGTACAATGCAATATTTCCTTTATTCTGCATATATTATTTCGCTCACTGCTTGAAAGTGGGGTCACAGCACCACTATCAAGCCATACCTGATAACTTAAAACTCCATCATCTTTCTCAAGTTCATGTTTCCCAGCAGCTTTTGACTTATGATCATGTGATCACTGCCTCCTTCTAATCAAGACCACTAACATCAAAACTGCCTGACAGCAGAAACTCCAAATTTTTTTTTGTTTCTAACCATGTTCCTAAGCCTCCATCATGCCTTCGAGTCACATTAACCAATCAAAAAACCTGGAGCTTCAAGACCACCTGCACTTCAACTGCTGTCAAGTGAACAACACACTTGACTTTGCAGTGTCCGGCTCTCCTTCTGGCTTTTCCATCCTTTTATAGATACTACACAATCACATCCTAATTCATTTGGAAGGATCCACGAAATCCCCCCGACTGCTTGCTCCATCAATGCCCTATTATCCCAGTTTCTCACAGAAACTCCTCTCTGGCAAAATCTGCTTCTCCCAGATCTGGTACACAATCATTTTTCTCCACAAAAAAATGTATTCTAAAATCTACCATGCTTCCCAACTACCAACGTCAGACCTCCCCCTCTCCTCCAAACTATGAAAAGAAACAGTATCGACATATACACATCATATATAAATTATCCTTTATTGCTTCTTATCGGAGACCCTCTTAACATGGTTTGTGCAGAGCACAGGTCCTTCCTATCCACTATTATTTCCCTCCCATCTGTAAAATCCTGCAAAGAGTATCAACTGCAAAGTGTTTCCTTTTACTATTCAATAAAATCTATTTAAAATTTCATGCTTCCATGCAAAGAAACACTATCCTTGCAATTCGGAAAATGTAGCAACTCAGACAACAAAATTTGAAATAACCCATTATCTACTCAATGTTTCTGTATTTTATTCTGGTTGATAAAAACTGATTTTTATAATTGAAAATTAATTTCCTTAACTCCTCACTTTACAGCCAAGATAACAAGCAGGCAAGTACAATACAATCAACTGTTGTAAGAACACAAAAATATTATTCTCTTTTGACATATCCCTGCAATTAATTGAAAACATTTCACTTACTCTCAAGAGTTCAGCAGCTAACACTGTCACAGATGTAGTACCATCTCCAACCTCTTCATCTTGTACCTTGGACAGCTCTGTGAGTAAGAAATCAGTCAAACCATCACCATTACTAACTCTCCAGACAGCAATATTATTCAGCCAAGATAATAATTGCTCTTTCTTCCTACCAATTTTACCAAAATTGCAAAACTGCCAAGCTCCAACATAAAAAGGTCCACACTAAATAACCAAAGAGAATGTTATGTTAAATTAACTTATGTAAATTTAAACACAGCATGCCAGTGTTGCCTTCAGAAATAAATAAACATAATATATATCTTATTCACCTGTCACTGAGGTTAACTGCCATGGGTGCACGCTCAAATACATTGTACCTTTGGGGAGAATTTCCAGCAAAAGTTCATCCAAAACCTTCAAGTTCATCCACTCGGTTTGAAGTGTGTGTACGTCAGTATATTAGAAAGCAACAGCATAAAGCCTAGGTCAAAGAAATCTTCAACAGCCTAATTCATAGCTCTACTCAGCGGCAAATTAAGTTGATGGCCAACAGAACAGATGCATTATTTAAAAAGTCCTTTCCTATTCTAATTTGACTCCAAATATAAAATTTCAAGGTTTACTTAAATTCCATCCACACATCTGATCATTTGTTAACTTACCAACCAAAATTCTAGCTGCTGGGTTATCAACACCTATAGCTTTAAGGATTGTTGCTCCATCATTGGTCACTGTCACAGAGGACTCTCTTCCACCACTCAGCAATATCTTGTCCTAGAACAGAAAAATTAATTCCTTTGGAGTGGAATAGAAATCACTTAACTCTTACAGTGTGCAAACAGGCCTTTCGGCCCAACAAGTCTACACCGACCCTTCGAGCACCCCACCCAGGCCCAGCCTCTATAACCCACCTAATCTACACATTGTAGGCAATTTAGCATAGCCAATCCACCAAGCCTGCACATCTTTAGACTGTGGGAGGAAACTCACACAGACATGAGGAGAACGTGCAAACTCCACACAGACAGCTGTCCGAGCCTGGAATTGAACCTGGGTCCCTGGTGTTGTGGGGCAGCAGTGCTAACCACTGAGCCACTGTGCCACCAGTTTCAGAATAAATATTATCTTAACTACGAAGCACCCACCAAAACATTCTTTCATATAAATCTCCAATGATAAAATTAAAACAACAAGGTAAATTAGATAGCCTATTATCTCATTTAAAGTGTAGATTACTCAATTTACATTCAAGTTTACAATGTTGGAAAGTGTGAATTTTGCTACTTACCATGCCTTTTGGACCCAATGTACTTTTAACCAAATCTCCAACTGCAATGGCACCAATAAAAGATGACTGAAACAAATCAAACACGTGTTGAAAATATATTGTCCGATGCAAACCTTTAATTATACTTGGCTACGTTAAAAGGAAAAATATTCATAGTTTGAGTTCCAGTGATCAATTCCATTCTAGATCTTATCCACTTTCCAACACACCACAATAAAATGCATGTGATTGTCAAGTAAATTCAGATCTCAGTGAAAATTGGAGGATTTTCTTAAAGTAAACGACTAAGTTTTTTTGATACATCATGGTGGGGTACCATGAACTAAACAAACCTCCCTGGACCAACTGCCCCCTGGGTGACCTGAACAATAATTCCCCAAGTTGCGCACATGCACAATTACGTTGAGATTGTGAAGGCATGAAAAAGACTTCTCATAAGCTACTCCCTTCAAAGTACCGTACATTTGAGGCTGTGTAAAAATGGAAAAAAAGGTATTAAATGCCAAACTGAACAAAGTGAAGCAAAGAAAATTTAAAGGGACCATTGCTTCAAAATGTCATCAAGGACTGAAAAAAGTTGAAGCGCACAGAGATCAGCCACCTACAATAATGAAAATAAATACAAACCTTCAATTAAATCAGACAATGCTGATAAAGTTATTCACAAGAAAGAAAAATATGAATTAATTTTGAACCCCTACTGATATTTTCAGCTAACTACATCAGCCCGCTGATGCTACAATTTTGGTTTTAAACATTTTCTAGATGCATTATTCCAAAATGTCAATATGAACATTGAAAGGCTATTAATTTAAGCATTATTACCAGACGGGCTGTCTCAGCTTTTTCTTCATCGGCACCAGCTTTGAAGATGTTCACAGGGGCAAATGAAAGGGAAGCCTAACAAAATAATTAAACTTCAAATTAATATTGCAAATTTCAAATGAATAAAACCAGTACTTTCAAATTAGTAAATTACCATAGCCAAAGCATTTAAAAAAATTTTCAAATACAGAGCACTATCTTAAGTTGAAAAGTTGAACCATCTTTATTTGCACTAGAACTACTGTATTTGCTTGAACAACAAAAATTTGACATGCATGCACTTGATTGAAGTGCGGGAATTTGAGGACTTCCAAATACTTAAGCTACAGGGCTCAACGGAACATAACTGGACAACTCTAGTCATAACAGCACAGCAACTTCACTAAGTTAGTAAAAACACAAAAAATAAAAAGTAATTTCATTATCTGCTTTCCATCATGAGGTCAAACTCTCATCTCAGCTTTTATTACCCTAAATTTTCTTTGAGCTGGGTGCTCATCCATAACTTGGCAACCCATTTCTTAACTTAGAACAAATACAGATCAGCGATAGATGTTACAAGTCCATAATAACACACACTTAATCTGTATGTTCAATTCTCTTAATCCTTCATTCTCCCCTCTCTTAGCAACCACCTCAAGCCTCCTGATATAAAAAAGGACATAACTGCATTAGAAGCAGTTCAGAGAAGGTTCATGGCACTCATTGCTGGGACAAAGGGCTTATTTTGTGAAGAAAGGTTGAATAGGTTGTACTTATAACCACTGGAGTTTAGAGGAACGCGTGGCATCTTAATGATAAACAAGATCCATACAAGTAAGAGGAAGTATATAAAAAAAAGTTAAGGCCACAATCAAATCAGCTACAAAGATACCACAGGCTTAAGAGATCAATGACTTAGTCAAGCTCCAAATTTGTAAGTTCATAACCCTCAGAGAACTCAAATTATTCAAATTTTGGCCTCCTGTACATTTCCTTCAGCTCATCACTGAGCCATATCCATCAACTGTTTCTGCTCTATACTAGCCAAGCCTCTTCCCCTCCTTCTAGATTTAATTTTAATTTTTTTTGGGTATGAACTTTTAAAAATGAATCAACTTTCTCTAGATTCTGCAAAATTAGCCACCTTGTAACCTCTCCTCAGTCTCCTGGCCCAAAAAAAAAGTCTTTCTTTCTTTCTGCGCTCTGTATACTACAATCTCATATTTCCTGCAGCATAGGGGTCAGAACGACATGCTGCCAGGTCTGAGGAAGAGTCACCAACCCAAAACGTTAACTCCGTTTTTTCCTTCAGTTGCTGCCAGACCTGCTGGGCTTTTCCAGAATAATGAGAGATAATGGGAACTGCAGATGCTGGAGAATTCCAAGATAATAAAATGTGAGGCTGGATGAACACAGCAGGCCAAGCAGCATCTCAGGAGCACAAAAGCTGATGTTTCGGGCCTAGACCCTTCATCAGAGAGGGGGATGGGGAGAGGGAACTGGAATAAATAAGGAGAGAGGGGGAGGCGGACCGAAGATGGAGAGTAAAGAAGATAGGTGGAGAGAGTATAGGTGGGGAGGTAGGGAGGGGACAGGTCAAGGAGGTGGGATGAGGCTAGTAGGTAGCTGGGGGTGCGGCTTGGGGTGGGAGGAAGGGATGGGTGAGAGGAAGAACCGGTTAGGGAGGCAGAGACAGGTTGGACTGGTTTTGGGATGCGGTGGGTTAAGAGCTGGGCTGGTTGTGTGGTGCAGTGGGGGGAGGGGACAAACTGGGCTGGTTTAGGGATGCAGTAGGGGAAGGGGAGATTTTGAAACTGGTGAAGTCCACATTGATACCATTAGGCTGCAGGGTTTCCAGGCGGATTATGAGTTGCTGTTCCTGCAACCTTTGGGTGGCATCATTGTGCACTGCAGGAGTCCCATGATGGACATGTCATCAAGAGAATGGGAGGGGGAGTGGAAATGGTTTGCGACTGGGAGGTGCAGTTGTTTGTTGCGAACTGAGCGGGGGTGTTCTGCAAAGCGGTCTCCAAGCCTCCGCTTGGTTTCCCCAATGTAGAGGAAGCCGCACCGGGTACAATGGATGCAGTATACCACATTGGCAGATGTGCAGGTGAACGTCTGCTTAATGTGGAATGTCATCTTGGGGCCTGGGATAGGGGTGAGGGAGGAGGTGTGGGGGCAAGTGTAGCATTTCCTGCGGTTGCAGGGGAAGGTGCCGGGTGTGGTGGGGTTGGAGGGCAGTGTGGAGCGAACAAGAGAGTCACGGAGAGTGTGGTCTCTCCGGAAGGCAGACAGGGGTGGGGATGGAAAAATGTCTTGGGTGGTGGGGGCGGATTGTAAATGGCGAAAGTGTCGGAGGATGATGCGTTGTATCGGAGGTTGGTGGGGTGGTGTGTGAGAACGAGGGAGATCCTCTTTGGGCGGTTGTGAGGGATGTGTTGCGGGAAATACGGGAGACGCGGTCAAGGGCGTTCTCGATCACTGTGGGGGGAAAGTTGCGGTCCTTAAAGAACTTGGCTTTTCCAGAAACTTTGTTTTTGTTCCTGATTTACAGCATCTGTAGTAGTTTTGGTTTTTATTATACTGTAAGTGTACCATTTAATACAATACTGACATAACCTTAGATTTAAGGTGGAGCATGAACATGGGATGGTTGGACTTTCGTTTGTGTGCTGTATACCCCAAGTCAACTTCCCACCTCTTACATTGCATGGCCCTGCTAATCCTCTATTCCATGCCTCAACAGCCTTATCCACCTGAGGTAGGAGACTTGGGTTGTTGGCAACGATAAAAATGCAAGAGGCAGTTGTTGTCGAATGAAGGGTCCAGGCCTAAAATGTCAGCTTTCCTGCTCGGCCTGTGTTCTTCCAGCTCTATACCTTGTTATCTCAATTTGTTCACGTTGTCAAGATAACAAAGTGTGAAGCTGGATGAACACAGCAGGCCCAGCAGCATTTCAGGAGCACAAAAGCTGTTTCGGGCCTACACCCCTCTCTGATGAAGGGTCTAGGCCCGAAACGTCAGCTTTTGTGCTCCTGAGATGCTGCTGGGCCTGCTGTGTTCATCCAGCCTCACATTTTATTATCTTGGATTCTCCAGCATCTGCAGTTCCCATTATCTCTCGTTCACATTTTCGTAGGATTTGGGCGGAGGGGGCAGGCTACGCCTGCGCACACTTCGACAATGAAGCCCCGCCCTCAGGAGTGCTGGAACTTTCGGCGGCGCCGCTTTTATCCGCTATTTTGAGGCAGCGGGACATCGGTAACACTCCGCCGGATAAGAGGTCGGTGTGAAGGGGGGGGGGGGTCTGGGGGTTTTGTCGGACGCAGAGTCTGTGTTTTCAAATTTATTTGTCCCCGATCAGAGCCGATTCCGGTGCTGTCAGCCTGAAGCCTCTTCCCAATCTGCCCTGCCCAGCCACACACAAAACAAAGATTCCATCCCATCGGTGGATAGGTGCTGAGGGTAGGGTCTGGGGAGAAGAAACCGCTGCCCAGCCCAGGGGGTGGGGGAGGCGATCGGCCCCGGCATCGTGAATATTCGCAACACGTGCCCGACTGAGACGGAAAACGAGAAGATTGAGGATTCAACTTCAACATACACACAGACACCACCCCGCCCCCCGGTTACCCAGCTTTTCGGATACCGAGGGAAGGGAAGCGACTCTCGCTCGGTGTGGGGACACGGCGAATACTCAGCCCGCAGACACCTACCATCTCGGGAGCTCGAGAGTCGCCGTCCGCTCAGCTTCGACCCAACCGCCGGAAGCCGCGACCTCCCTGAACCCGGAAGTTGGCCGCGCCTCCAGAGCCCGGATCGACGACCCCGCTTCTTGGTGGCGGGATCAACAGCGCGCAGACTCAATGGATCATTATCCTAGATAATAAAATGTGAGGCTGGATGAACACAGCAGGCCAAGCAGCATCTCAGGAGCATGCTCCTGAGATGCTGCTTGGCCTGCTGTGTTCATCCAGCCTCACATTTTATTATCTTGGAATCTCCAGCATCTGCAGTCCCCATTATCTCGGATCATTATCCTACCCGGCCCCCGGGAACAGAACAGAAACTTAATGTCACGTGAAAAATACAATGAATAGTTTTATAAGTCGTCCCACCACAGCACCTACAATGACAGATGTTACACAAGTAAAATTAGGACGAAGTTCGTCACAGTTTAGTTAATGGTTCCAGTTAACGCTACCCCGTGCACCACACAACCAGCCCAGCTCTTCCCCTCCACCCACTGCATCCCAAAACCAGTCCAACCTGTCTCTGCCTCCCTAACCGGTTCTTCCTCTCACCCATCCCTTCCTCCCACCCCAAGCCGCACCTCCATCTCCTACCTACTAACCTCATCCCACCTCCTTGACCTGTCCCCTCCCTACCTATACTCTCTCTCCACCTATCTTCTTTACTCTCCTTCGGTCCGCCTCCCCCTCCCTATTTATTCCAGAACCCTCACCCCATCCCCCTCTCTGATGAAGGGTCTAGGCGCGAAATGTCAGCTTTTGTGCTCCTGAGATGCTGCTGGGCCTGCTGCGTTCATCCAGCCTCACATTTTATTATCTCGGATTCTCCAGCATCTGCAGTTTCCATTATCACCCGTGCATCATCTACCGCCTACCCACACAATTCAAAAAACTCAATTCAAAAGAAAAGCCCAAACTCATGGATCATGTCACGTGTTTGTTGAAGTTAAAGTTCCCGCTACGTTCATGGTGCAACAGAACTAATCCAACAGATTAAAAAAAAGTTATCAGCTGAATCATCAGATACCAATATCAAATGCCTGGGCCAACTAAAGATTCATGCATAATTAACTGTCAGTGCCCACTCTGCCACTTAATGTGGCCTCAAATCCCATATAGTTGCAGATTTTGGTGAAGTGTTGCTAAAAACAAAATCTTTGTACATCTAGTTTATCTCCCAACATTCTCCTTGATCTAATTATTCTAAAGCCAGTCTAGATGACTCTTCATTAGAGCTAAAGGGAACTGGGGAAGGGGCAACTTTTTTGCAATAGTTGGGTGGGCAGGGTCAGAAGTGTTGGGGGAGAAAGGATGTTGATGGTTCAGATGAAGTGATGGAAATGCAAGAAAGGAAGAACAATGTTGTGTTTAACTGCCAGACATTTTCACATTCTGATTACTTTTTCACTTTGCTCCCAGCTGACATTAGCAGTTCTTATAAAGTGCATGACATGTCCTTGGATTCCAGCAAAAAGTTTTTTCTTGTAGTCACTTATGGTGCATCAGGACATCCAATTCTGACATTATTTGACCTGGCAGCCCATCAATGCTAGTTAAGTGGCATTCTGACCAAATTTAGCAGCAGGAGGAGGGGAAAAAAGGAAGATAAAATGACAAAAAGAAATTATGTGGAGGGTTTGAAACTCATTACTTACGATTTACAGAAAGCTGGAGTAGTCCATCACTCATCTACCTGGGTTGGAGTGATTGCCAAAACCCTGAGATGAAAGATCACACCATTCTATCCAATTTCATCTCAGCTACCTGCCAGGTCTTTGATTTTAATTTTGTTAAATGTATCCCTACCTTTTTCCACAATACCATCACAAAACCAGTTTTACTAAGAGAATACCAATGAATCCGTATCCATTATGCTTCCTTTTTGTGGGGTCTCAGGGCCAAGGTGCAGGATTTAATCTTTCCAAAGGCCTTGAACACACTTTTAATGTCATCTTCTGACAGACTCAGGCGAACTGACTTGACATAAACTCTCTTAAATGCCCTTACTTCCTCTGCAAGATTGGCAGTGATTGGTTCAGCTTGTGCTATGCTACTCTGCCTGCCAACCTTAATGTTTCTGGATGTTGATGCAGTGGATTAATTAGGTTATTAGCCACCCTGCCCCCCACCTGGGAGGTGTGTCAGTTATGTTATTTACTGCTCCATCCCCACTAGACCATTGCCTCCCCCCAACTCCATCAGAGGTGCACTAGTTAGTTAGGGTACACCCCCACTCCTCACGGTGGAGTTGTTCGAGTGGTGCAAACAAGAACAGAAATTGGAGAAACTCAGGTCTGGCAGTGTCTGTGGGGGGTAATTAGAGTTAGTGTTTCAAGTCCAGCCCAATTTTATTTTTGGGTGGAGGGGGTCACTGGACTTGAAACATTTACTCCATTTTCTTTCTACAGATGCTGTCAGACCTGCTGAGTTTCTCCAGCTTTTTCTGTTTTTGTTTGTTTCAAATCTTCAGCACCCACAATTGTTTTCTTACATCATTAAGATGGTTATTGGTGAGGTACCCTTCCCTTTCCTAGGGTCGTCAGTGGGTTACATAGTTAGTTAGACAGGTACCCTGTTGAGGTGGTGGGTTACTGAATTAGCTAGGTATCCTCCAGCAAGCCTAGCTGCAGAGGTGGGTTAGCTAGTCAGTTAGGTACCATTCATCCCCCTTCCTTGGGTTGAGGCAGTGGGTTATGTCGTTCAGATTTGCTTGCCATGTGTCCTAGCTTGGCAATGATGGCTTTAGTCAGTCTCCACTATATTGCCTCCCTCTTTGCTCTTGAGAGGCAGCTTTCCACAATAGGAATAAATGTGAATAAAGTGTCTGGGAGACTGTTGTTATTCAGCACAAAAAAAGTTTATTAATCATACACCGTTAAGTACAATGCTCATTTTGCAAGATGCAGCTTATTCCACAGGGAATTTCCAAGAGCCAGTAAACACTAAAGCTCTGGGCAGCTGCCAAATACATAAACCATGATTTGTTTAAAAAAAATTTGGTTTTACTTCAAAACTAGAGGACTGATGTAAACCCAGTAATGTGTTGCAGTTACAAATGTTTGTAAAATCATCAATCTCATGCTACAAAAAGTATTGGCACTTCTGACATTTGACAACCTCAGGCACAAAATATATGGGCATTCCTTAAAACCAACAATTTTGGCAAACCTGAAATGCAAACAATATAATATGGTAACTTCTAACTAATTCTTTGTTTGAGTACATCTCATACTCAGTTATGACAAAGAGCATTGCAAGAAAACATGGAATGTTTGCAACTCAAACACCAAAGGGGCTAAAATATATATATAGAAAAATGTACAACAAAGTTAAGTATTGATGTGCGCCACTCTGAGCTTTGTACTATTTTGTGTCCTATGTAAAAATAATTTTAAACTATTTTACTACTTTTATACAATCACTACATTTATGCAAGACTATCATTTTATAATGCTTGTTAGAAAAATTTACAGTATTGTACAATACAAAAATAGCCAAGCAACATTAAATGTAAGTTTTCATCCTTTAGTGTACTTTATAGTCTAGGAATGGAGGGTCTCTGTTTCTTCTTTGCAATTATTAAATGGCACCATCACTGACTAAAGGTTTAATATGATAATTTATAATCATGTCAAAAGTATTCTAATTTTCAGTCGGACAAAATCGCAATTTCATTTTCAGAATGTGATTCCATTCAACAAATTAGACCTGAACGAAACTGGTAAAAGAAAGTGAACTATTTGAAGCAAAAAGAGCAGCATTGATAGCAAGGTATTTTGAACATGATGGCTACAAGGCGCAAACATGATGTTTAAATCTTGTTCAAAAACATCCTTTGAAACTAAGGATATGCTGCATGATACATCCTCAGCAATGTTATATTACTGCTTGGTCAAAGTGATTAATGCACATTTATACATAGATTCTGGTGGCAAAATCAAGTTGTATACCAGCATCAGTTAAGTCTAATGAGACACATAGCAATCTCAATAGAAACTGCAGAAAATAAATTTAGTTAGGTATGCCATTTGCCTGCAAAGAATACACATACCGTATAAAAGATCTGTAAGATTGCTGGAAAAGCCCACAAAGTAGTAGACCTAAATATCTGCATTCATGTCACGTTCATGGGAGTGGCATTTAATTCCAATACTGCTGGAAAGAATTAGTACTGTAAGTTATCCAGTTCTAAAACCTAAGTTTAAACTGTAGAATGATAAGTCGAAAAGGGTGTTCTTATGGAGTTCCTGCTCTGCATGAATTCCCTTTAAACTGGTATAGCATGTAAGGCTCAAAATACAATATTCCTATAACTTTTCCTTAATTAAGTCTATTAATTTGTCAAATTTTAGAAGAGAGAACTCGGTCTGTCTCTTTATTTAACAAAGGTGCAACTGAACAAAATAGTGCTTCCTTGGCTCACATTGGCAGGTCAGTACTATTATGCCTTGTTTTTCTTGCAGTTCCATCATCTCTTGGCAGTGCTTTCTGTAAGTTTGACATGGCAGCAGTCTTTTCTATGTCTATCATAGCATATAATTCTGTTCGCCTGGTTGGAGTCTGTGGAAGTGGAGTAGTGGGTGTTTTTGGAGTTTGTGGATTATCTGAATCACTACCACCTTCCAAGTCAACTTGGATGTAGTTCAGCTGCCTACGTTCAAGACTTGGTCGTCTTAAATCAAAATTAAAAACACTTGGAGAACAATCCAGTTGTCGTAAAAAATCAACCTTGTGTATGTTAGGCTGAACAGTTACATTCTCTGTATTGACATAGTTGTGCATTTGATCAAGATTAGTGTGATAACCGTTTTGAGAAGGTGTCTTTGGTCCCAAACTATCTTCTTCATCTCTGCTTAGTTTCCGTACTTCCCACACTGGAGGCAAAGAAGGCAAGTTTTCATAATTCAAGAGTGCAGTCCTTCTCTGAGCAGAATTGTTTATATTCTGAGCATCTGTACCATGATTTGACGTCAGTCTACTCCGCCTGCCTCCTGAGGCATTGGAGATTGACAGGCCATTAAGATTTTCAAACCCTAGTTTATTAGTAGACGGTGCTTCTTTGCGCTCATCACTGTCGTATCCAGTGTCCCAATCAGTACAATTTGTGCCACTGCCACTTGTCTGTTCACTTTGAAGGGCTTCCTGTCTCTCCTTTTCCATTTGTTGCATTTGGACAGGAGTTGGTCCCAAAACAAACTTAACCCCTTCGGGTTCAAAGGCAACGTGTGGGTTCCTCTCTTCCACTGAACAACAATGATCTCCTGGTTCTCTGTTGACATCACCATTTAAGGGCTGGAGTTCCACTGATGTTTGCACAGTGGATCTGTTTTTCAGTTCTTCATGTACACCAGAGGTATTGACGTATGTATGGACCTGTGGATAGATGAAACACAAAGACGTAAGGAATCATGTTGAAAAAATCATATTAAAAGTATGAACCCTACCCAGAGAAAAAACACATCAAAATTAGCGCAATAATGTCTTCATACTCAAGTACAACTCATCCCGGGGTTACGAATGGGTTCTGTTCTTGTCATTGTGCGCAATTTGGAACACAATACAGTAGAGTATAAAATAGCTGTTTGTAAGTATGAGCAAACACTCACATGTGGGATCTTTAAAATTAATGTTAATCCACCCCGTATGTGATCTTGATCATAAGCACTGGCATTCGTACGTCGAATGTTCATAAGTCGTGGTCTGCCTGTAAATGTTTCTTCAGATAGTATCGTTTGAAATTGGTAGCAATTATGTAAAAATGTCAGTGTTCATCATTACTCCCCTGAAATTGACTGAAACTTCTGAAGACTGTAGTTAAATGCAGAAATCTGCATGGTATCACTGACTTTAGGCTTTCCCAGAGGATTCACTATTGGGGTTCACCCAGAATGAACCAGGTAGAAATCACTGACCAGATAAAAGGTTTGCTCTTTTAAACTACGAGTCAAATGAGAAGTAATTAGGTTTTTAGATGGTGTATGAAGTTCATAATCACAGTTGAACAGCCTCACTGTCGCAGACAAAACAATTTAATACTTGTTGAATTTCAAGTTTTCGGCATTTTTAGAAAATAATACAAATTTCCTCATGACAATTCAGATTCCATTTAAACCACATGTATATTTCAATTATTTATTTCACTCTCTGTAGAAAGCCAAGTCTTGGAGTCACATTCAAAGAGATTTGAAAAGCTGACATTTTTGCCAGAGATCTGGGCAGCTTTTTTCACAGCTATTAGTAGGCGTTTTGGCTTAGCCAAAGACCACTAAGTCTAGACATTTTTTTCAGCATGAAGTACAAGACGTATCCTCTGTTCAAGAACTTTCTGTTCTGCAGATCTGAAGAATTAACTTGAATCTTTAATATCCTGACTTCTTTCCTTGAACAATTTTAGAAAAAGTCAAATGTTATCCAAGAACTTAAGAAATAGGAGCACTAGGTGGTTCTGCCCTTTGAACCAGGTATCCTATTTAATGAGATCATGGCTGGTCTTCTATTTCAATCCCATTTTGCTGCACTTGTAGGATTGTACTGCTTGACAACTTTAATATGCAGAAATTGACCAATCCTGGTCTTTAACATCTTAAGTGACTGAACCTCCTCAGTCCTCGGGGGGCAGAGAATTCCAAACATTCACCACTCTCCAAGGAGAAAAATTTCTCCTCATGTCAGACGTAAATAGTCTAGCCCTTAATGAATCTTTGTCTCAGCCAGAGGAAATTCTTCATTCACCACCTCAATCCCAATAAGAATTTCTATTGTTTGAATGAGATCATCTCTCATTCTTTGAAACTCCACATTGTTTTTACAAGTGCATAATATTTGTGAAAAAGAAGTTTCCTAGCTCCTTGCATCAATATGCAAACACATTTTTTTTCTTACCTATTAAATTATTTCAGGGTAAAATGTCACACTGTTCGTACCTGTTCCTCTGAAATTATCAGAGGGTGAGTTGACTCCTCATCCAATGAGGGCAGACGTGCACTACCTACAGATGGATGTCGTGTTGAAGGGTGAGAAGAGCCATCTCCAAATGATGGATACCGAGGATATCCATTTGGTAAACTTGGTTGAACAAAACCTGGAGCTGTTAGGAATGAAATACAAATAATTGTAGAAAATATTGTAAACTTATTCAAATTACATTTTTACAGTATAAAACTTAACTAAAAAAAAATCCTGCAATATGTATGCCCTATGGAAGCTTTCACTTTTAAATGTGGCCCGTCACAGGCATGAGTCCTCTCACTTCAGAAGACCTGTAGAAACCTGCAGATTCGAAGTAGTGATTCCTAAGTTTACCAAGCATCTTCCACTGAATTAAAGTAGCCAACTGGGGGAACATCCATAGATGCTCACCACCACTATCAGAAATTTGACAGTACCAAAACTCAGCTCAGCCTGATGAAAGAGAAAGCAGCAAGATGAAGTCTGGTTAAATCAATATTTGCATCAGAACAGCTAAATGCAAAAAAGTATCATAGGCAGCTTTTGATAATTATAACCACCAAAGTCTCGCAAGTTACAAAGATTTTTAGAAAACTACAGGAGCAAACAATTCTTGTTTCATGGTTATTTTTTATTTTGATATTCATACCACATTTAAAAAGTGGTTAGTGTATCCTGATTAATATTAAAGTGTCTTCAATGATGAGAAAATGTTCAAAAATTTCCACTGACTGCTGTTTCCTAGGTTCACCCAAGCAGACTGTACACCTTGATCCTTCAACCTTCTAATATACTCATGCAGTCCCTTATTAAGGGCGCTACACCACCTCCTGTTTGCCTATTCTTAAAAGAATAATAACCTTAAATCTTCAGTTTCCAATCCTGATCATCCTGTAGATACTTTTTTGTAATGTTAATTAAATCATTACTTCAATTTGTGCTTTCAAATCATCAACCTTGTTGTGAATTCAGATAAAGCACATTTAAACCCACCTTTTTAATATTATTCTGCTCCCATTTAATATTTGCCTTTGCTTAGTTGGTGTCAAATTAAGATAACTACTATTTCCTATTACCTGTTCTTCTACACTCCAAACAGGACTCCCTCCAATTCCCATCCCTTGCCAATCTTATTTAAATCCTCCCCAAAGGAGCAACAAATCTCCCTTTGAGGTCATTAGACTTACTCCTAATAAGATTTAATCCACCCCACCTGCCCCAGAATCGGTCAGAAATTTGATATCCTCCATCCTATAATTCTTATATCCTGTGCTGAAATGTTCAATTTTTCTATTCCTATGCTCACTAGCACATGAGACAAAGTAATGTTGAGATTACAGCTTCTTGGGTCCTACTTGGTGACCTCCTCCCTAATTCTTTAAAGTCTGCTTTTGAGCCTCAAGCCACCTACTAGCTACTGTTATTGATATCAGTAATCTCTGGCTGTTCATTTATAATCAAGAGAATGTCCTGCAGCTGCTTCATAACATCCTTGACCCTGACATCAGCCAGGCAACACAACATCCTGGAAACATGGCTACGCGTGAACAGCTACCTAGACCCAAGCTTGAGAACATTCTTGCTAAACTTCTCCACACTCAACCTCCTTCCCCTCCTGTAAGATACTCCTAAAACTTATTTTAGTGATCAAGTGTCAGATAATTTCTCTGAATATCTTCTTACATGGTTGGCTGTCAACACACCTATGAAACATCTAGGAATGTTTTGCTATGTTGAATGCAGTATCAGAATACAACCTGTAGTAATAGAAAGCAAGGGCCTTTACAATGAGAGGATTTGAGTGCAGGAGGAGGGATGGGTCACTGCAATTGTACACGGCCTTAGTGAGAGTACACCGCTGGAGCATTGTGTCAGTTTTAGTCTCTTTATCTGGCCACGGAGGGAGTGCAACAAAGGTTTGCCTAAATCTGAGACAGATTGATTTTTGCAAGACAGGCACATCAGGGAACATAGAGCCAAGGAGAGTGGATGAAATTAGGACCTGGATTAGCCATTAGCTCATTGTGAAGCAGGCGCAAAACATTGTTGCAAGTTGCCTATAGGAGGAAGCCAGTCACAGTTGAATGTAACATATTTGATGGATAAACTAGACCATTTTATATGTTGAAATGAACTAGCTCAGTGCTTTCTGGGCTTATTCATTAAAGAGAAAGGGCATCCTACAACTTTGTTAATTTTGAAGCCTCTGTTTCAGATCTCACCACAAACATGACATCCTTGCCAACAATTCAATTTCTCATGACACTCACTGTTTGATGCTGAGCCAACATGTTGAAGTCCTACCCTACCCTAAGCTAGCTGCTGAACTCATTTTCTCCAACACATAATTTGGGTCCTGCCATTTCCAGAACACAACCTATTTCAGCCTAATCCCTGCTAAGGCTGTCATTCATCCTACTGTCACCATCATAGGTGATTAAGCAATGGTCTCCTATCCTCTACCAGCTTCTGAAAAACTTTGCTGCCTAACACTATCTTGTCGACTGTTCATTGCTGATTGACTTTTGAGTTGTACGTTTGCAAGAGAACTGAGGAATAAAAGCAAAGTACTACAAATGCTGACAATCTGAAATTTAATTCAGGAAGCATCAACAGTATGACAAAACTAGCAACATGGTTGAGTCAAGAAGCTATGACATCATGTTTGTGACTAAAAGTTGTGAATTTTCAAGTTTACTGGCACAAACTTCAATCCAATAAAAAGGAACAGGTGCGGGACTGGACCATTTGGCCACCCGAGCCTCCTTTGTCAAGATCATGGCCTCAACTCCACTTTGTTGTCAGCCTTCTATAATCCTTCACTCTTCTGTTAAAGAACTGTCTAAACTCAGCCTGCGTGTTTCAATAAGAACACCTCTCATTCTTATACACTTCAATGACTGCATGTCCAATTTTACCCTATTTGGCATCTCTTCCTGGCTAGTTGGTTTGTTATTTGTATTTTAATAATTGAACATTACATCCAGCTGGGAGGTTAATCACAGGAGAGAACATTTTGGCTTTGAATTACACTGAGGCTGATTTAATGGCTGGAGCATCTTTAGACTCTTGGCCTTCAAGGTGAAGCTGTTTGCTGACAAGTACCTCTGAACAAATATAGCAAGAATACTCACTGGTAGGTGTTCGTGGAGTTCTCGGAATATCCAATTCATTTTGTGTTTCATTTCTTTCTATAATCGGCTCTTCCACTATACTTATACTGTTCGACTGCATGATATCTTGCAGCAAGTTGAAAATCTCTTCTGCTCGTGCACATTTGAATGCAAAGATTCCTAAAGAACAATTGATAAACATTAAAGATTTAATATGCAAATAATACAAGACATTTTGAAAGATCTGTGACAACTTTGAGGTGTGTAATGTTATAATTTTTTTAAACTGACACTTTTACAAGTTTAATCCAAGTACAAACTCATATATTGATTTTAACATAAACAAAACGTTGCAAGTTTTACAGCATCTTTGAAAACAAATTATGACACTGACCCTCATTAAAAAAAAGGGGAGAGGTGTTTGGTGCATATTCCAGAAATCAAAGCCCGTCACCAAAGGCATTGGCAATGAAAGTGGAGCAATTAAAGTCAGGGATGCACTGGATCCACAATTAGATATGCACAAATTTTGAGAGTTATGATGCTGAAGTGGATGACAGGGATAGGGGAGGAACAAGGTCATACAGTGATTTGAAAACAAGGATGAAAATTTTTAAATCATGATGTTCATGTCAATGATGCACAAAACCTCCTCCGCCCCCTTTCCCGTAAAGATACTGAATCCATGTTGGAGTTACGGCCTCCAAGGTCTTTGCATTTCACCAAAGTGGCCATTATTCTTTCAAGACCTGACATCAAGAGCTGGCAGATTATTCATCCTATGGGGTTCTCTGGACAGGAACCATCATCATTTTTTCAGCAACCATCACAGAAGTCAGGAAGTCCCACTCACATCCTAGTGTCACCAAAGCAAATTAAATCAATCCAGCTAAGAATCCATAACACAGCACAGACCTTGAATCAAGTTTTTGTAGTCCATATGGCTCAACTATTTAATGGATAAACAATAAACCACTGTAGAGAACCACATGCAGACTTTTATTGGTGCATTTAATAATTAACATAAAACACAGAGATAGGTCATAAGGGACAAAAAGTTGATAAATTGTCAAAAAAAATTGGAAGAAAAAACCCACAAATTTCATGGTACTATGGAGAGATGGAGTTTGTGGTCAGTGCATGGGCATTGCTGTTCATACAGACGTACAACTGACAGCCCATATGAAAAATTACACACAGTAAAAGGCAGGCATTGAAACTAGCCATCTCACCAGTATTGTGTCTCTTTGCAATGAACAGCAGAGGGAGCTTCACTTACCACTACACGTACAGACAGAAACCCTGTAATGGTCCACCTTTCCCAGCATTTTGATTTATCCTTCCATTGTAAGCATTAAGTCAGAGTTAACATTGTTAATTTAAGTATTAAATGCTAGAACTGATTATTTTCTTCAATACCAAGACTGAATCATGATTTTTATATGCAGAAAAAGTTTGATAAACTTTTGCCCCAAACACCAATGAGCATTTGAATTCATGCAAGATGTTTATCCCTTCATGTTACTGAATGAAAAACACACTTTGTGAAAGGAGGACCAAATTGTAAAAATCAAACATCAAACTGTAGTTATATATAGTTTTATTTCTCCAAAATGCTTCATCAGCTGGTTCATAAATAATGAAATAGAATTTAGAATGAGAATTTGTCATGTGTACTCAAGTATAAGAGTACAGTGAAAAGTTCACAATATCATCATTCCTAGCACCATCTTAGGTTTAAAGGTACACAGGTACAAAATCTTAAGCACAAAGTAGACAGATAAAGATCTTCTCTCAATTAAATAAAACGCTGTGCTTCCTTGAAAAAGGTTAATAAATGAAACAGAACACAGAATAAAAGAGTTTTTATTACAAAATTAGGCTGCACATCTGTCAGAATTAACTGCAACATCTCTGGACAAAACGTGTGTTCAAACAGCTGATAGACAAGAAACAGACATGACCACAAGATACTCTTGCATTTAAGTAAAACATAGAAACATTGATGTGCGGCTATAAAGTTTTGGTTTAATATGCTGAATTTCCTCATACACACAAACTAGAGTAGATTTGACGGAATAACTGACAAACCATGATAATATTCAATTGTTCATCAGTTATGAGACAGCACTACTCATGCAATCTTGACCTGTTAACAGTTCATCAAAAGATAAACAGTTTTTGACTTAGATAGATTACCGATCTAACTCCAATTATGACATCTCAAACATTTACTTCATATTGCATACAAGTTATTGGCCCAAATAGGTTGGGCACTAAATGTGCCAGCACAGCATTTAAAACTGTCTACCAACAAGCAGCTCCCAAAGGGAACAGTGCTGGCACAACAGGGGGCAAACCTGTTTGGACCAAATAGGTTTCCTTCATGTGTACTAAAAAGGAAGAGAACAAAAAACCAACCTGTTTTTCATTAGATGTTACTAAACAAGAAAAGCAGAGAAATAAAATGAAGGATGTTTCAATCATGCACCTGTTAACATTAGTCACATTATTCATGGTAACAGGGAAATAGATTAAAAATAAACGAGAGCATGGCTTAAAAAAAGACATTTTAATTTAAATTTTACACACATCAGGATAATTCACAAAATTACAATTGCAAAGGGCTGGAAACAATGTTTTTACAGCAGATGACAGTGCACTGATTGGCAGAGGTATTGTCATGAAAATGCATAAATTGGACAACAATTATCATATTCTGTCAAATCTAAATTTAAACTGAGGAGATTGACTAATTTGGCAAGGCATGTTGCCCAAGAATGAGCCAGAGAATGTCTGTTGCCTATTTCGTCACGTTAAAACACGTGTTTACATGTATTTTTTTTCCTCTGCAAAGAACTGTATGCAAGTGTGCCACTGTGATAATCTCATCTACAAGATGGGCAATCTGAAAACAAACTAGAACAACCAATCTGAAGAAAATGTTTATTGCAACAGTGTAAAAATGACTTAATTGGTAGTACATAACCTATAAAATGTTACTTAATTCAAGGTGATAGTTTGTGTTGGCTTTGCAATATTACTCGTAAAAAAGGTAAATTCACCATAGTCCTAGAAGACCACAGGCTGCTCTCTCATAAGAGAGCAAGTGCACGAGGTTGGGGGATGGGGGAATAGGGGGACAGAAGAGAGAGACGGCGGGGGAGAAGAGAGAAAGAGAGCACGAGGGCCAGAGAGAACGATGACTGGTGGTAGTTTAATCTGAGGTCACAATGCCTCAAGCAGCGTTGAGAAGGTAGGACCTTCCCTGTAATCTCAAGCCCAAATGGGAATTGAACCCACGCTAAATAACCATTTGCAAATTTCTTATCACAAACACTTTCAATTAGAACACAAACTAATGTTCAGCCTAATCATGCCATAATTACTTCTTCCAGTGGCAGTATTGTAGTTTGCAAATGACACAATAAATAATTGTGCTTGAAGTGTGTTTATTCCCACTGTCCAATTTGCTAATCTTAGTCATTGTAATTCCAAAATCAACACAAAGATTCAACGTATAATTTTAAAATTGAGACTCACTATTACTTGTTTGTCCAGTTTCAATCATCCAGTCTTTTAAGATGGAGTTCTTCACTCAATGTGTGGTGCCATGGAAAATACACTATTCACAATTTGAACATCCTCTTTCATTATTTAAGCTACACCCTTTGTCTTATGAAGTAAATCTACCAAATTTCTAACGTGAATAGTTTCATTGTCAACATTTGGCCTGACCACTAACAGCCATCTAAAAAGACAGACACTCCACTTCTGCTCTTTGCTGACCTGTCACTTTTAAAGGTACTGTGAACGATCGAGATTATTCTTGACTTGGACTTTTGAAAAACAGCCAAGCTCTCTTAAACAGTAAAATTAATGACTGGTTAACATAATTTTGATTTGACATTTAGGAAAGAATGTTGGCCAGAGAACTGGATAAACACCTTGTTCTTTGAATAATGTCACGGGAAGCTTAATGATCTGCTACAAAAATATGCAAATTACATTAAAGTTTAAACTATCATCAGAAGGACACCATCACCAGCAATCCCTCAGTGTTATTTTAATTGTGTTTAATTGCTGAATTAGAATTTAGACTAAGATAACTGGGGTGACAACCTTAGGGTGACATAACACATCACACATTTTCAGGAAGATTAAATATTGGAACAAAGTACATTTTAACTCAACATGAAATTGTTAGGAACCTCTAACTATTGCTCTTGTAATTGTAATTACACAACAGTGTTCAAATCAAAATATCTTAAACAGCTCTCAATAGTTTTTCAAATGCAATAATGGTTGGTAAAATTGAGTAAACTCAGATCAAGAAGTTCCTTAGTCTGTGCTGAGTTGGGTCATTGCAATAGGACACCAAAATAGCCCTCAACTCTTCTGATTTGGGAGGGGGAGGATTATTGCCAGGAACAAAAAAAAAAGCAAGAGATCCAGCTTCTCATCATTATCAGTGATCCTTTCTGAAAGTGCTGGTCTAGGACAACATCTTGATCATTTAAAAACAAAATTTAAAGGAACCCAGTCTATGAAATAAATGACTATCATTATATTAATGCTTTCTGTGCTGGACTGAACGCGTTATTTGAATACAATGTATAAGATTCTTAGAAGTCTTGACAGGGTAGATGCGGAAAGTTTCCTCTTATGAGAATGTCTAGGACCAGAGAGCACATGTCAAAAAAGGCATCAGATATTCATGACAGAGGCAGGCAATTTCTTCTCTCAGAGAGTTGTGAATCAGTGCAGTTCTTTACTACAGAGTGCTGTTGAGACTTAATCAGTAAGTATATTCAAGGCTGAGAAAGATTTTTCATCTGCAAGGCAATCAAAAGATTAAAGACAAGGCAGGAAAGCAGTTGAGAACTGTCAGATCGGCCATGGTCTCTGAATGGCAGAGCAGACTTGATTGGCTGAACTGCCAATTTGTGCTGCTACATTGTGCTGCCTTACAATCAAAACAACGAGTGCGAGAAGACTGTTAAAACTGGGTCTCTGTGTGTCTGTGTCAACAATATACACAAAAGCAGCTCCAACTGGATTCAAAATAGGGCAACTCCTTAAAGCAAAGCATAATTGTGCATACAAATTCTAAGAGAGACAGTCATTCTTCTAAATCCAGTTAATAAGTGTCTGACATACCTTGCCCAGTTTGACATCTTCGGCCACTTTCAAAAGAGAAGAGGTTAGAATCATAGCCATAACGACGCAAGCAGAGGTAAGGCCATTTCACAGGATCTCTCTTCCGTGTATGTAAAATCAATTCTGTATCTGTAAGTTCCATTATACCAGAACCCAGTTCATTACCATCATCATCCACGTTAATCACCTGTGGAAAAAATACAGTTTAAATGTTAGCGTTTTATGAACTAAATGCCACTTGTACAATAAAACATGTTCCAAAATATCAAACATTTGTGTCAATCCCAAATCCATGGAAAAAGACTTTGTTTTTGGATTTGGGTGTCATGATACTTAACTCAATCAAGAAACTACAATTGTAATCCAAAGATTCAAATAATGTGGTTTCTGAATCTCCAGTAGCATGGGGATGCTACACTGTTAAAAACAGGGACCCTGTTTATGCCAGAGAGTTAGAAAATACTGGTGAAGGTCAGAGTCCTAGATATACCCTGATTATGCTTCTAACTAATACTGAAGTCTCTGCTTTTGTTTTTCTTTAACTCTTTTTGTAACATTTTCTCTTGGTTGCAACTTTTGCAGAGTTTTTCAACTAGTAACCAACTACAAGTCATTTATGTAAAGCATTGTGATGCTCAACTTCACAACTTCAGGCATAACAATAGTTAACAAATCTTTTCAGAACAGATTTTCAGGGGTGAATAGCAAAGATGTTCCAAATACATATGACCTTGTTTCAGAGGGAAAGAAACATACATACATACGCACATAAAAGATTGTAAGCTTAAAACATAGATAAACACAATGTGAAGCTGGAGGAACACAGCAGGCCAGGCAGCATCAGAGGAGCAGGAAAGCTGATGCTTTGAGTTGGGATCCTTCTTCATTTTCTGAAGAAGGGTCCCGACCCGAAACATCAGCTTTCCTGCTCCTCCGATGCTGCCTGGCCTGCTGTGTTCCTCCAGCTCCCCCCTGTATTATCTGACTCCAGCATCAGTAGTGATTACTATCTCCAAGCTTAAAACAGATTACCTTAAATTTTGCTAGATGGTCATCTGGGACAGTGTCTTTATCTGGACAGCTACAAGAGCTACCCATGACTTCTTCAGAAGACCGCCTGATCTCTGAAATGAAAATATTTGAATATCACTTTCAAGTAAAAACAATAAGTGTTTTTCATTTACTTGACTGATTTTTGGGGAAATATCAGGGAACATTTTCAAAAGAGAAAGATCAAATTTTACTATTCTACATCTTTCTTATGTTTAACTCTGCTCAGTTAGATTATGTTTTATCTCCACAGATGCTGGCAGCTAATTCTCTCCAGAAATTTCTGAATTGGTTGCAGATCCTCAGCAACCACAGTTCTTCATTTTATTTTAGGTTTAAATTGTTTTGCTTACAGTGTGAAAGGACGAAATGGATGAATGGTCATATTATTGTCAGATTTAAAAACTGGTTTAATGCCAATATCAGGAAAACAAAGAATTAAAGTCCAGTCTTTTCCCCATCTCATCCATGAATCCCACAGCATTTCAAAAGTAACTGAAGGAATGAGTTCAAGATTGCTATGGCCATAACACATATAGCTGTTGTTTCTAAATTAAAAGCAAAACTATCACAACATAGGCCAAGTTTAAGCAATTTACTAAATAGGTGGTTGATTGCTAGGGAAAGGTTCCCAGAAATGACTTGACTTGAGTTTAGTGGTGATCAAGGCAGTATATCAGCACAGATGAAGAATTGGCTATCTAATAAAAGACAAAGTTGGATAAATGGCTCTTTTTCAGGACAGTAACATGTGACTAGTGGAGTGTTACAGAGATCAGTGCTGACGCCACAATTACCTACAATATATATTAATAACTCAGCTGACAGAAGTAAAAGGTATTATCACCAAAATTTTGGATGACACAGAAGTAGGTAAGAAGGCAATTGGTTAGGCTGACAAAATTTCTGCAGAGGTATAGATACAGGTTAAAAGAGTGGATATAATCTTGGTAGATGGAATATAATGTAGGAAAATGTGAGCTTATGAACTTTGGCAGGAAGAGGAGGGGAGCTGAATATTATTTAAATACAGGAATATTGTAGAAAGCTGCAGCACAGAGGGATTTGGAGGCCTTCATGATTAAATCACAAACAGATAACAGGGAAGGCAAATTGAATGTTGACTTTTATTTCAAAGAGAATGAAGTATAAAAATAGGGAATTCTTCAGGTTAGTTGGCTCGCCAGGCTGGTTTGTTGTTTTGCCGACGTTTCATTCCATGCTTGGTAACATCCTCAATGCAGCCTCCGATGAAGTGTCGGTGTGTTCTCTCGCCTGGTTTTTAAACTCTGGGGTTCATTGAGATGGATTGCCTCACTTCCGGTTTTCTTTCATAGTGGAATGTATATGGGGTCAAGTTCAATGTGTTAATTAATGGCATGCTTTGTGGAGTGCCATGCTTCCAGGAATTCTCATGCTTGTCTCTGTCTAGCCTGTTCCAGGATCTTGGTGTTGTCCCATTCGAAGTTGTGATTCTCCTTGTCCATGTGGATTGAGATGAATGAGTATTGGTCGTGTCTTTTTGTAGCCAGTTAGTGTTCTACTCTTGTCGTTAGTTTTCTTCCTGTTTGTCCGATGTAGTGTTTCTCGCTGTCTCTGCAGGGGATTTTGCAGATGACATTGGTCCTGCCCCTGGCGGGGAGTGAGTCTTTAGTTTGGGTGAGTAGTTGTCATAGGGTTGATGTGGGCTTGTGTGCCACTCTGATGCCCAGCAGTCATAGGAGTCTTGTGATGAGTTCCGGAACCAGGTATTACCACGCAGCGTGAAGTACAAACCACCCATCAACAACCCACAAGCCCGGAAAACAGCAGAACAAAATGGCTGCAAGATAGTAAGGGTAATGATAAATGATGCACACAACTGGATCCATAAATACAACAGAGAAATAAAACCACAAGACTCCTACAACCTCTGGGCATCAGAGTGGCACAGAAGCCCACATCAACCCTACGACAACTGCTCACCCGAACTAAAGACCCAGCCAACCTCAACACCCACAACCCAAGCTACAGATCTACTCCAAAACCATATAGGGAATTCTTACTAGAAGTATGTAAAGCACTGGTTAGACCATGCATAGAATACTGATAACAGTTTTGAGCTCCTTATCTAAGGAAAGATATAGGAGCATGAGAGAAAGTCCAGAGAAAATTCACTATGTTGATTCCAGGTACAGAAGGATTCTCTTGTGAAGAGTGGTTGGCAGGTTGGGCCTGTACTCATCGAAGTTTAGAAGAATAAGAGGCAACCTCAATGACACATTCAAGATTCTTAGGAGGTTTGACAAGGTAGATACTGAGAGGTTGTTTCACTTGTGGGAGAGCCAAGAATCAGATGGCATAATCTCAAAGTAATGTGACAACCATTTAAAACAAAGATGAGGAGGAATTCATCTCCTAGATGGTACGGAATCTGTGGAATTCTTTACTGCCGAAGATTATAAAGGCTGGGTTGTTATGTATATTTAAGGCTGAGATAGACACATTTTTCATCAGTAAGACAATCCAGATACATGGGGAAAAGGTAGCAAAGTGGATTTGAGAATGATCAGATTAGCCATGATCTCACTGAACAGCAGAGCAAACTCAATAGGCTGAATGGCCTACTGCTGCTTCTACGTCTGACAAACCTTCTATAATTGAAACAAATTCAAATTGAAGACAGAACACCAATATTAAATTTCATTTTCTAAGTGTTCATAAATGTGAATAAGCAATCACAAATGTCTAACTGGCTTTACATAATGAGGAAGAATACAAATTGATTGGAAGAAAGAAGTGATTTAATGTTTATGAAGAAAATATGTCAGACAGGTTTGACTGTTTTAAAACTGTTGCAGTGTGTATCAAAAATACATTTCTCATATGTACTCCCTTTATATTTTTCAGAAGAAAAGTTTTAAAAGGTTTGTCCAAAGATAAGTTATTTGAAATGGAATTGTTGCAATTTAAAGTTAGTTGTCTTGGCTGTTATTTTTCTAGTACCGATTTCATGATACATTCAATACACTAAAATGAACTGAATTGTGAAATTAAATCCTCCAAAGCCTGCTAAAAATTCCACATTTGCTATTTAGTTATGATAAACTGACAGCCCTACCCAAAACTTATGGAACTGTGAAATATGAGGTCCTAACACTAGTTTAAAGACAGTCAGAATTTCATGAAATAAAGTTAGAATTTTGATTTAGTCATGATTAATCAGTGACCCAGAACCTAGAAGACTGCATCCTAGCTTACAGAAAACTGTTTGGACAAAGTCACAACTGCACTGAAACAAAACTTGTACACTTATACACCATCACCGCACCCATTTCCAACCCATCACACCCACAACCCCTTCAAAAGACCCAGGAAATCAAAATTTCACACGACTTGTTTTGAAATTTTGTGATCAGGAATCTAACTATTCCGGGTTCTTCCTCTGATTGGTGTCAATCTTTCCTTTTTCTCCAAATTTGGAGCTCAAACTAAGGATATTGTAAATGCTTAAAGAAAGAAGTCGGGTGCAAAACAAAATTCATCCAATTATTTGTTTTCTCATTGCTAATATCTCTAGCAGTAAATTCTTGAAATGTATAAACTTTATCTCCATATGTATGGAATACATATTCATGCGCACTGTAGTTCAGTAGATTTAATACTTACAGCAAAAACTACATTGCATAACCAGCCCAATTCATTTGAAGTAGATTACAGTAACTACTGTGTATACTACCATATATTCTTTTTTCAATGTCGTAAGTATGTCAGCTACCACTTCAAAGCTGGAATTATGCACTTGAGCTTGCACTGTTCCGTCATTACTGATACTCATTTTGTCATCCACTTTTCTGCGATGTCACATTTTGTCTGCTCAATCACTCTTCTTTACATGAGGTTAATTATTTGCCCTTTTTACAAAATGTAGCAGTTCCAGCTCTCAAGCCCTAAAATTAGGGAATTTGACCCTAGTAACGTGAAATTGATCAGCTCAACTACTGAATGTCAATGGCTGGTACGACTTTAACCAACTGAGTTGTCTGAATAATAATTTTGGTATTAAGATACTTTTTTTGCAAATGTTATGCCCATACCTCTCTTCATCCACAGGTACAAGATACAATGTGTTGAACCAGTGTTAAGTATTGACTACCGGTAACCAGATCTTGGAATTAACCAGTCCCAAGCAGTTTGGAATTGATTGGAGACTCTGGTAAGCTGACTTGAACTTAGAACATAGAAAAGTACAGCACAGTACAGGCCCTTTGGCACACGATGTTGTGCCGTGTAATAATGTGCCGTGGTTCTGATATTCAGGCCATCAGGGCCAAAGGCTTGCCTATCCTCCCAAACGATGTCTGATCTTTGGCAATTACTGCAGTACGTCTTTTAAACAAGAGCTATGAATCAAACCTAAAATGTTGATTCAATATGACGTGGTGTCCGAAAGCACGAGACATCATCTGCTCTATCTCAATTTGGATTAAATCACAGGTCTTCACACCAAATTTAAACCTCTAACCAATGCTAAATAAAAGTGGATTTCTCGGTGCCAAAGAATAGTCATATTTGACTTAAACATAAACTCTTTTCCTCTCCCAGATGCTCCCAGAAATGCAGTTTCTCCAGCAATTTCTGATTTCCAGCATCTGCACAATTTTCCTTTTGTTCATTCATCTCAAAGTTATTTGGAAGATGTTACAGATGCATATTAGCTTGCCTACATAACCATAATAACTTTAGCCCTACCACAAGCAGTAATCGACGATGTAAAATAGAGGCATTTTGATGTGAATGACAATATGTAAATTTAAACAGTAAATCTGTAACAACAAATCTTTTCTCAAGTACATTGGGTTGCAGTACCAGACAGGCTTTTTAAGACCAATTCAACTGCAATGTTAAGGTTGTGCATTTCGAGGTAATGAACAGCTGTCTGGATGTCAATGCTAAGTAACAGTTTCCATTAGCTCCAAGTCTTGAAATGAGTTGGCTGGCATAAAGTCATTCACAAACAATGTCGGGTTATGGTCATTCACTCTGGTCAAACACATATCATAATAACTGAAGTTTGGTTAGTTCAGGAGACAGACCAAATCAATTTACTGCTGCTTGCCAAATCGCCAAGACTGCAGCGACAACAAATGGATAGCAAATCGTTCACAAAAGAAGCTCCATCACCATGAAGAGGCACTTCTAACCAGAAGATCCCAAAGTACTTAGTTCTAAGTCTTGTCTATCCATGTCCTGAATACAGTGCAGTGGACTCAATGAAACATTACAATGACCAGGAATAAAGACAGTATTGTTTACTACTTTGACAAGCAAATTTTCCAACAAATCTGAAGAACCTCGTTGTCCACTTGCAAACTCTGCAGCCTTTGGGTTTAGTATCAAGTTTAACAATTTTCAGACTACCTTCTCCCATGTCCTGATTCCAACCCACACACCAGGCCTTGTCATCACATGGGTGCTACCATACACAACCATTGTCAGCAACTAACAGTTCCCATTAGTGGCTTTCATTCCCCAGACTGATTTATACCCACTCTGTCTGTCCAAATGTTTTTCTCCCTCTTGGGCTCGATCTCCACGATCATTTACTCTTGTCCTCCAACCCTCCCCTATCCCATCTGCATAAATACTAACATTTTCCTCGTTACCATCAGCTCTGTCAAAGGGTCACTTGATCCGACATGTTAACTTTGATTTCTCTCCAAAGATGCTGTCAGACCTGCTGAGTTTTTCCAGAATCATGCTGCTGTAAGGTACATGGATGTTTGTGAAAAGCCACTTAACATTTAATATCAGTTTGCAGAAATAATTGACAATTTGTCAGAACCCATGATGAAAAGATCTTGTATAGATTGAATGGTGGATTTTGTATTAAAGACTTTTCATTAATAGCGAGAATGGATATGTAGTTGGTACCCTCCAAGAGTTTAAGAAAAAGACTGACTTGCTTTATATTTCCAACCTCCATCTACATAGGACATAGACCAGTACAGCACAGCACAGGCCCTTTGGCCCACGATGTTGTGCAGACCTATTATCCTACTAAGATCAATCTGCCCCGCATACCCTACATTTTACTATCCTCCATGTGCCTATCCAAGAGTCGCTTACAAGTTTCTAAAGTATCTGACTCCACTACCACTGCCGGCAGCTCATTCCACACACCCACCACTCTCTGTGTGAAGAACCTACCTCTGACATCTCCCCAATACCTTACTCCAATCACCTTAAAATTATGCCCCCTTGTAATAGTCATTTAGGCCCTGGGTAAAAGTCTCTGACTATCCATTCTATCTACGCCTCTATCAAGTCATCTCTCATCCTTCTTCGCACCAATGATAAAAGCCCGAGCTCCCTCAACCCTTCCTCATAAGACCTGCCCTCCAGTCCAGGCAGCATCACGGTAAATCTACTCTGCACCTTCTCTAAAGCATCCACATCCTTCCTATAATGAGATGACTGGAACTGAACACAATATTCCAAGATAGTAGGAACTGCAGATGCTAGAGAATCTGAGATAACAAGGTGTACAGCTGAATGAACACAGCAGGCTTTCCTGCTCCTATGATGCTGCTTGGCCTGCTGTGTTCATCCAGCTCTACACAATATTCCAAGTGTAGTCTAACTAGGATTTTAAAGAGCTGCAGCATAACCGTACGGCTCTTAAACTCAATTCCCCTGCCAATGAAAGCCAACACACCATACGCATTCCTTATAATCCTATCAACTTGGGTAGCAACTTTGAGGAATCTATGGATGTGGACCCCAAGATCCTGGATGTGAGTCCCTCTGTCCCTCCACATTGCCAAGAATCCTGCCATTAACCCTGTATTCTGCATTCAAATTTGACCTTCCAAAATGAATCACTTCACACTTTTCTGGGTTGAATTCCAACTGCCACTTCTTTGCCCAGATCTGCATCTTGTCAATGTTCCCTGGCAACCTACAACAGTCCTACAACTCCACCAACATTTGAGTCATCAGCAAACTTACTAACCCCCAGTCCACTTCCTCATCCAAGTCATTTATAAAGATCACAAAGAGCAGAGGTCCCAGGACAGATGTCTGCGGAACACCACTGGTCACCGAGCTCCAGGCTGAATATCTTCCATCTACTACCACCCTCTGTCTTCTATGAGACAACCAGTTTTGTATCCAGGCAGCCAAATTTCCCTGAATCCCATGCCTCCTTACTTTCTGAATGAGCCTACCATGTGGAACCTTATCAAATGCCTTGCTAAAATCCATATATACACCACATCCACTGCTCCTCTTCATTGATGTGTTTTGGCACATCCTCAAAAAAATTCAATAAGGCTTGAGAAGCATGACCTGCCCCTCACAAAGCCATGCTGACCATTTCTAATCAAACTGCGCTTTTCCAAATGTTATCCCTCAGAATCCTCTCCAATAATTTGCCCACCACAGAAAAAAGACTGACTGCTCTGTAATTTCCAGGATTACCCCTAATCCCTTTCTTGAACAAGGGAATGACATTCGCCACCCTCCAATCTTCTGATACTTCTTCAGTGGACAGTGAGGACGCAAAGATCATTGCCAAAGGGGCGGCAATCTCTTCCCTCACTTCCTATAGCAACCTTGGGTATATCCCATCTGGCCCAGGGGACTTAGCTATCCTAGCACAAATTTCTAGCACATCCTCCTTCCTAACACTAACCTATTCGAGCATATCTGCCTGTTTCATGCTGTCGTCTCAAACGTCAAGGTTCTTCTCACTGGTGAGCACTGAAGCAAAGTATTCATGAAGGACTTCCCGGACGTCCCCTGACTCCGCACGCAGGTTCCCTCCACTATCCTTGATTAGCCCTACCCTCACTCTGGCCATCCTCTTGTTCCTCACCTAAGCATAGAATGCCTTGGGGTTTTCCTTGATCCTACCTGTCAAGGTTTTCTCATTCCCTCTTCTAGCTCTCCTAAGTCTTTTCTTCAGTTCCTTCTTGGCTACCTTGTAGACCTCTGGATCCTTGTCAGATCCTTGCTTCCTCAATCTTAAGTAAGCTTCCTTTTTCCTCTTGACTAGGTGTTCCATATGTCTTGTCTTCCAAGGTTCCTTCACCTTAAGATCCCTTCCTTCCCTCAGTGGGACAAACCTATCCAGTACTTGCAGCAACTGCTCCCTAAACAACCTCCACATATCTGTCGTGCATTTCCCTGAGAACATCTGATCCCAATTGGTCCCAATTCTTGCCTAATAGCATTATAATTCCCCCTCCCCCAATTAAATACTTTCCCATACCGGCTGCACCTCTCCCTCTCCATGACTATAGTAAAGGTCAGGGAGTTGTGAACACTATCACCGAAATGCTCTCCCACCAAGAGTTCTGACACCTGGCCTGGATCATTGACGAGCACCAAATCCAATACGGCCTCCCCCTTTCGTCGGCCTATCTACATAGAGTCAGAAATCCTCCCTGGACACAGCTGACAAAATCTGCTCCATCCAAACTATTTGCACTTAGGGAGGTTCCAGTCTATACTGAGGAGGTTGAAGTCACCCATGACAACAACCCTATTACTTCAGCAGCTTTCCAAAATCTGTCTCCCAATCTTTTCCTCAGCGTCTCTGTTGCTATTGGGGAGTCTGTAAGATCCCAACAAAGTGACTGCTCCTTTCCTGTTTCTGACTTCCACCCAAACTGACTCAGTGAAGAAATCCTCCCTTTCTGCAGCTGTGATACCATCCCTGATTAGCAATGCCACTCCTCCACCTCTTTTACTGCCCTCCCCATTTCTTTTGAAACATCTATAACGCGGAACATCCAACAACCATTCCTGCCTATTGTCACATCCAAGTCTCCGTAATGGCCATAACATCGTAGTTCAAAGTCCTGATCCATGCTCTAAGTTCATCACCCTTCTTCCTGATACTTCTTGCATTGACGTAGACACACCTCAACCCATTGAACTGACTGCCACTTGGCCCTATCAACTGCTTATCCTTCCTCACAGATTCTCTGCTTGGTCTATCTGCCTGTACATGGGCTCCCCCATCCTCTGATCTGTTGGTCTGGTTCCTATCCCTCTGCCAAGCTAGTTTAAACCCTCCCGAAGAGCTCTAGCGAACTTGTCACCCGGAATATTGGTGCCCCTCCAGTTCAGGTGCAACCCATTCTTCCCATACAGGTCCCACCTTCCCCAAAAGGTATCCCAGTAACCCACAAACCTGAAGCCTTCCCTCCTACACCAGCTCTGTAGCCACGTGTTCAGCTGCACTTGCTCTCTGTTTCTGGCCTCAGTAGCCTGTGGCCCCGGTAGTAATCCTGAGATTACTATTCTGCTTGTCCTGGCTTTCACTTTCCATCCTAATACCCTATATTCTCTTTTCAGGTCCTCATCCTATTTCCTGGCTACGGCATTGGTAACGATGTGTACCATGACTTATGGCTGATCTCCCTCCACCTTAATACTCAATCCGAGGCAACCCTGACCCTGGCACCTGTGAGGCAACGCACCATCCGGGAGTCTCGCTCGGTACCTCAATTTATTTTCTATTTTCCTTTACAATGTCCTGCGCTTCTCTTACAAGAAGTGGGGTACAATTCTGGTCAATAGTCTTATTTTACGTTTTCCTTTTACTTTTACAGTTGCACCATGGAAAGCATTCTATCCAGGCGCATAACAGCCTGGTATGGCCCCTGCTCTGCCCAGGACTCCCACGAAACTAGAGACAATTGTGTGCACAGCCCAGACCGTCACAGAAGCCAACCGCCCATTCACAGCCTCCATTTACACTGATTGTTGCCTCAAAAAGGTCACCAACATCAAAGATACCGCACCTGACACCAACCCACATAGTGTTCTGTTCCGTCCTTTTCTGTCAGGCTGAAGATACAGAAACTTGAATACGCACACCAATAGGTTCAAGAATAGCTTCTTCCTGCTGTTGTTAAACTGTACCTCTCTAATTTCAAATAACGTTGATCTTGCTTTGCGCACTCTCTGTGCAGCTGTAACCCCATACGCCTCGCTCTGACTGAGTATCCCATGTTCTATTATGTTCTGGTTTGCTATGATGTGCTTTTACTGCTTGCAAAACAAAGCTTTTCAATGTATTTAGGTACATGTGACCACAATAAATCAAATCTTCCAACTCGCTAGATTCATAAATTTATGAAACGTTAAAACAGATTTCCAACAAATGGTATTTCACGGCAAACAGTACACCAACAATCTAGATGTCCTTTATATGTTGCAAATAACCTTCCACTCCTTATAATTTAAGTTCATCTTTACTGCTTTATATATACTGCTATACTGCTTATCTTTATTGACATAATAGCTACAAGATTGCATTAAAGGACTTGTGTTCCAGAATAAGTAATGTGTGTAATTTTATTAGCATCCATGAGATGATCTTATCAAACATTTAGGTGTAGATTCCAGTATGGGTACAATGTCTTGAAAGGTTTTGATCTCTAAAAAAAAACTTACTCAAGTCTAACTATTAGCAAAGGTTTTCTTCCACTGGAATAAGAATCACAGTTAAATCCTGATATATGATGGATCCAGGTTTTATGCACAGAACAAAGAAATGTTATTTGAATAAATCCTACAAACTCCTTTAATGTTGAGACCAAAAAAGGTTCCTGAACAAGAAGAAATTCTATATTTTTAACCTTGCACACCCAGAGTTTAGAAGTGACTTGGAATTGTGTGATTTAATAGACATGTATCTCAGGTATACCGTTGATACAATAAAACTTGACACGGCCCTTACACTGATGAGTCAAAACTAGAGTGCACTCAACAGTCTATGTGATGGCTTAGTCAGTTGCAAAGTGGCACATGCATCTGAGCATAATCTAAATTATTGATCTACTTTGAATTTGCAGCTTCAGTGCATCAGGTTCTGAGGCCTCTCTGGGTTAACTTGGCCCATACTGCAGCGCAGATCAAAGTTTTAGCTGAACAGCCCCAAATAATTCCTGAATTTCCTTCTTTGTGCCCATACGTATTTCCTTCCACATCCCATTTCTGGGATGTGAACATCTTGTCCATACCCAACTGTCAGAGGACAGTTGAGAGTCAACCACATTGCTGTGGGTCTGCAGTCACATGTAGGTTACCTTCCCTAAAGGACATTAGTGAAGGTGATGGGTTTTTCAAACAATTGACAACAGTTTTGTGATTATCATTAGACTCTTAATTCCAGATTTTTTTAAAAGTGAATTCAAACTCCACCATCTGGGGACCCCAGAACATTATCTGTTCTCTGGATTAATAGTCTAGCAATAATATCAAAAGACCATTGCCTCCTCTTGATCAAGTGTCCTGGTAAATTAGCTCAGTTACCTTCATGGTTTATTCAGAACTTATGAGATGGGTGGGGGAAACTCAATTAGCCAAATTCTAACCAAGGTTTTGGGAGAGCTGTTCTATGGCAAGCTTTTCCATAGTTCCAAATTTATCTTGCTATATAAATAGCTTAAAGTCCATAATAAGTGATGGCCAAGTGGTACAATTGCTAGACGATTAATCTAGAGACACAGTAGTGTCCTGGGGACCAGGATTGAATTCCACGATGGTGGAATTTGAATTCATGAAAATAGCTGGAATTAAGAATGTAATTATGACCATGAAGCAGCTGTCAATTGTCGGTGAAACAAAAACGCAGCTGATTCACTAATGCCCTTTATGAATGGAAACTGCTGTCCTTACCTGGTCTGGCCTACGTGTGTCCTTCAGACTCAACTGCCTTCTGGTCAATAAGGGACGGGCAATAAATGCTGGCTGAGCTGACAATGCCCACATCCCATGAACAAATAAGAAAAAAAATTAAAAATGTTAAAATCAGCCTCAACTTCTCCCATTTTTGGGACCGCTTGTGACTTGACCTGTCAAGTCCCCCTTTGTGGCCAGGACAGGGTCATGCTCAATGCCTTTGTATTCAAGAAACCTTTTGACACTTATCATTATGTGCAAAAGAAAAGCCTCTAGGATGAGTTAAAATACCACTGTTAACAGGAACTGGACCCTAGCATGATGTACTGACTTTCTGGAGAAGTACTGAAAATTTAACAAATTGAAAATCCTGTAAAAAATAAAACTTGTAGAATAATATGGCAGTTTAAAGAAAAACCCAGGATGAATAACAGTTGGAATTATGCAAGGAATAGGCCAAAACAATGAAAGGTTAATTCAGATTCTATAGTTAAAGCACCAAATTGATTTATACAACAGTTTGCCTAAACAGAAATTTAATGTCATGCAAATGAATGGAAAGTAATCCAGGTATTTAAAAAAATCACTGAAAGGTAACTTGCATTCTAACAGAATATTTACCTGATATAAAACTTCTCTAGAATATTAATATTTGTCTTTTCTGAAATTTGGTTTCATTTGCAATTAACAATGTGTGAACAGTTCATTTAAAGCTAGCTAACAGAGATACACAAACACACATACATATGCTATACAAATTTAAATTCCAATTATCATCCACAACTTTCTTGGATCAAAAATACATTGCATTAAAAGATTTGGCACTTTTTAAAGCCTTCTAACCCACATATTGAACAAAAACTGGTGAAACAAAAAAATCACTCACCCAGACATGGCCATTAGAGTTAATGTTCCCAGCCCCTCCCTCAGTGTCATGAATCCAATCATATTTCAGAAGTTCTCATGCAATTGTTGAACAGCCATTTTATACTTTCACCCTGGTAAACAGAAAGAATAAACACCAAATAAGACATTGTGCAATGTTTCATAGATCAGCGAGTAGATGAAATCACAAATTTCACGTACAGCTTTGATTTAAAACAGTGATTCACCTGCTTTTCAAATAAAATTAAGATAACGACTGACAAGCTATTGGAAACAGTTTAAAAACAAGAGTTTTTAACTTGAAGTTGAAAAAATGGGTCTTTCTAAGTTTGAAACCAAGCATAACAGAATTCTTGTGTTCAAGTGACTGATGATAATGCCACATAATTACATTTTTTGCATTCCACTATAACATCAAGCATGGGTTAAATTTAGCTCAAACAGTGTTCCTCCCACTGGCTTAGCACTCCCAATGTGTAACGACGCTAGAAAGACTTGTAAAATACCCAGACTGATCCTTGCTCTGTCCTACGCAAGTAATTTTAGTCATTTTGAACTACAACCAGCCTCGACATCCCTTTGCCTGGACAGCAAAGTTAACTCCAGTTCCCAGCTCTGATTGCTCAGCAACCCCTAAAATAAATGAATGCGTGATCAGTTGAGGACACCTCTCCTCCGAGACAAAACGCAAACTGACAATTACAGACAAAGTTTTCACATGAACAGTAAACTCAAGTAAACCAACTAAGGGCCCTGGCTCCTCTGAAATTGGGTCTCAACACTGTCACGAAAGGAGGGAAGGAGAGAAAACAGATGGGGGAGAAATGAAAAATATCCAAAATTGTAAATATCCTGAACTAACCTAATGTGCTGTGATCCTAAATGGAGGAATATGTATCAGGGAGCTTGTTCCGTTGACCACAGAAAGCAGTTTTACAGAATTGCTTCTCAAGTGTAATGACCAAACTTTCAGCAGCTGTCTTATCCGTGAGGAGTTATTTTAAGCTAATCTTCATCTTGGATCCTATAACTGCCGTGGAGAGATTTTCATACCAATCTATCTGAATGAGATTCACGCAGCAATTTTATTTTTGAATCTCCATTTCAGTTCAGAAAGAAAAGTACCGTATTTTAACCAGCTGCTTTGCCATATCATTAATGAAACGTTCTATATACTACCACAAAACTAGCTAATTATACTGCAGCAAGCTGGGCAACCTTGGTCACATCATAGAAGTTCGATCTACATCATGTGAAGAAATCAAAGAATTGCTTTTGATTTTGTTGACGTTTCAATGTTAACCTACAACATTACATTGTATAAACTTCCAGTTAGCCTAGTTACACAATTCAAGTAAATGGACCAAATTGAAGAATACAGAGTGCAATGAGTTTGGTCTAAACAGCACAGGAAATAAACATAAAACTTTAGAACTTATTTTAAATTCAAGAAGTTGAACTGACTTTTAAACATAGAAAAATAGAAAATAGGAAGAGTAGGCCATTCAGTGGTTCGAACCTGCTCCACCAACCGATATGAGCATGGCTGATTGTCCTACTCAGCATCCTGTTCACGTTTTCGCCCCATAGCATTTGATTCCTTAAACCCTAAGAACTACATTTATTCCTGTCTTGAAAACATTCAATGTTTTGGCCTCAACTGCTTTCTGTGAGCAAATCTCTCCCCAGTCCTAAATGCCTTATACTGTACCCTTAGATTGCACACCAGGTTCTGGACTTGCCAGTCATCAGGAACATGGAATTCATCATGGAATTCCTACAGTGTGGAAACAAGCCATTCGGCCCAACAAGTCCACACTGCCCCTCTGAAGACCATCCCCCTGACTCATTTCCCCCACCTGGTCTTGCATTGACCCTTTCTAGTCCTGTTGGAATTTGACACAGAATTCTATGAACCACCCCGCTCCTTCATTCTTCTAAGCTCCAGTGAATATAGCCCTAAATATTTTGGAAAAGGGTCCAAAACTACACAAAACACTCAAAGTGTCATCTCACCAAGGCCTTAAATGGTGAACATTGTGCAATCATCAGTGAATATCCCCACTTCTAATCAGATGATAAAATGAATGCTATTCATGAAGCAGCTAAAGACAGTCCTGCCAGGGATACTACCCCAAGGAATTCCCTCAGAAATTCCTGAAGCTGATATGACTGACCTACAAACCACCACAAGCATCCTTCTGGAGTTGCTTCACTGACATTGAAGTGCAATGGAATGCTCCCATGTGCCCAGATGAACACAGCTCCAACAACAGTCGAGTAGCAGAACATCACCAAGCCAAATTAGTCTGTTTTAATTGGCACTAAACCCAGAAAAATTGTCCCTCCTTCTCCAAAACTCCACAGCACTGTGTACAATCTGCAAGATGCACTGCAGTATTCACCAAAGCTCGGTAGACAGCACCTTCCAAACCCACGACAGCTTAGAAGGACAAGCACAGCAGATAGAACATAGAACAGTAGAACAGTACAGCACAGAACAGGCCCTTCAGCCCACAATGTTGTGCCGACCATTGATCCTCATGTATGCACCCTATAGAACATAGAACAGTACAGCACAGAACAGGCCCTTCAGCCCACATGGGAACACCACCATGTTTAAGCCACTCAACATCCAGATTTAGAAATATATAGCCGTTACTGGGTCAAAATCCTGGAACTTCATCCCCAGTGGCATTGTGGTATACCCACATCAAACGGACTGTAGTGGTTCATGAAGGCAGCTCACCATCACCAAGATAACAAAGTGTGAAGCTGGATGAACACAGCAGGCCAAGTAGCATCTCAGGAGCACAAAAGCTGATGTTTCGGGCCTAGACCCTTCATCAGAGAGGGGGATGGGGAGAGGGTTCTGGAATAAATAGGGAGAGAGGGAGAGGCAGACCGAAGACGGAGAGAAAAGAAGATAGGTGGAGAGGAGAGTATAGGTGGGGAGGTAGGGAGGGGATAGGTCAGTCCAGGGAAGACGGACAGGTCAAGGAGGTGGGATGAGGTTAGTAGGGAGGAAATGGAGGTGCGGCTTGAGGTGGGAGGGTGAGAGGAAGAACAGGTTAGGGAGGCAGAGACAGGCTGGGCTGGTTTTGGGATGCAGTGGGTGGGGGGAGGGACGAACTGGGCCGGTTTTCTGATGCGGTGGGGGAAGGGGAGATTTTGAAGCTGGTGAAGTCCACATTGATACCATTGGGCTGCAGGGTTCCCAAGCGGAATATGAGTTGCTGTTCCTAAAACCTTCGGGTGGCATCATTGTGGCACTGCAGGAGGCCCATGGTGGACATGTCATCTAAAGAAAGGGAGGGGGAGTTAAAATGGTTTGCGACTGGGAGGTGCAGTTGTTTATTGTGAACTGAGCGGAGGTGTTCTGCAAAGTGGTCCCCAAGCCTCTGCTTGGTTTCCCCAATGTAAAGGCAGCCACACCAGGTACAATGGATGCAGTATACCACATTGGCAGATGTGCAGATGAATCTCTGCTTAATATGGAAAGTCATCTTGGGGCCTGGGATGGGGATGAGGGAGGTGGTGTGGGGGCAAGTGTAGCACTTCTTGCAGGGGAAGGTGCCAGGTGTGGTGGGGTTGGAGGGGAGTGTGGAGCGAACAAGGGAGTCACAGAGAGAGTGGTCTCTCCGGAAGGCAGACAAGGGTGGGGATAGAAAAATGTCTTGGGTGGTGGGGTCGGATTGTAGATGGCGGAAGTGTCGGAGGATGATGCGTAGTGCTACTTATATTATTTGGCATTCAAGTAATCCGACATGGCAGCTTCACCAGGTTGACACCTCATTTTTGGCTAAGCATGGTGCTGCTCCTAGCATTCCCCCTCACACTCTTCGTGAACATCAACTGGTCAGATATGTAGGCACCAATAATCACTTGGCATTATAACAGTGTGTGGAAGGCTCTCGTGGAACAGGACAGCAGAATGTATGAAGGTCTTCAAGAAAGGGAGAGAAATTAATTTTAAAGAGATGACAACACTACTTAAAACGACTGCAGTTTTTTAAAAAACTTTTTGCTTGGAATAGTCCTCTGAAATAACAATGGCTCAGCAGCTGATTGTTAGAAGGTTTTAGTCTTCTGGATGTTGACAATAGTAGGTTACGGCTTTAGTTTAGTTGATTGTCGTCGAGAACCTTTTATCAAGGGTGGCACAGGTACACATGAACCATAAAACGCTTATTCAAAAACCTGGGTTTGAAAGTGCGCAATCGGTAAAAGAAAATAAATACATGCAAATTGCAAAGATGCTGGCTAGAATTTTCTAATCTTCCTTGGACCTCGGGGTGGTACTAGAGTATTGGTGAATTGCAAATGTTACACCCTTGTTCAAACAAAATGTAAAAGTATAGCCCAGCAACCAAAGACCACTCAGTTAAATCTCAGTGACAGGGAAGCTTTTAGAAAGGAGGATATGTAACATAAATTAGTAGTCACTTGGGCAAATGTAATTTAATTAAGGAACGCCAACATGGATTTATGAGTAAATTGTGCTTAATGAATTGCTCGAGTTTTCTTGATGTGTAACTGAAAGGGCCAATATGGGCAATGTGGTGCGCATGAACTTCCCAAAGGCAATGCTGAAGTGCTGCATCATAGACTTGTGAGCAGAGTTATAGCTCATGAAATGTAAAAGGGACAGGAGCAACATGTATATGATATTAATTGAGTGACACAGAGTGAAATTGAAATCCAGGTGAACAGCTGCTTTTCAGACCACAGGAACCTTAATAGTGGAGTTACCCAGTGACCAGTGTTAGGACCAGTTTTTTTCCTGATGTACCATTAATGAGCGGCATGTACAGCACACAATCTCAAATTTTTCAGGTCATATGAAACATGGAAGTAAAGTGAAGCATGAGGAGTACAGTGTAGAATTTTAGAACATGCACAGGTTGGTGGTAAAGGAGCCACATCGTCTGAACATGAAAAATTTCAAGGGTTTTGGGAAAAGGCGGAAGAATGGTGTTGTGAATGGCTCATTCAGTGGGCTGGCACAAACATGAACAAACAGCCCAAATTGCCTTGTCTGTGCTGTAACCATTCTGAGATTCTAACTCAATTCACATTTTAAAAAAAAGAGATTGCAACCATAACACTACTGCAGGAAGTTGACAAATACTACATTCAGCTGAAGATGGTAGAAATAATATCTCACATGATTAGTTTAGTTTACAAATCTCTTTTTGGAAAAGTGGTCATGAAGTGTGAATAATTATCAGGACTAACAGAAAGTTGGCAGACTACCACACTTGATGGCGCCATAAACAACAACATTTTTCTGAGATCTACTTATCTTACTGAAGTAGTTAACCAAAGAGATACTTGGTTTTTCTTCTATGATAATGCCTTCCCCTCTCCAACACACTTGCAGCAAATCTTTTTGATGACTAAAAGTATACGAAACTACACCTTCATTCTCGAAAATGTTCAAAGCATAAGTTATTTCAAGTTTCTGGGCACAGGATCAGTCAGAATGGTCAGGGTTAGCGACTATTTGTTTGTACTGCACTAATCTCCCTGGAACGTCTGTAGTAAGTAGGATTCATATCAGCCCAAACATTTTTTTTGTGCAGGATGGCAAAGAAACAGAGTAGAGGACGTGGGACACAAGAGATTGCTGCTTAAGGAAACTTATCTTTGTACTATGCACAAATAGTGATCACTGTTGACAGTGGATTTCTCTATTGCTACACAATGAGAACAAAGTTGAAGCTGTTATTCTGACCTATCTGCAAATTGGAGCTGTTAAAATATTTTTCTTTACTGAAAGCATCAATTCTGGCAATCTAAAGGCTATGTTTTTCTTGCAATATTTATTCATCTAAATTGTAGGTCGAGACTGAAATATGTTGTTCACACTTTTTGTGTCATAAAGTACAATACTGAAATCAGATAAACTTCCAAAGGGTCAAAAACAGCTCCAAGAAATCCTTCTCTCCTGATCCTGAGAATAAATAGTGGGGATTTTATTGGTTCAAGTTCTTTTACTGCAGTTGCCCATCAAACTGTAATTGGTGAACAATTAATTCTGAGTTTGGAAATTCTACTTGCTTTTGCCTCCGTATCCTATTTAAAATTACACAGACCATATTAATTTTTATCAGTGAGTGAGCTATTTTTTCCTGCCACGGTAGCCTTTTACACACCAACAAATGTTGTGGAATGTAAACAGTGTTCCACCAATTGCCCCGATGAAATGAATCCTTCACAAATCTTGTCTGCCTGCCTTCACTCTCAAATCTCCATTCTTCCAAACTTGAATGAAACATTATTTGCTTCTCTACTTAGTCAATATAATTAATGTTGTTTTTTTCCACATTTCTTGAGCACCAGAATCAACGCGTGGACAAAAACTATTCAAACTAATGGCCTCTATGTTACAATGGGCTTTACATTAGCAGCAAAATATTGAGAATTTGCCACTTTTAAGGGCAGCAACTTCTTAAGAACTTAATTATTCTGAAATTCAAAATTACAACACGTCAACTGGTTCCAGAATCCAAGTTGATGATCCCTCTGCTTCAATTCTTTAACCAACAGGGACCATAATTCAGGAATTTTTGCCTATTTGCCTACGACTTGCAAGCATTTCTTTTAGCGAGTTTTGAGAAGATTTGTAGCTCAGATTGAGGTTCTGGATGTGAGTTTGCTCGCTGAGCTGGAAGGTTAGTTTTCAGACGTTTCGTCACCATTCTAGGTAACGTCATCAGTGAGCCTCCGACGAAGCGCTGGTTTTATGTCCCGCTTTCTATTTATCTGGTTAGGTTTCCTTGGGGTGGTGATGTCATTTCCTGTTCTTTTTCTCAGGGGATGGTAGATTGGCTCCAAGTCAATGTGTTTGTTGATGGAATTCCGGTTGGAATGCCATGCTTCCAGGAATTCTCGTGCATGTCTCTGTTTGGCTTGTCCTAGGATGGATGTGTTGTCCCAATCAAAGTGGCGTCCTTTCTTATCTGTATGTAAGGATACGAGTCTTAGAGGGTCATGTCGTTTTTTGGCTAGTTGATGTTCATGTATCCTGGTGGCTAGCTTTCTGCCAGTTTGTCCAATGTAGTGTTTGTCACAGTTCTTGCAAGGTTCACAGTTCAGCAACAAACCCAAACAAACAGACAAAACGGGCTCAGAAACCATAACCACTCTCCCCTACATCAAAGACATTTCTGAAATGACTGCCAGACTACTCGGACCCCTTGGCATCACAGTAGCCCACAAACCCACCAACACACTAAAACAGCAGCTAATGAACTTAAAAGACCCTATACAGACAACAAATAAAACGAACGTCATCTACAAAATACCTTGCAAGAACTGTGACAAACACTACATTGGACAAACTGGCAGGAAGCTAGCCACCAGGATACATGAACATAAACTAGCCAAAAAACAACATGACCCACTATCACTCGTATCCTTACATACAGATAAGAAAGGACACCACTTTGATTAGGACAACACCTCCATGCTAGGACAAGCCAAACGGAAACGCGCACGAGAATTCCTAGAAGCATGGCATTCCAACCGGAACTCCATCAACAAACACGTTGATTTGGAGCCAATCTACCATCCCCTGAGAAAAAGGAACAGGAAATGACATCACCACCCCAAGGAAACCTAACCAGATGAATAGAAAGTGGGACATAAAACCAGCGCTTCGTCGGAGGCTCACTGATGATGTTACCTAGAATGGTGACGAAACATCTGAAAACTAACCTTCCAGCTCAGCGAGCAAACTCACATCCAGCATTTCTTTTCATCTTTGCTCTTTCACTGCATGCAAACATCACTAGCAAGGCCAACATTTACTGTCCAACCCTAGTTATATTTGAATTGAGTGATTGGTCACTATTTCAGAGGAAAACTAACAGTCAACCACATGGCTGTAGATCTGGAGTCACATATCCAGACCAGGTGAGAATGGCAGATTTTCCCATACAAAAGGTCAGAACTAGATCACAAGCATAAGTCAAAGTTAGTGAGAAATCTATCAGCAGAAATGTTGGAAATTTAAGTTAGAAGATTTAAAGCATCACTGCTGTAAACTGTTTAAAATGTTCATCATTTTCCCCTATTCTCCTTCCTCTGTAGGCCCAACATTTTCGTTTCCATTCTTCTCTCACCAAGTCCTTGATCCAACCAATACCAGAAACAGCACTTGTTGGTGCTCCCCAGCTGACTTTAAAAATATTAAGTGTATTTTTTTCAATTTTATTTTGTTTAAGTGCCATGACTGCTTTGGAATATTTAAAGTCATAAACACTAATCCGTCACTAAACTGAAGACTGATAGCAAGGGGTATGGCTTCACCTCACGACATCATGTCATACTGTGCAGCTTTACTCACAGTGTTACCACACTGGAAGAACATATTCTCTCCCAATGCTAGGCTTTACTACTACGAGAGATAGTTCCTGCTGTAGCTTACAGAAAAGTACAGGCCAAATTACGCTGTGTCAGTGAGTTCAAATTCAGTTCAGCACAAAAATTCAGGCTTACATTCCAGTAATCTGGAGGTAGACGTGCCTCTTTCAGATAAGGTAGAAAACCAGGGCGTAGTTTGCTCTCTCAGGTGGATGTAAAAGGTCACTTGGCACTCTATCGAACTGGACAAGAGCAGTTACCCCAGTGCCTTGGATAAAACTAATGCCTCAAATCAACATCACAATAACAGATTATCTGGACATTATCACACTGCTGTTTGAGTTTGTTATGCAGTAATTAGCTTCAAAATATTTTACATTACAACCATGACTACATTCTTTAAAAAGTATTGAATGGTTGTGAAGCATTTTTGAACATCCTGAAATTTTGACAAGAGATTGATAAAAATGCCAGACTCTCTTATTTACCATAAGGGTTTTTTGACATTGTCTCAGGAGTCAGTACAACTTCTCAGCCTGGATGGCAAAGGAGAGAGGATTTATGTAACCTTTTGTGGAATATATATTTCGGACATGAGCACACAAACAGATCATTAGGCCCATCGAATCTGTTCTACTGTTTGTCTCTAAGAATCTCTGAATTTATATCCCCTCTGATGCTCAGTCTGAACTCCTTTGGATTAAGAAATGCTGATGTCAAAAGGGACCTGGTGTCCTTGCTCACAAGTCACTGAAAGCTAACATTCAGGTGCAGCAAGTAGTTAGAAAGGCAAATAGCCTTTATTACAATAGACTGAGTGCACGGGACTAAATATATCTTGTTTACATTGTTGCACAGAGCATTGGTGATACTGCACTTGGTGTACTGTGCATAGTTTAGGTTTCATCAGCTTTGGAAAGATAGATATACTTAGCACAGGAGGAGAGGGACAGCAAAAGGCAAACTGAAGTAACTCCTGCAAGGGCAGGACTATTCTATAAGGAGAGACTGAATAGACTGACCCTGTATTCTCTGGTGTTTATGAATTTAATGAGATCACTGCCTATTCTTCTAAAGGGTAAATGCAAGGAAGATGTTTCCCTGTCTGGGATATCAACAACCAGAGGACACAGTCACTGAACAAGGGGCAGGCCATTTGAGATGATAACGAATTTCTTCACTGAATGGGTAATTCCAAAGATTCAATAAACCAGACGGTTTGGAATTCTTAGTCTTTGAAAATATTTATGACAGAAATCAATTGATTTCTTGATACCATCAAATAGACAGAGCAGGAAAGTAGCAATGAAGTAGATGATCAGCCATAATCTAGAATGGTGAAGCAGGATCGAGGGGCTGAAAGGTCTACTCCTGCTCCCATATTTTAATAAAGTTTGAGCCTAATCAAGCCAATGTTACAAATAATAAAACACACACACAGAAATATCACCCATCCCTGTTTACATTCCGCCATCAAAATGCTTTTTGTCGTTTATATAAATAGTTTGGATGTACATAGGAGTATGGTTAATAAGACTGCAGATGACACCAAAATTGGAGAGCGAAGGAGGTTACCTCCAGAGTACAATGGGACCTTGATCAGATAGGCAAATGGGCCGAGGAATGGTAGATGAAGAATAATTTAGGTAAATGTGAGGTGCTGCAATTTGGTAAGGCAAATCAGGGCAAGATTTGTACACTTAATGGTAAGGTCCAGGGGAGTGAACAAAGAGACCTTGGAGTGCAGGTTCATTCTTCATTAATAATGGAGTCACAGGGTAGACGGGAAAAAGTGAAGGCAGCATTTGGTATGCTTGCCTTTATTGGTCAATGCACTGGGTATGGGAGTTGGGAGGTCATGTTGCTGCTGTACAGGTTATTGGTTAGACCACTTTTGGAATGCTATGTGCAATTCTGGTCTCCCTGCTATAGGAACAATGCTGTGAAACTGGAAAGGGTTCAAAAGATTTATGTTGCTGGGACAGGAGGGTTTGAATCATAGGGAGAGCTGAGTAGGCTGGGGCATTTTTCTCCCCAGAGCATTGAAAGCTGAGGGGTGACCTTGTAGAGATTTATAAAATCATGAGGGGCAATGGATAGGTAAATAGACAAGTTCTTTTTCCAGAGTGGGAGAGTCCAAAGAGGCCATAAATTTAAGGTGAGAGGGGAAAGATTTAAAAGGGAACTAAGGGGCATTTTTGTTTTCATGCTGAGGGTGGTGCATGTACAGAATGAGCTGCTGGAGGAGGTGGAGGAGGCTGGTACAATTGTAACATTTAAAAGGCATCTGGATGGGCATTTGAATACGAAGGGTATTGAAGGATATAGGCCAAATGCTGGCAAATGGGACGAGATTAATTTAGTATATCTGGTCAGCATGGACATATTGGACTCAAGGGTCTGTTTCTGTTGCTATATATCTCTATGTTTCTACGACATGAGTATTCTTTCATTCGGCTAATGTTCATGGTCTTAGTCAAGACTGGTAACTTGCTTTAAGAAACCTGAAATCCCAGTTATTTCTGACAAAAAATTAAGCCTCAAACCTCCATAGTTTAAACAAAATAATTTTTACTACTTTAGAGTCGGTCAAAGCAAACATTTACTTAATTTTCCCGACTGCAAAACACAGAATCAATGTACATTAAACATTAATGAGCAAAATTAATGATAATAATTTATAAATTGCACATTAAATGGGTAAATACAATGAAAACAAATCTTATGAAAATTGGCTAAGCAAGCAGTCCTGCATACGCCAAAATCCCTCAGAAGTCTTGTCTTCTTTGTGAAGTACAGACCCCATTCTAAGATTTAACCTGATCCTCAGCCATATCAGCACACAATCTCTCCACATTCCATGGGCATGGCTTCACCAAAATCTGGTACAAATAAAATCTGCAGAACCTCTATACCTCTGCTTCCTACGTAATTCCATCAATGTTACCTGCCAGTCACAGAAACAGGTACAGTAATTGTATCTTTACTTATCCTCAGCATCTGGATCTAACATGGCCCTCTTCAGCCAGTCTGCATTGCACCACTGAACCTGTCACCATTGTTATTTTAATCAGTCCGTTCAGAATGCTGACAAGTATCTCTGGTAAGGAGTGAAATGGAATCCTTCCTACTTGTCTGGATGAATGGAGCTCCAAATAGCACTCAAGAAGCTTGACAACATCCAGGACAAAGCAACCCACTTGACTGGCATCATACCTACAAACATTCACTCTCCCTCCCACCAACAATGTGTAGCAGCAGTGATTATCATCTACAAGATGCAATGCAGAAACTCGCCAAGCTTCTTCTGACAGCACCCTCTTAAACCCACAACCACTATCATCCAGAAGGACAAGAGCAATGGATATGTGGGAACACCACCACCTGAAATTGCTCCTCAGCATCCTGACTTGGAAATATACTGCCATGCCTTTAGTGTCGCTGGTTGAAAATCCTGGAACTCCCTCTCTAATGGCACAGAGGTTTTGTCTACACAAAATGAGCTACAATGAGTCAAGAAGGCAACTTACCACTACCTTCTCAAGAGCAGCTGGGGATGGGTAATAAATGTTGCCCCAGTCAGCGATGTTCACATCCCGTCAATGAATAAAAAAAGGAAATGAAATTTCTTCTCTCAGTCTCCCTTTCTTACTTTTCCTTTTGAATCAAATGTCTGTTTTAAAAAGAATACAAGCTGTGAAACCATGAATTCTATAATACGAACAATGCATAAGTAAAAGATCAGAACTTCACCTTGGATCCAGCAAGTATTGAACGTCTGGAATTGGTTGCCTGACAACTCACATCCACAATCCATTACCTGGGCTTTTGTTTCAGAATTAATAATGCTTTTGCCCCTGGCTGGTTCTTCACTTAAACATTCATTTAATGATAATTATATGACCACACCTACGCTAGATACAATAACTCTCATCTTCCATTCATCCAAGCCCTGCAGCATTCCACATATAGCTAGAGTTTTAGTTTGAAGAAACCACAACTCCAGCCAACAAAGTACCTACTGTTTCCTAATTATAGACAAATTCTTCAAAATACTGAGAAAAGGCATTGAGTGGGTTGCAAACATGTACCAAAATTTTACCAATATCATAACATTTTTCAAATGAAATCATTCAGTAATATTCAAAGGCATCTGCACTGGCCACATTTTCAGAGCTGCATGCTGTCAAAATGCAGCAACCAGATTACTAATTTGATAAGTTTTTTGGCAACAGCGTGGTAATGAAACCAGCAGTGTAAAGCAGACTTTGCAAAATAGAACCTATAACTGAAGGGAGGCTGGGAGATAACTTCCTCTTTTGACTATTCCATGTTACTTCATTACTTTGGGCAAGAGTTATACTTTCTCTACTGAACACATAAGATTCATTAAGAGTATCTTTTAGTAATTGTGGTCTGATAATTGGTTCAAAGTGCAAGTTAGTTAGCTGACCATGATGTTTCATTTCATTTGTTGACTTTGACCACATCAACAGAACACACTGAAATCTGGTTTCAAAGCAGTAATTTGTAGGGCAAACAATTAAACTTCTTATTTATCGACACTATTAATAAGTACGTAGAAGAACAAAAGCTATCTTGGCAACATTTAAATTCCACAGAATACATGGTGCTAGTAAATCTATTCGATAACACCAAGGAATCATTTAAAAAATACAACAGAAACAGCATCTTGAAACTTCGATTTTTTTCCCCTCTTGATGTAGTGGAATGAACTCTGACCTGCTGTCTTGCCTTTAATTGTGAAAACATGAATATTTCAAACCCATTTCAGCAGAGATTATGTCTTAGGTTTGAAAACGTTTACAAATCGCTCTGCTCTTTCACAGAACCTACAGTGACTTCTAAATATATAAACAGTGCAGTGCTGTATTATATCAGCATTTTACATTCAAGCACAGAGCACTCTGTTCACCTGTCACTCCATCATTTGCCATTTCATAGTTGCAAAAGGGTTTGGTCCACTCAAATATTTCAGTAACTGGTTTTAAAAAAAAACACAATGATTCAGAAGTCAGGACCAAGAAATAGTCTGTCATCATGATTTTTCCTTGTTTTTCTGTCCCCCAAAATCTTCATACAATACAAATAACAGCTTTGACTGAACAGTCTAATACTGATATATAGAGTTCAGAACAGAGAACCATTTGCAATAATTTTCTTCATGCTCCTGCAGGACCTCTGCAGTCCCACCCTTAGCCCTCTTATACTTCTCATCCACACGCCGCCATTTGGGTACATTATCAGAAAACACTTGCCTGTTGTTACCCAGGTCTACTTTACCATCATCTCTCTTGAGCCCTCTACAGTTGCTGAACTCAGACTGTGTGTCCAACACTCAATGCAGATTAGCAGAAATTTCCTCAAACTGAATATTGTGAGGATGAGGCTATTGCCCTCAGTCCATCAAAAATATCAACCTGTTCGCCAAAACAATACCTCTCCCTAACAAGTTCCTCAAGCTCAACCTAACCATTCTCAATAAAAACCGAAAGAACTGCAGGTACTGTAAATCAGGAGCTCAAACTGAAGTAGCTGGAAAAGCTCAGCAGGTCTGGCAGCATCTGTGAAGAAAAAAAAATGTGAAGAAAGAAAAAAAACTCAGGAAGTTCTGAGGAAGGGTCACCGGACCCCGAAATGTTAACTCTGATTTTTTTCTTCACAGAAGCTGCCAGACCTGCTGAGCATTTCCAGCAGTCCATTCTCAACGGTGGTGTCATATCTAATATCACAGAATTACTTTTTGCCATGTGCTATTAAAACCCTCATTCAGGACTCTTATCTCTACATTTGAATATTCTAATGTGGCCATTGTTTCCCTATTTTCCCTCTCCGTAAACTCTAGCTCATTTAAACTTTCTGTATCCTTACGCCAAGTACCAGTCACACGCTATCCCCAGATGTGCTGACTGATATTGGCTCCAGCTCCAGTAATGTTTCAATTTAAAAGTTCTTGGCCATATTTTCAAATCCCTCCTGTCCTATCCTATCCTCACCCTCCCTAAGTAACCTCTTCTATCCTTACAGCCCTCCAAGCTTTGCTCTTCTTTCATTCCAATTTCTCACATATTACCTATTTTAATCATGTTACCAATGACTGCTTTGAGTTATTAAGGCCTTGAAGTCTTGAATTTCCTCCCTAATTTCCTGCATTAAGGTGCTTCTTACAGACAAGCTTTTGGTTGTTGAAATCTGCCCCGACTGACTGGATGAAACTTTCCTCTATCTGCTATCAAAGTTCATGCAGTCCTAATCCAATTCTTAATGACCAACACTGGTTTCTGCAGCATCACAGGTACATTGGGTGTAAAGTGGAAAGATGTCACACAAACATGGTAGATGAGTGCTTTTGTGAGGGTAATGTTGAGGCACAGTATTGGGAGAGTTGCTGAGGGAGTTTCACTCCGCTTCTAAATTTGCTAAGACTTTGGAGTAACGAATGCTTGAAGTGGAAAGTAATTCATTTTTGGGCATATTTATTGTGATGGGGAAAGGAGGCAGTGTATTTCCCCCAAATAGATTCAAAAGCCATCAATCATAATTTAAAATTATTAGACATGGGTGATGATATACAGATTGTCTGAATAATGAAGATGTTTAAACCAAACTGCACATAACCAGTTTGCCTGAAATTGTTGGACTGCAACGTGTACATTCCAAGCTAACTTTAGGGATCAAAAATTGGTTTAGCACAGCCTCATAACCTATGTTTAATTTTAATGATGCTAATTAGAAGGGCCAATGTATTTGGTCCACATGGAATTCTTAGGACACTTGCTGCTCGTGGGGAAGAAAACAAGAAAAGGTGTTTGAGCTTATAGAAAGAAATACAGAACAAAGATTAAGCGTCTCTCACACAGAGGTATTGGGATTCAGTAAAGGTTGTGCTGAAAACAATGTCTCCTTGTTGGCAAGATGCAACAAGAAGTGTGGCACAGGGTTCGGTCTTTGACTCTTATTTACAATCTGTATTCATGACTGGATGCAGAGAAAGAAGACACTATAGCCAAAGACTTTCCCATCTATTCAAGTGCTGTTAGTTACAATGAAGAAATACAAAATTTATAATTGCATACAGATAGGTTAGGTGAGTGGACCAAAATTTGACAGATGGAGTTTAACATGAAAAATTGCAAGGCCATTATTTTGATTCTAAGGATTATAAGGCAAATTATCTAAATGGTTAGAAACTGGAGTACCTTAGAGCAGAGGAAACTAGCATGCAGGTACAGCAAGTAATAAGGGAGGCAAATGGAATTTTGGTATTTATTACTAAAAGAATAAAGTATAAAAGTAGGGTAATGTTGCTGCAACAGTCTAAGACATTATTCAGACTACAACAAGAGCACTTGAAGAGAAATGAAGTTGCATTGAAGGCAGTTCACGGGAGATTCTTTGGATTGATTCCTGAGATGATTTGTCTGAGATTGACCAGTTTAAGCGTACACACTCTGGACTTGAGACGAATTACTTCTCTTAAAGATCTGTGAATTTGCAGAATTCACAATACACGATTGCATTGAATGCCAGGACACTGAATAAATTTGAGGAGGATACAGACAGATTTTTAAATTCGTAATGTGTTGAAGGTTTATGAAAAGTAGGCAGGAAAGTCACCTTGAGGCCAAGATGAGATCAGCTATCATGTTGAATGGCAGAGCAGGCCTCAGGGGCTGAATTGCCTACTCCTGCTCCTAGTTCTTAGTGCTTTAGCAAGTTGTGCCACCATAACTTCCTACAGATACCCAATTTCAAAAGCAAGACAAGCAACAAATAAGGAATATAATTTTTCATTTTGTAGTCCAATTATTGCCCAATATATTTTCTTTTACTCTTTTCTTCTGATGTAACTGTCTTCACCAAAGCGGTTTTGTGCAAGTTCTTGCCCCAAAGAGCCATGCTTCCTGTTGATGCTAATCATCAGCAAACAGTCCAGTAAGAACGTAATTACTCCTGGATATGAATAATTTAATGTACTTGAAAGTAGCTCGACAAAACCACTTTCATTGGGAAACTATTTTTTATATTTGTTCCTGTGTAGCTATTCCAATCTCAAACTATACAGAATGCCCAATTTAAATTAATTCAAATCCCAATTCGACCACCATCTTGTTCACCAATTTGACTTTTCTCCCCCCAAAAGTCTAGTCACTTTTTTTGTTGCATCCCACAAACATACTTAACCAGCAGGGTGCCCAATTATGGTTCAAATGGCAAGACACCATAGCTAAAATAACCTGCAATGTGACTGATCAGCCATTTTGAAAAGCTGAAATCTGAATTGCAGACAAGTCTCAACACATCTTCTGCATAAACAAAGGAAATTTGGGATACATATGCATAGGATTAGCCCGCAATGTGTGAAGATTCCCACCATCAGCAATAGCAGCATCCACAGGGCCTAATAAGGTTTTGCTTTTTCTCCCCCAACATTCTGCCAAGACTGAACGCAGATGCTACCAATTCAGAGATTAAATATTTCCAGAATGAGAATAAGTGAAAAACCATTGCTGTCGGTAATTGCTACAGCATGTACATGATCAAGAAGCAGAACCTACCACCTGGAAAGAACTAATCATCCACTCAGACTGCACCATGAGCAAAGATATATTAAGTCATATATAAATAGGACCAGGCTCAGGTGTTGCAACACATCAGCATTGTATCATTCCCAATTCTCCAAGTAGGATCCAGATGCAAATGTCATTGAGCTGGGCAGGATTCAGGATAAACAGGTTCATTGAAGTATGACCGAGGGGCATTGTTTTGAATTAGCTAGGTAAGCTTATAAATTGCGAAATCATTGGGTTATTTAATACAATTTCAGGTCATTCCTTCAATTTGCAACTCCCTGTGAAATGGATTTTGTGACTTCTAACACTGCCCTATTACGAATTTCATGTGATAGATCCAGGACGACTTCCTCTGGGAAAAAAATGCCAAGCTCTTTCCAAATGGTCAGTCTGAGATGATGCATTTAATTTGCCACTTGGAAACCAACATGTTCATTTATTACCGATTGCAAATTTGTAAATCATTGGTATATCCAAAGGTTACATCACAGACCACTTAGTTATTGGTAAATGGCATACATTTAAAAAGTCTCCAGTTTTCAAACACAAAATGCAAAACACTCAGCCGGCATTGTTTTATCGCTGAAATGTTTAAAGTAAAAATTATTGTGGGCATGGTTCAAAAGATAATTCCATGTTTGCTCACATTTATCAATGGATTCAACTGCAGCTATCTTTGCTCTGGCCACGGTGATGTGATATTAGGAATGTGATTATACCAACAGCTGTCATGGTTAGAAAGTTGCTTTCTAATGGAAAGGAATGAATTTGCAAGGAGCTAAACAGCAGACTCAATGTGTGTTGACTGTGCATCCTTCTATTTTGGCTCGCATTCAAAGTTAAGAACATTTTAGCAAAGTCAATGTATACAGTACGGAGGTGCAGCAAATGGTACTTGTGCTTTTATTCCTTTCACTCCCTATGACAACAGACCTGTAACTCATTTGCCCACGCAACTTGTGACTAACTAGGCATGACATCAGTTTATCAGAACTTAACATTCTGCAGCAATGATTTACAGGCCACAATTGAAGCAAGGGCACATATTGAGAATATGATGAGTACTACACTGTCATCAGAAACACTCAGCTTTTATTTTATTATTTGACTACTTGTGTTTTCATTAAATGACTGAGAAGTGTTGTTAGTGAGTCACCAGGTGAAGACGATTCAACTAAATCACAATTCAGCCATGACATCAGCCTACGTCTGATAGTAGCGAATAAAAGTTAACTTTTTAAAGAAGTGTGCTGTCAACTTGCCGAACCATTTGAAGAAAAATACGATAACCACGCACAATCCCCGGTGCACAGACTTGTAGTTTCTGCATTACACCCACACAGCTTTCTTTTGAGCGTGTGATTAGAAGGGCTGATGCATAATCACATCAAATTCTTTCCTTCAGCTCACATATCAAGAACTTGCCCTCTTGGCTGCATTCTTTTTCTAACAACCACAGTAACCTTGGCAACCAAGCACTCCTATTATGACCAGCTGGTCTTTTAAAGCTGTCTATGCTAGTATCTGAACTTTTGTACCACTTCAAACAGGGCCAAGAGTTTACTTCAACTCCCACGTCATTTTTTCAAAAACTAAACAGGGGCCTAATTTAACTCAGCTCAGATCACAATTGACACCAAAAGGAAAAGGCTGCATCTCCTTAAATATTGTGCCCTGCTACAGAGATTGTTCATGCAGTCTGTTAGCTTAGATTTTAATTGTGGACGAAAAGATGCCAGGATTTAATAGTACTTTCTGTTCCTGTTCCTTATTCTCAAACTAACGCCTGCTTACACAGCTATCAGGATAGCCAGTATCTTCCACATGGTGAGAAATGAGCTCCAACTGTTTCACAACTTGAGTTTTGTTTGAGCTGACTGGAGAAACTGGAGTGTCGCTGGCTTCAAAAGATATAAAATACATTTATCGTACAGACAACTGCAGGCACCCTGCTTTCTCTCAGTGACTGAAACTCAATTCCTGAAGCTGATGGCAGACCAGTTCCTTAAACATGAGTCTGTAACATTCAATTCTTGAGATCAGCAGGTCAATTTTCATGCAGGGAGCAGCATTTGCTTTCTGTGGGTTTGCATGCAAAAGCAAATGCCAGCACATTGCTGAAGTTGACTTTGACAGCAGGAGAGTAATGAACAGTTAGCTTTCTGAAAGCAAGGTGCAGTGATAGCCCATGTAGTTATAGAATTGCAGTCTGTCTTGAAGGGGAAATGTGAACACTTGACATGCAATGCCTATTCATGAAAATCACTTGACATTAGTCTAATAGAATATAAAAATCTACAAATATCACCATCATCAACACTCCCTCAATGTTCCACTGAAAACCAAGAAAAAGTCAATGTTTGTCATAATCAGTAAAAAACAGCAACTGCTATTTACAAAAAAAAGTCCTCAGCTCTATTTATGCCAATTCTGGATTGGTTAAACCAAAATGTACACACTAAAAGAAAACAGTTATTGGAATTCAAGATAAATTATTGGAATTTTGCTCCATTATGCTCAGATTTTCCTCCCTGTCCTATTTTGAATGTTTATACACAGTTTTGCCTAACATATTCAATTTTTCTGCACAATTTTCTACTTCAACTCTTCATTTCAATTAGATTGTAAATTCATTATAAAAATTATTCTAAGTGCAGATTATGCAAGTAAACATGATACATAATAAAATGTGATTGTAAAACTGCTTAAAAAGGTACATCACAAGTCAGGAAAGAGAACAGAATACAAACTCCAACCAAAAACAAATGACAACTTCATGAACAAAAACCAACAACTGGTTTACCTTAGCAAATGTTCAGGCCTGAAATGCTGACAACTTCGGTTTCGCCACAGATGCGGCATGACCTGCTGAACATAGCTCTTTCTCCCCCTAGTTTTTGTTGACAAAATTCCAGCATCTACGGTATCAACCAATTTATTTTGTGGGAAAATAGTTAGAGTTTCTCTGACCATGTCACAAACTAATAAGGCTTTGACTTAAGTCTTGCTCAGATCAAATCCAAAGACATGTATAGCAACAATATGCAACACACAAGAATGCTGTAATTAGCAGCTGCCTGTTCCAATTCTTTGAATGAAGGTACATCATACTCAGATTCCATGGGCAACCAAACCAACCAGAAAAAATAAGATCAAACAACAGAATTATTGGAATGCTTGATCCAATATGACCATGTCACCAATGCTCAATTTCTTTTGAAAAATACTACTCTTTATGGGAAAAGCAAATTCTACTGTGCATTTTCTTTCTTCCCAATGTTTTTTTTAAAGAGACTTCAGAGCGAAACTATAAGCTTAAAATTAGAGGCAACAAAAATGGTTCTGCAATAATGTGCATTTGAAGGTAAACTATGCACAAATTTAGCCTGATAAATTGGATAGTTTACATTTATCTCTTTAAAACAGAAATCGCACAATTATAGGATAGTCTTATTTCTTCTGATATTATTTAGCTTCATTTGAAATCTCATGTAAGGGTTATGATTAACCATAGCTAGTTCAAAGATGTTAAATTACACGGCAAGATTAAACTTTTTCTTCCTTTGATTTTATACAATTAATAAATATATTTTATTCTCAAACAAAAATACATTTGCTTTCAAATGGTAATTATGCTCATTATAGATTCCCATTGCATAACTCAGTTATACACAAATTTAAATTTTAAATCAAGGCACTGGTCTTCAATCAACTATTTACTCCACATAGCGCAGAATAAATAACATTATTTTAACCATAAAATATGATCGTATTTTATAATTAGACTATTATTTTGTCTCTTTAATGAGTCAATAAATGATGGATTCTTAAAAACAATCAAGTGTCACTAGATTTAGACAGTCAGGCAGAAAGTTCTTTTCAAGAGGGGAATTAAATCTGACAAATTCAAAAAGTTTGCATTCAGCCAACTTGACACAGAGGTTCTCATAGCCCTAAAACTTTTTCCTTCCATATACCACTACATCACTCAATGCTGTTGGGGGTTCTACAAAAACAAGACCTGTTTAGTACATAGATACGTAAAAACAGCCATTGTTACAACAATTTTTAGGCATGTTTTATGTCACAACACCCATGCTGGCAACAGAACAGACAGATCTTCGGGGTTTACACCCTTTTATGCTAGATAATGAATCTTAAATATTGTACTCAATATCTTATATATTGAGTATTGCTGAAAATGACAGTTTGTCAAAGCTTTTTGCCCTGCACTGCTTAGGACAATTCACAAGAACATCAATTCAAGGGAAAAAAATATTTATATTGCATAAGCGTGCTGATTGGTTGGTATGTAATTGGTTCGATTCAGTAGTGGTGCTGTCATGGAGAACGCATCCATTATGACAATTGGCCTCATGGCAACACCGATGGTTCCAACAATGACATGTTTGACAACATGTTTGACTACACAGTCATGATGACACAGGAGGCCATTTGGGCAATCACGTCCATATTTGCATTCTATACAGCAATCCGGTCATTCCTGTTCATCCCACCGTCCTCATCATTCCAAAACATTTATTTCCCTCAAATACCCATCTCATTTCTTTTTGAAATAATTTATCATCTCCATCTCCACCTCCACTGGCTTAATGGGCAGCCAGTTCCAGGCCAGTAACACTTGGTCTCGGAGAAAAACAAAAAAAGAGTTCTTCCTCAACTTCCCTTACATCCACAACTTTAAATCTGTCTTTGCACCATTAAGTGATAGCTACAGTTTTTCTTTCTTTACATTATTCAGATCTGTGACAAAAACAGAAGCAGATCACATGGTCCTTTGCATCTACACCCTTCTTCCAAAGTCTGTAACCCCTCCTCCTGATTCAGATTCCTGTACCAGCAGAAACAATCTCTCAGCATCTGTTCCATCAAGCCCCCTTGGAATTATGGTGTACTTCAATCTCTGGAGCTTAGAAGACTGAAAGAACATAGGAAATAGGAGCAGAAATAGGCTAATGAGCTCTTCGAGCCTGCTCCACCCTTCAACAAGTTCATGACTCATCAGGTTTTTTCTTGGCTGTTCCCCACAATCTTATACACCTCTTTCGGACCTCCCTGAATTTATTTTGCTTCAAAGATAGTGCCAGCATCTGCAACATTGAACGTGAAATTGCGCCATCCCTGGAATCATTCTGAATAAATTTCCCGCTGCACCCTCAAGATCTTCCTTGAAACGTGGTGACCAGAACTGGATGCAAACTTTTACAGTAAAATGTGTAGGTTGGTTTTCTATTCCATAAAATGGTGCACCAAAACACTCCAATGCTCCCCACCCCATTTCAATGTGAGTCGTACGAAGTGTGTCAGGAAGAGGAGGAGTAGGATGGAGCGGTAATGGCGGCCTCTACCACCCAGAATGCATACCATAAAAAGTGCCAGAGTTGCTGGAAGGAAGTGTGCGAACACTGGAATTCAGTAGGTACTGGAATCGATCATTACAGCGTCATTACCACAGAACTGTCTGCATCACCCATTACATTGCTGGTCCAATCACTTGCTTGCTTGCGCAATTTAGGATTTCTATCAGTTTAAACCCCAAACAGCAAGAAAATAACATATGCAATGGCCCAAAAGGATTAACACACTGAAGGCATTTGAGTTGCTGCCTGTCATTTTACATACACAAAGAAGCTCTTACTGTTTGTTTTCCTGTGTCTTGACAATTTACTTTCATAGTCAATTTTCTCCCTTTCATTAGTTTTTTTAGTCATCCATTGCTGGTTCCTAAACAATTTCAAATTGCCTGGCCTGCCACTGGTTTTCACTGCTTTGTAAGCCTTAGTTTTTGATTAGATACTCTCTTTGACTGCTTCTGTCAATCACAGTTGGTTCATCCTTCTTAATCTCATCCTTTTTGACTCGAGGATAGTTTTGCTGAGTTTTATGAAGTATCTGCTTAACTATCTGCTACTGCTCATCTACTGTACTTCCACTTAGACTACTTTCCTAGCCTACTTCAGATAACTCTTTCTTCATATCTGTCAAATTATCCCTAATTTAAGTGACACACTGGTTTGAGAGCAAAGGTATTCTACAACAAACTGAATTTGAAATTCCAACATTCTGTGATTTCCAGCTCCTAAACGATTCCTAAATACAAGTCACCTTATTAATCCAGCATCATTACACATGACTAGATCTAAAATGGCCTGTTCCCTGTGCAGGTTGCACAATCTGCTCTAAAAAGCAATGCCTGATTCACTCTTCAAATTTGTCTTTCATGTTTGCCTTGTCTATCTGAATGTCCGGTCAATATGCAGATTAAAATCATGATTTCCATCTAAGTGGCTGGTGGGAGATCCTGTGCACATCAATTAGCCTTTCGATGCACTGGCTTCCAAATAAGGATCCGAGGTCCATGCAGTGGAAAAGAAGAAATTTGAGAGAATACTGTCCATGACGATTGTAGAGACCTTCTCACACACCTCCATTATTTTCCGATTTAGACTTTGTAGGACAAGGAAAAAACTCTTCAAAAGCTTACTGACAATTCCAACTGTGACATTTTCCCCTTGCTTTGCCATACTACCAGCCAAACAGATTTTACATGATCTATTATACAAATAACACTATTCAGCATTGTACTGATATCTTCTTTTATTAACAATGCTATCTCACCTGCTTTTCCCATTTGTTCATTCTTCTGAAGCATCTGTATATTGAGTTCCAGCCTTCATCACTCTGCAATCACATTTGTGTAAGAGCTAGCAAGTCCTATTTATTTATTTCTCTTTGTGATCTCAACTATTTTGATACAAATGCTGTGTGTATTCAGATAATGATGAAGTGTCAAAGTTTAAGGCTCTTAATGTCTTATTTGCGTTTGAATTTCTGCTGTACTATTTTGCTTACATTTACTGCCACTTGTGCTATGCATCGATTTTTATTCATTTCTTTACTACTCTGCACTGGTGTTGTCTGGCTCCTGTATGACTTTTTTGGAACTTCCTTTGAGTTAACCCTCATCCCCACTAATTATGTCAATACCTACCTATAGCTGTAGCTATCCAATTTAGTGGGACACTATCCTCAGTATGGGTCAAATGAAGCCTATCCCATTGAAAGAGCTTTCTCTTTCCACAGTACTGGTGCCTGAACCCTGTGAATCAGAACTCTTTTTTCCCCACAATTTTTCAGCCACTCATTTCTGCATCTGCTCTTATTTCATTTAAGCCAACTTGCGCATGGCTCACGTAATAACGCGAAGATTACCACCTTTTAATTTCACCCTGAGCTGCTTAATCTCTCTGCAGAATGGACTTCAGTAAGGCATTTGATAAGGTTCCCCATGGTAGGCTCATTCAGAAGGTCAGGAGGAATGGGATACAGGGGAACTTAGCTGCTTGGATACAGAATTGGCTGGCCAACAGAAGACAGCGAGTGGTAGTAGAAGGAAAATATTCTGCCTGGAAGTCAGTGGTCAGTGGGGTTCCACAGGGCTCTGTCCTTGGGCCTCTACTGTTTGTAATTTTTATTAATGACTTGGATGAGGGGATTGAAGGATGGGTCAGCAAGTTTGCAGACGACACAAAGGTCGGAGGTGTCGTTGACAGCGTAGAGGGCTGTTGTAGGCTGCAGCGGGACATTGACAGGATGCAGAGATGGGCTGAGAGGTGGCAGATGGAGTTCATCCTGGATAAATGCGAGGTGATGCATTTTGGAAGGTCGAATTTGAAAGCTGAGTACAGGATTAAGGATAGGATTCTTGGCAGCGTGGAGGAACAGAGGGATCTTGGTGTGCAGATACATAGATCCCTTAAAATGGCCACCCAAGTGGACAGGGTTGTTAAGAAAGCATATGGTGTTTTGGCTTTCATTAACAGGGGGATTGAGTTTAAGAGTCGTGAGATCTTGTTGCAGCTCTATAAAACTTTGGTTAGACCGCACTTGGAATACTGCGTCCAGTTCTGGGCGCCCTATTATAGGAAAGATGTGGATGCTTTGGAGAGGGTTCAGAGGAGGTTTACCAGGATGCTGCCTGGACTGGAGGGCTTATCTTATGAAGAGAGGTTGACTGAGCTCGGTCTCTTTTCATTGGAGAAAAGGAGGAGGAGAGGGGACCTAATTGAGGTATACAAGATAATGAGAGGCATAGATAGAGTTGATAGCCAGAGACTATTTCCCAGGGCAGAAATGGCTAGCACGAGGGGTCATAGTTTTAAGCTGGTGGGTGGAAAGTATAGAGGGGATGTCAGAGGCAGGTTCTTTACGCAGAGAGTTGTGAGAGCATGGAATGCGTTGCCAGCAGCAGTTGTGGAAGCAAGGTCATTGGGGTCATTTAAGAGACTGCTGGACATGTATATGGTCACAGAAATTTGAGGGTGCATACATGAGGATCAATGGGCGGCACAACATTGTGGGCTGAAGGGCCTGTTCTGTGCTGTACTGTTCTATGTTCTATGTTCTATGTTCTAGAACCTCCGACCTATATACACCTTTGGGAATGATATGGACCATGACAACTGAATCCTTCCAGTCCCACTTCAAAGTCCTTTCCAGCCTTAAAGATATCCTGAATGCTGGCACCAGAAGGACAAGCGGCATCCCAAAACCAGCCCAGCTCATCCCCACCTCCCTAACCTGTTCTTCCTCTCACCTATCCCCTCCTCCCACCTCCATTTCCTACCTACTAACCTCATCCCGCCTCCTTGACCTGTTCGTCCTCCCCAGACTGACCTATCCCCTCCCTACCTCCCCACCAATATTCTCCTCTCCACCTATCTTCTCCTCTATCCATCTTCAGTCCGCCTCCCCCCCCACTATTTATTTCAGAAACCTCTCCCCAACCCCCTCTCTGATGAAGGGTCTAGGCCCGAAACATCAGCTTTTGTGCTCCTAAGATGCTGCTTGGCAGGGTGTGAATGGTATTCAAGTAACTCGCCTTCCCCCGATATGTCACAATGTCTGCAACTTGGGATCCGGCTCATCAATTGAGCCAAAGCTTTTCGAGCAGCTAATACTTGCTGGAGATTCTTTTCCTGGCTGCCCAAAAATCTGCCCATGATCAACAACACAAATCAGAGTGTGGTCAAATATTATCCACCTGTGTGGATTAGTGCAGCTACAACATTCAAGAAGGTCTACATCATCCAGGACAAAGCAGACTGCTTGGTTGGCACTCCTTCCCCCAAACTAAATGTTCACTTTAATCGCTTGGAAATATATTGCTGATCCTTCATTAGGCTGTGTCAAAATCCTGGATCACACAGAAATTACGGTGATTCATAAGCACTTTGAACATACGCAACAACAGGTTTGAGAATAGCTTTTCCCTGTTATTAGACTGATGAATGGACTCTCTAACATCAAATAATGTTGATCTTGCTTTGTGCACCTCCTGTGCAGTGTAACCTATATGCCTCACTCAGTCTAAGCATCCTCTGAACTCGATGTCCCTGTTTGCTATGACCTGCCTGTACTGCTCACAAAACAAAGCTTTCACTGAAAGGTAATAAAATGTGAGGCTGGATGAACACAGCAGGCCAAGCAGCATCTCAGGAGCACAAAAGCTGACGTTTCGGGCCTAGACCCTTCATCAGAGAGAGGGATGGGGGGAGGGAACTGGAATAAATAAGGAGAGAGGGGGAGGCGGACCGAAGATGGAGAGTAAAGAAGATAGGTGGAGAGAGTGTAGGTGCGGAGGTAGGGAGGGGATAGGTCAGTCCAGGGAAGACGGACAGGTCAAGGAGGTGGGATGAGGTTAGTAGGTAGCTGGGGGTGCGGTTTGGGGTGGGAGGAAGGGATGGGTGAGAGGAAGAACCGGTTAGGGAGGCAGAGACAGGTTGGACTGGTTTTGGGATGCAGTGGGTGGGGGGGGGAAGAGCTGGGCTGGCTGTGTGGTGCAGTGGGGGGAGGGGATGAACTGGGCTGGTTTAGGGATGCAGTAGGGGAAGGGGAGATTTTGAAACTGGTGAAGTCCACATTGATACCATATGGCTGCAGGGTTCCCAGGCGGAATATGAGTTGCTGTTCCTGCAACCTTCGGGTGGCATCATTGTGGCAGTGCAGGAGGCCCATGATGGACATGAAAGGTGATGCGTGCAACTTCCACTCAAGATTGATTGAGCAAACAGAATATCAGATAAAATACCAGCTATGAATATGCTATTCAAGAATTATTCACAGCATTTAATTGCCTGCAATCAAAAGTTAAGACAAACATCAAACTAATGATGCAAAAACTATACGAGAGCAAACAGAAACATGTTTATAAAATATACTGTACAAATGTTCACATCGGCCTTTGTACTGACACATCTTCCAGCAAAGGACTCTGATCCAGGCACTCGTATTAATTTACATTTTCGTTCAACATATTACCCCAAAAATATACAGGTATTTATGCACTCCTGTGTTTTTACTCCATATTTTTAAGCAAGCAGATCATATGGGAAGAATGCTGGGTGTACAACGTGAACCAAGCACTTATTGCATCCATCTTCACAAACCTGCCATGGGAAAAGAGATAAATTGGGAGTTTTCAGATTTACAGAAGCTTTTCTAATGTGTTTAAAGTGTGCAAGTTAGGGAGACAATGTCAGCACAAACAATGTCCTTAATTTAATTTTACAACAAAACGGTAAAGAAAGTACGTGAATATTTTTGTTTGAAGAATGGATTGTGCCTGTGCTAAATAATCGACTTTTATCCTTATTGGTTCAACATCCACATTCTGACTCTTGTTCTCTGACCTCAAACTGAACCCTTGAATCTCATGTCCTGTTCTACACAAACATAGAACTAATTTCCAACAAATCACAACATTTCATATTGCCCAACTGTGTCAGGATTTGAAAATGATTCCAATACCAGGAACAGCTCTTTCAACACATTTTTTTTAAGGCATCTGAAAAAAGCTCCCTACCAATTAGGGAACTTTTTAAGCTTTTCTCTCTTCCATGTCTTTGCTCTCAACTCTATTTTCACAAGCATAAGACGTAGCAGCAAAAGTAAGACATTTAACCCATCACGTGTTTACCATTCAAGCTTGTCTTGATGATCCTTAAATCCATTTTCCTGTCATTTCCACATAACCCTCGATTCTCATCCTGATTAAAAAATGTGTCCATCTCAGCCTTGAACATACTTAACAACACAACTCTACAGCCCTGTGGTAAGTAATACTAAAGATTCCCCACCCTGTGACAGAAGAAATTCCTGCTCCTCTGATGCTGCTTGGCCTACTGTGTTCATCCAGCTCTCCACCTTCTGATCTCAGATTCTCCAGCATTGGCAGCTCCTACTATCTCAGAAGAAATTCTTCATTTGTTTTATCCTTTATTCTGCGTTTATAACTTCTGGTCCTCCATTCTCCCATGGGGAAACAATCCCTTCACATCTACTCTGTCAAAACCCATAAGACTCTTCGATGTCTCAATAAGATTACCTTTTATTCTTCCTAACTTCAGTGAGTACAGGCATAGTCAACTTAACCTGTCCACACCCAGGAGAACCTACAGAACCTTCTTGACCGCTTCCAATGCCAGCGTATCTCTCCTTAGATAAAGGAGATGAAACTGTTCCACTTTGTGGTCTGATCGGTGCAATGGATAATTTCAGAAGACTTCCATACTTTTACACTCTATTCCCTTGGAAGCAAAAGCAAAAATTCAATTTGCCTTCCCTATTACATGCCGAAGGCGTTTGCTAACTTTTTGTGATTTACGCATGAGAATGCCCAGATATACTCCGGTCGGTCAGTGACTCACTGAACTTTCCCTTTTTATTCCTCAATGCAAACACACCATCTTATATGAGAATTAATGTTTCGGGTCTGGTGACCCTTCCTCAGAACTGTTCAGTCTCTTTTAAAATTGTTGAACCAGAATAAAGATCTACAGCTCTTTGTAGAGGTTGCTAAGGTCAAAAGGTCAGGTCCAGAAATCAAGAAGCAATGATTAGATCATTTTGTTCAACTTTCTTTTAAAAGTCTGAAGGTTGTATGAGGAAAGTAAACAAGCAGTTTCACAGTTGATGAAGAAAAAAGTTTGAAGAGGACACACTGTGACGAGCCTTGATTTTGATTATTGACTTTGCAGAGAAGAAGAAGAAAATATTAGATGGTGTAAAAACCAAAAGAACAATGGATGCTGTAAATTGGGAACAAAAACACAAGTTGCTGGAAAAGCTTAGCAGGCTTGGCAGCATCCATGAAAAAAAATCAGTGTTAATGTTTCACGTCTGGGGATCCTTCAGTTCTGAAGGATCCCCAGACGTGAAACATTAACACTGATTTTTTTTCATGGATGCTGCCAAGCCTGCTAAGCTTTTCCAGCAACTTGTGTTTTTGTTCCCAATTTACAGCATCCATTGTTCTTTCGGTTTTTACACCATCTAATATTTTCTTCTTCTTCTCTGCAACGTCAATAATCAAAATCCAGGCTCGTCACAGTGTGTCCTCTTCAAACTTTTTTCTCCATCAACTGTGAAACTGCTTGCTTACTTTCCTCATACAACCTTCAGACTTTTAAAAGAAAGTCGAACAAAATGATCTAATCATTGCTTCTTGATTTCTGGACCTGACCTTTTGACCTTAGCAACTTCTACAAAGAGCTGTAGATCTTTATTCTAGTTCAACAATTTTAAAAGAGACAGTTGTTACAAAGTACCCCCTGGGATTAGGGAGGCCCATATTACCTATGGCAAAATGCAGATCACACCTTATCTAAAAATAGGCAAGTGGCAGGAAAATGTACAATGTTCCACTATCTTCTATTTCATTGGAAGTTAACATTATACCATTACCACTTGCTATGTAAATAAGGCAATTGAAATCATTCTCAACTTTTGTTAAATGATGTTCCTAACAAATGCTGGTGTTGAACTCGCACTATCTGCTGCTTGGCTTTTGGTTCCCGCTATCTCCCCTGCTCCCCACCCACCTTCCCCACCCTGCTTAAGAAACTTATCTTCCAAAGGAATAAAATACTCAGCCAACTCATGTTCTGCAATCTGCAAAAGTGAAGATATTTGGACAGAGAACCTACTGTACAAAAATACAGGAACATGGCACTTACTAAATTTGATCAAACTCCCAAAACATATTTTGCTTATCCAGTTAAATAGAGCATAAAGAATTCACTAAAAGAACTAGGATACATCAACAGCATCATTAATAAGTTATATATTGCACAAGCATCTAACGCAAATATTTACACATCAGAAACATTGGTAAACACATGTCCCTTCAGTTCCACCCAAGAGCTCTCAGGAAGGTTAGAGAAAGGGGATAAAACTGACATTGTCATGAAAACCAAGGAATATTAATTGGTTGCAACTGGCCTGATGAGAGAAAGCAAAAGCATAAGATCTTTCAGCCCTCAACTAATGAAGGACATCCTGATATCATCACAAAGAGCCCACTGCAACGTGCTCTGAGGAGGCTAAGTGAAGAACTGCAGGAGAATCAATAGGGAGAAATAAACAGACAAAGTGTGGTCTAGGTAGCCCTAGGAGAACAACATTACATACTCACTCTTCTGACTGCTAAAATATGCTGGTCCAAGAGTAAGCAAATGCATTAACCACTTGATGGATGCCCCACAGTACACTTGCCAAGCCAATGACCACAACAACAACCAATAGCAAAATACCAATAAGTACCTAATCAATAGAACTAATAGGTATGCATAAACCATCAAAATCCCTCAAGTGAGAAGGTTACTATTAACATTTAGTAAAACGTAGACTGAAACACAACCAGTCAGCCATGCATTCCATCACTCAAATAGAAGAATTTTAGATCTTTGTAACCTTTACAAACATTCATATTGACTTACCTTTCTTTCTACAAAAAGGTTAGTCAGCCTGAAGCACATAAACGTATCTTACAATGTTTCCATGATAATTGTTACCATTTACTTACAATATACTGCAGAAAATCAGGTCATTTAACTCACATGAGACTTTGGTGAGGTATCTGCAAAGTAATCCAAATGTGCACCAAAACACAACCCTGATTTCAGTCCTGATACCAACATATACTGAAGAATGGTAGCAGTTAAGCAGTGCTTGTCTAATTACAATGCATGATGCACATCAGCAGTCCAAGTCTTATGATTGAGATATTAAAGCTAATCCAGAGCAGAATACAATTGTTATTAAAACAGCATAACTTAGATATAAGTTCATAAATAGAATGCCAATGAAAATTACATTTTAATATACTTGAGCATATTTACCAAAATAGCTACAGTATTTTCACTACAGACTGACTACAGCTGAGAGTTGCTTAGTTCTGAAATTATTTTGAATGACAAAGTCACAAGTTTTGAAATTTACAGAGTAGAATAAACTCCACTGTCTTCCACATTTTCCCATTAAGTAATTATCGAAATGTTTTGCAATATATCAAAAAATCTTTTGACTCAATCTACAATGAGGACTATTATAAGCATAGGGCCACTTTTAACAGCTACTTTACCATTCAATACACTTCAGTAGTAACCATTTGAAAACTCCTTAAAGGCAAATTAATTTATTTAAACACCCTAAATTTATTTAAACACCCTAAAACAATGTCAGAAATGTTCAATATGTTAGATTTTCAACAAAGAGCCAAACCCTACTCTTGAACTTTAACTCTATTATCCAGTATTATGATCCAAGAAAATTGCTGAATTTGATTCAATTCATTGTTGAAGTCATTGTTGAAGTGCCAACTACAGCTCAGCATATTGTCTTCAACAATATACATAAGCATACAAGGAATCAATTTATACATTCTGCATAATTTTCTATAAAAACATAAATATAAAGTAGACTACTTTGCCCTTTCAGTCTGCTCCACCATTCAACATCATGGCTGGTCATCCTACTCCATACCCTGTTCATTCTTCTTGCCTGATACCCTTTGATCTATTCTAGTCTCAACTACTTTCTGTGGCAGAATATCCCACTGGCTTGCAACTCAGTGAAGAAAATTCTCATCACTAGTCAAAACTCTGGAATTTCCTCCTTAAGGGCACTAAGAGTCTGCCTACAGCACATGGACTGCAGCAGTTCAAGATGACAGCTTAACACCACCTTCTCAAGGACAACTAGGGATGGGCATTAACTGGCCATCCCACATCTGTCAAGTGAATTAAAAAGAATCTGTCCCAAATGGGTGGCTCTGTATCCTTAACCTATAACCCCTGGTTATTGGGAACATGCTTTCTGAGTTTACCCTATCTAGTCCTGTTAGAATTTTACAGGTTTAAGATACAACCCCACTTCAGTGTGGAACAAAAAATGAGCTACAGGTTGCCTCACAGGGCCTTTTTTCATCAAATTGAGGATATAATTCCTTACACTCCTTTTACAAGGCCTCACATGCCATCTATTCCAACCAAGCCAACGTACACTGACACCAATAGCCTTAAAGAGAATCAAGATAACATTCTTGCTTCCCAACACCACAGCCAAGAATCAGAAGAAATGTGAAAATCCATGAGCAACAGCAGCTAATCTCTCAGATTATTGACGCCGTTGATAAGAATCCAACTGTAGATGCCATGTCCATAATGAGGAGACATGAGGATTGGTGACAAAAATCTACAATTACCAGCTGCTGACTCATTTTCAATGTCTATTGCAATGCAAGATCAGCCCATTCTAAGGCATGAACAAATTGAAAATAAAAGCTTTTTGTTTTCTTATTTACAATTAACTCTATTTTCACGCGTTTTTTTTTGACACAGCACTTTTCTACACCAATCAGGATATACAGGAGCATTCTCAACTCTCTCAAAGTTTTGCCTAACACAATTTGTGGGCAGATTCAACCCATCATGATTTCTCTGTAGTTCCAAGTTTACAGGTGGTGATGGAGAAACGTAGAAACTAGAAGGAACAGGAGGAGGAGGAGGACATTCTGCCCTTGAATCCTACTCTTGTCTGCACACACACACAAATTATGATGATGCAGGAGGCCATTTGGTCCATTGTTGCTTTATTGACTTAATACCTACTGCCAATCTCATGCCTTTTGCCTTTTTCTCTGCACACTATCATCCAATAACTATATAATGCCTCAGCTGAACCTCCTTCCACCTGCAGCACCTCTCATATTCTAACTCGCTGTGAGTAAAAAAACCTTTTTTCATGCCACTCCGGCATCATTTGTACATCACTTTAAATCTATGCCCTCTTGTTCTTATTTTATTTTTTAAACAAGCAGAAACAGTTTCTCACCATTTACTCTTTCCAGTCCATTCATGATGTTGAAAATCTCAATCAGATGTCCTCTTAGAAACCTTCTTTCCAGGGAGAATTGTCCCACCTTATTCAATCTTTTTCAATTTTGAACCTGTAACCATTCTAGTAAATTGCTTTTGCAGTCTCTCCAATGTATTTGCATCTTTTCCACAATTGGTGCCCATACTGTACACAATATTTCAACAAAGGTCTATCAAGGGTTTCGTACAAGTTCAACATTACCTCCTTGCTCTTGTACTCGGTGAGCCCATTATGAAGCCAAGAACACAATGCTTTACTTACTGCTTTCTCTCCACCCGTCCTGCAACCTTCAATGATATGTCCACACGTACACCCCTTTAGAATTGTACCCTGTATTGCATATTTTCTATCAACGCTATTCTGACAAAAGTGAATCACCTCACACCTGTCTGCACCTACCCACCCATTCTGCCAACTTGTCAATATCCTCTTGGAGTTCCACACTGTCCTCCTCAATCTACAATTACCCCAAATTTAATGGCATTTGGAAACTTGGAAAATGTCTCTTGCATACCAAGAACCAGATTATTAACATATATTAGGAAAAGCAAGGTTATCAGTACCGAAGCCTCAGGAATGTCACTATAAACCTGTCTCACACGCAAAAAATATCTCTTGACCATTACACACTGTTTTCTACTCAGCCAATTTTGTACCCACATCACTACTGTTTGTGTTATACCACGACCTACAACTTTTCTCAAGTATGTGTGAGGTTCTGTATCAAATGTGTTCTGGAAATTCAGCTGTACCACATCAAAAGCATTACGCTCATCAATTCTTTTCATTAACTCTTCAGAAAGTTCCAGCAAACTAGTTAAACATGATTTCCCCTTTAGAAATCCAAGCTGACTCACCCTGATCAACCTACCTTTTTCCATGTAACGACTGATTCTATTCCAAATATTTGTTCCTAAAAAGGTTCTTCATTGCCAGTTAAATTAATTTGTCTGTAATTGTTGGAATTATTTTTGAACAATCCAGCAACAGTGGCATTTCTTCAGTCTTCTCTCTCCGCAATCCAGGGAAGATTGAAATATTATGGCGACTGACTCCAACTTTTCCCCTCATTTCCTTCGAAATCCTTGCATGCATCTCATCCGGTCCTGTTGTCTTGTTAACTTTTTAAATGCCAACAATCTATCCAGGACTTCGTGACTCTTGTTAGTTACAGTTTCTTTCCCTGTCACCATGGCCTGGGGAGCATCCTCCTTTTTTATGAAGTCAGGTACAAAAGTATTCATTTAACACCTCAGCCATGCCCCCTGTTCCATCTGTAAATCCCCTTTAGTTCTGTGATCAGTCCTCCTCCTGTTCTTTTAAACATTCTCTTACTGTTCATGTGCCCTTAAAAGACTTTGAGATTTCCCTTTATTTTAGTTGCTTGCCTTTGTTCATAGACACCCATTGTTTTTATTTGCTTTTTTTACCTTCTTTCAACCTTCAGTACTTCTACTGATTAACAATTACATTTTCTGCCTTTCACCAGTCATAAGTACACCTTTACTTTTCAGTATTAATTTCTACAATTCAAAATAATCATGACAGATCCTCTAACCCAATGCAATATTTGCAGTTTCTCCCCATACCACTTGATGTCTTTTGAATCTAGAATATTATTTCTTGAATGTATCAAGTGATTTCGTCTGAACAGTTTCTGCAGTAGAAATTCCCACTGGTTTCCTAGCTTTTGAGTGAAGAGGTTTTCCTCATCTAATTCTTAAATGATTTACCCTGGATCTAAAGAATGTGCCCCTTGTTCAAGGCTCCCAAACCAAGGAAAACATACTCTCTGCATCTAATCTGTCCTGACCTGTTAGAACATTCCGAGAGGTAATCTTATTGAGAAACACAAAGTCAGAGTCATACAGCACAGAAACAGACCCTGCGGTCTAACAAGGCCATGCCAAACATAATCCCAAAAACTGTATTAGTCCCACCTGCCTGCTCTTGGTACATGTCCCTCCAAACCTTTCCTATTTAAATGTCTTTTAAAAGTCTTTTCAACGTTGTAATTGTACCCGCATCTACTACTTCATCAGGAAGTTCATTCCACCAGAGAACCATCCTGTGTAAAAAATGTGCTCCTCATGTCTTTTTTAAATCTTTTATCTCTCACCTAAAAGATAGGCCCTTAGTCTTAAAATCCCCATCCTATAGAAGAGTTAACTATGATTAACTCTACCTACACCCCCCATTATTTTATCAATTTCTTTCAGATCATTTCTCAACCTCCAATACGCGAGTAAAACGCCTATCAGTATAGGCCCAGCACCTTGCAGTGCTCCCATGCGTCTGCAGTCCTTAACCTTCAAAGTGGAAGTGGCCATGGGATTGAAGGATGCTGCTCAAGGAATGTTTGGGAGTTGTTGCAGTGCTAGACGTATAGCACTTGAACTGCACATCACTGTCACAGTGCACCCAGTGTGGAGGAATTCAATGTTTATGGTGGTGGCTGAGGGGGCTGATAGTGTGAACTACCTGGTCCTGGATGGTGACAAGTCTTTTCAGTGTTGTTGAACCCGCACTGATCCAGAAAAGTATTTCATCACACACCTGACTTTCAACTTGTTAATGGTGGACACACTTTGGGGAGTCAAGTAATGAGTTACTTGCCTCAGAAACACCAATTTCTGATCTGGCACAGGATTTATATGGTTGAACTTGTTCAGTTCCTAGTCAACAGTCGCTTCAATAATTTTGATAGTGGGAATTCAGCAATGATAACTGCCTTGAATGTCAGAGGGCAAGGGTTAAATTCTCTCTTTTTGGAAATGGTTATTATCTAGAACTTGTGATGCATATGTTGCTTCCCATCTATCAGCTCCAAATGGAAATGAACTGCATCAGTAACCTCGGAATTGTGAATAGTTCTGAACATCCTCATTCTGACTTCAGTTTGGAGGGAAGGTCAGTGATGAAGCAGCTGAAGATGGTTGTGTTTGGGGGCACTACCTGGGTGAATGAGGGCACTTGTAGCACAGTGGTCGTGTCCCCATGTCTGAGTTTTGAGTCATACGTTCAAATCCCACCTGCTCTAGACCAGTATCATAGCATCCCAGAACAGGCTGATCATTAATATAAATCCCAAGGAACTACCGCTCTTGTGGCACTGTGGTGTTGTTCCTACCTCTGAACGAGGAGGACCAAGTTCAAGTCCTACCTGCTCTAGAGGTACGCAGCATGTCTGAACAGGTTGATTAGAAAAATATCTGTCCTGAGACTGAGATGATTGACCTCCAAACATCACCATCTTGCTCTTCACCTAGTATGACTCTAGCCACAGAGGAGCTCCCTACTTGCTTTTCATTTTCTTCAATATTGTTAGGGCTCCTTGGGGCCATACACAGTCAAATGTTGCACTGGTGTCAAAGGTTGCTCTCACCACCATTCTTGAGTTCAGGACTTTTGTCCACGTTTGGACGAAGGCTGTAGTAAGATCAGGATGGTGTTAGCACTTTTGATGACATCTTCCAGTAATTTATCTAAGCAATCATTCTGTTTTATGTTTCAGGCAGGCAGCAAGTGGGCAGTATAAAGTTTGTGACTCCAGTTTAATACATTCAAGTGAAGTGAATACTGCACCTTTTGTGACATGCCTTTTTATAATCCAAACAGTGGGAACGTTCACTGATTTTGAGGCAGCTCAGCTACGCCAAAGAAATCCATTTGGGACAGAGAAATAATTTGGCCTAGTTTTTAGCATTCATCATTGAGATTGCTATACTTTCTCAATTTCTTCCTGTGTCATTTAATACCTGGTTTTATGTCATTAGTAGCCTACAAGTTCAAAAAGGAATGCATAAATTCAGTCTTTATGAAAGTCACTTCTCAGCTCAGTGAAAACACTACAGCAATATTCTGGTGACGTGGATCCAAATGTTACATTTACAATCAACTTTAAGACATTGATATGTTCAGTTGTTGAATGATGAACTGAGCTAACTGTCTCACCTGAAACTCAAGCTTGGTGAAAAGAACATTGCTGATGTCATATATCTGAAACACCTTAAGGTCCAGGTTGAAAGACCTGGATCTGAAGAATTAATTGAGCTTGCATGACCTCGTCTCTCAGCCTCAGAATACAGAAATAACTTCACATCCAATTAATAATTATTTCTGAAAGTAAATGAAGTGAATAATTCACACTTGGCAAAATCCCACAAATAGAAAATGAATAACCAGCTTTCAGTGCTGGTTCAAGGACAGACGATAACCCAACACAAGGAAAACTTTGCCTTCTCAAGTACTGCCATCCTTGCAAACCTACCTCTGGCCATACAGCAGTGCCTCATTCAGAATGAAATAACAGTCCAAATCCCTAAATTAAGTGAAGCCAGTCTCTCCACTTTAAGACTCAAGACATCAACAATAACAGCTGGCATTTATTTGGCACCTTCAATTTAATAACAAGGCACAATGCAATCCTGTGAAGGGCAATCAAGTAGAATTTAACAAGACAGAATTTAAAGGCAAAATCATTGGGCACTTTATTAGAAAAATATGAAGCAAATTCAGATTGCTTCCTGAGCTGTAGCCATTAGAATTTGAGAGAATTATGTAAAATTTAAACTAATTTTGGGAAATGCTGTTTTTAGAATGGTGCAATTTTGAATAAGGTTTTCAAACAAGCTTGATTTCTAAAGCCAGTTAACTCTTCCTACTTGTAGATGCTGAGCTGCATATTTCCAACATACAATTTCAGGGCAAAAATACAGTTCATTTTAGTGTATTTACACAAGTAAATTCTACATCTATTCAGAGACAATGGGAACTGCAGATGCTGGAGAATTCCAAGATAATAAAACGTGAGGCTGGATGAACACAGCAGGCCAAGCAGCATCTCAGGAGCACAAAAGCTGACGTTTCGGGCCTAGACCCTTCATCAGAGAGGGGGATGGGGAGAGGGAACTGGAATAAATAGGGAGAGAGGGGGAGGCGGACTGAAGATGGAGAGTAAAGAAGATAGGTGGAGAGAGTATAGGTGGGGAGGTAGGGAGGGGATAGGTCAGTCCAGGGAAGACGGACAGGTCAAGGAGGTGGGATGAGGTTAGTAGGTAGATGGGGGTGCGGCTTGGGGTGGGAGGAAGGGATGGGTGAGAGGAAGAACCGGTTAGGGAGGCAGAGACAGGTTGGACTGGTTTTGGGATGCAGTGGGGGGGGGGGGGGGTGGAGATCTGGGCTGGTTGTGTGGTGCAGTGGGGAGAGGGGGCGAACTGGGCTGGTTTAGGGATGCAGTTGGGGAAGGGGAGATTTTGAAACTGGTGAAGTCCACATTGATACCATTAGGCTGCAGGGTTCCCAGGCGGAATATGAGTTGCTGTTCCTGCAACCTTCGGGTGGCATCATTGTGGCAGTGCAGGAGGCCCATGATGGACATGTCATCTAAAGAATGGGAGGGGGAGTGGAAATGGTTTGCCACTGGGAGGTGCATCTAAAGAATGGGAGGGGGAGTGGAAATGGTTTGCGACTGGGAGGTGCATCTAAAGAATGGGAGGGGGAGTGGAAATGGTTTGCGACTGGGAGGTGCACCTCCCAGTCCCCCATTTCCACTCCCCCTCCCATTCTCTAGATGACATGTCCATCATGGGCCTCCTGCAGTGCCACAATGATGCCACCCGAAGGTTGCAGGAACAGCAACTTATATTCCGCCTGGGAACCCTGCAGCCTAATGGTATCAATGTGGACTTCACCAGTTTCAAAATCTCCCCTTCCCCAACTGCATCCCTAAACCAGCCCAGTTCGCCCCCTCCCCCCACTGCACCACACAACCAGCCCAGCTCTTCCCCCCCACCCACTGCATCCCAAAACCAGTCCAACCTGTCTCTGCCTCCCTAACCGGTTCTTCCTCTCACCCATCCCTTCCTCCCACCCCAAGCCGCACCCCCCGCTACCTACTAACCTCATCCCACCTCCCTGACCTGTCCGTCTTCCCTGGACTGACCTATCCCCTCCCTACCTCCCCACCTATACTCTCTCCACCTATCTTCTTTTCTCTCCATCTTCGGTCCGCCTCCCCCTCTCTCCCTATTTATTCCAGTTCCCTCTCCCCATCCCCCTCTCTGATGAAGGGTCTAGGCCCGAAACGTCAGCTTTTGTGCTCCTGAGATGCTGCTTGGCCTGCTGTGTTCATCCAGCCTCACATTTTATTATCTACATCTATTTAGGCCACTTCTCAGAATTCTGCACTGCTTCTAAAGCTCATTCTACCCAGTGCTCATTCAAACGCCATACTACGTCTGGATCTATATCCCTATCCATAGTTGTTAAAAAGTGACCAATTCTGTTCCACCACAAGGCTCGACTACATTAAGTCATCTTCCCAAAAATCTCTCTGTAAACCACTCCATCTTGTTACCGCTCTTTCTGCCTTTAAAACCCTCACCAAAACTCATCACAGTTTTGAATTTCATAATTTCAAAATTCTATTCAACATTGGCTTCTCCCCCAAAAAGAATCTTTATACAGGGAATTATGTTAAAAACAGTAATTTTCCTTCCTCCATTTTACATTTAATTCCCTGGATTTTAGAAGCTCAAATCTTATTGTCTGTTCCTAAGCAAACTAAAGAACAAAAAAGTCTGGCTGTAAAATTTTAATATCTAGAACCTCACCATATGATGAAAATGGCCTTTTTTAAAATTAATGCTTTGTAAAGGCAATTTGATAATTACAATACTTCCATGCCACAAAAAATTTGTTTACTGCTTCTTGGACCCATTATTCTCAGGGAATATATTTAGCTTATCTGTCAAAACAGTTCAGACTTCTTTAAATAGCTAATTTGTTTAAATTAGTTACTGCCATATTTTAGTATGACCCTTTTACAAAGGTCACTCCAAACCATTTAGTCACAAGTTGGGAACACCCACAGCTTGAGAACTTTCAAACCTTTCAGTAAATTCTTTTGGCTCTCGAAAAACCCCAGCTTCAACTTCCAGTAATTGATTACCCCCAAAAGGCCACGATGAGCTGTTGCAGTAACTTATTTTAGAGTCAAGTGAACATCTGTCCTAAGAAAATAAACATATACATGCTCTATTCTGATAAAGACAAAATTATAATTTGCTCTAATGGATGGCTCTATTGTCATATTTATCAATCCTTTTCACCAATCTCCACTTGACTTTCTACTTTATTAAAATTTCCACTCCTCCATATCCTTTGGGCAGCACGGTGGCTCAGTGGTTAGCACTGCAGCCTCACAGCACCAGGGATCCGGGTTCAATTCCAGCCTCGGGTGACTGTCTGTGTGGAGTTTGCACATTCTCCCCGTGTCTGCGTGGGTTTCCTCCCGGTGCTTCGGTTTCCTCCCACAGTCCAAAGATGTGCAGGCTAGGTGGATTGGCCAAGCTAAATTGCCCGTAGTGCTCAGAGGTGTGTGGGTTATAGGGGGATGGGTCTGGGTGGGATGCTTCAAGGGACGGTGTGGACTTGTTGGGCCGAAGGGCCTGTTTCCACACTGTAGGGAATCTAATCTTATTAACTCCCATCCTAAGTACAGCTTGCTGAATCTGATTGAGATAGAGTTCAGTGGGTGCCAGACACATTCCACAATCAGGACAAAGCAACCACTATTTAGATACTCATTAGAACAGTGAACATTGTCAAGCTGAATTACTGCGATCGGCAATATGAGTAAGCAGGCCAACAAAGCAAACGCTTTCTGTCAGAGGCAACGGAAAATCCAAAATTTCTTGCTCTGGTACGTATTACTTGACTTTGTTTCACAAGTAAGTCAGGTTCGCCTTGGCAAATTCACTCTTGGCCATCATGTAGTTGATTAAACAATTCAGTCTTATGATGTCAATGCTGTTCCCAGATATGGCCATAAACAACCAAATCATCAATGTTAACAGTATAATTACTAAGTCCCTTGATTATCTATTGGTTAACTACTGAAATGTTGCATTCCAAATGGCATGACTTTGCCCCAATAACATCCATCTGGTTTTACAAAAGCAGATATTTCTCTTTTTGTTTCTAGTTTTGTTTCAGAGATTCATTTAGCTCTCTTGTTTGAAGGAACTTGTCATACCCCTTTAAGCAAGTTGATCATTGTGACAAACTTCATAAATTCAATGCAATTTTTCTGTTGTGGTATAGGATATGAATCTGCTTCTGTTACCATTGACATTATGATAAGCAATGTACCTACAGTCTTTGTGGCCCACTTGATATTGGTATCTTCACGGTAGATTTGCTCCAGCTATTTGTGACTCAGTTCAGTAATGCCATTGTCCAATACGAACTTCCCTCACTTGAGTATATACATGTTTTGCTTTATAAATCATGCATCCTCTACATTAACATCAAGAACAGTCAAAACCTGTTTTTCTCAGCCTATTCCTTTCAACTGATATATAACTCTGTAATAAACTCAAGTCACATGATAGTTTCCTTTAAGAGGTGGAAATTATATAATCTTTTATAAGTACCTCCATACTTTCCAGTCTAATTATTAGTTAATTTTTCAATTTTCCATTTGATTCATTCTCCCAACATACTGATCTTTCTATTTCAATCTCTACTTCAGTACTGCAAATACACTTTTCTCTTGATTATTGTCCCTATTGTATCTTTTCAACATGTTAACATGACCCACTCCCTGAATCTGTAGCAAAATTTCAAACTTTTTTTTCCAATTTCCTAGTTTTTATTGCTTGTTGAGCTTTGAGATTTCTCTTACCTAAATGCAGTTTCTCTCTGAAATCTGAGACATAGATTGGAAGAATTGTTTCTCAGCTATAGTCCGTCAACTTTCTTTTAAGAAGTGGTCCATGTCCATGTACAAGTTCAAAAGAATCAAATTACGTGGTCTCATCAGGAGCACCCCAGTGGCAAATAATAACAAACTTATTCCCTTGTCACAATGATTAGGTCATTCTTTGGCAATAAACTCTAATTATAGTCATCAAAGTTTGATGCCACCTTTCCAATACACCTTGAGATAATTGGTGATAAGAAAAACAAATTAATTATTTAATTCCCAATAAAAACCAAAAGAACTGCAGGTTCTGTAAATCAGGAACAAAAACAAAGTTGCTGGAGAAGCTCAGCAGGTCTGGCAGCATCTGAGTAGGGAAAAAACAGAGTTAACGCTTCGAGACCGGTGACCCTTCCTCAAGGACCCGAAATGTTAACTCTGTTCTTTTCCTTCACAGATGCTGCCAGACCTGCTGAGCTTCTCCAGCAACTCGATTTTTGTTCCTGTATTTAAATCCTAAACTAGTCATCATTTCTTTGATCCTTGATCTGACTGTCTTTCTCTGGGTAACCTATATTTTGTAAACACTGAACTAATTTTTCAAGCACCATTTTTGCAATAGTTTTCCCTGAAGGCACTGCTTCAGGAAATCTTTCGAAAATATCCATCATAATTAAAAGATATTTGTTTCTGTTCTAGATTCTTCAAAAGCTGCCACTGAAAAGTGCAGGTTCAATTAAGGTTCAGGGTTTATTCACAACCTGACATGTATGGCACATCCGGCAAAATCCAACTACATCTTTATGGAATCCTGGCCAATAAAAGTCCTTTACCATCAGAGTCTGTTTTCTCTTTTGCAAGCCACAGGTAAAGTTTCATTACAATACTCACTTCATTATCACTAATGAGTCACTGTTTATTCCTCATTGACTGATGTATGAGGTGTTTTATTAAGACTGATTTTCAAGTAAGAAAAAGAAGTATTGTTTTGATTCAGTTTCTGAGTAGATGTTTCATTTAACACTTTTGATTCCAAATGTTTTCTGCATTTCCATTAAAAATGGGCTCAACACACCTGTCTCATTCACTTTGCCTGTGCCTTGTTCAGGTAAATGTTCAAAGTAGCACCTTGTGACTGAATTTTCAAATCATCTCCCTGTACCATAGATTCCTTTTCTTACTGTCTAATGAGTCTGAGATCAAGTAATGACACATCCAGGATGGTTGTTTTGAAGCATTTCAGTTTCTTTTATCTCCGCTACTTGTTCTACTTCTTCACCTCTCTTGGTGAAGCTATATTTTTGAAGCTGCCAAGTTATTTCTCAAAATAAAACCAATTACTTCGGTTGGAATTTGTTACAAGACTGCTTCTCCATTTATCGAGTCACTCATTAATTCAACTCTGTATGATACTAGTTAATAACCTCCATGAATACTTTCAAATAATACTTTCTCCTTCCTCAACATTTCTGGGAAACAGACAGCATCATGAGCCAATATCAGTGACTGAATTCCTCCAGTGTCGCTGAATATCCTGACTGGTTTAGCTCCTTCGTTTGAAACACAAGGATATGCCTCCTCTCCCATGAAATAACATACTCAGAACTTTTAGCAGTCTGACCTTTCGTGTCAATTTCTGAAAAAGAAATTTCAGGACTGTCCTGGCCCATTTAACCCTTCTGTTTGTGCTACTGCTACAGTTTTAGGATTTACTTCCTTTCCTGATGTCTCATTATCTGATGACTCTTTCAGCTCGCTCATTACTATAACAAAGTGTGGAACTGGATGAACACAGCAGGTCAAGCAGCATCTTAGGAGCACAAAAGCTGACATTTCGGGCCTAGACCCTTCTTCAGAAAAGTTGGGGGGAGGGGGTTCCGAAATAAATAGGGATAGAGGGGTAGACGGATCGAAGATGGATAGAGGAGAAGATAGGTGGAGAGGAGACAGACCAGTTAAAGGGATGGGGATGGAGCCAGTAGCGGTAAGTGTAGGTGGGGAGGTAGGGAAAGGATAGCTCAGTCCGGGGAGGACGGACAGGTCAAGGGGGCAGGATGAGGTTAATAGGTAGGGAATGGAGGTGCAGCTTGAGGTGGGAGGAGGGGATAGGTGAGAGGAAGAACAGGTTACGGAGGCGGGGACGGGCTGGGTTGGTTTTGGGATGCAGTGGGGGGAGGGGAGATTTTGAAGCTTGTGAAATCCCAGATGTTCTCGTTCTTCAAGGGCTGCAACTTCCCCGCGCACAGTGATCGAGAACGACTTTGAACGTGTCTCCCGATTTCCTGCAACTCATCCCTCACACCCCATCCCTGCAATAACCACCAAAAGAGAATCCCCCTAGTCCTCACATACCACCCCACCAACCTCCAGATTCAACACATCATCCTCCGACACTTCCGCCATCTGCAATCCGACCCAACCACCAAAGACGGTTTTCCATCCCCACCCTACTTTCCAGAGGCACCATCTCTCCATGTCTCCCTTGTCCACTCCACACTCGCCTCCAACCCCACCACACCCGGCACTTTCCCCTGCAACTGCAGGAAGTGCTACACTTGCCCCCACACTTCCTCCCTCACCCCCATCCCATGAAGATTTTCCACATCAAGCAGATGTTCACCTGCACATCTGCCAATGTGTATACTGCATCCGTTGTACCCATTGTGGCCTCCTCTATATCGGGGAAACCAAGCGGAGGCTTGGGGACCACTTTGCAGAACACCTATGCTCAGTTCGCAATAAACGACTGCACCTCCCAGTTGCGGACCATTTCAACTCCCCCTCCCATTCCTTAAACGACATGTCCATCCTGGGCCTCCTGCAGTGCCACAACGATGCCACCTGAAGATTGCAGGAACAGCAACTCATATTCCGCTTGGGAACCCTGCAGCCCAATGGTATCAATGTGAATTTCACAAGCTTCAAAATCTCCCCTCCCCCTACTGTATCCCAAAACCAACCCAGCTCATCCCTGCCTCCCTAACCTGTTCTTCCTCTCACCTATCCACTCCTCCCACCTCAAGCCGCACCTCCATTCCCTACCTACTAACCTCATCCTGCCCCCTTGACCCGTCTGTCCTCCCTGAACTGACCTATCCCCTCCTTACCTCCCCACCTGCACTCACCTCTACTGGCTTCATCCCCACCCCTTTAACATGTCTGTCTCCTCTCCACCTATCTTCTCCTCTATCCATCTTCGATCTGCCTCCCCCTCTCTCCCGATTTATTTCAGAACCCTCTCCCCCTCCCCCTTTTCTGATGAAGGGTCTAGGCCCGAAACGTCAGCTTCTGTGCTCCTAAGATGCTGCTTGGCCTGCTGTGTTCATCCAGTTCTACACTTTGTTATCTCGATTCTCCAGCATCTGCAGTTCCCATTATCTCTGCTTATTACTATGATTGGTCTCCCATTTAATTTCCAACAAGTCCAATCTTACTAAAATGAATCATGTTATTTTCTTTACATCACTGTGCTGTTCCAGATTTTGCTACCTCGATGCCCTTCTGTCAGGGTCTCTAAAGCTAAAACTACTACTTTTGGCAAAATTTTCTACTCCTTCAACTTCTTTGTAGATATCCATACAACCATTGATCCACTTGTAATTATATATGTAGAGATAAGGGATTGACTAGATTTGCTGCTTCTCTGATTTCGATTAACTGGTGCTAATTTAATGAAGTTTTAAATTTACAGTAATGGTATTTCCGAATTCTCCCATTATAATTCCCCAAACATTTTCAAAATGTTTCTATAGTGTGAATGATCTAAACCTCTGATCGCACAGCATTTCTTAGCCCCTTGCAAATTCTACAAATAACTAGTGGGGTTCCTTTCATGTAGTTCCAAATTTTAATTGATAACTTTCAGGCACAAGCATGTAAACATTGAGTACTGCTTCTTTGGTATACCTTGTAGATTGTTCTTCTGACAATTTGGCATGCAGTCTTGTGTACTTGTCAAAATAACAACATTACAGACCAAACCTCTTGACTACTTCATGTGTCCAGCTATGTTCTTAAAAGGAGGTAAAATAGCTTTTAACTGCATTCTCAATAAATTTAGGTGCTAAGTGTTGGTACTAATTGCTCTCCAAAACAAGTACCTCTTTTCCTCCTCCTTCATTCTAAGATCTTCTTTAGCCAACTCACGTTCTTTAATTTCTGTGTCTCGGTTTAAATTTTGTTACTTTCATTCCCATTGCATTTCGCCCCCTGCTCCCACTCTATTTCAAGATTTCTTATTTCTGATTCCATCTTCTTCTAATTCAAGTCTTTTCACTATTTTCAACTCTATTTCACTTGATGCTAATTGCAACACTACAATTTCAGGTTTCCTTTCTTTGTAATCACTTGAAGCATCTCATCCCGATGAGATCCTGCTTCTACTTCTGTTAAATCCCTCGGAGTTAAAATTTAGTCATGATCTTAAACTTCCAGAAAACTCCTAGCAATGTCCAAACCAATTTTGAAAATTTATGCAACAAATTTCACAACACAGCTGCTTTACCCTCCCAGAACCACCATGCAGCCATTACTTTAACAAGACAAAAACCGCTGAAATATCGTGAATTCAAAAATCCCACCAAGAATCGCCATTTGTTAGATCCCAGCTGATGCTATTGCTTCACAAGTCAGACCACAGACAGAAATTCAGCTTAACAGAAACTTGATTTGTCTTCTTTTTTACAAAATGGTTTCTCACTGAAACATCAGTATGCAGTGCTGAAGATTTTGCTTTAATCATAAAACAGAAGTTTATTAACAAACTAAATGAAGGGAAACTTATTGAACCATATCATCCACTGTATTCCAAATTCCAAGATTTTTCAACAGTGAGAGTACAAGTTTAATCCCATTAATCCTAAAATACTCCATACACTGTAAAGAAACAAAACAGTTTTTGTAGAACACCCAAATTACACTCCTGGCAAAGTACCCAAAAACAGCACTCGTGCAATATTCTCACTACAGTCCCTGAATCGAACACCTCAGGAGGCATAAATCACTTGTGACTTTAACTTTTTGACTGCAGCTGCGGACAGTTTTCCCCTTGAGTTATTATAGAGAGTCATTGAGATGTACAGCACAGAAACAGACCCTTCGGTCTAACTCATCCAAGCCGACCAGTTACCCTAAATAAATCCAGTCCCATTTGCCAGCATTTGGCCCATAGCTCCCCAAACCCTTCCTATTCATGTACCCATCCAGATGACTTTTAAATGTTGTAATTGTACCAACCTCTGCCACTTCCTCTGGCATTTCATTCCATACATGCACAAACATCTATGTCACAGTGGCTCAGTGGGTAGCACTGCTGTCTTACAGCACCAGGGACCGGGGTTCAATTCCTCCCTCGGGTGACTGTCTGTGTCTAAGTTTGCACATTCTTCCCATGTCTACATGGGTTTCCTCTGGGTGCTCCGATTTCCTTCCACAGTCCAAAGATTTGCAGGTTAGGTGGAGAGGCTATGCTAAATTTCCCATACTGTCCAGGGATGTGTAGATTAGGAGGGGGTTATGGGGGGGATGAGTCTGGGTGGGATGCTCTGTGTGAACTTGTTGGGCCGAAGGGCCTATTTCCACATTGTAGAGATTCTATGATCTATGATGAAAAAACTGCCCCTTAGGTGTCTTATAAATCTTTCCTCGCTCACCTTAAATTTATGCCCTCTAGTTTTGGACTCCCCCATCCAGGGAAAATACCTTACCTATTTACCCTATCCATGCACCTCATGATTTAACTGAGCTTAAATATAGTCAGCTTTAACAACTTCTTCAGGATTTTATCCCAACACTTGTAGTCTGGAACTAACACAACTCCTCATTCAAGGCAACCTAGCTCATTAGATAATCTTCCCTTCTCGGGACATGATCTATATGGCCATCCTATTCCAAGGACTTGACCTCCTAAATCTCCAAATAAAACAGAAACCAAAAGTTTCCCTCACCAAGCTATTGGTGTTTTTCTTACACTTCAAAAATATCTTCTAGGAGACAGAAATTGAAGCCTGATTATTTACCTTTCTGGTTTGGAAAATAATATAAAAGATAAACAAAAAATCCATTAGTGGTAAGGAAAACCCATGAAGCCTAAAGCAGACCTCAACATTGTTTTTTTTGAAGAAATCACCATGGCTACATTGATAGTTACAAATTAATTATTAACCTCAAACACATAGAAACCCAAACTTAGAATAAACATCAAATATCCCACAATTTATGCAATTATCTAAAGCAACAATCATTATCAAGCCCAATCGCTGAAAATACAGTGCACTAAATCGAAACATATAATTACCATTAACATCAGTTAAATCAACTGAGCTTTTTCTGAACTTCCACAGTAAGTTTGCAAGGAAACAGAAATCCCTCCCCTGCATTCCTACATTCATCCCTCACAGTAGGTAGATATACCAGATTAATAAAGCAGCATATTTCCTCCTGGAACAATAGCACAGTCCAACTCACTCATGAATGCAGAATGTGAAAGCCATGAGCAACCATCCTTTTATCTTGAAGTACAGACAATACATCTTGGGCCATATTACAAGGAATACTATCCAACTTAGATCATTTAAAATATTATTGCTAATTGCCTTTATAATAAATTCCAATAAGCCATTATATTCTCTTATGAATTAGAAATTGATATCCAGTGCTAATTGAACAGTTTCTGTGGATGGATATAAATAAATAAATTGCTACAGAAGGCCTTCTTCTTCCCAGGTAGAAAAAAATTACATGCGCTGTGCCTCTTTTAACTCGACAAAATAGGAAATAGCTGTTCACTTCTCACAGCCAATCTGAATCACTTAAAATTTAAAAGCCTGGTAGTTCATTGGCAATCATCCTTAATTGTTGCATTCGTCATGAAATCATGTTTACTAAAGGTAACTGTCAACCAATCAGCACTCTCCTTTCATGCAGTAAAAATGTTGGTTCTCCCCTTAAACTGATAGTCTTGTGAACTGCTCCAATGAGAAAAGTTGAAGATGTAAGGCTTCGACAAAAAGTATCTTTTCTCAGCAATACTCAAAAATAAACATATTGATAGAAAAGCATATGCCTGAATTACTTAATCAATGGAAACTGCAGATAATGTGCAAAACATTAAGTTCTCCAGAGCAAATCATCCCCAGTGGATTACTACATCATCTTGCAATATTAATTAAACACTACAAACCCATTTGAAACTGTAATGTCATCAGATTTTCCTAGTAGTGCATTCAGAAACTACAGTAAACTTGACTGTACAATTCCATTTCACGAAATGAGACAGCAGTGACTGTGGTTGATTGGATAGACATAAAAAATGACCAATAACATCCACATCACAGCAGATCAATAATTTGCCTCCAGATTAAAATTAATTGATGCTTCCTCTTTCAATAAATTTGGCAGGTAAATGAGGAAAAACTCAACCTATAATATTCGAAGGAGGAGAAATAGGTTAAATGCACTAAAGTCAAAATTGAATAAACATTAGAAATAACTTCACACAGAGAATGATCATGCTTTTCCATTTTTTGAAGGTATGGATGTGGAAGTATAAAAATATATTACTATTCCCCTAATGTTATGTAAGTTTATACTTATTCAGAATGGACAGGCCTAGGTAGATCAAATAGCTGTTTATTATCATCAGTACAGCCTTTATGATAAATAGCATGGCCAGATAAAATTAGTGATGAACAGCTGTAATAGCACAATATGATCTGTAAACTGCAACACTCACTTTTTAAAAATCACACCAAATAGAATTCTGCACTTTTTAATTCATTGAATTAGAAGAATGAACAACAGAGATTATTCATCAGACTGATTCCTGGGACAACAGCATTAATTTATGAAGAGAGACCAGATCAGTTAGGACAAGATTCACAAGGTTTTAGAAGAGTGAAGAGGTGATCTCATAGAAACTTACAAATTCTAACAGAATTGGATAGGACAGATGCAGGAAGGATGTTCGTGATGACCACAGAAGGCAAACTACAAGGGGGCATAATGGCCTGGTATAGCAATTGCTGTGCCCAGGACCATAAGAAATGTCAGAAGATTGTGTTCACAGTCCAGACCTTGATGGAAGCCAAGCTTCCATCCATGGACTCCATTTACCTCTCATTGCCACAGAAAGACTGTCAACATCAAAGAGTCCTCCCACGCTGGCAATGCCCTCCTACAACCTCTTCCTTCATCAAGGGAGTGTGAGGGAGAGTTAAAATGGTTGGCAACCAGAAGATGTTGTCGACTAGAGCGTACAAAGCACGTGTTTCATGAATTGGTCACTGAATCTGTGCTTGGTCTCACCAATGTAGAAGAGACCATTAGGATTATTCCAGGGAACAACATCGTGGGCTGAAGGGCCTGTACTGTGCTGTACTCTTCTATGTTCTAGACCACATCAGGGGCAACGGATACAGCAGACGGGGTTGGGGGATGTTCAGGCGAATCCCTGTTGGATAAGACCCCAGACAATCTTTCCAAATCCAACAACACATCCACTCTCACCTCCATCCAAGGCCCCAGACAATCTTTCCAAATCCAACAAACTCCTCTCGACCACGCGCAGACTCGGTGTCTGATTCACAAAGCATCTGCACTCTGTACGCTATAGTCAAAAGTTAAATATATCTTCCTGCTGCCAAATATTTTAACTTACCCTTCCACTCCCTTGTTGATGCATACATCCTGGGCTTCCTCCATTGTCACAACAACGCCACACAAAAAACTGGAGGAACAACACCTCATGTTCCACCTCGGGAGCTAACAGCCCAATGGCCTCAAAATAGAATTTAACAGTTTCAAAACCTACTCTCCCCCCCCTCTCCCCTCCCCTCCCCTCCCCTCCCCCACCATAATCCCCTGTCCAACCCTCCCTCTCACTGCCACCTCGTTGACCTGACACAACCTGTCTATATTCTTTCCCACCTATCTGCCCCACCCGTCCGACTGACCAATCTCTACTCCCCTCTACCTGCATCTACCTATCACCATTCCAACTACTTTACCCCAGCTCCAACTCCCATTTATTTCTGAACTCCCGTCCCCTTCCCAGTCCTGACGAAGGATGCAAATGCGAAACATTAACTTTCCTGCTTCTCTGATGCTGCCTGACCTGTGTTCCTCCAGCTCCACACTGTATTGACTCTGCAGTTCTTGCTATCTCCGAAATTCATAGCTGACCTTGGAGAAACCTTACAGCAAGGGAGCAGCTAAGTGGCTTTTTCTACAGGTGGTGAAGGATGCTGGTACAATTACAACATTTAAAAGGTATCTGGATGCGTATATGAATTGGAAGGGTTTAAAGGGATTTGGGCCAAATAGTGGCAAATGGGAACACACTTATTTAGGATATCTGGTCGGCATACATGAATTGGACCGAAGGGTCTGGTTCCATGCTTTATATCTCTATGACTATATGCTGTGTATCTCTATGTCCTTGCTCCCAAACAAAGCTTTTCACTATACTTTGGTACACGTGACTAGAATAAATCAAATCAAAACCTGGCAGCCTAAAAGCAGAAATAACAGACCAAGGATACTAAAGTAGGCATTTCGGTCTGAGATGACGAGAAATTTCTTAACTCAGAGTGGAGAGAATGTGGAGTATTTTGCCACAGAAAGTGGTTGAGGCCAAAATATTGAATGCTTTCAAGGTGATAGATACAGTTCCTAGGGCTAAAGGGATCAAAGGATATCAGACGGAAGTGGGAAAAGGGTGCCGAGTTTGATGATCAGACTTGATCGTATTAAATAGCAGAGTAGGCTCAAAGGGCAAAATGGCCTATATTCCTGCTCCTATTTCCTACGTTTCTATTCGGCTTAGGTATCTACTCAGCCTATGTTTCTCTGATCAAAAAGAAAGTTATGTAGACAAAAATCACTTTCCAGCTGTTGGTTCGTGACCGAGTAGATTTCAAGACTTTGATTGTTGCAAGCTGGTTAGCACAGTTTTAAGGTATCTAATCTTAACTAAATACTGCTTAATTATCATCGTATAATAAGCAGTACAGTGTTCTACACTCAAGTCAAGAGTGGTAGGAGCTGCCAGCCTTCTCTCCAATTGCACACCACTCTGGAAAAGAATCCATTACAACTATATCTACTGTTGCTGTGGAAAAACATATTTCTGATAAAAAGAAGTGAGCCTTCAGTAAAGACAGACCACAGAGAAATTGAAGACCAACACAATATTCAGTATATTCAATTCTTAACACCATAATTAGGAATAGATTATTTTAACACACATGCAACACTTAAATAAGGCCTGCAGAGCTATACTTGGTCTTAAAAACTAAATAAAATCACTTTGATGCTATGAAAGTTATTTTTGTATAATGTCATAAAATGAAATTCTTGAACTTTCGATCACAGCAACAGCTTTGCCAGCACCACTGACCTGCCAAATGAATCCATATACTTTCTTATTAAATTTTAAAATTGCATACCTGAGCAACAAGATTCACGGCAAAGCTTTCTCAAAAGCTGGAGTTCCATAACTTCCAAGTACTCCAGGCTATAGCAAGTTAAGACGGCCTTTCAAGCAAGTTAAAGAATGCCCGGAATTCACTGTACCTGGTGTGATATTTTGTTTATTCTATGAGCTCGCCCAGCCAAAGTGCCTCTTCAAAATCAATTCTGGATTTGGTCGTGCATAAATATATACTTATATTTGGCTTGCTTGTGAGAGTTATCATTACAGCAGTAACAGTAGCAATCATGGAGAGGTTTTAAATTCACACAAGATTAGAGGATTATATTCACACACACACACACTTTTGTACATTAACTTTATGCTCATGTGAAACCTATAACTTTATCTCTCCTTAAAGAGTTAAATTAAGTTCATAAACACACAGTCTTTTACTTATTCCTTCCCACTAGCAAGGCTAAATATTTTTCAATACATAAAAGCTTACATTCTTCTCTAGCTCCTGGGTTACATCCAAATTTTGACATTTTGGAGAACTAGCATTCCAGTGAACCAGCGATGGAAGAATTCAATTGGTTTAGGCTTGAATGCATCTATAACATCTAATGGCATGCATGACTTTCACTCACCAGTCCTTAACTGTTCAGGCACTGCAATCAGTACCCTGAGATCAGTGGGACCTTTTAAAAACTCAACTAAAGTAACTTCCAAACAGTAAAAGTAATTACGATTGTGAGCTTTAAACAATGCTAAATAAAAATCAATGAATAAAACAAATATTTGCTGCAGACAGAGCACATATTTCCCATTTGTAAGGGATAGTTGGAGTAGGTCTCACAAAAATCAGATACGGAAAGAAACAATGAAACCACAAAGGCCTAATAAAATAAAAACACACCAAATTTCCTCATAAGTTAGAGAGTTCCTTTGTTTTTAAGCTGGGAAGTCATTCACCCCTAAAGGTCTGCAAGTGGAATTTTCCAGTCATGTCTCAGACTGAGCTAATTTATAAATTTTCATACTTTCATAAAACTGAGTACAGAACCCTCCCAAAAGAAGGGACTTACACTCAAACTTACATTGCTACAATTTTTTCAAGGCACTCCTTCTCAAAGTGCAGAACTAATTAAGTGTATATGCTGTAGCTTAAACACAAAAATGTTCAAATGACCAACAGAAAACAAATATTTATTAGTAATCAGAGTAATTTTCCATAAAACATTAGCTGGTTACCGTACTGTATAAAATTCTGAAAACACTCAACCGCAGTGTTGGACCAATAAAATCTTGTTTGGCTGAGAAATGAAAGCTGCCAGCATAGAAAAGTGAGGAGAAAAAAAGTCTAACTGGTCCATCAAGCCTGTCCCACACTATACCTATTCTATTCTATAACGGCCAGATCATCATTGCTAAACATATCTTCCTCCTTCCTCCATTCTTAGCGTCTAAGTAATCTCCTGGGAGAAAAAAACAGAAAAGTAAAAGCTCAAGTTCAATAAGAAAAAGTTCAAAAACAGTTTAAGTTAGTGAACTCGACTGTTCAAATTTTGGTCAGTAGGTTTATAGCTTTCTTTATTTCATCACTCAGCTAACATATCTACAGTAAAATTTAACACGATTCCAAATGTACAAATACAGATACTAATCTCACTCCTTGAGGTAGTGAAATTGCTGTCAGATTTTTCAAATGCCAAAATTATAATTACACTTTGTCTTTTTTTCCTCTCTCTCAACTCAATCTGTTTCCTTTTCATACCTGTCTTTAATTTGAATTCACCCACTCAATTTCACCCTCCTTCACAGACATTCCTTTGTTTACTTCTCAATCCTTTTGTCTCATTGGTTAAGAAACACTTTGTCCCATTCTTCACCGAGATGCTCTTTTACTTTTGCTATACTGTTGTCAACTAGTACTTCCAGCAAACTTACAGGGCAAATAAATTTTGAGCACAAGTGTCCAGGAACAAGTCTGCTTTTCTTCAAAATCAATTTCAGCCTTGACAAAAATGATACAAGGTTAACACTGGCATAAAACTCAAACAACTTTGCACTGACACAATAATGCGTGAGTCAGTAGCTGAGGCGGAATCTGGATGATGAAATAAATCATTGATTCTTTTCTAAAGTACATTACTGTGTAAGACATTAAGCCTGTTTCAATTAGGCATGCTTAACATTGTGTAAAAGGTATAGAGTTTGAGAAAACACAGAACAGAAACTACAGTTCACAGATTAGGGGATGAAGCACTTCTCTCGCTGAGTGAACTCATGGGCAAGCATAAAATATATCCATTGTAATCCATTGAAAAAGTACTCCTATTGTACTATGTACAAGAAGGGGAAATATGTTCTGTCTCAAATTATACTGACATAAGACTATGAGAAACATGCTCACGATGTCATCACTGCATCATAGCGTGTGACCTGAGGGTCTAAAGGCCTGATTTGATGAGGGATCATTTGATGCATAACACACAAAGAGAAGAGTGCTGCTCAGTGTAATTTAAAATGTTTAATGTTAGCCTAGGTCTTTCTGTAGCCATGAAAGTAATGCTTGAACCTGTTTCTTCATTATTCATTCACGGGTTGAGGGCATTGCTGGCTAAGCAGCATTTATTGTCCATTCCAAATTGCCCAGAGGGCAGTTCAGAATCAACCCCATTGCTGTGGGTCTGGAGTCACAAGTAGACCAGACCATGTAAGGACGGCAGCTTCCTTCCCTCAAGGGCATTAGTGAACTAGATGGATTTTCCAACAATTGACAATCAACACAGTCATCATGAGACTCTTAATTCCACATATTTATTGAATTCAAATTCCACCATCTGCCTTGGCAGGATTCACACCCGGGTCCCCAGAACATTGTACGGATCTCTGGATTAACAGTCCAGCGATAATACCAGGAGGCCATCACCTCCCCAAACCTCCCCAGGTTACTGGACCCAAAACATTAACTCCGATTTCCCTTCTCACAGGCTGCTCGAGCTACTGGACTTTTCCAGCAACTTCTGTTTTGGTCCAAGATATCCATGCCCAGTTTCTTGTGCTGTGCAGGATAACATAGGCTTTGCTACATCAGGTAAAACACCCACCTGAAGGCAAAAGCCACGCCATGATATCTGCAGTGGCCATCTGCACAGGACTCTAATATCTTAGTGACAGATATTTGGAAACCCAATTGAAGACCAACCACACAACAGAATTGGACAACTGAGAATTCAGACAAAATAACAGTTTCCCAACCTTCAGCAGCATCAGATCCTCATAGTGCAGACAGTGTGAGACCCATTGTTACCAAGGTGGTACATTAATTTCTTTTTGATTTGAATGCAAGTTATTTCAAGATATAAACTGCCACACTTAAAAATACTAATGTTACAAATAAATCCAAAAATGTTGCATACCTATCCTGAAGCACACAGTACTTTACCCCTCACCCTTTCTAAAAATAAAAATGATAGGCTTTTTATCTAGTTTTAAGAAAGGCAGTTAAATAGTTCTGAAATCACAGCTTCACAGAACTCCTAAAAAAAAATCCAGCTTAACAACACTAAAAGCTTGTTCTACATTAAAAAGGCATATCTGGGCCCACGTCAGCATATGAATTTCAGTGTCAATCTAATGTCAAGTATAGACCATACGTCTCAAAGCAAACAGCAGGTCCCTTCAGCCGTTTACAACATGTAAGGTCCAAATTATTATCCTCAGCCCACACTTGCTAAACTCTCAAAACTGTGTCCAACATTAGATATGATTCTGTGGTTGTACAATATTACCTGAATATTTATGAAAAGGTAAGGAATTATGCTGACAATCAATTTCAGGATTAATTGGCTTGCATTATGCACATGTGTTATAGAACTCATGTACGTTAACATAGAAAGCCTTGCTCTGTACCAACAGAAACAGCATGTACACACACACAGCCTGTTTCAACTCAATAAAAATAGGTGACATCCACTCACTGTTTCATTTCTCAGGACAATTCCCTGAGCAACCAACCAATCGAACTGGTTTAAAATCTAAACAATACATGGCAGTTAACTATCAATCACCATGAGTGATTTACTCTCCGTGGCAACACCTCTACCATTCAGAGTCCACTTGCCAACCAATCAATTCTCTCCCTTAATGCAGTATAAATTCTGATTTTTCATCTGAACTGTGAGAGATATTCTGGTGAATTGCCCTGATGAAGGCAAAACAAAACACTCTGACAAAATGTGTCCTTTCACCATAATATCAAAGCAGGTGTCATCAAGCAGACGCTAAACACACATGTGCAGGAAATGTTTTCAAAGGTAAAGTCACACAAATGATCAAGAAAATGGTACAAAACCAGCAGTAAGGATAGCGTTACGAAGGTGCAGATACACGGAGATTCAGAGTCATGTAAAGATAAAGCAAATTTCAGAAGATGCAACATGTCACTGGTAAAAGGTGATCAGAAGCTTTTATGGTATTAAATTATGTCTTGAAAAGGCAGGACAGCACACACAGGTAAAATTAATATGGGAACTGTGCCAACATATTCCAATTATGCATTGTGAAGAGCATGTACATCAACAAGTGGCATTCCTCACAACAATCAGTGACAGACAGATGTCACTCGTGGATCTCCAGTTTCGAGCAATGGCAGAATCACACAGGACTGCAAATATACAAACTAATCTTCTACATGATCAATACAATGAGTAACAATCTACCAACAGGCACAGATCTCATTACAAGTACAATCCCTGAGATTCAAACCACATCCAGTGGAAGGAACAGATCACAGTTGACACAACTGAAACAGTCAACAATCTCAAACACATCAAATACACACTCAGGGCAAGCTTCAAGTAGAATTGAGGTGACGGTCTAGTGGTATTATCCCTGGGCTGTTAATCAAATTCCGCCATGACAGATGGTGGAATTTGAATTCAATCAATATCTGGATGAATCCATTGTTGATTGTTGGAAAAACTCATCTTGTTCACTATTGTCCTTTAGAGAAGGAAATCTGCCATCCTTATCTGGTCTGGCCTAAATGTGACTCCAGACCCACAGCAATGTGGTTGACTCTTAAATGTCTTCTGGGCAATAAATTCTACCAGTGATGCAAACACCCCTTGAATGAATAATGAAAAAAAAAACTGAACCAGACAAATTGAATTGGTTCAATTTAGAAGGGTGATCACTGCACAGATTTGTGTAGCATTCTGAATAAATATGGCTCCCTAAGGAAATGCCAACGTACGAGTTTGTGCACCTTTTGATTGATAGATGCCCAAACAAAAGACTGGTGTAGGAAGAATTGAATTCTACATTTTCCAGACCAAGATCACTTTCCCAAGCCAGGCGCAAAGTACGGATGCTGGTCTGTCCGCTTAACAGAGGGATCACAACATGTCAGTTGCCATTTGGATGAGATGGTTTCTGATTAACAACTGAGCAACAGTTAGCTAAAACATGTTTTAGCAATACAGATAGAATTCAGTATATAGCTGACTATATTTACATAGCTGACAGTATTGCTATGGCTAAGGCACAGGCAGTAAACATTTACATTTATTGACAACTGCAGCATGTCAACGAAGATTAACATTTAACAAGCTAGTGCTGGGTTAATGACAGCTAAATTGGTGTGTCCATTTACATTGCTCATGGAGTCTGTCACAATACAGGCAAGATTGTGAATGTTAAACAACTGCTGACCCCACGGAATAACGTGAATCTGCAACATTGTCTCATTTTAAAAATTTCCTCTAGCTGCATATTTCCAACTTTACCAAGTATCTCCAGAGATTTGATCAAGAAAGACGATCCTCTGTGCAAAGACAGCTTCCATTGTGTTTTCAAATCTCTCAAGTAGATTCCATCAGCAATATCTTTATACTGCAATATCACAAACCCAGAAAAGTCATGACACTTGAAGTGGATGCATTGTAAAAAGGCTGAGGCATGTGTCTGTTACAAGACAAATGTATTTAGATTAATTGTGACATGTATATAAACCACAGTTAAAAGTGTTTTGTCAGGTGCAAAATACAAAGTGCCACTATGATCCGGGGCGATTTTGAAACAATAAATATAACCTAAGATCTAACTGCAATAGAGTTAATCTTTCCCTCCTCTTGTTACCCACCGCTACCCTTCCGTTCGCTGCTTGACATCAGCCTGGTTCTCGGTAACAGGCTCTGGGCTCTCAGTTACAGGCCTGCCTCCACAGTCAGCATCACATCTGCAATCAACATGTCCGAGCTGGAGCCATAGGCCTGGTCTCATACCTCCTGCTGCCCTGTCGATGCTCCTTCAGAGGCTGCCACTGGTCTTTGGTTGGGGTCCTGGCTCTAGCCGCCTCCAAGGCTGACGCTGGAGCCTCTGCGAACTCAGCACCAGAGCCAGAGCTGGCCAGCTTTTGGCTTGAAATTCCAGTTATCTGCACAAGCCAGCCACTCCAATAGAGTGCAAGACGTTAACACTAGTTGTTGGCATCATGAGGTTTCTCACATACTCACTTAGCAAGAAATTTACCATTGAAACAGATCATAAACATTAGAAATGAAATGCTGAAAACCACTTACAGGTGTATGCCACATCCGTAGCATTTATTTATCAAGGTGCAAGGATTTTAAGTGAGATGTGAGCCAGTAACGACGATGATTACATTTGAAGCTGAGCAAATTACCCAAACTACACAAAAACAAGATATTCCACTTGATTTAAACTAGGGTGATGAATGCTCAAGGCCAACCTGTTATAGTTTCAAATAATGGTCTGGTAATTTTAAAATACCACCTGTGGCACACACAATGTAGGATTCGAAGCAAAAAACCTGAATGAGAATTGATTTGATAATAGTCTTACGTCTGTAGTCAACAAGGTTTTGGAAAGAATTCTGAGGGATAGGATTTATGACTATTTGGAAAGGCATAGCATGATTAAAGGGAGTCAGAATGGCTTTGTGAGGGGCAGGTCATGCCTTACAAATCTTATTGAGTTCTTTGAGGAGTTCACGAGACAGGTTGACAAGGTTCGAGCAGTGGATGTGGTGCACATGGACTTCAGCAAGGCATTTGATAAGGTTCCCCAGGGCAGGCTCATTCATAAAGTCAGAAGGTATAGGATACAGGGTGATTCGGCTGTCTGGATTCAGAATTGGTTGGCTGACAGGAGGCAGAGAGTGGTTGTTGATGGTAAGTATTCTGCCTGGAGGTCAGTGCTGAGTGGTGTCCCACAGGGCTCTGTCTTGGGCCTCTGCTCTTCGTAATTTTTATAAATGACTTGGATGAGGAGGTTGAGGGGTGGGTTAGTATGTTTGCTGATGACACAAAGGTTGGAGGTGTCATTGATAGTATCGAGGGCTACTGCAGGCTTCAGCGAGACACTGATAGTATGCAGAGCTGGACTGAGAAATGGCAGATAGAGATCAACCTGGATAACTGCAAAGTGACGCATTTTGGAAGGTCGAACTTAAATGCTGAATATAGGATTAAAGGCAGGATTCTCGGCAGTGTGGAGGAACAGCGGGATCTTGCTGTTCAAGTGCATAGCTCCCTCAAAGTTGCCACCCAAGTGGATAAGGTTGTTAAGAAAGCATATGGTGTTTTGGCTTTCATTAACAGGGGGATCAAGTTTAAGAGCCGCGAGGTTATGCTGCAGCTCTACAAAACCCTGGTGAGACCACACTTGGAATACTGTGTCCAGTTCTGGTCGCCCTATTATAGGAAAGATGTGGAGGCTTGGGAGAGGGTGCAAAGGAGGTTTACCAGGATGCTGCCTGGACTGAGCTCAGACTTTTCTCTTTGGAAAGAAGGAGGAAGAGAGGTGACCTGATCGAGGTGTACAAGGTAATGAGAGGCATGGATAGAGTCGATAGCCAGAGACTTTTTCCCAGGGGAGGACTGACTGCCACAAGGGGTCATAGTTTTAAGGTGTTAGGAGGAAGGTATAGAGAGAAGTCAGAGGGAAGTTGTTCACCCAGAGAGTTGTGAGCGCATGGAATACTTTGCCAGTGGTAGTCGTGGAAGCAGAGTCATTAGTGACAGTTAAGTGACTGCTGGACATGCACATGGGCAGCAGTGAATTGAGGGGAATGTAGGTTAGGTTATTTTGTTTTTGGATTAGGATTAATCCACGGCACAACATCGTGGGCCGAAGGGCCTATACTGTGTGTACTTTTCTATGTTCTATATATATATCACATGATAGAGTTAGAGGTCTGCAGAACAGTAAAAAGTCCTTGGGCCCATCAGTCTGCGCCAGTCAATAACAAGCTCCAAACTATGTTTGTTTACATTTGACTTCCAATCTCGGCAAAGTGTTTAACCATTCTGAGACAATGGATTTTTTTTCAAAAACAAGGGAGACTGAAGGAGATACATGATGAGTGAATAGGTAGAGAACAATCAAAACTACATCAAGCAAGAGATTTCGAATTAGAAATCCAAACACAAGTATTTGGATACCAGCTAAAATTTCACGGTATGTAAACAGTCCCCATCATGTAAAATCATGGCTACATTGGTATGGAACAAAATTCAGGAAAGGACTCTGATGTGCTTACCCACTTAGCAACTCACTTCACTCTTTACTGTCCTCTAAGTTATTCTCAAAATGCTGAGAAAAAGCCTTAAAATAAAAATAAAAACAAAGGTTTCATTACAGTTGCATCAAAGCTCTAGAACCCCTATCCAACAGCAATGAGGATATATTTACATGATACATTCAATACAGGTTCTAGAAAGGGTTTATACAACCTTCAAAGCACTGGGGATAGACGATAAATTCAGGCCTTGCTATTGAAGTCCAAAACCCATAAACAAGCTTGCTGTATGAAAGATTACCTTCTATAAATGGGGAATCAAAACAAAAATCAGTTTCTCCAGTTCCAAGCATTAACCGCCACTTTGGAACATAGCTTCTCCAAATCATCATTCCCAAAGCATTTTTAACCCTTTTACTTGAATAAAATGCTCAGAAGAGATTTATTATTGCACAAAAATAACATTTTTTTTGTAATCTTTTGCAAACGGGATATAGAGGACCGAAGATGAAAAAGGACTTTGAGAAAATAAGACTACAAACAGTCAAAAAAAAGCTGAATTAGGGTCAATACAGCTGACCAAACAATTGCTGCAATATACTACATTGGTTGCTTGCCAATTTCTTTTGTGGCTTTGCTATAAATAAATGGTGTATTAAAAAAGAGTTGGACAGGGTTCAGTGGGCCAAAGCAAGCCATGCTTTGGATAATCATTTTATATCAGTGACATGACAGTAGGTGGCACAAACTAAAATTTACTGCCCTAACGTAGCTAAATAATAAAACAATTGCAATTTGTAAGGCCAAATAATTTTTATATTTGAAAGCCAAGCAAGTTGCAGATTGCAGTCAGCAGTCTTTTAAAATTCAGGAAATTCCATCAAGTGTTAGCATTTTCAACCAAGCCTACTGCATCAAAAGCAGCATTTCAAGACCAGTATTAAGTATGGCAATTTTTTCATACATTATAAGCTCTCATGGGACTTACTACTGTGCATCATGCAGACTTCACAAAACACTGCATTGAGAGTACATGACCTCTTTATGGAGCCCCCTTCTAACTAACTATTTAATAGGATTAAAAACTGAAAGAACTGCGGATGCTGTAAATCAGGAGCAAAAACAGAAGTTGCTGGATTGGCTCATCTGGTCTGGCTGCATCTGTCAAGAACAGTTCTGAGGAAGGGTCAACAGACCCAAAATGTTAACTCTGATTTTTTTCCTTCAATTGCAATTATCTTGACACATTTACAATGGACTTGTTTTCTGGTTTGAGGTCTTAGTTTCTAAACTTATCAAGTATGTACATGAATGTAATTCAACATCAACATTAAAATATAAGGGTTGATGAGGCTACTTTTAAAAAGAAAATAGGATTATGCTGCATTAGGGCCTTACAAATGAAAATAAACTCCAAAAGGTTATCAGTTATATTCAGTAACAAAACCACAATTCGTGAATAATTTCTGCACTATTTGCAGTTTCCCCATGTCATTGATCAAAGCAATATGGCTAGACTGAATAATACCTATTAATTTTGGTCTCCAGGTAATTGTACCTGTTGTTGAGACAATCAGGTGTTGTTAACTTCAGGTTTCAGGCTTTGCCTGGCTTTCTCTATTTCTTTGGATTGCATTGCACCTGTAAGAAGTTAGAAATGTGAAATCTGAAGCATGACAAGTCCAGATCTTGAACTGGAGACACTATTTTATAACCACACTCCTATAAAACAGTTTACCCAGAAAATCAATCATCAGACTAATAATACAGGATCACTGAATAATTTCAGTTTTATTTTCATGCTGTGATATTGCAGAATTTTTTTAATCAAAGACTGAATTTTACATAACCCTGATTTTTCTGTGAAAGTCCTAAATGATTTTTGTAGGTCTCAGCAATAGCTTACTCACTTCGGAATCAGGTGGTTGTGGATTCAGGCAAAATTTGAGATAGTTGAACACGAAATCAAGGCTGACACTTCAGTCCAGTATTAATGGTGAGCTACATTGTCAGATGTGATGTTTTTGGATAAATAAGTAAATTGGTAATTCAGATCCCTCTATCCCATGCATACTTTCTGCAACTGTGCCCTACATTAAAATAATGATAACCACAGACACTGCAATCAGGAAGGCTAACAAATGTTGACCCTTTTTTGAAAGGAGGTTGAACTATAAGATTAAGGAAGTCTTACTGCAACTGTACAAGGTGCTGGTGACACCGCATCTGAAGTACTGTGAGCAGCTTTGGTTTCCTTTTTTAAGGGAAGTTACAACTCATTGGAGACAGTTCAGAGAAGGTCCACTTGGAAGATCCCTGGTACAAACGGGTTGTCTTATGAGCTAAACAGGTTGGGTCCCTACCCACTGGAGTTTAGATGAATGAGAAGTGATCCATTGAAATATATAGGACTCTTAAGGGGCTTGAAAGGGTAAAAAGCTGAGAAGATGTTTCCCCTCATGAGAAAGTCTATCACCAAAGGACAGGAACTCAGGATTAAGAGCATCAATTTAAGACTAAGGTTAAAGGAACAGAGGTTTGAGTGACTTTGGAACACCATGCCACAGAGAGCTGTGGGGCAGAGTTCTTTTGCATTTTTAAGTCTGAGCTAGACAGATTCTTAATCAGCTGGAGAATCAAAGGCTACAGGGAAAGGACGGTAAAGTGGACATGAGGAATGTCAGATCAACCACAATCCAACTGAATGGCAGAACTTGCTCAAGGGGCTGAATGGCTTACTTCTTTTCTTTTTTTTTAAATAAGGTCTTATCAAGACTTTATTAACTATGAGGTGTTTTGGATTTGCACCTCAAAAACCCAAGTCTTTTTCTTCCCACTTATTTATGCTTTACTTCATGCATTTAACTATTTATCTATTAGCTTATATAGTCCACAATGCACAGCATAATGCTCTACCTGATATAACAGGCTGAGGCTCGATATCTCCACTTGTATTTTGGATCCTCGTGTCTGACAATATTGGACAGAACAGTTGGTAGATCTTCCAGTACTGGTTTGTAAGCAAATTCTCTAGCAACTCTGAATTGCATTTATGGCTGATTGTGCTTTAGTTCAATAAATAAATATTATCACAGTTTCATTGACGAAGATTCTACCCCCGCACCCTGATGTCTACATATTTGAAATACCTAAGGAAAAAATTGCTTTCAACAACATTACTTGGAATGAAAAAAAATCTCAGCAAAATTTCTATTTCAGAATGAAACAGAGTGTACACACTGGGGCAGGGTTTGTAAACTACATTCTCGTTCTTTCTGCCAGTCTCACAACTGACACAATCATAGCAGAAAATGCAACTCTTCTGACAGATGGGTCGCTAAAGCATTTCCTTTGATGAAAACATACTAACATTATCAGGTTATTATACCAATGTATAATACAGCACTCACTAGGAAATGATGTGTGACCAGCTCAGCCTCTGAACATGTGTTAACAAATACAATTAATGATCCCACCACTGGGGTATAATTCTGTTCTGAAACAGCACAAATAGCAGCTAGTGGATTCATACACACTGACTAATTTGCCTTTTCATTGAAGTCATATACAAAACAATCTTTCCCAAAAGGAAGAAAGCCCCTTAGGAGGCAGGTCTACAACCTGAAATACGCAGTCACTATTCCCTTGCATTTTTCTGTGAGTATACTGCTGAGAAGCACTTTAGGATACCTTCCTATGTGAAGGGCATTAACATGCAGGTTGTTATGGCTGGAATTGTTGATGCAATTGAGTCAGTTTAGTTATCACATATTCCGGCTTTAATGGGACACAGTCCTAGTTTAGCAGCAAAATTGAAGTGTTGTGAAGGATGAATTTCCCGGTTATATAGTACTGGTTGTTTTTGTCTTTTTGACAAGAATAATAGTATGGCTGATGAACAGGTCGTAGACATAAAGAAACCAGCAGATTTTGTCATTGAATTCTTACAGATATTGTAAATTATGAAAAAACTTTCCCCCCACCCCAAGTTTTTTGGCAGCATGATATTTCAAGTGTAATGGCAGTTTACTCAGTGAGATGGAATACATGCTGTATTATAAGGATACGAACACGGTGTCATGCAAAACACATAATATTGAGCTGTGAAACAGCCAAGGTACATCTTTCCAAGACTACAAGGTGTAATTGCTGATACATAAATAGTGGATTCTTATAGCGGTCAAGTAAGAGACTGCTGTCAAGTAAACGTGAGATGAATTTATACAGATGTCAATTAAGAGATTGCAGACAGACTGACTATTGCTGTGTATTCCTGGAGAGTTCCTTTGAAAAGTAAAAGCGAAAGTCAAGTGCACACTAAGTGCAACAGGAAGGAATGTACAATTTTTAACAATTGGACCATTGCCAAGCAAAAGTCAGTGCTTTAGGAAACTAAAGGAGCAAAAAAAATTGGCAAAATGTGAAATGATGAGGATTTTCACACGGACATGTCAGATAGTTTAACAAAAAACCTGACATTTTGTTTACATTTTGTGTTGACGCATCGAACAAGCTTCTTAAAATACGTCTCAAACGAATCTCGTTTAGGTATGTATATATGACCATCACCTTATATATTAACAGTTTTATCCAACCACAAACTCCTACTGTGTGAGTGAAGTTCAAAATCAGTGACCTGCTCAGAGGCCTTGGTTATTTTATTCTGAAATATACAATCTTTCAGCTCAATAGATGGCTATTCAGCCCATTACAGTTTGAAGGAGCTATCCAATTAGTTCCTCACTACTTCCAATGACCCTGAAGCTGGTTTCATAAGCTATACAAGTGAGCTGTTGGTTGATGTATATTCCCTCCTTCACCAACCATCTCAAGGTGACAGCTTCTGCAAACTGCTCCAGTTGAAGATTCTTGGCACAATTCGCCAAACACTACCCTGACATGTTCATCTACCTTCAGCTAAGTTTTTTTTCTACTGCAACATGAAGACACTTATTCTTACAACAGTCATTCATACAAAACAATCCATTTGTCAAACTGTGACGAATCTTGTGAACAAGACAAATAGGAAACCAGGTCACAGAAGTGACACCTCAATGTTTTAATTTCTTTAGTGGAATGAAAGATTTAAAAAACTCTCATGGTCAACCAGCAAGCAGGTGACAATTCAACATTTTCAAAGTCAAAAATAAATTTCTCTGTTAAGTGCTGGGGGATTTAGCTTATAAAATGACAAAGTTCTGTTAACAGTTATACAGTATCAAGACCATTCTTCCAAATTCTGTTCTCCATTCTAAAAAAACACACCGAATTTTGCCCTTCCCTGAAAAGCTGCACAAATCTCACACTTGCTAATCAAAAACAAGTTTTTATTTGTTTCATCTTAAACTTCTCACCCATCTCTCTGAAAGGATGCAGCAGTGGTATTGCGGTAACGTAGTCCTAGGCTAATACCCAGGGGACATGGGTTCAAATCCCACCATGCCATCTATATCTGGTTGGCCCACGTGTCTCCAGGCTCACAGTAACAGAGTTGACTTAACTGCCATCCGGCATGCTTGGGTGTTTCATTCAGTTCAGCCAGTGATGCTCACATTCCAGGAAAGAATAAGTTTTTAAAAATACACTCTCAGCAGGGTACCACTCCACTTGCACCCATACCTCACTGTATTTCCAGGGGGAGACCAGCAACCCAAATTACTTTCAAACCATACATGCACTTTTCTTCAAGTAATACCGAATGGTGACCATCAACAGGAGATTTGAAGGGTAGTTGACATCCAAAGTTGAAAGGCACTAAGGACAATTGCAGCCCACCAGCCGAGATTAGCTAAAGTGTTTGGGGTAGAGGAACTGAGATACCTTGACAATATGTACACAAATGATTGAAAGCAGTAAGATCCAGATCTGATTTTTGAATAGTAAGCATACAGTGTGGAATGCCTCTTATTCCTCAATGATGTCCCTTTGCAAGACACTTAGGAGAATTCTACTGTCAGTGATAATACTGCTGGATCTTGTATCTCCAACTTTGAAAGAAAATGAATTCATGGTTAAAAAGTTCATCAGACAGATAGAACCGCAAATGGTACAAGACTACTGTAAACCATGAATAATCCCTTCGTGTTTCTGTTTCACAGGAATGGAGCTATGCGCTCAGATTACTAGAATGGGGCTTGATCCCACAATCTTCTCACTCAGACGCAAACATATTACAAGCATGCCATAGTTTACAAAGTTGGAAAATCAATTCTCGGGCACTTTAAAAGATGACCTTAAAACCATTTTCTATATCCTCAAAAATTAAATATCTTCAAATTCCTTCTGGTAAATACCATATTGGATAGAATGTTAATTCTAACCAAGTGTGCATACCGTTTGTCTTACATTTATGAATTTCAAAAACAGCAGTTTTAACAATTTAGTATAAGCAGAAAGTGGTGGGCTGTTTGGATCACCACTAACAGTCATTAGAAGAAAATAATTAAGTGATTAAAGTCCCAAGAGTAATTACAAGGCACACTATAAATACATACCAACAGATGACTTACAAAACTAAACTTTCACTCAAATCATTCTTTGAATTCCTTAATTAGGTTACAACTTTTATAATCAATCCCCTGCATCTGCTAGGCTATGTATAACAGGTCTTATCATGAAATAAGGCCTGTAATATTGCAATAGGCATAATGCCAAGGGATAAGATGAAATTTTGAAATTCCAAAGCACGGTCAACAATAATGCAGGGGCTTGCATTTGTGTTTCCTCAACAGGGTGAATTCCAAATCTTTATTGTGGCAGTATGACAAGGTAAAGGGAAAGAACAACCATCCGCATAGAATGGGGAAGGAAAAATCAAAGACCAAGGATACTCTCATATACCTCTTATAAACGAGACATACATTGGAATGCTTTTGCGGCCAAAGACTAGTAAATCCCCTGGACCTAATGAGATACATCCTAGGATATTAAAAGAAGCAACTACAGATTCTGAAAAGGTGCCAGAGAATGGAAACTGCCAATGTAACATCTTTGTTTGAAAAGGGAAGTAAACAAAATAAAAGGTAAATATAGGCCAGTTAGCCTCTCTGTTTTTAGGAAACTGTTTTACAAGACACAAAAAATTTTTCGGGAACTTGACAGATTAGGTACAGAAATGTATTCCTTGACACAGAGTCTAGGATGAGGAGGCATAATCTCAGACTAAGGTTTGCCAATTTGGGACAGATAAGTAGAGAAACTTCTTCACTCAGAGGGTAGTAAATCTGTCAATTCTTTACTGCAGGGGGCTAGAGAGATTGAGCCATTAAGTATCTTCAAGGCTGAAATATGTTTTTAAACCAGTGAGGGAATTAAGGTTTTGGGGAAGAGGCAGGAAAGTGGAGCTGAAGCTTATCAGGCCAGCCAGGATCTCACTGGGTGGTGGAGCAAACTCCATGGATTGAATGGCCTACTTTTGCTCTTACATCTTAATAGTTTTATTAATAGTGGTCTCCCACATGAATTCACATTTGAGGAACTGAGCTAAGTTGAAAAGCCTGTGCCAACTACAACCACTTGACTCTCCTTGAAAATGTGCCTTAAAACCTATCACCTTGATCTAAGCTTGCTTAGCTATCTTAAAATTTGGCAAGGATCATGTGAAGAGCCTTGAGACATTTCATGATGCTAAAAGGTACCATACAAATGAAAGCTATTGTTGGAGTTGTCGGACAGAATGCATAAAGGGAAAATACACGCTTATAACAAATAAGAAAAAAAATGGTCTGTTATGAATACAGCAACTTACATTTATCCAGAATCCTTCACTAAACCTCTATCTTACCATACTTTCAAGATGCTTCACAAGATCTACTAAAGGTAGACTTCGACCAAGTCTATTTGTTACTATTGTCTCATTTTTGCTTCAGTCATCTTACGACATTATAGATGCAAAATAAGCACCTACAACTGAAGTACACCAACTCAATTCCATGCCTTGCAAAAGAGTTCAAACATTAGAGCAATAATTTAGCTGATCTAGGAAATGAAGTGTTTCCAGTTCCTATGTGAATGCAACCCAGCAGAAGGTTAGTGTTTTTGCCAAAGGTGTTAAGAATGGGTAAGCATAAAGCTAAATTTAACATTGCCCATCTAAATGGGCAACAATGACCTATGTTTTTACCACCTCCATTATCTTGACAATTGACATTAGGTATGGGCATGTTATACGATACTATGGAAGATGTTGGCAAATAATCATGTTCTGTATTGCAATCTAAATTCTCTGAAGCACAAAACACAGGTATATTATGCAGTTCTAGGTAAACTACATTCACCTTGTGCAAAATGGTAGCAAACCTTTGACTGCTGAAGAGTCAGAAACTCTGTTTTGCTCTCCACAGATGCTGTCAAACCTGCTGAGTTTCTCCAGCATTCTGTGATTGCTTCAGATTTCCAGCATACGCTCTAATTGCATTTTTTGTGTGCAAGGTAGTAATGTCTACCAAAATGCAATTGGAGAGAGAAAATTTGTAAAGGCCAGATGGTAAGTATTTTGATTGTATCATTCTGAAAATTACATATCCACTATCATTTAGTCTATGCAGCTTGCAATACAAGTGTCAACATGTGCCAAGTGAAGTTCAGCCACAGCCTGGCAAGTGATTGTACATGCATTTCAGCCAAAATAAACAGTTGCAAAAATCATTACAGAGACAGCAGGAACTGCAGATGCTGGAGAATCTGAGATAACACGGTGTGAAGCTGGATGAACACAGCAGGCCAAGCAGCATCAGAGGAGCAGGAAAGTTGACATTTCGGGTCGAGACCCTTCTTCTGTCTCCTCCCCCACTTCCCCCCCACCCCACCATGAAGAAGGGTCTTGACCCGAAACGTCAACTTTCCTGCTCGGCCTGCTGTATTCATCCAGCTTCACACTGTGTTATCTCAGTTGCAAAAATCAGCTGACGAGAGACCAGGGCCTATCCACACACAGAGCAGAAGATATTCTAATCAGTCTCAAATAGCAGAAGAACCACCACCATGCAATGCAAAAATATGAAACGTAACTGAATCAAGAACAGTCACAGGTTTCAGAGAAGTAAGGCAGTCGACCATTTTATCTATTACAATTTTCTACACAACAAAATGTCTCAACCTTACAGTGTGGAAACAGGCCCTTCGGCCCAACAACTCCACACCGCCCCTTGAAGCATCCCACCCAGACCCATCCCCCTATAACCCACACACCCCTGAACACTATGGGCAATTTAGCATGGCCAATCCACCTAGCCTGCGTATCTTTGGACTGCGGGAGGAAACAGGAGCACCCGGAGGAAACCCACGCAGACACAGGGAGAATGTGCAAACTCCACACAGACAGTCACGCGAGGCTGGAATCGAATGCAGGTCCCTGGCGCTGTGAGGCTGCAGTGCTAACCACTGAGCCACCGTGCTGCCCTTCCACCGCTGACTGTGACTCATTTTTAGAGATAATGGGAACTGCAGATGCTGGAGATTCCAAGATAATAAAATGTGAGGCTGGATGAACACAGCAGGCCCAGCAGCATCTCAGGAGCACAAAAGCTGACGTTTCGGGCCTAGACCCTTCATCAGAGAGGGGGATGGGGGGAGAGAGGGGGAGGCGGACCGAAGATGGAGAGTAAAGAAGATAGGTGGAGAGAGTGTAGGTGGGGAGGTAGGGAGGGGATAGGTCAGTCCAGGGAAGACGGACAGGTCAAGGAGGTGGGATGAGGTTAGTAGGTAGCGGGGGGTGCGGCTTGGGGTGGGAGGAAGGGATGGGTGAGAGGAAGAACCGGTTAGGGAGGCAGAGACAGGTTGGACTGGTTTTGGGATGCAGTGGGTGGGGGGGAAGAGCTGGGCTGGTTGTGTGGTGCAGTGGGGGGAGGGGACGAACTGGGCTGGTTGAGGGATGCAGTAGGGGAAGGGGAGATTTTGAAACTGGTGAAGTCCACATTGATACCATATGGCTGCAGGGTTCCCAGGCGGAATATGAGTTGCTGTTCCTGCAACCTTCGGGTGGCATCATTGTGGCAGTGCAGGAGGCCCATGATGGACATGTCATCAAGAGAATGGGAGGGGGAGTGGAAATGGTTGGCGACTGGGAGGTGCAGTTGTTTTTTGCGAACTGAGCGGAGGTGTTCTGCAAAGCGGTCCCCAAGCCTCCGCTTGGTTTCCCCAATGTAGAGGAAGCCGCACCGGGTACAGTGGATGCAGTATACCACATTGGCAGATGTGCAGGTGAACCTCTGCTTGATGTGGAATGTCATCTTGGGGCCTGGGATGGGGGTGAGGGAGGAGGTGTGGGGACAAGTGTAGCATTTCCTGCGGTTGCAGGGGAAGGTGCCGGGTGTGGTGGGGTTGGAGGGCAGTGTGGAGCGAACAAGGGAGTCACGGAGAGAGTGGTCTCTCCGGAAAGCAGACAGGGGAGGGGATGGAAAAATGTCTTGGGTGGTGGGGTCGGATTGTAAATGGCGGAAGTGTCGGAGGATAATGCGTTGTATCCGGAGGTTGGTAGGGTGGTGTGTGAGAACGAGGGGGATCCTCTTGGGGCGGTTGTGGCGGGGGCGGGGTGTGAGGGATGTGTCGCGGGAAATGCGGGAGACGCGGTCAAGGGCGTTCTCGATCACCGTGGGGGGAAAGTTGCGGTCCTTAAAGAACTTGGACATCTGGGATGTGCGGGAGTGGAATGTCTTGTCGTGGGAGCAGATGCGGCGGAGGCGGAGGAATTGGGAATAGGGGATGGAATTTTTGCAGGAGGGTGGGTGGGAGGAGGTGTATTCTAGGTAGCTGTGGGAGCCGGTGGGCTTGAAATGGACATCAGTTACAAGCTGGTTGCCTGAGATGGAGACTGAGAGGTCCAGGAAGGTGAGGGATGTGCTGGAGATGGCAACCAGCAACACCACCCTACCAACCTCCGGATACAACGCATTATCCTCCGACACTTCCGCCATTTACAATCCGACCCCACCACCCAAGACATTTTTCCATCCCCTCCCCTGTCTGCTTTCCGGAGAGACCACTCTCTTCGTGACTCCCTTGTTCGCTCCACACTGCCCTCCAACCCCACCACACCCGGCACCTTCCCCTGCAACCGCAGGAAATGCTACACTTGTCCCCACACCTCCTCCCTCACCCCCATCCCAGGCCCCAAGATGACATTCCACATCAAGCAGAGGTTCACCTGCACATCTGCCAATGTGGTATACTGCATCCACTGTACCCGGTGCGGCTTCCTCTACATTGGGGAAACCAAGCGGAGGCTTGGGGACCGCTTTGCAGAACACCTCCGCTCAGTTCGCAAAAAACAACTGCACCTCCCAGTCGCCAACCATTTCCACTCCCCCTCCCATTCTCTTGATGACATGTCCATCATGGGCCTCCTGCACTGCCACAATGATGCCACCCGAAGGTTGCAGGAACAGCAACTCATATTCCGCCTGGGAACCCTGCAGCCATATGGTATCAATGTGGACTTCACCAGTTTCAAAATCTCCCCTTCCCCTACTGCATCCCTCAACCAGCCCAGTTCGTCCCCTCCCCCCACTGCACCACACAACCAGCCCAGCTCTTCCCCCCCACCCACTGCATCCCAAAACCAGTCCAACCTGTCTCTGCCTCCCTAACCGGTTCTTCCTCTCACCCATCCCTTCCTCCCACCCCAAGCCGCACCCCCCGCTACCTACTAACCTCATCCCACCTCCTTGACCTGTCCGTCTTCCCTGGACTGACCTATCCCCTCCCTACCTCCCCACCTACACTCTCTCCACCTATCTTCTTTACTCTCCATCTTCGGTCCACCTCCCCCTCTCTCCCTATTTATTCCAGTTCCCTCCCCCCATCCCCCTCTCTGATGAAGGGTCTAGGCCCGAAACGTCAGCTTTTGTGCTCCTGAGATGCTGCTTGGCCTGCTGTGTTCATCCAGCCTCACATTTTATTATCTTGTGACTCATTTTTAGATGGTTTCCAAATAAAGTCCAAAATACAAGTGTATGTTTTGTAGTCTTCAAAAATGAAATAACAAAAGTCCTGAAATCTGCGAAACAACAAATGAATAAGTGCCAACTGACTCAGGAAATCATGCCTTCAAACATAATGAAGGAACAGATTTTTTAAAAAGAATCAGTACTGGGTAAATCAAGTTACATCATATGAAATTCAAGTAATCCTCCAAGCCAAGAAGCAACAAATCAAAACAACTATGCTCATAAAACTTGTATCTAATAACACAGATGTATTAAACACATGAGTGTTTAATCATGCCTGTGTTTATTATGGTCATTCTTCTAAGGTGCACAGTTAATTATTGACAGAGTTACTGCAGTGCAAATTCAAATTTCTGTCAACATTATACGATTTAGGTGAAGAAAGTTATCCAACAAATGTAATGTTTCCAACTAAATCAAGCAAAACCTCTGGTTTATCTTTAGCACAACAAAAATAACCAAACACTGAATATTTGCCAATAGCATAGTTTAGATGTTCCCTAGCTGCTAAACAAATTTAGTCCTTGCTCATCTCCAGTTAAATCTTCATTCTTCTCAACACACAATTCATTAAAATCCGCATTCTTGCCGAAACAACAATCCTCAACTAATCTATGCATCCTTCAGGAAAGATATAATTTCCCACACAAATCAAAACTCAGCACTGACAAATGACCCACTCAAATGACATACACTCCTTAGACTCCAAGTTAGTCTCAGAGAAAAGACGCAGCCCTCCCCCTTTGAAGCTGACAGTTCTGATAAGAATTTTGCATTTTATTCCCTGCCTGCTATACCCTGCCAATGACAGCCCACTTTTAGTTATCCTTATCACAATGTCTCCATATCAATTTATAAATGCAGAGTAAACTTGGACCCAGTTTCTTTCATTGACTCTATCAGCACTTGGTAATGGCCTGCAACATAAATTTGGAAGCTCTATTTTACACTCACCAACCTAGTATTAAACAAATAAATCAAGAAGTAAAGCATGTGTTACATATCTGACCAAACACTGAGCTCAAAAATGGAAACTCCGAGAGCTATACTATGTAGCTTTGAGGTTAGGATAAGACGAATGGTGGAAAAAAACAGATGCAATTTTGCTAACAAAATGTGGAGCTGGATGAACACAGCAAGGCAAGCAGCATCTTAGGAGCAGGACAGCTAGCATTTCGGGCCTAGACCCTTCATCAGAACCCAGGGGTGTGTGGGGGAGACTGAGGTTCACACTGTGGGGAGGGGTGTGTGGGGGGAGACCGAGGCTCACACTGTGGGGAGAGGTGTTGGGGGGGAGACCGTGGTTCACAATGTGCGGGGGGAGACTAAGGTACGCACGGTGGGGGTGTGTTGGGGGAGTGAGGCTGGTGATGGGGGGTTGATGGGAGGGCTCGGGGTGTGATGGTGGTGGTGGGAGGGCTGGGTGTGTTGGGGGGGTGATAGGAGGGTTGTGGGGTGTGATGGGGGGTGTGATGAAGGGGTGACAGGAGTGTTGGAGGGTGTGATGGGGGCTGATGGGAGGGTTGGGGGTGTGTCAGGGGGGTGTGATGGGAGGCGGTGACGGGAGCGATGGGGGGTGTGATGGGGGCGCGGTGATGGGAGGGATGGGGGAGTGTGATGGGGGTCAGTGATGGGAGGGATGGGGGGGTGTGTGGGGGGAGCGGTGATGGGAGGGATGGGGAGCTGTGTGGGGCGCAGAGATGGGAGGGATGGGGATGTGTTGGATGGGGGTGGGTGGGGGCGCAGTGATGGGAGGGATGGGGGGTATGATGTGGGTGCGATTGGGGGGGATGTGATGGGGGGGTGTGATGGATGGGGTGGTGTGCTGGGGGGGTGATGGATGGCGGGGTGTAATGGGGGGTGGTGATCCGACAGATGCGACGGGTGTGATGTGAGCGATGGGCGAGGTGTAATTGATGTGGGGGTGTGATGCGAGGGTGGGGATGTGTGTTGGGGTGGATGTGATGGGGAGATGGTTGGGAGGGATTGGGGAGTGTGATGGGAGGGGTGGGGAGTGTGATGGGAGGGGTGGGGGGTGTGATGGGAGGGGTGGGGGGTGTGATGGGAGGGGTGGGGGGTGTGATGGGAGGGGTGGGGGGTGTGATGGGAGGGGTGGGGGGTGTGATGGGAGGGGTGGGGGGTGTGATGGGAGGGGTGGGGGGTGTGATGGGAGGGGTGGGGGGGTGTGATGGGAGGGGTGGGGGGGTGTGATGGGAGGGGTGGGGGGGTGTGATGGGGGGGTGTGATGGGAGGGATGGAGGGAGTGTGATGGGAGGGATGGGGGAGTGTGATGGGAGGGATGGGGGAGTGTGATGGGAGGGATGGGGGAGTGTGATGGGAGGGATGGGGGAGTGTGATGGGAGGGATGGGGGAGTGTGATGGGAGGGATGGGGGAGTGTGATGGGAGGGATGGGGGAGTGTGATGGGAGGGATGGGGGAGTGTGATGGGAGGGATGGGGGAGTGTGATGGGAGGGATGGGGGCGTGTGATGGGAGGGATGGGGGAGTGTGATGGGAGGGATGGGGGAGTGTGATGGGAGGGATGGGGGAGTGTGATGGGAGGGATGGGGGAGTGTGATGGGAGGGATGGGGGAGTGTGATGGGAGGGATGGGGGAGTGTGATGGGAGGGATGGGGGAGTGTGATGGGAGGGATGGGGGAGTGTGATGGGAGGGATGGGGGAGTGTGATGGGAGGGATGGGGGAGTGTGATGGGAGGGATGGGGGAGTGTGATGGGAGGGATGGGGGAGTGTGATGGGAGGGATGGGGGAGTGTGATGGGAGGGATGGGGGAGTGTGATGGGAGGGATGGGGGAGTGTGATGGGAGGGATGGGGGAGTGTGATGGGAGGGATGGGGGAGTGTGATGGGAGGGATGGGGGAGTGTGATGGGAGGGATGGGGGAGTGTGATGGGAGGGATGGGGGAGTGTGATGGGAGGGATGGGGGAGTGTGATGGGAGGGATGGGGGAGTGTGTGTGTGGGTGGTGATGCGAGGGATGGTGTTGGGGGGTGTGATGGATGGGGTGTGTGATGGTAGGGATGGGGGGGGCGAGATGGGGGGGTGTGATGGGAGGGAGGGGGGTGTGATGGGGGGGTGTGATGGGAGGGAGGGGGGGTGTGATGGGAGGGATGGGCGGGTGTGTGGCGGGGCGGTGATGGGAGGGATGGTGTTGGGGGCTGTGGTGGATAGAGGTTGCGTTGGATGGGGGTTGTGATGGGGGGTTGTGATGGATGGGGGGTTGTGATGGATGGGAGGTTGTGATGGCAGAGATGGGGGTCTGATGGATTGGGGTGTGTGATGGATGGGGGGGAGTGATAGGGGGTGTGTTGGAGGGGGTGTGTGATGGATGGGGGGGTGTGATGGGTGTGATGGATTGGGGGGTGTGGTGGCTGTGATGAGGGGGTGTGATTGATGGGGGGTGTGTTGGATGGGGGGGGTGTTAGATGGGGGGGTGTGATGGATGGGATGGCGGTGATGGGAGAGATGGGGGGGCGGTGATGGGAGAGTTGGGGGGATGTGATGGGGAGTGTGATTGATGGGGGGGTGTGATGGATGGGGGTGTGATGGGAGGTGTGTTGGATGGGGGATGTGATGGGAGGGATGGGGGGGTTGTGATGGGGGAGTGTGATTGATAGGGGTATGTGATGGATGTGTTGGGGGGGTGTGATGGGGGTGTGATGGATGGGGGTCGTGATGGGGTGTGATGGATGGGGGGGTTGTGTTGGATGGGGGGGTTGTGTTGGATGGGGGGGTTGTGTTGGATGGGGGGGTGTGATGGATGGGAGGTGTGATGGATGGGGGAGTTGTGTTGGTTGGGGGAGTTGTGTTGGATGGGGGTGTGTGTTGGATGGGGGTGTGTGTTGGATGGGGGTGTGTGTTGGATGGGGGTGTGTGTTGGATGGGGGTGTGTGTTGGATGGGGGGTGTGATGGATGGGAGGTGTGATGGATGGAGGGAGTTGTGTTGGATGGGGGGTGTGATGGATGGGGGAGTTGTGTTGGATGGGGGTGTGTGTTGGATGGGGGGTGTGTGTTGGATGGGGGGTGTGTGTTGGATGGGGGGTGTGTGTTGGATGGGGGGTGTGGTGGATGGGGGTGTGTGGTGGATGGGGGTGTGTGGTGGATGGGGGGTGTGATGGATCGGTGGGGTGTGATGGATCGGTGGGGGGTGTATTGGATGGGGGTGTGTTTGATGGGGGGGGTGTGTTGGTTGGGGGTTGTGTTGGATGGAGGGGTGTGATGGATGGGGTGGTGTGTTGCATGGGGGTGGTGTGATGGATGGGGGTGGTGTGATGGATGGGGGTGGTGTGATGGATGGGGGTGGTGTGATGGATGGGGGTGGTGTGATGGATGGGGGTGGTGTGATGGATGGGGGGGTGTTGGATGGGGGGGTGTTGGATGGGGGGATGTGAAGGGAGAGATGTGGGGGTGTGATGGATGGATTGGGGGGGGTGTGACTGTACGGGGCTCCCTCAGTCAGGCTCAGGAGTCGCGGAACCGGCGGTTAGAAACGGACTCTTACCCTTCCCTCCGCCCGGGACTCACTGGGCTGTCCCGGCCCCGGCCGGACCCCGGGAACCCGGGAATCGGTGACAGTCCCCGGGATCAGGATCCGAACCCGCTGCGCCGCTTCCTGGAAGAACACAGGCCTCAGGGGGCGGGGTTCCGGAGAGACTTCCGGGTCAGAGGGCGAGGGGCGTGTTTAGACTCTGCGGGGAAATGCCCCCTGTGCTCAGTGACAGCCAGTGGGGGAATGGGGGAAATGCCCCCTGTGCGCAGTGACAGCCAGTGGGGGAATGGGGGAAATGCCCCCTGTGCTCAGTGACAGCCAGTGGGGGAATGGGGGAAATGCCCCCAGTGCTCAGTGACAGCCAGTGGGGGAAGGGGGGAAATGCCCCCTGTGCTCAGTGACAGCCAGTGGGGGAATGGGGGAAATGCCCCCAGTGCGCCGTGACAGTCAGTGGGGGAAGGGGGGAAATGCCCCCAGTGCTCAGTGACTGCCAGTGGGGGAAGGGGGGAAATGCCCCCTGTGCGCAGTGACAGTCAGTGGGGGAAGGGGGGAAATGCCCCCTGTGTGCAGTGACAGCCAGTGGGGGAAGGGGGAAAATGCCCCCTGTGCGCAGTGACAGCCAGTGGGGGAATGGGGGAAATGCCCCCAGTGCGCCGTGACAGTCAGTGGGGGAAGGGGGGAAATGCCCCCTGTGTGCAGTGACAGCCAGTGGGGGAAGGGGGAAAATGCCCCCTGTGCGCAGTGACAGCCAGTGGGGGAATGTGGGAAATGCCTCCTGTGCGCAGTGACAGCCAGTGGAGGAATGGGGGAAATGCCCCCTGTGCTCAGTGACAGCCAGTGGGGGGAGGGGGGAAATGCCCCCTGTGCGCAGTGACAGCCAGTGGGGGAAGGGGGGAAATGCCCCCAGTGCGCAGTGACAGCCAGTGGGGGAAGGGGGGAAATGCCCCCTGTACTCAGTGACAGCCAGTGGGGGAAGGGGGGAAATGCCCCCTGTACTCAGTGACAGCCAGTGGGGGAAGGGGGAAAATGCCCCCTATGCGCAGTGACAGCCAGTGGGGGAAGGGGGAAAATGCCCCCTGTGCTCAGTGACAGCCAGTGGGGGAAGGGGGGAAATGCCCCCAGTGCGCCGTGACAGTCAGTGGGGGAAGGGGGGAAATGCCCCCTGTGTGCAGTGACAGCTAGTGGGGGAAGGGGGAAAATGCCCCCTGTGCGCAGTGACAGCCAATGGGGGAAATGCCCCCTGTGCTCAGTGACAGCCAGTGGGGGAATGGGGGGAAATGCCCCCTGTGCGCAGTGACAGCCAGTGGGGGAAGGGGGGAAATGCCCCCTGTGCGCAGTGACAGCCAGTGGGGGAATGGGGGAAATGCCCCCTGTGTGCAGTGACAGCCAGTGGGGGAAGGGGGGAAATGCCCCCTGTACTCAGTGACAGCCAGTGGGGGAAGGGGGGAAATGCCCCCTGTGCGCAGTGACAGCCAGTGGGGGAAGGGGGGAAATGCCCCCTGTGCACAGTGACAGTCAGTGGGGGAAGGGGGGAAATGCCCCCTGTGCGCAGTGACAGCCAGTGGGGGAAGGGGGGAAATGCCCCCGTGCGCAGTGACAGCCAGTGGGGGAATGGGGGGAAATGCCCCCTGTGCGCAGTGACAGCCAGTGGGGGAAGGGGGGAAATGCCCCCTGTGCGCAGTGACAGCCAGTGGGGGAATGGGGGAAATGCCCCCTGTGCGCAGTGACAGCCAGTGGGGGAAGGGGGGAAATGCCCCCTGTGCGCAGTGACAGCCAGTGTGAGAAGCGGGGAAATGCCCCCTGTGCGCAGTGACAGCCAGTGGGGGAAGGGGGGAAATGCCCCCTGTGCGCAGTGACAGCCAGTGGGGGAAGGGGGGAAATGCCCCCTGTGCGCAGTGACAGCCAGTGGGGGAAGGGGGGAAATGCCCCCTGTGCGCAGTGACAGCCAGTGGGGGAAGGGGGGAAATGCCCCCTGTGTGCAGTGACAGCCAGTGGGGGAAGGGGGGAAATGCCCCCTGTGTGCAGTGACAGCCAGTGGGGGAAGGGGGAAAATGCCACCTGTGCGCAGTGACAGCCAGTGGGGGAATGTGGGAAATGCCCCCTGTGTGCAGTGACAGCCAGTGAGGGAATGGGGGAAATGCCCCCTGTGTGCAGTGACAGTCAGTGGGGGAAGGGGGAATATGCCCCCGTGCGCAGTGACAGTCAGTGGGGGAGGGGGGGAAGTGCCCCCTGTGAAATTACAGAGGGGAATTGTGTCAAGGGAGTAGTGATTTGTTTGAAAATGTCCGTATATGTCACATTTTCAATCAACCAACTGGCTGTGTCCTGTCAATGCTCCTCGCCCTGCTTCTCTTGATTCCTCATACCCAACAATTCCCATTGTCTACTCCTTGTAAACTTGAGGTTCTCCCAAATCTGTTCTGCCTGTGTTTTATCAGGCAACATTCTGTTTGCCAAGCACCCCTATGCTAACTTAATTACTTTGACTCCCAGAACAGCAATGCCTTGATTTTTAAAATTCCCATTCTGGTTTACAAATCCCGCCATTGCCCGTGCACTGCAATCGACCACCTCCAATCTCTGAAATCTTATCCAACTCTCACCCCCTGAGGTGACTCTCTTTCGTTCAAACCCCTTGAAGGTCTCCAATTATAATGGCTCCACCAACTAGGCATTCCTTTGCCTAGACCCCATACTGTTGAATAATGTTCCTATACCTCTTCATCAAATCATAGAATCCCTACAGTGTGGATGCAGGCCATTCTGCCCATCAAGTCCACATAGACCCTCCTTCTACCCTATCTCTGCATTTCCCAGCATTGACACTCTGGGCAATTTAGCATGGCCAATCCAACTAACATACACATCTTTGGACTGTGGGAGGAAACTGGAGCACCCGGAAGAAACCCACGCAGACACGGGGAGACGCTGGAATTGGATAGCTTCACCTATCACACAAATGAGGGATGTGGATTGTGTTAACTTGAAGATCTCTGACAGGTTTATTTACAAATAAACTAATATACACAGCACATAATGATCTCCTGATTAAGCCTGGGACTAAGATGCTACGGTGCACACGTACAGGGAATTCCCTCATTCACATGTGGAGCTCTTAAATGAACAGTACTCTAATAGTGAAAATATCCTCCAATAATCCTTGAAAACGATTTTTAATACCCACCTCTTTCATCAAGCGTTTGGTTCTGATCCAATAGCTCGCTACGTGGCTTGAATGTCATATTTTGTTTTATCCCGCTCCTGTGACCATATCATGGTTTTCGAGAAGCGTGAAGAGGTGGAAAACAGTACCTGAGGTGAGAGAAATTTTAATAATATCAGCTAATGTCACCAGGAAGGGAAGTTGAGCAATGCGTAATTTAGAAGGAAATAAGTCTAGAGAACAAGTGTTGGTCTTGTCATCACGTTGAGCTCAGCGAGGTCAGGAAAGAAGTTGCTCAACCAAGGTGCAGTTTGTAGATTAGGGCGACACCGCCACCAGTGTTCCAGCAGTGCTGATTCTAGAAAGTATAGCCAAGTGGTGGGACCACGTTAAGGAGAAAGGTACTGTTACCCTTCAACCATATCAGCATTAAAACCATGATGTCAATAGGATGGGCCACATTAGGGTCATACATGGTGAGGCCCTTATTTGCAACTGATAGAAGATGTGGAGAGGAAATGAGATGGTAAGTTCATTAGCAAAGTCCAGAGGGCTTTAGCTGAAAGGTGCTAGGGAAGAGGTTGAAGGAGAGAACTGAGGAACATTTTATTGTGAATGTTGACACCGCAGGTCTGGAGAATAGAAATCTTACAATTCTTGGAGCATGTCGTAAAGATATAAAAGGAGAAATAGAAGTATTGCACTCAAATATGTAGCAACAGTCAAAACATACAAGCAACTAGACACTCAATAATTGAGCTGCATAGATGCGGTTAATGATTGATGTCAAATTGTTGCCTCGGTACTGAGATGAGTGGTAGGTGAGATATAAGTTGGCAAAGCAATGAGGTGTGAATTCCAGTAACTAATATTTCCAGAGGTAATATTGAAAGATCTGTTGCTGGGAGACTAGACTTTCCTATGGAGATAGGTCACTGACACCCGTGGATAGCTCCTCAAATCACTGTGAACAAATATAAAAGATGGAAAGAAGCAAGACTGCACTACTTCAATGTGTAAATGCTGGTAGTTCAAACCTATTCAAAGTTGCTGTTCACAATGTGATTGTTTTAGCTGATGGTTAAAGAAAAAGTCTCTTGTGGTGATATGGCAGAAGAAACAACTGTGGTCTCCCCACAGAGATAATGGGAAGTGCAGATGCTGGAGAATCCAAGATAATAAAGTGTGAAGCTGGATGAACACAGCAGGCCAAGTAGCATCTCAGGAGCACAAAAGCTGATGTTTCGGGCCTAGACCCTTCCTCTCTGATGAAGGGTCTAGGCCTGAAACGTCAGCTTTTGTGCTCCTGAGATGCTGTTTGGCCGGCTGTGTTCATCCAGCTTCACACTTTATTATCTGTGGTCTCCCCACAGTCTGATTCCGGACATGGAGATGGTATTATTTTCTGCTGCTGAACTCCAAGAGTAATGCTGAGTCTTCCCCAATGACGGGGTCAATGTTTTGTCATTGTCTCTGAATTCTGTTTCATGGCCATCTCACCTCGCTGTGTTTAATATCCTTAAAACACTTCCCTGCTTGCTTCCATGGCTATAAGCTTTAATTCTGTTTAAGTTGTTGGTGAATCTTTTCAAGGCAATACAGATTCAATTTAAAAGTGAAATTCCTCAAAGTCAAATTTGCTGAATGCATTTTGTCATGCAGATTGGCATTGGGACAGAAACAACATCCCTAGGTTAAGCATAGAAAGACTTGAGTTTGGGGGTTTGAAATCAGAGTTTCCATTCTGGAACAATATTCTGAAGTTCTAGCTGGAAAATGAGTGTTAATTCAGCGCAGCGATGAGATGTGTCGCTTGTCCCTTATGATAAATACCTTGCTCATGCTCACTGTCTGGTCTCATGTATATAGAATGACTATTTTTGTGTGTGGGGATTGTGACCGTTTCTGGCTATGGAGATATATTTGGGATGATTCAGTGTTTGTTGAAAAGGGAGCAATATAAAATGAAAATATTTTAAAATATTTCTGGAACGTGTAAAGATTTATTTCAAAAACGAGTTTGTAGGACCGAAAACTATACATCTGATCTGTTAGATCAACGTGTTTATGTCGGATGATAATAATTGTGATTCAATAAGCTTACATTCGACTCGAATAATTTTTCTTTAAAAATTTATTCACAGAATGTGGCCATCACTGGCCATGCGAGCATTTATTGCCCATCTTTTAATTGTCCAGAGGGCAGTTAAGAGGCAACCACAATGCTATGGGTGAGGAATCATATTTCGGGCAGACCAGGTAAGGACAGCAGTTTTCTTCCCTAAAGGACATTAATGAGCCAGATGGGTTTTCCCCAACAATCAACGGTAGTTTTCTTGATCATTTAATTCCAGACATTTTTCTTGATTGAATCCAAATTCTACCGTCTGCCGCAGTGGGATCCATACCTTGGTCTCTGGATTACCAGTCAGGTGACAAACACTGCTAGGCCATCACCTGCCCTTTGAATTGGAATGCTTTTGAGTTTCATCCATAATACAAACTTTCCAACTGATTTGATCCTTTTCTATGAAGACATCATATTTTTTAAAATAACGGCAACAGTATATTATTAAGCTATAATCATGATCTCATTGTGGTGCCAAGAGGATTTGTTTGTCATTAATTATATTGTCATGAAGTATAATTTATAAACTTCTCATTTGGAATATCAACTATTCATTTCATTTAATAATGATCAGTTTTTGTTCATGATACTTAAAAATAAACACAACTCCTCCCTATGTTTGAAATGACCTTGCAATGTTATTAGATTACATTAGACTCCCTACAGTGTGGAAACAGGCCCTTCAGCCCAACAAGTTCACACCGCCCCTTGGAGCATCCCACCCAGATCTATCCCCCTATAACCCACACACCCCTGAACACTACGGGCAAGTGTTATACAAATGTAAGTGATCTGATCACCTAGTTCAGACATTCCAAGTGTTGTGATCTCCATAAGGAAACCAGAAACCGAAAGAACCAAATTTCTTGAATGATCCCTAAATGAATAAACATCCAACAAGATTTTCCTTTTTGAAGCTTTTATTTTAAGCTGACTCAAAACCAACACAAACTATACAGGAATGAACAAACTATTTATACTGCAAATAGAAAAGGTAAATTTCACATTATTTGTTAACAATGATGTGTCTAATGCAACCACAAGCTTTTACATCACTCCCTGCTCAAATGTGGCATGACATGCCTACACAATTTCTCAATATGCTGTTCTTCATTCATGCGGGGTAAGTCAGGAGTCCTACTGATAAAGGTGTGTTCCTTCAAGTTTCATGGATATGATTATCCTCAGCAAGGAATGCTTCTGCAAAACTCCCTCTCCTTGGGCATAGCAGTTCTGATGGTATAGCTTTGTAACATTCATAAGACATTGCTGCAATAATTGGGCCATTTGGCCCATCAAATCTGCTCTGCCATTTAATCATGGCTGATACATTTCTTAACCCTATTTGCTCACTTGCTGTAGCCTTTGATCCCCTTGACAATCAAGAATCTATCTATCTCTGTCTTAAGTGTACTCAATGATCTGGTCTCCACAGCCTTCTGTGGCAATGAATTTCAAGCAACTGATCAAGAATACCCCATAAGAACATCAAACACTGTTTGAACATTTCTGGGAAAGCAATAAGCTCGATAGTGGCTGGTAATGATTCACAACTTTGTATGTTGGACACTTTTGGTGAGATTACACATTGCCCCCAAGCACTCCTGTCCCATTTTCTGTCAAACCAGAAAAATTGACCAATTCCTGGTGGTGTTTAAATTCAATTAGTAATTCATTTGTTTAATCTCATCAGAAGAATGCTTTGTATTTCTCTGACTTTGCACTGATCATCTTGGCCTTCCCCCCCCACAAACCCGCTCCCCCCGGACCTCCACTTTTAGATATTTGTTTTTGACCATCACAGCTTCTTTCATAACTTCCTGTTTGTACTGGATTGAAGTCAGCTGTTGTCACGTGGACCAATATTTCTTATTATCCTAGAGGCTCACAATTACCTCTTTACAAACAATGCTAACTCCTAAACATTCTTTTCACATATTTGTTAAAAACAATTACAGATTCTACACACTGAAGAAATTACAAATTTTCTTTGCCCTACTGCTTCCAGCTCAAAAGTCATCTTTAAAGAAATAGAAATATTTATTCAGTTCATGTTAAGATTCAAATACAAAATATTTTTAATCAACTGTTCACAGATGTTATTACACATCTCTGGAGCAGGTGGGACTGGAGCCTAGGCCTCTTGACTTAGAGATAGGGACACTGCAGCACATGCTGGCTTCAGTGATGTGGATTAATACTGACCCCTTGTACTGCTGGCTTTCAGTCTGCCTACACTAATGGCATACAAGTCTCCTATTAGCTTTAGGAGCCCTACCAGAAATCAGTTTGATCAGAGTCAGTTCAGTTGAATAAACGTAAACCACAGCCCCAAATCATCCATCTTGTGGTACGCATTAGCCTACAATCGATATTCTTATTTGGGTAAATACAGAAAGGCTACTTTTGTGAGTATTGCTGTTGAGTGCAGAAATTGCACAGAAGGTATGTGTGAAGGAGCCTTTCTTCCACGCCTGGCTTTGCAATACCTGACTGACAGTTTTCAGTGTACACGTCAAAAAAAAATCACTCGTCCTCTTTTATTTCATTCAAAGGTTTGGTAATGCACAATTTTTGTTACCGGCTACTGGAAAAATCTTGACTTTTGTACAATTAAAAAAAGGTTGTCAGCTTCATTTTTAATCATTGAAAAAGTGTTTTGTTATTCATTTTTCATTATTTTAATAGTTGTTTATTGCGAGTTTAATGTCCTGCTCTGATTCTCAATTTCTAACTTAAAGAGATCCCTCCAGACTTCTGATGTTTGAAATACCAGTGAGTGTGAAATGGCCAAAATGCTACTGGACCTGTATCAGTGTTTAAAAGGGAAAGCTCAGCTGGACCGGCAGCATCCGTGGAGAGAAATGAGAGTTAACATTTTGGGTCCGTACCAGATACGTTAACTCTGATTTCTCTCCGCAGGTGCTTCCAGACCTGCTGAGCTTTTCCAGAAATTTCTGTTTTTGGTTCTGATTTACAGATTTCACAGTTCTTTCAGCTTTATTTAAAAGGTACAGGTTTGAAGATCAATCACCGATAGAAATCGCACAGCGAGAACTTTAGAAACTTTTTTTGACTGGTTCGTCATCCATCAACATTGGAAAGAAAACAGCACCCTCTGGTGACAGGATAACAAAGTGTGGAGCTGGATGAACACAGCAGGCCCAGCAGCATCTCAGGAGCACAAAAGCTGACGTTTCAGGCCTAGACCCTTCATCAGAGAGGGGGATGGGGAGAGGGTTCTGGAATAAATAGGGAGAGAGGAGGAGGTGGACCGAAGATGGATAGAGGAGAAGATGAGGGGAGTATAGGTGGGGAGGTAGGGAGGGGAGTCCAGGGAGGACGGACAGGTCAAGGAGGCAGGATGAGGTTGGTAGGCGGGAAATGGAGGAGCGGCTTGAGGTGGGAGGAGGGGATAGGTGAGAGGAAGAACAGGTTAGGGAGGCGGTCATGAGCTGGGCTGGTTTTGGGATGCGGTGGGGGAAGGGGAGATTTTGAAGCTTGTGAAGTCCACATTGATACCATTGGGCTGCAGGGTTCACAAGCAGAATATGAGTTGCTGTTCCTGCAACCTTCGGGTGGCATCATTGTGGCACTGCAGGAGGCCCATGATGGACATGTCATCTGAGGAATGGGAGGGGGAGTTAAAATGGTTCGCAACTGGGAGGTGCAGTTGTTTATTGCGAACCAAGCGGAGGTGTTCTGCAAAGCGGTCCCCAAGCCTCCGCTTGGTTTCCCCAATGTAGAGGAAGCCACACCGGGTACAGTGGATGCAGCATACTACATTGGCAGATGTGCAGGTGAACATCTGCTTAATATGGAAAGTCATCTTGGGGCCTGGGACGGGGGTGAGGGAGGAGGTGTGGGGGAAAGTGTAGCACTTCCTGCAGTTGCAGGGGAAGGTGCTGGGTGTGGTGGGGTTGGAGGGGAGTGTGGAGTGGACGAGGGAGTCACGCAGGGAGTGGTCTCTCCGGAAGGAGGACAAGGGTGGGGATGGAAAAATGTCTTGGGTGGTGGGGCCGGATTGTAGATGGTGGAAGTGTCGGAGGATGATGCATTGTATCCGGAGGTTGGTGGCGTGGTATGTGAGAACGAGGGGGATCCTCTTAGGGCGGTTATTGCGGAGGCGGGGTGCGAGGGATGTGTTGCGGGAAATGCGGGAGACACAGTCAAGGGCGTTCTCGATCACTGCCGGCGGGGAAGTTGCGGTCCTTGAAGAACGTGGGCATCTGGGATATGCGGGAGTGCCTCATCCTGGGAGCAGATGCGGCGGAGGCGAAGGAAGTGGGAATAGGGGATGGAATATTTGCAGGGGGCAGGGTCGGAGGATGTGTATTCTAGGTAGCTGTGGGAGTTGGTGGGCTTGAATTGGACATCAGTTTCTAGCTGGTTACCTGAGATGGAGACTGAGGTGTCCAGGAAGGTGAGGGATGTGTTGGAGATGTCCCAGGTAATCTTGAGGTTGGGGTGGAAGGTGTTGGTAAAGTGGATGAACTGTTCGAGCTCCTCTTGGGACCGAGAGGCGGCGCCGATACAGTCATCAATGTAGCGGAGGAAGAGGTGGGGTTTGGGGCCAGTGTAGGTGCGGAAGAGGGACTGTTCCACGTAATGTACAAAGAGGCACCCCCTTTGTCTGTAGGAAGTGGGAGGAATCGAAAGAGAAGTTGTTGAGGGTGAGGACGAGTTCGGCTAGGCGGATGAGGGTGTCGGTGGAGGGGGCCTGGTCGGGCCTGCGGGACAGGAAGAATCGGAGAGCCTTGAGGCCATCTGCATGAGCAATACAGGCGTATAGGGACTGGACATCCAAGGTGAAAATGAGGTGTTGGGGGGCCAGGGAATTGGAAGTTCAGGAGGAGGTGGAGTGTGTGGGTGGTGTCACGGATGTAGGTGGGGAGCTCCTGGACCAAAGGGGAGAAAATGGAGTCCAGATAGGTGGAGATGATTTCGGTGGGGCAGGTGCAGGCGGAGAAAATAGGTCGACCAGGGCAGGCGGGTTTGAGGATTTTGGGAAGGAGGTAGAAGCGGGCAGTGCGGGATGGGGTTGGGGAACAATGAGGTTGGAGGCTGTGGTGGGAGGTCACCTGAGGTCATGGATGGTATTGGAGATGATGGTTTGGTGCTCGGGGGTGGGGTCATGATCAAGGGGGCGGTAGGAGGTGGTGTTGGAGAGTTGGCGTTTGGCCTTGGCGATGTAGAGGTCAGTGTGCCATACTACCACTGCGCCACCCAAACTGCGGGTTTGATGGTGAGGTTGGGGTTGGCGTGGAATGCTGCCCGTTCTGCAGGGGAGAGGTTGGAGTGGGTGAGAGGGGTGGAGAGGTTGAGGCGGTTGATGTCTCGACGGCAGTTAGAGATGAATAGGTCGAGAGAGGGTGGGAGGCCCGGGGTGGTGTCCAGGAGGACTTGGGTTGGGAGGCGGGTGAAGGGGTCAGTGGAGGGAGGGTTGGGCTCCCAGCTAAAGAAGTAAGCGTGGAGGCGAAGGCAGCGGAAAAACTGTTCGATGTCCAAATGTGACTGGTATTTGTTGATGTGTGGGTGGAGGTATCCAGCAAGTTTTATCCAATGTTCTCATCCTATCAATTTATGGTTTGACTAATGGTTTGGTTTTGCCAAACATAAAACCATAGAAACCTTCGTGTGGGATGGTAACAGGATTATGTTAATGAATGAATAATTTAGAGACGGGAATTCAAACTCCCCACGAAAATCAGCTGTAACTGAGTTGGTCGCACAGTTATCTTTGAACAAAATGCGAACTGAACTTGGACTCCAAAATTAAGCTCAGTATTTTGGGCTGCCACAGCCAGTGGAGCAGAGGCACCATGGATGAGAGATTAATCCGATAATTTTAAATTGTAGATGGAAAGAGATCCAGTCACATGGTTTCTTAGAGCAGAGGAGTTATCGTTGGCATGTTGGTCAATAAAAAATCCGTCAATCAGCATCACTGAAAGCAGATTATTTGATAATAATCATATTGCTGCTGTTTGTGGGATTGGTTGTGAGGTTTCCACCCAACAACAGCAATTACACTTCAAAAGTACTTCATTGACTGTGAATTGCTTTCAAAACGTCCTGCACTCATGGGAAGTACCAAATACAATCTTTCTTTATAGCCACCGGGGAGTGGAGATAAATCTGAAAATACACAAATACACATGCTAGCATCAGTAATGGTAACCATCAAATTTCCAGCTTGTCATAAAAACCTATTTGAATTTCCTACCCCACCCTCAAGTGCCAGTTTGTCTGGCTGATGTTCCTTCAGACCCACAGCAATGCAGTTGACTGTCTGTAAACTAGTCTCACAAGGCACTTATTCACATAGGAATGACGAATAGTGATCCAATGATGTCCATATCCTATGACGAAACTAAAATAACTTAAAATCTTTAGATAGTAGGAAAAGGGAATATTATAGCTTGAGGACTCAAGGGATTACGGTCCAAGTTTATGAATAGTAATATACACTGAATGGAACAGCTTTAGTGAGAATTACAACTGCAGTTTGGTTATTTAGTTTCAAAGCAGAAAATGGGAATGTATCAGTTTGGATGAATGGAATTCCCTGGCCCTCAGTGTTGGCATTTGGAAACAATATCTGCTCATATTTGAGTCAGAGGTTTGTTTTGAAGGCTAGCAATTCCAAAAAAATACTCTGGTAATCTCAGGAATCCAGGGATTTACAGACAAAAATAGAATCATGGCAAATTATATTAATGTAATATCCTCCTGGTAAGTTGCATAATGCTGTAATCGGGTTGTTGACTAATCACTGCTGTCAATCAGACCCATTCATGACAGGGATAAATCCAGAGTTGGGAAGCTTTTGACACTACTGATCCAAATGTTACCTATTCCTCAAGCATGTTACACTTTGCCCATCATGTCCTAAACCCCTTATACTGCTTCCCAAATCCTTACATAATTCAAATGCATCTCCTGAAGTACTCTTCTCCACAAACTCTCAACTTTCTTGAGACTTTTCATGATGCAATTGGATTTTGTTATATACTAAGCCATCCTCCTTTATTTGATTTGTCTGCAGCAAACTGAATCCAAAGCAACAACACAAGTGGCAGTTGCATGGACAGTCAGTGGCATCATTTGATTCAAAACAGAATTAAAATTTTATCCAATAATTAAATTAAAATTAAGGAAATACTTGTTGAACATTCTTATTTGAAGTTCTGGGCACAATCTTTGTTAATGTGTTCAATATGTAATAAGGTTGGGGTGGAGGGGATTTTTCTTTTTAAAACCTCATTTGTGAAGACACACACAATGTTAGCGAGTTTTGAGAAGATTTGTAGCTCAGGTTGAGGTTCTGATGTCAGTTTGCTCGCTGAGCTGGAAGGTTTGTTTTCAGACGTTTCGTCACCATGCTGGGTAACATAATCAGTGAGCATCCGGTGAAGCGCTGGTGTTATGTCCCGCTTTCTATTTATGTGTGTAGGTTTCCTTGGTTTGGTGATGTCATTTCCATAAATAGAAAGCCAGACATAACACCAGCACTTCACCAGAGGCTCACTGATTATGTTACCCAGAATGGTGACAAAACGTCTGAAAACGAACCTTTCAGCTCAGCAAGCAAACTTGCATCCACAGATACAATGTGTGCATTAATTACTGAAAGAACCTAGCTGAAAATTTTCCATCAACATAGAAAATAAAGCTGAGTGCTCTATAGATTTATAATATCTTACTTACAAAACTACACAGCTTACAAAGATAAGGTGAGGCTTAAAAGTGTTACAAAGCATAATAAATTCCAATTCTTTGCGAATACCATTCTTAAGGATTCTTACAACACTGCAGGATTAAAGAAAAACGTCATTTATTTAGACACATGCTTTAAAAGTTAACAAACACAAAGTATAAAGCATAAATATGCTTACAAAAAAGTTCATGTACAAAACAACTACATCCTTTCCCTTCACTTCACAGTGGGACAACACAGTTTGGAACACTAGTAGGCTTGTTCAAGATGGGACTCTCAAATTTAGATGTAATCAAGCTCATTTCAAATTAAAACAACTGCTTCTGGATTTTCCAGAGTATAATTTGATTGAATAATGTGACGTCCAGTCATCAAGCTTTTGCTTCATGAACAGCAAAACTGCTGTCAGCAAATGTTTCAAGTTTTTCTCAAAAGATTTCTAGTCAACTTAGTTAAGTTTCCTTTCCCTGATCATCATCTTCTATCTTTTTGATTTCACTCTTTAAATAGTTGATTGCTTCACGACTTGCTTTCAATCTTTCTTTAAACTCTGCAATTTCAAAGCTGGTCTTCTTCTTGGCAGCTTCCAGCTTTTCCCTAGTTTTAACCTCAAGCTCAGCAACTAGAAAAAAAAAGTAAATTTTATCATTATAGGCATAAATTCTGTAAAATTAATCAAATTTATTCATTTTTGTACAGAACTACTAACAGTTATTTAACTTGTCACAAAACTGCCTGGCTGCCTTTATACTTCAAAGCTCCTTTATCAATAACTTTGAATTTTTGGATGAATTACACATTGGAAAGGAACTTTGGAGATGGGTTTTATTTACGTAAAGAGAGGCTTTAAAACATAATCCAGACTTGAATCAAGAAGTACCAATAGCTGAAAATGGATGACTATTACAATTTGCAAGAACACACTGATGCACAAACTTCCTTTTCATGTATCTCAAATTTAATCTGTTTCTACAGCAACATTAAGACACAGCTGTACTCTCCAGCTAGCCCAGCAAGGAAGTGCACCTTCCCAGCTAGCTAAACAAAATGACAATCACAATCAAATCCTTTCCTTATGGTGGAGTGCTTTAAAAATAAATATAACTTATAAAGAGAAGAACAGGAAGGAAGGAAGGAACAGGAGAACAAAATGTCCTCTATCCAATGAACTACCATTAACTAAAATAGTCAATATCAATCACTGCTGTTGCATTCCTAGGTGAAATTAATACATGTACCACGTGAGGTGTAATGGAGTAATTCCAACAATCATAGTCCAAGAATAAATCTTTCATGTATTTTAAAGAAGGTCTCTATAACATAGTTTGACAGCAGAAAAGCTGGTCAGGATCTCCAATGCTGACTGCTTTCCCACGACATGGATTTCAGTTGAGGACAGAGTTAACCTTGGCTGGGGTACAACTTGCACAGTTACCCTGTGCTAAGTTTACATTTGAAAGGCTAAATTAGTGGGTGACTGGAAGATGGCCACTACTTATTGTGAACCATTACCCCTGGAAGATTTGGGTCTGACTAAGATGAATACAGAACAGAATCCCTACCATGTGAAAACAGGCCTTGCTTTGCTTATAATTAAATGAGTTACTTTTGAAGAGGAGTCATGATTATATAGGGAACCATAACAAATCTTTTTAAGCAGCAATGTCCAATAAAAAAACAACTGTGTTAAAATGACGAGTTAATCAGTTATAACATGGTGTAAAGCTGGATGAACACAGCGGGCCAAGCAGCATCAGAGGAGCAGGAAAGTTGACAAATCAGTTAGTTGGTGCTACCAACCAAAATCTGGAAAGTGGAATAAGGCTAGAAATGATCATTATTGGCTGGCACATTGAGCCAAATAGCATCTTTCCGTGCTGCAAATTTTTCCATGCAATTTGAATCAAACAATGGTCAATATAGCTAGACAACATGCAACTCTTCTTCAATTAATGCATCAGGAACTTTTACATCCACCTGAACAGTTAGGATTTCAATCCAATATCTCATCTAAAAACTGGTAGCTCTGAAAGCTTAGTGCTACCTGTACAGTAATAAAGTATCAGTCCTTATGTTCATGATCTGGAAGGAGATCTGATTTTTGATGCGGACGTATGCTATTAATGCTCCTGCATTGCTGGCCATAAAACATTTAAGAAAGAAATGGTCTGTGTGTTAAACTGCTCATGTTATTTGTTTTCCTCCTTTACAATAATTTGCAAGTGTACATTCAAAATACAGTTACTGCACAATGCCCAATCATTTACAACCATTTGGTGCAGATGGCTCTATCTACAAAAATCTAACTTGAAATATCTGATACTCAGGAAATACATTACACAAGTAGCATTTTTAAAAAGCCATAACTGAAGCAACTATATAGAAATTGTGAAAGGCACTACATCAATTTCTTTTTAACCGTCAGTTGTTACAAAGGCTTTATATTCAAGGAAACAAATGATCAAAAGCACTTTTTAGAATTACATAACTGTACTTTTTAATCTAACTTATCTACTCAGGTATATCAGTAAGATCTTACACTCAGTTTCATGTTTGTAGGCTCCAAGTGTCAATTGTCGAGATGTTGTCAACAGCTGTTGCATCATTGCAGTTGGATCTTGAAAAATCTAGATTGGAAAATAGGCAAATAGGAAATCGGATTCTCTCAATGTCTTTGCCTATTTAAAAAATATTCAACTGAAGGTTTGTCTGTCTTTCTGGTCATCTAAAAAGATTTATTGAGTTACATTACTTTGATAGAACGAACACACATACAAGGAACAAAAACAGATCACTCAACCCAAGCCTGAAATCTACCGCATTGAAATGTTCAACATGCAAAGCAAAATGATAAAGCTGATCTTAACTTCAACTTTATATTCCTGCATACTGCTGACAATCTTTCATTCCCTTAGAAATCAAACATTTATCTTCCTCTGCCATAAACCTACGTAAAGATTCTGCATCCACTGCCTTTTGAGGAAGGGAATTCCAAAGTCAGGCAACTCTTAGAGAAAATGAAATTCTCATTTCTGTCTGCAACAGGCACCACTTTATTTTTAAACCATGAACATGAGTACTAGATTCTCTCCAGAAGAAACATCCTTTCCGCATCTACATGGTCATGTCCCCGCAGGATCTTGTAAGACTATAAGACACTGGAGTGGAAGTAAGGCCATTCGGCCCATCGAGTCCACTCTGCCATTTAATCATGGCTGATGGGCATTTCAACTCCACTTCCCTGCACTCCCTCCGTAGCCCTGCCCTTCATTCCTTGTGAGATCAAGAATTTATCAATCTCTGCCTTGAAGACATTCAATTTCCCCGCCTCCACTGCTCTCCGTGGCAATGAATTCCACAAGCCCACCACACACTGTCTGAAGAAATGTCTCCTCAATTCCATTCTAAATTGACCCCCACTAATTCTAAGGCTGTGCCCACGGGTCCTAGTCTCCCCACCTAACAGAAACAACTTCCCAGCATCCACCCTTTCTAAGCCATACATTATCTTGTAAGTTTCTCTTAGATCTCCCCTCAACCTTCTAAGCTCGAATGAATACAATTCCAGGATCCTTAGCTGTTCATCGTACGTTAAACCTACCATTCCAGGGATCAACCGTGTGAATCTCTACTGGACACGCTCCAGCGCCAGTATGTCCTTCCTGAGGTGTGGGGCCCAAAATTGGACACAGTATTTTAAATGGGGCCTACCTAGAGCTTTATAAAGCCTCAGAAGCACATTGCTGCTTTTATATTCCAACCCTCTTGAGATAAACGCCAACATTACATTCGCTTTCTTAATCACGGACTCTACCTGCAAGTTAACCTTTAGACAATCCTGGACCAACACTCCTAGATCCCTTTGTACTTCTGCTTTACAAATTTTCTCACCATTTAGAAAATAGTCCATGCCTGAATTCTTTTTTCCAAAGTGCAAAACCTCGCATTTGCTCACGTTGAATTTCATCACCCATTTCCTGGACCACTCTCCTAAACTATCTAAATCTTTCTGCAGCCTCCCCACCTCCTCAGTACTACCTGCCTGTCCACCTATCTTAGTATCATTGGCAAACTTCGCCAGAATGCCCCCAGTCCCTTCATCCAGATCATTAATATATAAAGTCAACAGCTGCGGCCCCAACACTGAACCCTGCGGGACACCACTCATCACCGGTTGCCATTACGAGAAAGAGCCTTTTATCCCAACTCTCTGCCTGTTGTCAAACAACCAAACCTCAATCCAAGCCAGTAGCTCACCTCAAACATCATGGGCCCTCACCTTACTCAGCAGCCTCCCATGAGGCACCTTATCAAAGGCCTTTTGGAAGTCTAGATAGATAACATCTACTGGGTTTCCCTGGTCTAACATACTTGCTACCCCTTCAAAGAATTCTAACAGGTTTGTCAGGCACGACCTCCCCTTACTAAATCCATGCTGACTTGTTCTAATCAGACCCTGCACTTCCAGGAATTTAGAAATCTCATCCATGACAATGGATTCAAGAATTTTACCAACTACCGAGGTTAGGCTAATCGGCCTATAATTTTCCATCTTTTGTCTTGATCCTTTCTTAAACAAGGGGTTACAACAGCGATTTTCCATTCATCTGGACCTTTCCCAGACTCCAGTGACGTTTCAAAGATCACAACCAAAGCCTCCGCTATTTCCTCAGCCACCTCCCTCAGAACTCAAGGATGTAGCCCATCAGGGCCAGGAGATTTATCAATTTTTAGACCTTTTAGCTTTTCTAGCACTTTCTCTTTTGTAATGCCTACCATACTCAACTCTGCCCCCGACTCTTCCTAATTGTTGGCATACTACTCATGTCCACTGTGAAGACTGACACAAAGTACTTATTAAGTTCTTCAGCTATTTCCTTATCTCCCTTCCAGCATCAATTTGGAATGTTTCAATTAAACTACCTTATTCTTCCAAACCCCAGAAGGATACAGGTATGGCCTGTCTAGCTTTTCCTCATAAGGCAATACACCCATTCCAGGTATGAATCTGGTGAACCTTCTCTGAATGGCTTCTAATTCATTAGCATCCTTCTGTAAGTACAGTGACCCAGATGCAGTCTCACTAATGCTTGCATCACTGAAGCATCATCTCCCTACTCTTGCAATCAATTCCCCTCACAATAAAACAATATTCTATTAGCTGTCCTGATTACTTGCTGTATATACAGACTAAGCTTGTGCGATTCACGCACAAGGATACCCAGATCTCTCTGTATCTCAGAGCTCTGCAACTGCTCACCATTTAGATAATATGCCTTTTTAAAAATCGTTTATGCTAAAATGTACACATTTCCCACATGGTACTCCATTTGGCACATCATTGCAGCCTCACTTAACCTGTCTATATCCCTCTGTAGGCTCCATATCTCCTCTTCATAACTCACGTTCCTAACTATCTTTGCAGAGATTACATACAATTTTGGCCCCCTTAGTTGAGGAGAGATGTGGCTGTGCTGAGGAAGGATGTAGTTGTATTGGAGGCAGTTCAAAGGAGCTTCACTCGATAGATTCCAGAGATGAGGGGTTCGTCATATGGACAGAAACTGAGCAGCTTAGTGCTATATTCTCCAAGGTTTCAAAGAATGAAAGATCTAATTGACATGTGTAAGATGCTAAAGGGGAATTACAAAGTACTTGTAGATAAGATGTTCCTCATGTACAGCAATCTTGAATGAGGTCCTAGGGTAGCAGATTTAAATCAGAGGTGATGAGGAGAAATTACTTCTCTCAAAAGACTGTGAATCTGTGAAGTTCATTGTCCCAGAATGTAACAGATGCTAGGGACCTCAAAGTAAATTTGAGGAGGTAGATTTGAAATTAGTAATGGGTTGAAGAGTTAGAGACGGTGAACAGAAAAGTGGAATTGATGCTAAATTGAGATTAACCATAATCATATCAAATGCAGAGCAGGGTCAAGCAGCTGAATTGCCTCCACCTGCTCCTAATTCTTAAAACTATTTTCAGCAAATTTAGCCACCGTACCTTTAGTTGTTTCATCCAAATCTTTCAAATGAAGTGTAAAGAATTGACTAACCCCTGTGGTATACCACTCGACATCCTGCCAGTTTGAAAAAGATCCATATATTCTACTTCCTGCTTCCTCGGAGCCAGCCAATGTGTCACACCCAAAACTGAGATTTTATTTTCTATAAGGTTTTACAGTATAAAACATTTTCAAACTGCAATTCTTGTGGTCTTTCAACTTTTGCACTCTGATCAAGTTAGGTTATGGAACCTAAAGAATATAGAACACTTGTGCAGAACATGTGCCATTGAATTGTAGTTAGTTAAGAAACTTTACATTTAGAAACCCGCGAGTTTCTTTTTGTCCTTACCATTTCATCATAAAATTCAGAGACTACTGTCTTTTTGCCCAACATTACATTGCTATCAGACTGAAACAGCTTCAGCAAGTGATAAAGAGTCACCTATTTAACAGAAAGAATCATAGTAAATTATTTAAATATAGAATATTTTAACAACTATCACCAAAATCAATTAGATATCAGCAGGTTAGTCACATAGCAAGGACGTTCAAGGCTTTGGGAGTAAATGTATAATCAATAAATTAGTTTTCCAGCTGAAGAGAGGTCCTCCTGGCTTGTTGTAATCCACATTCCGGAAATAAAAATGTAAAAGCGCTGGACTAAATAAATGTGCTTGAGAAGCATTATGATACAGAACATATAATTATTAGGAAAGAATTTCAATGGCTATTATCCTTCAGTCCCTCTGAAATTTCACCCACTTCTCTGTGGTTTTAGCTGACACGATACAGAATGGAAAAGTATCCCATTAACTGTAAAGACAGATCCAATACAAATTTGGGCAGAAACAGATGTCAATTTACAGGATGCTACAACCAAGCCAAAATGATGTTCTGCCTATTGCACAAATCAGTAATATGGAAAATGAATTTTGGTGCTGGGGTGAAGCTAGCAATAGCAAATACTAGTAGATTGTACTAAACAGCATATCTCCTCAACTGTCTGCATTAAGAACTATGACTATACATTACAGTCCTGCATTGCAAAACTTGCATTGCATAGTCTAAAATTAGATGTGATTCTACAATTGGACAACATTTACTGGGCAATCCAGAATGTGAAAAATTACACTGACAACAAAGTTACAATTGTCAGTAGGGCTCACAATGTGACGCACTTGCACATGCTGGAAGCTACACATCATAGTAGGCAGGGCCCTGTTCTTTACAGACAGAAATAACATGTGCATGCACTTCATCTGTTTCAACTCAACAAAACAGATGACCATCATTCCTTGGTTCATTTCTTAGGGCAAAGCCCTCACCAATCAGAACCAACCTTATAGTTTAAGATTTAAGCAAAGCTTGATGGCTGATTGTCTCAAGGCTTCTACCAGAATTCACTCATCAACCAAGCAGCACTCTCCTCTCACGTACAATAAATGTTGCTTTTCCCTTTGAATCAATATTCTTGCATATTAAACTGATAAGTACAAGGTGAGAAGTCTCAGCAAAATGTGTCTTTTATTCAGCAAAACTCAAGTACACTACCAAATACTATTCCTCGTGACCAAGAGGTTGCTTTGGAAATTTGAAATTAGACATGCTTCTTACCGGCCTTTCATTTGGATCAATGAAGAAAATTTTTATGATAATTTCAAATTCACCCCATCCTGTTTCTGTGATTTCATATGGTGGCTTCGTAACAACTGGAGACAGGATAGAGAAAGGTAAATCAACTTATTAAAATAGTTTTCAGAAATCTATTGGATTTAAATATTCAATAAATAGAGTAAAATTATAAAGCTGCAAGAAAGTGTTTTTATGTCTACAATTCCGTTGAAATTTTGTCAATTAAAAATACTTGTCCTGGACATGAAGATGACACTGACAAGGCAATATTTAATGTTTGTTTCTAGTTGCTTGAGGCTATCAAAAATCAGTCACATTGCAAGGGCCTAAAGTCAGATGTTGACCAGATTTTTGTTTTTATTTACTCATTTTGTGGAAGGTAGGCATCGCTGCCCGGGCCAGCATTTCTTGCCCGTCCCTAGTTGCCCCTTGAGAAGGTGGTGGTGAGCTGCCATCTTGAACCACTGCAGTCCACCTGCTTTTGGTTGACCCACACTGCCATTAGGGAGGAAATTGAAGGATTTTGACCCAGCGACAGTGAAGGTACGGTGATATATTTCCAAGTCAGGATGGTCAGTGGCGTGGAAGGGAGCTTGCAGGTGTGGTGATCCTATGTATCTGCTGTCTTTGTTCTTCTCGATGGAGGTAGTTGTGCATTTAGAATGTGCTGTCTGAGAATCTTAAATGAATTTCTGCAGTGCATCTTGTAGGCAGTAACAGCAACATGCACACAGAGTGCCAGAGGTGGAGGGGTTAGATGTAGTGACAATCCAGCAGGCTTTGTCCTGGATGGTATCAAACTTCAAGCGATGTTTGGGCTGCACTCACCAAACAAGTGAGGAGTATTCCACCACACTCCTGACTTGTGTCTTGCAGATGGTGGACAGGCTTTCAGGAGTCAGGAGGTGAGTAACTTGTTACAGTATTCCCAGCCTCTGATCTGCTCTTATAGCTGCTGTGTTTATGTGGTGACTGTACAGGATAAGCTTGGCTAGGGAGGCAGCAAGGTCTGGAGTACAAGTCTTCAGTACCATTGCTGGAATGTTATCTGGGCCCATGGCCTTTGCAGTATCCAGTGCCTCCAACCGTTTCTTGACATCATGTGCAGCCAAACAAATTGGCTGAAAACTGGTATTTGTTATGCTGGGAACCCCTCGAGGAGGCCAAGATGGATCATCCACTCGGCACTTCTGGCTGAAGATTGCTGCTAAAGCTTCAGCCTTATCTTTTGCACTGATGTGCTGGGCTCCTTCATCATTGAGGACGGGGATATTTGTGGACCTTTTTCCTCCAATGAGTTGTTTAATTGTCCACCATTCCTGACTGGATGTGGCAGGACTTCAGAGCTTAGGTCTGATCTGTCGGTTATGGGATCACTTAGCTCTGTTTATCACTCGCTGCTTATGTTGTTTGACATGCAAGTAGTCTTGATTGGTGGCTTCACCAGGTTGAAATCTCATCTTCAGATATGCCTGATGCTGCTCCTAGCATGCCCTCCTGCACTCTCCATTGAACTAGGGTTGATAACCATAACCATCAAGCCAGGGTGAGTGGGGCATATGCTAGGCCTTAAGGTTACAGATGGTCCTGGAGTACAATTCTGCTGCTGTTGATGGCCCACACTGCCTCATGGATGCCCAGTCTTGGGTTGCTAGATCTGTGTAAAGTCTGTTCCATTCAGCACAGAGATAGTGGCACATAACATGAGGAGGTTATTCTCAAATGTGAAGGCGGGACTTCACCTTCACAAGGACTGTGCGATGGTCACTCTTATTGATATTGTCATTTACAGATATATCTGCAGCTGACAGACTGTTAAGGATGAGGTGAAGTATGTTTTTCCCTCCTGCTGACTCCCCCACCACCTACCGCAGACCCAGTCTAGCAACTACGTCTTTTAGGACCCAACCAGCTCAATCTGTAGCACTGTTCCTGAGTCAGTCCTTCATACAGAGGGATCTAAGCATACAGATCCACAATTCCCTGTAAGTGACAACACAAGCGGAGAAGGTGGTCAAGGTGGTATATGGCATGCTTGCCTTCATCAACCCAGGCACAGAGTTTCAAACTGGCAACACATGATGCAGCTACACAGAACTGGAGTCAGTTAGGCTACATGTGGAATACTGCGTACAGTTCCAGCTGCCACACTGCCCAAAAGATGTCGAGGTTTTGGAAAGGGTACAGAAAAGATTTACCAGGACAGTGCCCGATTTGGAGGGCGTTAGCTATGAGGACAGTTTTGGACAAACCTGGCTTGTTGTCACTTGAGCATTGGAGGCTGACTGAGGATCTGACAGTGTTTACAGAAGTATGAAAGACATGGATAGGTGAATAGTTGGGGTTCTTTCTCCCCAGATAGAAATGTCAAATTACTAGGGGATATGGGTTTAAAGTAAAAGGGGGCTAGTTTATTAGAGATGTGAGGGGCAAGATTTTTACACAGTGGGTGCTAAGTGCTTGTAATGTGCTGTCAGACAATGTGGTAGAAGCAGATACAATAACAACATTTAACAGCATCTCGACAGATACATGAATAGGCAGGAAAGAGAGGAATATGGATCATGTAGAGAGAAGGGATTTTTAGTTTAGAAAAGCATCATGTGTCGGTGGAAGATTGGTGGACTGAAGGGTTTGTTCTTGCACTGTATTATTTTTTGCTCATTGAAGGGCTTTGCTGAACAAGTTCAATGTTTATGATTCCTGTACGTCATGCTGGCTAATAAACGATCTGATATGCTGAATATAATTTCCTGTCAATGTGCAATCAGCAGTCATAGTGCCTGGGTAGTTAGCCTACTATCATAACCACCGACCTTACCCACAGTATCACTGAAATGGCCAGAAATGATTGTCCTGATATTTCCTTTCACATTCAAATGATAAGGCAGCAGCCAAGATTTTCCATCGTGCAAGAAGGAATTTATACATCTTTGTAAGACAACCAACTATTAATATGTAGAATCTTTTCATGCTGTTATTTTGTATTGGCAGCAGAAATTATGTACGAGCTAAAATGAAAAGATTATTAGAAAGTATGTGGAATCATTAATTGAAACTTAAGACAGGATCTCTTTAACTTTACACAATGTTTTATCTGAAACTTTTGTTTTAATGACATCTTTTGAAATGACTGAATTGGCATCATATATGCATGGTCAGGATTACCATAGCTATAGCATGCTTGTCGTCTGCATATATTCATGGTAGATCCTGATAGTATCTGATAATTACATAACAGTTACACCCATAACTGCAGAATTGCTCAATTAACTTCCAACATGCAGTTCTGGCACAGACTTTACAAGACAGATATAACCTGTCTGTTCAAATACTAACAAATTTGCCTGTTTCTAGCATAACATGGTGTAGAGCTGGATGAACACAGCAGGCCAAGCCGCATCAGAGGAGCAGGAAGGCTGACGTTTCAGGCCTAGACCCTCCATGTCTGAAGAAGGGTCCAGGCCGAAACGTCGGCCTTCCTGCTCCTCTGATGCTGCTTGACCTGCTGTGTTCATCCAGCTCTACACCTTGTTATCTCAGATTCTCCAGCATCTGCAGTTCCTTCTATCTCTTTGTTTCGAACAACTTGTTTGCAATTTTACAATTTAAAAAAAACTTACTGGAACATATTGTCCAAAAGGTATTTTAAAAAAGAAACTTGCCTCTTAGTGGGTTTCCATAGCTTTCATGCAACTTGAACTGAATTTTCTTTACATATGCAGACATGTCCTATAACAAAAAATAAATATTTAGTCCTGTTCATGCCAGTCTCAATTTTTATAAGAAAAGTATTATGGTGGCATCAAGATAGACAATACAGACATTTGATTATACAGAATAGGGCTTGAACTCATAACATTACCAGCTTTCAGAATGCTACCAAGTAAAGGCTAACACATTTACTAGGCATCAAACCAATAACTTTCTTGATCACATAATTCTACAACTTGCTGTCTTAATTAGAGAGAGCTTGGACAATCCAGTCCTGATCACTTTTCTTAAACTGAGATACCTATTTTTGACAATCTAGTCACTTACTGACACGCAGAATCTTTTCATGCTGTTATTTTGTATTGGTAGCAGAAATTGAGTACGAGCTAAAATATACTATTTGATGTGCACATAAGTAACTTAGCTGCTCACCCCTAACCAGACAATGGATGAAATTGAACCCAGCAGTTATTTCAATAGTCACTAAGGAACATGCGCAATGCAATGTTACTTTTAAGTCTAGAGAATGATAATAAATGTTTACACTTTGATATTCAGGATACAGTAATTAAGCAACAAGCATTCGTTATTTCAATTTCCAGATGAAGGTTATGTCAGACTTTATGAAGCATTACAAAACTGAATCACCCTAAAACAGTCTTAAATCAAAAAGTAGAAAGATCAACTGATTTGAAGTGTCTACAAGTTACAATATATTCTATGCATGTCCTCCTAACAATCTAACAAAAATATGATACAATTTATAAATTAGCTTTGTATTGCTTCATAATGTTTGACATTCAGTTATTATAACTTTTAAGTACATACCAAAGATTAAATAGCAGAACTCACTTCGTTCCTGTAAGGTTTTACATACACTGTCCACTGATGAGTATGTCCATCTTCCTCTCGTTTCTTTCCAAAATAACGAGCAACATTTCCAAAGACTATTGGTTTAACTATTGTGACACCCTATATATGAGAACATCAAGAAAATATGTCTTAGTTTCTCAATGTTTCCTGAATGTTAAGGAATGATCGACTTTAAAAAAAAGTTACAAAAACACATAAGAAACCAGAAATGATAATATTTCAATACCAACTTTCAGACAGCAATGCAAAAGGAACAAATTAAATTAGCTACCCCTCAGTCACCAAAGCAGGCTTTCTTGTTAAGAGTTTAAGTAAATATTCCTGAATCAACCTGTTCAGAGACATTCTTACAAACTTCAGGAGCAGGTGGGACTAGAACCCAGGCCTTCTGGCACAGAGAAACCTAAAGTCCTCCATTGGTAGTCTAAGAAGCATGCTAAACTTACTGAAGAATAAAGCCCAGTAGGGAGAGATCAAAATCAAGAGGTGGAAAATGATACGAGGATAGCTTCAATCATTCACTCTCACTTGAATTTTAAGAATTAAACACTAGCCTATCGATCAGATGTGGACAGATTTTTGATAGCTAAGAAAATTGAGAATATGTGCAAGAGGGTGGAATTGAGATTGCTTGTCAACTATGATTTTGTTGAAGGGCTTGACTTCAGCTCAAATGGTTAAATGGTGTACTCCAAATTCTATTTTAGAATGTTTTTACATAAATCACCATAAGTTATGACCTAGTAACAATGTCAATGATGATGATATCAGAGAAGAAGCCAGGTCTCAGAGTGAGACCTAGCTTGATTGATCATAAGTTTATTTTTTAGTTATCATGATGGTCAGTCAGTGAACATACTGACGAGAAGCTCCAAGCACTCCTAACAAAAGAACACAAAATTATTATAGAAGAGAAGAGGAGGAAAGCTGTACACAGGACAATTTGGAAAGATCTCTATAAACAGCAAAAAGAAAAGTTCCCAACAAGTAAAATACCCCATTTAACCCTTTAATTTCTTATTTAACTGATGAGCTACTAAGAATATCCTCTCAGCGAGTTTCTATATATTCACCATATGATTCTCTGTCATCATCTGTCCAACACACAAAGCTAATTCAACTTTTCCCACATGATCTTTAAAAGCCTCATCTACTTAAACTTGTAAAATTATTTTAAGATTTCTTTCTCACTTTGAAAACCTGGGTAACACACATAAAATGCTCCCACTGGAATTAAAATATTCTTCCCAACTGAGGGTCTCGGCCCGAAACGTCAGCTTTTGTGCTCCTGAGATGCTGCTTGGCCTGCTGTGTTCATCCAGCCTCACATTTTATTATCTTGAACTCAGATTATGGTCTTTGTTTGTCTCTCTGTATGTCATAAAGTTCGATTCTGTAAACATTTCATCGTTAATTTCCCTGGGTAGTTCATCTAATAATTTTACCTGAAGTCACCCGCAGTGGATGTTATCTATTTGGGTTTTAGGAAGGCAGACAACATGGTTTGTAAAACAGACTAATGGTTTAATCAAGCATGATCTCCCACTACTAAAACTGCAAAACATCTACGCATAGATGAGTATATATTAACAAGGTCTGCCAAACAGTTAGTAGAGAGACTACAACAGGAAGTAAAACAAGGCTATAAAATTGACCTGCAAATAGTTGACTGCACAAACATAATGTTCACTGTTTGCGAAATCAACGCTTGTAACAAAAAACTCTGCCTCCATCTAAAAACACACACAAAAAACAGTGAGACCTCAGCACAATGGCGTAAGTGCTTTGTTATCACGTTTCCAAGAATGCATTCCAGTATTTCCTGATACTGTAAGTCACGCAAATTGGTCTATTTCTCTCTCTCTCTCTCTCTCTCTCTCTCTCTATTATAGACGAGTGTCACATTTGCCATGCGCAAATTGACTGGGACAGCTCCACAGAAAGTAAGACCTATTGGAAGATCACAGCTAGTGTATACCACATCCCTGAAAACATCAATGTGGGAGATCACAACAGATCGGGCAGCATCATGGAGACAAAGCAAGCTAATGTTTCAAGAGTCAGGGTTGTACAGCACAGAAACAGGCCCTTCAGTCCAACTCATCCATGCCGACCAGATATCCTAAATTGATATATTTCCATTTGCCAGCATTTGGCCGATATCTTTCTAAATCGTATTGATATATCCATCCAGATGCCTTTTAAATGTTGTCATTTGTACCAGCCCCTACTACTTTGTCTGCCAGCCCATTCTGTAAATGCACCACAATCTGCATGAAAAAAATGCCCTTGGGTCCCTCTTAAATCTTTCCCCTCTCACCCTAAGCCTTTGCCCTCTGGTTGTGCACACCCCAATCTGGGAAAAGACTTGGCTCTTCACCCTATCCATGCTCCTCATGATTTTATGAGCCTCTATAAGGTCACCCTTCAGCCTCTGATGCTCCAGTGAAAATAGCCCCAGCCTATTCAGCCTCTCCCTTTGGCTCAAACCCTCCAACCCTGGCAACATCCTTGTAAATCTTTTCTGAACCCTCTCAAGTCTCACAACATCCTTCCTGTAGCAGGGAGACCACAATTGCATGCAGTATTCCAGAAATGGCTGAACCAATGTCCTGTACAGCCGCAACATGATCTCCTAACTCCTACGTGCAATGCACTGACTAATAAAGGCAAGTATACCAAACACCTTCTTTACTATATAAAAACCGAAAGGACTGCAGATGCTGCACAAATCAGAAACTGCTGGAAAAGCTCAGCAGGTCCAGCAGCATCTCTGAAGAGGAATTAGAGTTAACCGGACCTGCTGAGCTTTAGCAGCTGTTACTGATTTTATGTTGCCTTCTCTCTGTCTGCTGGTACTTCACTTTCTATGAACTATGAACCTACACTCCAAGGTCTCTTCGTTCAGCAACACATCCCACGACCTTATCACTAAGTCCTGCATCAATTTGCCTTTCTAAAATGCAGCACCTCACATTTATCTAAACCACTCCTCAGCCCATCAGATAACCTTCTTCATGTCAGCTCTGATGAAAGAGGAGGTACAGTTAGTAAATTTTCTGATGATACCAAAATTAGTGGTGTAATGGACAGTGAAGTGTGGAGGTAGCTCCATACCTGCATTTCTATCACCTGAAAATACCACAATCTGCAAGTTCCCCTCCGAGTCACAGACCATCCCTTCCTGGAACCACACTGATGATGAGTAAAAAATTTGGAACTCCCTCAGCAACAGGCTGTGGTATACTGACACTACATGGCCTGCAGTGGTTCAAGGCCGGAAAATTAGGGATGTGCATTAATTGGAATGACCCCCCGTACTCCATTCAACCAAAAACACAAATGTGTCTCATTAATAAAATAAGATCTAAAATCTCTTTTTCCTGTTTGGTTTTCTCCCCACAATCTAATTCATCAAAATTTGCAGACAATAGCAAACAATGCCCATCATATTTTTAAAAAATCCTTTAAATCAGCCTTTTACAAACAGGTTATGATACCTCTCGGGCAGGTGAGACTTGAACTCTGACCTCTGCCCCAGAGATCGATGACCATGGCTCTCCATAATTGTGACCAATATGCATGAATTCCAACGTACCTTAATAACAATTAATTGATATGAAATGACAGATGAAGTTTAGTCATACTAGATTTAGCACAAAGTAAGCTAAAGTTTATTATTTTAAGGACTTATTCAACTGAGGCATGAATTTTCCTTTTGAGCATGATAGTATGAAATAATAATAAATATTCAAATTATCTCATACACTTACACAATTAAGAATAAGCCCCTCAGCCTCACTGTCATTTTCTAATCAATGTGTTCAGGAACAGGTGGGTCTTGAACCCAGGCCTCCTGGTTCAGAGGTAAGGACACTACATTGCACCATAATAGCCATGCTCTGCCATTCACTAAGATCATAGTGGATCTGATTACTCCAAATTCCCCCAATCCCATAACGTTTCACCGTGCATCCCATGTTAACCAAGAATGTATTTATTTCTGCATTGAAAATATTCAAGGACTCTGCTTTCACGCCATTTTTTTAAAAGGAGAATTCCAAAGACTCTTAATTCTTTGTGGAGAAACAAAAATGTCTGAAATTGGCAACTCTTATGTTCAAACAGTAATGCCCCAATTTTAGATACTCCCAGAGGAAGAAACATGGTCTCCACACCTTTGCTGTCAGGATGTTGTGTTTTAATCAAATCACCTCCTACTTTTCTACAAACTGGATAAAAACTCTGCCTGTCCAACTATTCCTCAAAATCAACTCCCCTATTCCATAAATTAATCCAGTAAAACTCCAAATTGCTTTCAGCACATTTACATTCTTCCTTTGAAACGGGAGACCAACGCTGTTCATAATCTCATCAGCCCTCTGTATAAGTGAAGTGTAACCTCATTACTTTTGGATTAAATTCCCCTCGCAATAAATGACAGTATTTCTATTTGCTTTCCTAACTACTTGCTGTGTCTGTTCCGTTCTGTGATTCATTAAAAGAAGACCTCCACAACTTCCAGCTCCTTTGTACGTCTTAACACTCATCTCTTCTTTCACTGCCCTGCTAACTGGTTTGCACGTTAGACTAAGAATTACAGATGGTTTTTAGCTTTGTCATCGAGATCCTCTGGAACTCGTCTGTTTTATTCAGGCTGACTGTCTTATTTCCCCGACGATGGACACCAGTCTGACAATCTGAGAGAGATTCACCTCAAGAGGAAAATGTTCATGACGTTCTCTGAATGCTACAACAAAAGAAGTCACTTTCTGGCTGTTCGCAGTTGTGCCACGTTAATAACAATTCTATAGTTACCATTAACATATTGTGGAAATAGGAAAAGCTTCTAACGTTTGCCGTTTGCGGAGGTATATTTGCAGCCTGCTACCCTCTAAAAAGGCTTTTACCTTCACTCTTCCTCCCGAGTCAGGACCGAACTCCGCCATTCTCTTGAACATATTGTTAGAGCGGCGCCGCTTCCGGAACCAGACCCGAACCCGCAGATTCTCGGCAGCAGCGGCGGGAGCCACTAGGCCGCAGCGCCTCCTCGCCCTCTGTTCCCAGCTTCAGCCGGCAGCCCACCGCTCCCCCTGCTGGTCTCTGTGGGAACTGGCCCGCTTTCTTCACCCCCTACTCGGCCGCCGCCGCTGGCTTTCTCAACTAACACGGAGCGAAGCCACACCACCTGGGCTCCCGGCGAGGCAACGCCACTCTCAACACCCTCACCAAAATGGATCCCGCCCCGTTCCCTCATCAACATGGCAGACACACCCGTCACGCCATTCCCTCATCAACATGGCGGGCACAGCCGCCAACGCCTGTTCCCTTATCAATATGGCGTATCCGTGCGCCCAGTCCCTCATCAATATGGCGGAGGCCGCCCACCTTTTCGTTCTGTGCGAAGCCAGCAAGTTGAAACGTTCACCCTCGTTCTTTCCCTCTTCCTGAGGCCTGTCCCATGGAGTCATTTTTAAAGTTCTCGTTTGCTTTATTTAGGGCAGTGAGTATTTCTTGCAGCTCTTTATCCAGCGACTGACCAACTTTGAACCAAGCCCCAACGACAGTAGGATTTTAAGATGGAGATTTCAGAGTTGTTGGAAAGAGAAAGGCCAAAAAATAGATGAAAACAATTAAGTCATCAAAGCACTAGAAACAAGGAAAATGACTCAGAATAAATTTCCGGGTGCCTCACTAGTAATCTCTTCTGGAACATAAACTGAAGAGTGAATGATAATGGGAACTGCAGATGCTGGAAAATCCAAGATAACAAAGTATGAAGCTGGATGAACACAGCAGGCGAAGCAGCATCTCAGGAGCACACAAAGTGGGTGGCCATGGGCACCCGCATGGGCCCAAGCTATTCCTGCCTCTTCGTAGGTTATGTGGAACAGTCCCTCTTCCCCCCTTACACTGGCCCCAAACCCCACCTCTTCCTCTGTTACATTGATGACTGTATCGGCGCCGCCTCTTGCTCCCCAGAGGAACTCGAACAGCTCATTCACTTCACCAACACCTTCCACCCCAACCTCAAGTTCACCTGGGCCATCTCCAACACGTCCCTCACCTTCCTGGACCTCTCAGTCTCCATTTCAGGTAACCAGCTAGAAACTGATGTCCATTTCAAGCCCACTGACTCCCACAGCTACCTAGAATACACCTCCACCCACCCACTCTCCTGCAAAAATTCCATCCCCTATTCCCAATTCCTCTGCATCTGCTCCCTGGATGAGGCATTCCACTCCTGCACATCCCAGATGTCCACGTTCTTCAGGGACCGCAACTTTTCCCCCCGCAGTGGTTGAAAACGCCCTTGACCACGTCTCCTACATTTCCTGCAAACACATCCCTCACACCCCGCCCCCGTCACAGCCGCCCCAAGAGGATCCCCCTTGTTCTCACATACCACCCCACCAACCTCCGGATACAACGCATCATCCTCCGACACTTCTCCATCTACAATCCGACCCCACCACCCAAGCTATTTTTCCCCACCCTTGTCTGCCTTCTGGAGAGACCACTCTCTCCGTGACTCCCTTGTCTGCTCCACACTCCCCTCCAACCCCACCACACCCGGCACCTTCCCCTGCAAGCGCAGGAAGTGCTACACTTGCCCATATCTCCTCCCTCAACCCCATCCCAGGCCCCAAGATGACCTTCCACATCAAGCAGATGTTCACCTGCACATCTGCCAATGTGGTATACTGCATCCACTGTACCCGGTGTGGCTTCCTCTACACTGGGGAAACCAAGCGGAGGCTTGGGGACCGCTTTGCAGAACACCTCCGCTCGGTTCGCAATAAACAACTGCACCTCCCAGTCGCGAACCATTTTAACTCCCCCTCCCATTCCTCAGACGACATGTCCATCATGGGCCTCCTGCAGTGCCACAACGATGTCACCTGAAGGCTGCAGGAACAGCAACTCATATTCCGCTTGGGAACCCTGCAGCCCAATGGTATCAATGTGGACTTCACCAGCTTCAAAATCTCCACTCCCCCAACTGCATCCCAAAACCAGCCCAGCCTGTCTCCGCTTCCCTCACCTGTTCTCCTTCTCACCCATCCCTTCCTCCCACCTCAAGCCACACCTCTATTTCCTACCTACCACCCCATCCCGCCTCCTTGACCTGTCCGTCTTCCCTGGACTGACGTATCCCCTCCGCACCTGTACTCTCCTCTCCACCTATCTTCTTTTCTCTCCATCTTCGGTCCGCCTCCCCCCTCTCCGATGAAGGGTCTAGGCCCGAAACGTCAACTGAAGAATGAGGATGCTTTTTGCAAAATCCAGTACCATTCGCATTCCTGTGACACTGAAACAGTCTTTAATAAGTAATCTTCATGTCACTCAAGTGCAAGACAGATTATCTCAAAGAGAATCTAACCATCACTCTTTTATATTTGATAGCATCATCAGTAGTGAATTCCCCAATGTCAACTACTTAGTGCTCTTACTCTTGAGCAGGAACTGGACTGTGATGTGAAAAGGATCATTTTTCCACCATCCACAAGGCACAAGTCAGCAGTGGGACAGAATGTTCCCTACTTACCAGGACTGCAGCAAAGCTCAACAAGCTTGATATCATATCGCACCAAAAAAAAATCCTGATTTGATCTCCCCCCCCCCCCCAATCTATTACCTTAAACATTCACAACACAAATACAGTGGTAGCAGGGTGTACTGTTTCTTGATAATGCTCCTTCAACTATGCCTTCCAAATCCAATAGCAGAAGGATAAGAACAAGGACAACAGACAAACATAAACAGCATTGTCTTGCAAGCAAGGTGTCCAGCTTTTTCTGGATTCCCTGGAATTTAGATTCCAATCCTGGTTTTAGGCTTTCCAGAACATTATTTAATGCAGATTCCTTGGGGCAGCAAGTGAGGAAACTGCTCAGTCCCCACTTGCTGCACAAATATCTTAAGTGTTTATGGGTGCATAGTTCAGAAGCAGTAGAGTATGTAGAGACCGAACTGTGGCAGTCTAAATTTTGGTCTGGAAACAGTTTTCAGGTTCCTGTCCAGTAATTCAGGACTGTCACAAACCTGAGGTTGAGAAGGAATCCGGAGAGGCTTGAGGAGAAGAAAACCCACTCAAACCTTGGAAGGGACGTTATCCAGCAGCTCAGGAGGCATAGAATCTAGGTACACTCAAAGTAGTGATTGGTGACAAGGACTTTAGGAGGGAGAAAATGGGGCTGGGGAGATGCATTCAAGTGAGTTGGTGTCAAAAATGGATTTGGGAAAGGGGTATCTCTATGTGTTTGCATACTGGGAAACAATAAGGTGCATTATGAAGCTAGCAGTATGCCTACTAGTGCTGTGAATAATTAATATGGCAGATAGGCAGCCTATCGATTATGGTCTTTTTTCCTGGAGTTTCAGTGCCAAAGCTCAATGTTAAGTAACAACAATGCAAATATAATGTACAAAGTATACTTATATTCATTGTATGCATTTATTTTGTAATTACTGAAGATTTATCTAATATATTTATTTATGCACGTACCCTTGTATTTGGTGCATTGTTAGGAGTATGTGAAAAACATGAAGGAATAAGTTGGAAAATCAATATTCTTACAATCTTAAACTATTGCACCAGCAGTCATCAACTGTTTGTGCTGAGTGTGTAGAATTCAAATGTTTATTATTTACAACATTCTCAATAAACATAAATAGTCTAACTTAGAGTGAAGAAAGATGAATCGATAAGAGCGAATCACAGATGCTAAGCTTTTTTCGTATTCATTATTTTTACTTGTATGTTAAACATTCATTTTGAGTTACTTGAAATACTGTTAAACTCAGGGTGGGGCGAACACATTTTCACTGTTGTCCTAGGGAGAATCGTTTTTTCCTGTTTGCAATCTATTATTTTGACTTCCATGGATGAAGGTACTTTCAAATCAGCCACATGTCAGAGAGTCCTATGCAGGCCAGCATTTTTGTTAAACCACAATCCACTGTGAGAACTTACCACAAAAGGACCATTAACATCAACATGAAAATCAGTTATAGGCTCATCGCTGTTTGATAAATTTTTAAAACAAAGATAGACACTGTAGAAGTGTTAGACTGGAAGACTTTGTCATAACTGAAGTTTTATTTACATGACCAGTTTTTTGGAATAAAATGAGGAAAAGAGATTCTATTAATCAAAATACTTAATTAGTGGTGTAGATAACAGTACCAAAATCCTGGTAGGAGGCAAGCAAAATGTTTGCTAAATGTATTAAAGAAGACTTACATTAGTCATACATCTTGTTGTGTATATCTGTTAGCAAACCATGTTTATAGCTAGTCAAACGAATTGTGGTACGTAGAGTACTGCCATCTTTTACTAAATTGCTAGTTTTGGGAATTGGGGCCTGACTGTGCCACAGAAAAAGTCCATTTGAAGAGAAGTTTGAACTGTAGTTGAGGAAGCTGAGAGCTACTGTCCATGAGGCATCACTTTGAGAATCAGAGAGCAGCCAGTGGCACATTTTCACAATGTAGCAAAGGTCCCCTATGGATATATCTGTGCACAAGCCATTCAGCTACAAATTAAATCCACTATGAAATAAAACAAAAACCTAACAATTTCTCTTTATTAAATACTTATCAAATGCATTAATACAAATTAGAAAAGTTGTTTAGCAGCAATTAATCAGAGTTACAGCAGACAAAAATATGTCAACCCACTGGCTTAGTGGTAAGTATATGTGCAGTTGGGTGAATATGCAAAGGTGTCTTCAGAAAAGTACTTTGTGGTATGGCTAGTAAAATACACTATTCAAGCGCATTTCTCTTTCTTTAGACTTCAGTAGGTTGGTACCTGTTTGGCAAGTAAGAAAGGGTGATTAACTTACCTCTGACACAAGCAGAAATTGCTGGAAATGCTCAGCAGGTCTGGCAGCATCTGAAGAGAAATCAGAGTTAATGTTTCTAGGTCCAGTGACCCTTCCTCAGAACCTGCTGAGCATCTCCAGAAATTGTTGTTTTTCATTTCTTATTTGTGGCATCTGCAGTTCTTTCCATTTTGATTAACTTACCTTCCCCATTCTGGTCCGGTCACTGAATTTCTTCTGTCCCTAGGACTATGGAAGTATCAGTCAATACCTCATATGTCCTCCATGTGAGAGGTGCGATGTGGAAATAAATAAAGACAGGTCCATCTTTCATTAATTATTGTTTTAGAAGGCAGCAGAACACAGTCCAGCCTTCACTGACTCAGCCCCCATCTGTGAAAAGGGATTATGAAAACAAGGCAAAACAGATCACTCAAGCACAATGATTTTCATGTGAAATAGAGGGTGCTTTCCACACAGTGAGGTGTTTCATTCCTTGCTTCCTGTCCTTTATCCACTCCTCTAGCAGCGAGAGTTCTCAAACATCAGACTATAAGATGTAGGAACAGGAGTACACCATTTAGCTTACTCTGCCACAATTGAATTATGGCTGATCCACCATTCGTCACGACTACTTTCCTGCCCTTTCCCCATAACCGTTGATTGTCCTATACTGATCAAAAATCTGTATGTCTATCTCAGCCTTAATTACACTTAAGGACTGTGCCCTCAGAGTTCACTGTGGCAAGGAATTCCAAAGATGCTCAACCCTTTGTGAGAAGAAATTCCTATTATTGACACGATCCCCTCTGGTCTTAGACTCTCTTCTGAGTGGAAATACCTGATCAGCATTTACCTACTCAAACTACTTTAAAGAATCCTACGTGTTTCAATTATATCACTTCCCATTCTTCTAAATTCCAATGACTAGAGTCCCATCTATTTAACCTTCGCTAGTAAGACAATTACTCCTTTTCAGCATCAGCTGAGTGAACCTCCTCTGAATTGCCTCCAATGAAAGTACTCTCAGTACACCAGATGTGTTCCCACTTACATATTGTACAACTGCAGTAAGACTTCTCTACTGATACTCCATTTCCCTTGATAGGAGGGCCAATGATCATTCAGTCTTCCAGATTATCTGCTGCATCTGTTTGCAAGCTTTGTTTAGTAACCCCAAGTCCTTTTGTCTTGTGGCTTTCTGCATTTTTCTCTATTTAAATAATTTTTAAAAAATTCTTCTTTCACAACTGAACTTCACATCTTCCCACATTATACTCCATTTGCCAACTTTTCACCCACCTCTTGAATCTATCAATATCTCACTGTAAACTGTTTGTATTCTCCCATTCACAGCCTGCCTTTCCACTTATTGTGTCACCTGCAAATTTGGCCACATTACATTCACTTCCTTCCTCTATGTCATTAAAATGTATTTGTGGTCTCTGCACTGATCCTTGTGGAACTCCATTGATCACAGGTCACCAACCTGTTAAAGAACCCCTTATTCCAATCACTTGCCTGCCCATGGATCAATTCTCTATTCATGTCAATGTACTACCTCCAACATATGGGCTCGACTGATGGTACCTCACAAGGGTATTTGTTGAATACCTTCTGGGAGTCCAAATACAACACATCTACTGGTTACCCTTTATTCACTCTGGTTGAAATTTCTCAAAAAATTGTATTAGTCAGACAATTTCCCTTTCATGAAGCCACACTGACTGTGCTTGATTAGATTATGATTTTCCAAATGATCTGCTTTTACTTCTTTAATAATAGATTGCACTTCTTTTCCAACAATACTTGCGACAACATCATTCTTGCATACTCTCAAATGCTTCTCTATATGGCTATTATTTGTGAGATTGGATGTCAGAAGATTATTCACCACAGAAGTGGGGGGGGGGGAGTCACATCCATCAAAACACCATTAAAATAAGTGAATATATTGAATATGATTGAAGTGTGTTGTTCATTAAGAATATAGTGCTAAAAAAGAGTTGGGAATAGATCTGTAGCTCGGGTTGTGGGTGTGGAGGTTGGTTGGTTCGCTGAGCTGGTTTGTTGTTCCAGCGATGTTTCGTTACTGTGCTTGGTAACATCCTCAGTGCAGCCTCTGATGAAGCATCAGCATGTTTTCTGCCTGGCGGGAAAAAACACGGCGATGCTTCATCAGAGGCTGCACCAAGGATGTTACCAAGCACGGTAATAAAACATCTGCTAAAAAAAAGTTGTTTATTCCCCAAATTAATAGCAGAAAAAGCATAATTCTTTTTAGAAAGTTGAATGTCTGCTTTGAAGGCTTATCGTCAGCTGCATTTAAACATTATTTGCAGCTCAAAATAAAGGCCAAACATCAACAATTTGACAACTATTGACATACTTATACATTAAATACAATTTGTCTTAGCTTTTGGACTACTTGAAAATCTAGATGATTTACCCTTTAATATGAAACTTTTTACTTTAAATCAACTTGCTTGAATGGGTTATGATACATCTTCATGGCCATCACATCCTGAGGTGAAGCTTGAACCAGGACTATCTGACCCAAAAGGTAGGGATACTATCCCTAGACCACAAGGTCATCAAAAAAAAGGGTGTGGATGCAACAAGCCCGTTTCATCTTCCAGTTCCACAAATCAATTTAAGACTTCATCCCCACATAGAAGATGGAGCAGCTATTAGAAGAACAGAAACTACACTTGATCTTAGCCAAAGGACTTAGAAACATTAGGTCTTCCTTTTATAAGTGACTTGTTTGAACTTGCTCTGACACAACTGTGTCACATTGAGATATGGCACGAAACCAGACGACCAGATGCGGGGACACCAACACGCCACAAGACATCCTTGGTTTGTTAACACATTTACTAATTGTTATCAGCTGGATGTTGTTATCAGCTTTCACCATCGTGCATAAATTCTACTTGTATTTGACACCTTTAGTGAAACAAGTATGACCTTTATTCCTTAAGATATGATGTGTTATGGTAATCATGAGAACACAACATGCTTTTGAAATTGTATGCAAGTTAAAGTGCAAAACATTGATGCTTAAATGAACAAACAACAAAATTGTCTTTCCATCTATTAATACCCCCAAAGGGCTTTATACCTTTAAATCTCTCAATAAAACCAAAAAAGTGAGGAATTCCTGCTCATGGTGCTAATAATGAGCTGTTACAAAAAAAAAAGTAGCTTCGATAAATGTCGTCTTCCTTTTTAATTCCTACATATCGAAAAATGTCTAAACACGTTTTGACAAGTTATAAAACATCAATGAAGAATCTGTAGATTGTTCTCTAGGATTCCACACAGTCTATGTAAAAAGAATGCAAGATTTAATGATGCTTCTAAATTCCACATGAAATATGCAAAAGTATTACAGTCACAATCTTGCATACCCAGTAGAGATTCTTGTACAATAGAAATACAGGTCAGAGTTGTGAGCACTATTCTTGACTGTTGGAACTTACTTTTAAATCACAAATCCTGTGGTGGCACTCTGAGATCTACACATGATGATGCTTGGTTGGCATAATTAATTGTGATACTCTCCTCAAACTCCAACCAAATGGCACAGAAGAGAGTCAAGCTTATTCTGTTTCCTAAATGCAAGGGGTAATGGGAGAAAACCACTGTTCTCTCACTGTTTCAGGAGGCACACCACCAGACCCCACGAGGCTGCCTGGACGGAGATGACACAGTATGGAACTGTACTATCTCCTGTTTTAAAAAGAGACAGCTAACAGGGCCAGAAAACTGTCATATCTCCTGTGCTCCTGTTGTCAACTTGACTGATACCTTGCACTCATAGGGTCATGATTCACTGTGCCACTGCAGACATATCTTACTGATGCTCATAGACAACCTTTAAATTCGCTGTTTTGTGTAATACGGCTATTTGAGAGCTCTCACCTGACTGGTCTTGCCCTCTGTGCTTCCTACTTACTGGAGATACCCCACCACCTCTCTCACCAATGGTTGTTCAATGACTGCTGTCATTCTTCAATCTGTACTGTTAGCTCACTGCTGAAACAAAAGTAAGCGAACAGGACCAAAACAGGGATTCTCCGTTCTTTCTAAAAAGGAAAGTGTGCGTGAATGTGCGTGATTCAGACATCATGTTTCTCACTCCCTGCAAGATGGTTGAACTGACTGTGGAAGCACAAGAATACTTATGTGCAGACGGAGAGACACCTTTAGGGACCAACCCAATGGGGTCCATCATCTAATGTTCCTACCCGATGACCACCAACATATTCTTCTTCTGCTTGCATTTATCAATCTTCAAATAAATCCTTCTTTTTCTCATGCATACACTAACAGCAGCCAGGGAACCTCCAAAATGAAAAGGCTACTGCCTCAAACCCTCAACTTCACCTCTACTTCTGGAGAAAGCATGTGGACCGTCAGGTAATAGAACAAAGAATAAGAACACAAGGAATAGGAGGAGTAGGCTATTTGGTGCATCAAGCCGACTCAGCTATTCATTAAGATCATAGCTGACCTATTTGTGAACTCAACTCTACTTACCCAACTGCTCACTATAACCCTTTATTCCTTTACTGTTCAAAAATCTATCTTTGCCTTAAAAGTTTTAAATGAAGTTGCCCCAATTGTTTCACTGAGCAGGGAATTCCACAGGTTCACAAATCTTCGGGGGAATAAGTTCCCCCTTAACTTGTCCTAAATCTGTTCCGCCTTATTTTGAGTCTCTGCACCCGAGTTCTAGTTTCACCCAGCAGTGAAAACAACCTCCCTGCTTCTATCTTATCTACTCCCTTCATAATTTTGTTTCTATAACATCTCCCCTCTTCTAAGTTCTATTTTATGCAGTCCCAGTATACTCAATCACTCCTCTTATGCCATCTCAACTTCAGAATTCACATATAGTGAACCATGTCTGCAGACCCTCCAGTGTCAGTACATCCTTCCTCAAGTAAGGAGCCCAAAACTACAAAATATTTCAGGTGTGGCCTCACCAGCACCTTATACAGCTGCAGCATAACCTCCCTGCTTTTAAACTTTATCCTTCTAGCGACTGAAAACAATATTCCATTTGCCTTCTTAATCATCTGCTGAATCTGCACAAGTATTCAATTAATTCATCTGACACTATCTCCATATCTGCAGATTCCCCCAGCATTTAAGAATGCATTGATCTCTGCAGTGAACATATTCAATGACTGGAATTCTCAACCCAGAGTATTTTGGATGCTAAAAATTTATAATCCTCTGAAGAAATCTCTTGTCTCAGTCCTAAATGGTGTCTTTTATTCCTGTGACTGTGCCCTCCCAGTTTTAGCCTCAGTAAGGGGAAAACAACCCCCAGCAACTATCTTATACAAAACCCTATTTCAAATCACCTCTCAAATTGGCTAAATTTCAAATCAATGCAAGACAAGTCTAGGAGGTCGCTTTGCTTGGTTTGCTAAATTACTGCCGAATAAAGCCTAGAGCATGGATTCAATCCCCATACTGGCTGTTAATTCAGAGACCATGCCTCCTTACTTGGCTCTGTATTGGTGCAGTAGTGTTCCCTCAAGCTATGCATTACCTATTGTCTGTTTCTAATGAAGAGACACGCCGTGGGTCCTTTGTGGACCATACCTAAGTCACCTTTCAGGCCAATTGTGCTCAATTTCTCCTCATAAGAAAACCTATTCATTAAAGAGACTAAGATAACAAAGCGTGGAGCTGGATGAACACAGCAGGCCAAGCAGCATCTCAGGAGCACAAAAGCTGACGTTTCGGTTCAGTGAGCTTTATGCACTAAGAAGTAAACACATCATTCATGTAGCACAGAAAACAAACCATACAAAGTACTCAGGCAATCGTACCAATACCTTACACAATTACAAGACTTTCTTGCTTCTGTATTCCAAGCATCTTGCAAGAAAGGTCAACACAATATCTGCCTTCATAATTGCTTGCCATGCCTGCTATCAGTGTAGTTGTTATACATGGAAGAAGTTAATCTGTCATTAAAATGGACACAAGGGCTCCTAAAAATGCATCTTGCAAACTCAACTGCAATCAAGAAAATCAGACATATTATCTTAGGAATCAAAAAATTTAGCAATTCAAAGATTTCAGGATTGTGCATTGGACGGTCAAGAAATGGGAGCAGAAGACAGGAAAAACGTCACAATGAATTCCTGCATAATTGGCTTTGCTTTGTGGAATGATGATTCAGTGACAATAATTGTAAACACTGTATTTTACTGCAATAAAATTTGGCTGGGGACAGTCATTTTGAGGAGGAACATTTGATCAGAGTCATTGAAATAAAAAGTGAAACAAAACCAACGTCTGATAAACTCAGGTCTATCATCAACTGGAGAGAGGAAAAAAGTTTGAGTCCAGTGACCCTTTGTTATAACAAAAAAAATTACTGAACTCAAAATCTTAATACAGCTTTTCTCTTTACAGAAACCTGATATGTTTCTCTGGCATTGCCTTTTTGTTACAGATTTTCCAGCATCAGCAGTTTTATTTTGTATTCCATTTAAAACAACTGTTTCTCAACAGGCAGCCAGAGGTACCCAGGAAAAAACTAGCTAAACAACTTCTGTAGTAACCAACAGAACTGTGGTTGCGATAAATCAAACACAAAAACTGATTTCCCTGAAAAGGCAAGCAGGTCTGGCAGCATCTGTGGAGAGAAACAGTTCTAAACAACTCAATCCGAGCCGTCGACTCTGATTTCTCTCCACAGACACTGCCAGTCCTGTCGAGTGTTTCCAACAATTTGTTTTTGCTAAAGATCTTCTGTACTGGACCGGGCTAAGACAAGAACGATCTGTCAAGACTGTAAAAGTGAAACAAAGCATCTTTCACCTACTTGCAGAAATTTGTTATGCTCCATCCACCTGTGGTAACAACTCCTAATGTCATGTTTAATCCTTTGAAGTCCGTGAACTTGTTTTCATCTTCATATGGGAGGCACCGCGGCTAGCACTGCTGCCTCACAGTAGCATGGTTCTGGGTTCAATTTTAACCTCACACGGTTTAATGTAGCAAATGTTACGCATCTACATTGTGCGAACTGCTTGGATGGAGTTTGCATTTTCTCCCTGTGGGTATTCATTGGCTGTTTCAGTTTCTTCCCACAATCCAAAACACGTGCAAGTCAGGCGCATTGGCTACGTTAATTTGTGCTGTGGTGTCCAGGGACGAGTAAGTTTGGTGGCTTAGCCATCGTTTTAAAACAGTGTCTAGGATGGGATGTTCTTCGGAAGGTCTCGTGGCAAATGGTCACTTGCTGTTGCGTACAGAATCCCTACGATACTTTTTATTTTCTCTTGCTTTAGTCTTTTTATTTTAACTACTAACTGGATCACTTTTTCGTTGAGAAAATTTCAACGTTTAAAAAAACTGAAATTACTTTATGGAAACGACAAGGTGTACTGTTGTTTATTTGTAAAATCAAAAGCGGACAATGTTCGAGCCTATACAAATTTTTAGATCATGAACTACTTCGAGGAAAGCTCGACACGTGGTTGTAAGTGTCTTTATACAAGTGACATGTTGATAAACAAAGATTCATTTGAATTTCATGCTTAATAATTTCTCAGCTTAATTTGATAAAATTTTTCCTACCAAAATAAATAAACTTCAACTTCCCCGCATAATACTTCATAGTCTAAATACATAAGCAAGAATACACCCAATCTATATCTTGGCGCAGATTGTGCTCCGATAGTACAAGAAAAGGCGGCGGCGGGGAGGTGGGGGGAGAGAAAGGTGGTAACTTAGGGGCCAATAACAGTATACAATTCATCTTGGCCAAATCACCTTGAAGCAGCTCGTCATTTTGATAAATTATCAGTCCTCTAGTCCCACCTCTCGTCCTCACTTCTGCCAACTTCTGCCCCTTCACATATTCACATCACCCCGCCCCCACAACCGTGGCCCTGCGCCATCTCACGTGCCCAGCCCCTAAATTTTAACTGATATACACTTAGAAGATTGTATGTACATTAGACTTAAACTGCACCAAATATCCTTCAAAGGGATGAAATTAACATGGATGCAGCATGCATGATTTTAAAAGGACTCAACATCCACACAAGATTACATTGACTTTCTTTTATTTCTTTTAAAAAAATTTCCTGTAAAATCAAAAAGCAATAACAACGCAAACGGAGCATGCATAGATGGAAGTTATTCCACAACTCGTGTCACCTAATCCACCCCAATTCCGTTCAAATAGAAGAAAAAAACAAAATTTTGTAACATGCTATTTCAAATCACTGAAAACATACAACTCCTCTAGAAAGCTATAGATCATCACTAATTTTCTGCTTGAAGTAGCACTTATTTCTGATCCACAAACCAAAGTCGCCAGAACATTACCAGGAGTCTCCTGTGCTCCTGACCATAACATCAGAGTGTTTGTGAACTAATTTAATGGCACAAAACCAAGAATGCTCCAAACTTGTTTTAATCAGAACATTCTTCCTTTAAAAAAAATCCAGGCTGGAGGATAAACACGACGAATACCTCTAATATACATTTAATACAGACTTCAAAGATGTTTGCTTACCTTCGAAGATACAAACTGACAATAACTGGCAGATAATAGAACGTTTGATATATCCCATTCAATGGAGTAAAACAACGCAGGGTGCTATCAGATGAGATGTGACACAATTACAAAGATATTAGAGCAGGCGATCAAACGTTGAGTCAACGTAGAAGATTTTAAGGAGTAACTTGAAATTTGGGACAGGGAATGTTTCTAAGACGCAATTCCAGAGTTGAATTTGTATCTGAATTCCCTTCTAGTACAAACCTCAACTTTGCATAGCTGGAACTAGCATGCATTCAGGATTTTTGCTGAGATCTTTTGAGTCAACAACACGCTTTTAAATATTTATTAGACGAAATAAGATGCCTCTAGATCTTCTTTTTCCATTTTGTGTTGAACAGAGGTTTGTGTAATTTATGATGCATAAAAATGATCAAATTTACAAAAACACATTTGATTAAATTTCTGTTTCTTACACAGAATCTCAAAATACTTACGATAAACGACTCTTGCTTCCCAAAACAAATTACGATGAAAATGCTAACAGCTAATTATAAAAAAGCTACCTTGATTTGCATACTTCAGTTCTTCCAACTTAAAGAACTTACACAAACACGATCATCAGAAATAGATGGTTTATGAAAAGTACCTTCAACCGTATTAAAGGATTTGTTACCCAAAGCATTTGACCCAATTTATGAAACCTTTTTTTAAAAAAAAGACATTTAAAATATTGCCTTTAACGTTTTTTAATCAGAAGTCAGTTACTTGACTCTCAAGATTTCCTTCATCACATCTGGCATCCCACAAGCTGTGTTGAAATGACATTAAATAACATGTGCAATTCAGTTAGCTGGAAACACTCTAATCTGATGATGGCGATGAAGAAGAAGAACTGAATCATGTTTAAAGTGGACGTGTTTCCAAACTACTAACTGTGGATTTAATGCATAACTAGAGGAAACAGCCATTTTCTTGCAACGTAATCTCAAAAATTGGCATTGGAAGGTATGTCATGTACCAATTATGAAAGTAATTAATTTTTTTGAAAAAGTGGTCTCAATAAGGAGTCGTCATCATCCTATTGGATGAAGGCAGACCACTGCAAAATGTTGACGAGCAGTTTCACCATACATTTGTAATACCTGAAAAAAAATGGTAGCAACGAATAAAGTGGAAAAAGTACTGAACTTTGAAGTTCATACGTACAATTTTCAGGGAAGTTATCCAATCATCATTTTGGCTTTTGGCCAAGTTACACTATGATGACGCAGTTGATATTTAAAGCTGTCTTCTGCTGCTTGATCTCCACTTGAATTAGTCTCAAGGATTATTACCGGCAGCGAAAATATGACCAAGTTTGATCGTGCTACTGGTTCCGTCAGTACATACAACATCCTTTGAGCCACAAAGACCAAAAAATCCAGTCAATTCTTAGATTTCAATTGTAGACTTAAAGTGTGGGTAAATACATAGGAAAATTAAAAGTTTCAGACATAGAAAGAACAACTGGAGTGGATATTTTTAATAACTGGATGTTTTAAAGTTATTCTTGATAAACAGAAATAACAAGCAACTGTTTACCAATTCCACACATCACCTTGCCCGTGCCCATACCCTCACACCCACCCCAGGGATTTAGGGACATTAATTTTCAACATATAAAGACTTTGTGTTGATTTTAAAAAAGTTAAAAAAATTCATCCATCATTATATAAGATAAATTTTGCAATGCCACAACTGAGTTTTGTATTAAGGCCCAGATAATTACGATGTGTCATCACTGTGAACCATACCCTTAAGACACACAGGAGCATTTTTTAAAAAATACAGTATACATTGTGCTTTTTCTCCTGTATTTACACCATCTGAATTATGCAAATTTACAATAAAAACAAGCAAAGAAAGCAAATCTTCAATACTTACAAAATAACTCGAAGTTGTATATTACTCATTTATGTAGTCTGTGTTGTCGAACTGAGCTTGGGTTTTAAAATAGCGGCACATGGGGTAACGGGTTCTTTTGATGAAGATATTTGCTTACAAAAATAAGATCAGCGAGTCCTTCTGGAAATGACCAGTATGGTTCAGAGACAGTAAACCTGTAGAACTTGGATTATATATCTGCAATTATTAGAACTAGGAGAAGCTTAAGCTCTCAGAAGCATGGAAGATATCCCCTTGATAGATTTTGTTACTACAAACCATGGCAAAGAAATTGTCAGCAGTGAAAAAACTAGAACCCCCAAGGACTTAGGGATGTGATGTGCTTTCTTTGAAGTTAAATCTCTAAATTCATGAGTTAGGAATATAATGGTAACTTTGTTTTGCTGTATATTAAGTTTTTAATATAGTGTCCATTTATGTTTAGATAACTTGATCTTTAAAAGTTGTACGGTAATCTCTGATCTGCAGTCATAGTTTTCTGTGACCACACTTCAGTGGCTGACCACTGAACGTTTGCTTTAAACAAAAACCTAACAAGCCAGATATAATTCCAGCAGGTAGTATTACTGGCCAAATCGCATTACGGAATGATAACTACAGCTAAATTATAATTAAATTTTAACAACTGAATGGAGTCACAACGCAACAGATTGTTTAATCAATGAATGGAAGACACTCATATTTGAAACCAAGTTACAAAAAACAAATTAAGGTAGTTTAATCAAATCCTACAAACCAACAGCATTTCGTAAAATATGAAGGTGGCTTGCAAATGCTTACAAAACTACAACTCATACTTATCAGGATTAAAATCAAACTAATTATATTGAAGTATCCATACAGTGCAATAACATCTCAGAACAAGTTGATTAGCAATACTTTCTGGGGATCTTGTGTCACAGTAATAGAATCCCGACCTCTGAGCCAGGAGACCAGGCTTAAGTCCCACCTGTTCCAAAGACATGTAATAACATCTCTGAACAGGTTGTTGAGAAAATATTTTTTGTTTAATATTTGTTGCCAGAAATTGTAGTCACTTAAACATATCAAGTGCTTCCCCCCACCCCCCGCCAAAAATGTACAGCATGGTCAGGATTTTGTGGCTCATTAACTATTAATATGCTAAATTTACCAATATAGAGCTTGCAGGTGATGACATTCCTCAAGAACCTGCTCCCCTCAAGTCAGCGGTGATCATAGGCTAAGGAGCATCTGAAGTATTTTTGACAATCTCGTGCAGCAGTACGTTGGTGGAGGATGTTCAAATTGGGGACGAGCAGCAAATCAACTGCTTCACCCTGGACAGCAAAATTTCTTTCTACACTCATTGAATCTAATTGTGCTTTCCAATCACTTTTGAAAATTATTTGTAGATGCAAGGACAAGTTTTGAAGTATGCCATTCACCACAATCTTTGTGATAACTTCCTGTTAGCTAATTATGATGGTGGCACTAGGTGCTTGCCAGTGATAATGCCTCTGAATGTTATTAAAAACAGTTGGATTTAGTCTTGCCCAGTTGGCCACTAACTTACACTTCTACAGAGCAGACGTAGCTTATCACTAATTGAGTTTATGCAAGTCTTCTAGCATGTGGGATAGGGATACTTGAAAAATTTAAGCAAAAAAACTTATCTGCAAGCATTACGTGGTACTCAACGGTCACCAGCTGAATCTCAGGCAGTGATGAGATGTTGTCACTTGATCCAAGGAAACAGCACTGATAACTGCTAACTGTAGTGGTACCAGTGATTGCAATTTTCAGAATATTGCGGTTTAACCTGTATAATCTCAGAAAGGAGGAGGAGTGTAAACTCATGCATGAGTCTGAGACATTAAGATAGCTAAAGAATAGTTTATAGCAAGACAACTGAATAGAAGAGAAAAGGTGGATTATTTGGATGTTTAACTTTTGATTTTGCAGATTTAGTGCTTAGCACTGAATAGACTGAAACTGATAATTACTTGCTCTTTTCCATATCAGATGACAGTAAAATGTAACATGTCTACATGTCCCTATTCCAAGAAACAAACTTAAATTCAAGCTTGCAAATGCTTCTATAACTGTACGACTTGATTTCAAGGGATTCATCATTAGTGTGGTTCACAAAGTTTACATCATGATGTCACACTTTCCAATATGCAAACTATCTAGTGATGTTTACCCATCTTCCCAATGAATGACTACAAATCTCAATACTAACCTCATGCGCTATCATGAACTAGTAAAACAAATTAGCAATGTTCTTAGGTAACACAGTGTAGAGCTGGAGGAGCACAACAGGCCAGGCAGCAGAGGAGCAGGAAAGCTGACGTTTCAGGTTGGGACCCTTCTTCAGAAACAGAAAACCTCCCCACCCGCAACATCAGCTTTCCTGCTCCTCTGATGCTGCCTGGCCTGCTGTGTTCCTCCAGCTCCATACTGCATTACCTCTGACTGCAGCATTTGCAGTTCTTGCTATCTTGAGCAATATTCTTATCCTCGTTCTTACATACTTGGACGATGAATTATCCAATGCTCCCACTCCTGATCATTTCCGCTAATAGTACTAGGCAGACACCTGATAATAGAATCACAGCCAAATATCCAGAAAATGTCTTAATAAGCAAGCCATGGGTTGATAGCCAAGCAATTTAAAGGTAGCAGTGACAAAACCATACTGCATCAAAAATCGTAGCAAATGATGTATACTAGTACCTTAATGCACTATTTGATGGCTTGCACCCTACTATAATATTCTAGAAATAACTAGTCTCATTCCAGCTAAGTTATTTCTACATTGAGCACATTCTTGTTGAGACAACAGTAAAATCTGAACATTAGTTATGCAATTTCATATTTGCTGTTACCCCTACTAATGTATTCAAATTACGACAAACTGGAGCAAGTTCACAAAACATGATTAGCTGTAGCTGTTAATATCAATGCAAAATTCAGATGAATTCTTATTTAATTCAAGAAATGAAAGCAAATCAGTGGAAGGGAAAAACAAAAATCTGAAGAAAAACATCTGTCTGTTCAAATTGTGTTGAACCAAACTCAGTGCTGAAGGCCCAAAGGACACATTTCCCAGGCATTCAAAAAAATACGGACAGGGACAGCGTCCAGTAACATAGAGGCAATAATTTCTTGTTGCTCAGGACAGCAGAACGGGGATGTTAAAAGCACCATAACTGTTTTGAGGAATAAAATGAAGTTCATTAACAAGTCGACAAAATGGTTGCAGTTCATAACAGATTCTCTAAAGCAACCAATCAACTCACAGCCAGTTGTGTTAAAATTATTGATCATAATGCCTTAGCTCTGGACTGGAACTTGAAGGACTCAATAGCCAGAAAATAGAATGAGATCATAGTTTGTATTTGACACTGAATATTGTTGTTACAAACGGTTTTTCAGTTGGCTCAACACTCATTACCCATTTTGTGACGCAAAGCAAAAAAAAATTACTACAGTAGATCAGTCCATGGCCTAATACAACCACTTCAATAACTACAGCAGGACGTCAGTATGTTATTCTTCTGTGTATCCATAGTGGTGGCACATCTTTTCATCAACTCACAATGTGGATAAAATAGATTGAGAATGGAGGGGCTGCACATGTAATGTGTATGCTCCCAGGGCATCCAAGAGCCTGTGTCGACTAAACAAATTCACTTAAGTCTAGATTGGTACACCTGCCATACTTGAATTTTGGATTATTTTTAAAACATTTTTCTAATCAACATGTTCAGACACATAATTACACACCTCTAGAGCAGGTGGGACATGAACCTAAGCTTCTAGGGCTGGGGGTACGCACACTAACAATGCACCACTACCATACTTCAAAGACGGGATGATATTGCTGCTTGCAAATTAAAGCTGTGGCCTTTTATTGACAGTTACTTAAATTTAGCACTTTATTATCAAATTGTTCAAATCTTGGTTCCATACATACTGGGGGAAGGATAAATATTCACTAACTCTAGTGATGCTGCATGTAAACGTGATACTGATGTTTGGTGAATGGTCACATTTGGAACACTGAAACCTTCAGGTCTGTGCTCATATTTGTCATCAAGAACGTGTGGGGTCAGTTTGGGAAGCTATGCCGTGGGTATAAAGAACACTGGCTTAATCACGAGAGGATGAAACCTAGTTGGTGCTGACATCTATTGTACATTGTAGCCAGGTTCGTCCCGAAAGATTATGTTGGCAATCCAGGGCTCGTTGCAAAGCTGGGAGGTGGTATGTGTTAATGTAAGCCACCTATAAACAAAGCATGTGGTTCATGCAATTATTGTTTGCCCAACATACACACTGATATTATCTGGGATCAACAGCCTCTCATTATTTGCACATTCCTTAAGATGTTACAAAGGCAATCATAGAAATCCTTGACCAAAACGCTGGGTTGCAGTTGGTCCATGGATACATATGATGATGAGTGCACCTCCAATGAAGAATGGCTATAAATGCGGAAAAATCCATGGTCTTAGTACAAGGTGCCACAATTTCATTCCAATCACATCTACTGGAAGTGGTTCAAAAATTCTGTTTCCTCACACCCAGAGTAACAACCTATTCAGAACGCACAACTTGATACAGGTGCAGGGTAAGTAGGTACTAACTTTGGCTGATTCACCAAATTAGTGAAGAGTCACCCTTTGGACAAGGCTGATATAATTGGCAGGGTCTTGGCCCTTGGTTCTAAGGCTACAAATCATGGATGACTTGCAGCTATGAAGAAAAAGCTTAAGTTTCATCTTAGCTGCATACAATTAAATTGCAAATATAACCTGGCGGAACAAAACAATACATGCAGCAATTCTCTCAAACAGATGGCATTATTGGCTGAGGCATCTCTGCAGAACAGAAGATGGTTGTACAAGATAAAGACTTTCTGTACAGTGAGATAGTGGGGCCAAACAGAATCTTACAGCTATATTCATCACCTTCATAGATGAAAGTTTGCTGACAAGGAATTGGAGATTTGCAGACAGTGCATGATGGTAAGCTTAGTGGTTAGCACTGCTGCTTCATAGTGCTAGACCCAGATTCCATTCACTTGTGGAAAACTTCTTTGTGAAGTTTGCATATTGTACACCCCTCCCCTACCATATGCATGGGTTTACTAAGTTTCCTCCCAAAGTCAAAGATATGCAAGTTACATGGATTGGCCATGAGAAATGCAGGATTACAGGGAGACAGTAAGATAGCGGTTCTGGATGATATGCTCTTCAAAAGGAGTGGTGTGAACTCCATGGGCTGAACAGCTTGCTTCCACACTGTAGGGATTCTACGATTGCTTTTTGCTACTATGATTGCAAATGCTGCTATCAAGGCTTCATGTTCAAATCCTTGAACTGTTCTAAGAATGAACAAATCATCCTTGTTTGTTCATTATATCTGCTCTATCGTATGTGGTGTAGTAGTGCAAAGCTGCTACGCTGAGGAATATTATACTAAAAATCACCTCACTACCAATAAACATTGTTTAAAAGCACTGTTCCAGCAACCAACATAATTAGTGACTTTTCTGACACTTCCATTGATGCCAGTGGTGGCGCCAGCCATTCACATGAAAAATTTGGACAAAAAAAAGGGAAACAGCCACTAATTATTCTTTGAGTTGTAAATCTTACAGACAAAATTAAAAATGTGGACATATGCACTGGATTAAGATAATGGGCATCCTGAATTTTGAAAAACATGCCACAAAAATTGTGTCAGAGGGGTTGTTAGCAATAAATTAAAACAAAAAGGCTGCAAAAAAAAAATCCAACTATATCTCATTCAACAAGATGCAATGGGTTTGTACAGCAAGAGCAGGAACACGAGTGTAAATTAAAGCAATTTTCAACTGCAGGTACATTCAATAAGACACTTTAGAAAGGAAAATCAATGGAAGGAGCAGTTGGACTTGCATGCTTATCTGAAAATATTGATGTCAGAAGCGGCCATCTGTTTCACAGTTATGAATGCAAAAAGTTATGGCATCTAGAACAAAACTTAGGGCCAGGTGGACAGAAACACTGTATATGTGCTCTTCGGTTTAGAATTTACGTGAGTGTAGTCCAATAAAATTTAATCCATTTCCATGATCTAATCCACTGCTACTCTGAAAAATCCAATATTCTTAAAATTACAGACTGGTTTACAACTACTTATTTAAATAAAAAACACTGAATTTTATATAAAGCCTTTTATTTAAAAATGGTAATTAAAAACGTGTAACAAAAGTGCTTGATCAATAAATTAAAAGTAAAGCAAAGCATCCAAATTTAATTTCTCAAAATTCTACTTACCTGAGTCTTGTTTTCGGACATTCTAATTTTTAGAATTATTTTAGATAATCTTCAACACTTTTTTAAAGTTACAAATTTCATTCCTGTGGATTGGAAAATCTTATTGCGCTGTCTAGTTTCTTGAATATAGTTGCAAGTGCTGGAAAGATTAACTTTCATACAACTATTTAAGTAAAATTCATAACTTTACAGATGACATGTCCAACCCATAATGGTTCATTAACTACAAAAAAGTAGCTGCGAGTTGTAGTTTCATGTTCATGGCAATATATTCTTCAAGTAGTGGTTCAGATCATAGGTTTCCATTAAAACAAAAAATATAATACAAAACCAAAAGTTGCGACTAATAAAAAAAGCGCTAGGTAGACACTGTCCTTTTTAAGAAGTCATGTGTAAAATTTTGCAATTATAATTACACGGAACAGTGAACCATCGGTTACACGAACTCAAGAATTACATCAGTGCTGTACTGTCCACAATCCCTTCCAAGAGACCAAACATTTGTACTGGCTGAACTGTTACGGTAAGGAAACATATCAATGTTGTTTGCAAGTTATGACTAACGCAGCTAGGAACAAAAATAACTTGGATATTCGAAAAATGTCAGCTACATTTGAGATGATGATGTACAGCTGGTCGAGTTTTTTTAAAAAACATTTACTCTTACTATTTAATCACATTCAAATGTTTCATTTCTACTGCTGCAATTTGACAGTGCATGAGGAATAAACTTCTCCATAAATGCTCAGCCATGCTTTACATGAGCCAAAAGGAAGCTCACTTTATGGAAAAGGATTATATGTCCTGATTTTAAACCAGAGTCAAATCAATGATCATAAAAGGAGGCCCTAACAAGCTACACGGGAAGTCTTACGGCAGAATGCACAACCTCCCTGCCTCAGTCTGAAGCTCCAGGTTCAAGCTCCACCCCAATAGCTGATGGCCAAGGGAAGTGCTGCAAATTTTTAAATCAAATAGGTTGAGTAACAACCTGTAATTCTTTCCCACACATTAATGGCAGACACTAAGAATAGGTGAGATTCCTGATCAGCCATGGGACAGTAAGTAAGTTGAAGCCCCTAACATGCTTAGTCATAGCTCCAGGCTTGTAAAGTGCATGTTCCCACAGGCAACCTGTAACACACTATCTAGTTATAGGAGACCAGGGAAACCACTCTGAAAGGAATCTGACTCCCAAGCCAGTCAACATTAGAACTTAAAACTAAGGCCTCTAAAAGGGAGTTAACCACTACCCACTAATCAGCCACCCACTGAACCATCATTTTTAATTTAACACTATAGAGACATAGGATATGCCATTTTGCAACTGACGAATGTGCTTAAGACTGATCATAACCCAGCCCCAAAGCATTATTTTTTTTTAAAAAAGTTTCACATTTTGTATTTGCCCAGTGTTAGACTTTCACATTTCAACATTTAAAAACTTTTCAGTGCAAAAATAGTTCTAATATACAGACAGTTGAAACTGTGCTATCCTTGTTTTGTTCTGGTTTTGTACAAGTATATTAAAACCATCAAAAGTTAATCTACACGAACTGCCCTTTTCACCATATATGTTTTTAGACACCTTTTTAGCTAATTTTCAGAAACTAAGGCCATAGAAAATACTTGACATTAGCTGCATCTTCTAAACAAGCTAGAAATCTGTTCAAAGTAAAATGCAGTGTGTAGAGATTTTGGTGGTTTTCAGATTCAAACTCAAGACAAAATGAAAACATATACAGAGCTTTCAGTTTCAATTACTATAACAAAATCTTAGAACACGGGCTTCTACTTCTATATTCAGGTTGTTCGTACTGTCTTCATTTAGTTCAAAAAAAAAGTAGTATTTGGCAGTCCCAAATAGTCTGTATTGAAATACAATGCAACTGCTGTACATTTAAGTAAACCAATCCTCTCCCCAGTTGAGGTAGCAGAGGCAGATAAAAACAATTAGCACAGGATTTAGGAAAAAAAATCCTCACTAAAATCAGAATTTCATGTCCAACACAGTATGCTTTGACATACAAAATAGGAAAAATGCTTTCTTCTACACAAGCAGTCACAGATTATATTGCTGAATTATTTTTAATTCCAAGACACGCAGTCAATGTGTTAAAAAAGTCCCCAATCAACCACATCTGGATTTTTATCAAGATGCTTCTGCATTAAAACTACAATGGAAGGTTGACTAACACAAGCTCCAAACTAACTGAGGCAAATTACACATATTGAAATTTATCAAATTAAAACACAAACATACAGCCTTCAAAAGGATTCAACATCAAACTGAATTTGAAAACTTGCATAATCTACACAACTGTAGGCTCCATTTAACAGTTTATTACAACACTAATGGTACATCTATTTTGATAAACTGAAACTGAGCTGCTTACAGTCATTATTTGAACATTAATATTTTTGTAACAATTTTGGTAACAAGATGAAAGAACTATAAAAACAGTGAAGCTAACGACTTTTAATTGTTTACATGTCAGGTACTTCTAACGCTTAGAATATGAAGAGTTGCCAAAGCTTTTAGTAACTTTTAAGTCACAGGTTGTGTCCAAATAAAATGGTTAATCAAGCAACATAAAAAAAATGTAGAGCAATCAGTTACCATTACAGTGGATTTGCTTTATTCGTTACTGTTGCTCCGTTTAACCACGTAGCCTGAGAATTCCTGTTCAACCATGAAATTCCAACAGATGGATAAAGGGCAGTCCTTTCTGTGAAGAGCCTTTGTTGTTTCTTTTAGCTGGAGACGTTTCTCTTCAGACAGCTGTAATGTGTCAAAATTCATGATGTAGATTTTGTTCTTCCCTGACTACGTTTGTACATACTTTACACCATCATATTGATTTTACTAAGTACATATTATAAGTCATGCATTTGTTTTAATATTGGTGCCTTGAACAAATTTTACACTATTAGTATGCAAATACTACAGATCAAAAGAAACAAATTTAAACTCATGTTCAGCACATCAGAAAAAGTTTGAGAAGTATTTTTCCACACATTCCAAACAGCCCAGAAAATACATTAAGACCAACTGCTACACATCAGTAAGTTAATTAATTTATACACGTTAGAAGTTTGTCACATTTAGAAGTAAATTTTTTTTTAAAAAGCTCAAGCTTTTAACTATCACTCATTCATTTGAAAACATTGAGCATCAAAACTGACCCCAATTGTGACCTTTCACCAGCTGACTCAGGAAAACATGGGGAACAATTTGTCCACAAGTGCCAAGATGTGGTTGACTGAGTTTTACTTGAAATGTTATTGAAATAAAAGTCACATTTTGAATGCTCATAGTGTATTACTTGACAACTGCAGAATTGTGTCGGTTTGTACCCACATTTAAATTGAGAACAAAAATAATAGGGGCTATGAGAAATCAAATTTTACAGATCTTTTAAAACAAAAACCAACCTAAAACCTAGGGGAACTTGAATACATGTCAAAGGTCACAACTGGGCTAATTTATATGGAAATACTCCCTTTCAAACATGAAACATTTTCATTCAAACATAAATTGATCAACAGTACTTGCTAGAAAAGAGTCAATATATTGGGCCTTACAAAAACTAACAAAGATTTTGCTCGTGTAACAACCAGACATGCAGATATACAGTGCTTCAAGCTAAAGCTCTCAATCTTCTACTTAAAATGCCATCTAAAAGTTCATTCTGAATTAAAAAACACGAAAAATAATTTTACAAAATTTTGCAGCAGCCACAGGTTTCCCCATGCCCTGAGATTCATTATTTGTTTCAAAAGTATTTACAGTAACTATGTTGATAGCAATTAACCCTTGATTAATATTTGAGAGCAGATGGAGAAAATAACTTATGATTGCATTAACTGCTCTACAAACCTAGCTGATGAATTCACTAAAAAAGTCACTGCATACTATTTGCCCCTCAAGTTACCACAAGATTCATGTCATAAGTGACTTAAGCAACAGCTTTTCTACATTTCAAGCATATTCAAAACTGATTATATTTATTTCAATGCTTAGTTGAAACAAATTATAGCAGTCTATTAAACAGCAAAACAATCTTATAAAGTGAACCAATTGTAGTAATTGAGAAATGTTGCAATGCCACATGTTAGCACACTAGTTTAGCAACAATCTGACCCACATCTCTGACGAAGAATAAAGTTTTACACTCAATGAAATTGAAACCATATTTCACAATCTCCATGAGACAACATTTCCCCAAGGCCGCATGTAACTGATCTCCATCAGGCAAACCCAAAAACAGATTGTCCAAATTGCACCAACATGGATTAACTTTGAGATACACAGTCTTAAATGCTGAAGTAATATTATGACTAAATTTAAATTAAAAAGACTACTTAAATGAAAAGTGTTTAATGCTACAGTTAAAACTAAATATAATTCTTGTGTAAAAGTAGTAGACAGTGAAACTTCTATAGAGGTAATACCTTTACAGACATTAAACAACTGTGACTCCTTGTGCATTTAAGGTCCAAGCATTTATGAATCCATTAGACTTCTCACCTAATTATGACATTGTGAGATACTAATTTAAAAATAATTGTAACATTGCAACATACTAACTCACTAAATAAATCTCATACTTAAAACATTTTCAGTGGTATGCTAATACAATAGAAGACAGTGGCCCTATCTAGAAATAGGGTCTACATGCAAAACATCAGCTTCCCTGCTTGGCCCACTGTGTTCATCCAGTTCTACACCTCGTTATCTCAGATTCTTCAACATCAGCAGTTCCTACTATCTCCATAACAACATCTAGAAATACCTTCAGTTGATCCACTGAGGATTGATTGTAATCACTGATCATAATCCAAAGCTCCACTGAAGCTTTCACTGCTATTTGCAGATTCAAAGGATAAATAAAAAGCTTCTACTTGCTTTGCCTGTGAGTGACTGAAGTGAAGCATACATTTAAAATGTCTAAAATTTACTGTAATTTAACAGACAAATCAGTACCACTGCAATGTTAAACCTACTGTAAAAGCAGATCTTTAAAATATGGGCAGAAGTAACAAGGAGTCTTGGAGGTCCTGATGATTCAAGTTTGTTCGCCACTTTGAATAAAGCCAACATGCTTTTGTAATTCCACTGAACTAATTTATTTCTTAAACCTTTAGGCCAAAAACTGTTTACAATCTATATGTGCAAAAGGAAACCTTGCGTTAAGGCCAACTCAAATTAACTGTAGCCTGACAGAAAATTCTTAGAGCTTGACAGGGCAGATGAAGGAAGGATGCTTTCCTATATTTGTCAGGCTGGGGAGGGAAGGCTAGTAGTGTAAAGGAAGAGAGAGTGTGTGTAATTGGGAGACAGAGACTATGACAGCCTTCTAGGGGCAAGATGAGAAGAAATTCCTTTTTTCAGATGTTGGTGAATGTTTGGAATTTTCTATCAAGAAGGGCTGTGGAGATTAGGGAATGAATTTATGACACTTAAGATCAATAGTTTTCAGATATTACAAAACCTTGAATGAAATGGGGCCAATACATGGGCAAAAGACAGGTTGCAGATCAACCAAGACCTAACTGAATAGTAGAGCAGGCTACAGAACACAAGCAGCTTATTCCTATTTCCCACATTCCTCACCAACTTGACACACCAGCAGTAACTGATTACATACCATTTGTAAGGTTCTTCGCTTACAGAAATCAAAACATTTTTGATACCGATAGTGGACGCTTAGATGACATGCAAATTGTTAAAGTTCACCAGAGTGGCATTATGATCCACTTACTGTCTTTAGTTGTAATCAAGTAATTAAAATTGAGAAATAACAATATGTTGAAGAAGAAAATATATTGGAAATCATAAGGTCTATTTTGTCAAAATCTTCTAAACAGGATTAGACAGTCCTCTGTGTTAGGTCGTGTTAAGAGCTAGAATTATGGCATGTCAATGCAGTTTTTTATATTTATAATTCAGCAAACTTATTTCACAAATACTTTAGTGCAACAGTTTAGGTAACATCAATGCTGTTGTATAGAAATAAATACAACTTAGAAATGACATCACAAAACATTTCCTCTGCTTTACATTCGGTTGTTTTATTTATTTAGGCATGGATTCCCAAAAGCTTCAATTCTTGTTTTCTTTTTGTGTTAGTGACTATGGCCTAATAAATTGAGACCGAACTGTTGCAGCAAAAACATGATTTTCCATTTTAACAACCCCCTTTAGGTGCATTTTTTGGGAGGGGGTGAGGATGGAAGAGAGACAAAAGACAAGAACAGAGTACAGGGAAGGAAGACACAGACATAAAGTAAGAACGACAAAGAGGAGCTCGCTTGAGACGGGAAGGAAAGAGCCAGCGACGACTGAATCTGATAATACACCCCTCCCCCTCGAATAGAAAAAAAACAGAAGCCCGCACCATTCAACAGGTCCTCCAGTCCTCTCATTTCAGGGCCTGAAGTCAGATATGGTAAAATCAGGTGACACTTGGAACAGAAAGTTTGGGCTGCACTGATTTAGGTCATATGCAAAGGGCATTTAAGGCCCTAAATTAAGAGAGTGGCGAGATTATTCTTGTGCCTACTCTGCACTCAACTAATTTACACACAAGCTGGCAATGGGTTACAAATAGTTTATTTCACAAGACTCTAAAAGCACTCAAAAATATGTAGTTTAAAACATGGCTTGGTGCGTGGACATTTTATTTAGACACCTGTTGCCTTATTGCAATAAGCTATTTCTGTCATCAGCAAGACCAAAACTAAACAAACTATAATCATCAGAAAACAATATGCAAATAAGCTCACAAACCTGCAAAGGAATGAAGATTACTCAGTGAAACAACACAGAATGCTATCTAAAAGACAGCTTGTGACATCTGATTATGCACATAATGACAACTTATAACAGTGTACATAGCAGTTGGGCTATTGGTAATTAGAAACAAATGTATGTTGTGATTCAATGAGATCATGGTTGATATGATAATCAGCAACTCTATTTCCCTGCCATTTCTCCATAACCCTCTATTCCTTTACTGATTGAAAACATGCCTCTGCCTCGAATATTCTTAATAACAGTCTCCTCCAGTAAGGAATTCTACTGACTCAGCGCCCTCAGAAGAACTCCCTCCTTACTTATCCTGCATGAACACTAATTCAAAGGCATGGCTGTGATCTTAGGCTCCAATAAAAGAGAAACTACCTTTCTGAACCTACCTGATCAAGTCCCCTAAGAATCTTCTATGTTCCAATAACATGACCGCCAACTCTTCTAAATTTGAATGAGTATAGATCCAACCCACTCAACCTCTCAAGAGAATTCCTCCATACTCTGGACCAATCTAGTGGCCCCTCTGAATTTCCTCGAAGACTAGCACATTTTTTTGTTAAATAATGGAGATCTTACCTGTCCAGTGCTTGAGGCGCAGAGAACTTTGTGTCTTGTATAGTTCTAGCAAGATTTCCCTACTTTTATACATTGCCTTTGAAATATACATCAACAGTCCATTTGCATTTGCCAACACCCACTAGAAATTGGATGCTAGTTTTTTTGTGATTTATGCATGGGGACAGCCAATTCCCCGTGTTGTTGCTTTCTGTAGTCATTCTCTATTGAAATTTAATTGTAGTGAAAGATGCACACACGCAATGCTGTTGTCACAATGGGAAGTTTAGGTGTTCCCTACAGAGAGAGTCTGAATTTGCTTTAATGGTAAAAAAGGTCAAAAAGTCTTTTCCCCCCCCCCAAAAAAGTGCTGTACCCAATGCAGATACTAAACCTTCTGCTTTTTGGGGATATTTTTAACAACATTACACACGGATTCAACTTCATATGAAATGTAAAAATGAATTGCCAGCAACAAAGCCAAGGTTTCTAAATTCAAAACATTGCCAAACATATGTAAATACTTTATATTAAATATGCCTTTTCTATTTGAAACAGTTATTTAGAAGATAACATAAATATGGCAGAAATACACAGCCAATTCCAGTGAAATTTTGCAATACATTTTGGGCACGTAATAATCATGCCGCAGTGTCTCCCCTGGTCCTCCAACCAACCCCTCCAAAACAATGTTTTTGATTTCATTTATACACGAAAACTCTTAAAATGCAAGTCTGTGTAAGACATGAGTTCTGAGAATAATTATGAAAATTTGAAATTATGCTCTGCACACCCACATCCACGTCACTAATAAGAATGAAGGCGATAGCAATGGTCCCAACGGACCCTTACACACAGGCAGTGATCCTCTTCAGAAAACAACCATTCACCACTTCGGTTTCCTGTCATTAAGCATCCTTTTGTACAACTGTTACTTTCCATATGTTCCATGGGTGTGAACTTTGCTAAAACCGAGTGATGACTTACACCCCTTTCTGAAATCCATTACACTACATCAAACCTATTTAATTTTAACCTTTACAAACTCTAATAGGATTTGTCGTTCAAAAATCTTTTCTGGCTCTGTTGAATAAATCAATTATTTTCAAGTGACTGTTAATTTTGTTTTGATCATTAAATGCTTTCCAGCCATAGAGATCCCAAAAGTTAAAATCAATGCTTTGTAGTTGCCATGTTTAGTTTTGCATGATTTCTGGACCATCACAGAATCCACACTGTGGAAGGAGGCCGTTCAGCCCATCAAGTCCACACCAACCCACCCCCTACCTGATCCCTGCATTTCACAGCTTAGACACTGGGGCAATTTAGCATGGCCAATCAACCTAGCCTGCACATCTTTGGCCTGAGGGAGGAAACTGGAGCACCCAAAAGGAAACCCACAGACACAGGGACAATGTGCACACTCCACACAGTCGCCCAAGGCTGGAATCAAACCCGGGTCCCCGGCGTTGTGAGGCAGCAGAGCTAACTACCAAGCCACCATACTGCCCTACAGTAGGTACTAACATTTGCAATTATCCAGTCATCTGGCAGCAGGATCACTAGAAGATTGCATCCACTGCCTGCACAATTTCCATCCTTCCTTACCTAGTAACATCAGATCTGATTCCAGCCTAATGTTTCCTCTTTATACAGCAAGAGATAGAATTAGATTGTGTTCAAATTCACGAGGAGTCTAGACAAAACAGACAGGGAGAAACTGTTCCCAATACTGGAAACACTGAAAACCAGAAAACAGCAATTTAAAGGGAGTGGCAAAACAAAAGGTGAAGAGATAAAAAAATTATTTGCAAACAATGGGTGGTTAGCATCTGAAATGCGCCCAAGTGTACTGGAGGCAGGTTCACCATGGCTTAAGACAGAAATGTGATAATTATGACAAACTATCTGTAGAATTACAGGAAAAATGACTTGGCACTCAAAGAGCCAGTAGTTTTGACAGTCACAAAACTGCATTCTAGTGTTTTAAGATTAGTCGGTTTGTCTGCAGTGTATAGCTCATTTCAGTTGATATTGAAATGTAAGCCAAGTGTAGACAAAAATCCTATTACAAAGATCTTCTTACGGTGCATGACCCACAACTGTGGTAACAGACAGGCAAAGACTGAATTGTGTTCATCTATAAACCTTATGCACATTCACATACTAATTATAGAAGAATTATGGCACTAACATTAAATCCATTTATCCCAACATTAAGGATAGCTAGTGTCTATTATTTGCTATGTGACAAATAATACCTAGCAGTATTAAAGTCTACATAAACTTGTGCGATAGGGAGAATATTAAATATTACAAATCTACTCAGACTAAACATTTTAACTCTTAGTACATACACTTGACAATTTTTTAGTGTAATCTTAATGCATGCTGGAGCAATAAGTCCTTGGAGATGGCTTTGTGGTGCAATGTGTTGAACACATTAAATGAATAAACCGACATGTTAAAAAAAAATCTTGCAGTAATTTTATTAAGTTCTCTATTAAGGCAAATCCACGTACCAAGATCTCCAGATGGGAAATAATGTCTCATGGTGATTATATCGGTACTACCAATATTGAAAAAGAAATTTCAAAAAAGCTTGAAAATGAAAATTTTTAGCTGACCAGCTTTAACAACAAAACTTCTTTACAGACAAATCTCTAAGGCACATGAATACTGAAATGCTCTATAAAAAGATATCATAGTGCATTTATTCAAGATTTAACATCTATGGATGTTTTCTATACTACTATTTTGCGGTGATGTATAACATTTTAAGAGTTGTTGAATCTTGTAAAGAAAGCAGAATGCATTAATTTCTTTAGGGAAGAACAGCCAATAGAGAAAGTTAAGCCCATTTTCTGGGCAATCTATCCAGGAGACAGGTTTGGGAAAGAGAGAGTAAAAGCAAAATACTGCAAATGATGGAGGTCTAAAGATCAAAAAAATAGTAGTGTTGGAAAAATCCAGTTGCTCCAGCAGCCTCTGTGGACAGTGGAAGAGTTACCATTTTGAAACCAAATGATTCAAAAGAAAAGTCATGCCTCTCGCAAATATGTTAACTGCTTCTCTCTTCACAGATGCTGCCAGTCCTGAATTTCTCCAGCACTTGGTTTTCATTTGGGAATTACAGAATTCCGATGATTAAAGCCATTTAAAAGAAATAGGGCTGAAGCTGAATTCAAATATGGGTCACAAAACAATGCACATAATTTCTATTCCACCAAAAGGATCTAATCAGTGCAACCATTAAAGCTTTAAAGGTCAAAACATTCACAATCCACAGATATAATTAGGAAATCAATAATAAAGACACAATGAGAAATGGCACAAAACAATTGATTTGGTATTTAGAATTTTGAAATATAGGGATTATTAAAGGTATTTTAACTTGAGATCACATTCGAATTATATTACAAAGCAATTTTGCACACCCATGCACAGTTACGCTTAAAGTTGTATTTATACAGGTAACAAAGCCAGCATTTTACAGCATTTACACAATATACAAAACTTTTACAATAGAGTAATTTGTACAAGTCCCTGGTTTTGATGACTGTGGATAATTCCTCATGCAATTTGTAGCCTAAATTTTTGTATACAAGACAACCATTAACAATACTTTATTCACTATATTAAGGCATTATATCCCTAAGTGGCTTATAAAGATGAAATAGAAATTTTCTGCAACTGTGAAATGACAAGCAGCACTACAGGAGCTACCATTTTACAAAACAAAAAAAAATAAAAAAAACACCAGACACATTTCCTAAATTTGCGGGGAATGTTGACACATGCAAATAGTGAAAGGTGCAACATAGAATTCATTTAAAATTGGGACATCTCACTGGAATATATTTTGAAGCATTTATAACTTTACTTAAAACAATTCAAGGTTCTTAACCAACATCAACTAATTTTATTTTGAAATTAAAAATTAGTGAGGATTAAATTGTTAGCCTTTTGCTAGGTACCAGTCATGGCCAACTTTTCATTGTGGGATAAGAGTAACTTGAATTTTTCTCCATTGGAAACTCAAGGGAAAATTCTTTAAAAAAGTGAGAAGCTGAGAAATACCAGTAACCAATATAAAATATCTCATTTAAAAGCTTAGAGTTCAGAGCACAATTTACATAAATATACATTCACTTTCAAGGAAAAATACAGACCATCTGATTTGACCTTTCATACAAGGTAAACAGTTTTACAGATCAGTCTCAGTCACAGGTGCCAAACACCACCCAAATGTCATCACAACACAAAAGTGTTTGTGTATCACCTTGAAAGTTAGATTTTTTAAAAATGTTTCATGTGCACCAAACTGTTCAAGAAGTTTAGTGAAACTTTACAAACTCACGTGAGATTGGACTTGAACGTTAGTCATTAATGTTTATCTAAAAAGTTGCTGGCAAATGGGAAATTCTTGAAGAAGTTTATACAGCTTCAATTGCATATGTTCAATGAACGTTTGAACCATCTTTCTACATCATTTACAGAAGATGAACTCACCATCCTGACAGAGCCTCTCTGCACCCGACCAATTGACTCTCAAGTCACATGAATTCAAGATGCCAGATAGATCATATTAGCCAAAATAATAGCATAAAGTTTAATTAATTTAATGTCATTAAACTTCACACTTCCAGTGACTTTTACCATTTAACTCGAGAGATTGTTCAAGAATATACTGTGCAATTTAGGTACATGAATTTGTATTACAAGCAGTTTACATGTAGTGGAAGCATGCACAAAAAAATGAAGCTGAGACAACTTGTGGTAACTGAATTCAACATTATTAAAAATCATGACTACATTGACTTGTAGTAGTTATACTGAAGGACAAAAAAACCCAATCCAGTGCCTTTTGTGCATGAACAGCTTGTTTTTTTTATATTATACATGTTGAACACTGTTGAAGACTACAGACATTCTTAGAGAGACACAATTTAGGGAATGTACTGTCAGATGAAAAAAATCTCAATTCAACCAGGCTTCAACAGTACACAAATATCAGAGTCTAACAATTCTTCTCTCAAACTACAGAGAACTTGAAATTTTGAAACCTGTTTACACTTATAGAAATTATCTCCAGAATCAGGTATTCAATTCGAGACGGAACTGAAGAGGCAGGAGGAGAACAGTCCAATTAAGGAATAGTGATCAAAAATATTTAAAAGCCAAATCTACCTGAATGAAAATGTATGATAAAGTTGTTTGGTTTCTCTATCTATTCCCCTCTGTCCACAGAGTTTAGGACAGACCTCCCTATGGCTACAATAAATATGATTTAGTTCCAGTAACTGGAAATATCAGACATAAATTTAACACGTAAAGCTTGCAGCACAACTACAGTATTGACCTCATCTAAACAAGGGTAGTAGGCTTAAGCAATACAATTCACAACTCAAGTTCCTAAAACGCCTCACTTTAGAATCTGTAAATCCAAAACGTTCTTAGTACTAAGCAATATTCAATTCTGTTGGAACAAGAGTGACTGAGGATGCGTGTTGATATTCAGCAATGTCTTTATGACTAATTTACTACTATTAGTCTCATGAACTTGGTAGCTGCAATACCTCAAAAGAAAGGCTGAATGAATCTTCAATGCAGCAATATTAGGGCTGCTTTCAGATTTCATTATGTAAAGTGTATCAGCACACCACAGACACACATAACTTATCGTACAAATTTATAATACAAACAATTTGCAAAAAAACCACTTCAAATTCACGAGATTTAAAGAGGGTAAAAACAGAACTTTATGTACCAACAGTATAAAAATGACTAGCTTTCCCTGGCATGGGTCTTTTTAAAAGATCTCATGAAAGAAACCATAAAAACAAGTATTAAAACATCCATGGCATGACCTGTAATCAGGTACCCTCAAATTCAAAACTAGAATAAAAAATTTCTACAAATATGCCCACCTACCAAAACTAGATGGAAGGCCAAACACCTTAAACTTAGAATACTTGTACAAATACTAGTGGCTGGAGTCAGAAAATTCTCCTAAATCTCTCTAAATAACATTATGGACTATCAGAGCTTTAAAAAGTGCAAGTCGAAAAGGCAAAGATTTGCATTTAATTTCTGAGCGAGCTGTGCATAAACTTGGACAAAAAAAATTAAAATTAAAATAGCCCACAATTGTAATTAGACTATTTACCTGCGGGGGAAAAAATAATAATGTCAACCAACTTGTTACTTTGCAGTTTTTCTGTACATGATACATGAAGACTAGATCACAAAACATCACCGGAGGATTTCTTTATTTCAACACTCTTCATAAAAATACTCCCCTTGCTTTGTCATTATGGGATAACTCCAAAAGCTAAAAAAATGCCACAAATACAAAGTTATGGCATAATTTATACTCAAGTCAAGACTTCAATGAATTGTTTATTCAAAGAAAGACAAAAACCCTGGCAAAAAGATGCAGAATGAGGTATTAACAAATTGCACATGTTCCATTTTGAAAATTAATCCAAGGTAATTATGCAGGATTAGCATAATTTGGAAACTCTATTTACACTAAGTGTAAAAGAATGAAAAGCTTTAAATTGAACATTTATCCACACGGCTGCAGCAAACTTGAAAGGTCAAACTATAAAACAACATGGGGGGGGGGGGGGTGGTGAAAGCTTCTTTGAGGTAAAATACATTTCTGACAGCCAATACTCAAGTACAGGATTCAAGGTGTATGTTTTTTTTTCCAGAAAGTGTGCCAGAAAACTCTAAATGCTTCAAATAAGTTTTTCCTGTCTGAAGCACCATCCAATGCCACAAGGACTGCCAGGTAATTTATTATGAGGCATTTTATAAATGCTGTCATAATATTTGACTTTTATTCTGGATGTCCTGGTCTCTTGCAAATCTTGTGGGGTATTTCAACTTTGCTGCTTCGTATCCTCGATGGCCCAGGATTAATCACTGTCGCCAATTACTTAGAGACACACCCAGTCAGTAAATCTAGCAATTAAAAAATGCTGAAGTTTTGAGTGTTAGATGGCTGTAAAAATTTGCTTCTCAATTGGAAGAATAAGTAGCAGAGCCCCATTCCAACTATACAAACCATCACATGGTTACACAAAAGAAACTTAAAATTAATGCCTACTCCACCCTCAAAACACAAATGGCAAAATTACTTGTACACATCTGAAAAATTTACTTCTCTATTCTTTAAGTATTAAAACTTACTTCTGGAAAGCTGTTCAGTTTATATCAGAATCACTTTCACTTGCCCAGGAATCTCACTTGCTTAAAACGAAAATTGACATAAATACAAATGGCTAAGTAAAAACTTAAAAATCCAAATGGAAAGCTATTAAATAATGTAAACCTTGATGGATGGGGACAAGAGGGAGCTTTGTAAAAAGCCAGCATTTCTGCATCTGTGACACTGGCATTGAACTTTTTTTTAAATTAGTAAGTGTTCCACAGCATTTGTGCTGAAGACACAGAAAGAAAAAGACAGTGGGGAATAAAGAATGTAAAATACAATTTGAAGTGTAACTTTATACTACCCAAAGACCTACCAATGTAGTTTGATAACTACTTCTACAAATAACTTGCAACATGTGGTTGGAGAGAAAACACTAAACTGCAACAGAAATCAAAAATAAATAGATGCCTAAAAATTTGAATTCTTACATGTAAAGCAATGCTTCAATCTGGAAATTAAAAAGTGTTAAAATGAAGTAATTAAATTACAATTCTCAACAAATTCGACACGAACACATCTCTGGCAAAAATTTAAGAATACTTACCAAAATTAAGACTTATCTGACTGTACTTAACAGGTTCTGTACAACTTAAGGTCCCAATCGAATGCTACTTCACCAAACTGAAGAATCTTAAATCTGTTTGTAAAATAGGCAAATATATAAAACATAATTTTACAGTTAAAAAATGAACAAAGAAACCCACCTATTTAACGGTGACGATACTCTCGCTCTCTGTCTCTCTCTCTGTCTCTGTCTCGTTCACGATCACGATGCCTTTCCCGCTCTCTACTTCTTTCACGGTAATAATCATCATGTCGGTCACGGCTTCGTGAGCGCTCTTTATGACGTCTGCTTTTCTCTCTTGATCTACTGTGGTCCCTCTCCCGTGAACGTTCACGTTTCCTAAGATGAGTTTAAAAAAAAATCAGAGTTAGTTAAGAAGTTGCATTGAATTCATTGTTTTGCCTGGTTAGACAGGTTAAGTGGCTAAATTATACCAATAGCAGTGTCAAATCCAGAGAGTTATTTCTAGGTTTTTGCTGCCAGCTGCTGGTGATCAACCAAAATCTTTTGCTCTGTAACCTAAAGAAACAGGTCAGTACGCTGAGGCACTCTCATTTGAGCTCCACACATAATACAATGCATACGATGAAGTTCCAAAAACATCCCAGGAATTTCCACCAAGAAAGAATCAAAATCTGTTTAGAAATGGAGTTCACCCCGGATAAATGCGAGGTGATGCATTTTGGAAGGTCGAATTTGAAAGCTGAGTACTGGATTAAGGATAGGATTCTTGGCAGTGTGGAGGAACAGAGGGATCTTGGTGTGCAGATACATAGATCCCTTAAAATGGCCACCCAAGTGGACAGGGTTGTTAAGAAAGCATATGGTGTTTTGGCTTTCATTAACAGGGGGATTGAGTTTAAGAGTCATGAGATCTTGTTGCAGCTCTATAAAACTTTGGTTAGACCGCACTTGGAATACTGCGTCCAGTTCTGGTCGCCCTATTATAGGAAAGATGTGGATGCTTTGGAGAGGGTTCAGAGGAGGTTTACCAGGATGCTGCCTGGACTGGAGGGCTTATCTTATGAAGAGAGGTTGACTGAGCTCAGTCTCTTGTCATTGGAGAAAAGGAGGAGGAGAGGGGACCTAATTGAGGTATACAAGATAATGAGAGGCATAGATAGAGTTGATAGCCAGAGACTATTTCCCAGGAGGAAATGGCTAGCACGAGGGGTCATAGTTTTAAGCGGGTTGGAGGAAAGTATAGCGGGGATGTCAGAGGCGGGTTCTTTACACAGAGAGTTGTGAGAGCATGGAATGCGTTGCCAGCAGCAGTTGTGGAAGCAAGGTCATTGGGGTCATTTAAGAGACTGCTGGACATGCATATGGTCACAGAAATCTGAGGGTGCATACGTGAAGATCAATGGTCGGCACAACATTGTGGGCTGAAGGGCCTGTTCTGTGCTGTACTGTTCTATGTTCTATGTTCTAAATCATTAATATTTCTCCCAAGAAGAAATTACTTTCTGGAGATTCATGAAACACCCAGGCATGAGGGATTGACTGAGAAATTAACAACTTTTTTTGCTCACACTGTGTTCTGTTAAAAAATTTACCATGTTCAAACTGCACAAACCTCATCTCAGTTTTATGCTCCAGTTTTCTTCAGGTGAAGGAACCTTTCAAAAAAGCCTCACATCGTTTCAAACCACAACCTTAAAAGGAATCCTAAGCAACCCAAATTAAAATACCCAAGCCTTTAGGAATGACGTGCAAAATGAATGGTTAAGCCATGCCTTTTACTTTATTTGATGAAGGACAATATCCTTAAATGACAACTTTTGCACAAGTTGCTAATTACTTATGACTACTTATGACTATTACTTTTTAAGACTAGAGTACCTTTTACTCCCTGGTCTGAATCTAGGAATAAAATAACACACTAATCATCAACTGGGGCAAGGATGAGCAGTTGGCATACTGACTAGCAAAATAGAAAAGAACACCCAGTTTAATTTAGCTCCTACTAAAGGGCACTGATCTGTGCACAAATTACCAGAATACAACTTGACCAGATTTTTTTATACAATATATTTAAACTGAAATATCGACCCTAGTTACATCAGTTCGGGTCCACAGAAGCAGACTTCAAAACTCCAAAAAATAAAAACACCTGTTTATATAATATCAGATGATCTGAACCTGATTACACAGCATTCCATCAAAGTTAATTTTCTCCTGGCTGATTTGCATCTAAATTAGGATCTGGAATTCAACATTTGTAGACAAAAATCTAAAACCAAAAATTAAATTATGCTCTTGTATAAGCTTAGGTTTCCTACAATTCAGACAAGCACCTTTGTATTTCTATGTGCCTTTATAGCGAATCGGCCTTCATAAATCCATGCTGCACAAAATTCTCCTTCCAGTCTTCTTCATCTAAGCCTTCCTCTTCCTCAAACTCATTTATGCTATTCACCTCATCTATTTCTTATTGTCATGAGTTTTTACAAGGTAACAATTCTCCATGAAAGCAGTTTCTTTGACAATTATTAGAGTTGCAAGTCGTAGCAACTCTTCTATTTCTAACCCCTGAAATGCTTTTGTAATCCTCAATGCCTCTCTCTCCCATCAGCGTTGTCACCTTGTCAATTTTGAAGAAAAACAGCCCGACATCAGTGTAGTACGTTGCTTTTAAACCTTGAGATAGTAGGAACTGCCAATGCTAGAGAATCTGAGATAACACGGTGTGAAGCTGGATGAACACAGCAGGCCAAGCAGCAGAGGAGCAGGAAAGCTTGACGTTTCGGGTCGGGACCCTTCTTCAGAAATGGGGGAGGGGAAGGTGATTCTTAAATAAATAGGGAGACGGGGGAGGCGGATAGAAGAGGATAAAGAAGAAGATAGGGTGAGAGGAGACAGACAAGTCGAAGAGGTGGGGTTAGAGCCAGTGACGGCGAATGTAGGTGGGGAGTTATTGGGGGGGGGAGGAGAGAACAGGTCAGTGGCGCTGGATGAGGTTAGTGGGTAGGGGATGGGGGTGGGTGTTGAGGTGGGAGGAATGGTTAGGGAGGTGGGGACTAGCTGGGCTGGTTTTAGCATGTGGTCAAGGGAGGGGAGATTTTGAAGCTTGTGAAGTCCACATTAATACCCTTGGGCTGCAGGGCTCCCAAGCAAAATATGAGATGCTGCTCCTGCAGCTTTTGGGTGGCATCATTGTGGCAAAGCAGGAGGCCCAGAATGGACATGTCGTCCGAGGAGTTGGTTGGGGGGGTGGTGAAGAGAGAATTGAAATGATTCGCCACTGGGAGGTGCAGTTGTTTGGTGCGAACAGAGCGTAGAAAAGCGGTCCCCAAGCCTCTGTTTGGTTTCCCCAATGTAAAGGGGGGCCACAACAGGAACAGCGGATACAGTACGTAACATTAACAGATGTGCAGGTGGATATCTGTTTGACGTGAGAAGTCTTTCTAGGGCCTGGGATCAGGATGCAGACGAGAGAGTTACGGAGAGAGTGGTCCCTCCGGAAAACACGTAGGGGTAGGAGGGAAAAATGTCTGGTGATAGGGTCCGATTCCACCATCTGCAAATGTTGGAGGATGATCGGGTGGTACGTAAGGACGAGAGGGATTCTGTTTTGGTTATTATTGCGAATAGGGGGTGAGAGGGATGAGTTGTGGGAAACACGGTCGAGGGCATTTTTGATTACCGTGGAGGGAAGTTGCAGTTTTGAAAAAAAAAGGACATCTGGGATGTTCAGGAGTGGAATGCCTCATCACGGGAGCAGATGCGGCGGAGGCGAAGTAATTGGGAATAGGGGATGGCATTTTTACAGGAAGGTGGGTGAGAGTAGGAATATTCCAGGTAGTTGCGGGAGTCGGTAGGTTTTAAAATAGATATCGGTTTCCAGGTGGAAACTGGAGATGGAGACAGAGGGGTCCAGGAAGGAGAGAGAGGTATTACAGATGGTCCAGGTGAACTTAATGTTGGGGTGGAAGGTGTTGGTGAAGTGGATAAACTGTTCGAGCTCCTCGTGGGAACACAAAGCAGCGCCAAAACAGTCATCAATGTAACAGATGAAGAGGTGAGGGATAGGGCCAGTGTAGCTTTGGAAGAGGGATTGCTCCAGGTACCCTACAAAGAGGCAGGCATAGCTTGGGCCCATGCCACCCTCTTTGTCTGTAGGAAGTGGGAGGAATTAAATGACGAGTTATTGAGGGTGAGAACGAGTTCGGATAAGCGGACGAGGGTGTCAGTGGAGGGGGGCTGGTCAGGTCTGTGGGACAGGAAGAAGTGGAGAGCTTTTAGGCCATCGGCATGGGGAATGCAGGTGTATAGGAACTGCTTGTCCAGAGTGAAAATGAGGTGTTGGGGACCGGGGAATTTTAAGTTCTGGAGGAGGTGGAGAGTGTGGGTGGTGTCACGGACGTAGGTAGGGAGTTCCTGGATCAAGGGGGAGAAAATGGAATCCAGATAGGTGGAGAGGAGTTCGGTGGGGCAGGAGCAGGCGGAGACAATGGGTCGACCAGGGCAATCAGGTTTGTGGATTTTGGGAAGGAGACAGAAGCGGGCGGTGCGAGGTTGGGTTAGAGGCTGTGGGTGAGAGGTCACCTAAGGTGATGAGGTTGTGGTTGGTTTGGTGCTCCGGGGGGTGGGGTCATGATCCAGTGGATGGTGGGTGGTGGTGTCGGAGAGTTGGCGTTTGGCCTCAGTAATATAGAGGTCAGTGCGTCATACTACAACTAACTGCGGCTCCCTTGTCCGCAGGTTTAATGATGAGTTCGGGATTGGAGCAGAGAGATCGGAGAACTGCACGTTCTGTGGGGGAAGAGGTTGGAGTGGGCGAGAAGGGAGGAGAGGTTGAGGCGATCGATGTCTCGACGACAATTAGCGAAGAGGTCGAGGGAGGGCAAGAGGCCTTGAGGTGGCGTCCATGAGGAAGGGGTGCGTTGGAGGTGGGAAAAAGGGTCAGTAGGGGGAGGGTTAGTTTCATGATTAAATAAATAAGCGTGGAAAAAATGCTCAATATTTAGATGAGAGTTATATTCATCAATGCATGGGTAGTGGGTGGAGGGGGACAAAGGTGAGCCCCTTACTGAGGGCTGACCATTGGTCCTCAGTAAGGGGGAGGGGCATGGTGAATACTTGGCAGGGCTCTGTCACGCTTTGGGGTGGCACAGTGGTTAGCACTGCAGCCTCACAGCACCAGGGACCTGGGTTCGATTCCAGCCTCGGGTAACTGTCTGTTAGGAGTTTGCACATCCTCCCCGCGTCTGCGTGGGCTTCCTCCGGGTGCTCCGGTCTCCTCCCACGGTCCAAAAGATGTGCAGGCGAGGTGGACTGGCCATGCTAAATTGCCTGTAGTGTTCAAGTGTATGGGTTATAGGAGGATGGGTCTGGGTGGGATGCTGCAAAGGGCAGTGTGGACTTGTTGGGCCAAAGAGCCTGTTTCCACACTGTAGGATCTCATCTAAACCTTCCCCAGATTCCCCAAATAATGCCTACAACGGAGGCTAAAAATGTTTGCAGTACTGTGTAAGGCAACCAAGATTCCATGTTTAACCTAACATTTCTACTTTTTAAAATTATATCCTTTATAAAACATGCTTTTTATAAAAAGTAAATAGCCTACTGATCAGAGGTAGTGACTTATTATCTGTTCTAACTTATACTGTTTGTTACTTTCTAATGGAAAAAGCTTTGTATGGCAACTACTCAGCCCAGGACAATAAGAAACTACAGAGACTTGTGAACACAACACAGTCACACAAGCCTACCGTCCACCCATACTTCTCATTGCATCGGGAAAGCAGGCAATATAATCAAAGGCCCCCTCCTGTCCTAGTTATCTCTTCCAAACCATTCTGTCTAGCAGAGCACAGAAAAGCTCAAACACATGGACCAACATATTGAAGAACAGCTCCTCCCTACTGTTACTAGACTTCTAAATGGACCTTGTAAACTTAATGCTGTCCTCATTCTTGGTGCATCTTCTCTGCAACCATAACATTATATTCTTCATTCTGTTATGTCACCTTTACACGTGACGGTATGATCTGATTGTGCTGCACACAAAACCTTTCACTGTATCTGTGACAATAAAACCAAAGTTGCTCATTCATTATAAAATGTGTCACTTATACTGAAGTTCATTTCCCTTATGCAATGATTATGCAATGTATCAATGCTTACATGCACACTGCCATCCAAGTCTGCATTATTATTTGGAATGATATTTTCAGACAATGCAATGACATGGATATTGCCTTCAGCTATTTTTCTTGTCCATTCATGGTTAGATCAACTCAGTTGTGATGTTATCAAACACCATACTCCAATCTTAGCCAGAATTCCAAGAGGGAAATTAACCATTTATTTCATTTTACCGTCTCCTCAGTTCATCTGTCAAAAACCGAAATCACCCCTTTGCAAGCTAATGGGACTTTTCATGACATATTCTCCCATCCTTTTCTCACTGCATCGGGTTAAGGACATAAATAATTCTGTACAGCACCGCCAGGGAATGTGACTGCAACTAAATATTGGGGAGGGGGGCGAGGGAACATTTTTGAAATGGAAAAGAAACTGAAACAATAGACATATAACACACACACAGCAGACCTACTTGCAAAGAAGCTATGAGCTGATTTCAAGAAAACCAACCCTATGCTGAGACAAGTTTTGAATGCCAAAGACAAAAGTCCCTAAATGGATCCAAAAATCCTCTCAACTGATGATCGGCTTTTTTTTTTAAAAATGCAAGTACTGTTTTACTGCCCATGGGAAAGTCAAATCTGGAAATGGAGGCAGCTACTCCAGGATAGGTCTACTTGGTAATATGGAATAAAACACTGTGAAGCTCCAATAACGAATTACAATCCCCACTGAACACAGGATCAAATTCTAACTGTAAGTGCAACAAATTTCAGCCACTCTTCCCAGCCACAAAATTGAACAGTGAAACAGATTATTTGAGAGGAAAAAAAACAACTGTGGCAACTGTCTGCCCAGAACATCCTGGTATTACTATCTGTCATTGATGGTACTGAAAATATGGCATTGGCAAGACCTTCCACTTCATGTATAAAGCTAGTCATTGTCAATTATCATTTTTTGATGATTCAAAATATAAATCACTAACATTTTGGTAACTGATAAATCACAAATTAAATGCAACACAACTGTCATTATTTATTAAAGTTTCATCATGTTGTTGTGGTTAAGTTTGGCAATTATCACCTTACCGTGACCCAGAACCATATGACTTGGATTCTATTCCATGAAGGCAATCCTGTAGAGAACTTATGAGAACTTTGCAACGGTCATCTGCAGATACTTTAGATTGCTTTATCAAAGAAATAGCTGTAACCAGTGTTTCAATAGCACTCCCATAATCACCTGAAATAAATCAGAAAACAGACCATTAATCTATTACAATTGTTCAGTTGATCAGAGTCAACTAAAAGTTAAATTCACTTGTGAATTTTTTTCTTCTTTACATCTTAATGCATCAACCCAAGCCCTACAACCTGAACTTTGATCTTACATTTTGACATTCACCATAGCCTAAAAGTTGACAAATTTCAGGTCAGTTCATGGTCCAATTGATAACACTATAAGACCATAAGAAAAAGAACAGGAAGAATAAACACATTGATTTAGAGCCCATCTACCACCCTCTGAGAAAAAGAACAGGAAATGACATCACCACAGGCAATGACATCGCCAACCCAAGGAAACCTAAACAGATAAATAGAAAGCGGGACGTAACACCAACGCTTCACCGGATGCTCACTGATGATGTTACCTAGAATGGTGACGAAACGTTTGAAAATCAACCTTCCAGCTCAGCGAGCAAACGTACATCCAGAACCTCAACCTGAGCTACAAATCTTCTCAAAACTCGCCAGAACAGGAAGAGACAGCTCTTCTACCTTGCTCCATTACTCATCAAGATCGCAGCTTATCTGACATTGATCACGTCTACTTTCCTGCGCTTTCTCCATAAGGCTTAATTCCCTTACTGATCAAGAATTCATCTTAGCCTTAAACATACACAGAGACTCTGCCCCCTCAGCTGTCTGCAGGAAGGAGAACCAAAGACACTCAATGCTCCGAATGCTTTAGTGCAGTACTAATTCATATGGACCAAAAGTGCCCTATTTTGATCTCCAAACTCTTGCTTTACATTTTTCCACTACTGTGTTCAAGTCTTGTTAATACACAACTCTGGAACAAGTGAGATTTGAACCTGGGCCTCCTGGCTCAAAAGGTAGGGACATTACCACTGAAAATCACACTGTTGTTAGATTTGTTGCATTAATTAATTTCAGTTAGCCAATCAACTGGTTGGAGATTACAGGGGAACTGGCGAGAATGCAGTTGCCATGTTTTGGTTCTACTGCTGAATGCCCAAATGATGTCTACTAACATACTCATCATGACTGTGTGTCAAATGGTACATTTTCATACATAATACACATGACTTTCTAAATAGTCAGATCAACTGCAATGTGTCTCAATTAAACAAGCGAAACAACAGGTGGTTTACAGTACAAGTAGTCACATCCTGCATAAATTACTTTCAGAATGGCAGCATACTGAGGGTGGATAGACAAGTTAAGAATCAAATTGATCCAATTTACCAGCACTAGCATCCGACACAGCCCTTGATATTGCACTACTCGAAATGGCTCTGTTTCGATTCATAATTTCCTCAAATTCTGCTTCACTCAGTGGAGTCCTTGAAGAATCCATGTCTCTGTTATATAAAGTAAAGCAACAAAAGGAGGCTTGTCATAAATTTACTTTCCATAATCGCAGCAACAAAACTGATTTTTTTCCACTTTCTAAAAAGGAAGATTAGTGGGATAAGTAATTTCCAGCAAATTTCTCTGTCAATCCTGCTGTTGGAATTTTCTCCCCATTTACAAATGATAAATGGTGACTTCAAAATTCAGATGAAGGTTAAAGTTCTAACCACACTGTCTGGGCCTAATTTCTAAAGATGGAATCCACTTACACCTAAACTGCATTTTATCCATTAGTTATCATTACTGCATTTTGGAGTATTATTACTCTTTACTGAGATTTCATTGTTTTCCTTAAATCAAAGCTGAACCCAGCTTCTCAGCAGAATGCCATGAAACTTTTCGAAGTATCACGTCATTTTATTCGCGTCAGAACTGACGAGACTCCTACGACCACAAGAAATCATGGTAGCACACAACCCACAGCCATGCCACGACAAACACTCAAGGGCCAAAGATCCCATACCCATGACATGCAGGAGCAACATAGTTCACAAAATACCTTGCAAACGGCTGTAACAAACATGGTATCCGCCAGAGTGGAAGGAAACTAGCCATCAGGATATATGAACACCAGCTAGCAGCAAAACATGAATTTCCCACCATATCAGTGCACTCAGACAATGAACACCAATTTAACTGGGACAACGTGACCATCCTAGCTCAAACAAAGCACAGCCACGCACCCGAATTCCTAGAGGCCCAGTTTTCAACCCTATAATACAATTAACAAACATGTGGAATTACATCCCATATACAAACCCATGCAGAAAAGAATCGGAAATAACAACCCAATCTAAGAGATTGGATCCTATAAATACCTCACGGAGCAGAACAACATATCATCTGTGCGGCCTCCGATGAAGCTATTACCTAACATGGCGACGAAAGGTCTATAAGATAACCAGCCAGCTCAGCGAGCAAGCCGACAACCTTCACCACAAACCAAGTGACAAATCCTCAAGAATCTTAAACCAAACCACTTTTTTTGCAGCAGTTGCGGCAGGCTGCAAACTGTCAAACTGATGAGATATTTTCCAAGTAAATTAGTTGCCTTTTTTTGTTTTTACAAGCCAGTGGAAGCACCCAGTGCGTGTTGGCTAGCTGGAGATGTATCATCTCAACATCGGAAACAGGAAGCAAAGTCCAGTGAACCAACACTCCAGGTTTTCTGGTTCTGCTAATAAAAGTATTTTTCCGTAACTGTCTGGGAGTGTGCATGTCTACGTATTTAAGAGGCAGTTTATAAACTGCCCCATGCTTTCTATCAACACTGACCTACAAGTCAGATAAATTGGGATCATGCATGTACTTAAATAAACTAACATTTTGAACGACTTCAGGAACAGCAGGACTCAAGTTACAGTAGGCTTCTCCAGTAGATCAAAAAACTCAGTCGTCACACGCTACTTCCCGTAACACTAGAGATCATAAATGTCTCCCAAGTTTGTTCATTTGTTCCATCAACCAGACACTTTGAAAAGAGAAAAAAAAACTAACCTCCACAGCAAAAATTCACCACCTTTTTAATAAAATTGTCTACTGAACTACTGTATTATGCCTTTGCCCATTCTTGCATCCACAAATACACTCCTCTCCAAACATGCAAGATAAAATTCTCAGCAGGAAGAAGCCAATTAATTCGAACAAGATTCTGTTTGGGTGAAGCCAAATCATATTGATCGAAGACCAATAAATGCAAGTGTCTGATGCATTCTAACAGAGCAAAGAGTTAAAGACAATTTAATAACATGCTAGCTGAGAGAGTTTAAATTACAAGGTCATTTCAACAGTCACAGAACACAACTGAATTTTAACTCAAGTCTTAGGAGGGAAGGTCAGTATTCCACATAAAATTAAAATCAGCACAGCCACTTGATCTACGATACTTATTGTTAATCTGCAGAACATTTTGACTTTTCAAAACCTGCAAACCTAAATTAAAACATACATAAAATTTACCTGCCAGCAGGTCCATAATCTCCTCGATCATATGGCGGGGGGCGACCATACGGATCTGACGGAGGCGGTCCACGGCTGTCAGATGAGGGAATTACATTACTGGTTGGTGGTGGGAAGAAAGCAGGATTTACATGAGGGGCTGGAGGTGGCGCACCAGGAGGTGGTCCAGGGAGATGGGGAGGTGGAGCAAGACTAATTGGTGGGCCAAGTGGGCCTGGAGGACGTGGTGGGAAGGGTCCAGGTGGTGGAGGTGGTCCTTGTTGAGGAGGGGGGGGCCCAGGAGGAGGACCATAGCCTGGAACAGGAGGGGGAGGACCAGGAGGGAGTGGTCCCATGGGAGGTTGTCCGAACGGTTGCCCTGGAAACAGAACTGGGGGTGGAGGACGATCACCACGATTTGGTGGCCCACCTAATGGAGGAGGAAGACCTTGTCCAGGTGGAGGCGGACCCGGGGGGCCTGGTGGACCAGGAGGACCTGGAGGTGGTCGTGGCGGACCTTGCCCTGACAAAAATAAAAAGATGCTGTCACATTCAAAAGAAATGTAATTTACAAGAATCACATAGTAAAAATTATATGGATTACATTTAGATCAATATTTAGCACTGCGAAATAACTCTGCATTATAATTTCATAGAATTTAAAAAATGCTCAACACAACATTAAAATGAAAAACAGCACTTGAATGTCAATCTCAGCATTTTAAAAAAAATTTGCTTTGTCAGCAATTTAATCTAGTTACTAACTGAGCAACTATCCAAGTGATACATGTAAAACCTATTACTTAATAGGTCATTATCCCAGATATGAAGAATTTAAGAGTAGCTAGCACATGGAACTTGTTGGTATTTGGAAAGATTCAAGACACATTCCTTTAACAATTAAGGTGAGTCTTAATGCATACACTCAGTCCTTGTTTTTCATGAGGGGTAAGGCTGAGGACTTCCAAAACAAGAAACAAAATCCAGAAATCACTCCTGTGTAGTGCAACAAACTGCACGATCAGTTACTGGGGCAATGGAAATTTGAGGTTTTTGGCCAACTTTGCAAATATTTAGATCCAAGAACAGCAAACAGATAAGGGGGAGTCACCGTACTGGAGTGAGAAGCAAGGTCTAGACGCAATGTAGGGAAAGCCATTTGGAATATGACAATGCACCCATCAGGCATGGCATCCTTACCTTGATCAGCTGCACTGATGTATCATGGAAACTACATAATACTCAAAAGGAATTCTTGCAGAGATTTAGACATTAATATCACCTGTGGGACTCTGTTGCCACCTTAACCAGTGACGTTCAATGATTACTTAGTTTCACTCACCAGGAAAAGGTGGAGGCCCTCCTGGTCCAGAAGGCCCTGGGAATCTGTCCCCACCAGGGCCAGATGGTGGGAAACGACCACGTCCTCTTCCACTCTGCGAAAATGCTAATCGACTGTTAGCTCCAGGCGGCCCAGCTTTCCCTTCACCTGACATTTGGCCAGACTGAGTAGCTGCAAAAATGATAAGACACCAATTATTTAGTTCAAAATTACAACTTAACAGCAAATATCCAAGCATATATCAAAACATTTAGTGAATAACTTTTGAGATCAAATTTTCTGAACCTGCAATTGACTGTTATCACTACATTTGTACTTTTGTAACAGTAGTGACAGAGAGCATACCAGATGACATCCAAAGCCTCATTCACCAAACAGAAAAAAGTATAAAGTGCCCTTGGGTTTCAAATTCACATATGCATCCCACACTGCATTGTGAAATGACAGCATGTTATCCGATATTTAAGATAAAACTGAAGTTTAAGTAACAGTTTATGTTGAAGAGCATCAGATCATCATTGCCAGTACAACAGAAAACATGGCAGTGTGCATAACATTACTGGTTCTACCATTAAAAAAAATCATGGCTTCTTTTGGTTTAAAAAAAACTTGGCAAACAGAAGATCAATATCTTGCTCTGGACAATGGTGCAGGCTTTATACTGTCACCTGAACAGGTGGAACAAGTTTCCTTTAAAGCATAACCAAGATACTGCACCACTAATAAGGCAGCAATCTCTGAGCAAATTACACAGACATAATAGATTAAACTAAGTGCTCAAATCTTAGCGTGGGAATAGAATTCAGATCATACAAGTGTTATTGCCAATTCGGTCAAATTACAAAAGTTGCATTTATTATTAAAGACAATTAGAATTCAATCACACGAAAAAATTAAAACAATCTATATTACTTCTGACAGACCTCCTATATGCTAAATAATATTACATAGTATATTTACTTATATACTCTTACATTTTCTAGACTGCATTTCAAACTGACTGAGTGACTGCTTATTGCATGGTGTGACGATAGGATTCTGTCCATGCATATCTCGTTTAGGAAGCATATCCATCAATTTTTTGGATGAACTTTCAGATCCCACACAAATGAGGGCAAACCTGGTTTAAAAATAAAACAAAATAACCATGCTTAATTGCACTTTGCCTTTTAACAACGCTAAATGCTTTATGTCACGTAAGTGGCAAATGTTCTCTATACACTATTGTATCTAGTTTTATATAAGTTTATCACACATTCCAACATTTGCCACATCCAGGATTACAAGTTTCTGATTAACTCTCCCTACGCTATGCAGGTTTCACTTAAGATATGATAAATTACATTTCACTGTAGATCCATTTTTAAGCTCAAATATACTACAATTAGAACACATAGAAGCTTTGCCATAACGCAGCTGCTCATACAAGGGCCAATGGACCAAGGAATGGCAAATGGGCTTTAATTCTGATCGATGTGAGGTGTTGCATTTTGGTAAGGCAAACCAGGGCAGAAATTATCCAATTATTGGTCGGGCCCTGGAGAGTGTTACTGAACAAAGACCACCTAGGGGTGCAGGTGCATAGTTCCTTCAAAGTGGAGTCACAGACAGACATGATGGTAAAGGCAGCATTTCGAAACACTTGCTTTGATTGGTCAGTGCATTGAGTATAGGAGTTAGGACGTCATGTTGCGGCTGTACAGGTCACTGGTGAGGCTACTGTTTGAATACCGCATTCAATTTTGGTTTCCCTGCTATAGGAAAGATGCTATTAAATCTGAAAGGGTTCAGAAAAGATTTACTAGGAAGTCGCTGAGATTGGAGGGTTTGTGCTGTAAAGAGAGGCTGCATAGGCAGGTGCCCCACCGCCACGAACACCCCGTCCCCGTCCCAAGTGGCGGTTGAGAGGTGATGTTATTGAGGTTTATAAGGTTTGGACAAGTATGGATAGAGGAAATAGACATGGTCTTTTCCCTGGCATGGTGGAGCATAAAACTAGAGGGCATCGGTTTAAGGTGAGACGGGGAAGATTTAAAAAGGGACCTGACAGGCAATTATTTCACGCAGCGACTGGTGCAAGAAGAGAACAAGTTGCCAGGAGATCTCGGAGAAAGGTATAATGCTAACACTTAAAAGGCACCTGGACGGGTACACCAATAGGAAGGGTTCAAGAGGGATACGGGCCAAATGCTGCAAAATGGGACTGGATCAGTTTAGGATACCTGGCCAGCGCAGTCAAGTTAGACCAAAGGATATATGTTCCAATGCTATATAACGCAATGGCAAGATTTTTAAAAAAATCTGATAAAGAGTCTAGGCCCGAAACATCAGCTTTTGTGCTCCAAAGATGCTGCTTGGCTTGCTGTGTTCATCCAGCTCCAAACTTTGTTATCGCTCTCAATATGTGCTCTCACCCTTTTGACTGTCCATTAGCCCGGTTCTCAAAAAATTTGATTTCTAAAAGATCAGTAATGCCCATTGAATGGAGAGCTTCAGTCAGATCCTCATCTGTGGTCCACTGCAAGACAGTATGGAGAAAAAAAATGCATAATGCATTAAAACACATCTCAATTACACTCAGTCAATCTTCATTTAACGACTGCTCAATTTACACAAAACTCTTGACTATCAAATATGGAGGAGCAAAGGATACAATGACATCAAGTGTGAACACCTCATGAGGTGTCTCAGAATACTACAAAAATCGTTCAATAACTTCAGGCAGAAATGCAGTTTTATAAAACGATCCAAGAAATTCTGTTTTCAAATTGCTGAGAATCCTAGCAAAGAGACTAACGTTAATGTTTGAGATTCGCTGGGAGCACAGACCTGACATATTTGTTTTGTCATTGGGAACAACTTAGTATTTATTTTTTGACTGATAGATAGCACGTCAATGCAGAACCCATAGGATTGTGTATATCTCTCCCCACTAGTTTAAATGGTAGCAACAACTTTCAGAAGCAAATGGGACTGACTCTTTTAAACTGGTTCACTGCTGATTACATGCATGCAAGTGCAATGCAGCACGGAATGCAGGAATTCACCCAAAATGTTCTGCCCAACTGTTAGTCAGCTAAAACAGGAACCTTTGTAATTTGAACTAATTATATTTGTTAGGAAAATAGTAGCATGATGATAATGCTCAACTAGTAATCCTAGTTGAGGCTCAAATGAACAGACATTCAGAACCCACCATACTATCTGGTGGAATTTAAGTCTAATTTTATTTATTAACAGCTACAAACACAAGCTTTTTAATCAGGAATTGAGACCCTGAAAATAGCACTAATTATTGCAAAATAAAAATCTGCTGGTCCAGTGTTCTTCAGGAAGGAAATCTACCAACCTCACTATTCAAATCAAATTTTTGGCAATGATCAAGGCAAAAAAAAAACTTACCCACGTCAGATTCCCAATATATAAAGCTATTCTCTTGCCAGTATATGTATACACAATATTTGGGCCCAATGAATTAGGAGTTTTCCCACCATCATCTGAAACAGACTGTGGCATGCTATCCATGTAATCACGATCTTCTGGTGCATCCCCATTATTGGCAGATGGTGATATGACATCATCATACAAATCGATCTGATCATGACCACTGTATTCTGTCTCCTAAATAAAAGAAGAAACAAATTCAGATTTTTTAAAAATTAATTAATTATATGTGCATGATTAAATAAACTGCTCTCTATGAGCATAAACACATTTTGATCCTGTAAAATGAACATTAAGTGCAAGTCAACAATTAAAAAAGCCTACCCTCCAAGATTGTGATCTCGATTCAAAGCATTGCCTTTTAAAACGTGAATTATTCTTATGTATAAAGTCGCTGCTTCTGTAATTCCTAAGAAAAATATACACATCTCGAACAAACTGTTTATCGTACAAGAGTAGCACAAATCAGTCCTGAACATAATAGTTCTTTCACAAACACATACTTAACCAGAAAATCTGGGACACACCCTGTATTATTTTTATTTTCACTCAAGAGATCTATATCTTACAGTACCTGGAAGGTTCCTTCCCTTCTCCTGGGACCAAACAAGGCGCACCATTGCTCCCTGAAATTCTCTTCAGTTATCTTATGAGATTTTTTGAGAAACTTCCAACTTTCTTTCAATACTTCAGAACTGTAGACTCTCCAGATTAAACATAGGCTTCACTAATTTCTTGCTTAGTATAACTAAGCCAGGTGAACACCCTTGACTTATCATCAGCCTGCATTTTCTCTACTTGTCTCAAACCTGCTTCCAGGCTCCATCTGCTTATTTCTCTGAAAATACATGATTAACTGCAAACACCAAAACCTATTCCCATGACAAAAGTGTTCTAGGATATACCACATAAAGTTTTGTCATAATACTGATTTGTACCTTTTAGACGTTGGTCAGGTTTTCAGGAGTTAGAGGTTGTAATCTGCTGCAGGTTTCCTACCCTGTGAACTGTTCTTGTAGCCAGAGTACTTATATGGCCAGTCTAGTTCAGTTTCACTCAACTGTTACCACCACCCCTCCAAATCCACGATGTCAAGGCAGTTGCTCATGCCTACTTTGTGTCCCATTATTGACCAATACATCATCTATTCTAATACCCCAAAATGAAGGCTGTCTTACCTCATTCAACCTTTGTGACACCTTATTGATGTCTTTTGGGTAAACAAACACTCTACACTCACTGACAGCAAGCTACCCCAACTAGTTGCATCTTCAAAGCTACCAGCAAAACATGTCAAACACTATTTCTCTTTTCAAAAGACCACATTAACTTGTTATACTACGGGTTAAATACAAAAACATTGACAATAGATGGTGTAATTGGTCCTTCAAGCCAGCTCCACTATTCATAATCATGGAATCCCTATAGTTTGGAAACAGGCCCTTCAGCCCAACAAGTGTACACCAAACTTCAGAGCATCCCACCAGACCCAACTAATCTACGGCTCCCTGAGCACTACGGGCAATTTAGCATGGCCAATCCACCTCACCTGCATGTCCTTGGACTGTGGGAGGGAACCAGAGCACTTGGAGGAAACCGGCACAGAAACGGGGAGAATGTGCAAACTCCACACAGAAAGTCGCCCGAGGCTGGAATCGAACCCAGGTCCCTGGTGTGCCACAGTGCCGCCCCGATATCATTGCTGATCATCCAAGTCAGTACTCTAATCTCACCTTCTCCCAATGCTCTTTAATTTCTTTAGCCCAAAGAAATATAATTCCTTCCTGGGGACAAATGTTTTGGTCTCTACAGCTTTCTGTGACAGAATTCCATGGACACACTGCTCTGGGTGAACAAATCTCTCCTGAACTTAGTCCAAAATGGCCTATCCCACATCTTTACGAACAGTGACTTCCCACATTCCTGCACCTATCGTATCCATTCCTGATGGAATCATGCAAGTTTCTCTCAGACTCCCTTGATTTCTTCTAAACTCTAGTGAAAATAGTCTTGACCAATCCAGACTTGCTCCACATCAATCCTACCATCCAAGGAATCAGCCAAGTAAATCTTTGTTAAGCAGAAATTAAGCAGAGGTTCACCTGCACATCCGCCAATGTGGTATACTGTATCCACTGCACCTGGTGTGGCTTCCTCTACATTGGGGAAAACAAGCGGAGGCTTGGGGACTGCTTTGCAGAACACCTCCGCTCGGTTCGCAACAAACAACTGCACCTCCCAGTCGCGAACAATTTCAACTCCCCCTCCCATTCTTTAGATGACATGTCCATCATGGGCCACCTGCAGTGCCACAATGTTGCCACCCGAAGGTTGCAGGAACAGCAACTCACATTCCGCTTGGGAACCCTGCAGCTCAATGGTATCAATGTGGACTTCACCAGCTTCAAAATCTCCCCTTCCCCCACCGCATCCCAAAACCAGCCCAGCCTGTCTGTCTCCCTAACCTGTTCTTCCTCTCACCCAGCCCTTCCTCCCATCCCAAGCCGCACCTCCATCTCCTACCTACTAACCTCATCCCACCTCCTTGACCTGTCCGTCTTCCCTGGACTGACCTATCCCCTCCCTACCTATACTCTACTCTCCACCTATCTTCTTTTCTCTCCATCTTTGGTCTGCCTCCCCCTCTCTCCCTATTTATTCCAAAACCCTCACCCCATCCCCCTCTCTGATGAAGGGTCTAGGCCCGAAACGTCAGCTTTTGTGCTCCTGAGATGCTGCTTGGCCTGCTGTGTTCATCCAGCTCCACACTTTATTATCTTGGATTCTCCAGCATCTGCAGTTCCCATTATCACTAAATCTTTGTTGCACCCACTTCATGGTCAGATCATCCATCTGTACAAAGGAGACCAAAACTACACACAACACACCAAGTCTCATTAAAGCCGAAACAACTGAAGCAAAACATTTCTCCTCTTGTCCTGTACTCGCATCGTCTCACTATGACGGCCATCATACCATGTGTCTTCTTCGCTACTTGCTGCAGCTGCATTCTTAATTTTACCGATTGGTTCAAAGACACCAATGTCTTGGTGCATTTCCCCCTTTCACAATCCATTGCCATTCAGGTATTAAACTATCATCTTATTTTCGCTACCAATGTGGACAACCACACATTTGTCCACTCTGTTAATAACAGATTATAGAATTTTTCCAACATTATTTAGAATAGGTAAATGCCCGCTGTGAAGTCCATAACGGCTTTGGTCTTCTAAAGAAAGGCCTCTAAAAACATTTGGGTACAGCAAGATGAAATAACTTTAGCCAGTATGGTGCGTCACCCAAAATGTTTTCAATGTCATAAGTGAGAAACCAATCTAAATTCTGGACATGAATTTATGTGCATAAATATTGGGCACTTGTGAATCATTCTTTGGTAGTCTCAAAAGTGCCAGAAGATTTCACAGCATACATCGTAGCTGCACAAACAACTGAGGACATGAATACAGTGAGTTCAAGCATAAAATTGGCACAAGTTGTTAATGCATGAATTTCAACAGAAACAAAAATCAACTTATTTGAGTAACGCACTCCCAAACAAAAAGGCTCAAATCCACAGTCCGTCAATTGATAAACATGGCTCAAATCACTGATACAAAACAGATTCTGACTTAGGATTTATTCACAAATGAAGCACTGGTGTGGAAGGAAAACAGAATAATGCACGTGTGCAATTTGTACAACTTGGAGACAACTCATGGGGCAGATGTTAGAGGCTGAATGCTTGATGTAAAATAATAACATACTAACACTGTACTTTCATTACAATTTGATATAATCAATTACCACTGCAATTCCAAAAGAATGTCAAGAAAAATGGAAACTAAAAGAACTGTGGATGCTGTGAATCAGGAACAAAAACAAATTTGCTGGAAAAGCTCAGCAGGTCTGGCAGCATCTGTTCAGATGTGCATATTGGGAAAAAATTTAATTTAATAAAGAGCCATCCCATGAGAAACATTCTCTCAGAAATTATACTCCCAAATTACTTCAAGCTCTCACTAACAGGAGACAAGGAATCCTGCCATATTTCAGATCATGTAATATTCAAGTTACCTTGGATTGCAACCTAGTCTAATTTCTTCTACCAAAGTGGTCAGACCAATAACTGAGCATTATCCTCCTCCACATGAAGAAATATTTTGCTAAGCGCAAATAACCCAAGTTACCGAAGGAGGCTACTTAATCCACTAAGCCTGTATCAATTATTTCAAGAGCAATCTAGTTGGTTATGCCTCCCCATATGCCCACAATATCCTCACCATCAAGCTATTCCCCTTGAATGTTATGACTGAATCTACACAAAAACCAACAAGGCGGCAGATTGCAAATTGTAACCAGGTGTTGCACAGCAGCATCTTGATTCTCTTGTTCATCTTAAGTTGTACCCTCAGGTTATTGAGCTTTCAAACATTGTAAAAGTTGATTTACTGGGCCTTTTATGACTTTAAATGCATCCATTAAATTTCCTCAGCCTTCTCTATCTTAAGGAAACAAACCCTAGCCCCTCTATCCAAGTATCTGTCGTGCCAGAACCATTCCACAATTTCTTTTTCTGCATCATCTCCAGGGATTTCATTTGTTTTCAGCATTATATATCATTCTCCGGCTACGGGCAAATTAGTATGTTCGACATGCTCAGCCAACTTCCTGGCTTTTGAGCCCTACACTTCTGTTTGTGAATTCCACATTCTTTATTAATCTGCACTGCCACCTTCAGAGAGACATGCACAAGTACCTACTGGTTTCTCTTTTACATTCTCTTTAAAAAGTAGCACCATGCCCACAGTAATTTTGCTCAAAAAATTAATATTTCATTACAAAAGCAATAAAGGTCACCAGCTTGAAGTTAGTTTTCTTTGTCCCCCTCTCACACGCTGCTAGACCTGATCATTGCTAGCATTTGCAATTTATTACAAATTTTACCTACCAATAAGCTAGAAATAACGAGATGGTTACTTCATATAAGAAGTTAAACTTGGACATCACAGCCTAAATTTGGGTTTTTCCGCACTTCCCAGAAGCAATAGTTTACATTCTGGTGAGTAAAAAAGTCAAAACAACAGGCAAGGGCCCGCATGGAAAATCTTCCCAAGCTCCTTCTCAAACGTGTGGTGAGAAGTTCATTTTTAAAGCATACACCAATAAAATACATATTACGTACAGTTTAACCCTTACGCTTCATTGGGCCAAACGCACTAATTTCAATACGGCTCTTTATGACTATACCTATGCTCATAACAGCAAAATTATACTAAGCAGGTCAGTGACGCAGAAACTGTTCAAAGAAAATTAACAGAAAACCACTGAAACATTCCAATAAACCAAAATTATCAAAAGAACTTTAGCTTGTTAGTGGCCACTGGTAACTAATATTCATCATACTTAGATGAAACATGTCTGAGTGTAACAAAGAATGAGAAGCAGCGTTTCAGTGTAGTGCCAGTGTAAAGTCACTAAGTTTCCTCCTATCAACCTATAATTTAGTAACAGTCCCAGTCTTGAAATAGAACTTTAAACTGCAAGTTATTTGACAGGCACAGCTTAACAAACTCCTCTGCAGTAGCAATTATCTATCAAAAAATTTAAACTGTTGCCTGAATAGGAGTTAATTCAGCAGTAGGAAGCTGACTTAGGTGCTACAATCAGGATTGAGTGCTTACTTACAAATTTGGTGCAGGTAGGAATACTCTGCAGAGGGAAGGAGGTGCTGCTTTTCGCATTTTTCAGCGTGCAATTGCTAGTGAGTGCCTGAAGGCATTAATCTGGTGAGTTCAAAATTTTAATCCCTCTAACAAGCACAGTGGTTTAATTTTGCTACCAGGGAGATTCAATAATTGCATTAAATATAATTTGTTACACTTACAACTATAGATGACAGCTGAATAAATCTAAAAGATAAAAATCTAAATAGTTAAATACAACAATAAAATGACACGGAAGGTGGTGTGTTGCAGCTGTAGCGCATGAGAACTGGACGAGATGAGTGATTAGGCAATCACGTCCGCTGTAGGTGTCCACACAAGCAATTTCAGCTCAGAGTTGGGAAGCTGGAGGCTATGCTTTGGATACTGCAGTGCATTGGAGGGCATTACCTGGACATTGATTTTGGAAGCAGTCACAGGGACACAAATTAACAATTAAGGAGTTTCAGCCCCTGAACTGTCTAACATATCTGAAGGTTCCGGCAGCTTGTGCAGGACAACAGCCAAAACTCCAGTAAGGATGAGCAAACTGACGACAGTGCCTTGGTCCAGGGAACTATTTAAACACGGGAAACTATGGCACAAGCAGGATTATGAGTTTCTGCTGAGGAAAGATGAGCAACTTGGAGCCAAATTAAAATGCAGAACCACAACGATGATTACTTCTGAATTACCCAAGCCACAAGCAAACTGGCATAAAGTATACATGATTAAAAAAAAAGTTGGTTGCATGGATGAACAAAATGGTTAAGGAGACGTGGGTTGCATTCATAGGAATAACATATGTGCAGCTGGAGGAACACAGCAGGCCAGGCAGAATCGTAGGAGCAGGAAAGTTGATATTCCGGGTCAGGACACTTCTTCAGAAAAAGGGCCCCAACCTGAAACATCAACTTTCCTGCTCCTCTGATGCTGCCTGGCCTGTGTTCCTCCAGCTCCTCCACTGTTGACTCCGAGTCCAGCATCTGCAGTTCTTATTATCCCTGTGTTCAGAGGACACAGGCACCAATGCTGAATAAACAGAAAGCTGCCCCTGTGAGGGGTCTTCACCTAAACTGCAACAGGACGAGTTTCCAGACTGATGAAATAATTAGGGCTGAAATTGTGGAGAATGGAGAGATTTGAAAAGCTAAAGTAGGATTAGACAATAAAACAGTCCAGTAATGGTGACCAGAGTGTGACAAGGAGGATATGCAAACACAAGAGTGCACCAGTAAATTGACAATAAACTAGCAGAAGGAGATTCTAAAATCCAAAGATGAAAGTTGAGGCAAAGCAGTGTATCAACAGGGGTAAAGACAAGCTGAGTGAGACAACAGATTTCAAACAGAAAATTATAGATAGCAAGGTCCACGTAGTGAATTCTTTCAAAATAAAGTCACTACCTGATTATACACACTTTCCAAGAGGAGACAGATAAACTAGTAGCATCAAGCGCCAAGAATGGAAATTACTGGAGAAACTCAGCAGGACTGGCAGCATCTGTGGGGAAAACAGCAGAGTTAATATTTCTAGCACGGTGATTCTTCATCAAAATACAGATACTGCCAGACCCACTGAGTTCTCTAGCAATTTCTGTTTTTGTTTCAGATCTCCAGCAACAGCATCAAGAAGCAAGTGGTTTAGATCTAACATCAGTGCAGGGACATATTGACAAGGTGACCAAGATTGGGAAATAAATATTCCAGCAATACAAAACATTTAAAAATTGGTACAACGGAGGAGGCATAGCTTTAAATTTAGGCAGATATGATGGCATGAAAGAAAATCTTGGCTCAAAAATCAGGAAGATACAATCAGCATGGGTGGAGATTAAGTGCAGCAAGTTAGGGAATATGCTAGATGAGTAGTTCTAGCTTTGATCAGATCATTAAAACAACTTATTGGATCTTGGTAATGAAGGTAACGTAATATTTGTAGAGAACTTGAATCTTCACGCAGACAGTATCAAACAAATTGGCACTAAGTGGCTTCAAAGAGCTACGATTGCTTTTCAAAGAGTTTCCTGGAAGAATGTGCTATGAAACCATATGGGGTAACTCTATTTCAGACCTAATATTATGTAATGGACAGGGTCAATTAGTCATTTCATTGGAAAAATTCACAGGTAAATAGTGATCATAATGTAAATGAATTCAACATCATACTTAAAATCAACATGCTTCAACCTCAAATAAGAATTTTAAACTAAACAAAGCCAATTACATGACAGGACAGTTGGCTATGGTTAGTTGGGTAAATATAATAAAAGACATGGCAGTCAATTAAAGTAGGAAGCACTTAGCTAACCCTTAGTACTCTTAGACAGCTCTTACTGCTGAGTGGTTGTGTCTCTACCTGAGTCAGGAGGCCTGGTTTCAAGTCCTACCTACTCAAGTGTCATAAAATCTCTGAACTGGTCAAGTAGAAAATATCTCAACTCCACTGACAAAAGCATAGCCAGAAAAATCTAACCATCACTGAGGAGATAAAACATAGTATTAGGTTGAAAGAAGAGGTTTAAAAAATTGCAAAAGTGCTGTGCCTAATTGGAGATGTTTCAGAAACCAATAAAAGGATTACCAAAATGTTGACGAAAAGAGTAAAAGCAGAATGGGAGCATATTAAACAGGACAGATCACAAGAGGTTCTGCAGGTATATGAAATGGAAAAGTAATCCAAAACCAAAGGAAATGTTTACAAAAATAGAAGTTGCTGGAAGAGCTCAGCTGGCCTGGCAGCATCTGTGAACAAAAAAAATCAGAGTTAACATTTCAGATCCAGTGACCTTTCCTCAGAACAAAGGGAATGTTGGTCCTTTTAAAGTAGGAAAAGGGAAATCACAGGCAATGAGGGAATTGCAAAGGCATTACACAAATATTCTACTCCACCGCAGAAGACTGAAGTTTCATATCAGAAAGGGTTGTCCAAGGGCCAATAAAAGGCAAGTTAGAGGTAATTAATAAGACAAAGTCCTGGAAAATTTCAAGAGACTAAAATTCCCAGAACATGAACTACATCCTCGGATTCTAAAAGAGACAACTGAGTGGATGTACTACGATTTTCCAAACCAGCCTAGGATCCTGGAATGGTCCCAGAAGACTGACAGTAATGATAACAGCTCTATTGAAAAGCGACAGTAAAAACAGGAAACTACAGACCAGTTAACTTCACATCATTGATCACAATGTGTCAGAATCTGTTATTAAAGAAGTCTTAGAGATGTGATTAGAACAAGTCAACATTTTGAAATGTTTTTCGAAAAGGAAATCCTGTCAACAAATTTACTAGCAATGTAACAAGTAGGCTATATTAAGTGAAACTAGTAGATGTAATATACATGAATTTTGTAGAAGGCATTCAATAAGGTGCCGCATAAAGGTTAATACACAACAAACCTGCACATCTTTGGGCTGTGTAAGGAAACCCGAGTACCGACAAGAAACCCACAGACACGGGGAGAACATCTGTACAGACAGTCACTCAAGTTGTGGGAATCAAACTGTTAAAGGTTTTCCAGCCATAGTCAGGCTAGTGCCCTGGATAGTTTTAGGAAAAATCATTTCAGTCCCTGCTCTGTATCAGGACAGATTGAGAACTGGTTAATGGACAGAAATGGGAGTACAAGGCCAGGTGAGGCATTGGCAGGTCACAATTAGTGAAGTAGATAGAAAAAAAATCATCAGTGCTGAGATCTCAGCTATTTATTGTCCATATTAACAACTTGGAGACAGAATTTCTACATGCGTTAGCAATACAAAGCTCAGCATAAACGCAAGCCGTGGATAGTAAGAAGTACATACAAGTCAAGTAATTGGGCGGAGAATAGAAAAGCAGATTTTTAAAAAACAATCTGTTCCGAGTCTTGTGCAGGTACAGCAAGCAATTAGGATAGTAAGCAGTTTCTCAAAACCAGCAGGACCAGGACCAATTCTGTGCTAGCTTTTACATTTTGCCTGTTTTCAAGCTGCATCAGAAAGGCCAAGCCTATTCTGTTGTGTGAGAGGATTTGCGTGCACCACTCAACACAGCAAAAGACTGGTGAGTGAAACCAATTAACAGTCCAGAGCACACAGTCTCACTGAAAATGCTGGTAGGTTACTTTATTAATTTAATATGAATTTTAATTTCTGTTCAGCAGCTTGTAAAATGCCCAGCTTTCAGACAGCTGAATTTCCAACTCTTTAGCACATTGATCTTTATTATCAGGGGATTAGAATACAAATAACAATAAACCTTGATACAATTGTACAGAAATTTCTTCACATGGTCGAGAAATTTTTGAAGTCTCTCCCCTAAAGGATTATGGATACTCATTCAATATATTAAGGTAGTGACAGGTCTCAGAATCAAGCAAAGTGCAACTGAAGCCTAAAATTTGACCTTACAATTTTCTCCTGCCCCTATTTATATCCCTCACCACAAAGCATCAATTGGTAGTGTTATATATCAAATAGAAAGAGTACTGAATTTCATAATGAGCTTTTCAGATAGCATCTGTGGTCTGAAATGTTTCCTTTCCTCCTGTGAACCAAAAAGTAAAAGTGCAATATATTTCTGCAATTCTGCGTTTCTGCAACTCTTACATAGCCACTCACAATTTCCTGCTGCTACCCCTCCACCACACCCCACAATACCTCTGCTAACTCCCACCCATTTTTAACTCTTCACCCAGTAGATAAGATAAATTTCCTCTTATCATTCTCTTGGGTACTTCAATAACCAAATTTGCACTAAAACTGCATTTTGAAATGACATGCCATGGAACTTGGTTTTAATAAAAGGCGGCAGATAAGTCATGGAAAAACTTATTTAATGTAGTTTTTGGAACTATAAAATTGTCAGTAAGAGCAATTTCTAAATAAATGGAGAAAAATTTACAATAGGATAATCACAGGCTGTGGACAATTATTTCCAATCATACCAGGGAGAGTGCTGTGCTGGATCTTGTCCTGCAAAATGAGGTAGGTCAAGTGCAGAAATTCAAAGTGGGAGAGCACTTGGGAAATAATTATCATAAGGTTCAATATTATTTTGGAAAAAGTGTAAAGAAAAAAAAAATCAGTTGATGATTAAAATCCCAGACTAGACCTTTACTCTTAGTTGACTAAAAATATCATTGAGAACATAAGGAAGAAAAAGACAGCACATGAACCATATTGGAATAACATTAGAAATTAGGACGGCAAATCTCAAATGCATAGAGATTAAAGCTGGTAGAACGAAGTTTAAGATGAAGCATGAGGAAAGGATGGCTGTCTGTGCTCAGATAAACAGTAAAAATGTTCTTCAAACATATTAATGTTAGAAGATGACTGAAGGATAGAGTGGGGCCCATGAGGAATAAGCAGGGTGAGCTGCTCACTGAAGCAAAGTGTATGGCACAGGTACTAAGTGAGTACTGTGCTTTTGGTTTTATCAATTAGAAATGGCACAGTTGAAAATGTGGGTGTTAAGCAACTGAGCAGAGTGATAGATAAAGAGGAGGTGCAAAAAAAGGCTGGCAGGACTCCACGCAAAGTCACCTGATCCAGATGTGATGCACCCTAGATTGAGAGTTAGCGAGCAACTTGGATTTTTGGAATTAAGGTACATAATTCTGAAGGTGACCGGGCAATTTGAAACAATTCTTGGGAATGCTTAAAGGATCCTTGGTTTGACAAATAATGTCATAAAGTATAAAAGCCAGGAACCAATGCTACCCTCTACTGATCATTGGTCAGCTCACAACTGGAGTATTGTGTTCAGTTCGAGGCACCTTATTTAAGCATGTTGAAGCCTTGGAGAAAGTGCAAAAGGAGATATTAAAACAACACTGTAGTAAGGAATTTTAGATACAAGGAAAAAGAGGGGGGTTGGGATTATTTTCCTTGGAGCAGAGGTTTAACAAGTGATCTTATAATGGCATTCAAAATTATCAGTTTTGACAGGGTAAAGGGGGATATTCTGTTTACATTAGCTGGTATATCAGTAACTAAGCTGATCACAATTTGAAGACTATGAGCAAGAGAACTAGAAGGGAGATAAGGGGAAACCTCTGTAGTCCAAGACATGCTAGGATTTGAAATGCACTGCCCGCAAGAACGGTGGAGGTAGATTTTATCAGAAGTTTTAAGTTGGATATATATTTGAAAGTGATTACAGAAACAGGGCTGGAGAATGGGACTCGCATGATGGGAACTGCAGGTGACAGAGAATCCAAGATAAAGTGTAGAACTGGATGAACACAGCAGGCCAAGTAGCATCTTAGGAGCACAAAAGCTGACGTTTCGGGCCGAGACCCTTCAGGCCCAAGACGTCAGCTTTTGTGCTCCGAAGACGCTTCTTCGAGAATGGGACTGGGTAGCTCTTCAGGGAGCCAGTTCAGACACGATGGGTTGGATACATTGAGTTTCTCGGATTCTACTTGGAATATATTTGGCATAACTTCAGGACACCAAAAATTACGTGATACATTACTTTTTTCAGAACATTAAATTACTTTAACTAAAATATGTAAATAAACATGTACAGCAGCCTCAGGAACAAACGTGACGACTGATCAATGACTGCCTATGTAACCAGGACATGGGGGAGGGGGTGAGATGAGGAATTACAATCTGCGAATTCAATTGTAGAGATGCTCAATTTTAATAAAATTTTGCGTATTAATCCGTTGTAGACTAGCATTAATTGAAACTGCATTCCGATCACTTCTATGTGTGGATCATAATTTGTTAGACTCGATGCTGAAAACAGATTGACGGTCGACTACAGCCAAAAGGGTGCAAGGAAAATAACATTCCAGATCATTCAGCACCCACTCAACTCCATTTAAGAGCCATTTCTTGCCTAATAATTGGAAATCTTCCCATCCTAAACGCTTAATCTTCCAGATGAAGCCGTAGGGAGGATTTTAAGTAGATCTGTTGGGAGACGGACTCCAGGAATATGCTGGGTAAAGAATACGCAGTAAGTAGCCGCTGTTTACTCGCCCGCCTCCCGCTCTCGGGCGCCATGTTGTCATGTTTTGTTCTTCCAAAAAGCAGCGCCTCGCTCCGCAGCGCGGTACCCACCGGCAATAAAGACGGCTGCCGAGGAGAAAATACAACTCAACGCGGTTTTAAAATAATATTGCGCCACCGGGGGGTAGACCCCTCGGCCGGACGAAAAGCTTTGGGGAGGGGGGGAAAAATAAAACGGGGGAGGGGGAAGAAAGGAGAGCTAGCGGCCTAGTTTTTCACTCTTCCACCTTCGCTTTCAGAGAAGCGGGTCCGGACCTGCGTTTCCGAATGACGATACGCAGCCCAGTACCGGGCTGGGGGGGGGGGGGGGGGGGGAAGAGAGATGGTGAAGGGGTCCTGGGAATCGGTGTTCCCTCTGCACGCCCTTCTCTTCCTCCCTCTGCGCTCAGTGAACCGAGGCCGACTTCGCCGCTGCCGCCCGCCCATCTCCGCGACTGTGTGTGGGAGCGGGTCGGCGGTGAGCCGGGCGACAAATGGCAAGCGGCGGCCTCGCTCCAAAGCACCACCGGTACCGATCGTTACCTGATTAAACTCTTCGCCAACATCCGCGTAGATATCAATGTGATCCACACCGTCGGCCATTTCACCGACTCTCGCACTCTCTCTCCCTCTTTGCGCCTCGAGCGGCCGTTTGAAGAGTCACTGCATCACTTCCGGATACAGCGCCCTCATCCTCCCCAGCAGGCCGCCATCGCAATTACACCTCACACCCCCCCAAAAAACAGAGCAAGATCTCTTCATTCGGGGGGAAACGAAATATTTCCATTCCAGTCTCAGGTTGCAACCACCACTCACCCGCCCCTTCCAACACCTGCATCCTTAAAATACCAAATTACATCTGCAGTTCTCACCTAACTTTCTAATTTAAGAGCATAAACTAATTCAGGGCAAACACTGTGTTGAGTGACAAGACCTAAGCAAGTATAGAGGACCAGAAGGACCTTCTCAAAACGAAACTGCAGATGCTGGAAATCAGAAACAAAAACAGAAATAGCTGGGAAAAGTCAACAGGTCTGATAGCATCCGCAGTGTTAGCATTTCGGGTCCAGTGACCCTTCTTCAAAAGATCAGGTGGCACTGGATTATAATCCACCAGGTTTATTTAGAATCACAAACTTTTTAATCGCTGCTCCTTCGCCAGGTGAAGTGAGCACACAGGCACATCATTTATAGGCAGAGAGAGCAAAAGGTTGCACAAGTGGTGTGACTGGAGTGTTGGCAGGCAGAGTATTAGGTCCTCTGCAGGTGACCAAGAGTGTCGGATAATGAGAGTAAAGTGTCAACAGCCAAATAACACGTGAAGGAATGACCTACGATTTGATTAAATGAGGTAGAGAGATAATTACAAAAAAACAAAAATAAGGCAGCGGTGGAGACAAACCAAATGACTGTAATAACATTGTATCAGAGATGATGGGAACTGCAGATGCTGGAGAATCTGAGATAACAAAGTGCGGAGCTGGATGAACACATCAGGCCAAGCAGCATTTTAGGAGCACATGAGAGCCGCATGCTGAGGGTCTAACCAAAGTAGTAGTAATCCAAACTGTACAAACTAATTAAGGTCGAGAGATCATAAAAATTTATCAAGATGATCACGTCAAAACAGGACAGTAAAGAAGATTTTACAGATACATAACAGTGTGATGGGATCACATGTAGCGTGACATCAACACCAGATCACAGTTGAGGCCATCTACATGGATACAGAACTTGGGTATCAGTTTTTGCTCGGCAGTTCTGCATTGTTGTGTATCTTGAAGGCCACTTACTTGAAAATTGGAGGCTTAATGTCCTTGACCGCTGAAGTTTTTCCCAACTGGGAGGGAACATTCTTGTCTGGCAATTGTTGTGCAGTGTCCATTCATTTGTTGTCATATTTGGTGACATTCGTCTATGTGGTCTTGCCAATATATGATGCCTCGGGGCATTCTTGCCTGCAGCATATGAGATAGAAAACACTGGGTGGGTCACATGAATTTTTGCAGAATACATGGTGGCCGGTCTTCCCATATGTGATGGTAGTATCCATGACAATGATCCAATATGTCTTGCAGAGGTTGCCGTGGCAGGGTTGTATGGTGTTGTGGTCGATATCCTGAAGTCTGGGTAGTTTGCAACAAGCAATGGTCTGTTCAACGTTTGGCAGTTGTTTGAAGGTGAGATGTGGAGGCTTGGCGATGGTTTTGGCAATATGCTCATCATTGCTGACATGCTGAAGGCTGTGAAGAACAAGGAGTAGTTTCCACTTGGGAATACTGCAGCATCAATACCCTCAATATCGAGTTCATTAACTTTAAGAGTCTGATTCCACCCTTCCATGTTTCTTACCCATTTCCAAACCCAGTCTGCTAATGCACTGGTTGCTTTTAGCGCAATCAACCATTTACACATAAACGTAGCTCTTTATTATCAAGTGTGCAGGTTTTCTTCTGCCCTGACCTGCTGTTCTTGTTTACCGAACCTGTTCACATCCCTCTCTCTCTGGGCTCAATCTCCACCCATCAACTCACCACACCCACTTTCCCACTCCCCCAGCCCCTTCCACTTTGCCTTCAGCATGAGTAACACATTTCCTAGATACAAACAGTTCTGCACAGTCATCAGACTCGAAACATTGGCTGTGCTTTCTCCCCATGGATGCTGCCAGACCTGCTGAGTTTCTCCAATAATTTCTGTTTTTGTTTGAAATCTCCAGCATCTGCAGTTCTTTGTTTTACTTTAGAGGTTATGATGGAGCTGTATGTAACTACTGTATGCAGTTCTGGTCACTGCAGGAAGGATGTACTTGCATTGGACAGAGTGCAAAGGCAATTCAGCAAAATATTACCTGATAATTCAGGGAGGATAGGAGACTAGATAGGCTGGCATTGTTTTCCTTAGAGCAGAGAAGAATGAGGAGGGTCCAGAGTTGAGATGTACAACATTATAAGGGGTTAGTAAGGGGAGATGGGGAGAACCTTTTACTAGAGGACTCAATAACCTGAGGGCACAGTATTGAAGGAAGAAGTAGGAGATTTATAGAGGACTTGTAGATCCTTTCAACCAAGGGGGTGTTGGGTAGCTAAAACTCTCTGCATCAAATGTTGTGCGAGCAGAAATCTTAGACATTCGAGAAATACTTAGATGAGCACTTGATATCCAATAGCATACAAGGCTGTGAGCCAAGTGCTGGAAAATGGGATCAGAATCGAGAGATGCTTGATGATTGGTATGGACACGATGGGACACAGGATCTCTTTCCATGCTGTAAAATCTTGATGAAACTATGAACCTCCTCCTGGTCACTCGTCATTCACCCTATCAACATATCTACTGTTCCTTTCTTCTCGATGTGCTTAGCCAGCCTACATTAAATGTATCTGTCATAGAATGATTACAGCACAAAGCAGGCCATTTGTCACATCACACTATTTGATGCTGCCATTTAACTCAATTAATTCTTCAGATATTGATCTCTGTTTTCTTAATAATCTCTCAGGGAAGTGATTTCTCATGGCTGCATCAATTGTCAAGTGGTCACACTTGTGCAGAAACACAGGTTTGCAGTGCCACAGAACTGAAGGGTGACATATTGGCAGCAGCCAGCAATAAATTTCAGAGTAAATGGTGAACAGCAGAGGTCCTAGCATTGTACCCTGTGAAACACCCTTCTCACATTTTCGCAGTCTGAGCAGCTTCTGTGAACATCGTGTGAAGGGACAGGGAGGCAGGGGCAGAAATCTGTTCTTGTGTTTTATCCCTCCGTTTATTGTCTGGCCTGTCTGATCTCCAAGACAATCTAGGTCAGCTGTGTGCAAATGGAGGCCAGTAAATTATGTTCCAGCTTGATATCTCAATGTTTAATTTATGCAGATGGTTACTATAGTGGCTATTCACTGAAATACACAAAGGAACATAAGAATAGGAGCAGGCCATTCTGCTCCTTGAGCTCCTTCAGCCTGTTCCATATTCAGTGACATCATGGTTGATCTGTTGCCCAACTCCAGAAACCTGCCTTTGACCCATATCACCTAACACTTGTATTTAACAAAAGATTGTCTCTCTCAGAAATAACAAGTGATCCAGCATTCGCTGCCATTTGTGGAAGAGAATTCCAAACATCTGTCACCCTTTTTGTGTAGAAGTGCTTCCTAGCATCGCTCCTGAATGGTCTGGCCCTAATTCTCAGACAATGTCCCCAGTTCTACAATCCCCAACCAGCGGAAATAGTTTATCTTTATCTGCCTGTCTTTTCCTGTTAATATCTTGAAGACTTCAATAAGGTAACCTCTTAACCCTCTAAAATATGGAGAAAACTGGCCTAATTTCTATAATCTCACCTCATAACCTAACATCTGAAGTCCAGGTATTATTCTTGTAAACCTACATTGTACTGTCTCCAAGACCAAAATATCCTTCCTACGATATAGTGCTCAGATCTCCTCAGTTCTCCAAGTGGGATCTAACCAATTGCAACATGATGCCTGCATCTTTGTAGTACAGTACAGTCCTTTAGATACAAAGACCAACATTCCATGAGCATTCTTGCTTATTTTCTGCATCTGGTCATGATATTTTGATGGTCTATGCACTTGAAGCCCCAAGTCTTTTCGGACATCTACTGTATTTAACCTCATGATGTCAAGAAAGTACCCTGGATTTATCCTTTATTGATCGAAAAGGGATAACCTCACACTTGCTTACGTTGAACTTGATCTGCAAGAGTTTTGCCCATCCACTTAGTCTATCAATATCCCTTAATCATTTTATGCTATCATCTACACTGTTTAAAATTCACCTCCTTTGTGTCATCAGCAAATATCCATGCCACTTTCCAAGCCTTTAATAAAATAATGTGAATAATTGAGGTCATAACACAGACGCTTGTGGGACATTACTAAACACATCCTGCCAATTTGAATAATAAAAACAGAAGCTGTTGGAAAATCTCATCAGGTCGGCAGCATCCGTGAAGAAAAAATTGGAGTTAATGTTTCAGGTCCAGTGACACTTCGTCAGAGCTGAGACCCTTCCTCTGCCAATCTGAGTACTTATCCATTATCCCAGATTTTTGTCACTTGCTACTCAAAGAATTGCCCAGCTATGCCAGAAATTTGCCTTCAGTTGTGTGGACGACTACCACAGATAACAGTCTCTTATGTCAGGCTTTATCAAATGCCTTCTGGAAGTCCACATAAACAACATCCACAGACAGTGATAATGGGAACCGCAGATGGTGGAGAATCTGAGATAACAAAGTGTGGAGCTGAATGAACACAACAGGCCAGGCAGCATCTTAGGAGCACAAAAGTGACATTTCGGGCCTAGACCCTTTATCAGAAAAGAAGGGTCTAGGCCCAAAACATCAGCTTTTGTGCTCCTAAGACGCTGCTTGGCCTGCTGTGTTCATCCAGCTCCACACTTCATTATCCATAGACAGTCCCTGTCTAATTACTTAGTCACCTCTTCAAAAAACTTCAGTGAGATCTGTCAGGCATGATCGACCTGTGATGAATCTATGCTGGCTCAGCCTGACTAAATGAAAATTTCCAAGGCATTCAGTCACCTTGATTAGCGACTCCAACAATTTTCCCACCACAGATGTTAGGTTAACAATTCCCTTGTTTTCCTCCTTCATCCTTCTTAAAAATCAGAGTAACGTTTGTAATTTTTGAATCCCTCTGATTCATAGGTTCTCCTATGTCTGGAGAACCCTGAGAGATTACAGTTAGGACACGTATAATGTGCTTCCCTATGTCCTTTAACACTCACAGATGGAAACCATCAGGTCCTGGGGGTTTGTCACTGTTTAGTACCATTAATTTCCTCATTACTGATGTGTTACTTAGATTAATTTTAGTCAGCCCCTGTTCCCAGTTCACTATTAATTTCCTTGGGACTCTGACAAACTGTCCTCTTTTTCAACTGTAAATACTGAGACAAAGTAATTATTCTGCCAGATCCCCATAGTCATTGATGATATCGCCACTTTCAGTTTTAGTGGACTAACATTGCTCCTGACCACCCAGTTTCCCTTTATCTAAATACAAAATTCCTTTTTATTGATTTTGATGTTTATTCTTGTAGCAGACTTTTTTAGTAGAATCCCTACAGTGTGGAAACAGGCCCTTCAGCCCAGCAAGTCCACACCGAACCTCAGAGCATCCCACCAAGACCCATCCTCCTATAACCCATCTAATCTACACCTCCCTTGCCCAATGGGCAATTTAGCATGGCCAATCCACCAACTCTGCACATCTTTAGACTGTGGGAGGAAACCGGAGCACCCGGAGGAAACCCACGCAGACACAGGGAGAATGTGCAAACTCCACACAGACAGTCGCCCAAGGCTGGAATTGAATCCGGGTCCCTGGTGCAGCAGTGCTAACCACTGTGCCACCGTGCTGCCAATATTGTGTTACATGTTTATTTTTTAAAGCAATAATATACTTTATTCATAAAAAAATTAAGTACACATGAAGGGTTCTCAATCTATTCCATATGGTCTTTGCAGAGAGAAAAATGAAACACAAACAATGTATTGAAATTTGATATTCTACAGAGCTATTGTGCAGTTGCAAATACAAAAGCATTTTAACTCATGCAGGAGAAACACTGACACACCTTTCAAGACAACAGGGGGTCTGGGAACTGAACGGACTCCCATTATACTTGGCAGAATGGGACAATGGTCTTTCTCACCATGCCTTGACTAAGATCGGTTTTATATGTGTCAAATGTTAAATGTTTCTTTCAGCGTCTTCTACTGTTCATAGATTCATAGAGCCTTGGAGCTGTACAAGCTGGAAACAGCGCCTGCAGTCCAACTCGTCCATGCCGACCAGATATCCTCAATTTATCTAGTCCCATTTGAGCATTCAGCCCACATCCCTCCAAAGCCTTCCCAGAAGGGGAGCCCGGAAGTAAATAGAGGGAGGGGAGTGGGCCTGGGGGGAGGGTAGGTGAGATGGAGATAGGTGGATGCAAGTAGATGGTTACAGTGGTTGGTCAGTGGGAAGGATGGAGCAGATAGGTGAGTAGGAAGATGGACAGGTTGCGGGTGGAGAGTTTTTGAAGCTGGTGATGCAGGTAGGGGTTTATTGTGGTTGCTCAGTTGGAAGGGTGGAGCAGATAGGTGAGTCAGAAGATGGACAGGTTGGGGGAGGAGAGATGTTGAAGCTGGTGAAGTCAATGTTCAGCCCATTGGGCTGTAAGCTCCCAAGGCAAAAAAATGAGATATTATTCGTCCAGGTTATGTTTGGCCTTACTCTGATGGTGGAGGAGGTAAAGATGGACATGTCATCAGACCTGAAACGTTAACTCTGATTTTTCTTCACAGGTGCTGGCAGACTTTCTGAGCTTTTGCACAACTTTTGGTTTTGTTGCTGATTTATAGCATCCGCCATTCTTTCGTTTTTTTTTATTGAAGAGGTTCTCAGATCTGCCTGACCCCTCTGCAAAGTGGAGGTGCACAAAGATCAAGGGGCTTGAGTGTAACCAAAGGAACTAAAACATGTTTTAATTAAGTAACAATAAAGGGGAGAAGTTGGATCTTTTATCTGTAAATGCATCATGAAATCACCTGCTTGACAAATTAAGTAATGAACAAATCGAATGTGAATGATTGAACTAACATTTTGACAAAAGCACACAGCAGCAACACGTTGCTCCCCTCTATCTATACTTTCCATAACCAGTCCCACCCAAATGCAGAATAAACTGATTAGTTCGTCTTAACAGTTCTGAGAGCAACATTTTTTTTATAACTTTGGCACCATATTATTTTGTTCTTACATTAAGAAAATGAAGGACCTGTAAAGAAATAAGAAAGTAGATTCTTGTTATTCCTGTAGCTTTGCGATGTCAATAAAAAGTAAATGTTTTGTACTGACGGGTCTTTAATTTTCTTGCCTTTAAAATATACACCTACAAGGTCATAATGTGTCAATATGCCGCTAAATTCTAAATTCTGCTTTGCACAAACTTGTTCAAAGTTGTAGAAGAGTTTAAATGATAGAAACAAAGTAATATGATCTTTGAGCTGATGCTAGCTGTTAATTTCAGCAAAGTACATCTCAAACATTATGGAAAATATTGACAAATAGGTTAGATAGTAAGAGTCTACAGTGACTAAGATAAAGCAAGAAGCAAGTAACTTTCAGGTCAAAGTTTGTGAGTAGGCAGCCGACAGGCTTTGTTCTTTGCAATGGATCTGGGATCAGGAAGCACTTCGGTTGAAGAGTGGGTATTGGGGCAGGCATTCAGGGCAAGGCTTGAAAGCAGTCAATCTAATTTGACTGAATGTACTTTATGACAGTGCTTGGAGGCTGAAAGTTTGCAGAATGTCGGTGTCTGAAACACTGATAAAGGAAAAGTTTACATATGTGCACACCATGATATAGACAAGAGTCTGGCAGCACCAATATGACTCCAGTCTTACTTGGCACACAGCCATTCTGAGAGATGAAAAAGTATAACCCCTGACATCAATTCTGATAGCTGTCTACTTTGACAGTCAGCCATCAACCATGAAAAGGTGGCAGCAACTGTGAGGCACTGGTCATGTTTACATGCAGCTATCAATCCATGGAGCAGAAAAGGAACATCCTAACAAAGATTGTATCAGTGATAATGGGAACTGCAGATGCTGGAGAGTCCAAGATAACAAAGTGTGTAGCTGGATGAACACAGCAGGCCAAGCAGCATCCCAGGAGCACAAAAGCCGATGTTTCGGGCCTAGACTGTTCATCAGAGAGGGTGATGGGGAGAGAGAACTGGAATAAATAGGGAAAGAGGGGGAGGTGGACTGGAGATGGAGAGAAAACAAGATAGGTAGAGAGGAGAGTATAGGTGAGGAGGTAGGGAGGGGATAGGTCAGTTCAGGGAACATGGACAGGTCAAGGAGGCGGGATGGGATGGTACGTAGGAAATGGAGGTGCGGCTTGAGGTGGGAGGAAGGGATGGGTGAGAGGAAGAACAGGTTAGGGAAGCAGAGACAGGCTGGGCTGGTTATGGGATGCAGTGGGGGGACGGAACGAGCTGGGCTGGTTTTGGGATGCAGTGGGGGAAGGGGAATTTTGAAGCTTGTGAAGTCCACATTGATACCATTGGGCTGCAGGGTTCCCAAGCGGAATACGAGTTGCTGTACCTGCAACCTTCGGGTGGCATCATTGTGGCACTGCAGGAGGCCCATAATGGACAGGTCATCGGAGGAATGGGAGCGGGAGTTAAAATGGTTGAAATGGCAACACATCCTTCACACCCTGCCCCCGCCACAACCGCCCCCAGAGGATTCCCCTCGTTCTCACATACCACCCCACCAACCTCTGGATACAATGCATCATCCTCCGACTCTTCCGCCATCTACAATCCAACCGCACCACCCAAGACATTTTTCCATCCCCAACTTTGTCTGCCTTCCGGAGAGACCACTCTCTCCGCAACTCCCTTGTCCACTCCACACTCCCCTCCAATTCCACCACACCCGGCACCTTCTGCGGCAACCGCAGGAAGTGCTACACTTGCCCCCACACCTCCTCCCTCACCCCCATCGCAGGCCCCAAGATTACCTTCCATATCAAGCAGATGTTCACCTGCACATCTGCCAATGTGGTATATCGTATCCATTGTACACGGTGTGGCTACCTCTACATTGGGGAAACCAAGCGGAGACTTGGGGACCGCTTTGCAGAACACCTCCGCTCAGTTCGCAACAAACAACTGCACCTCCCAGTCGCAAACCATTTCTACTCCCCCTCCCATTCCTCAGACGACATGTCCATCATGGGCCTCCTGCAGTACCACAATGATGCCACCCGAAGGTTGCAGGAACAGCAACTCATATTCTGCTTGGGAACCCTGCAGCCCAAAGGTATCAATGTAGACTTCACAAGCTTCAAAATTCCCCTTCCCCCACTGCATCCCAAAACCAGCCCAGCTCGTCCCCTCCCCCCACTGCATCCCAAAATCAGCCCAGCCTGTCTCTGCTTCCCTAACCTGTTCTTCCTCTCACCCATCCCTTCCTCCCACCTCAAGCCGCACCTCCATTTCCTACGTACCATCCCATCCCGCCTCCTTGACCTGTCCATGTTCCGTGAACTGACCTATCCCCTCCCTACCTCCTCACCTATACTCTCCTCTCTACCTATCTTGTTTTCTCTCCATCTTCGGCCCGCCTCCCCCTCTCTCCCTATTTATTCCAGTTCCCTCTCCCCATCGCCCTCTCTGATGAAGGGTCTAGGCCCGAAACGTCAGCTTTTGTGCTCCTGAGATGCTGCTTGGCCTGCTGTGTTCATCCAGCTCCACACTTTGTTATCCTAACAAAAATTGTTTCAAAAATAGTAGGAACTGCACATGCTGGAGAATTTGAGATAACAACGTGTTGAGCTGGATGAACACAGCAGGCCAAGCAGCATCAAAGGAGCAGGAAGGCTGACATTTCGGGCCTAGACCCTTCTTCAGAAATGGGGGAGTAGAAGGGGATTCCGAAATAAATAGGGAGAAAGGGGGAGGCGGATAAAAGATGGATAGAGGAGAAGATAGGTGGAAAGGAGACAGACCGGTCAAAGGGGTGGGGATGGAGCCAGTAAAGGTGAGCGTAGTTGGGGAGGTAGGGAGGAGATAGGTCAGTCCAGGGAGGATGGACAGGTCAAGGGGGTGGGATGAGGTTAGAGGAGATGGGGGGGGCTTCAGGTGGGAGGAGGGGTTAGGTGGGTGGAAGGACAGGTAGGGAGGCGGGGGTAGCTGGGCTGGTTTTGTGATGCAGTGGGGGAAGGGGAGATTTTGAAGTTTGTGAAGTCCACATTGATACCATTGGGCTGCAGGGTTCCCAAGCAGAATGTGAGGTGCTGTTCCTGCAACCTTCGGGTGGCATCATTGTGGCACTGCAGGAGGCCCAAGATGGACATGTCATCTGCGGAATGGGAGGGGGAGTTGAAATGGTTTGCCACTGGGACGTGCAGTTGTTTAGTGTGAACCGAGCATATGTATTCTGCAAAGTGATCTCCAAGCCTCCACTTGGTTTGCCCGATATAGAGGAGGCCACAACGGGAACAGCGGATACAGTATACCACATTGGTAGACGTGCAGGTGAACTGCTGCATGACGTGGAAAGTTTTCTTGGGGCCTGGGATGGGGGTGAGGGGGGAGGTGTAGGTGCAGGTTTAGCACTTCCTGCGGTTGCAAGGGAAAGTGCCGGGTGTGGTGGGGCTGGTGGGGAGTGTGGAGTGGACAAGGGAGTCACAGAGAGAGTGGTCCTTCTAGAAAGCAGATAAGAGTGGGGAGGGAAAAATGTCTTTGGTGGTGGAGTCGGATTGCAGGTGGCAGAAGTGTCGGAGGATGATGCATTGGATCTGGTGGTGGTTGGTGGGGTGGTACGTGAGGACGAGGGGGATTCTGTTTTGGTTGTTATTGCGGGGAGAGGGTGTGAGGAATAAGTTGCAGGAAATGTGGGAGACACAGTCAAGGGCGTTCTCGACCATTGAGGGGAGGTAGTTGTGGTCCTTGAAAAACGAGGACATCAGAGATGTACTGAAGTGGAATGCCTCATTCTGGGAGCAAATGCGGTGCTGGCAGAGGAATTGGGAATAGGGAATGGCATTTTTGCAGGAAAGTGGGTGGGAGGAGGTGTATTCTAGGTAACTGTGGGAGCCAGTGGGCTTGAAATGGTTTTTGTTTCCAGGTGGTTGCCTGAGATGGAGACAGAGAGGAGAGATAGGTATTAGAGACGGTCAAGGTGAACTTAAGGTTGGGATGGAAGGTGTTGGTGAAGTGGATGACTGCTCGAGCTTGAATAAAACTCACCTATTATGGGTTGCTCTGGCCACCACTGAGGTAAGTAAGGGACGGTTGACAGTGGACGAGAAATAATCTGCCGGATTGGAAATGCTAAACTATTTTTCTGGAGGTTGGAGAAGAGAATTGAACCGGCAAAAATTAAACTAAACTTAATTTCTGTTTGCCTTTCCTGTCTCTGATTCACAACTCTCTTTTTCTTTGAACTCTTTCATTGTCCTATTCATATGACTTGAGTTGAATATTAGCCTTTTTTAAAATCATCTTTTCTTTCCAATTTTCTTCCCTCTTGAAAATGTGATGCCTGTTGGGAGCAGCTCAAGATGTTATCTCATTTCAGTGACCATTATTCCAGATAGAGAGGATGATGATACTGATTCCTGTGATTAAAAAAAAGTTATCTTTTGAGGAAAAACTCAATAAGTCAGGCTTATACTCGGGGAATAAGAAACATACAAGATTCTGCAAATGCTTGACAGGATAAATGCTGAAAGCATGCTTCCCATTGTGGGGGAATCTAGAACCAGGAAGCACCTGACATGTACAGAAAATTCTTCCCTCAGGAAGTTGTTTATAGTTGGAATCCACATTCCCAAGGAGCAGTGGAGTTTCAATCTGTGAATATATTCAAGGTTGAGATAGACTGATTTTTGATTTACATGAGAATCAAAGGTTATGGAGCAAGTAGGAAGGGCGAATGAATACCACAATTTGGCAGCTATGAGTAAGGATGTAGGATTGAGGGGTCAAATGGTCAATGCTGGTTCTTATTTCTTATGTTCTTGTGACCTGACGGCCACAAATTGGTGTTGTTTCCATTGAAATGCATTGGATAGGAATTAGAGTTGAAATCTTTGCTCTGCTTTCTACCCCAAAGTACAAAGACACACAACCCATTGCACTGACTTCACCATCTTCCTGAGATTAGCTTATCCAGTGAATCCAGAGAAGCAAGCCTTGAACTTTGTGACTTAATTTCCCATGAAATACATTTACTAAGTTGTCATTGGGGAAACAGTTAATGTGTGGCCATTAAAACTGCAATCAATGTTCTCCCATTTTCTGCATTCTGCCTTTTGCCAAAAAATTGGTATAGAACCCTGTGTCCCAACACGAAACAACTAATCTAAAAGAAACCCCTGTTAATTCTAAAGTTTTGGAGTAGATTTGTAGCTTGGGTTGTGGGGGCTGAGGTTGTTTGGCTCACCGAGCTGGTTTGTTATTCTGCAGATGTTTCATGATTCTGCTAGGTAACATCATCAGTGCAATCTCCGAAAAAGCATCAGTGTGTTTAGCATTTACACTTCACGAAAAATAGAAAACCAAAAGTGAGGTAACCCCGCTCAATGGACCCAAGAGTTTAAATACCAGGTGGGAATACACACACTGACGCTTCATCGGAGGCTGCACTGATGTTGTGACTCAGCAGGGTCATGAAACCTCTGCGGAACAACAAACCAGCTTGGCGAGCCAACCAAGCTCAATGCCTGTTAATTCATCCTTTATTCATTACTGTATACTCACTTCCACAAATACCTTCCTGATCACGGTATCAATATGAGTTATGATAGTGACCTACATTAATTCAATTGCAATATTGCATGAATAACAATTGAGTTTCTTGAAAAAAAGTCAACAAGTTATGAACATGAACTGTTGGCATCCTTTGATATCCTACAAAGTTTAAATATAATCAGAATCATTTCATAACTCAATTTTGTCCTTTACATAAGAGACCTAGTACTCCAAGTCACAATTTAATACTTGACTAATTGCCACGTTGAGAAAAGGTCTTTATGTTGGAAGGTTTCTGAGCTCCTTATTCACAGTGAAATTTTGTGGAACACTTTTTGGATTTCCTTAAATACAAAGCCACAGCACTCTTCCAGCTCCAATTTAGTTTCAGCAAGCCGCTAAAAGTCTTTGAAGGACAAGGGAAGAACTTAGATTTCCATAGTGCCTTTCAGAACCTCAAATGTCAATAATAATGTACTTTCTGAAGTATAGTCATTGTTGCGTTGTGAAAAATACTGAAGTAGTATAAAAGAAGTAGAAATGGGTGTGTGTTCTAATAATTTTTTCAGCAAACAATGAGTGTCCATGAATCCGTTTAGCAATGGGCTCATTTGCCAACCGATGCTGACATTTGGTTCATAATTAAATTGGTGGGAGCCAATTTTTTGCTTCTCCAGTTCAGTTGTATCAGTTTTCAAAAGCCGAGAAATATATATTGACGGACACACTGAAGTGTGTTGAATATTGTGCACAGTACTGGTCACTTATTTAAGGAAGAATGTAAATGCATTATAACAGGTCAGAAAAGGTTTAGTGGACGTTTATTTGGAATGAGAGGGTTTTTTATGAGGTTAATTTGTACTCGATGCAGATCAGAAGGATGAAGCAGGGTTTCATTGAAAATTAGAGGACACTGACATATCTGGATAAGTTGGATGTGGAGAAGATGTTTCCACTAGTCGGAGAGATTAGGACCCAAGGGCACAGAATCAGAGGGAATGGACAATCCTTTAGAACTGAGATGAGGAGGAATTTCTTCAGCCAGAGTGTGGTGAATCTGTGGAACTCATTGTCACAGAAGGCTGTGGAAGTCAAGTCATTGAGTGCATTTAAGGTCAAGATAGAACAAATTAAACACATCCATTGTGCTAACTGACTCCTTGCATTCCTTCTAGGAGAGAAACTCGACTTTCTTCTGAACTCAACTTGCTTTTTCTCAGCTGAATTTTTTTGAATTGCTCAATCCTATCTTCTTCTAAACTGAAAACAGAGCCAAAGGTTTTAAATAGTCATCTGATATGGCATCAATCCAACAGCATAAATGTCTTCCCATGAGCACCACAGTGACATGCAGTCATTTGCTTTATGTCAAATTGAAGTCACTGTTCCAAAGGATTCTCTGAACGTTTTTGTTACAAAATAGAAAAGCCTTCACAGAAATAACCAACATCCAACAGCTTCTATTTTGAAATCCAAAGTCCAATTATGTGAACATAATATAAATATTTTACCTATCATCACATGAAATGTTGAGGCAAATATCCAGGAAGAGAAAACAGAGACTAGGCAGAGAGGAAGGAACTGCCCCTGACTGTTAAAAGGAGGGAATCACATGAGAGACAGTGTGAAAATACCCCAAGTTCCTCCATTGTGGGTACCAGAGATGTAAAGGAAAGTTGGAATACAATGGTTCAAGACGGAGACTCACTAACACCATCTCAAGAGCAATTAAGGATGAACAATAAGTGACGTCCTGGCCAGAGATACCCAAGGAATATTATTTTACAAATTGAAATTAAATGCACAATAAGTCACCTCTATGCCACAACGTCAAATCCAGATGTCAATTCATTTGAACAAAAACTTTTGAATTTGAAGGTATGTCAAATGACTTCTCTCATATCCAACTTCTGCCCCATCTTACCATGTACAGTTCCTGGAATAACTCAATGGATGTTGCTGAAAGACTATCGCCCCTTGCATCTATATCATTCTTTAACAATCACAGTCTATCAAGGTGAGCACTGGCATTCCAAAGCTGCCATGCTGTTTGGCAGACAGAGTGACAACGTGGCAGATAAGGGTAAGATGGCACTGTGATTCTCTGACAGGGATCTGATGGTCCAGAAGAGAGGCATCTTATTCCTAGAGGATTTGCAGAGCAGTCTGCGCCACAAGATTACCACGTAGGTCAGTGCCAACTCCGGGGTGTGGAAAGATGCTCAGCAATGCCACAAAAACACCAATGAGTTTCTCTGCTTTGCCAGGATAAGTGCTGCACTCTGCACTCTGTTGCTTTGTGCTCACTCTGTCTCTATGAATATACACACCTCCCTCCAAGGCTCATACTCTGCCATTCTTACTGTCGCATACAACGATGCCACTTACACAGTCTCAACCCCTCCAACCTACCACACCACTAAACTTGCAATGTGCTCCACGCTGCCTGCTTAGCCCTTTGGAATACTTTATCAGCTTACCCCTAATTGTATCAGCACTAACAACTCTGCTACCCACTGTTATCTCACACATCTCCCCTTTCTGTCATTACAAGAGAAGATAACCTACTGTAAGTCCAGTGGGTGACAGAATGCCTGAAATCCAGTCCTCACCCCCAACAAGAACAAAATACTGTTCCTTGGAGGAGAATACCAGGAGCACTCGGTGGGAATACCAAAACATTCATATCCTGTCCAACAACTAAGCACCAGTCTTCGCCAGCTCTCCTATTAACTGGACCCTCAGTCTCAATCATTGTAAATGACTTCTAACTGCTGGCTTTGAAGCCTTCTTTCTTTCTCACTCCCATGTCCTGCATTTTCTGTTAGCCTCCCAATGACCTCTGTGGAGAAATACCTGGCTCTCTGAGAAGTGTTTTGATCTCTGAGGGCAAAAACAATGAGGCCTGAGAGTATCAGCAAAGCAACTTGGTGTTTGGAGGTGGGGAGAACCTTAGGCATACAGTTTGTGAGGATACAGTTTGTTGAGCACCTCACTGTGACAGCCCTGCAGTTGGGCTAGGAAAAGAAACACAGGCTGCTGGAACTCTGAGGGCTGCTGGCACTCTGAGGGCTAGCAGAGATCAGGTGCATGCTCAGCCCTAGCAGAAGTTAAGCATGCGGTGTCAGCAATCAGAGACTTGATCCACATGCAGAGGTAAGAATAGCATAGCAGACAGGTATAGAGGATGCAATGGCCCTCATTCCCGAAAAACTGCATCACTGAGTCAAGCCGCGTGACTGTCTGACCACTCCCATGGACAGATAGTCAGCTGTCATGGAGACACAGGTCCAGGCTCCTCAGGATCTGCTGGAGATATGCACACATTTATACATCATTGCCCCAGTCATTGGTCCTCAGGAACGAAGGCATGGTGATGGGTGGGGGCTAGGTTGGGGTACAGGGAACCTTAGCCCCAGTCTAGGTGCCTCCTCCTCACAAGGCAATTGGACACTGCTGGGAGCATCCAGCCAGAGTTGGAAATACACACCCTGCCTGCTCCCTTGCACTTGTGAAAGTTTAAGCTGAGGAGAGTCAATTTGTTTTTGGCAAAAACATCCTTGGCATGAAGACACCTGGCATGTCTAGCCTATCTAAACTCAGGAACCCTTGGGATTGCTGCAATGAACCTTCAGGGCCAATGGACTCCACAACTGAACGGACTCCCTCCATAACAGCTGCTGTACTGGGTAGTGCACTAAGACACAGTGGGACAGAGAGGAAGAAAAACATGTATTGAAGGCACTTTGGTGTCACTGGAGGAAATGGCTTGTACATTGCTCACAGTTTATGGATAAATGTTGCAGATTTTAAGTTATGTATGAATGTCAATTGTTCTGTTTGTCACTAAATGTATTTCCATACCATCTAGCAGCACCTCATGCTCACAAATGAGGCTCAATGGATGAAGCTCTGTGCAGAGCATGTATTGTGTATTGTGCCAAGTCCAAGCAGGGAGATTAATGCATATACATGGCATTGGGTCTAGTCGATATCTTTGTCCCGTCTCATCCAACATCCTGGCCATTCGATTTCATCTGGGTTAAAAGGTATAGCTGACAATGAGTTGGCCACCAGTGGCTCTTCCAGGGAGGTGCAACAAACAGAGAAGGTCGATGCCCTTGTATGATCAGGGAGTAGGCAGCTTGCATGCCTATGTGCTGTACATTGCATAGGCCTATGGCCAATATCCTTTTCCTTTAAAAGCCCTTTGATAGGTACCTGTTTTAGCGCCTTCCCTCACTGGTTCAGTCACTTACAGTTGCTGTGTCAGGTAAATGATGGGCAGTTGGGTTTGGGAGGGATACATGGTGGCAGATGAATAAAGGTTTGATTTGAATTGACTTGATTTATTGCAGTCACGTATACATAAGTACAATGAAAAGCTTTGTTTTGCAAGCTGTACATACAGATCAAAGCCAACAAGGACATACAGGGATCATTGGGTGCTTTTACAGACCAGGGCATGCAAGGTTACAATTGTGCAAAGCAAGATCAACATTAGCAAGATCAATATTATTTGAAGTTAGAGAGTCCATTCAGAAGGTGAATAACAGCAGGAAGAACCTGGTCTTGAAGCCGTTGGCCCATGTATTCAAGCTTTTGTGTCTTCTGCCTGAAGGAATGGGTTGGAAGAGTGGGGTGAGAGGGGTCTTTGATGATATGGCAGCCTTACCAAAGCAATGAGAAGTGTGAATTAAGTCTGTGATGGGAGGTTGGATTTTGCAATGTGCACACAACTTTCTGTAGTTTCTCATGGTCCTGGGCAGAGCCACTGCCCTACCAGGCCATTATGCACCCAGACAGGATGCTTTCTACGGTGCATCTGTAAAAGTTGATGATAGTCCTTACGGACATGCCAAATATCCCAAGCTGCCTGAGGAAGAAGAGGCATTGTTGTGCCTTCTTGATCATCGCATCGACACGGGAGGTCCAGGACAGATTGTTAGCTATCATCACTCCTAAGAACTTGATGCTCTTGACCCTCTCCACCTCAGCTCCTTTGATGTAGACAGAGGCATGTTCTCTTCCTTCCTTTTGTTTTAATGACATTGAGAGGGAGGTCATCAATGCATCATGACACCACGCACTCTATGTCCTTCCTGTATTCTGACTCTTCGTTGTTTGATATCCATCCTGTCAGGGTAATGTTGTCATCAAACTTGTAGCTGACATTTATTCAGTGTGGGCTGTCAGTTTGGAAAACGGTTATTGGGAGTCCTGTCTGAGTTTAGGAAACTTTCCAACATCTGCTGGGGTTTGTAGGGTTCCAGGGCAAGTGTGGAGACGGGCAGAAATCAGGTACAGGACAAATGAGTATGTGACAGGGGTTAGGTTGGTTCATAATGATTTAGATTTTATATTTAAATTTTATTGTCATGTGTACTCAGGTTCAGAAGTATAGGAGGACAGTGAAAAGTGTATAATGTTGCCACACACAGCATTATCTTAGGTACAAAGATACCTAGATGCAAAAAACTTAGGTACAAAGTAGTAAAAGAAACAAAGTTCGAAAAAAGTTAAGCATTACCTTCATAGAATAAGTAGAAAAATAAAGAAATAAAGTAATCGTTGAAATTAAACTCCTTCTTAATATCAACTAGAAAAATAAAGAAATAAAGTTATAAGTTCAACAGTCTTTGATGAGTCCTCCACTCGGCTCTCTCTGTGGGAGACTGCAGCTGCCCGATCTTGACGATGCCACTGCAGATAGTGGGAGCTCCCTCACCGCTTGCCCTTCCTGCAATGGGCCATGATACCATCGCTGCTGCTGCTGAAGTTACTGTCTCCTTGGACTCCCACTGCTATCTCCAGAACATGCCAGGGCAGGATCCACTTGCACACCGAGATACTGCCACACCGGGCCAAAAGACCACCATTTGCCGACAAAGAACTGGGCCAAGAGGCCGCCAAGGGCCGTGCTGGGCTGAGAACATGTCTTGCTGGGTCTGCAACGTAGCCAGGAGTGAAGTAAAGAAGAAAGTGAAAACTAACTGAGACAAAAAAAAGAGGAAAAAGAAGAGAAAGAAACGAGAAAGAAATGGACGAGGTCCAGGGTGTGGGGGCTGAGGGTCTTGAAGGGAATCAAATGTCTGTTGGGGACCTAACAGAGGTTTCGGTACTGAGTCTGTGAGGTCAGTTTGACAGTTACCCATGCATTAGGGCAGGTTCTAATTTTCCTGGGTAATAGTTAGGTAAGTCACTCAGAACCCTGTGAGGGATTCAACTCCCGGTTTGGAACTTCCTGAGTCAGCTGTATGGAGACCTTTGCATAGTCCGGAAGCACAACTCCTGCAATACACTGCTGTGATGATTGTTCCTCTCCGAAGATCATAAACATTATTTTCAATTGTCAGTCTTTCTTGAATGCTATATCCATGTTTGTAAGGGAAATTCATTACCCAGTAATTAGACAATTCAGCCACCAGGTTGCACTGTATAATAGTTTTCCCACAAATTTGTATTATTTCCCTTTTCACATGGGACTGGTTGTGGTATAGTGATAATGTAACTGGACTAGCAATCTGACCTCAGCTCAGCTGATGTTTTCAGAATATGGGCTCAAATGCCGCACGACATATGGTAAAATTTGAAATCAACATACTTTTTTAAAACAAATTAATTAAAAGCTAGTTTAATAGCAATTATTGATTGCTGTTCTAAAGAAATCATCTCGTTCACCAGTGCCCCTGAGGGAAAGAGATCTGCTACCTTTACCTGGTCTGACCTCCATATGACTCCAGACCCATGGTTGACTCTTAACTACCCTTTAGGCAATTAAGGGTTGACATCAAATACTAGCCTGACCAGCAAAACCCACATGTCAAGAATGAATAAAAAAGTGTAAACAGTTTATTTCAAAATTACTTTTAGACATGCTTTCAAATTCAAAAGTTTGAATTTTAATGCCTAACATTTTTTGTTTGAATAGATTGAGAGCTGGATTTCATATTGTGGCATAGAGCTGAGTTATTGTTCATTTAATTCCAATTTTTAAAATAATATTTCACGGGATGTAGGCATCATGAGGCTAGGGTATCATTAATTGCCTTTAAGAAGATAATGGTGAGTCACCTTCTTGAACCATTGCAGTCCAACTTTTCCTTTAAGCCCTGGTTCCCACAACAGAAGCATTTGGGCAGTTTCACACTGTCTCTCAAGTGATTCCCTCCTTTTAATGGTTAGAGGCAGTTCTTTCTTCTCTATGTGACTTCTCTTTGCTCTTCCCCTTGTCTCTGGATATTTGCCTCAGCATTTCATGTCATGAAAGGTAAAGTATTTATATACGTTCACATCATTTTTGGACTTTGAATCTCAAAATAGAGGCAGTTGGGTGTTGGTTACTTGTTTGAAGAGTTTTCTATTTTTTATCAAAAAAGGCCAGAAAATCCTTAGGATCAGTGACTTCATTCTGGCATTTTTTTTATATAAAGCAGGTGATTGCAGATCACCATGGTGCTCGTGGAAAGACATACATGCTGTTGGATTTATGTCGGCTAAGATAAATATTTAAGGCCATTAACACTGTTTTCAGTTTAGAAGAAGGTAGGTTTGAGCAATTTTTGAAAAATTCAGTTGAGAAAAAAACTTGTTGAGCTCAAAAGCAAGTTTAGTTTCTCTCCGAGAAGGAATGCATGGAGTCAGTTAGTGTAGTTGAAGTATTTAATTTGTAAAGTTTCCAAACCAGGAGAGTTTCGGTAGAAAGTTTATGAGAACTTAAAAAGGATAGGCTCTCAGACTTGGAATAAGTTCATGCTGGCAGACTTAGGAAGGACTTATTGAATTGCCTTCGCAGTCCATGGCAAAGATTTTGCAAAGAGTCACATAAGAAGAAACTGAAAGAGTCGAGATAGGCGTGTAATGTCTTTGGACTTGAGAGTATCTGTAACAGGTAGTTGAAACTTTGAATCACGATTTTTCATCTGTCCTCTAATTTTCGACAGTTGTTTTTTAAAAATTCTTCTTTTGTTGCTAAAGAAAATCTGTACTCTTGTGTGACTACATTATTGTACTAACCATCATGCTAACTCACTGAACAACAAAAAAAATCAAATGCAGTATGATAGGGCAGGATATGGAGAAATGTTCATGATGGATGGAATATTTAACAAGTGATGAATGTCTATTCAATCCTATACTAGTCAAATTAAATAAGACAATTCTCCTCCCTCCTCCTTGTAATTTTTGATCCCTTTACTAATCAAGAACCTATCCATCTCTGTCTTAAATACACTCAACAACTTGGTTTCCACAGCCTTTTGTGACAATGAGTTCCTAAGATTAACCATTGGCTGGCTGAAGAAATTCCTCCTTATCTCAATTCTAAAGGGTTGTACCTTCCCTCTGATTCTGTGCCCTCAGATCCTAGACTCTTCTACAAGTGGAAACATCTGCTCCGTGTCCAGTCTACCCAGACATTTCAGTATCCTCTAAGTTTCAATAAAACCTCCTTCATCCATCTAACTTCCATCAGGTACAGATTAACCTCTCCTCATAAGATAACCCTCTCATTCTACATATTTGCCAAGTATATGTTCTGTGGACTGTTTCCAATGCACTTGCATACTTTCTTAAATAAACAACCAATGCTGTGCATAATACTCAAGACACTTCAGTGTCTCAATCAATATATATTTCTTGTCTGTTGAAAACTGATACAACTGAACTGGAGAAGCAAGCATTTGGTTCTGACCAATTTAACAATGAGTGAAATGTCAGCGTCAGGTGGTTAATGAGCCCATTACTAATTTTGGATAGATTTTTGAATTTGGAATTGTGCTGATTTTCATAACTGAGAGTCAAATGTTAACAGGGGTTGACAGGAAAGTGGAATTAAGGCTATAATCAGATCAACCATGCTCTTAATAAATGGAAGAGCAGGCATGAAGAATCAATTGGCATACTCCTGATATTAATTTGCAATAAAGAATTCCACAGACCTGTTACCTCTGAGAGAAGAAGCCAAGGCAAAAAAGTTTAGGAAGAGGGAGGTATGCTGGAACCATATAAAACATTATTTAGACCATAGCTAGATTATTGTTTGTAGTCTGGAAACCACATTATGGGAGACATGTGATAGCACTGGAGAGGATGCAGAGGAGTTTTACAAGGATGTTGCCAGGGCTGGAGAGTTTTAGTTGCAAAGAGAGATTGGGTTGGTTTCTGTGGAGCAGCAGAGTCTAAAAGGTCACGTAATTGAGGCTTATAAAATTATGAGGGGCATAGATAGTATAAACAGTAAAGAATGTTTCCATTTGTTGAGAGATAAATGACCAGTGGCACAGACTTAAGTAAAAAGCCAACAGGTTTAGACGGAAGATGAGGAAATTTTTTTCCACTTGGAGTGAACTTGGAACTCACTACTTATAAGGATGGTAATGGCAGAAATCCTCATAATAGTTAAGAGGTGTTTAGAGATGCACTTGTGATGCCAAGGCATACAGGTCTATGACCAAGTTTGGGAAATGGAACTGGAATAGTCAAGTGGTTGTTTTTGCCAAGTGCAGTCTTGATGGGCTGATGGTCCTTTCTTTGTGTTGTAGCCCTCGACAACTCTATAACTCCAAAAAATATTTTCCTCATATTGGTTTAAATGGGCACTCACTTACTTTGAGATTATGTAGTTTGGTCCTAAACTCTCCCACTAGGGGAACCATCTTCTGTACATCTACCCCGTCAAGTATCCCAAGAATCTTTTATGTTTCAATAAGTTTTCCTCTTGTTCTTCTAAGCTCCAATGAGCTCAACATTTTCATTCTCTTCTCATAAGAAAATTCCTCCAGCAACCTTCTGAACCTTCTCTGTACTGCTTCCAATGCTGGTATATCTTTCCCTGGATAGAGGAACCAAAATGAATAGAATAGAATGCAATACTAATTTATTGTCACTATTTTTTGTAAAAAAATACACTGAAAAGTGTTTGTTACCATAGACTGTGATATGTCAGTCATTTTAATAACAAGTTATATATATTATAGGAAAAGAAAACATTAAGACAAAGTCCATCTTGGTTCAATTCAGAGCTCCATAACGCCTGAGGTTGAGAAAACCCAACACTGAATCCGCTGAAATGAATCCTGGGCTGGACCCACCATGGTGCCGAAGAAGCTACTGCAAGAAATCCCAGGCTGGGTTGGACCCACCATGCTACCAAAACTGCAACCAATGCAGCCCACCACGTCACAGGACCCACCTGGACATAGCCACGATGACTACAAGAAACAGAGATAGTAGGAACAGCCAGGTCCACACTGCATTCTCCGCTACAGCAAACTCCCGAAATTACCTTCCACCCCAACAGCTGCCAAAAGAAGCTAAGATGAATTTCAATGTTCGAAAATTAGAATGTGACAGGCCTGGTGATCAGAAGCAGATGGGCCAGGGGCAGAATCCTTCCTACTCTGCTGCTGCCGTCTTGGTAAGGGTGGAGCTAGAGTGGCACAGCAGGTCATGCAGCATCAGAGGAGCAGAAAAGTCAATGTTTCGGGTTTACACTCCATCTGGACTGGTGAAGGGTATAAACCCGTCGACTTTCCTATTCCTCCGAACTATTAAGTCTGACCCCAGCGTCTGCAGTTCTTGCTATTTCTTGAGTAAGGGTGGGGTTCTAGGTGTGGTCTGAGTAGTGACTTCAGTACCTTTAGATTTTATTGACACATACCTGTTTCACTTGCTGCTGGCATGTGTATATCCAAAGTCACTGGAGTTTAAATTTGCCTGACAGCTTTATACAAGACTCTAATCACAAATGTTATGTAATACTATAACAATTAGTCCGAAAATCACTTCATCTGACGAAGTAGTAGTGGTCCAAAAGCTTGTGATTTTAAATAAATCTGATGTTGTGTGATTTCTGACTCTGCCGGAAAAACAAGAGTGCGTTCGTGCAAAGTACACTGAAAATCGCTTGCGACAGCGTTTGGAAATGGGGAAGGTAATCCTGCTGGAACCCACCCCCTGTGTAAGCCCCACCCACAAGCGGGAACTCGGGCTGTTATTGGCTGATTCGAATGGCGCTTTCTGCGGGATGAATGGCGGTTTAACAATCATTGAGGTGAGTGGGCGGGAGGCCAGGCCAATCAGGGAGGAGGTGGGCATTGAGGGGTCTGCTGATGCTGGTCTGGGGAGGGAGGATCGCAGGACCCTGGAGGAGTCAGGCAAAGTGGTTGCTGGTGGATCTTCAGGTGATACTTTGTTTCTTTTTCTGTGTTACATTTTAGCGACAAAGTTTCCACTGCTCCGCAGAATGGAGCCGGGGCTCGGGGATCCGGAGGGAGTTACTACAAATGCTGGGGTATTGGTGTAGGGTACCACTGAGATTCCAGGAGGGTGTCGTGGAGAGCAGGTGGTGGGAAGAAATACTGGGTTAGAATAGATACGGGGGAGGAAGTGGGGTGGGGTTCAAATGGAAAGCTTGGGGATGGAGTTAAACCAAGGGAAGTTACGGGAGTTAGAGTGGGTAAAGGAGGATTACACAGGAGAGGATCCAAGGAGTTAGTGGATACAAGGAATTACAGCATATACGGGGAAATATAGAGTCGGTAAAGGCAAGTACAAAGTGATTAGAAGACGTATAAGGAAGGCTAGTGTTGATACGGAACGCTTAGAGCAATTGCAGGGAGCGTACAGTGTTTACAGATTGCGTTCAGGAGGATTGCAGCAAGTTACTGAGGGCTCAGGGGCTAGATGGCGTGCTGGGAAGTTCATATGGTGGCTAGAGATGTTAGGGGCACAGAGAGCTAAAGAGGGTATTGGGGATGGAGGGTTGAAGTAGACACACCTGGGTGTGGGAATGGATACTTTTCTAACCATTTTGTCCCTTGTGGAATCGAAGCTGTAATGAATCTCCAACACTGGGTGACGTCAATCAGGGCAAGTTGGTTTGTGTTTGGGTTAGCTCAGATTTGGGAGTAGAGAAAACAAGGCATTTTTGTAGGGATGGGGTTGAGACTTCATAACATAAATTTGTGAATTTTGAAACTCTGAAGAACAGGAAACAAGTGGAGAAGAGTGACATTGGGAGTGAGGGTTGGGAAGGGGTGAATGGGATATTATGGGGAAAGGTCTAGTGGTCAAAATGAAGAAGCTGCATGAAGGCTGAGCATGGAATGGTAGAATAAAGCAGACTGTCCCTGCAAAAAATGTTATTTTTCAAATGAATGTTAGAAATGCATTCTACAGCCTATCCAAGTCCTATTAGTGCATTTAAATTTGCTTACAGAATGCTGGAAATCCTGTCTCAATGTTTTGCTTTATTTAGATCTTTTATCCTCAGTGATTTTTTAAATGCTTTCTTAAGTTTCTTTTGTTAAGCTCTTAATTTTATAATTGACAAAGTGTGCTTTTGAGATTTACAGAATTTCCTAATAGTTTATATGCCTCTGTCTTGTCATTTAGTGACAACTCACTTTCAAACTCGGGGCTCCTCAAAAATCAATAGTTAGCATTAGAACTATAAAAGTGCTGCACAGGAACTCCTGTTGTGATAGAATTTAGGCATTCAAAAGGTAATCAGTGTACAAAATCCATTGATCTCTGTACTGGATATACTCATCAAATGAGTATGCAGAACTCTGTAAGATAGGGAATTCAACAGCTTCACAATTCTTTTGAATATAGACAAAATGTTCTGCTACCAATACACAGGCCTGTCCCTTTAAGGCTACAAAACTTCAGTTGGTAAGTGAAAGTTGGATGAGCTCATTCAGAGGTTAATTGCTATTCTAAGTCTGGATTGGTGTGCTGGGAGATCTTGCTGCAGACCTGTCCTGTGCATCGCAACCTGCAGTGTTTGTTAAGTACTTTCTTAAGAATGTTGTCCTCTGTTAAATGCTGTGGCAGTTCGTGTATTGTGATGTACCAAGCAAGCACTTTTTTATTGGGCATTCTGTATCTATTAATTCTTAGTAAATATGACACACAATTATTGCAGTCAGGTTCACATGATGCAATAGTATTTCAGTTCTTGCCAAGTTTCAGCCATGTCTCCTGTTCAGTGTTTCCTATTGCACATGGCTGCTGATAAACCAAAAATTGAATAAGGTCATTGTGTTTAAGTATAACCCAGTGTTGAATGGGAACAAGATTTGTCTTTTACTGAGCTAACAAGGTGTCGAGCTGATGAACACAGCAGACCAAGCAGCATCAGAGGAGCAGGAAGGCTGATGTTTCAGGCCTAGACCCTTCTGAAGAAATTCTTTTACTGTTTGTTTTTAAACACTTTTTTGCCCCTTCTCTCCTCTGCAATATTATTGAATAGATTAGTTTACAGGGAAAGACTTTTTTTTGTTCAGAAGCAAAACAGGAGGAGTTGTTTGGTCAATTTTAATGAGGTAGGTTTAAAATCACTAAAAAGAGGAGAAAGGGGCAGACAGGGAATCTGAGCATTTTGGGTACAGGCAATTAAAAGTGCAGCTTTTGATTTTTGGAGCAATTGAAGTTCAGCATCCTCCGATAGTCAAAATTGGTAGAATGCAACGATCGTAGAAGTTTGCAGGGCTTGAGGAAGTTACTGACATGGGGCAGGTTGAGGTTTAAGGAGGGATTTGAATAGGCCAATGGAAGTGTAACACTAACCAGGGCAAAAGGAATTCCAAATTTGAATTACTCAATGCAAAATGACTTGTTTTCTTAAACGTGCATCAATACGTACAGTTTGTTCAGTTCTTACATTTTGTGCACTTGGCTCTTTCTCCGCTTCAAACAGCTGAAAATGTCCTTTTTCTGGAAACAAGGAACTTGAACATTTGACTGGTTGTAGTCCTTATTAAAAATGAGTCATTTATTTGCACGTGGAACAAGTTTGCTTGCAGCCTAACCACTCCCAATCTACTCCACGAAAAAAGACCAGAATTTTTCAAAAGTATACAGTGTTTGCCTGTTGGGATAAGAGCAAAAATAAACACGTGTTGTAATTACAAGTGGCTGTGTTGACCCAGTGAGGAGCAGTTTCCCCCACTTGAGTCAGAGGTTGTGGTTAAATCCCTGCTGTCTTTGACTTCTATATGGTCATGGGTTTGGAAGATGCTGTCTCAAGATCCTCGGTGAATTCCTGCAGTGCATCTTGTGGATCATACACACTGCTACTCAACACTGGTGGAGTGAGTTGATGCTTGCGGCTGAGGTATCAAGCAAGCAGCTTTGTCCTCCAATGGTGTCAAGCATCTTGACTGTTCCGGCCAAGTAGGGAGAAAATAAAGTTAATTCAACGTTCCGTTAAGTGTGGTGCAGTGCAGCATGAAAATATTAATTTCTCTTTTTCATAACTTAAACTTTTACAAATACAAGTTCATTTGATATTTAAATGCATTTTGGTGAATGGTATTTCTTAATGAGGTTTTTCTTTGAAAGATGTGCTATGAGTTATTGCGACCTGCTATTGATGTGTTTAGACTCAGGATGTACTGTGTTGACAGCCTTGCTCACTAGGTAGTACTCATTTAACTGAAGGCTGTGGGCTTCCAGTCTCTTCGAAGACTTGAGTACAAAGTGCAGACTGATAATTTAGTTCAGTAGTGTGGGAATGTGGCACTTTGGAAGTGCCATCTTTCTGATGTGGCCCAGCCTTCCCTTCGCAGTTGGCCATTAAAAGTCCCATGCCACTACATTTGAAGTAGAAGTGGGATATTTTCCATGGTATCCTGGGCCTTAATTTATCCCTCAGACAAGATCACTTAAACAGATTGGTTCCAAGAGCTTGCCCTGTGTAGATGAGATGGTGTGTCCCACACTGCAATAGTGATTGCAGTCTTTTTGTACAGGGCAATACTGAGACCACACCTGGAGAACTGTGTGGAGCTTTGGTCTCCTAATCTGAGAAGGGATCTTCTGGTAATGGAGGGAGTGCAATAAAGGTTTCCCAGACTGATTCCGGGGATAGTAGGACTGAAGTACAAAGAGAAATTGGATTGGTTAGGACTGTACTCATTGAAGTTTAGAAGAATGAGGTGGGATTTAGTAGAAACTAATAAAATTGTCAAAGGACAAATAGGCTAAATGCAAGAAAAATGTTCTCGTTGACCTGGAAGTCCAGAGCTAGGAGTCATAGTCTGAGGATATAGGGTAGGTCATTGAGGATTGAGGCAGGTTTCTTCACCTGGAGAGTGGTGAACATCTAGCATTATCTTCCACAGGAAGTGGTTGGTCCAAAATTTTGAATATTTTAAAGAAGGAGTCAGGCATAATTCTCAAGGCTAAGATCAATGGGTGTTCGGAGAAAGCTACTGGTACAGGGCACTGAATTGGATGATCAGTTGTGATCATATTGAATGACAGTAGCGTCAGAGACAAGTGGCCTACACCCTTTTTATTTTGGTATTTTTATGACATTGAGGTGATGTGTCAACAAGATTTTTCCTTCATCACTTTATGATGGGAGATTTCACAGACAATGATTATGTTCTGTCTTAATCATCACTTTAAAGCCCAGTGATTATCATTCAATTGCCAAGGAGCACCCAATTCTTGGTTTTATTAAATTCATGAAGGGTTACCACTGTATATTTTAAGGTCACGGGTATTTTAGATTGGAATGATGAAAGTAGGACTAGGCCATATGAGCTTTACAGCCTGTTCAAGGATTTTGATCCAGTGACATATATATTGACTTGTTCTCAAAACTGTGTTCGAGGTGATTTGTAAAACTGATCTATTGGAATCGTATGACACAAAGCCCAAGGAAGCTGTTCAGCCCATTTGTGGCTATGCCAACACATCGATGTAGGTGTGATTGTAAGGTACGAACTGGATAGAATGGAATCGTAGAACCCCTACAGCATGGAGGCAGGCCGTTTGGTCCATCTGAGTCCACGTTGACCCTCTAAAGAGCATGCAACCCAGACCCACCCTCTATCTTGTCTCTGCAACCCTACAATTTCCGTGGCTTAGCCATCTAACCTAGACATTCCTGATACCATGGGCAACCTAGCACGGTTAATCCACCAAACTGGACATCTTTGGACTGTGGAAAGAAATGGGAGGAAACCCATGCAGATATCAGGAGAATGTGTAAACTCACCACTGGTGCTTGCCTGAGGGTGGAATCAAATGTAGGTCCCTGGTGCTTTGAGACAGTATTGCTAACCACTGAGCCACCCTTTGGTCTTTCAGGAATCTCAAATGAACAGTCGGATTGGAAAATAGCAAATGGTAATTCTCCCGTTCAAGGAAGGAGGCAGTCAATGCAGGAAACAACAGGTCTAATGTCTGTCATGGGAAGATGGGAGAATCTATTACTGAGGAAGTTATAACAGGGCACTTGGAAGGTTTTGAGGCAATTGGGCAGAATCAAAAAGGTTGAAAAAAAGGTATGTCAGTTTTGACTAACTTTAAGGGTTTGTTGAGGAAGTAGCAAGCTGTAGAAGAGAGGGAACCTGGAGCATACTCCAGAAGGTACTTGACAAGTTGTCACATCAGAGGTTATTGTGCACAATAAGAATTCCTGTGCAGATGGGTGACGTGTTGGTAAGGAGAAAAGATTGGTCAGCTAACAAGCAGGGCATGGGAATAACTGGGCCATTTTCAGTTTCACAAGTTGTGATGTGTCGTGTCCAACAGAGAACAGTACTGAGGCCTCAATTTACAATCCCTATGAATGAAAGTACTGAGTGCATAATTGTTAGATTTGCTGATAAGGCAGATAGCTGTTGTGACTTGTGAAAAGGATGCAAGGAGTCTACAAAAGGAATATGGATGGGTTAAGTGCATGGGCAAATGTTTGGCAGTTGGAATATGATGTAGGTATATGTGAACTTGTCCACTTTGGCAGAAAGAATATCAATTTAAAGTTTAAACAAAGAGAGATTGCAGAACTTGATGGTATTCAGGGATCTGGGAATCCTGGTATGGGAAGAACAAACTTGAGAGGGTATAATGAGATTTGGTAGGCAAGTGGAACGTTGTAGTTTATTGTAAGGGGGAATAAACATCAAAGCAGGGATGTTTTGTGATATTTGTATGCTGTGGCGAAATCCCAACTAGAAGCACTAGCGTGTTTTGCTTTTCTTATTTTAAAAAAAAATTTAATGCGGTTCAGGGAAGCTTGACGTGACAGACTAACTGCCCCAAACCTGTGAATCAATGAGGAAAGGTTTGACAGGTTGGACCTGTGTCTATTAGAGTTTAGAAGGATGAGAGGTAATATTTTTGAAACACTTAATTCAAAAGGGAAATACTGCAGTCTCTACAATAGAAAAGTTACCTTGATTTAGAGTTTTGTTATTGTTTGTCAAACTGCTTGATAGCGTTTGGCGAAGCACATTAATGCTGTGAACAATCAGTGATTGTTCTCATGCCAAGTTTATTTTGATTATTAAGGTTAGTATTATAATCAGATTGACAAGCCTTGTGAGCAGGAGATTCTCCCAGTCACGATGTTAAATAATGCTGTGCTTGGCTATGAGGATAAGCAGGATATGCACCCCCTCACATTCAGCAATGTTGCTGAAACCAGGTGATGTCATCGTTGTCACATTATGCAAACCAATTGCTGTATATAGCAGTACCTGTACTGCTTGCAAAACAACTCCCTTGATTGTACATCACTGGGATATCCTGAGGTTGTGCAAGGTTCAAATAAATGTAAACACATGTTTTCTTTCTTATGTGTAGCAACTGTTCAGATTGGTAAGGTCTGCCTTTCAGACGTTGCTTAATTCACTCCTTGACTTCAACTGAAGCAGTGCAGCAAGGTCAGAATCTGTTGCTGAAAATTTTTTTTTAAGAATGCCAGTCTGAAAGCTTATTGAAGGGAACTTGTCTCTGTCACAGCTCTGTATGGCACTTCAGAAAAAGACTTGCATTTCTGGAGCATTTTTTCACAACATCAACACAGCAAAGCACTTCAATGAAGTACTTTTGAAATGTGGTATAATCCCAGTTGATGGCACCACAGAACAAGTCAGATCGAGACTGAAACCTGGCTTGATAGATGATATGTTTTTGTTTAGTTAACATGGTAGTTAGTCATAGCAACATGTTCACAATCGGCTGTAGATATTCTTACACAACACAAGTTTACTACACGAGGAAAAAGCAAACAAAGTTGTATATCTAAGACAGATCTTGATGCAAACAGCAAAAGTTTCAACCTGTTTCCCAACCATATCCATTAGAGACTTCAGTCCAGAGAGATTATACTCCTACCTCCATTCTAAGTTTCCACTTAACTGGTGCTGTCCAGTTTCTTTTCTGTCGCCTGCAGGGACAATTTTACAACTCGGAAGTATGTGGGCATGAACCTTTCACGGTTCTGAGGGCTTAATTTTTTTTTCAGTTCTATCAACTTGAACACTTCTATACAAGCTTATCTAATTTGGAAACTGAAGGCTGGAAACAATTCACCTCAGTACAAGTGTGGTGGTGAACTGAATTAGTTCTCCCACGAAAAGAAAATTGTTCTCCCCTCTGAAATAATCCATTCCTTTTCCTGATCAGTGCTGGACAAAAAAAAATTCAAAGGACCGTGATGCTGGAAATCTGAAACAAGTTGCTGGACCAAACCATGATTGGTCCCACAATGCCAGTTTTTGTTTAAAAACAAACCCTGACTCTCTGGTTCTGAAGTCAATATGAACCTGATGACTCTGTTCTGTTCTCTTTGTGCATTAAAGACTCATCTTATCCATTTGTAATTCTCAAGGCACATCACTGCAGCTGTATGCTTTCTTATTTAGGCCGCTGTCAAAATAATGTATTGACTTTTTTACAAAAGAACTTTAAGGATCTAATGGATCTCCACTTTTAAATTGAAATGCTGATCTCACTGTGCTCCTTATCTGCAACCGTAACACTATATTCTTTGCCTGGTACCATTACCCTTATGTACTTTGGTATGATCTGCCTGTATTACACAAAACATTTCACTCTACCCAGGTACATGTGACAATAATAATAAATCAAATCCAAAATTCAACTTTGAAAAATGATATCTTAAAATATACAATGCAGACTTTGGCTAGGACTGCATTGGTTACCTGCCTCTAATTGCCTGGAAAGCAGTTAAGAGTCAATTATGTTTCTGTAGATCTGCAATTGAATGTAGGCTGAAATGGTAAGAATGGCAGATTTCCTTTCCTAGAGGACTCTGTCAAACTAGATGGGTTTTAATGACAATAGACAGTGGTTACATGGTCATTAAAATAAACTGGAAGCTCAAGTCTGAAACAACAACAAAAAGTACTGGGTGAACTTAACTGGTCTGACAACTTCTTTGTAGTTAATGTTTCAAGTCCAGTGACCCTCCTTTAATATCTGAATGTGTTCAGAACGCAGTATGATGGAGGGTCACTGGATTCGCAACATTAACTCTGCCTTCTTTCCACAGATGCTGCCAGATGCACTGAGTTTCTCTAGCAATCTGTATTTTTGCTATAGGCTCGTTACTAGGCTAGGTTTCAATTCAAACACTTAGTGAATGTAAACTTCACCATCTGCCGTGGAAGGAGTTTGACCCATGTTTCCTACATGTTAATCTGGTGTTCTGGGTTACCACCATGCTGCCACTTGCCCCGATTTGACAGCTTTCAGCATTATTTGCCACTGTTACAATCTAGGAAACACGGGAGCCAGTTGGCAGGTGTCAAGTTCCCACAGACGGCAATGAACTGATAACACAAAGTCATCTAGAATTTGAGGCAATTATGGTGAGTTTAATTGTGTCGCTAATGTGCAAGGCTCAATCTGAGGAAGGAAGGATCCCCTGTGAATTGTTACACATTTGCGGAATGATTTGTGCAATTCTGTCATTAACCTCAAACAACAGATCTCTCCCAACCTCCCTGTCCAGTTATGTGAAATTGCTACATCTTGTTGTAACCAGATGAGGAAGATAATCCACAACTTTGTTTTGAAACATGACATAATTGCCCACATCAACGTAATCAACTAAAATGTAATTAACTAAATCAAAATATTGCGCCAAATTACAAGGTAAGCTTTCTTTTCCAACTACTGCCCCTGAAATATAAAAACACAACCACAAATGCAGCCGTTCGTAGAGGGTATTGGAAGAGTGGGGATGTCTAGTATCAACAGGAAGTTGTAGGCAGTTGCATATTCAAGTTGTTAATGTCCTTGGGTTGTGAGAATGAACCCAAGTCTCACCTGGAACATCAGAACAGAAGTAGGCCACTCAACCCCTTGAGACTGCTCCAATGCTCTGTGAGATCATGGTTGCTTTGCATTGTAAGTCCACGTACCTCCCTTTTGGTTTCTATCCCATAATACCTTTGTTTAACCAAAAAAATTATCTCCCTCCAATTTAAAGTTAACAACAGCTGTTCGAGCATTTGTTTGCGGAACAGAGTACCAAACATCTCTACCCTTGGTGTATAGAAATGCTTCCTAACAGCTCTCCTGAATGGCCTGGTCCTAATTCTCAAACTATGCACCATGTTCTAGAATTCCCAACTAGTGGAAATACTTTATCTACCCTGTCTCTTCCTGTTTAATATCATGAAGACTTTAATCAGAGTCCCGTAATCTCATAGTTCTTCAGAAAACAGGCCTAATTTGTATAATAAAGTGCAACTTGGAAACAGAGAGACTTGAAGAAAAAAATCCACTTCCTTTGTGGATTTTAGTGTCTGCCATCACTATATTTTTGTTTAAAGCTGGATGATCGGATTTATCTCAATGTGTACATTCCAAAAGCTCTGAATCAACCCAGGAGAGAGCGATCTCTGCTTCAGTGCTCCTCATGGTTGTCTTAAAAAAATGCATGTGGACACTAAGAATCTGAAGTAAAAACAAACTAGTGGAGAAAGTCAGCAGGGCCAGCTATTGAGCATCAGTAGAGAAAGAATGTTAGTGTTTTTAGTCCAATATGACATCTTCAGAGCTTTAGAAAGCTTCCTTTAAGAGTATAACTTTATGCTGTTTGTTCACTTGATCACAGCAGCATTTTGGGTCAGTAATTGTTCTTTTTTAGAAAGTCATTGCACTTCATGAGGGTCTACAAAAGTTGTATATCAATAGTCCATATTTTCTATCTCTGGTATGTACTTGCTTAAGGGCCCTTTTAATGGAAAGGTCGCTTTACCTGCAATATCATTCGACCTCTGCCAAGGAAAGGTACAGTTGAAACTGTGGTCCCATCATTTGCTAAGGATCCAGGTGCTATGTTGCCCCCACTGCACTGTTATCACCCTACACTCCCAGCAAGTAACAGTAGAAAACTGTTTTGAACTGAAATGTTAAGGAAATAAATCTACCTGAAGGGCAACACTGCGATGTTACACTTCGATAAAATCTAAGTCCATATCTCTGGTGTTTTTTTTTAACAAATAAGTATTCTCTTCAGGCAAGAAGCCACTGGGTGGCTGAGCTTTTAAAACATTTCATAACATTTTTAAAAATAAGAAATAAAGTGCACCATTGTGGTTTGAATCATGTGTTAAACTTCTGGTGTCTTATTTTGGTTGCCTGTGATAGATGTTGATTGCAGCTTGTTGTTCCTGCAGATGCAGAACATGTTTGTGATGTCTGAACTTGGCATTTTCTGTCTATGCATGAATAGTGTGCTCTGTGTTGTCTTTGTCCCATTCTTGGCAATGGCTGTGCTCCAGCCCCTTCGATTTTAGTGAGACTTTTGTATGGTCGAGTGCTATGTCTGCCGGCTGTCTTGCTTCCCCTTGATTGCTCTACCAAACTGTAATGTATGGGGTCATTCCACTGGTGGCTGACACAAAGGGTTCACTGTGCTCTCTGCCTGTTGCTGTGGGAAGGAAAGTACTTTGCTCCACTTTGAACTGCCCAGTCAGAAAAGCCCACAGGTCAATCTGAATCTGAATCTGAACCTGAACCTAAGCCCTTTGCTACAGTACACAGCATGTTAACTGTTTTCAGAAGAGCAGCCTTTGATTCTTCCATCTCCCACCCAGGAGACAAGTAACATTCAATGCTGTTTCTCTCTTCCTTTTTTTAAAAATTTTGCATATGCAAATACACAGAAAAGGACCAGGGACTGAACAATCGTATGAATTTTTGGTGTGAGCTGACTGGAAAAGTTTTCACCAGTGTCTCCTAGTAAAGCTGTTGGTGTTTGGCTGACAACAGCAATCAAGGCTAACGTAACTTAATGTTGGTAAGTTCAGTGGCTGTTTTTATGGATGTGTGTGGGTCTGTCCACCCCCTCTGACAAACAGAGCTGTTCTTCATGCAAACCCTGAGCTTAACAGGGATATGCATTGAATGCTCAATTCAACTTCAACTTTATTCCTTAACATTCAGCATTTTACACTTCGACTGTGGAATTTAGTATAAAACATGGAAACATTCTGTGCTGGAATGGCCATTTGATTCGTTGTACCCGTACCCAGTTCTCTGAAAGCCCAAACCAATTAACCTCACATTCCTGTGCTCTCCCGAAGCCCTCTAGGCTGCTCCCTTCAAGTATTTGTTCCACTGAAAGTTTCCATTAAACTGACTTTCACTGTCTTTTTAGCAGCATGTCCCTGAGCAGTATAACTTGCTGCATTCTAAAAATAAATCCTTTCACCCCATCCCTCTGGTTGTTTTTACTAATGATGTTAAATTTGTGTCCGCTTGTTATGCATAGTGGTAGGGCTAGAGGTTTTGAAGAAAGAGAAAATGTTGCAATTTTAACAATTTTGTAGCTGAAGGCTAGATGGAGTTAGAGTTAAAAAGCCTCAGTGGACAGTGTCCACTGAACATGTGGAAAATATTGAAATAAATCTTGTTATAGTTCATTTGTAAAACTGCCCAGGAAGAGGGAGAGGAAGCTATAACGTAATAAAACTAATTTTTCTGCAGAAGAGATGTACTGGACCTGAAGCACTAATTTTCTCTTGCCATTGGAGGTGTCCCCAGGACTATCTGCACTTGTTTAATTTGTCTGTCCTTTCTTTCAGGGATAGAGTTGGAGTTGTTGATGAGAAACAATGGCTTTGAAGAAAGGTCTTCAGGTAAAGTTGTACTTTGAGTAGAATTGATGAATTTGGTTATTTTTACCAATGAAGTGTGAAATGCTTGGAGGATGGAATGTTCGTATTTATTCGGACAAACTGCAAGTTCCAGGTAGAAAATAATGTTGCAGTGTAATTATTGGTTCCAACTCTGTTGGATTGTGCCACTTCCATTATGTTAGCTAGTATTGTGGAAGAAAAGAGAATATTGAAAATTTGCAGGGGCCTGTCAGTCAAGAGATGTGTTGTTATTTTTTGGTGGTTGACTCAACTTTTCAAATGAAGAGTGGATCATTATGAACATGCAAATAAGCAACAGAAAAAAATCCATTTGATCCTATGAGCCTGCTCACCAGTTAATTAGATTTTGGCTGGTTTGGTTGTGAATTCAACTCTACATTCCTGCCTATCTCTGATAACAGTTGATATCCACATTAGTCAAGAAACTATCTACTGTATCTCTGCCTTAAACACATTGTGACCTCTGTCTCCACTGCTGTCGGTGGATGAGAGCTCCAAATGTACTCCACCTTCAAAAAGCCATCCTCCTCATCTGTGCCTGAAATGGGAGACCCTTTATTTTTAAACAATCAGACTCTAACTCAATTTCTCTAATAAAACGTGGACCATGTGAACGTCCGAAATGTTTTGTTATACTCCATCTGAGTTATTTTGTAGACGTCAACGGCAGCTTACTGGTTGGTCCTACCACCTCTTAGATCACAAGGTTAAGCGTTCAGGCACTGCTACAGGATTTAAATGTAAATATCTAGGTAGATAGTCACCTTGCAGCACTGTCGGAGTGCAATGTTATTGGAGGTGCTGCCCTTTAAACTAAGGACCTGTCTAAGCCCTCATGTGGATATAAAAAGATCTCCCATCACTTCCAAAACAGGGTTGGTCACCCGGGTGTCCTGGCCAAAGGTTATTCACCAAACCAATTTGTATTGGATGTTTAGCATAAGAGCAGGCTCTTGAAACCAACCAGTCTGTATCTTTTCTCCATTTTGCCCTTATCTCACTTCCGCATGTCTATGCTGTTTGCTTCACCTGCTGCTACTCAAATCCCACGTTCATATACTGTTATGTGAAGAAAATTAATCTTGATTTCCTTTTGGTTTAGGTATTAAACTGGTCCTTGCATGCACATCAAATGGAAGTGAAAGATTCTGTGACACTTATGATTCCTACAGAGTTTAATATTTAAAGAGAGACTGGATTTCTCGGTGTGATGTAAAAGAATCGCATACAATTTTAACTGTATTTAACTAAAGAAAATAAAAATTGGCTAAATATTAAAGTACAAGTGCTTGAAATCTGAAATGAAAATAGGAAATGCTGGAGAAGCCCTAGTCTGACAGGAGAGAGTCAACATTTCTAGCCCAGTATCACTCCTGCAGAGTTTCTTCAAAATGTTCTGCTTTTTATTGACTAAACATTCACTTGGTTGGCAACAAATGATCTAAAGGTAAATAACTGATCAGTATTAGTTGCTTGACCCCACATTAGTTATATATTTTGCTTCTCTCTCCACAGAATTTGTCATCTTTACAGGAGCAAGAAGCAGTTCGGAGTTTCTCCCATTCCCACTACCCAACAAACTTACTTGTGTCATAAATCAACCCCTTTCTGTCTGACTCCTGAGAATTGCTGAATTGACTTCAGCAACAATGCCTTCTCTGATTAGTTTATTTCTTCAGCTTGGCAAGGATCGAATATTTTGGTGTCTTTACATTTCTGAAGGTTCTTAGGAGCAGTTTGCATGTCCCTTTCTCGTTCTTTTTTAGCTGGAATGAATATCAGCCGTAAACTTTTTTTATATTAAATTTTACAGCATCTAGCAGTCACAATATGTTGTAGAAGAGCAGTGGTGTTGTCATCCATGTCTTTGCCAATATTTAGCCTTCCTCACAAATATGAAAAAGATCTTCATGCCATGGTTCTGTTGGTGGGATACTGGAAGCTTGCTGTATTTTTTAAAAAGAAAATGGCTACAGCTGAAAAAACCAAAGCCTATAAATCAAACAAAAACTGGACAAGGAGTTCTGAGGAAAGGTCACTCAGATTTCTCTCCACAGATGCTGCCAGATCTCCTGAGCTTTTCCTGTGTGTTTCCTTGATTTGTCATAGTGACCACAAATTTAAAGGCACTTTATTCACTGGGAAGGATTTTGGGTTTTGTTGACGTTATGGAACATCACCATGCACAGCATCTCTACAGTGCAGATAAAGACTACTTGGCTTATCAAGGCTGCACCAATATTTGATTACGAATCCTTTTTTCTCTTGTTTCTTTAGATGTGGTTTGGTGATTCACCCCCGTGCTCGAGAAGCCCTTTGATTCCCAGGCATGGTCCGGGACTCGCAGACGTGACACAGTACGATCAGTGGCTGGCTGTGCGGCATGAGGCCAGCTTAGTGCCAATGCAGGAAGACCTGTCAATCTGGTTGAGTGGAATGCTTGGTGAGGTTCACTTCAGATCAACAGTACATGCTCCAGCCATCAGGAGCATCACAGCTGCCTCCCACCTCGAGTTATTTAACTTTCTCACCTTAGGTCCAGATCCCTTGTTTCCCTCTGTTCAATTATCTGTCATTCTCAGTCTTAAATGTGCATCTGCCTTAGATAGCGGGGACCAAAGCTTCATAGCTGTCTGTGTGTGTGGAAAAACCCTATCCATGTCTTGTTCCTAAAGATTTCTTAGAATTTCTTGAGCTTGACGTTGTTACTTTGCTCGAGACTCTGCAGACAGAGGAAGTAGCCTCTCAGTGTCTACCTTTTCCAAGTCCTTTAAGAATTCAATTTTGTTTGGGGAGGGGGTTACTGGCTACTTGTTGGGTGCAAAGCCCCCTCTTCTTCCCGTCCCAGCTACCTTCCAGCGCCCTCCATCACCCCATTGGTTATAATCCTTTCAATCCTCTTCCCTCTGACTTGCTAGCCAAAGTCCCTTACCACCCCACACAAGAAAAAAGAAATGTTTCTTGAATATATTTTTGTTTTTGTTTGGCTTTAAATTTGTGGTTACTTTCTTTCCCCATGCTCTTATCTCAAACTCTCGCAATGAGACGAGGAATTTGTGTTCTAGGAAAGGAGGTCCGAGCAGAGAACTTCATGACTGAGTTGGATAATGGAGTTGTGCTCTGTAAGCTGATCACTATTCTTCAACAGAAAGTAAAGGAATGTGGGAATCCAGAGTATCAACAGGTGAGTCTGAGTGGTGTTCTTCTAATCCTAGAGTAACTGGAATGCAATTCCCGATGGAGATAACGTAAAAGGGAGTGTTGGGTATATCATTGCTTGTTAACAAGTTTATAAACAATCTGTTATAGCTACAAGGTCCAAAAGGTTAAGAATCCTGAGCCAGGATGAAATTGGTGTTACTAATATGTGGCGGGGTTCCTGCTCTGTATGATCAGGGAATCGCAGTTCATTTTGCAATAATTTGCATAGTCAAGCTTTGAACCTTCCCTGAAGCAATGAATTGCTTTATAAAACAGCATGTGGCACAGCAGAAAGGAATTGTGCTCATAACAGGGAGCGATGGATTAAAGAATTGATACAGACTGTTACTGAGCAGGTCTTAGTGAGTGTTTTTGTGCTGTTTTGGTAGCAGTGTTTTTCCCCCTTATTTTATTTTCCTCATGGATCTGAGGTTGTGCAGCTTCGGGCGTGAAGTCAATACGGCAATTCATGCTGGCACACCGATTGCTATGCGCAGGACACTGGAACAGCTATGTGTACAGCCAAACAGCTTAGAGGGAACATTGGTAGTGTCCCTATCTCTGGCCCAGAAGGCCTGGGCTCAAGTCGCAGGTGTGTCACAACAAGCCTGAACAGCTTGTTTTTAGACAAGCCATGGTATTCATCAATACAATGTAGTCTGTGCCATCAGTTGCCCCAAGATCTGGAATGCCCTGCTTAAAGCCGCCTCCCACTTTGCTTATCTAAAACATCGTTTGGATTCTACCTAATGGACTGTGTACTTTTAATCACTTGTGTGGCCCACGATCAAACTTTGGATAATTCATTATTGCCAAGAACCTTATTTACTATGCTCGTAGGTGCTGTATGAATACAAGCTGTTGTTGCATGTCCAACCCACTGCTGGTCTCCCACATGAAATCTAGTTGGGCACGTTATCACCAATGTAGGCTTTCCCTTAACTTGGTGATCCAAGCCAGGAAGTTGTCTGATTCCCATCAAAAGGCAACTGATTATCTAATATCCTCTTTAAGGAGGAACACCTGTTTTCCAGAGTGAATCCAAATCCAATACCACATGGCTGACTCTTAGATGGCTTCTGAAATTGCATTGAAAGATTGATTTACATAGTTGCGTTGAATTTTGAAAGGATGAGATGTGATCTCAGTCAAGTATGCAAAATTCTCAGAGCTCAACAGGGTAAATGTAAGAAGACTCTTTTATTTTTTTCCCCTGGGGGCTGTTGTGTTTGGATCCGGGGCACAGTTTCAGGATCGGGGCAGGTCATGAGGTCTCTAGTCACTCAGATGAGGCGAACTCTCTTCACGCAAAGGTTGGGGATTCTTTAGGATTCTCTACCCTGTGGCTGAGGAAGCTCAATCAATTGGCATGCTCAATTCAGATTGAAAAATATCTAGTTACTAATGATAGGGAATATAGGGATAGCATGGGGATGTGGTGTTGGGTAGACTATCAACTATGATCTGGAGGGGCTGAATGGCCTATACTCCGACGTCAGTTTTGCCGTTGCAGTGCTTCAGAAGGGCTTCTCCAGGACAGTTGGAGTGGGCAATGAAGGGCAGCCTTGCCAGTGACACATGTTCTCAGAATTAATTGAACTTTATAAACAAGAGGCTGTGCGCACAAATCTTATTGCTTCTGTTTTATTATTGACAATATCTGATATTTCAAGAACATTTCGAACATGTTTATACAGGTCTGAGCTTGTAAAATTTTCACAACAGAATTTTAGAATCAATTTAAAAAAACAAAATTGATGACTAAAGGAAAAGATGGCCTGGAGTAATCTCACTGGACAGGTGGTCCAGAGGCCCAGGCTAATCACATGGAACATGAGTATCAATACCAGCATGGCTGTTGGTGGAATTTGACATGAATGAATAAATCCTGGAATCAAAAGCTGTTCTTGATAATGGTGACTGTGAAAACAGTCACCAATTTTTCCTTCTGTTTCCTCAAACTAATTTTTGTTAAACAGAAGGAGATCTGCAGCCGCTGCCTGGCCTACATGTGACTCCAAACCCATGTCTTATCTGCTGTCTGAAATGTATGAACAACCAATGATAATTGGGGAAGGGCAACAAATGCTTGCTGCTGATGCCCACAGTCAATGACAGAATAGAATGAAAATAATAACAAGCATAGAAAGTGAAGAGGAACAGGACAAATTGGTTATCAAGAAGTTAGATACGACAGTCATTAATAACTAGTGGGTGGTGAGAGTTAAGTGGAGGCTAGACATATGCTAGAAAGAGGGTGTTGGAGTGTTAACTCATGATATAGGTGAGGAAAGATGGCAGGTCAAATTGAGCATCTGCTTGTTGCTAAGCTGTAGACTTTGTGTAATCCTATTTAAAAGCACTGGAGCTGATGGTAATTAGATTTAATGTGCACGTTAAATAATAAATCACTACAGACAATGGCTCAAGTGTTCCTCTGTTAGAGCACTCGAAGAGAACCCAGTCTGCTGTGGATGTGAAAGGCAATGGGTTTCCAGGTTTGGAAGTCAGATCATCCAGATGGATCCAAGAAAGACAAATCACAGCAATCCCTTTAGTGACAAGAGATTGAGAACTGTGGAGGGATCAATGGGATTTTGGCATCTAGATAGATAAGGCACTACGAGTACAGGCACAATATGTAGCAGGCAAAAGTTCAGTCGAATGTAACTTAGTTTTCCAGAAGACTGGAATCTAAGGGGAGGTAGCGTGGTGTCAGCCCAACAGAGCCTTGGCCAGCAAGACATAGGAGCAAAAGTGGGCCATTGAGACTGATCCACCCTTCAATCACGGCCAATGTGTTTCTCAACCCCATTCTCCTGCCTTCTCTCTGTAACCTTTGTCCTTCTTAATCGAGAGCCTATCTATCTGTCTTATTTGATTTTATCAGTGGTCACAGGATTTGAGCCCAAATTATCAGAGTATTATCCTGGTCCTTTGGAATTATTAGGACACTACCACAATGCTCCTGTCCACAGGGAAAGATATTTTTCTTTGGGAGGGAGTGGAGAGAGTTCAACTATGGCAAGGTTGCAAAGTCTAGCCTTCTATTTCTTTTGTGTACAGAAGACTAATGGTGATCTAATTGAGATCTTTTTGGATGATTGATTTAAGGCTTTGATTGGATGGATCAAGAAATCAGTTTATCTTGTGAGTTTGAAACCAGGCAAGTTAGTCAGGAGAGTTCTTTATATTAAAGTGTGTAAATATCCAGAACCACCACTCCCATTTCACCAACAGGCTGTAGATGTTGAGGATCGACTGAAGTTTTCAAACCTGGGTTCCAATAGATTTTTGTCAACAGATGTGGATTAAAGGCAGTTAAATTGAGATCAGTTGTGAGCTAATTGATTGACAGTACAGGCACAAGGGCCAGAGAATAGCCTCCTCTGTTCTCTTACCAATATGTAGATTGCTGTCTGATGTACTCGTGTTTTTTTTTTGCTCCCTTTCAATTGGCTTGTTATCAATCTTATAACAAATATGCATTAATCCTTCTGCAGAGTTTCCATTTTTGAGCACTGAAGACTGAGTTTATTGGCTCTCAAAAAGCTGTTACTGTTAATCACTGATTGAAACGCTGTGTTAGCAAGCAGAGGAATATTAAATGCTTTTGACTGGAGACTGGTGGCTCAGTGGTTTCCAGAGTTGTCAATGTTGAATATATAAGGAGAGTTGATTTGAAAGATGACTAATTAGAAAGTTGTAATGTTTGTACATGAAGTTTAGTGAAGATTATACCCGAACAGACCTGGTGCAAGTTCGTTAAGTTGTGTGACAGATGGTGATTAGTTGCTGAGAGCTCAGCTTTACAGAGGGCAGCTCAGGATGTTGGGATTGTGACTTAAATCTACATGCACGTATTAACCCTTTGCTGACACTCTGCCAGCAAAGGAGTCTTGTGAACATTGAAATGCTCCCTCCTTTAATTACTGGGAGAGAGGAGGGGCACAGTTGGAAATCATTGGCTTGTTCCAGACATGAAACCTGCGCTATATTTAACCCATTCAATGTGAGAGATGGCAGCATAATAGTAACATCAGTTTCAAATTCTAACAGGGCAGCTGGTGATACTTATTGGCAGATTTACTAATGAATGCAAAAGCTAATCTTGGCCATGGTGCCCATGAAATTGTTGGCAATTTTTAAAAAAAATGCTATCCAGTTCATTACTGGTTTTTAGTGAAGGAAGTTTGCTGCCTTTGCCCAGTATGGCTAACACATGACTCCAGATGGACAGGAATGTGGTTGAGCATTGATGGGGAAAGCCAGTTCGGTCCAAGATTTTCATTTTGCACCTGTCGGGTATATGAGTTAGTGTCACATGATACCAGTTGTAGGTTGTACACCCAAAAACTGACAGATTCCATCACAGCATGTCCCTTCAGCTACTCACAATGAATGAGGAACTAATCATTACCAATCAAGCTGTACCCACAAAACACTCAACGCAAGATCCAACATTAAATGTGATGCTCATGTAACGTATGATTTGCCTGGTTAGCATGAAAAGCAATACTTTTCACTATAATTATACACTAATAAATCAAATCCAGCATCACTTGCTGGATATGTGTGTGAAGAATTGTAAAGACCACCTATTTAAGATTCTGTCAGAAGAAGGGTCATTGGATCAGAAACATTAACTCTGATTCCTCTCCACAGATGCTGCTGGACCTGCTGAGCTTATCCAGCAACTTTTGACTTTTTTTTTGTAATTTTAAAATTGTTCGTTGGTCTCTGTGGCTGCTTTCACGTCTAAAAGTGTGTAGACAGAAGGAACACATTTCCCCTGTTTCAATTCCACAAAATAAGTGACAGTCATTTACTGGTTCATTTCTCATGTCAGTGACCTGATCAATTGGATTCACTGTGCCCAGTTTAAAATGTAACCAAAACCTGCTAGTTTAGAGGTTATAGTCATTAACTGCTGCATGACCCATGGCAATACTTCTACCAGTTGGAGTCCACTTGACAATTGATCAATACTGTCCTCTCCTTTATTGTACACGTTGGTCTCCTCATTTGTTGACCTTTTTGCAAAATATTCCAATGTGTGCATGATGAAAATCTTTGGCAAAATGCCTTCGTTCAGCAATCCCTAAGCCTCAAGTTCCCTCTGAAACGTGCTGAGCAAGCTCTTCAGTTTATGGGCAATTATGGATGGTCAACAGATGGTCAACAAATGCTGACCTTGTCAGTGACAACTATATCTCCAAAAGAGTGAAGGAAAATAATCTTTGTTCTCTCTTTTCCTGTCTTCCTTTCTCTGCCCCTTTTCCTACGTCAGGTACCCCGTTTTAAAATTGGGACTTTTTTTTTCAAAAAGCAGTACTTGATACTTCTACTAATTTCTGGATAGATTGCCTTGAAGGAAAAGTAGAGGAATTGCTTTGGATTCTAATCTGATACTGCATTTTAAAAACATTCTGGATGTTGTTGGTTGGGCCAGCATTCATAGCCTACCCTTAGTGGCCCTTGAGAGTGGTGGTAAATTGCAGCAATCCATGGAGTGTAAAATGCTCTGGATTTTTGACCTAACAACACAGAAGGAGCAGTTATGTATTTCCAAGTTAGGATGATGAGTTGCTGGCTAGGCAGCATTTATTGCCCATCCCTAATGGCCTAGAGGCCATACTGCTGTGGGTCCGGAGTCATATGTCAGCCAGACGAGGGAGATATGGCAGTTTCCTTACCTAAAGGACATTAGTGAACCAGATGGGTTTTTCCCCCACAATAGATTCATGGCCATCATTAGATTCTAAATTCCAGATATTTATTGAATTCAAATTCCACCATTAGCCATGGCAGGATTCACGCCCAGCTCCCCAGAACATGAGATGGGTCTCTGGATTAACTGTCCAATGATAATACTACTAGGCCATTGCCTCCTAAGTTGCTTTGTAGGAAGCTTATGGGTGGTAATGTTATCCTGCATCTGTTGTTTAAGTTTGGAAGGTGCTGTCTAAAGACCCGTGATGAATTGCTGCAGTGCATCTTCTAGATGATACACATTGCCACTGACCGTTGGTGACAGAGGGCCTGACTGTTTAGTCTTGTATGAAATCTACTTTCTCAATGCAAAACATATTAACTGGTCTATATTTGTAGTGATAATTCTCTTCATCTTCAATTTTTTTCAGCACTTTACAATGAGGAAAATTCCATGCAAGACTGATGCTCTGTCTGGTTCGTTTTTTGCCCGTGACAATACTGCAAATTTCCTTTCATGGTGTAGAGCAGTTGGTGTTGATGAGACTTACTTGTTTGAGTCTGAGGGCTTAGGTACGTAACCAGTTCTTCCAGATTTAGTCCTTGTCGATGTTCTCTCTGTAAACTTATCTGAGGCTCTCGTCACTCACTCTGCAGGTTGACTTTGCTTTATCGTTAATGGTAGAACTTTTGTCCCTATAGTTTTGGAAATATGGCGTATTCTTAATTTAGAGTCACTCGTACCAAACCCCTCAAAACTGTCAAAAGAGAACCTGTTAAGTATTTGCACGGAAAAATATTATTGGGGTGGGGGGGAGGTGCAGAAAGAGAAGCATGTGAAATGGTGAGTTGGTCAGCGTTCTAAGAGCTGGTCCTGTCACAATGTGCCTCATGCCTCCTGGTGCTGCAAGATTGAATGACAAATGCTATTGTGTTTACACAGGCCATTTGGCCCAACAACTCTGTCAGTGCCCACATGAGCAGCAACAATTCTGTTCATCACACTCATCATCCTAATCCTTTCTCCCTCATGTTTTGCTGCTTTTGTCTTAAATAGATCTAACGTGTTGGATGATAGTTCCTGAAGAACTATCATCCAATGTCAGGAAGCACTTTATCTCAGGAATTCTGAAACTCTTATCTCTCTCAAAACTGCTAACATAGGTGTATAATTTCCAAGTTGAGATTGTTAGGTTTTTGTTAGAAGTGCTCCAGGTCTCTGGAATTGAGTTAGAGATTACCCCAGATTTGCTTTAATGTTGGAGAAAACTCATGTGCCTATCATTTTTCCATCTGTGCTGCTGAAATGGGTTATGTGTCACATAATTTCATTGCAGCTTGAAGGATCTTGCTGCATGCAGATGTCTTGCTTAATGCTGTGTGATTAGCACAGCAAAGCAACCTGATGTGAAATACTCGGATAAGCCTGACAAGATGTCGGGCAAATGGAAAGTTGTTAAAATTGCGGTATGACTCCACTATGGTGCCCTTACAAACCAACTCCCTTGTATCCACGTAGATCTGGTCACACCTCGGTTTTCAACTCTATAGGTGCTATATAAAGGCATATTGCTCCTTTATCCTTTCAATCTCACTTGACACAGATCCCTCTTGTGCTTGATTCATTTATTGACCATTGGTCCCCTTGGTTTTGTTGAATGATTCTATTCACGTGCGCCCTTCTAGTGTGACCCACAATTTCAGATTAAATTCTTTCCCAGGTCAACCCACTGGGTTTTGTCATTGGAATCAAAGGACCTAATTGCACATGTAGAATGATAGCTTTTAGGCCGATACAATGCCGCAATGTTTGCAGATTGCGGGGGTGTAGAGACTGCCACCCTCTACAACACTGAGTGTTCGTGGATTGGACTGTCCTTTTACAGAGAGTGGAAGGTCATTCTTTGTACTGGGGATTTTATAAATGGTTCAATGTGTCCCCTCCATTCAGAGTTGTTTTATTTTGCCTGAAATGGAGAACAAAGAGCAGTACTGAAATTCTGACCAATGGGCAATGACAAGCAAAGAAATTAATCAAAATTGCATCTGGTCACCGGTAACAGCTGTACGTCCTCCATGTTTTAGGGAAACATAGAACAAGCAGTAGGAGGCTGCCATTCAGCCCTTCAAGCCTGTTCAAATGAATAGTGATGCATTTCATCCTATCCTTCCTGATGCCAGGTGCCCAGAACTGACCATAGTTTAACCAGAGAGACCCAAATTCTCCAGTTCTTTAACAGACTTGTGAAAGTTGGCGTGGATCTGTGGGAATAGTTTTGTCTGTAGTTCCTGGAATAATCTTGCAAACAATGAAGGGTGGAAAAAAAAACTTCACGTGAGGGAGGTGCTACTGTGAGATTTCATTTTGACTATGGAGGCAAATTAGACATTTGCATAACTTTTTAGAGGTTATGATGATCCAAGTGCACATTAACGTGAGCCTGGTGTAACTTGCTCGTGCTTATGCTCTGGATGTGTGATGTCGCTGAACCACCCTTGGTGATGAACATGAAAATTCGCCCACCCAGACATCTTCAAAATGGCAGCGCTGGGAGTGTTCGGGCTCCTGAATCTGCCCCCTCCAGGTAGCTGCTTTCTCCCTTCTTGACTTAGCTTTTGTTGTCTATCTGTCAGCAACAGAGGCTGGACAGTGGCTGGAGCAGGACTCTTGGCAAGGCTACGGCCTGGCAGCAGAACCAGAGACTATTGGCTATAGCTTTTGGCTGGGGTGGGGGTGTTGTGATGCTCCTGATCATGTGTTGGTCCAGTAGCCTAGAAGTGGCACCCAAGGAATGGTGACTGCTGGGTTTGGCGTGGATGTTGGTCAGCTGGGTCAGTACTGTCAGCTCCTAACAGCTGTATCAAATGTGCCTCCAATCCACTTTGCTTGAAGGAGAATGACCCAGGTTCTCTGACCTGATTTCTCAACAAAATCCATCGTTGCTGCACTCCCACTGTCAGCATCCTGGTGGGTATCATGGAACAGAAACAGAACAGGACTAGCCATGTAAATATTGTGGCAACTGGTGCAGGCCCGATGCTGAAAATTCTGTGGCCAGTGACTCAGTGCTTGGCTCTTCAAAGCCTGTCAGCACAAGGCACAAGCCAGGAGTATGATGGAATAGTCCCCACTTTGCTGGATGGGTACAGCTCCAGCAACACTCCAAGAGGCTTGACACCATCCAGGACAAAGCAGCTCATTTAATTGGCATGCTCCCTCTCACTACCTCAAGAATTTCTATCCTTGTCCCTCAAAGTCGAGTGGCAGCAGTGTGTACCATCCATCTGACATGCTACAGTAATTCGCCAAGGTTTTTCCAATAGCACCCTTCCAAAACTACAAACACTGCCATTTGGAAGGATAGTGGCAGCACGTGCTTGGGAGCACCACCAGCTGCAAGTTTCCCTCTGAGCCACTGGAAATTTAGTGCCGTTCCATCACAGTTCCTGGGTCAAAATCCTGGAATTCCCTCCCAAACAGCATTTGGAATGTTACTCTCCAGCAAGGACCACAGAGATTCAAGAGAACAGCTCTCCATAATCTTCTCCAGGGCAGTTGCGAATGCCCACTTAATACTGACCTAGCCAGTGACACTTAAATCACACGAATCAATTAAAAGTAAAATTCCAGTAAATCTCCTTCGCATCCTCTAAGACACGGCTATCCGTAAGTGTTGTTGCAGTTTGCTAAGCAGATGCTACCATTCAAGTGAGCCCTATGTTTTTAATGGATTTTTTTTTCCCTTTGCTTGCAATAATCATTTCTGCTTTCTTTACCTTTGTTTTCCAGTTCTGCACAAACAACCCCGGCAGGTGTGTCTGTGTCTACTTGAAATTGGGCGAATTGTGTCTCGGTGAGTTATGTTTATTTACTCACCAGGGAATCTCTCTGCTGACAGCTTGCACCCCTCTATTCAGTTAGGACATAACTGACTTGTGTTTTTGCTTCTTTTACCCACCCCCCCCCCCCCCCACCCCCTTGAGATCTTTTGAACGAGAATTTATCAATCTTCTTAAAATTTTCAACTGACTGCTAGTCATGAGCTAGAAATCTGTACGTTCCTGGATATTTAATGGAATGTTTGAATGCTACAATTGAACAGGAACATGTAATCCAAGTGGGAGTTCTGCATATTGAATGATGTGAAAGGGTTGAGAGCTTGAACTCATTCAGTCCTTGTGTTCTCAGAACATTTTGGGAAGGGGTGGATAGAGTCTGTGGGGTGAGTTTCAGATTTCCAATGACCTTTGTGCAAAGCTATCCAAATTTACCCTTTGATAGCCTGGCTCCATTTTGAAGATTCTGCCTCCTTGTTCCCTCTACCAAAGGGAATAGTTTATTTCTATTTCCTTACTAAATCCCTTCAATATCATAAGCCTTTGGATTTGAGTAGAATGGTTTCAACTGAACAAGGGGTCCATTGAGTTCACACTGGCCCTCTGCGGGAATAATTCGTCTTATGTCACTGTCCTGCCTTTCCACTAGACCAATTAATCTTCTACACGTGAGAGAATGTCTGACCGTCTTGTCCTCCTAATTTATTTCACTAAGCCCCCGTGACATTCGAGTTTCACAGGGAGATTGGTATTGCAGCTTTTAATGTCTCGAATTATTTTTGGAATATGTGTCAGCTGTGAATTTGGCATTTCCCCCTTCTTGCCCACTGGTAGAGAATCAATGTGACCGAGTATTCTGGGACACTTGAAAGGTGGTTAAGTTTCAGCCATGTTATGAGACTGCAACCTTCAACATTATTGTTGCACACTGGGGAAGGATCTATGCTCCCTCCCTGGTCCATTGTCTGTGTGACAATCAAGAAGGTACTGTGCAAGTCATGCAGAAGTACCACTCCCTTTAAATATTAATGTATGCATGGCTGGTCAGGTATTGTAAAAGGACCACACTGGCCAACAAATAGGCCACGCAGTAAGGAGAAAGCCAGGGAAGTGGGGGAATAAAGAATAACCTGGAACAAACCCCATTTTAAAATCAGATGCTCTGACTATATAAAATACCCTGTCCAAGACTTGTAAACAGGTGAAAGCTGTCATCTCTTAGTTTGCTGCATCATTCAAAGCTGGATGGTTGTAATGACATTGTGACAAGTTTACAAAAGAAATTCACATTATGAATATGAACAAGGTAGTTCATAATCTCATTTTTCGTGTATTAATGAGAGCTGCTTATACAGCAATGCATAACATCCCATGGCACATTATTCTTTTTTACATAGTTCAGGGGAAGTGCCTCATGCTGAGCTGACTTGCTCAGCCATTTCAGGGCACTGGAGTCTACCACGTTACTGTGGGTCTGAGTCACAAGTAGGCCAGGCCAGTCCAGGTAAGGATGGCAGATAGCCACTCTGAAAGGACTGTAATGAATCTGACAAGTGATGGTTTTACAGTGGCCATCACTGAGACTAGCTTTATACTCGCATGGCAAAAAGAAAAGCCAAATTGAACCCTCAGAATGAAACTGTCTTTACACCACTGAAACCACAAAGAAAACTGGGGGCTGAAATCAACATGTCATTAGTGGGGAATGTAATGCACCAACCCCCTATGCCCTGCAGCTTCTAACAGCTTTGAGCGTGATGTCTGATGTGACCCTCTCGCTAAGGACACCCAGATCTTGGCATACCTGAGAAAGAGGCAAAGTCAGGAATTACCACCACTTTGCACTTATTCTTCTTAATGGGCAGTTTAGCCAGGCCCAGGAGGTGTTCCTCCACTCCAGGTGCCCAAAGATGAGGAATGTAGGGCTGCAATGAAACCGAAGGGTGGATGAAAGGGCCGTTCAATTACCAAACAGGGATGCAGTCTCCAACAAACCATGCAGACAGATCCTGTGAACTCCACGGCACCTGGAAGTCTGTAGAGTTGGAGGCTGTAGTTCCACAAGATTCCTGCATGCTGCCCCCTACAACCCAGATCCCCGATTGGAAATTGAAAGGCCGTGTGAGTGGAAAACACATCACTGGGAGCCTTTCCCAACGGGTGGTGAAAGAGAATACCACAGCCTGCCTAGGAGTGGATGAAAGTGAAAATGTTTAGGGATGTAGCAGCCTGTATAAGTAGCGCCTGCTTGTGTGGTGAGACAACAGGGAGTTTCCACAGGAGAGCTCTGGTTGTGCGTGCGGTGGATGTTGGGGAATGGTGGTGGCTGGCTCATGAGGCAAGTTCTGGAACTCTAGTGAAGTGATTGATTGCTGTGTTGGAGATTAGAGCGCAGGACTGCAGCATTCTTGCAATGTGGAGCAGGAGGAGTTTATAGGGAGGGTGAGTCTGTACAAGGATGAGACTTTTTTTTTTAAGAAAACCTGTCTGCAGTTGTGTTTTTGAACTTCCTATTTAGACTTTCTAATGTCTTTTATTTATTCATGGGATGCAGACATCACTGGCTGTGCCAGTGTTTATTGCTAGTCCCTATTTGCCCATGACAACGTGGTGAGGACAGGAGGGACTGTTTTTGAGCCATTGCAGTTCACTTGTTAAGGGAGACCATAATGCTATTAGGGAGGGAGTTCAAGATTTTAACCTCGTGACACCGAAGGAATAGTCGTATACTTTTAAGTTTGGAGCACATCTGGCTTGATGGGGAACTTGCTGTGGTGACAATGTTGCCGTGGACTAGCAGCCCTTGTCCTTTTAATGGAAGTAGTCGTAGGTTTGGTAAGAGTGTCGAGGGAGTCTCTGAATTTCACACTGTGTCTTGTAAATACACTGAGTGTCAGTGGTGGCGGGGGCATGCGAATATTTTTAAGTGGTGCCAATCCAGTAGGTTGCTTTGTTTTGGATGATGTCAAGCTTCATGTATATTGTTGGACTTGCAGTCATTCAGGCAATACACCTAACTTGTACTTTGTAAGTGCTTGGCAATAGTCAGATGGTGAGTTAATCATGGCAGGATTCCCAGTTTCTGATCTGTTGTAGCCGCAGGATTATTACAGACAGTTTAGTTTATGGTCAGTAATAACCTTCAGGATGTTGATGGCTCAAGGGCACGGTTGGGGGAGCAAGTTCTGGGTAGCAGAGAAAGAATCACTGGTGATAATTCTGTTGTATGCCAAGGGGCGAGAGTTAGAGATTCTCTTGTTGGAGATGGTCATTATCTGGCATCTGTCAGTCACAAATGTTACTTGCCACTTCAGTCCAAGCTAGATATGCGCCAGGTGTGACTTCAACCTACGGGAGGTTACCCCCGATTTCCCATTGACTTAACTTTTGCCAGGGTTCCTTGATACCACCTCAGTCCGAGGCCTCGGTGTCAAGGGCAGTCAATCTTGCCGCCCTTGAATTAAACACTTTTGCCCATGTTTGAAAGATGGCTGAGGTCAAGACTTGAGCGGCCCCAGTGGAACCCAAACTGCTAGTCGGCAAGTTATTACTGAGCAAGTGCTGCTTGATCACACAGAAGGTGACACATTTCATCACTTTACTGATGATTGAGAGTAATTGGCAGCGTTGGATTTGTCCTGCTTTACCCATACAGGACAACCCTGGGCAATTTTCCACACTTTGTAGATGCCAATGTAGTTGTCCCAGAATGTCTTGGCTCGGGGAATGGCTAACCCTAAACTTGATGCAGGAGTGCAAGTATTAATTGAAGTCCACTTTAAATTTGAGAGAATTTTGGGTGCTTGCTACCACGTCCAAAAGGTGCAGTTTAAACATGTAGGGCTTGTGTAAGAGGAAACCAGTTAAATGCCTGAGCCAACAGGAGCAGCGAGATAGGCTGCTTGGACGCGATAATGGGATTTGGAAGGAACATTGTCTAGCAGAATGCTGACACAGTACAATTAAGCTGAATGGCCTATTTTTGATTTTGGCTGTAGATTCTGTTTGATCTCCAAAGCCAATTTTGTGCAGTGTTTCAAATCTTTTTCAGTTGAGTTTTTGATGTATTGGCCAGTGGGTTTATATTGGCTTTAATTTGAACTTGCAGGTATGGTGTGGAGCCTCCTGTGTTAGTAAAACTGGAAAAGGAAATTGAACTTGAGGAAACTCTGTTGACCACCTCTGAACAGCTGATTCCTGTTGAAAGTACAAAGCCATGTTGTCACAACAAAGAGCTTCATCAAGCCGTAAGTTCTTAACATATCCCGACTGTCTGGTTAATTTAAATAAAATCGGATTGATAAACGTATGAAACTTCATTCTTGCATTATGTTGTGTGTACTTCACTTGAAAGAAGTAGGGGCATTAGAGAGGGTGCAGTAAAGGTTCACAGGGATGATTTCCGTTATGGGGAACTTGAGTGATGTGGATAGGTTAGAGAATTTGGAACTTCTTTCCTTGGACAGGGAAAGGTTGAAAAGCTATTTGATAGAGATGCTCAAAATCATGAGTCTGAACCAAGTACAGAGGGAGAAAGCGATCCCACTGGTGGAGAAATGCAAACAAAGGGGTGGATGGATTTAATTGCCAGAAGAAGCAATGGCAAATTGAACATTTCTTTGCACATTGAATGACTAGGATCCAGGATGCACTGCCTGAGAGTGTGGCAAAGGTAGGTTCAATTGAGGCTTTCAAAAGGGAATTCAAGTCTTATCCGGAGTGAGGAAGTGTAGGGCTATGTGACAAAGGAGTGACACTAAGTAAAGCTGTCATTTGGAGAGCCAGCACAGAGACAATGGCTCCCTCTGCACTAACAACTTTGAGAATCTAATTCTAAAGTTGCGGGTACAGAATCAAGTTTTTGTTGAAGTTCAGATAATTGCCTAAATTCTGTTACTTTGTTTAAAACTGAGCTGCTCCAAGCAGACTTTCTCCTCCTGATTATGTTAGCGTCTCTTGACCATTACAATGTGGAAAGTTAGCATGCCCAGAAGTGAGAGATAATTTCATGTGTGTGGTTCCCAAAGCTTTCCAGCAATTGTGCTTTGTTTGTTATGTCTGTCTTGGTCTAAATTGATTGCATCATCGCAGTGCAGATGAGACTATCATTTTTGTTTTTGCTCTTTGAAAGAATTCTCTAGTTATTCCCACGTCCCTACTTTCTGCAAGTGGCCCAGCAAGTTTTCCCTTTTTGAAGTATTTATTCCACTTTTTATTCCTTATTCCTTCCAAAATTTATTAATGAATCTGCTTCCAACATCTTTTTTAGACAGTCAGATCCAAATCATGGCAACTCTCTTAAAATAAGCCCCAGTTGCTGTGATAGATTGAGCTCAAGTTTGTGGTCATTGCAGGCCTCTGAATTATTAGCTAATAAAGAAAACACTATGCTAATGTACTCTGTAAATATCAACAAAACTGTTCATCCTTTTAAGGTCCTTACTGGAATATGTTGTACGTTGCATTGGATCATTGTTGGCTGACCAGTTATCTTCCTTCCAGGTGAAGACAATTGCTGATGATCCTCCATGCAAATGTTCACATCGTTTCTCCATTGAGTTCTTATCTGAAGGGCGTTATCGGCTGGGAGGGAAGATTCTTTTTATCAGAGTGAGTATTGGATCAGGAGAATGTGCAGAAATGTAGAACTGAAATAAAAAGTGACTAACTCGGTTGCAGTGAAATGGAGTGTGAGATCCTTTCATGTTTCTAATCATTAGTTACATCGTGACAACTAGTGAAATGAATTGAATTAATTCATAGAAGTCTAGAATTGAAAGCAAGTCTAGTATTGAAAAATGATGACCATTTAATTTAATATTAACTGACACAATCCATCTGGCTCGCCCTTCTTTAGGGAAGGAAATTTGCCAAAATAAATGTTAAACAATTAATTGCAATCAGCTGCTGGGCATTGGGCATTTTGAATTTCAGATAAGAATGGAAAAATACTTATTGAAATCGTGGTGTGTCTAAGTTAGGCAGTTAGCTTGTGCTTACGTTTACTTAGAGCAAAGTGTTATAATGCTAAATTGAGATTGGCTCCAGTATTATTCTTCACCTGGTTATCTGAGCGACAACCAGTGGCGAATGACTTGCAAAAGTGGCTGAGTATTGCAATCATTTTACACTCAGTGTCCTCATGTAGGTATTATAAGTAGCAATGTAAGTCAATCACTTACTAATTGTTTTCTGGAGTGTTAGTTCAGAGACATATTTTGACTGGAATGCTGTTTAATGGCTTGGACTCCTCCATGGCCAGATGCAGGTTTCTTTGTCTGCAACATGGAGTGGGTGTGATTTCTGCTTCAGAGATTAAAAACAAAAAGTTATACTTGGAACACTGCCGAGTCTGTCTGATAAAATAGTTAGAGGGATTTGTTATTTTGTCTGTACCTGCTTTTTATGTTGTTGTGAAGCAGTCAGATGGAAAAACAAGTGTAGCCTAACAAGAGCAGAGAGAGGCCCTACTTGGAGGTATTTGGGAGTAACTGGTGGAAGAGGCCTGCAGTGTACACATGCCCGATGGGACTTGAAATCCGAACCGGTGGAGCCATTCCATCATCGTGGCTGATCTGGGTACAAAGCTGACATTAGTTCAGAATTAGCACAAGCCATTTGGGCATGAACTCTGACTGCGAGAGTGTTTGACATCAACAAGACTCTGGAAGTCTCTGCAATTGCGGGTTGTTGCTGCCGGAGGTTAGTTATAATTTTCACTCGGATTGAGAATTTTTTCTTTGCGTGCGCTAAGGCAGAAAAGTTGGAGTTGAGTTGAACAGCAACAGTGATCCTGCGATATAGTGGAACAGGTTCAAGGGGTTGACTTGCTGCCACCTCATGTTTTGCTTGGCAGGACATCTCAGCCAGGGACAAGGCCACTCCTTAAAGGGATCCACGATGGTAAAGCATGCATTCCCTTCTGTAAAGCAAGTGGGGATTACCTTGGACTAAGTAGCTAAATTTAAAATGAAACTTCAAGTTCTGGAGAAATTCAGTACGTCTCTCAGTATCTGTGGAAGGCACAACAATGTTAATGTTTCAAATCCATTAATGCTGTTCTTCAGAATCCCAAACTTGAAATCTTGTGTGTCTTGTCTGTGGACTGTACCCTTACTAGGTGTACATTTTAGAATGTTAGCGCATAGAAGGAGGTAACTTCTAATATTGTTTCTTTGCTGGAGCTACCACTTTAACTGAGTATTATCTGCTTTATTCTAATTTCCCTGCCCTTCCTCCTTATCCTTCTATCTCTCAATACTTAGCAATTTCCCTTTTAAAATGTTGTTGCAGCTTCTGCCTCAATGGCTCCTTGTGGTTCCATGTTCTTATCACCCTCTGTCTCAAACTCAGTCTGAGCTCACCCTTTGTTCTTCAGCTGATAATCATCTGTACCCCCTCATTTGGTCTTGAGTTAGAACAGTAGCTCATTGTTCACCAGCTCTCAAAAGTTTTGCAGGGCAATGAAAACTAAGCTGATTGACCAGAATCCTTTGCTGACTGCAACTTCCATTTTCTTAATTTGTGACTATTCGCTTTCTTTCCTCAAATAATTCCATACTGCAGCCTCTGCAGAATTCTGATGTTACTCCTAAGGTGGCATTCCCTGTACTCAACAATTAAGGTTTGGTAACTATTTGGGCAATACGCTCTATTTTTGTATGCTGGTTTTATTAATGGCCGGTGCTGGTGGAGCACAAGGCCATTTGCAAAGATGTGCAGAATTTGATATTGCCCAATACTAACTTGTTTTGTTCTTGTGTGAATATTTATTTGCAGATGTTACATGGTAAACATGTCATGGTGCGTGTGGGAGGAGGTTGGGACACTCTGCAGGGCTTTCTTCTGAAGCATGACCCCTGCCGGGTGCTGCAATTCACCATGTTGGAGGAGAAGATCATGGCTTTTGAGAAGGGCATCTCTCAGGATTCCACCCACATGTCTAACTTGCTGGCGAAATCTCCCAAACCACCTCCAACCATGACCCTTCCATTAAGTATCAAGATGTCACAATCCCTAGCTACATGCCCTGGATCTCCCTGCATGCCATCTTGGCCCATGGCCAAAGCTGCCACTGCCCATTGCAGGTGCCCCTCACCAGTGCCGCTGTCTAATTCGGGGTCCCGCCCACCATCTGCTGAAAGTGGGCATTCATCCCACGTGGCACCAAGCTCATCTTCCAGAGGCACCAAGTGCCCTGCAGTGAGATCGCAGTTGCCCCCTCGGCCGCAGCAATCCCCAGCTAGTCAACCCAAAGGCATGACCCAACGTGGGAGCAAGGAGGCACAGCTGTCTTCCAAACTTCGCCAAACCCCTTCAAAGGCTCCCAGTGGCCTCCTTCAAAGACCTCCAGGTAAATGCCAGCCAAATCCTGACACCAGCCCCAAGTTGACCCCTGAGGTTCCTGGCAAGCCTGTTCTGTTTCCCTCCACCCCAGTGGTGCCTGGCTCTCTGCACACCCTGGGGAAACGCACCCAGCCCACCAACCTTGCATCGCCGTCTGCCTCCAGGAGGCCGCTCACACCAGCAAGAGGCCCTGTTCCGAGCTCCACGCCGATTCCCCGCACACTGGACTTTGCACCAAGGAATGCAGTCAGTGCGACCAGGGACTGTCCTCGCATTGAAAAGAATCAGAAGGCATCAGTGAAGACCCCTTCGTCAAACAGTAAGAAGTCACCTCCCAATCCTGCCCCTGCCCAACGGACTCCGTTAGCTGTCGTCAAACTACCGCAGTCTAAAGTGATGAGCTCGCAGTCTCCTCGCGTACAGTCTCCTGCAGCCAAACCCACTCTGAAGATGAAGGGCGAATCCCGTCTGGGGAAACAGCCTCAGGGCAACAAAAAAAACCCATTGGTGGCCTCACCAGCTCCTTTAAGGAACCTGGCTGCGAAATGCTGAAGTGACGGGGTTGACTTTACCAGGAGCAGAAGTGACGCACATAAGCAATAATAACTTTTAAAAAAAAAAGGTTTCTCGGTAGGGTTGGTGCTGCTTTTGTAAATATGAGTTCTGTTTGTGTTGAAGTGAATGTCAAACAGTTATTGAGATCTGCTGTAGTCACAATATTGTCCAGTCAGTGGAGCACGAACCTTTGTTTCTGTTGTCGAGGATTTCCTCCCAGGTTTCCACTGCCCTGTTGACTGACTGACTTCCATTTTATTTTTGATTATGTAATTTGCTCATTCAGTTTTGTATTTACAATGAAAACCAGCTGCAGTTTTCTGTTCAGCCTACGTTGCTCCAGTTTTCCGTGGCAACTCTGCAACTTGAGAATTTCAGCACAAATGGACTCCAAATTTGCCCCAATTGCAGTGTCCAATATGACACTTGGAGAGGTGGGAGACACTGACTGAATATAATCAAGTGATGTTGTGTAAATTTTCCAAATTGCGTTGTTCTGATCCTCATTGGCAGGCTGTGAGACGAGCTCAGCAGAGTCCTTGCCTCACCACTCACCCTCACAATTTTGAGTCAGACATCTCGTTTTTATTTGTCCTGGTTTATCTTGAGGTCACAGCTGAAATTCTATTGCGGAGAAAGATTGGCTCTTCATCTGTAGCAATCCATTTTCCAACTCCTGCCCCCCCCCCCCCCCCCCCCCCCCCCCCCCCCCCCACCGACGTGTTTTCACACTTGTCCAAGTTCTTATCTAATTCCCCATCAAATGGCATTTTAGGCTTGTGTCCCATTGCTATCTATGGCAAGATAATCCTGAATCAAGCTGGATTTGACTGTTGAACAGTGATTCACATCAATTCCCATTGCATGTAGGTTCACTGTACTTCATTAATTAGGCTCAATCCACCCACAAAATTGTGCGATAATATGCATTTAAGTAAATCCCAGCATTGTACACAATTGGTCTTCATCGAGTACTCACCCACAGATATTGGGATTGAGGTCAGGATGCCTTTGAAGACTCCTCAACCTGGGAGGTTGGAATGTGAGGTTGAAGGCTCACCTGAACAAGATGGCAGAGGCTAATGGAATAGAGGGCTGTCAGGAACCAATGGCTAATAAAAGAAAAAGTAGATCAGTTGCTGAATGAGTACAATTCATGAATGTAAGTTTATGCATCTTGTCCACTGTTTCTCTGCTGAAGGTTATTTTTATGTTATGGCCATGGCTAGTTTTTCTGGTCACGCTTTCTGTAATTGTTGGATGGACTTCTGAATGTAGTTATGATATTTTGACCAATCCAAACTATTGAGTTGTCTCTTGAAATAGCTCCACTTCCTCATCATTGAGGTTCTACCAATATGTGTTTAAATCAATTTTATCTTTTTTCGTTGACCTGATGGGTGCTTAAAATATCACTTTGGTAGGGGGAGAAAACACTGACTTTTTAAAAATGTTTAAGAATTGCTTATACAAAACACTTCATGAAGCTTTTCATCTTACAGTTATCAGGGCAGTTCACCATAAATACAAAAGAAAATTAAAGGGAAACCAGCATTTGTGCTGGTCTGAGGGTCAGGGGTGATGGTTGGTTGTGGAACTGTCCTGTTCCAATTCAACAAAATACACACCAGTCATTTGCCAATCCATTTTTTTAGGGGCAGTATTTTGAACTAATTAAAATCATCTGCTTTGGTTAAATTCCAAGTGAAAAGAGTTTGGCAGTTAACTGCCAATCATTATTAACTGGTGTATTTGTCATGGCAGCACCCCTACTTCAGTCCATTTGTCAACCATTCAGCACATTCTCCTCTTCTATCATATAAATGTTTCTTTATTTTGGTATTTCTTAAATTGCAGTGATGAGTGCAAAATGAAAAGCTTCATAAATGTCTCTTTTAGCATTACATAAATACTGTATTACCAAACAACTAGCTATATTTAAGTTGCATTACGGATGGATAAGCTCCAATATTTTTAGTGAGCTTGAGCACGTTAGAACCTCCAATACGGAACCAAGATGAGGGTTTGCATTCCTACTTGGTTTACAGCAGAAATCAAATTGCAGATGTAAGATTGTCAACTTGATGCAATGTGCGTTCAAAGTTTCAGTTCAGTGAGCATTAGCCAATCATTCTGACAATCCTGCTGAATACTGTATTTAAAATTCTCATGGTTGAAGTAACAGTTCTGTTGTAGATTTTTATCATTGCTGTGTTCTGGTGAACTTAGTGAGACTAAGGCTGAATTCTCTGTTTTGCATGTATGACACTAAAACAGCACTTGTATCTTGTGTGCTTAATTAGGTGAAATGCCTGTTACTAGCAGGCTGACCAGTATGTTTTACTGATCTTAGTGGTGGTGGTGGTGGGTGGGGGGTGGGTGGGAAATGGGAAGGCACTTTATATCTTGCATTTGAATTTATAATTGTGTTTATTTGTAATTGAAGACATTAACTCAACAGAAAGTGTAACAATGCCCTCCTACCAACCCAATAAGGGAGTTGGCTCAAGTGAGGTGAAGTCTGTTGAGTCTTGCTGTTGTAAACTGGGATTGAAGTCAGTTAACTAAATGTCTTTTTTTAAAAAAGAAGCTCAATTCCAGTATTTGGAATGCACTGGAGGTGAAATACATGTTGCACAAAGTATACACCTGTACCCACTGTCTTGGTGTTACCTTTTTTGCTGTAAAGGAAGTTGGATCAAGTGTGGAGTGTCCGAGTGGATATTGTGTGTCACTCACTTCCTTTCATTGTTTATGAATTCTCGTTAGAAGTTCCACAGTAAGTCCAAAGAGATTTTCAATTTGTGGTGTTAGACGTTTAAATTCTCTGGCCTTCTGCTCAACATGTCTGAGGTTGAGAGTGAAGCAATGGCCAGGCAATCGACGCCAGTCCCATGGCCAAACCAGCTACCATTCCATGTTATTGTTGTTGAGATCCCAGTGCTATCATATGCAATTTCATGTGAAATAGACAAAAACAGATGATTACCCCAGTGTAATGTTTGAAAATTTGTCATGCACAAGCACCTAAAAGAGTCAAAGGAGAATGAATTCTTGTAACTTGTTTGTTAACTTGAATTTATACAGCACTTACCATTCTGAGCAACTTCCTAATTGGGGGGGATCTATTACGTCGGAAATAGGGTGAGTTTGAGGAACGGCTGCTGAGGGGTCTTCAGTTCCTGAACAGACTTTGGAGTGACGGGTTGGGCCAGTTTTAGTGATTTTGAGGGGGAAGCCGTTGCTTTGCTGTTCATTCTTCAGTTTGTCCATGGCTACGTTTGCATTTGGACAGGATTATCATCAACTGCCAGACCAGCTTGTAGTTGCGAGGTCTGGGTAAAGTTCTCCAGTTGAAAGTCCTGCCATCCCTACATAAAATCAATCTGGATTGACACTTGGGCATGGGAATTTGAAAATACATGACTGGTAAAATAATCATGGTGCTTACAATATGTTCCTGTACTGTGTAAAAGCCTCCAATGCCTTAGTTTTGCGTTAGAATAGTGAGATGAGGTTTCCCTTTGTCCAAGGAGCAGCATGAGGCCATTGTGCTCCTTGACTCTGCTCTATAAGTCTTAAGTCATAGCTCATCAGTATCTCAGTCCTTGTATCCACCTTTTACTTAATATACCTTCATACACAAGGACACAAGTGGAAGCACAAGTAAATTGTTCAGTCTTTGAAGCCTGCTCCATCAAACAACTTACTGAACTGATTTTTTTTTTTCTTCAACTCTCCATTTTCCTGCTCACTCCCTGTATTGATTTTTCTCAGATATCCAGATTCTCTCTATCCCAGCCTTAAAGTACACTCAATGATCGATCATGCCTGGACCTCCTAAAGTAGAAGATTCCGATAATTAAAGCTGATAACTGATTCTCAATTTCTCCTTGAAAATTGTCATTTCAGTTCCAAATAATTGTCCCTTTTATCCTGAGATTTGTAACCTCCACCCCCTCCACCCCCTCCCCCACATCCCCAAACAAAAGTCAAGTTCCTTTCCACCAGTGACATTCTCAATCTCAGTTCCACGGACTCAACAGGAGGCTATCCTGAACGCTGCTGACAAGAGACTTGTCTTGTTAAAGGTTTTTGTTATGTATCTATTGCGACAATTTGTAATTCAAAGGGAAAGCTTTGAACTAAATAGTTGAAAGCCATTTGATGGTACACTTCTCAACTTGTTTGGTTAAAGCCAGGAAGTTTACTGCCAATCATTATTAATTAGTGCATTCTCCAAGGCAGCACCTCAACTAGTCCAGAGTCCATTTACCAACCCATCAACACTATCTTCTAATGCACTATAAATGTCAGTTTTCCCCTTAAATCTTTATTCTTTCAAATTATCCTGATGAGTGCAAGACAAAAAAATGAACAAAATGCCTTTTTTTTTCAGCAATAAAGTTCTGTACTACCAAATGACTATAAATCTATCCCTTAACTTAGTTTTGAATGACTGCTCACCTGCTCAGATTTTCACTAACCTATTTTGTGAAGAATTGATTCCTGGCATCCTCTCTGAACCGCCTGACCCTAAATTAAGTATTTGCTCAGTGTTCTGTGTACCTTGCACTAACAGAAATAGTTTCTCTGCATTAACTGTACTGATTCCTGTTATATTTTAAATCCTTCAATTGGATCGCTCCATAAGCTTTTAAAACCAAAAACAAGCTGTTTATGCAATCCACATTTGTATTTGCTTACTTTCAGTCTAGATATCCTGAGTTACTTCATAACCAGTTAGATACTTTATGACGTAGAATTTGAAGAGTAGCCATTGCTTTGCAATTTAAAAACGTACATTTCAGTTTTGAATACTTGGCTACGCAACATGGTCTAGCTGTTAGAGCATTGTATCACCTATCGGTGAATGTTTAAATATTATTGATGTGTAGTTTGTGGTGGAAGGGGGTTGCTTTCTTTGGCAGTCATTTACTTAGTGCACTAAGTGTTTGCTTTGGTTGAGAAAACCGGAGTTCATGTGGCTGTTCAACAGTCACTGACAGTTTGAGGGGATGCTTTCCTGGGCAATAATAACTGGAAAGCAGTACAGGTTCTTGGGACCACTGTCCTGCTCCTTCATCATCAGTCAAACAACTTTCATGTAGAATGTTCATTTAAGAAGTGAGTGATGGTCATTCTGTTAGAGTTGGAAATTACTGTGCCTAGTACTGCACCAACATTGTATTCTGTTCTGATACTAACCTTGAAACTGACTTTGAAATGTATCTGCATCTCAAATATTCAGGTATCAAAAGTGATTAAAAAATGTCGGCTGGAATTTGTTGAATGAAATTGAAGTTTTTTTTTCGAGTCTTGTGCCTAGTGTTTCAATATACAAGACACCTTTTGTTCCATGTTCTAAAAAATTGTCATCAGGGTGCAGGCTCAGGTTGTGTTTGTCTTGCACTTAATCGCAGTGTGATACAATTTATTTGGTTTCAGGAGAAGCTCAAAGGAAGTTTGGTATTAAAAATCAATGCAGGGACTTTTTTTTATGCATAATCCCCAACAAGGGATTGAACTAAACATTCAGCAACTGTTTGGTAAACTGCCTGGCTGAAGAGAGATTCTGCAGTTGCATCAATTGCACTTTACAGATGTTACACACTGTCCTGTACCTATTTTAATAAAATGTATTGTGCTCTGATTTGTCATGGCTCGAATGAATTTTGTGTTTTTTTTTAAATCCAGGGGATGTGGGTATTAAGTACAGGGCCTCTATTCCTTGTACCTCTCTCTAGTTATGTAGAAATTAAGTAGGCCATTCAGCCCTACGAACCTGATCTTCTATTCAGTATGCTCAGAGTTGCCCTTCTGTCTCAGTGCCACGTTCCTGCTTCCTCCACGCTCTGGTATTTTTTTTAGATATTAAAGGCATCAATCTCTCTTGAATACACTCAGTGGTTTGACTGGCAAATTCCACAGGTTCACTTTTTTATGTTTGTGTGAAGAAATATTTCCTTACTTCAGTCCTAGGCAGCTCCAGAATTTTGACCCAGTGATGCTGAGGGGCGAGTGAAATATTTCCAAATCATAATGGTGAGTGGCTTGGAGGGGAACTTGCAGGTGGCAGTGTTCCCATGTATCTGCTTCCCTTGACCTTCAAGATATTTTGTGGGTTTGGAAGGTGCTGTTGAAGGAGTCTTGGTGCATCTCAGAAATGTTGGGGTTGACCTTGGGCTTGCAGTTATAGAGGAAAAGCAACCCGTTGTTGGTTTTCCTGCTTGGAAGCATAGTCTGGGTCATGGGAGCTCACTAACCTGATTGAGCTCATTTTTTGAGTGACAATTGGGCATTATGATACAACTGTTGTATCAGGGCTTGGCAATACCTGCCCCCCCCACCCCACCCCGCCCCGGTACAGAAGTTTGAGACTAAATGTTTTCAGATTCTGAGAGGAAAGGATAATAGTTGCATTTAGTAGCAACACAACAGGGTTTGTGAAGGTTGTATTGATTTTTTCAACCATTCCCACCTCTACTGGGTCCCTGGTACCAGAATCAAAAAATAGTCATGAAATTCTCAACACAAGCAGAAGATAGTCACCACCATGGACTGGAAGGGAAACAACATAGGAGTGGAATGAATGTTCATATCTTGGGAATGAAGTCTGACACAACTGGGATCCCTGTGGCGTGGGTAACTGAATTTCAAAGGCATTCCCTGGGTGGTAACTGGGCCAGCTGAGAGATGATAACTGCTCAGATTCTATTCAAGAATAAAGAAATGCCCTGGTTGAGGGAATGGGGTGAATGCATATCCAATGGGGAAAAGGGCAATGGTTAAGACTGGAAAACACGTGGTGAAATCTGAAAACACGTCAGTGGTCCTTTTATCTTTTGACTTTTCTTTATTCATTCTTGGGATGAGGGTGTTGCGGGCCAGGCAGCATTTATTGTCCAGACGGTGCTTGAGAATCAATCACATTGCTGTGGGTCTGCAGTCGCATGTAGGTCAGACCATGTAAGGACGAGAGTTTCCTTCCCTAAAGGGCATTAGTGAACCAGATGGGATTTTCCCCCAACAATCAGCAATGGATTTATGGAGGTCATCAGACTCTTAATTCCAGCAATTTATTGAATTTAGTTTCCACCATCTGCCATGATGGAATTCGAACTTGGGTCTCTGCGTTAACAGTCCCGTGATAATATCACTAGGCTATCACCTTCCCTTCTCTTCCACTCAAACCTTCGTTGACTTCTGAAATAAAAGAATTACCATTACTTTTAACAGTTACCTTGAAAACAGAAGAGAATTTTTTTTTGATCTTGAAAATAACCCAAGGCAGCCAGTTTGTGCAAAGTCTGTTCATAAATTCCAATGAAATAACTGACCAGATCATCATATTCTGGTGCAACAGAATCAACTTGAAGCATGAACGGGTTCTCTCTCCACAGATGCATCTTCAATTGTATTTTCAAAATTTTCCACTTTGTGCTGGTTTTGAGATACATACTGGCCACTATCCTTCCTAAAGTATGAGCTACAGCAGGCCATTCAGTTCATTGAGCCTCCTGAGCTAGTCAATAAGACAATGGGTGATCTGATTTGTTATCTCAAAATCACTTTCCAGTCTCCTTAATTCCTTTGTTAATCAAAATTCTGTCTAATCCAGTCTTGAATTTGGGGAAGAGAGAATTGCCAAGAAATTCTCAGCTGAATGTTTCTTCATAATTCCTTCTCCAAGAACCTGTTCTAAAATGCTTCCATTATAAGTATGTCTGCCCTTGCAGAGACTAAAACTATACATAGTACTCTAATTATGGTCCATACAATTATAGCAAGGATCCCCCAATGTTATGCTACAAAAGAGGCCAAAATCCCAAACAAGGATTTACCTTCTTCCTTACTTACTGAGCCTGCTTACTAACTCTGATTTACATACAATGCCACCTAGATCTCTGTGCTGCAGTGCTCCCTATGTTCTCCATTTAAATAATAATTTTTGTCCTCCTTTCCATGAAAATTAGCAACAGCCCTTTTCTCTCATCTCTAACTGCTAGTTCTGGTCCGCTCAGCTTATGTACATTCCTTTTCAAACTCTTTGTGAGGAGGATTCATTTTACTACAGTTTCTAGCCTTGAGTTAGCAGCAAAATGATCTATAATGCAGGTGGTCTGTACATCTAAATCATGCATTGATGCAGAACAGTTGAAGTCTCAGTGCTGATGCTTTGGCATGTCATTGATTACAGATTGCCAAGTTGAAAGCAACTATTTATCCCACTCTTCCTTATTCACTAGCTAATATCAACCCCAACATAGTAGGCTGTTATCATGTGTAGTCACCTTTGCATGCCCTTAAAATTTGCTGGTTCCCTTTTATGCATCTTGCTTTTACATTTTTGAAGAGCTCTAATAAAATTGTCAAACAAATTTTCCCTTTTACAAAACCATTATTTATTTGGCTTTTCTCTTTTTAATAATTCTGATATTTTCCCAATGACCTGTTCTACAGTGTCCTGCTTTCTATCTCCTGCCTTTCTTGAACATGTGTTGGATTTGTAGTTTTCCTATTCACTGGGCTTTTTTTTAAACAAAATCTGTGGAATTGTGGAAGATTATACCGACATGTCTGTTATTACCGTGTTATGATCACTCTTGCTTAAAAGATTGTTACAATGAAGTTTAATTAATCTTTAATCATGTCTCATTACCTGTTGCCAGACCTAAAGTATCCTTTTTTGTTCTGTTAATTGGGATGTAGGAGCAGGAGCGGACTGTTAAGTCCATTGAACGTGCTCCACTGTTTTAATATGATCATGACCGATTGAGCATTTTGATACTTTTTAAACCCACATTATGTCTTTAAGCATTCACACTATCACTATTCAAAAGATTATCAACCTCGAAATACACTCAAATCCTAAGCTCCCACAGACCTCTAAGTTAGAGAATTCAAAAGATTCACCATAGGTTCCAGAATCTAAAACTGTCGTGCAAGCAACTTCTGAAGTCACCTTTGTCAATTTGATTCATTTTAATTTGAGGATTTGAGTCTGCATGATTTTTACATTCATCCTTTGGATGAGCTACTTTATTCCTTGATTTATGTCCTGCCCTATAGTGTTCTTACTGATACGGGATTGGGGATAAAATGCTCCTACAAGGGACCTCCTTTCCTTTGTTCTTGTTATCCACATCCAACATTTTGATCTTCTGTACCAAGTTCATTTCTCACTACTGTGCTGCTCTCATCCTTTATTAATGGAGCTACACTACCTTATCTTCCTTTTATCTTGTCCTTCCGTGGCTATTTCAATCCCCAGCCATGTTTGTCCCTGTACTGCCTTAGTTGCAAAATGACCATGTACTGAAATCTCTGGAATGGGACTTGACCTGTTATTTTCTGACCCAGAGATAGATTCCACCCTATATGTAATAAAATATATGTGGATGTTAAATCAGAATTTTTTAACAAAATATCTTTCATACCTTCTTTCCCATTGACAGAAATTGGGGATAGGTCTCCCTGGGATGTACTTTAGAAGTATTTTCCACACTCGAGAGGTGCTTCATGGACACAAGTCTTGAGTGTGACCCCTCCCTTTCCCTTTTCCTTGTTCTCTTTGATCTGTCAGGAATTACAAAAGAAAGAAAATTAATGTTATGAACAGTACACAAACTGCAGCTGCTTGTGTTCCGGCTGACCCCTCTCCACTGGTCTTTTTCCTCAGTGCATTCCCAACTTGCTGTGTTTGTCAAACGCGTCCTCCCTTTCACACTAATGTTTGTCCCATGACACTTGCCATAACTCATTCAACAATGTTTCTTTCCTTTGTGTAATTTGAATAATGGTAAACTTGTGCAATATTGTTGCCCTACCATAAGCACATAATGCTGCAAATTTTTGTTTAATGAGAATGTTAAACAAAATAAATGAAGATAAAGCAAAATAAGCTATTTACTTAGTTAAAAGATTTCAGAAAACATGTTAAATATACAATGCTAATAATTCATTTGCAATTCTCTCACTGGAGCTTGAAAGCCAGAGACTGCTCCACTCTATGGTTTGCCTTGACTATGGATTAAATTTATGGTCATGAGAATCAGTTAATCTCTTCCTTGATTCTTCATGTAACTGAGTTCAAACTTTCTCAGCTTCAAATAACTCCTTCAGGCTTTTAAGCAAATACTTTTCACTCTGCAGTACCAAGATAACCTATTTTGAATAAATGCAAACTATCTTCTTCCTATTTTTCAAAAACATATGCAGCTTCAGCTGAAATCACCGCAGACCTGCCCAAACAAGAACTTTAAAAAAGTCCTTCTTTATTTAAAGCTGTGGCATTTCCTTCCCCTCCACCCCTCAACCCCACGGGAAAAAAAAATCAGCATCTTTAATCTGGAAATTTAATGCATGAAACTGTTTACTCTGTGTTCTCCCAATGTGAGTAAATTCACATCACCCTTCAAAAAGATTTCTCACATGTTTTTATATAGCAGCATCATTACTAAAGTGCTCTGAATTCAATCATTAAACACTTTCAGATGATTAGAAAGCCCCTTGACATCAGTTCAAATTCTAAAATCACATTCCAAAATGACTGGTGTTAACATGTACATAGGCATCATCTTGCCATCCAGTCTGCTATTAAAGCGGGAGTTTCAGAATTTTGACCCAGTGAGAAGGAATGGTGTGTTACTCACAGGTACTTGCTATGTATCACCTTCTACATGATAGAAGTTACAGGTTTGGAAGGTGCTGTCGAAACATCTTCAGTAAACTACAGTGCATCCTGTAGATGGTACACACTGCTGCTGCTCTACGTCCATGGTGGAAGAAGTGAATTTTGGAGGTACTAGATGTGGTTCCAAAGACGTGGGCTGGTTTGTCCTGGATGACTTTGAGTGTCTTAAGTGTTGGTGGAGCTGCACTCATCTCAGCCAGTGGGGAGTATTCTATCGCTCTCCTGACTTGTGCCTTGTAAATGGAGGAGACAGTGAATCAGTTACTCACTGTACAATTTCTAGCCTCTGACCTCTTCCTGTAATCATTAGTATTTTATATAGTTAGTCCAATTCAATTTCTGGTCAGTGATAACCCTTTGAATGAATCCTCAGTGTCCACAATGATGGTAAAGCTATTGAATGTCAAGGGAAGATACTTAGTCACTCTCTTCTGCTCTTTGCATTATCGGTCAGTAACCTTTCTTTTCCTGTCTATTCACATCCATTCAACACCTTAGACTATGATTATGTCCAAGTGCTAGGCAATTACTATTGATTCTCATCCTCAAATAAAGAACTTGTAGATGAGATTGGAATTGTGCAGTTCAATAAAACAGTCAGCAGAGAATTGTCACCTGCCCTTCAATCCTCCTGCCATGTCCATTTGATCCAATTGAACAGTTTGACCCCCCTGTTTCAATTCCATCCACATCTCTGAATTAGAGATCTGGGGATTCAAGTTCCACTCCAGCACATGATATACTTTAACTCAAAGTCTGCTGAGTTCAAGATGTTAAATCAGAGTCTCGTCTACGTGTTCAGGTGTTGAAAAGACTGGGCGGAGCAGTATATATCCAGATCCTAATCTTAACCACCATAGCTTTAAATAAATCTCCATCCACATAGAACCCGAGGACTTGCAGATGCTGGAGATCAGAAATAAAAACAAATTGCTGGAAAAATACGGTAGGTATTGCGGCATTTGTGGAGAGCAGTTGGAGTTAAAGTTTCATGTCGTTTTCAGAACTTTTCAGAGATCTTGATGTGCATATCCATAGATTCTTGAAGGCAGGAGGGTAGGTGGATAAGATGGTTGAGAAGGCACATGGGATACTTGCCTTTATTAGTCAAGGCATTGAATATAACAGCAGGGAGGTTCTGATGGTGCTGTATGTAACTCTAGGTAGGTTACAGCTGGAGTACTGCATGCAGTTCTGGTTACTGCACTGTATGAAGGAATTAATTGCACTAGGCAGGGTACACAGGAAACTGATCAGGTTCTGGATGAGAGTTTGCTCGCTGAGCTGGAAGGTTCATTTTCAGACGTTTCGTCACCATTCTAGGTAACATCATCAGTGAGCCTCCGACGAAGCGCTGGTGTTATGTCCTGCTTTCTATTTATCTGGTTAGGTTTTCTTGGGTTGGTGATGTCATTTCCTGTTCTTTTTCAACACATCCATCCTAGGACAAGCCAAACAGAGACACGCACGAGAATTCCTAGAAGCATGGCATTCAAACCGGAACTCCATCGACAAACACATTGATTTGGAGCCAATCCACCATCCCCTGAGAAAAAGAACAGGAAATGACATCACCAATGCAGGAAATGATATCACCAAACCCAAGAAAACCTAACCAGATAAATAGAAAGCGGGACATAACACCAGTGCTTCGTTGGAGGCTCACTGATGATGTTACCTAGAATGGTGACGAAACGTCTGAAAATGAACCTTCCAGCTCAGCGAGCAATCTCATATCCAGAACCTCAACCTGAGCTACAAATCTTCTCAAAACTTGCTATTGATCAGGATGTTGCATGGGATGGAGCATTTCAGCTTTGAAGAGACAGCTCGACAAGCTGGGATTGTTTTCTTTAGTGATGAGGGGAGGTCTGATTGAAGTATCCATTTTTCTGAGGGACATAGACAGGGAGAAGCTTTTCCTCTTAAAGGGTCAATAACCAGGGAACACCATTTTAGGTAAGGAGCAGTAGGCTTTGAAGGAATTCGAGGAAAAACCCTTTCACCGAGTGTGTATAGGAATCTGGAACTCACTGTCTAAAAGGGTCATAGAGGCATGAACTTTCAAGACATTTAATATTTAACAGTTAGATGAGGACTTGGAACGCCCTAGTTTATAAGGTTATAGGCTAAGTGCTGAAAACGGGATTAGAAAATAGATGAACCTTTGATAACTGGTGTATACATAGTGGCACAGTGGCACAGTGGTTGGCACTGCTGCCTCACAGCGCCAGGGACCTGAGTTCAATTCTACCCTTGGGCAACTGTTTGTGTGGAGTTTGCATGTTCTTCCCTGTGAAATTATTCTGGGTGCTCCGGTTTCTGTCCACAGTCCAAAGATGTGCAGGCGAGGTGGATTGGCCATGCTAAATTGCTGGTAGTGTTCAGGGATGTGTAGATTAGGTGGGTTATAGGGGGATGGGATGCTCTGAGGGTTAGTGTGGACCTGTTGGGCCGAAGGGCCTGTTTCCACCCTGTAGGGAATCTATGATCTTCTGTGATCCTGACATAATGGATTGAAGGGCCCCTTTCTTTGCTATCAAATCTCAGACTCCTTGTTGAAGAAAGTGAAAGGTGCTATATAAATGCAAGTTCTTTCGTTGCTAATGGGTTTTCAAGGCTTTAATGTGGCTGTGGTGAGGGAATTTAATGTATTTCAGGAGGGCACTGAGAAACTTGATAAGGTGTGATCGAAGTACAAGCTCTATTTATCCTCACCCGATCTGTAATTATTCATCAAAAACAACGCTGTCGGATGAGGAAGTCTATTTTTCAGATAATTTTATATTGCAGCAGCGTGTTTACCAGCTATTGACAATTTTGTTAAAGGTTAGAAGGTGACATTTATAAAACTCTATCTGTGAAAGGGACAAGTTCTTTCCGACTGAGGGAGTTGTAGTCACGGAGTATGGTGTATTTGAGCTCCCTCTTCTGGTTAAACTGGTGAAGACTGGGCAACATTTACTGTGAATCACTGACTGTGGTGTGTAAGTCTTCCAGTGAGGTAGCTCGGAGGCCTTGTCCTCCAAAGTTACCTTTGGAGCCACAGGTTGGAAGTAACCTTCCAGATGCTGGTCCAATTTCCAGACTTTGAGATCATTACGTTTAAGAAAAGCGGATTTCCAAAACACCTTTTGCGACCCAAGTCATCCCAAAGTGTTTTGGAGCCAATGAAGTACCTTTGGTCATGTAGTCACTGCTGTGGTGTAGCAAATTTGCCATCTAATCCATTCACAGCAAGATCCCACAAGCAACAATGTGCTAATGATCAGATCATGTGTTTTGTTCATGTTAGCTGAGAGATAAATATTAATCAGGATACTCAGGAACCTTTCAGTATCACCTTCTCAAATGGTGACAAAGATTGTTTATGTCTGCTTGTCTGAATGGACAGGTATTGTCTTAATATAGTGAAAGACTACCTGCAAACTGTACAGGATTCTGCACTATCGGTATTGGTCTGAACCTGCATTTATTTCATCACCTCCCGGTTTTTCCAAAATAAATTACATGCAGTTAGATGTGATTTGAGTTTCCTGTTGAAAAGAGATACATGCTGCTGAAGCTCTCCATCTCACACTCATCAGGTCAAATGCGAGATTGTCAAATGATCTGCAAAGGAATTTATATCCAAATGCAATTTATACTGCAGCAGTAAAGGATTGTTTGGCAAGTTGAATTTGATTGGTTGTAGTGTTGCCATGGAGAAAGGAGCAGTGAGCTATAGGTTTCCCAATCTCCCAGACATTTCAAAAAAGGCAGACACTTTCTGTTCCTTTTATTTGTAGACTCCGTGTCCCTGGGAATGAATCTCTGTTGCTCTTGGCAAGTGTAAATGAACCATGTTGGATGCTCAATTAATTATTCTAAATTTATTGTTCAGTGAGTGCTACACCAAACAATGGATTCATATCTAGCAGTGCCTGGGTTTTTTTCAAATGCAGGCTGGTTGAGTACAGTCTGCACTCTGCCTCGTATGAATAGGAGCAAGAACAGAAATTAACATCAAACGTTAACTCTGATATCTCTCCACAAATGCTGTCAGACCTGCTGAGCTTTTCCAGCAATTTTTGTTTCTGATTTACAGTATCCGCAATTCATTTGGTTTTCATGAGCAGGAGCTTGCTGTTTGATTTGATCAGCCAATTTTGAGTGAAGTTGAAAATAGATGCCAGAATAAAAATATGTTCTCAGATGTGTGCACACAAACCTGTGTTATTTCAAATGAGCCACAGGGTTGCTAATGCTTGTGGAAAACTACCTGTCATGTTGTCAGCAACTCTTCCTTTATGTTCCATTTACCAGAAGGACCTGTTCTGATGACATACCGTTACAAAAATAGTACAACACAAACAGGCCATTTGGCCCAACTGGATTGTACTGACAATACTGAACATGTGCCTCTCCTAGACTTATCTTGCATGAGCCACAATTTAAAAAAAACTCTTCAAGTGCAGCAATCCTTCATTAATCTAATCAGTTTGATTTATTTGTGTTGTTATTAGCTATTAAATTCTATCATCGCTTTGGATTAAAAAGTAACTGTCACAAATACAAGGATGATATATTTTCAAGTAAGATTAGCTTTGTTGAAAATAGTTTTGATAGGTCCATTTTATTGCACTGTCATGGTTTTCAGGTATTTAGCTCGAAGTTTCCAATTCAGAATTTAAATAAGAAACTAACAAAAAGTGCAGTTCCCATACCACATCTAGCAGTTCATAATGGAGTAGAACTTGAAGCTCAATTCACCTTTAGAAATCAATTCTTCGGATGTGATAATCTCTAGCACTTATTGTCCATCTAAATTGCTCTTGGGTAGGTGGTAGTCGCCAGTCTTTTTGAACCACTGCTGTCCATACACCTAAAATGCTGTCAGAGATTTCTAAAGCTTTTGATCAGTAACAGTGAATGAATGGTGATATGTTTCCAAGTCAGGATGGTGTGTAACTTTGAGGGAAGCCTAGTGGCAGTGTTACCATGTATCTGCTGCTCTTCTCAGTGGAGAAAGGCTAGGTGTAGGGATTTGCTGTCAAAGGAACCTTAGTGGAATGCTTAAGCCTAAATGTTAATATCATCGACTGCACTGATGTTATATCCTTTCTGAATCTATTTTGTTGATGGAATGTCTATGAACAGTTACTCAGTGTAACACTCCACTCCATACTTATACTCAATTGAGCCCCATGTTTGTTACATACTTTAATATTTTATCCCTGACTTTAACCTAATCTGCCAGTGGCAAGATGTTTGGGCTTGAGTTGGATATCCAACAGACTGATTCAGACTCCATTTACCTGATTTGGGCTAAATGGTGCTTAAAACTCATGAAGATCAAATTGAGACCAATTATTGTGAACTATTTAAAATCAAACATTTATGAACATATATAGAGGTAACTTCAGTAACTAAGGTGAGTCTAAACAAACTGCTGAGGCCTCTTCAACTGAATATGAATAAATAAAAAAAACAGCATTTGATATTATCTAATTCACAAATAAATCAACAGGCATGGAGAAATGTTTCTGTTTGTTTAATATACAAAGTCAATTTAATCAATTTTTACAAAAAATTACACAGGCCATTCATCGTGTATCAATACGAGCCCTTCAATGGCATATATGTACTTTAACATTTGTAACATTCCCATTTGCCTAGAACTTTTCATATTCTTGCTTTTCAAATATTTATTGAATTCTTTCCTTGATGTTTAGAGTCTCTTCTTTAATAGCATTCTACGCCCAGTAATATCTAACACACAAGCGTGTTGAATCCTTTGTGTTCTAGAAGACACTAGCACGACACAGTATTCAGGGCACAAATTATGTTTCAATCCAAATATTTATTAATGGGCATCTACCTCTGCTCATTTTAATAGTTTCCTGTGCAGTGAGTAATACAGCAACAAAGTAACAACCCAAACACGCCAAGTTGGTAGGACTGAACCTCGAGTAGCAAATTGTCAGTGGTTTGTCTCCTAGGTAGGAGAGAATGGGGAGCAGACAGGAGTGGGAGAAAGCATCTGAGAAGGAGGAAATAGAATGGAAGAAAAGGAGGAGGCAGGGGAAAAGAGGCATTGAGGGCACGAGAGAAGAGAAGGGGGAAGAGATGTGAGAAGGGAGAAAGGGGTTGACACCTGATGCCTTATTGTCTGATACTTTGCACATCTCTAAAGCAAAAAGTCATAATCATCCAGAAACCTCTGAGATAATACTCAGTGAAGATAAACACACATTCCAGAGTTAAATATTTTTGTGGATCTGTGAACGGAATGGTGTTGTTTCTGGTGACCTACAGATCTGCTTATGCAGATGGAAAACTGCCTGTCTTAGTTTCGGCAACTTTATATTTTCTCTTGAGTCAATTGGTTCCACTTGCAAGAAGGTCATTTAAAAAAAAAGTATGTTCAGTGCTTGTGCGTATACTTGCAATAGCCAAAAATAATTGCCCATTCCTAGTTGCCTTGAGAAGGTGGTAGTGAGCTGCCTTTTTCAATCACTTCAGTCTACGTGGCAGAGAGAGACACCGACATGCATCAGGGAGGGAGTTGCATGTTTTTGACACAGATAGTGAAGGAACAATGATAGTGTGACAAGGCAGGATAGAGTGTGGCTTGGAGGGGATCTTGCAGATGGTGCTCTTCTGCTCCTGTCCTTCAAGGTGGTTGAAATCTGTGTTTTGAAAAGCCTGTTAGTTAAGTTGAGGCTGTTGGAACAGTGTCTGCTTGGATTTAGCAAAAAAAAACTTGGCTTCAGGACAGCGGGAGCGCTTACTTTTCAGACTAGAGGATGGTGGTCAGTGCTGGCCTTCTACTTCTAGACATTGCAGGTTTGGAATGCACTGTCAAAGGAGCATTCACTGTCAAAGGAACATTCAGAGATAGCAAGAACTGCGGATGCTGGAGTCAGAGACAACACAGTGTGGAACTGGAGGAGCACAGCAGGCCAGGCAGCATCAGAAGAGCAGGAAAGTTGATGCTTCGAGTCGGGACCCTCCTTTAGGGGAAATGAGGTAAGGAGTGAGAGGGTTATGGGAGTATTGAGGTAATTGGATATTGGGATAAGAGGGAAGTATAGTGAAGTAGGTTAAGGGGGTATTAGATTAACTTAGATTAGATAGGGTAAACAGAGTGCCAAACATGGGGTATAAGGCTACTGGGGGAAAGGGATGTGAAATGGAGTATGGAGCAGGGGGCATTGGGGTTGGGGAGGTGGCATACGGGGTAGGAAGTATGGGGGAATGGGGTATAAAAGTGTACATGCAGGGCTAGGAACTGCTCTCTAGATACCATAGTTTTGAAAAACACAAACTAGTCAAACAATTACTGCATTGAAAAATGAAGGCTTTGACTTTACAAGAACATACACATCTACGCTTGACACATTGATTTTTGAACAGTTAACACAGTATGTAAGCTGCGAGTCAGGTTTGATAGACCACTGCTGTAAGCATAATTTTTTTAAAAAAATAGCGTTGCATATTTTTGGGATCCAGGTTTTACTCTTCATTATTTTAGTTCATGTCAGCCATGACTCCGTGGGTAGATCCAAAGACTTCACAGAAGCCACATTAGTCAAGATTTGAACCACAGGGAGGAGATATTAAGACAAACCTCAGAGACAGGGTCTAAAGAAAATCTTCAAAAGCAGTGAGACGTTGAGAATTTTAGTGAGGGATTTCCAGAGCTCAGAGTCTCGGGAACTGAAAGTGTGAACATTGATTGTGGAGCCACTGAAATTAGAGATGTGCTAAAATGGAGGGACTCAGAGACTGCAGAGGGGTGTGGAGTTGGAGCTGACTTCAGAGATGGATAGAGGTGAGATCATGAGGTCTTTGGAAAAGATCAATGAAATGTAAAGTTGATAAATAGGCATTACTAACTATTTATCTTTCTCCTTTTTTGTGTAGGATTTCATAAATGGAATGTAATGGAACTCTGCATTCTTATCTAAATCGTAAGCTGCCAGCAATTTATCAACCTCAGCAGGCAGCAGATTCCACTTTAGACTCATAGACAGTGCCTGAATGTCTCTGAAAGGCACTTTCCCTGTACCATGTGGATCTTGTGCCTTAAGGACTGACTTCAGGTCATTCCAATGTTTGACGATGTCACGCCGCAGTTTCTTCTGGATGTGGGCAACTGGGTTTTTCTGCAAATCCTTTTCTATGTGAGATAGATCAGAATAAAGAATCAAACACAGAGAATACATTTCCAAATTTGGTGGTGAGATGAACTTATCTTAAAAACCTGAAATCAGTGTTTATTCTCAGGAAATACAGGGATGGTGTTCATTGGGGAAACAGTGCAGATAGATGCCATTCAGCCCATCACGTCTGCATTGATGTTCAAAAGCGGATCCTCTTCCCCTATTCCCAGCAAATATGAAATATCATTAAAAATCTAAAGACTGCCGATGGAGTGCATTAGCAGCAGAGACATGAGGAAGGAGCAGTGAGCAAGTTCTGAGGGTGGGAGAGGAGAGTGCTGGGGGTGGGGAAGGTGTGGGGTGATGCTGAGATTGGGGGTGAGGTGGTGCAGTGGGCAGAGGTGTGGGCTGGGCCTGAGCTGGGGAAGGTTTGGGTTGATGTTGGGAGGAGAGGTGGGTAGGTGTGGCTGGGGCAGAGGTTGGGGGCTGGGTTTGGGTGGTGTGGGGTGGGGAAAGTTTGGGGCAGTGCTGGGAGTGGGGGTGAGGAGATGTGGTGGGGGGGAGGCATAGGCTGGGTACTGGGGTGTCGTGGAACGATGCTGGGAGTAGGGGTGGGTAGGTGTTGCTGGGCTTAGCTCTAGGCTGGGTCTGGGTAGTGAGGGCAGGAGTAGGAAAGTGAGAGCTGCTGCTGGGGTTTGATGATCCCTGATCGAGATGAAGCCAGTTGGCTGTTGGAATCTCTGGGGTCCCACTGCCATTCCCACCGCATTCCAGGGCCAAACCTCCCTCATTCTCAACTATTCTTCGGTCACCAATTATACCAGCCTAATGAAAGGTTCTTTCAGTTTCTCTCTCTCTGCATACGCTCTCATGATTTGCTGAGTATTTCTGCTGCATTTTCTGTTTCTATTTAATTTCTTCTCAAGTCCTACTTTTTGTTACTAAGCTCATTTCATTATCTCATCACCATTCAGTCATTTAATCATATTTGTCTCCCACTTCATCAGTCACCTCCCCTCGCTCTTCTCTACTTACTCCAAATCTGTTCCATTCCAGTTCTGATGAAAGATCATTGACCTGAAACAGTCATCCTGTTTTTCTCTCCACTGATGCTGCCAGACCTGTTAGTATTTCCCACTCTTCCTGTTTCTATTTCAGCTCTGGATAAGAGTGACTCTATGGCTTACAAAAATGCTGACGAACGTGGTGTTTGGGCAGAAGGAAGCTCCTGGAACCCTTTGTCCAAATGCTGCAGTTCTAGGGGCTAGTATCCAACCCAGCTTATGTTATTGCTTCTGAAGTGAATGCAATCTTAAACCATCTCAGCAAGAAGGTCTCACAATTTTCATTTCATAACAGTGGCTAATCTTTCTTGGGATACAAAACTTGCCCTGAGAGGAGAGAATGAATTGAATAGGCCTATATTCTCTGGTGTTTGGAAGAATGAGATGGGATGCCATTGAAATCTATCAAATTCTTTGAGAACTGAGCACAGTTGATGCAGAGAGGATGTGTCCTTTGGCTGAACAATGTACAATCAGAGGTTCTAGGATACAGGGTTAGCGATTAAAGGCTGGGATGAGGAGGAACTTATTTCTACACTCTGAGGATTGTGAAGTGTTGGAATTTTCTACTGGTGGTGCAGTGAATGCTCAGGCATTGGCTACATCTGAGACAGATAGCGACAGATTTTTGGATATCAGGAGAATCATGAGCCTTTTAAATGTAGTAGTTGTACTCACCTCCACCACTCCTGCCATACATGGATTATCCTCTGCATTTCAGGTCCTTTTTAAAATCTTTCCTCTCTTCACCTTAAACCTATGTCCTCTAATTTTGGACTCCCCTACCCTGGGGAAAAGACCCTGGCTATTCACTGTATCCATGACCCTCATGACCTTATAAACCTCTATAAGGTCACCCTTCAGCCTCTTACGCTGCGGGGAATAAAAGCCCCAGTCTATTCAGCCTCTCCCTCCAGCCCAAACCGTCCAACCCTGACAACATCCTTGTAAATCTTTTCTGCGCCCTTTCAAGTTCACAACATTTTTCCCAGAGCAAGGAGATCGGAATTGAATGCAGTATTCCAAAAGTGGCTTCACCAATATCCAGTCCAGCTGCAACATGACATCCCAACTACTGCAGCCAATGTCTGACCAATGAAGGCAAATGTGCCAAAAGCCGCCTTCATCACCCTGTCTGCCGATGACTCTACTTTCAAGGAACTGTGCACCTGTACCCCTAGGTCTTGTTGCAGCTACACTCCCCAGGGCCCGACCAGTAAGTGTACAAGTCCTACCCTGGGTTGCCTTACCAAAGCGCAACACCTCATATTTATTTAAGTTTAACTCCATGTGCCACTCCTTGGCCCATTGGTCCATATGATCAAGGTCCCTTTGTACTCTGAGATATTCTTCTTCTCTGTCTGCTACGCCACTTATTTCAGTATCATCTGCAAACTTACTAACCGTGCCTCCTGTATTCACATCTTTATCATTTACATAAATGACAAAAAGTAGTGGACCCAGCACTGATACTTGCGGCACACTGCCGGTCACAGGCCTCCAGCCTGAAAAGTAACCCCCGCTCCCCGCCCCAACCGTTCTTTGTCTCTTACTTTCAAATTTTGTATCCCATTGGCTAGCTCCCTCTGGACCCTGTGATCTAGCCTTACTAACCAGTCTACCTGCAAAACCTTCTCAAATGCTTTACTGAACTCCATATGGACAACGTCTACTACTCTGCTTTCATCAATCTTCTTTGTCACCTCTTCAAAAAACTCAGCCAAGTTAATGAGACATGATTTCCCATGCACAAACCCAGACTGACTACCCCTAATAAGTCCTTGCTTTTCCAAATGCCTGTAATTCTTGTCCCTCAGGATTCCCTCCAACAACTTGGTGATGTAAGGTTCACTGGCCCATGGTTCCTTGGCTTTTCCTTTACAGCCTTTCTTAAATAATGGCACCACATTAGCCAACTTCCAATCTTCCTGCACTTCACCCGTGTCAATTGATGATACAAGTATTTCATCAAAGGGCTGAGCAATCTCTTCCCATATGAATAGAAAGGGTTTAGCAGGATATGGAATTAGGTCAAGATTGGAAAGTCTCGTCAGCATGGATGAGTTGGACCGAAGAGTCTATTTCTATGCTGTACAACTGTGTATAACAGGGTCGCAATGGGAAAATGGAGCTGAAGTAGATATCCAGCTATGGTATCAATGGTGGAGCAAACATGAGGGACTGAATGGCTTTCTCGAGCTCCTAATTCCTGTCTTTCATCTAAATTACTAGAAAGGCATAAAAGTTTCACTAACCTGTGTCCTTCATCTTTTTCATTCTGCTGAAATACCGAAGGAATTTTCTCAATGATATAGCTTCTGCTGGGTAACTGATTGGCAAACTATACCACAGCTTTTCAAGTTCCATGGGGAGAAGGATTATTTTCATTCTAAAGAAAAGGTTCCAATCAACAGTAGCAACACAATGATGTATAATGGACACAGTGTGAGACAGTACAATATTGGTTTTGTGCAGAATTCCCTTTTTAAACCTTGCTGCCACTCCCTCTTCCTTTAAGATGCTCCTTCAAATGCTCCTCTCTCCTGCCCTCAGTGTAACAATTTTACAGGATCCTTTGGCTTTGAACCTCTAGTTCCTAATGCTCTCCACCATGAGATTGGTGGGGGGACGGTAGTCCAAACTTCATTTCTGGCTCTGCTTTCACTAAGTGATCAAGTTTGGTCACTGCAATTGAGCAATAACTTCATTATTGTTGTATAAGGATAGTAGTGAGATGAAGGAGATGCACCTTGGTCTTTCTCACTTGGAAGTTTGCCCAGTCTGTACCCTCCATGTGACTCCAGCTGCATAATAATGTGGTTGACACCTAACTGCCTCTTAAAACTATGCAGTTTTATCGAACACACATAAGGAGAGAGCCTGCCACCCTTTTCACAAGGTAGTAAGCATGCAGCCTTGCCAGCAATACTTACACCCTGACAATGAATAGTTTTAAAGAACAATTCCAACATGTTTAGAAACAAGGGATAGATACAGTCTAGGAGAATAGTTGAAAGGAAAGAAGAAAATTTAGGAGGATCTTTGGAAGGAGGTGAAATTGGGGTGAGATGCAAACTGAATATAATAGCTTCAGTCTTGCCTATGTTCAACCAGAGGCTGGTCTGTGAGGCAACAGAGTGACTAGAAGATTGAGAGATGGGAGAATTGGTAAAGTTTGAGGCTCTGATACAGATCGTGATGCTGATCCCATGTCACATTCTCATTAGAAAGCAGTTAATGCATTTTATGGCTCAGTTTTAGCTAATAGCAGTTTATACCTCTATCAATAATGACATTTTCCATTGTTGTACATTTTCCATCTGACAGCTATGCAGAGATGACTCTAGTTTCTTTGTGTAACGTTTTATTTACAGTGCTTTAAATAGCTAATCCATATTTCAGCTCTCCGCTTCTAACTACTTATACAGTTTGTTGACTTTTCTTTGAGTCCATTAGATACAGTGAACATCAATCCTTAAGAAGACTTGTACTATGAAACCTGAGCAGTGTGAATTGAATTAGATATGGCTGTCAGCAGATCTGGAAGTATTTGTGGTGAGAGAGCTCTGTTTCTGTCTCCACTGAAGCTGCCAGACCTGCAAAGCTTCTGCAGTACTTTGTTTTTTTTTGAATTTCAGATTATCAACATGAACAGTATATTGCTTTTATTAGACGTCTCCTCACCAAACACCACCACGTAAATAAATTCCAAACATGCATGCCTTACATTCTCAACAGTAACTGCGAGGAATAGAAGAGACCTAGTATTGTATTTCAGTAGTGTTACCTCAGCAGTATGTTATCCAGCTTCTCCTTATCTGCTCCACACTCATCATTGATGCAGACACTTATGAAAGTCTGACAAAAGGAGCGGAATTTTCTTTCCAGGAGGCTCCAGATTAATGCTCGCAGCTACAACAGTCGGAACAGGGATACACCATCAGGAAGAGAGCAAACGTCCTCAGATTTATCTGGCTAGTACAGAGTCATAGAGCAGATCCTCTGGTCCAACTAGTTCACACTGCTCATGTGCCCAATCTAAACTAGACCCACCTGCCTGCATTTGGTCCATATCCCTCCAAACTCTTCCTGTTCATATAAGGTCCAAATGTCTTTTAAACTTGAGTGATCTCGTAATCATACTTGTAGACTTGGATCAACAGAATACATTTATGTAGTGACTTTAACATTATCCCAATGTGTTTTACCAACAGTGCTATCAAAAATCAACCCCAAGCCACATACAGGGCTACCTGGACTTGAAGCTTGCTTGTAGAAGTTTCAAAGGCATCTTCAAGGTGAAGGAAGAGGCAGATTGGCAAAGAGATTACAGGAGAGAATTCCAAGTTGAGGGCTTGTGAAGCTGTAGACTCGGCCATAATTTTTGCAGTGATTAAAATAGATGGAGGCGCAAGAAGCCAGAGATTTCAGAGGATTGAAAGAGATAACAGAGATAGGCTGGACTGGGAGGATCTGTCATTGGATTTGAAAACATGAAAAAGTATTTTAAAGTTGAGGCAATATTTGACTGTGAACTGACACACATGACAAAAGAATGAAAGCATTGTTGAATAGAATTTACGTGGGTGTTGTGTTTTCAGTGAGGGATAAACAGTGGAAAGCTAGACAGGATAACTACCTGGAGCCATGCAATCTATTGAGAGAGGCCAAGAACCAGCCCTGGAGCAGGAGATAAAACAAAGTTTAGATCACAATCCAAGGATGTGGGGATGGGAAGTTTAGAACGGCCAGAGTTCTGAGTGCTTATGGAACGTACCAGGAAAACAAAATGAAAATGACCTTTTCAGCCCGCACACTGTTGAACAATGTTTGTTGATCCCTGTGAGACCTGGAACGTGTGCATTGTCCGAGACTAAAACACCTCTGGCCATGTGAAATACATCATCAAAACCCAGCTTTGACTGGGTGTCAATTTGTCATCGACTTGCGAGGGGGTCCTAGGATCTGTTCTTAAACACGTCTGTTAAAATAGCCAACGGAACAGTGCATCGACAGGAAGACGAGATGGATCATTCACGTGGCACATCTGGTTGATGGCTTTGCAAAAGCTTCAGACTTGTCTTTAGCACTGAGGTGATGGGCTCCCCAATCATTGAGGATATAAATATTTGTGGAAACTCCTCCCCCTCCCCCAAGTTGTTTAAGTATCACCACCATTTCAGACTGCATATGGCTGGACTGCAGAGCATGGATCTGATTTGCTGGTTGTGGAATTGCTGAGATTTTTCTATTAGTTATTGCTTATGCTGTGTTGTAGCTTCATAGGTTGTTAGCTCGATCTAAGGCCAGCCCGATGCTGCTCCCGACATGCCCCCTGCACTCCTCATGAAACCAGGGTTGATCCTTGGGTTTGATAACACAGATGCAGTGGGGTTATTCTGAAACGTCAGCTTTTGTGCTTCTGAGATGCTGCTTGGCCTGCTGTGTTCATCCAGCTTCACACTTTATTATCTTACAGTGGGGTTATGTTGTGCCATGGGGTTGCACATTGTATTTGAGTACAGTTCTTGTGCTGCTACAGCCCACAGCTGCAGATGGATGCCCAGCCTTGAATTGCTAAATCTGTTTGAAGCCTGTCTTATTTAGCACAGTGATAAGCCACACAACTCATTGGGAGGTGCACTGTGGCTGGATAATAGATCCTCGATCTGACACGGTGGATTCTAAGGGGTGTCCCATTTAAATTGAAAATAAGGAGAAATCTTTCTTTCTCTCTGAGGGTTGTGGGCCGATGGAACTCCTCAGGGAGTAGTGGAGGTGGGGTTCTCTGAATATTTTTAAGGCAGAGGTAGACAAACTCTTGCCTAATGAGGGAATCAAAATGCTGATAAATGCAGGTGGGTGCTGGGGTCACAATCAAGTCTAGTTATGATCTTAATGAATAATGCAGCAGGTACAAGCAACCTTTTTAAAATTTATTTGTGGAATGTGGGCATCACTGACTGGCCTACTGCTAATTCATTACTAACTGAAATGCTTGTACATCCACATGCAATTCTTTTGCTGATAGTATTCCAACAGAGGGTACAGATAAGAGGGTTGGGGGTCCGATGGCAGTAAGTGCAATCAGTGGGAGATTTCCCTGCCTCTGTCTGACCTGATGTCCTAAAAATTCACATGTTCCACCATCAATGATGCAGACTCCCAGGGAGACTCCTTCCCTCCTGAACACCACCGTGCCTCACCCCCCCCGCCAACGGCCGACGCCGACGGAACCCCACCCACAGCCGATGCCGACGGAACCCCGCCCACGGCCGACGCCCTCATCGCTCCACCCACAACCTCCACAGCCAGCAACCCCAGAGAAGACAGTCACACTGAACCCTGTCGCATCTTCACCATTCCCCCAGACCTTCACCCGCTTCCAACACAAATCCTCCTCCTGGACACCACCCCCAGGCCTCCTACCCTCCCTCGACCTCTTCATCTCTAACTGCCGTCGAGACATTAACCGCCTCAACCTCTCCACCCCTCTCACCCACTCCAACCTCTCCCCCGCAGAACGGGCAGCCCTCCGCTCCCTCCGCTCCAACCCCAACCTCACCATCAAACCCGCAGACAAGGGTGGTGCAGTGGTAGTATGGCGCATTGACCTCTATATCGCCGAGGCCAAATGCCGACTCTCCGACACCACCTCCTACCGCTCGCTCGATCATGACCCCACACCCGAGCACCAAACCATCACCTCCAACACCATTCATGACCTCATCACCTCAGGGGACCTCCCACCCACAGCCTCCAACCTCATTGTTCCCCAACCCCGCACGGCCCGTTTCTATCTCCTTCCCAAAATCCACAAACCTGCCTGCCCTGGTCGACCCATCGTCTCAGCCTGTTCCTGCCCCACTGAACTCATCTCCACCTATCTGGACTCCATTTTCTCCCCTTTGGTCCAGGAACTCCCCACCTACGTCCGTGACACCACCCACGCCCTCCACCTCCTCCAGGACTTCCAATTCCCTGGCCCCCAACACCTCATTTTCACCATGGACGTCCAGTCCCCATAAACCTGCATTCCACATGCAGATGGCCTCAAGGCCCTCCGCTTCTTCCTGTCCCGCAGGCCCGGCCAGTCCCACTCCACCGACACCCTCATCCGCCTAGCCGAACTCGTCCTCACCCTCAACAACTTCTCTTTCGATTCCTCCCACTTCCTACAGACTAAGGGGGTGGCCATGGGCACCCGCATGGGCCCCAGCTATGCTTGCCTCTTTGTAGGATACGTGGAACAGTCCCTCTTCCGCACCTACACAGGCCCCAAACCCCACCTCTTCCTCCGTTACATTGATGACTGTATCGGCACCGCCTCTTGCTCCCCAGAGGAGCTCGAACAGTTCATCCACTTCACCAACACCTTCCACCCCAACCTTCAGTTCACCTGGGCCATCTCCAGCACATCCCTCACCTTCCTGGATCTCTCAGTCTCCATCTCAGGCAACCAGCTTGTAACTGATGTCCATTTCAAGCCCACCGACTCCCACAGCTACCTAGAATACACCTCCTCCCACCCACCCTCCTGCAAAAATTCCATCCCCTATTCCCAATTCCTCCGCCTCCGCTGCATCTGCTCCCACGATGAGGCATTCCATTCCCACACATCCCAGATGTCCAAGTTCTTCAAGGACCGCAACTTTCCCCCCACAGTGGTCGAGAACGCCCTTGACCGCGTCTCCCGCATTTCCCGCGACACATCCCTCACACCCCGCCCCCGCCACAACCGCCCAAAGAGGATCCCCCTCGTTCTCACACACCACCCCACCAATCTCCGGATACAACGCATCATCCTCCGACACTTCCGCCATTTACAATCCCACCCCACCACCCAAGACATTTTTCCATCCCCACCCCTGTCTGCTTTCCGGAGAGACCACTCTCTCCGTGACTCCCTTGTTCGCTCCACACTGCCCTCCAACCCCACCACACCCGGCACCTTCACCTGCAACCACAGAAAATGCTACACTTGCCCCCACACCTCCTCCCTCACCCCTATCCCAGGCCCCAAGATGACTTTCCACATTAAGCAGAGGTTCACCTGCACATCTGCCAATGTGGTATACTGCATCCAGTGTACCCGGTGTGACTTCCTCTACATTGGGGAAACCAAGCGGAGGTTTGGGGACCGCTTTGCAGAACACCTCCGCTCGGTTTGCAATAAACAACTGCACCTCCCAGTCGCAAACCATTTCCACTCCCCCTCCCATTCTTTAGATGACATGTCCATCATGAGCCTCCTGCAGTGCCACAATGATGCCACCCGAAGGTTGCAGGAACAGCAACTCATATTCCGCCTGGGAACCCTGCAGCCTAATGGTATCAATGTGGACTTCACCAGTTTCAAAATCTCCCCTTCCCCCACTGCATCCCAAAACCAGCCCAGCTCTTCCCCTCCACCCACTGCATCCCAAAACCAGTCCAACCTGTCTCTGCCTCCCTAACCTGTTCTTCCTCTCACCCATCCCTTCCTCCCACCCCAAGCCGCACCTCCATCTCCTACCTACTAACCTCATCCCACCTCCTTGACCTGTCCGTCTTCCCTGGACTGACCTATCCCCTCCCTACCTCCCCACCTATACTCTCCTCCCCACCTATCTTCTTTTCTCTCCATCTTCGGTCCGCCTCCCCCTCTCTCCCTATTTATTCCAGGACGCTCACCCCATCCCCCTCTCTGATGAAGGGTCTAGGCCTGAAATGTCAGCTTTTGTGCTCCTGAGATGCTGCTGGGCCTGCTGTGTTCATCCAGCCTCACATTTTATTATCTCACCTCTGGTGGGCCTGTTTTGCAAGTGGGAGAAGTGTGGGCGCTGTGTGTTACAACTCCATGAGAATGGTGATCGTTCCTTATGCCAGCTTATTGTTTGAGTAGCTGCATTTTATTAAGGGTAGAGAAGAACATTATAATTCTTTCAATTGCTGAGTGAACTGGGCCCCCTTATATTTTGGGACAATAAATTGAGGCATCAATGTGTTAATCTTCAACGAAAGTATCACAGCTCAACTGAAACAGTGCAAAATATTTTCAAACAAGTATGCAGAAATTATTTTGTGGAATTTGAGTATTTGATGAAACCATGGACTCGTGGAATGGAGCAACCTGTGGTGTGTCCCTTTTGTTGCCATCCCACTCATCCACAAAACTTGTGTGATGTTAAAATTTTAATTCCGCAATGTGTTGGGTTTATGAACTGATCCTATAACTGAGCCTGAAGGAATTCTTTACCTGAGAGAATAGTGAAACTGCAGAATTCTTTACCCCAAAGGATTGTAGCAGCTGAGTTATTTAGAATATTCAAGTTTAAGATATTGTTCGATGGTGAAAAGGCGAGAAAGCAGAGTTAGGATTATCAAATCAGACATAATCTCACTAAATGGCAGAACAGACTCGATGTGCCAAATGGCCTACTTCTGTCTGACATCTTATGGTTCTATGTTCTTTTTCACTCAGGGAGTGACAGCTATCACAAGAAATGTTTGAAGCAAAAATGTTCAATGCACTTAAGGCGAAACTTGACAAGCTCATGAGAGAGAAGGGAAGAGAGGGCTCTAATGATAGATTTAGATCCTGAAAGATGGGAGGAAGCTCAAGCAGACCATGAACACCAGCATGGACTGGTTGAGCTAAATAGCCCCCCTTTGTGCTGTAAATCCCATGCAACCTTTTGCAAAGAACAATTGGATTAGGAGAGAGAAAATAAAATGAGACAGAAAGAAATAATAAGCAAACAAGTAAAGAATAAAAAGTTTCTGAGGACAATTTACTACAGGAATAAGGATGCGAAATTTTATCAGTTCCCTTTCTGGGCTGGTGAGGTTAAACAGTGTTACAAGAATAGGAATTGTATCATTAAAAGGGTTCTTACGCTGTTAAATACTAGCCTTACCTATTCTGTGGTGAGTTTAACAGGTAATTATGTGTGAAGGTTAACAATGGAGCAGTAGAAATAAGTGCGTAACCTGTGGTTTATCTCAATTTACAATCTCCCAAGTTAATGACAGCAAATGTCTTTAACCTCACTATCACTTTACCAGCAAATTCTGAGACCAATTTAAAACTTGTGGAGATCAGTTTACCTCTGGAAGAGACCGTGGCTTCTGTGCATTGCTGTATCTTGCCCAGTCACTCCCGAATCTGTCCAAGTAACGGATTCTATCTATACGGAAGTTCTTATCATTCAAGAGAAGGGAACATTGGCTTACTTCCTGCTTCAGCTCCCCTGTACTGGGTCTACATTACAAAAAAGAAAATAACAAGAGTGAAGAGTCAATCTAGAGCTGGCTGTGTGAATCGGACCTCCTTATACAATCACAGAATTGATCCAGCTCAGATTGAGGCCATTTGGCCCAACTAATCCATTAAGTGGAATATTACATTGTGACCCTAAAGTGTTAATATTCAACAAAAGCTACACAGCACAACCCAAGCACTGCCAAAGTAATTTCAAAACAATTAATCAGAAAAGATATCGCATGTTCTTTCATTTATAGGCAGGAAATACAAGTCACAGATCTGTATTTATAACACTAGAAGGTGTAAGAGCAGAAGTAAGCTCCTTGGACCATTGGATCTGCTTCACCATTTGATGAGATGATAGGTCTGATGACCCTTAACTCCACCTTTCTGCCTTTTCTCTTTCACTCTTGATTCTCTTACTGATTAGTTTGGTTGCAAAAAGGTGGACATCACCCCAACATTCACTGATACCGTTCAAAATAGATCACAGAATCCTTACAGTGTGGAAACAGGCCCTTTGGCTCAACAAGTCCACACTGATCCTCAGTCATCTCACCCAGACCCATTCCCCTATAATGCACCTAACCTATACATCCCTGAACACTACGGACAATTCAGCATGTCAATCCACCTGGCCTGCACATCATTAGACTGTGGGAGAAAACCCACGTAAACACAGGGAGAATGTGCAAACTCCATACAGACAGTCACCGGAGGGTGGAATCGAACCCAGGTCCTTGATGCTGTGAGGCAGCAGTGCTAACCACTGAGCCACCATGCCACTCCTTTTCCTTTTCTTTTTTCTAATATCAGACTAAATATCAGACTTCCTGGTACCGCTGACAAATAGGAGTCTGAATAAGGAAAGATGTGGTGTTTACTTCACTCACAAACTGTTCACATCTCGGATATTTGACTCACCGGTTTTGAAATAGGCTGAGGAACTTTGAATAGGATACCAGCTTGTTTTCTGTGTCACCGATTTTCACCGCTATGCTATTAAGTTGATTTGCTGAGAGCTGGATCTGAAAATTCTTCTCAATGATTTCCTTAAATGCTTGAATATTAACTGTCTCTTGTGTGCAAACCTCGGCTTTTCTATAGAGTCAAAAAGTTAGACTAATTAACATATATCAAAGCATATAAGGTGAGATGCACACCCAAGTAGATGATGTTGCTATGGGATCCCTGCTCTAGTGAGCATCTTCGTTGGTTATCATGAGAAGTGTGTCTTTGATGGAATGACCACTAACCTCCAAACACTTACATATGTCCGAAATGTAGGTGACACATTTGCAATATTAGAATCTGCAGCCGCAGCAAAGAATTTCTTTGTACGGCCGAATAAATTCCATCCTGCGCTCAAAACTACCATCGAAATGAAGCAATCAAATAGGCTCATTCTTCAATGTGAAACAAAAACAGAAACTGCCGGAAAATCTCAGCAGGTCTGGCAGCATCTGTGCAGAGAAATCAGAGTTAAAGTTTCAGGTCCAGTGACCCTTCTACACTGGACCGAAATGTTAACTCCAATTCCTCTCCCTACAGATGTTGCCAGACCTGCTGAGATTTTCCAGCAGTTTCTGTTTTTGTTTCAAATTTCCAGCATTTGCAGTTTTTTGTCATTCATCAATGTATTAGTTGGGAAATCTCTACAACTATTTGCCAAAAGCCTATTTTCACTGGTCAGTATCCGTGCTGGGATTCTGATAGCCCCATGCACTACAAGGTCAATTGTGTTGGCAACTTGTGGATGGGGCCCTAGGCATCTGCTCACTGTGTAAATTTATGCTGAGATTGGGCATATCAATCCCATCCTGCAGGGTTCTGTTTTATATAGGCGAAAGGAATTAGCACACACAATGAACCCTTTCTCATGACAGAAAAAGCATAAATGAGACTGGCGCCTGTTGCTACATCACCATGGCAACAACCTGACGAATCACAATCTACCTGCCTCGTCTGAAAATGAAGATTGACTTTTTTTTTGTTTTTAATGTATCCCCATGTCAATGAACACCCTCTTTTCATGATGTGTAGATCCTTTTTCAAATCTGTTTGTTGTGTCCCAGTTCTGATGAATATAAGATAAGATGTCTTGACACCGTGTCTCCTTTTAGCAATACTTCAGGGTTCATGAGCAAGACATTTCCAGTCTGGCTCACCACTCTATTATATTTTGCATGTTGGCATGTTTACATTAGATCATGGCTAATCTGTATTCTATATTTTGACCTTGGTTCCATCTCACTTAACATCCTTACCTAACCAGCATTTATCAATCTCAACTCTTATTCACATTGATCTTCAACCTTAGCTGTGTTTTATTTTTGGGAGGTTGACGGTTCCATATTTCCATCGCTCTTTGTGTGAAGAAGTGGTTCCTTCTATCATCCTGAACTAATTTTAAGACATTCCTCCAGTGTTTTGGATTCTCTCCACCAGAGGAAAAGATTTCTCTTTATCAATGCTGTCAAATCCTTTAATCATCGAAAGTATCTCAATTGGATCACTGCTAAACGACACTGACCTAGTCCAATGGTGCGATGTTGCTGAGGATTTTTATGTTGGACTCATTCATCACGACCTAAACTGTTGTGATCGTCTGAAATTTGGTAATTTAAAAAAAAATTCTTGTGTGAGGGCCATTGTTACTAATCCCTAATTGCCCTTGAACTGATTGGCTCTCTCGGCCATGCTAGAAGGCATTTTGCTGTGGGTCTGGAGTCATGTGAAGACCAGAACAGGTAAGGATGGCAGATTTCTTTCCCTGAACTCAGGTTAGTGAGGCAGATGGGTTTTTGTGACTTTTGTTACATGGTCACCATCAAACTAACTCTTTGCTTCCAAGTCCAGATTTCATTAAAATCAAATTTCACCATCTACCATTGTGGGACTTGAACCCAGATCTCAGTGCATTAGCCTAGAGCTCTGGATTACCATTGCAGCTACATCACCACCAGCCTCTTGGTTTAACCACTGCATCTTCTTCTGGAACAGTGTCTGGAACAAACTCTACACTATTCACACATCTGTTTTTTAATTGTAAGTTCAATCTGAAGAAAGGGTTGAATTTGTCTCGTGAGTGCAAAACAAAAGGTTTCAGCAACATACCTTTTTTTAAATTTAACAATATTCAAGTGTAGTTTATGCACCCAGGGTGAGGATCATAAAATAATCCATTAATCTCAACTATGTTCTGCATACTAGAAACCTTGAAAGGTACTGAACTGAAAGGGAATTCTGTCACAATCTATAGCAAAATCAAACACTCCTCAATCACCCACTTACAACTTGAACTAGCTTTTCCTTCATTCATTAGCACAGGTGCACGTTTGAGATAAATATACAAAGTACAAACAAGTGAGTACCTGAATGCTGCCAAGAGCTGAAGGTAGAGCCTGTGACACTGGTTCAACAAACTAACCGTAGCCTCTGAGGCAGTCAGACTGCCCCTAGCAGCCCTCAAATCTCCTTCGTCGCTGACAAACCAATAAAAGATTGAACAGCAGGTATTAACGGTGAGTTAGTCATTTGAGAAAGATCAACGCTTCAAGATGAAAGCTACAATAGCACACAGGGTCAGCGGAGGGACATAGGATCAGAGTAGAAAGCTCCAAGGAGGAGCTGGTCCCAATGTAAGGTGACAAGGCCATTGATTTGAGACTTGGTTGGACAAAGCACATTATTTTCATTCACTTGGGACAAGAGCATCGCTGGCTAAGTCAGTATTTATTGCCCATCCATAGTTAAGGCTCCATTTACATTGCTGAGGTATGGAATCGCATATACCAAACAGAATAAGGATGGCAAATTTCCTTTTCTAAAGGATATTAATGAAACAGAACTCATTTTTATTGACAATCAGCAGCAATTATGCAGTGGTCATTATTTTATTTTTTTTTCATAGAATCCCTACAGTGTGGAAAGAGGCCCTTCAGCCCAGCAAGTCCACACCGACCCTCAGAGCATTCCACCCAGACCCATCCTCCGATAATCCAACTAATCTACACATCCCTGAACACTACGGGCAATTTATCATGGCCAATCCACTAACCTGCACATCTTCAGATCATGGGAGGAAAAGGGAGCACCCAGAGGAAACCCAGACACGGGGAGAATGTGCAAACTCCACACAGACAGTCACCTGAGGATGAAATCAAACCCGGGTCCCTGGTGCTGTGAGGCAGCAGTGCTAACCACAGAGGCACCGTGCTGCCATTTTATGTTAGCTTTTAATTCTTGATCTGCCACGAGGGATTTAAACCCACTTGTCCATGACATTAGCCCTCTGGATTACAAGTCCAATGATACTACCATTAAGCCACTCCCAAATAAACAATATGGCAATATTGTGCAGGTCAGAGGCTGGGTACTCTGTAACAAATAGCTTACTTCTTAATTACCCAATGCTTTTGCACAATCTACATACATTCAGGATTGTGATGTCTTGATGGGTGCATTTCTGAAAACATTCAGGATGTTTGCTGGATCAACACCCCATTCACCTCCTTAAACATTCACACACTCTACACTGACACACAGATCCATGCATTCCCCTTGGATGAGTTACCTGGGACTTAACCTTGGCATCATCTTCTGGAACAGGCTCAGATTCGATCTGCTTTGCAATTTTCCCACAAATGCTGCATAATCCACATACCCATCCTTCCGTCTTAAATTCAATCTGAATAATGGATACAATTACAGTTGACAATTAATGTTTTCTTACTCAATGATTCTATCACAGAGAAAAGAAATTGTACATTTGGTAAAACATTATTCCACCAAAATAAGTTTAGGATTCTGCAATGTTCCATTGCAGGTAGGCTGTTTGGACCCTCACGTTTAAATCAGGACTAATTGGAACCAGCTACTCCTGAATACAGGCATTATTTTTGCCACTGTCCAATCTCATGAAATCTTCCCTTAATTGAGAGATTTTTGGAAAATACTACTAGCTTATTAACAACTTCTTTTAGGATCCTAGGGTCAAGTCCATCTACACTTGGAGACGTGTTAGCCTGTAGTTCCTGCTTCCCATGTCATTGTGTTTCACTCAGTTCCCCTTTCACTCCCACCTCAGGATTTGCAGCTTTGACTGGAATTATTTTTGAATGCTTTGTAACGAAGATAACAAAATATTTGTTCATTTCATCCACAATTTTCTTATTATCTCCTGTTGCCTTACCATTCTCACTTTCAAGATGACCTATGCACACATCACTCAGTTTTCCTTTTTAAGTTCCTGTAGAAACTCTTGCTATCTGTTTTTACATTCCTAGCTATCTCCCTCTCATAATCTAATTTCTTCATCTTTGCGAACCTTTTAGTCATTCTCTACATTCCGACCAATCATTTGACCTGCCACTCATGAAACAGTTTTGCGATCTTTCCCTAATTTTGATACTTTCCTAAATATCTTTAGTCAACCTGGCCTCCCCTTAGAACTACAGTTTGAGGTAGGAAGGAAGTATTCTGAAATATCCCCTGCAATGTTTCCTCATACAATTATAGAATGCCTTCAGTGCAGAAAGTGGCCATTCAGCCCAACAGCCCTCTGAAGTGCATCCCACCCAGACCCAGCCCCTCCAATCTATGCCCATAACCCTGCATTTCCCATTGCTAACCCACCTAGCCTATATATTCCTGGACACCATGGGGCAATTTACCACGGCTAGTCCACCTAATCAGCACATCTTTGAACTATGGGGGGAAGACCCATGAAGGCAAGTGGAGAACGTACAAACAGCACAAGGTTAGAATTGAACCCATGTCCTTGGCGTGATAAGGCAGCAGTGCCAACCACTGAGCCACCGTGCCACCTGTATCTGTTTGGATCTATCCCCTAGCTTAATCTGTCAGTTCACTTCAACTGCCTGAACTTTCATGCTCGCACCATTGTCCTTATTAAAGTTTAAAATGCTAGCCTTAGAACTAGTGAAGCATTTTGATGACAAGAATTTTAAAATCAAAACATTGCACAACCAGAAGCCAATGCTATTGAGGGACCAGAGAAGTCAAATTCAGAATCACGCTAAATCAATTGCAAGAAATGGCCAGGGCATTGCAGATTTAAAGGAAGCCGTTCTTATGCAAAAAGTAAGATTGATGAAGTGGGTTCTGAAATAAAGTACTGCAGTTGAAAGCCAAGGATGGTTCCACGTTGGAGAGTGTGAGAATATCACAGGATTAATGTAGTTTCCTGTTATGTTTGGTATACAGATGGATTCATGTATAATGGGGCATAAATCTTCTTCAGACAAATAATCCTTTGGGGAATGGCCTGAATGATTGTAGGTGGGAAATCACTCAAATCTCTCGGGATAGACAGAATGAGAGCCATTTGTTTGAATGAACTGTGAACTTTATCTCATTGGACAACTCAACAGTGTGAATTATGAGTTTTGTCTGCTGCATGACTATGCTTTCTGGGTCATTGCAAACATTGAGTGGGAGTTTTTCGTTCCTCTCTTGATGGGTCTGACTCCTGTTGAAATTTCCGTTGCCACCATCTTCTCAGGGATCCAGATGAGAGTTCATTCCATCCTTACGACTACTGAGAATCTGAGCAGAGTGAGCAATCAAAATTGACTATCAACAGTGACTCACTATCACTTTGAGCCTGATGGTTATGAGCTTAAGTCCTTTTATCAGATCCGAGATACTGGGCAGAATCTAACAGGGAAGGAAGGAATCTTGCCCACTGTTTTGACAACTGGTGAGGAAACCACCATGGGATAGGTTCAAGAGAACTATGTGGCCATCAGACACTTAACTGCTCAGATTTGGGATCTACAAAATTGAGGATCTGAGAGGTGGAAATCCCACTTGCAGAGAGCTACCAGCCAATCAGAGACCACAGAATCCTCATTGCTGTTAGCACCAAAAGGGCATCAGTGGCAGCTGCTGGTAATGCACCCAAAATGGACACAGGATCAATGAGGAACCCAGGCTAAAGGTGAGTAAGCATGGGATGTGGGTTGTGATGAGTGGCATGGAAGATGGTCAGGACAAGAGGGTTGAAGACAAGGGCTAGAGTGAATCCTTCCCTTTCCTGATGTGTGGTCCCTCAACCAGTGCCTGGTTTTAAGTCTCTCTCTCTCTCTCTCTCACTCACACACACACACACACACACACACACACACACACACACACACACACACGGAGATTGACACAACTCCAGTAGCTTGGTTGGGCAGTCTTCAGGAAACATCATAAAATCATGTGAGTCCCACTGAATCACTGAGCCACTGTGGAATTCCAGTGGATCTGTGGATAACTAATGCCAATTGTCTTGTTAATGAGCCTAATTGCAATCCAGTCACTGTTCCCACCCTCATCTTAATTGGGGTCTGTTTTCCCAATACATAGGAATTCAACATGGATTCTTCCACCCATTGCCCTGGTCTACCTGCCAATGTGACTGCTTCAGTGCCACAATTAAATTTCACCCATTAGCTCAGCTACTCTGTTCACAAATACCTGCCTGATCTGTGGACTGTTCATGGATTTTGAACAAATAATCCAAGTTGACAGATCACATGTAATACTGAGTGAGTGCTGCACTGTTGGCTATGTTAGCTTTCATGTGAGCAATTAAAGTAAGACCCTGTCTGTCCCCTCAATATGCCATAGCAGCTTGAGATTTCTCCCCAATGTTTGAGTCAATGTCTATGAATTTTCCTCACAGCGTCATGGACCCAGGTTCAATTCCAGCTGAGGGCGACTGTCTGTGTGGAGTTTGCACATTCTCCCCATGTCTGCGTGGGTTTCCTCCAGGTGCTCCAGTTTCCTTCCACACTCCAAAGATGTGCAGGCTAGGTGGTTTGGTCAAGCTACATTCTCCACAGTGTCCAGGGATGTGAAAGCTAGGTGGATTAGGCATGGGGAAATCCAGGGTTATAGGGGCAGGGTAGGGAGTTAGGTCTGAGTGGGATGTTCTTCAGAGGGGTCAGGGCTAACTCGATGGGTTGAATGACCTGCTTCCACGCTGTAGGGATTTCATGATTCCATGAAACAAAGAGAATGAGAAATCTGGAACATTCTCCCCAAAATAGCTAGCAAGGCTAGGAGCTACGACTTGGGAGCAGGAGGAGGGCATTCAGTGCCACGAGCCTGCTCCAGCACTCGATAAAATCATGGCTGCTCTGATATTCCTGAATATCTTCAACAAACTTCCGCCTCCCCTGCCCCTTACCCCCAACACCCAGCTTAGCAAGAATTTATCCATCTCTACCTTAAAAACATTCATGTTCTCTGCCTCCAGTATCTTTGGGGAAAATAATTCTAAAGAATCATTGCTCTCAGTAAGAAAAACATTCTTCCCATCTCTGTTACGTGAGAGTCTCCCTGTTTCAGATTCTTCAAGAGGAAACATTCTCTCCACATTCACCCTGTCAAAGATGTTAGGATGTGCCATCAAATTATCTTGTACCTTTATATGACAGAAACCCAGTCGGTTAAGACAGAGATGAGCCTTAATCTAATTGAATGACAGAATGTCTGACTCTCTAACAAACTTGATGAGCTGGTTAGCCTCCTTCTGTTTTAATGCTCTCATTATCCCTCATTCTACATCACTCAAACACATTATTTAGTTTCCTCTATCATTGTAGTGTTATGGATCATTGTCCACAATTTTCAGGTCCATCTTTCATATTAGGTCCATATTAGAACAGTGACCAGGGGAATCAATGGTTATGGGAAAAGGGTAGGAAAGTAGACATGAGGAATAGTGGATCAGCCATGATCCTATTGAATGGCGGAGCTGACTTGAGGGCCAACTGGCCTACTCTTGTTCCTACTTCTTATGGGCTATGGACAACAATTCAAAAAGTCCTTTATTCATTGCAAGATTTTTTTTGGTGTTTTGAAGTTGAAAAAGTTGGTACAGAAATGCAAAGTTCTTCCTTTCATCCTCACCATGAGTACAGGATGTATGATGGGTAATTATGCCAAAGTGATGACTGACAATCACCCACAACCTTGCTTTGTGACTCCAGGCTTGGCGTTTTCCCACCTATCCGCTCCTCTCACCTGAACCCCCGCTCGCACCTCCTACCTACCAGCCTCATCCCCACCTCCTTGGCCTGTCCGTCTTCCCTTGACTGACCAACCCCCATCCTAACTCCCCACCTACACTCTCACCTTTACTGGCTCCATCCCTGCCTTCTTGACCTGTCTGTCTCCTCTCCACCTCTCTGCTCCTTTATCCACCTTCCATCTGCCTCCCCCTCTCTCTGTGTTTATTTCAGTGTCCCCTTCCCCTCCCCCATTTCTGATGAAGGATCTAGGCCCATAACGTCAGCCTTCCTGCTCCTCTGATGCTGCTAGGCCTGCTGTGTTCATCCAGCTCCACACTGTATCATCTCTATCTTTCTTTCACAGGAGGTGGGATTGCTCACTGGGCCAGCATTTATTGACCATCCCAAGTTGCTCTTGAGGAGGAGATGGTGTTCTTGAACCATTACAATCCATCTCATGTAGATACACCCATTATGCTATGAGGGAGGAAGTTGCAGGATTATGACAGAGCTACAGTGAAGGAACAGTGATATATTTCCAAGTCAGGGTGGTGAGTGGCTTGGAGAGGGACTTGCAGGTGGTGGTGTTCTGATATACCTGCTGCCCTTGTCCTTCTAGATGCCAGGGGTTTGGAAGGTGCTGTGAGGCAGGAACCTGTAGTTAGATGTCGGCATTTCAGTAGCAGAGATATCTCAATGGGCTGTCTGGGTGGAAGAGTTTACAGATACTGGGATGTGAGGTGAGGCTGTGGAGGGAATTGAGTGTGAGGATGAGAACTGTAAATACGTGGCACTGTCACACCATCAAGCCCAGTAGGCAAAAGGGTCAATGTGACTTCATAAGTGTTAGGTCTGTTCCCATTGATGACTCTGTCTCCTAGCCACTAATTTCATTCTTCTCCCCACCAAACATGAGGGGCAACTTTGATGCTATATTTGATTCTGGGATGAATTTGCAACCACATATCCACACAATATTTAGACCACTCATTTCCACCTCCATAATATCATCCAACTTAGCCCCATCGCAGCTCAACCACCACTGTGATTCTCAGCGATGCCTTTGTTATGGCTAGACTTGACTGTTCCAATGTACTGCCAACTGAGGACAGGGGAGGCAATGGCCTAGTGGTATTATCACTGGACTGTTAATCTAGAGAACCAGGTAATGTTCTGAGGACTGAGGTTTAAATCCTGCCATGGCAGGTGGCAAAATTTGAATTCAATAAAAAAAATCTGGAATTAAGACTCTAATGATGACCATGAATCCATTGCCAATTGTTGGGAAAAAAACCCATCTGGTTCACTAATGTCCTTTCGGGAAGGAAACCTTATCTCTTCTGGCCTACATGTGACTCTAGACCCAAAGCAATGTGGTTGACTCTTAACTGCCCTCTGGGCAATTAGGGATGGGCAATAAATGCTGCCAGGCCAGTGACACCCTCATCCCATATCAAATAAAGAGGAAAGAAAAAGACCTTCATTCTAAGCTCCATAACCTTGAGGTCTTCCAGAAGTCTGCTGTTGTGCCTAAACTCATAGAAAGTCCCGTTCGCCCAACAAACCCTCTGCTTGTGGACTCATACAGGCTCCTGTTTGAGTAAAATTTCAGTTTTAAAATTCTCTTTCTTGTTTTTAAATCCTCGCTTGCTTTTACCTCCCCCTATCTCTGCAATCTCCTCCAGTCCCACAACTCTCTGAAATATTCATGCTCAACTAATCCTGATGGCTTTCTAGGCCCAGCTTTCTTCTGGATCTTGCCTTCAGCTGCCTGCCCCTTGACCTTGGAATTCACTCCCTGATCCCCGCTATCTCATTGCATCTTTCTTCTGTTTGAGGAAAGATTGAAAAAGTTGGGATTGTTCTCCTTAGAGAGGAAGTGGCTAAGAGGTGAAGCTTTCAAAATTATGTTTGGGCTTTGTACAATAACTAGGTAGAAATGTTTCTGCCCTTAGAAAGGTTCAATAACCAAAGGGTACAGAGTGAAAAAAAAAGGATTTGTAAAAGAAGCTAAAGCCAGACCAGGAAATATTTTTCACTCGGTGAGTAGTTAGGAATGGAATGCACTGCCTGGAAATATGGTGGAGGCTGGGTCAATCGAGACACTGAAGAAGGCATTGGATGATTATATGGATAGAAATGATCTGCAAGGATAGGGGAATGAAACAGGAGACTGACAGTAGGTACCGGTGCTCATTTGAAGAGGTGGTGTAGATATGATAGGCCACATGGTCTTATGCACCATAACACTCTGTGATTCTCTTTTAAGGTGGTCTTTACTCTTTGATCAAACTTCTTGATTGTCCGCCATAAACTTTTCTTATGTGGCTCAGTGTCAGATTTTGCTTAATGAAACTCAAGTGAATTTTATTACGTTAAGGGTGTCTCACAATTGCAAATTGGCAGGGTGTTCTGGAGCAGTGGTAATATCTCTACCTTTGAGCCAGGAGACATGGGCTGAAGTCCCACCTGCTCCAGAGGTATGAAGTGACATCTCTGACAAGGTCACTTAGAAAATATCCATACAATACAGGCAGTGCAGTGACAACGCTTGGATAAGGTGAATGATGGGAAATGGGTTTTCGATCTCAACTTAGATATTCTCACTGAGGGGGACGCTAAACAGCAATGAGACCAAACAGTAAACAGGTCACGTATATCTTAACAGCTGATGCTGTTAACAATTCTGAATAGTTGTGTCTGCATAAAATTGATTCTTTTTGGAGCTCGCATCAGCTGCTGTAAAAATTCCAGGTGCATACATTGTCCGCAGAACAGAGGCATTTATCATAAGGTGCATGGATAATATACTCACAGCAACATGAGCCGTTTGACATTGTTGTCACACAAGACAGAGACAAAGAGGCAGGATCACTCAGTTTTGGGATTTAATAGAGATTTTAAATTATTGTTGTCCATTAAACCCAGTTGCAAAGAAAAAAATTTGCTGCATCATCCTGGATCATTAAGGTTGTAGCCCTGTCAACATTTTTATCCTCAAATACCAAGCAGTATAGCTTTGGAGGAAGAGCAGCACGCATTTTATTTTGTTCTTGCAACACATGTAGATGTCACAGCTAAGACCAGCATTTGTTAGCCGTCCCTAATTATCCTTGAACTGAGTGATGTATAAAGCCATTTCAGAGGTGATTGAAGAGTCAATCACAATGCTATGAGTCTGAAGTCACATGGAGGCTAGACCGGGTAAGCATGCCAGATTTTCCTTCCTGACATGGACCATATGGTCTCTTACAAAAATGGTTTCCTGTTCAGCATTATCAAATTTATTAAATAATTGAATTTAAATTGCATCAGTGGACATGGTGGGATTTGAACTCATGCCCCCAAAGCATTAGTCTGGGCCTCTGGGCTACTGGTCTTGTGACAGCAACACTGTACCATCAATTTCTATTCACTCCCTTGAGGTTGTGGGTCAATTGAAAATATCCAAACTGAGGTTGTTGTGTTATTTTGGTGAACAAGGTTGTTAAACTGTGAGGAAACCAAAGGGTGAGGGTCTGAGGAATGGATTTAAAACACAGATCAGTTACAATATAAAGAACAAGCTCAAGGAGCTGAACAGCACTTACTGTTCCTATCGATGTAAATGATCGGGAAATATCTCATCTGACCCAAAACTGACTTCAGGTTGCCACAAGCATTATAGCCAGTGGAAATGGGTTTCATTTAAGATCATAAGACATAGTAACAGAATAAGGCCATTCAGTTTACTGAGACTGCTCCTCTACTTAATGAAATCATGACTCATCTAATAAAGCACAACTCCACTTTCTTGCCTTATCTCTGTAACGCTTGATTCCCTTAACAATTAGAAATCTGTCTGTCTTTGCCTTGAATATAGTTAGCAACCCAGGCTCAACAGATCTCCCATAGTCAAGAGTACCACAGGTCCATCAGCTTCTGAGAGAAAAAAAATCTTCCTCATCTCTTTCTTAAATGGACAAATTCTTTCTCCTTGGTCCCAGACTCTCCCACAAGGGGAAACAACCTTTCCACACTGACCTTATCAAGCCTCCTAAGAATTTTGAATGTTTCAATTAGTTGTCAATTTTCCCATACTCAAGTAAGTGTAAGTCCAATCAACTCAGCCTCTCCTCATAGGGAAATCCCTTCATACCCTGAATAAATCTAGTGAATCATCTCTGGACAGCATCCAATGTTCTGCATATCTTTCAGGGGACCTGAGCTAGACGTAGTATTCCACCGATTGTCTGCCTAGTACCTTATATAGTTTTAACAAGACATCCAGCTATTTATAATCCATTCTCTTTGAAAAAAGTCCAGCATTATATCTGCTTTCCCTCTTACGCGCTGAATTTGGCTGATAGTTTTTTATGTTTCATGCACTAGGATCTCTAAGACCCTCTATGCTGTAGCTTTCTGCAGTCTTTCTCCATTGAAATAATATTCAACTCTTTTATTCTCCCTGCCAAAATAGTTGCACTTTGAAACATCTTTCTTTCATAACGTCTTTATACAAATCAAGCATTGATGAAGTTTAGTGTTGTGTAGGATGTGTGACAAGAAATTCACAAGTGGACGTACATGGAATAGTGTAGGTTAGATGGGCTTCAGATCGGTATGACAGGTCGGCACAACATCGAGGGCCGAAGGGCCTGTACTGTGCTGTAATGTTCTATATGTTCTATGTTCCAGATAAAATTGAATTCATCTTCTTCTGAATGATTTATTTATTGTCACATGCATCTCGGGAGATACAGTGAAAACTGCTGTGATGCCACAATCCGGTGCCATTTTGAGGTAAAAAATGAATAAAAAGAAATTACTTAAATAGAGTTCATCTTTATCAGCTGGAGTCCCAAACACAGTTCCAGGACTTCTGCAAGGTCCCTGCCCTGGGCCTACCATGCCACGAGCCCCTGCTCCAGACACTGGGACTGCTGGAGATGGCAAAACAGTCCACAATCTGGGCCTACCCCAATCCCAAGTCCCCACCCTGCTATCACTGCAGCCAATGCCCCTCCGCACCCACTAAAACGCCGAGCAGCAGTTACACAACACAGAGGCAGGGAGACATTTTCTGAGCTTTTATCAAAAAACCTTGGCCGACACAACTTGTAGAAACTTCTTACTCATGAAAATTTCTTTTTGTATGAATGGGGCCTTTGAAGTTTGGCAAAGGCTGCAGCAGATTCTTCCTGTCCTTGGAACCTTTTTAACCAATCTCTGAAAATCCAGTCTGCAAAATGAAAAGTGGCAAAAACTAGAGACGCAAAGAGCATAGAAATTGATGGAAGTGCTGAGTGTGACTCGGCAGTCTCTGAAAGTGATGACTGAGGGATAAATATTGGTGACAGCATTATGGAGAATCATCTGTTCTTCAAAGTAATAGCACAGTGAGATCTTTTTAATCTAACTAAGAGGACACAAGATCCTAAGTTGAATACCTCATCTGCTGGACAGTGTTAAACTACCTTTAGAACTGCACAGGAATATTAGCTTAGAGAAGATCTCTGAGCTGGGACTTGAACGTACAACCTTCAAACTCAAGTGAGAGAGCTACCCACTGAGCCAGTGCAGTAATATCACATGCAATCCCTTCCATCCAAGATATAAAGTACCAACAGTTAAATTCCATCTGTTGCTGGAAAAGCTCAGCCGGTCTGGCAGCATCTGTGAAGGAAAAAAGAGTTAACGTTTCGGGTCCAGTGACGCTTCCTCAGAACCAGGGTCACCAAACCCGAAACATTAACTCTGTTTTTTTCCTTCACGGACGCTGCTAGATCTGCTGAGCTTTTCCAGTGACTTTGTTTTTGTTCCTGATTTACAGCATCTGCAGTTCTTTCAGTTTTTAAATTCCATCAGTACCTTGCTAACAGATGCTCCAAATCCATGACAAACATTGAAATTTTCAGGTCTACCAGCGCATGTCGAAATGCAGTCTTGCTGATCTGAAATGTGAAATAAAACTGCATAACTCAAGTCAGTTAAATTCCTTCTGAAATATTCAATGAAATTACGGTACAAGTCTATGGCCTGGTTAGTTTGCAATTGAAACGAGGCTATAGGAAATCAGCAGGGCAGCGGGATTTTTTTTTGATTGATTGGAGAGAGAATGGTGCTGTGGGATTAGTTTGGAATTGATATATGCATATGGGGAGAAAGTGGGGCAGTGGGACTAGTTTGGGATTGACACAGGGACATCAGGGAGAACAGAACAGTGGCATTATTTTAATAACTATTACAGGACAAGAGCAAGGACACCAGTGGGTTTAGTTTGGTATTAGAAAGAGAGTGGGCCCATGAGATTAGTTTAGGATGGATAGAGCATGCGGAGACAGTGGAGGGCTATATAGTTAATGTTCTTTGAATATTTCTCTCGTATTTCAGTTAAAAATTGCCAAATTTACACCAAAGGAGGAGTCTATTTATTCTATCATGCCCATGCTAACTCTGTGAATGAACTGTTTAATTAGTCCAAATAAAGTCAGAGTCCCATATCTTGGAGACAGGCCCTTCAGCCTAAACTGGTCCATGCCGACCAAAATGTCCATCCACGCTAACCCCACTTCCCTGCACTTGGCCCATATCCTTCTAAACCTTTCTTATTCCATGTATTGTCCTCATGCCTTTTCAATGTTGTTAATGTACCCACCTTAACCACTTCTGCTGGCAGCTCATTCCATATGCATACCAGCCTCTGTGTATAAAAAGAGTTCCTATTTGTTCTTTCCCCTCTTAGTTTAAGGTCATGCCCTCTAGTCCTTAATTCCCCAACCCTGGGAAAAAGACGGAGTGCATTCAGTCTATCCATGCCTCTCGTAATCTTATACACTATTTTTTAAGATCTCCCCCCCTCCTCAGTCTCCTATGATCTAAAGAAAAGAAGTCCTAGCTTGTCCAGCCCTCCTTATAACTCAGTCTCTTGAGTCCTGGTAACATCCTTGTAAATTTCTTCTGTACTCTTTCCACTCTAATAACATCCATATCCGCTGTTCTTTGCCCACAGAATTGGGAAAGGCTCCCCCTCAAACATTCCAATTCCCAATTCCCTTTGGAAAGTCATAATTGAATCTGCTTACACCACTCTTTCATGCCAGGTATTCAAATCACAATGGACTGTGTAAAATAAATCTCCCATCTGGTTCATTTGCCAATTAATTAAATACGTGTTCCCTGCTTACTGACCCTCCTGCCAGTGAAAATTTCTCATCCCTTTCTATTCCATATAAATCCCTAATTTCCCAAAGATCCTGTCAAATTTCCAGAATAGAATCTATTAATGTCCTCAGCAGTAAATTGCATGAAGGTGGAATCTGAATGGTGATCGTAATCTCTTCTGTTCCCTGCACAGTGCCATCTGGAGCTCATGTTTGACAATTAAAAGAGAGATAAAGTGGATAATACCCTCTGTAATGTGTTAGCTACTTACCAAACCATTGGTTTCTTTGTCATACTTGGCAAACTCATGGAGGATGGATACACAGGCTTCCTCCAGCTAGAAGAAATGGATAATAATCTTGAGTCAGTACAGTAGTCTGTCCTAACTCAGTCTGTCTGCTGGTTGTTACCCTCATCCATATCATCATTACTTCTAGAGTTCACTGTTCCAATGCATCTCTGGCTGCAGAACATTTTAGACTAGACTAGATTAGATTAGACTATCTACAGAGTTGAAACAGGCCCTTCAGCCCAACAAGTCCACACCGCCCCTTGAAGCATCCCACCCAGACCCATCCCCATATAACCCACACCCCTGAACACTACGGGCAATTTAGCATGGTCAATCCACCTAGCCTGCACATCTTTGGACTGTGGGAGGAAACCAGAGCACCCGGAGGAAACCCACGCAGACACAGGGAGAATGTGCAAACTCCACACAGACAGTCGCCTGAGGCTGGAATCGAACCTGGGCCCCCTGGCACTGTGAGGCTGTAGTGTTAACCACTGAGCCACCGTGCTGCCCAAATTTTGTGACCGTGTTAATGGTTCCCAAATTTTATGAAGTAATTTATGATATTGCCCTCTGCCACTGAATTCCTGATATCCAATCTCACAGAGTTGAGTGTGCATTTGTAAAAGCTACCTACAAATGCAAATCCACAGTGAAAGGCAGAACTGGACTCTGAAGTGAAGTGGACTGACAGAGAAAGTCTTCCTCCTCATGTGTCAAGCTCCAACACCACATAGCGCAGTGCCAACAAAACACTACTTCTAAAAATGGAACCAGGGAAAAAGGGAGTTGTGTTTTGTGGAGAGATTGAAGATAATGCAGAAAATAAGGTTAAAAGGAGATTTATTCGAGGTGTTCAAAACCAAGAAGAGTCTAGATGGAGTGGATAAAGAGACTGTGGACAAATGTGAAAGGATTAGAATCAGAGGGCACAGATTTAAAGTAATTGGAAAATGCAGCAATGGAGACAAGAGGAGAAACCACTTCACATAGTGTGTGGTTAGGATCTACCTGAGTGTTTGACAATGTTCTAAATGTTCACACAAGCTGATGAGTGCGCAGGCCCATTGACTTCTGATTCCTGAAGTCATTTCCGTACTTAGACCTTGGACATCCATGCAGTGGCCGCAAACAACAGAAGTACGGTAGTGTGTGTGTGGTGGAAACAGGATCAGCCAGATTTCTCAAGAGGGAATTGAATAAGCTTCTAAAGAGAAAACAATTGCTGGGCCATGAGAATCAGATCAGGCAAGTTGATCTTGCCAAAAGCTAGCTAGGACTTGATGGGCTAACTGGCCTCCTTCTTTCTGTGTTCTAAACATTCTAAGATGACTGTCACCATGAAGGACTGCATTGAGTATAGGAGTTGGGAGGTCATGTTGTGGCTATACAGGACATTGGTTAGGCTACTTTCAGAATACTGTATGTAATTCTGCTCTTACTGCTAATAGAAAAGAGGTTGTGAAACTTGAAAAGGTTCAGGAAAGATTTACAAGGATGTTGCCAGTGTTGGGAGGTTTGAGATATAGGGAGAGACTGAATAGGTACTTACCTTGGAGCGTTGGAGGCTGAGGAGTGACCTTACAGAGGTTTATAAAATCATGGGGGGCATTGATAAACTGAATAGACAGGGTCTTTTCCACAGGATAGGGGGATCCAAAACTGGAGAGCATAGGTTTAAGGTGAGAGGGGAAAGATTTAAAACGGACCTAAGCGGCATTTTTTTCATGCAGAGGGTGGTGCATGTATGGAATGAGCTGCCCAGAGGAAGCAGTGGAAGCTGGTACTATTACAACATTTAAAAGGTATCTGGATGTGTGTATGAATAGAAAGGGTATTGAGGGATATGGGCCAAATGCTGGCAAATGGGACTAGATTTATTTAGGATATCTGGTTGGCATGGATGAGTTGGACCAAAGGGCTGTTTCTGTGCTGTACATCTCTGTGACTCTAAGGGTGAGCTACTGTTCAGTGGGTACTGCCCTTGGCTCTGAGTCAAAAGGTTTGATTTGATTTATTATTACTGTCACATGTACCTAGGTAGAGTGAAAAGTTTTGTTTTGCATGCCTGTACAGGCAGATCATACATAGAACATAGAACAGGCCCTTTGGCCCTCGATGTTGCGCTGTCCTAAGAACTAATCTAAGCCCCTCCCCCTACACTATCCCATCATCATCCATATGCTTATCCAAGGACTGTTTAAATACCCCTAATGCGGCTGAGTTAACTACATTGGCAGGCAGGGCGTTCCACGCCTTTACCACTCTCTGAGTAAAGAACCTGCCTCTGACATCTGTCTTAAATCTATCACCCCTCATTTTGTAGCTATGCCCCCCATGCCCCCTTGTACAAGCTGAAGTCATTATCCTTGGAAAAAGACTACCCTATCTAATCTTCTGATCATCTTGTATGTCTCTATTAAATCCCCTCTTAGTCTCCTTCTCTCCAATGAGAACAGACCCAAGTCCCTCAGCCTTTCTTCATAGGGCCTGCGCTCCAGACCAGGCAACATCCTGGTAAATCTCCTCTGCACCTTTTCCAATGTTTCCACATCCTTCCTGTAATGGGACGACCAGAACTGCACGCAATATTCCAAGTGAGGCCGCACTAGCGTTTTGAACAGGGTACACTTCTGGCTGCCCCACTACAGGAAGGATATTAATAAATTGGAGAGGGCGCAGAAAAGATTTACTGGATATGTTGAGATTTTTTTCACTGGAGTGAAGGAGGTTGAGGATGACCTTTATAGAGGTTTATAACATCATGGGGAGGCATTGATAGGGTGAATAGTAAAGGTCTTTTCCTTTGGGTAGGGGAGTTCAAAACTAGAAGGCGTAATTCTGAAGTAAGAGGACAAAGATTGAAAAGGAACCTGTGAGGGTGGTTCGTATGTGGAATAAACTGCCAGAAGTAATGGTAGATGCAGCTATGGGTACAACACTTAACAGACATTTGGACATGTACACGAATAGGAAAGTTTAGAAAGATGTAGACCAAACAAAAGCAAATGGGACTACCATATTTTGGGAAACTTGGTCAGTATGGATAAGTTGGACTGCAGGGTCTGTTTCTGTGCTGTATGACTGTATGACTCAATAAAGAATAAGCATCTATGACAGTGCTAACCTTTTTGAACATCCAATCCCTCTATCATTGACGCTCAGTAACAGCAATGTGTACCATCTACAAGATACACAGCAGAAATTCATCAAAGATCCTTTGACAATGCCTTCCAAACCCACAACAACTTCCATACTGAAGGGCAAGGGTAGCAGACACATAGGAACACCACCACCTGCAAGTTCCCTGCCGAGCCACATACCATTCTGACTTGGAAATATACTGGCGTTCCTTCAGTGTTGCTGAATCAAAATCCTGGAATTCTCTCCCTCCCAGAATAATGAGTCTACTACAGGACATGGGCTGCAGCCGTTCAAGAATGCAGCTCATTGCTAACTTTCTCAAGGGCATACTGGGATGAACAATAAACATTGGCCCATCCAGCTATGTCCTCATCCAATAAGTTAATAAACTTTTAAAAAAAATTTCCAATGGGCCCAGGTGGAGATGAAGGGCAAACAGTGAGCAGGGGAACACTTAAAAATCCAAGTGTCCCAGCTCTTCAGTCAACACCTGTCTTATCTGCAGCAGGGTGTGGTGATCAAGCATTGGACTGTTTAGTCACTTCAGATACATGACTCCAAAGTGGAAGAAATTGACCCTTGGTCTTGAAGGGGCTGCCTAAGAAAAGCTTAAACATAGCCGGCTCAGTTCAATTTCTGATCAATGCTAACGTGCAGCATGTTGATACCAGGCAATTCAGACAGTGAATATTTTCCAGAAAGAACCACAGATCAGGAACAGTGCACCCACTCATCCTGAGGTCATGAAACCAACTTGATCATAATGAGCTTTCCTGTCAATCCAGCTCCACACCTCGCCATCTCGGATTCTCCAGCATCTGCAGCTCCCACCATCTCCTATCACAACTAGCTAATGCTCTGGTTGATACTTTTCAAAGCAAACCTATAAATTTCTGATATAACATAGTGTGGAGACGACGGAACCCAGCAGGCCAGGCAGCACCAGAGGAACAGGAAAGCCGCCACCCCGGGTTGGGACCCCTCCTCAGAAAATTTTGAATTTCTGATTTTCTGAAGAAGGGTCCCAAACTGAAACATCAACATTCCCGCTCCTCTGGCCCTGCCTGGCCTGCTGTGCTCCCCCAGCTCCACACCATGCCATATCAGAAAGTTCTAGTTGTGATCAGAGATAATGGGAACCACAGATGCTGGAGAATCTGAAAGGCAACATTTTCGACAATGCCATACTCCATCAGTCTTGATATAGCTCAAAGCTGTGGGATCGGTCTTGGACCCACAACACACAGCTTCTTCCCCGCTGTTATTAGACTTCTGATTAGACCTCTAAAATTACAAATCTAATGTTGATTTTGCTTTTTGTGTACCTTCTCTGCAGCCATAACATTGTATTAGAACAGGGCCAGGAATACAAAGTTCATTAGACTTTACTGTTCCACATCTCTTGCAGTAGAACATTTTGTGTCTCGGTTAATGTTTTCCAGATTTTATTAAATAATTTATGATTTTACCCTCTGCCAATGAATTCCTGCATTGAGTATGCATTTGTAACAGCTGCCTAGAACAGGGCCAGGAATACAATGTTATGGCTGCCAGAGAAGGTGCACAAAAAGCAAAATCAACATTAGATTTGTAATTTTTGAGGTCCAATCAGAAGTCTGCTAACAATGGGGAAGAAGCTGTGTGTTGTGGGTCCAAGACCGCTCCCACAGCTTTGAGCTATATCGAGACTGATGGAGTATGGCATTGTCGAAAATGTTGCCTTTCAAAGAGGATGCTAAATCAAGGTCCTGCCATCTTTTGAGGTGGATGTTAAAGAATGCATGGCAGTATTTTCTCGAAGGACAGGGGAATTCGCCCTCGTGAACTGGCCCAATATTTATCGTCAACCAACAACACTAAAGACATTATTCACTTTCTTAATGCTTTAGACATTGCTGCTTGTGGGAGCTTGCTGTGAACAAATTGGTTGGTACAATAAATAAAGGGGAACAAGATCGCTGACAAAGTGGTGGAGAGAATGGAATACCGATGCACCCAACTCAAATTTCAGACCCACAGCCTTGCATTGCCCTACAACAGCATCTGTTCCTCAGGGCAAATCTGGGTGGAATTCACTGATGCTGAACAAAACAACAAATATAAAGCAGCTTTAAATAATGTCTTGCGTCACAGCAGAGGATATAGCAGTTTCGCAGCTGTAAGTGATTATACATCAGATGAAAACACTGAGATGTGCAAACAGCTCACGCATAACTCACCTTGTCCTAGTATAATCTTCACAGATACTGTCTGGGTATAACCGAGAGACCGAAAAATTACATTTAAAAAAGTTCTGCCCTCATAGAATACATAAAGGAAGACAGGTCTGTATGAGAGATAGCAGGAACTGCAGATGCTGGAAAATCTGAGATAACAAGGCGTAGAGCTGGATGAAAACAGCAGGCCAAGCAGTATCGGGGAGCAGGCAGGCTGACGTTTTGGGCCGAGACCCTTCTTCAGAAGGCCTGAAACGTCAGCCTTCCTGCTCCTCTGATGCTGTTTGGCCTGCTGTGTTCATCCAGCTTTAGACCTCGTTATCTCAGGTCTGTATGAGACATTGTCAGCAATTCACCTCACCTGAATAAGTTTCTGGATTCTGACAAGCTGATCAGTTAGGAAGGAAGTGAGAGTTCCGTTTGTTCTCTGAAAATCCACACTTCAATATTCATTACTGGGCATCACTGGCAAGTCTGATATTTATTGTACCTCATTAGTTGTCCCTTGGGGTGTGCATCCTTCTTGAGTCACTGCAGTCCATGTTGTAAAGGTGCCTCCCCCAGTGCTGTTAGGGATGGTGTTCCAGGATACTAACCCAAGCTGTAATCTACAGGAATACGTACCAGGAGCTGGATGATGGTTTAGACCAAATAACACTGTATCAGCCCAAAATAGCCTCCTTCCATGCGATAAATCCCACCAAGTCTAGTCTGCATTGGTGCCGATAACTGCCAGAAATGTTTATTACAGCTGATCCAGGTGGAACCCCATGGAAGATCTCCTGATATCAGCCACGTTGTTGCAAACCAGGCTGCAGATTCCAAAGAAACTCATTTCCAATTTACAACAGTTGACAGATTGTGTGAGAGCCACAGGTTGGTGCTAGCTGTGCATTAGTTTCTCGCATTCTTTTTCACCTACCTTATCTTTAAATATCTTAATAATGTCTTCACTGGGATCAGCTACACCAGTTGATGCGTTGTGTTTATTTTTAGCCGTTGGTGACCTTGCTGAATCTTCATTTGGATCTGAAAGAGATTTATGATCATTCTGTTGGAGCCTGTGCTTTGAAATCGCAAGCAGCTTTACAATTCAAACACTTTGCTGCAGATGAATTGCAAGTTCTCATTCTACTCTGGACAGGTTTTACCCACCCATCACTCCCCCCCCCCCCGTCTCCCACTTTAAACTGAGCACCAAATCCCGTGCCAATGCTCAAGCTTTTTCCTGTGCCACTGTAATATTCCACAGGGCCGCTCTTTTGTTCCTAACCTCCCAGGGATCTGGCCCATCCCTGTCTCCTGGGAATCCTGCCAACCCCATTTGTGGATTGTTAAATCCCTGCTACATCACAGTCCTCTGTTAGCAAATTTCCAGAGATACTTTAAGTATATTCCTTATAGTCTGTGCATTGTGTGCATCCTTTTCCCAATACAAATTTCTTCCATTCATGTTGCAGTCCAAGTCTCCCTGAACCCTCATGGCCAAACTCCTGGTGTTACAGTAAAAGATTAGTGATGATGGGGAGGCAGTGGAAGAGTGGTAATGTCACTGGGATTGAAATCTAGAGGGCCAGCTTAAAATTCTAGGGCATGCCACTATAGCAGATAGTGAAATTTGAATTCAATGAAAAAACCTGGAATAGGAGCCTCATGGCCATTATGCAACCCTATCAATGTCTGGTTCACCAATGTCCTTTAGGGAAGGCAATCTTATATCCGTACCTGGCCTGCCTACATGTGACTCCAGGCCCACAGCAATGCGTTCGACTCTTCCTGCTTGGTAGCTTCACCAGGTTGACACTTCATTTTTAGGAATGCCTGGTGCATTCAGAGATAACACAGTGTGGAGCTGGAAGAATACAGCAGGCCAGGCAGCATCAGAGGAGCTTGAAAGTTGATGTTTTGGATGAAGAAGGGTCCTGACCTGAAACATCAACTTACCTCCTCCGCTGGTGCTGTTTGGCCTGCTGTGTTCCTCCACCTTGACACTGTGTTGTCTCTGACTCTGGCATCTGCAATTCTTGCTATCTTCGTGTTTGATTCTTGACTGTCTTCTGGGCGTTAGGGACGGGCAATAAATGCTGTCCTAGCCAACACTGCCCACATCCATGGATGAATGAAAAAAATTTCATTGAATGTTGAAGTGGGCTCGTAGGGCTGAATGGCCGGCTCCTCCTGCTTGTTTCTTATCCCAATCCATTGCTCATTCTTTTAGGAAGCACTAAAGATGGCAAGGGTACTCTGGCTGGGGGATTTCAATACCCACCACCAAGAGAAGCTCAGCGGCGGCGCTACTGATTGAGCTGGCCAGGTCCTAAAGCACATAGCTGCCAGACTGAGTCTGTGGGAGGTGGTGAGGGAGCCCACAAGAGGGAAAAACATAAACAAATAGTTGCTGGAAAAGCTCAACAGGTCTGGCAGTATCTGTGAATAAAAATCAGAGTTAATGTTTTGGGTCTGGTGCCCCTTCCTCAGAACTGAGGGTACCTAGGAAAATGTCGATTTATATGCAGAAGATAGGTGGGGGGAAGGGGTCAGGAGTAAACGATAAGTAGGGATGGAACCCGAAGAGAGAGAAGAACAGTCGGACAGATAAAGAATTGGATAACAATCCAGCTAGGAGAGTGAATAGCTGTTAATGGAGACTGTTAATGGCTAACAATAGATAGTGTGTTAGAGAAGACAATGTGATAGCAAAGCCTGGTGTGTGGGGGTTGGGGGCTAGGACAAGGCCCTAAAATTATTGTGCGGAGGTCTACAGGGACTCCAAGTGGAAAATGAGGTGTTGTTCTTCCAGCTTGCGCTGAACTTTGCTGGAACACTGCAGCAAGCCAGAGACAGAGAAGTTGGCCAGGGAACAGGGTGGTGTGTTAAAGTGGCCGGAAACTAGAAGTTCAGGGTCATTTTTTGCGATCAGAGGAGGCCACATTGTGAGCAGCAAATGCAGGAGGTTAGATTGTGGGAAGTACAGGTGAATTGTTGCTTTGCCTGGAAGGTATGTTTGGGTCCTTGGATTCTGGGAAAGGAGGAGGTAAATGGGCAGGTGTTGCACCTTCGCCGGTTACAGGGGAAGGTGCCGTAGGGCTGTGGGGGGTTGTTAGGGGTGAAGGAAGAATGGACCAGGGTGGCCCGAAGGCAGACCTTGCGGAAGGCAGACAAGAGAGGGGAGGAGAATATGTGCCAAGTGGTGGCAGAAATGGCAGCTGATGATCTGGATGTGGGCGGAAGTGTGGGACACAGTTTGGACCCAGTTGAGGCCCTTGTTGACAATGGTGCTGGCAACTCCTTGGTTGAAGAAGTAAGTTCTGTTGCCAAAGTTGGCCTCATTGGAACATACACGATGGAGACAGAGGAACTGGGAGAATGGAACGGAGTCTTTACAGGAAGCAGGGTGCGAGGATGTATTGGGAAAAACATACTTGACCTCATCCTGATCAATCTCCAGATCAATCAATCTCCACGACAGTATTTGTAACAATGACCACCACATAGTCCTTGTTGAGATGTCACATTCAATTTAACCTCCACTAATTGTGTGGCACTGTCAATGTGGTAAATGGGATAGATTTCAAACAGCAACTCAAGATTGAGCATTGATTGAAGCACTGTGAGCAATCAACAGCAGCAGAACTGTATGCCTGCACAATCTGTAACCTCATGGCCTGGTATATCTTCCATTCAATCATTATCAACAGGGGATCAACACTAGCTCAATGGAGAGTGCAGGAGGGCACGCAATGGAGAGTGCAGGAGGGCACCAGGCATTCCTAAAAATGAAGTGTCAACCTGGTGAAGCTACCAAATAGGACCACTTGCACGCCAAACAGGATAAAAAGCAAGTGACAGGCACAGCTATGCAATCCCACTCCCAAAAATCAGATCCAAGCTCTGCAGTCCTGCCACATCCGGTTGCTAATGGTGGTGGACAATTAAACAACTCACTGGAGGAGGTGTCTCCACAAATATCCCCATCCTCAATGATGGAGGAGCCCAGCGTATCAGTGCCAAAGATAAGGCTGAAGCATTTGCCACTATCTTCAGCCAGAAATGCTGAGTAGATGATCCAATTAGGCCTCCTCAGTCATCCGCAGCATCACAGATATCAGTCTTCAGCCCGTTGGATTCACTCCATGAGCCATCAAGAAACAGTTGGAGGAACTGGATACTGTAAAGGCTATGGACCCTGACAACATTCCAGCAATAGTACCGAAGACCTGTGCTTCAGAATTTGTTGCTCCCCTAGCCAAGTTCTGCCAGTACAGTAACAACACTGTCATCTACATGACAATGTGGAAAATTGCCCCAGATATGACCTGTACAGAAAAAGCAGGACAAATCCAACCTGGCCAAATACCGCCCCATCAATCTACTCTCAATCATCAGTAAAGTAATGGAAGATATAATCAACAGTGCTATCAAGCAGCACCTGCTCAGTGATGCCCAGTTTGGGTTCCACCAGGGCCACTCAGCTCCTGACTTCATTACAGCCTTGGTTCAAACATGGACAAGAGAGCTGAATTCCAGAAATGAGGTGAGAGTGATAGATCTTGGCATCAGGGCCATATTTGTACATGTGTGGCATCAAGAAGCCCTAGCAAAACTGGAATCGATGGGTATCGGGGGCAAACTACCCAGTGCTTGGTGTCAAACCTGGCAGAGAGGAAGATGGTCGTGGTTATTGGAGGCCAATCATCTCAGCTCCAGGACATCTCTGCAGGAGGTCCTCAGGGTAGTGCCCCAGGCCCAACCATCTTCAGCTGCTTCATCAATGACTTTCCTTCCATCATAAGGTTAGATGTGGGGATATTCAGTGATGATTGCTCAACATTCAACACTACTCAGAACTCCCTCTATATTGAAGCAGTCCTTGTTCAATTGCAACAACATCTGGGCAATATAATAAAATGTGAGGCTGGATGAACACAGCAGGCCAAGCAGCATCTCAGGAGCACAAAAGCTGACGTTTCGGGCCTAGACCCTTCATCAGAGAGGGGGATGGGGGGAGGGAACTGGAATAAATAGGGAGAGAGGGGGAGGCGGTGCAATGGGAGAGAGATTCCCTGAGGTTGGTCCGGAGGGAGGAGGGTAACTTCTTCAGGTTAGGCATCCCTGGAAGAGGCTTCGCAGTGAGGTTAAAATAGTATCAGAGATAATGGGAACTGCAGATGCTGGAGATTCCAAGATAATAAAATGTGAGGCTGGATGAACACAGCAGGCCAAGCAGCATCTCAGGAGCACAAAAGCTGACGTTTCGGGCCTAGACCCTTGTGCTCCTGAGATGCTGCTTGGCCTGCTGTGTTCATCCAGCCTCACATTTTATTATCTTGGAATTCTCCAGCATCTGCAGTTCCCATTAACATCTGGGCAATATCCAGGTTTGGACTGACAAGTGGCAAGTAACATTCACATCACACATATGCCGGGCAATGATCATCTCTGACAAGAGACAATCAAACCTCCACCCCATGACATTCAATGGTGTTACCATCACTGAATCCCCCACTATCAACATTCTTGGAGTTACTTTTGACCAGAAGCTCAGCTGAATTGCCCATTCAATAGGCACCACATTCACAAACATCCAATCCTCCACCACCAATACTCAGCAGCAGCAGCAGTGTGTACTATCTACAAAGATGCGCTGGAGGAATTCACCAAACATACTTAGACAGCAGCTTCTGAGATAAGAAAGAGTACAGGGAGGAGATAGAGAGCTTAATGGCATGGTGTAAAGACAACTATCTCTCTCTTTATGTCAGTAAAACAAAGAAGTTGTTCATTGGCTTCAGAAAGTGGAGTTGAGGACATTCCCCTGTCAGTACCAATGGTTCTGAGATGGAGGTGGTTAAGGGGTAAACATAACCTTTACTTGGAATACTGCGTCCAGTTCTGGGCGCCCTATTATAGGAAAGATGTGGATGCTTTGGAGAGGGTTCAGAGGAGGTTTACCAGGATGCTGCCTGGACTGGAGGGCTTATCTTATGAAGAGAGGTTGACTGAGCTCGGTCTCTTTTCATTGGAGAAAAGGAGGAGGAGAGGGGACCTAATTGAGGTATACAAGATAATGAGAGGCATAGATAGAGTTGATAGCCAGAGACTATTTCCCAGGGCAGAAATGACTAGCACGAGGGGTCATAGTTTTAAGCTGGTTGGTGGAAAGTATAGAGGGGATGTCAGAGGCAGGTTCTTCACGCAGAGAGTTGTGAGAGCATGGAATGCGTTGCCAGCAGCAGTTGTGGAAGCAAGGTCATTGGGGTCATTTAAGAGACTGCTGGACATGTATATGGTCACAGAAATTTGAGGGTGCTTACATGAGGATCAATGGTCGGCACAACATTGTGGGCTGAAGGGCCTGTTCTGTGCTGTACTGTTCTATGTTCTATGTTCTATGTTCTATGTTCTATAACCAATAATCTATCCTGGTTCATCCACATCTATGCTGCAGTCAAAAAAGCCTCTCCTTCATCAGAAGGCTCAGGAAATTCAGCATGTCCGCAATGACTCTTAACAATTTTTATCGAAGCACCATATAAAGCATACTATCTGGATGCATTACAGCTTGCTATAGCAACTGTTCTGCCCAAATAGCAAGAAATTACAGTGAGTTGTGAATACAGCCCAGTCCATCACATAAACCAGTCTGTCTCGGGAAAGCAGCCAACATAATCAAAGACACACCCTCCTGCAACCCTGGTTTTTCACTTTTCCACTGTCTTCCATCAGGCAGAAGATAAAAAGTTTGCAAACACGTACCAACTGGCTCGAGAACAGTTTCTTCCTTGCTGTTATCAGACTTATGAAAAGACCTTTCATATATTAGAGTTGATATTTCTCCGCACCTTCTCTGTTGCTCTAACATTATATTCTGCATTCTGTTCTATTACCCTGCTATACTTATGAAAAGTATGCTTTGTCTGGTTAGCACACGGAGCACTACTTTTCACTGTATCTAAGACCATTAGACAATAATAAACCAAATCAAATCAAATCAAAACCCACAACCACTTCCATATACAAGGACAATGGGAATAGATACATGGAAGCACCATCACCTGCAAGTTCCCCTCCATGCCATTCACCATCCTGACTTGGAAATATGTCACTGTTCCGTCGCTATCACTGGGTCAATTTCCTGGAATTCTCTCCCTAATGGCATTGTGGATCAACCTACAGCACATGGATTGCAACTGTTTAGGAAGGCAGCTCACCATCACCTTCTCAAGGGCAACTAGGGATGGGCAACAAATTCTGGCCAGCCAGCGACGCCACGTCTCAAGTGAATAAAAAAGTTTGTATTATGCAGTTATCTCCTCCCCACTACACATTGCTGCCAATCCTAATCCTGATCTAAAATTGTCACTTCAGCACATTGTAACCCTAATACCATTCTGACCTCAACTGTTAATTTTTCCTTCCATGAAATTTTGTCCTTGACAATTACAGGTAGTGAGTTTGCACATTCCATTTTATCGCCTTTTTAAAAATTTGTTTATGAGATGTGAGTGTCTGCAGCTGTCTTTTCCCTTCCTTCATTGACCCTGACCCCTTATAAACTGCTGCGGTCCTTTTGGGGCACCCACTGTGCTGTCAGGAAGGGAATTCTGAGATTCTGACCCAGTGACTGGGCCAATGCTTGGTAACCATTTCTGAAGTGCAAAGCCAGCAACTACAAAGGATGACTTGTAACATCATCCAAATGAATGTTGCTCCTCACCAAAAGCATGTAGATGGGGGCCGGATGAAACTTTCAAGATTGTGATTGATGGGGATCGATAACAAGGAGCATGGGTCAAAGCGGGAAGTTTGCGAAAGAAATTGGGATACATTGAGAACCATAATCTCATTGCAGAACAGAACAGGTTCAAGGTGCTGAATGGCCTCGTCCTGTTAGTGTCACACATATCACAGTTTGCATCAAATTATTTTTATCTCCTTCCTTCCAGTTCAATGCTGAGATTGTCTACTCATTATGTCGAAGACTTTGTCCACTACCATGCATCTCACTTAGTTTCAATATCACAAAAATATCCACACAACTGTCCTATCCCAGTCTCAACGGATATGAAGATATTGTTTGTCTCTTATGTGGTATTCATATATGAATAGGATAAGACTATTCAGCCTCTCAAACATGTCCTGCCATTCAATTAGATTATGAATGATCTCTATCTTAACTCCATTTATTTGCCCAAGTTTCAGAATCATTAATACTTGGCCTTGATCCCAAATCCCTGCTCTCCATCATTACTGTGCTTGTAGCCACCTGAAGTTTGCTAACTGGAATTCTCTTCTTGCATAGCCACTCTGTTCCATTCATAGGATGTGGGCATCACTGGGAAGGCTGGCATTTGTTGTTCTTCTGTAACTGTCCTTGAGCTGAGCGACTTGCTAAATTACATCAGAGGGCAGTAACGAGTCAACCACGTTGCTGTGGATCCGGAGTCACATGTAGGGCAAACCAGGTAAGGACAGCAGATTTCCCTAAAGGGCATTAGTAAATGGCAATTGATGATAGCTTCATCATGCTACTACAGACACAAATTTTCAATTGTTAATTGTGTTTAAATTCCTTCAGCTGCCATTTTGGGGTTTGAGCTCATGTCCCCAGAGCATTAGATTGGGCCTCTCAATTACTAATCCCAGTAACATTACCACTAATGTTCCCTCTAAGCCACAGGGCTGCACATGTGCACAGGTATTCTGAGGGTCTTTGCCTGGCAACGGGTGTTGCCAACACCATTCCTGGCATTGACTTCCAGTGCCAGAAGTTGCTCCCACGCACGGACCACGGAGGTCTGCCTGAAGAAAAAGGATCAGTGGCAACGCTGACTACCGGCCCACCACCATTACTCCCAACCTAATTACACTTCTGTCCTTCCAAAAACCCCCTCAAAAAGCTGCCTCTCGAATCACAATTCTGTGCTTTTGCCCCTCCTAACATTACTTCTTTTAGTGATGTACCCTGAACTATGAATTTGTTCAGATGTTTTGGCATCGCTGTCCATATTGTCGCCAAATATGGTTTGAGCTGTTGAACAACTATATCAGCAGAGTTTGCTACACCCCAAGATATGGCGGCAGAGTGATGATAGAACTGGGTTAGTAATACAGAGGCACTAAGCTGGTATTCTTGGGGGATGGGTTACATCTCACCATGAATTACGTTAACAAAATCGCAGATTGAACGTTAATCATTGTCATTTTAACCATAAAAGTACAATTTTTGTAAAAACCCATCTCATTCACTAATGTTCCTTAAGGAAGGAAATCTGCCAGTCCTACCTAGTCTGGGAGTACCTATGCTGGCCGTGCCAGTGAAACCCACATTCCCACGAAAGAATAAAACAGCCAGGCTGTTTCAGGGATAGCAAGAAATGCAGATGCTGGAGGCAGAGATAGCACAGTGTGGAGCTGGAGGAATACAGCAGGCCAGGCAGCATCAGAGGGGCAGGAAAGTTGACGTTTTGGGTCAGCGTTATGAACTCATTGTATGAAAGCAAGGTAGGGGCAGAAACCCTCAGCATACTTAGGAATCATTTGCTATGTACTTGCAGTGCATTAGCCCTGATGGAGATGAATGACGAGTGGAAGGAGTGGTTAAACTGGACAGTTCTTTCCCAGCACAAACATGATGGCTTGAATGATCTCCTTTTGTGCAGTAACTTTTTAAGATTTTAAATTACCTGTTCTACAGATTGTGCTGTGATTCGTCGTTTCATGATGAATTGTTTGTTGGGAATTTACTCCAATGTCATGTAAAAGCTGTTCAGTTGGGATTTCCAATTTTCTCTCCTTACTAACCCTGCATAGTGAAAAGAAAAGCAGCATTGTTAAAAAGTGGAATAACTAATGTTTTCACAATACAAAGTATTGGAATGTTTGATGCTTTTTTTAAAAAAGTCTGTTTTGTCTGATGATGCATCAGCCATAACAAAAGGAATTTAATCAGAATTCGCCACCCTAGGACATTTCCCAGGAAACAGCCAGCGAAATAATTCTGTGATAATGGGAACTGCAGATGCTGGAGAATCCAAGATAACAAAATGTGGAGCTGGATGAACACAGCAGGCCAAGCAGCATCTCAGGAGTACAAAAGCTGACGTTTCGGGACTAGACCCTTCATCAGAAAGCAGAAATAATTCTGGTGTGTTTACTTTAGTAATGTACAACACATTTCTGCAGTGACTTGACTCGGCAAGCAGTTGCAGTATGACTTTTTCTTTTAATATCTTTTCCAAGGAAATCACTGACACGACCTGTATTTGTTGGCCATCTCCAATTGCCTTTTGAACGAATGGTTTACTACGGCTATTTCAGGGGGCACCTAAGAGTCAACCACATTGCTGAAGATCTGGAGCTACACGTTGGTGAGATTGACTAGGAATAACAATTCCCTTCTGCAAAGGGCATTTGTGAATCAGTTGTGTTTTACGTTGATAAGTGATAGTGACATCATTATCAATATTAGCTTTCAATTTATTTGTATTTATTCATGGGATGTGGGCATCGCTGGCATGTATTGCCCATCCCTGATTGCCCAGAGGGCAGTTAAGAGACAGCCAAATTGTTGTAGGTCTGGAGTCACAAATTGGCCAGACCAGGTAAGGACTGCAGTTCTCCTCCATAAAGAGTATCAGTGAACCAGATGAGATTTTCTAACAATTGACAGTGGATTCATAGCCATCATTAGGCTCTTAATTTCACATATTTATTGAATTCAAATTCCACCATCTACAATTGCTGGATTTGAATCCCAGTCCCCAGAAAATTACTTGGGTCCCTGGATTAACAGTTCAGCGATAATACCACTAGGTGGTGACAGAGGGAGTTGAGTTTATGCTCCCAGCGGTTGTAGTGAGGGAGGGAGGTGAGAGTGTGTTCCTGGTGGTGGAGGGAGGTGAGAGTGTGTTCTTGGTGGCAGAGGAGGAAGGTGAGAGTGTGTTCCTGGTGGTGGAGGAGGGAGGTGGGAGTGTGTTCCTGGTGGTGGAGGAAGGAGGCGAGAGTGTGTTCCTGGTGGCGGAAGGGGTGAGAGTGGGTTCCTGCTGGTGATGGAGGGAGGTGAGAGTGGGTTCCTGGTGGTGGAGGGAGGTGAGAGTGTGTTCCTGGTGGCAGAGAGAGGAGAGAGTGTGTTCTTGGTGGCAGAGGAGGGAGGTGAGAGTGTGTTCCTGGTGGTGGAGGAAGGAGGTGAGAGTGTGTTCCTGGTGGCGGAAGGGGTGAGAGTGAGTTCCTGGTGGTGATGGAGGGAGGTGAGAATGGATTCCTGGTGGTGGAGGGAGGTGAGACTGTGTTCCTGGTGGCGGAGGGAGGTTAGATAACAAAGTGTGGACCTGGATGAACACAGCAGGCCAAGCAGCTTCTTAGGAGCACAAAAGCTGACGTTTCAGGCCTAGACCCTTCATCAGAAAAGGGGGATTTGGGGAGAGAGGGGAGGCGGACCGAAGATGGATAGAGGAGAAGATAGGTGGAGAGGAGAGTATAGGTGAGGAGGTAGTGAGGGGATAGGTCAGTCCGGGGAGGACAGACAGGTCAAGGGGGCGGGATGAGGTTAGTAGGTAGGAAATGGAGGTGCAGCTTGAGGTGGGAGGAGAGGATAGGTGAGAGGAAGAACAGGTTAGGGAGGCGGGGACGAGATGGGCTGGTTTTGGGATGCAATGGGGGGAGGGGAGATTTTGAAGCTTGTGAAATCCACACTGATACCATTAGGCTGCAGGGTTCCCAAGCGGAACTTGCTGTTCCTGCAACCATCAGGTGGCATCGTTATGGCACTGCTGGAGGCCCAGGATGGACATGTTGTCTAAGGAATGGAAGGGTGTTCCTGGTGGTGGAGGGAGGTGAGAGTGGGCTCCTGGTGGAGGAGGATGGAGGTGAGAGTGTGTTCCTGGTGGTGGAGGGAGGTGAGAGTGTGTTCCTGGGGGTGGAGGGAGATGAGAGTGTGTTTCTGGTGGTGGAGGGAGGTGGGAGTGGGTTCCTGTTGGTGGAAGGGGGTGAGAGGGTGTTCCTGGTGGTGGAGGGAGGTGAGAGTGGGTTGCTGGTGGTGGAAGAGGCAGGTGAGAGTGTGTTCCTGGTGGTGGAGGAGGGAGGCAAGAATGTGTTCTGGTGGTGGTCTAGGGAGGTGACGGGGGTTCCTGGTGGCGGAGGAGGGAGGTGAGTGTGTGTTCCTGGTCACGGAGAGACGCAAGCGTGTGGTCCTGGTGGAGGAGGAAAGAGATGACAATGTGTTTCTGGTGGTGGGGGAAGGAGGCAAGAGTGTGTTCCTGGTCGCGGAGGGAGGTGGGAGTGTGTTCCTCGTGGTGGAGGAAGGAGGTGAGAGTGTGTTCCTGGTGGTGGAGGGAGGTGAGAGTGGGTTGCTGGTACTGGAGAGACGCGAGCGTGTGGTCCTGGTGGAGGAGGAGAGAGATGACAATGTGTTTCTGGTGGTGGGGGAAGGAGGCAAGAGTATGTTCCTGGTCGCGGAGGGAGGTGGGAGTGTGTTCCTCGTGGTGGAGGAAGGAGGTGAGAGTGTGTTCCTGGTGGTGGAGGGAGGTGAGAGTGGGTTGCTGGTACTGGAGAGACGCGAGCGTGTGGTCCTGGTGGAGGAGGAGAGAGATGACAATGTGTTTCTGGTGGTGGAGGAAGAAGGCAAGAGTGTGTTCCTGGACGCGGAGGGAGGTGGGAGTGTGTTCCTCATGGTGGAGGAAGGAGGTGAGAGTGTGTTCCTGGTGGTGAAAGAAGGAGGTGAGAGTGTGTTCCTGGTGGCGGAGGGAGGTGAGAGTGTGTTCCTGGTGGTGGAGGGAGATGAGAGTGGTTCCTGGTGGTGAAGGATGGAGGTGAGAGGGTGTTCCTGGTGGTGAAGGAAGGAGGTGAGAGGGTATTCCTGGTGGTGAAGGATGGAGATGAGAGTGGTTCCTAGTGGCAGAGGGAGATGAGAGTGGTTCCCAGTGGTGGAGGGAGATGAGAGTGGTTCCTAGTGGCGGAGGGAGATGAGAGTGGTTCCTGGTGGCGGAGGAGGATAGAGGAGAGTTTGGGCCCAGTGCCTGGTGTTGGACCTGGCAGCCATGGCAACAGCAGCTGCGTTACAGAGTTTGGCCTGGTGAAGACTCATGGCAATAATATCATTGGTAGAAACAAGATGGTGAGGGGCAGCACAGCAAAGGGACTTGAGGCTGGCCAATTGCTTCCTGCTGGTTTTGGGGTACAATGGCTCAGAACTTAATAAGAACAGTAATGTTCAACTTTTAACTTTATTCTTTTACTTTATACCTGAGACTTTGTGGCTAGGCACCTTTGAATATAAGATGGCTCTGGGAATGGTGACTTTGTACACTTTTCACTGTACTCCTGTATTCCTGTACTTGAGTACATGTGACAATAAAGCCTGATTTACTAAATTTACAACGCAAGACAGCATGTTAACAGAACACAGCAAGCCAAAATAACAAATGAAGCAGGCAGAAATAATATTTTTAGAAGAGATGAAAGCAAAAAGAGAAAATAAATGAATGTCTCACAGTGGACACAATAGCAAATGAATACCATCTTCAAAATATATTGGCAAAGTCTAGGCTTCACGAATGGCATAAAACCGAAAGCCTTGTGCAGTAATTATCAAGATCTGCACCGTCAGCTTGCTTTCGCTCAAAATACATATCCATAATTCAGGAATGACGACACCGGCTGGTTTCTTATTGACTGTCACTGCAACTGCACATAGAAAATGTAAACTGCCACCACAAACGAGCATTTAACAGCTGAGCTTTTTCTTCTTAAATTTGCAATACATAATTGCTCATGTTCTTTTTGTTTACCACATACCTAGCTTCAAGTTTTACTGCAGGCAATTGGTCACATAATTCACAATGGCCTCTTGGTGCAGGTGAAATGCTGAACTGAAGTCGCATCTTCCCTCTCACATGGACAGTAAAGAATCCATGGACATGATTTGATGAACCGGGGGGCTGTTGCACATTATGTCCTTTATTCATTCACGGGATGTGGGCATCACTGGCTAGGGTAGCATTTATTGCCCATCCCTAATTGCCCGGAGGGCAGTTCAGAGTCAACCACATTGCTGTGGGTCTGGAGTCACATGTAATCCCTGAGGTTTTTCTCTATCTTTGTGATACCCACTCCCAACAAACCTCACACTGCCCCTGCCCACCCCCACCACAAAAAGTTCCATGCTAAGATGATGGTGACATGGTGGCCTATGTTACTAGAATAATATTCCAGAAGTAGGGAAGCTGGTTCGCAACTGCATCACAGCATGTGGCAGAATTAAAACTCAATTGATATATCTGGAATTCAAGGGTTCTTGGGGTGTGGTGGTATTGTCACTACTTCTGAGCCAGGAGTGTTCCAGAAGTGTGTAATAATATTGCTGATCAGTTTGATTAAAAACACCATCTTAGTGAACTGTAATACCACCTAAAAGCATATATCTGGAAATGAAAGCTCATCAGAGTGTTGGTAGGATTCAATTATCACTGATTATTGCACTATCATCCATATACCTATCTAATAGCTGCTTAAATGCCCCTAATGAGGCCGAGTCCACTACCCTCTCCGGCAATGCATTCCACATCCCGACCACTCTCTGAGTAAAAACCCTTCCTCTGCCTTCTCCCCTGTATCTACCTCCACTCACTTTAAAACTATGCGCCCTCGTAATAGCTACCTCCACCCTAGGAAAAAGTCTCTGGTTGTTCACTCTATCTATATCTCTGATCATTTTTTACGCCTCTATCGAGTCACCTCTCATCCTTCATTGTTCTAACGAGAAAAGCCCTAGTTCTCTCAATCTTTCCTTGTAAGACCTTCCCTCCATTCCAGGCAACATCTGGTAAATCTCCTCTGCATCATTTCCAAAGCCTCTACTTCTTTCCTGTACGAACAAGCCACTTAGTTCAAATCTAAAGATTACTGGCCTTGCTGGAGGCACCCACAACCCGTTAAAGAATAAAAACACTCCCATACGCTCCCTCATTCACCCCACAGCCACTCTCCCTCATTCACCCCACAGCCACTCTCCCTCATTCACCCCACAGCCTCCCCACAGCCACTCTCCCTCATTCACCCCACAGCTTCCCCAAAGCCACCCTCCCCTCCCCAGTAGATACTTCCCATGTCCAATGGACTAGGCCAAAGGTAAATATCTCACTATTGTAGGAAAAGGATGAATTGAGATTTCAATTGTTTCACTAGTTGCTGTTAGTCGGGCCCTTTTGGCTAGGCAGCTGGCATTGTGGATCTGATTAATATCCCAAAGCACTGCTTAAATTCCTGTTCAATCTCCATACAGTCATTGACCCTTTACAGCATGGAAAGAGAACCTTTGGACTACACCAGGCATCAAGTATCTATCTGTTTTACTCCAATTTTCCAGCACTTGGCCCATAGTTTTCTAAGTCAAGGCACTTCAAATGCTCATCTAAATAGGTCTTAAATGTCTTGAGGGTTCTTACCTCTACCACTGTTTCAGACAGTAAGTTCCAAATACCTACAAACCCTCTTGGTGAAATTATCTTTCTTCAAGTCCCTTTGAAACCTCCTGCTCCTTATGATAGACCCACAGCCTTGTGGTCTCCCTTTTCAGCCTATCTGTGATTAAAAATAATGTCACAACACACTTTGCTGCAGTTCAGCAAATGATTGCCAAGGACCTGTATTGGGCAGAGATTTCGCTGAGGAACATGATACGGTTTGTCATTGTTGTCGTTTTCTTTCATACTCTGACAGCTATATTTCAAGATAAAATACAACTCTATTTCACATTTGAATCAGACATTGGTGATCACCAAAGATCAGAACTATGTGCGTCCCCTAGCTTTTATTTGCAAGTCTAAGTGCAGCTAAGATCAAATATAAATGGAGTTATTAGGGACATAAATAATGATAATCCAATAATGCACCTTTCTGGTAAAGTTGTAACATCAATTGATGGGCAAGTTCCCGGAATTGCTTTTAGTTGGGTTAAGTAAACTGCCTGTCAGGTGGGGACAAAACTCCTTGCTATCTGTTTTACAGGTCAGCATGCTTGTATCACTTGCCTGAATTAACAGGCGATTGGTCACTGAAGTTGGCCCGTTACCCCTCGGAAGAGCCTGGAAGTAACCTAAAGGGTTGGCAGGTGCTGAGGTGGAATGCGATATCACCCACTCACCCTCTCCATGGCTCATCCACGCCAACTTTTGCCACTTCATGCACCCAACCAACTGCTCCATTGGCCTCTTGTACTCTCCATTTCAGACTAAGCCACTTTACCTATTCCTATGGCTCCCCCATATGTCCCATGCTGTTTTACCCAATCCCCTTGGCCCTTTGTAGCTTGAAAGTCAACTTCAGTGAAAACTGATTTCGATTCAATACAGTTAAATTCCTTCAAGTACTTAATCCTAAATGAAAACAAACATTTCATTCAAGTACTTAATCCTGTTTGAAAGCACACATTTGTATAAAGCGTGCCACATGGAAGACTTTGAGCTGTCAATTAAATACACGCTGGGCACTTGCAAGCACCCCACTGTGATAAAAAGAGATTGTGGCGTCAGTGATGCAGCAGTAATCCTATGTTGATAACCCTCAGTCCCCTGTCTAAAGACAGCAAGTGAAATGGTAAGCATTGTTTTTTTTCAAAGGCAGTGCGTGCCTTTTTTATCATCTAATGAAAACCTCGCATTTATATAGCACGTCATGATTTTTCAAAGCACTCTGCAGCCAATTAAATACACTTTGAATTATAGATCCTGTCAAAAACAGCAACCAATTTGTACCCAAGAAAATCCCACAAACAGTGATAATCATCAAATAATTGGTTTGGCGAAGTGACCTCCTCTTCTTTGAATGAGTTTCACAGGTTCTTGCGAAAGGACAATCTGAAAGTCCACACATCTGACAGAGCAGCAAGGAGAAGGTCAACCTGGATTTTTCACTCAAATCTAGAGTGGGACACATACCCACAAAACCACTGGCTGAAATGCATGAGTTCTACTTACAGAAGTGGTCTGAACAGACACACAAACATATGATCAGGACCAGATTACACCATTCAGCTCCTCAAGCGTGCTCTGCCATTCAAGAAGCATGTGGGTGATCTGATTGTAACCTCGTTCCCACCTACCATTAATAAATAATCTATCCCTGCCTTAAAAATATTCAAGGGCTCTGCTCTCACTGCCTTTCCAGGGAGACAATTCCAAAGACTGACTAGCCTCAGAGAAGTTTTTTGACGAATCTCTGTTTTAAGTGGGTGGCCCCTGATTATTAAACAGTGACCCTTAGTTTTAGATTCTCCCGCAACAGGAACATTCTCTCCAAACCTACCTTGTCAAGATCCTCAGGACTTTAAATTTTTCACTGAAATTGGGGGGGCACGGTGGCTCAGTGGTTAGCACTGCAGCCTCACAGCACCAGGAACCTGGATTCAATTCCAGCCTCTGGTGACTATATGTGTGGAGTTTGCACATTCTCCCCGTGTCTGAGTGGGTTTCCTCTGGGTGCTCAGGTTTCCTCCCACAGTCCAAACATGTGCAGGCTAGGTGGATTGGCCAAAATAAATTGCACATAGTGTTGAGGGATATGTAGATTAGGTGGGTTATGAGGGATGGGTCTGGGTGGGATGCTCTGAGGGGTGTTGTGGACTTGTTGGGCCAAAGGGCCTGTTTCCACACTGTACAGATTCTTTGTTTTAAGTTACCTCTTACTCTTCTAAACTCCAGTGGATACATGTCCAATCTTTCCTCATAGGACAACCTGCCCATTCCTGCTGTGTTCATCCAGCTCTACACCTTGTTATCTCAGATTCTCCAGCATCTGCAGTTCCTATTATCTCTGAAACAATTTTAACCCCACTGCGAAGCCTTTTCTAAGGATGCCTACCCTGAAGAAGTTACCCTCCTCCCTCCAGAAAGACCTCTGTGGATCTCCCTATTTATTTCAGAACCCCCATCCCCTCCCCCATTTCTGAAGAAGGGTCTAGGCCCAAAATGTCAGCTTTCCTGCTCCTCTGATGCTGCTTGACCTGCTGTGTTCATCCAGCTCTACACTTTGTTATCTCTCATTCCAGGTACTAGTCTAGTGAACCAATACAGTTACATCCTTCCTTAAATAAGGGGGCCAACACTGCACATAGTTCTCCAGATGAGTCTCCCAAATCATAACTACTTTACTTTTCCATTCAATTCATCTCACAAAAAGCAGATTCTATCAGATTTCCTAATTGCTTTTTGTACTTGTGTAATAATTTCTCTCCATTCATGCATGAGGACACCAAGATTGCTCTGCAATCTCTGACCATTTAGATAACATGCTTCTTTTTCATTCTTCCTGCCAAGATGGACAACTTTACATTTTCCCACATTATATTCAAATTTGTCACATCTTTCCTCATTCATTTAATCCATCAATGTCTTTTTGTTACCTCCTTGTGACCTCTTCACCACTTACTTTCCTATCAATCCTTGAGTCATCAGCAAATTTGGCAACCATACCTTTCACCCTTTTGTGTAAGTCATCTCTATAAATTGACAGTTGAGAACCCAGCACACTTTTCACCACACCACATTGCTGTTGGGTTGTGGCATCACATGTAGGCCAGACCAGCTAAGGATTGCAGATTTCCTTCCCTAAAGGTCACCAGGGAACCCGATCAGCATATGTGAACATAGAATGCACACATTCAAAAGTAATGATCCCAACATCTTCATCCTGAGCCTCAGTTTTATTAGCACATGATCACCTCGACTGTAGACAATTTGTAAACTTGAAGTCAATAAAGTCTGGGCTGGCATCAGGAAACGAAAGAATGAAGCTGTGGGATGGTCAGATCAAATTAATGGGTTTATTTCCTTTCAGAATGGCACACAGTACATGTAGAATTAGAATTAGAATTAGCTTTATAGTTGCATGTACTCACATGAGTTCAGTGAAAAGTTTACAAGTCATCACCAAGGTATCTAGGTACCGATTCTTAAGTATAAATGTACTCATTTTGGGTCTGACTCCAAGCCTCCACCAACATGCTTGCCTTTCAGTGCCTGTACAGAAATTAGGGATGCCCAATAAATGCTGGCCTAGCTAGTGACACCCAGATTCAGAGAACAAACTTATTTTTAAAAACACAAGTGATAGCTAAGAGGGGGAACTTCCTGATAAGTAGACAGAACACGAGGATTGATTTTAAAATCTACTTCCTGAAATTGGTATAACTACTAAAACTGTTTTTTGTTTGAAATGAGGGGCACTCAATCAAAAATAAAACAATGGCTCCCAAAAATACCAGCTCTTGGTTGGCCAATTCTGCTAACTGAGAAGGTACTGAAAGTGGGATGATTGCCTTTGGACAACAACAATTTAGATCCAGTGAAACAGTAAAAGAGCAAATCAATAACAGGATCAATTTTTATGCTCATTAACTGCACACAGTGCAAAGTGAATAGCTTTTTTGGTATCTGCCTCAAAGATGAAAATGAATCTTGCCGACTGCGATAAGGATAATACCAGCTTATACCTTTCATAGTCTTTTACAGAATCTGCAAAAATGTAGATTTCAAGTAACTCCCCATTGAAAATACTGTTTTATTTTATAGACAGTGTACCCTTTCTGACAACATAACCAGAAATATGTGCAATGCCTTCAGCCTGCTTCGCACACACTATGACAAATTAAATGTTAAAATCTGGCAGCTACACATGAGGTATCTGGGATCACATGATGGGTGATTCTATTCGTTGGCAAAACCCACTATCAGCTGACAGTGTGGGGCAGGCTGCTAAAGAAACCTCCAAGATGTGCAGGGATATTATGCACCCCAACTAAAACTTTCCTGCCCAACTCCAGTGCCATTAACACAAAATTTGATAGCACAAGGGTGTTTTTTTAAATAAATCACACAAACTGGGAGGCCACTCAGCCCCTCAAGCCTGCTCTGCCATTCAATAAGAACATAGCTGATCTGATTATCCCACATTCCCACTTACTCCTGATAATCTTTCACCTCCTTGCTTACCAGGAACATATCGACAGCTGGGCTCTGTTTCCACCAGCTTTTCTTGAAGAGAATTCCAAAGACACACAACACTTTGAGAGTGAAAAAAATCTTCTCATCTCTGTTTTGATGGGCAATTTCTCATTTGTAAACATTTTGCTTTCGTTTTATTCATATATGCAGCATTATCATTTGATGGGACTAGTTTTGCCAGATAGCTAGATGTGTGATGACTGGGAAATATTGATGGCTACTAGAGTGTTCAGAGTATTGTGGAGGAAACAATTATTGTCTGATTGCTGCTCCACTTGAGCTTTCCTCAACATTGCTCCGCAGCTTTTACTGGGTCTTCTGTGGCAGGCTTTAACAGATATGTGGCGCACAGTGTCCATCACAGAGTTCTATCACAGTGCAGTAGAGTAAGGGGTGATGCAGTTTCTTGGATTAAGCACCATCGCCAATATGATATTGTCTGATTGCTTCCCTAGAAATTAGTTCATGTCACATGAACCTCAAAAACTGGGTTCTTATTTGAGAAGATATCTTGAAGTTTATTAATGCTAACTATTTACACTGTCATGATAACTCAGACTTACATGTAGTCTTGATTCTGTATTTACAGACTGTTACAGTTTTGTTACATATATAGTACTAACTACCTAAACACACATTTAACTCTTTGGCACTGAGAGGGAATGACAGAAAGTGAAGATCTATATACTAGAACACTACATCTAGTGATATCATGCAACTGTCAACAAGGTACATTGTTTTTCTGAGCTGGAATCTACATCATAATACAAATTCTCTTTTTCTTATAAAGAATAGAAACTATTTTTCCAATAAACATGTACAAGGATGTATGTAGATACATTACCCTGCACATTAAAATTACACCTTGGCAGACATAACGCTTGAGCAGATCTAGCTCTTGTACCGGTATTGTGAATTGCTCCTGTAGCTTCATTCTTTGGTGTGCTGTCTATCAGCACAGATAGATCTGTATCATTTTTCAACAGATGAATGGCTATAGTCTGGCATGGTACCTTCACTATCCAAGCTTTTATCCAATGTGTTGTGTCCTATTTTTCACAGGAAATGACCGTCGCACTTTACCAACATATGATCTATGCTGGACGCACTGATGTAGAATGTTTCTGTGAACCCATGTCTTTGTGTGAGAAACTTGAACTCTGATCCTTGTCCTGGTTCAAGTTGGGATAAGAGTCTGCACTGTCACTGATCATACACTTGTATCATTTATTCCTGTCATTCTGACGAACAATTGTGTATACATGAGTGTGTGGGGGAGAAGAACTATGTGGATCTATCTTCCAAATATTAGAGTTGACTGTGAAGATGAACATTTATCTTGAGGAACAGCACGTAGATTTGACATTGTTGTTTGAAAATCTTGGCAAGTCCCTTTACATTTGACAATGGTTGATTTTATGGTATAAACAGTGCATTCTGTGAGACTGTTGAATTGAAGGTAATAAAGAGAAGAGATAATAAGTTCAACACCAAGTTCCTGCACATATCTTAGAGGGGTGTCCTGAGCATCACTGCCAAACACAATTTGTCTCAGACAAAGGAATTTAGTAAAATAATCAATCTTCAGTCCTTGAGCATGGAGATATTAATGGCGATCTTGAATCATGGCTCAGAAGGAATTTTGCTTGTGATGAGAGTTTCTTTTGATTGTTAGGTTGATGGAGTTGAAACGTTTCACAGAATTCATCAGTTGATCAATGCCCTTATTGATGTCAGCCCAATAAATGGATTCAAATGCTTGACTTTTATCTGCATCCACATATGATCTATTTTTATGTTACTTAGGGTGTCTTGATATAGAGCTAGTGAAATTAATAACCTGTTTTCCTTTGGATAGTTCATTCCTGGAGGATCTTAGTTCATTTCTGAAGGAGCAGAATGAACATGTTTGTTTGGGGATCTGTTTTTTTATGTTCGGATGACTTCTTGACACTGAATTTTTTGAGCTGCTGTATCTGGTCACCATCTGAAGTATTTTGCTGAATCTGCTGTGCTCAGCTGCAATGAAAACATTCAAGATTAATGTTGTTGTCTGGAATCTTTGGTCTTGAAACTGATGAGTTTGTCATCTTGTGAATTGCGGTAATGTGTAGACTAATTGCACACTGGTAGACCAATAATAGAAGATCGTGCTGTATCAATGATGTAAGTGGTTTCAGGGTGTCTGTCCTGAAGAACAATATTGACATTGAAGGTGGATCATATCAATGCAATGGATGTCAGACACACTGTAAATGTTAGCTTATCATGTATGGACAGCACCACATTGTGCTGGCTTGCTGGCATATGCAAGATGTGTAAAGGGATGATAGTTGCTTTCTACCACTGTCAATCATGGTGTCTGGTGCATTCCTTTTGTGGCATTTCATTTGGATGGAGATGAAGGCTTCAGATTTTCTGATTATGAGGTTGTAGAATACCAAATTTGATAATATTGTACTCTCTGACTGGGTTCTGAAAGCTTTGACACTGCAGATACCTCTTGGGCTTCATTGACATGCTAAGAATGAAACTTCGGGGGCACTTTGACATTATTCCTTCCAGCCTGTGTCCCTTCTTCACATGCCGCTGTGTGGCTTTGCATCGTGTTGCAGTTTCCAGTGCAATTGGATTTCTTGCACATTTTAGCCCAAAGCTCTTTTGCAGAAAATCGCGTATATTTGTCTGAAAATGCTGGACAATGTAATGGTGGGTGAGACAAGGCTCGCCTTGTAAATGATTTGGATGTTTTACCATACATGCTGATGGCTGCAACAATTGCTCCAGGGTCAAGCAACTGAAAATGTTGCTGGGTGGCACCAATGGCCTCAAATTTGCTTCGCCCCCCAAGCATTGAGTTGATGGTACATTCTTTGACTTTGTTATGAATTACTTTTCTGAAGGATTTATAGGTGTAGAAGCATTGACCAATTCCATAAGCCTTTCAGCTACATTAGATTCGGTGAGATCACATTCTGTACCATTACATTGACAAGTACCTACAGCGTGGCAGTAGCTGAAATGACATGAACACAGAGCCTGTGTATCCTGAAGGCTGTTGTTCTTTTAAAATATTGGAAAATATTGAGCGTGTCTCATCATCAGAAATAATGGAGGATTTGATTCTTCATTTTCCAAAGCAATAAGGAGTTTGACTACCTGTCTTTCTTTATCAGCTTCGAGAAGTAAAGACTGATTTGTCCTTTAAGTAACTGAAATTTGTGTTACTTTGCACTCATCAAAGCCATCCCACAGGGTAACGGCTGCCCTGATCCAATCATTTCTCACCACATACTGTGCAAGCTCATGAAAGGCATTAAGGCAGTAATTGAGTCCCTCAAAGAAAGACACCATCAAAATGCGAAATAGGTGCTTTCTTTTCCTTTTTGTAGCATGAACTATACTACAGTTAATCAACATGACTCATCAGTTTTAACTCAGGCTACAGCACAGCCACATACGTTAACCATAGTGTGTCATTTCAGCTTTTAATCAAACATGATAAGATTAATTTGATGGATTACTTGGTATGAGATTAAAAAAAACTGCAGATGTTGGAATCTAAGGTAGACAACAGCAGGCTGGAAAAACACAGCGAGCCAGGCAGCGTCTGGAGGGGGAGAATTTAACATTTCGGGTATTACCCTTCCTCAGGACTGATGGATCACTTGTCTCATTGTTTCAATTGAGTGTTGTCCTGTGTATAAAATTGATGCTGGCAATTTCTCTGCTTTGTAGCTGTACCTCAGTGGATCGTGCTCTGAGATCGGAGTCACAGCACAGCTTGTGGGTTCAAGTCTCCCCACGTGTCAGCACTTTTGTCAGCCAGCTGTGCCATTAACCATAAAGGCCTGTCTACTTTCAATGGCAGCTGGTGGAATTTAAATTCAAGAAATAAATTTGGAATTGAAAGCTAATTTTACTGACAGTGGCCATCAATTGTTGTAAAAGTCTATCTGTGCAAAAGGGGTAAATGGCAGTATTCAAAGAAGATTATTGAGGAGACAGTGGTTGAGTGTTAATGTCACCAGGTCAATCAACCTGAACCCCTCTGATTGTGGGTTTAAATCTCATGGCAGATGGCGAAATTTGAATTCAATGAGAATTTACAACTAAAAAGTGGTTGTGTATTCACTGACAATTGTCATTAAAACATATCTGGTGCACAAAATGTCCTTCAGTGAAGAAAATCTGCCATCCTTACCTGGTCTGGCCTACATGTGTCTCCAGACCCACAGCGATGTGGTTTACTCTTATTGCCGTCTGAGTAATCGGGGACAGGTAATAAATGCTGTGCTAACCAGTGATGTGCACATCCTACAAGGGAATCATTCCCTTGGCAAATATTTATTCCTCAATCAACAGGGCTGAAACAAACTGTCTTTAGTCATTTGCCACATCGCAGTTAGTGCACACACTGTGCATCAGCTTCTGATGGCGATGAAATTTGCAAAGTATTGAATAAAAGTATTGAGATTTTCAGAACATCTTCAGGACATGGAAGGGGCTACAGAAACACAAGTCGTTATTTTAAGAGGCAACACAATGGAAAAGAACAATTCAACACCGGTATAATGTTTCAGGCCATTCCAATAATTTTTATACCATTGCAGGATGTGTCAGTGGATGAGCAGAAATTGTGCCCCCTCCTCACTCCGCAATTGCCCTTGAATGGATTAGTTTGCTCAGCCATTTCAGAGGGCAGTTTCTAGACAGCCCCATGCCTTGCTTTGAATGTAGCCTGACATGTAGCTGTACTATGTAAGCACAGCAGATTTGCCACCCCTAAGGGATGTTAGTGAAGCAGGTGGTTCTTTACAACAGTTGATATTCACCATCATGGAGACCAGCTTTCAATTCCAGATTTATTTACTGAATTTACTTTCCACCAGTTGCTGTGGTGGGATTTGAAATGCTCCAGCCCCTCACCCCGCAAAAAAAGGAAGCAGTAGTCTGGGTTGCTGGATGACTGACCCAGTGACACAAGTGACACAACAATACAGAATACATTTCTCTTATCAAATTCCCACTCTGTCACATTGGATCATTCAAATTCTCTTTATATAAACTGTTTTTGATTGTCAGGCAGTATAGAGTACTGTTAAACCATTTCTGCCTTGGGTTATTGCACAGATTTTAAGCTGGGGGTGGGGGTAGGGATTCAAGTTTTAGGGGTCAATGGCTGGGATTTCCTCAGCTCCCTTCAACTCAGTGATAATGGGAACTGCAGATGCTGGAGAATCCAAGATAATAAAATGTGAGGCTGGATGAACACAGCAGGCCAAGCAGCATCTCAGGAGCACAAAAGCTGACGTTTCGGGCCTAGACCCTTCATCAGAGAGGGGGATGGGGTGAGGGTTCTGGAATAAATAGGGAGAGAGGGGGAGGCGGACTGAAGATGGAGAGAAAAGAAGATAAGTGGAGAGGAGAGTATAGGTGGGGAGGTATGGGGGGGATAGGTCAGTCCAGGGAAGACGGACAGGTCAAGGAGGTGGGATGAGGTTAGTAGGTAGGAGTTGGAGGTGCGGCTTGGGGTGGGAGGAAGGGATGGGTGAGAGGAAGAACAGGTTAGGGAGGCAGAGACAGGTTGGACCGGTTTTGGGATGCAGTGGGGGGAGGGGACGAACTGGGCTGGTTTAGGGATGCGGTGGGGGAAGGGGAGATTTTGAAGCTGGTGAAGTCCACATTGATGCCATTGGGCTGCAGGGTTCCCAAGCGTTGCTGTTCCTGCAATCTTCGGGTGGCATCATTGTGGCACTGCAGGAGGCCCATGATGGACATGTCATCTGAAGAATGGGAGGGGGAGTGGAAATGGTTTGCGACTGGGAGGTGCAGTTGCTTATTGCGAACTGAGCGGAGGTGTTCTGCAAAGCGGTCCCCAAGCCTCCGCTTGGTTTCCCCAATGTCGAGGAAGCCACACCGGGTACAGTGGATGCAGTATACCACATTGGCAGATGTGCAGGTGAACCTCTGCTTAATGTGGAAAGTCATCTTGGGGCCTAGGATAGGGGTGAGGGAGGAGGTGTGTGGGGAAGTGTAGCATTTCCTGCGGTTGCAGGGGAAGGTGGCGGGTGTGGTGGGGTTGGAGGGCAGTGTGGAGCGAACAAGGGAGTCATGGAGAGAGTGGTCTCTCCAGAAAGCAGACAAGGGTGGGGATGGAAAAATGTCTTGGGTGGTGGGGTCGGATTGTAGATGGCGGAAGTGTCGGAGGATGATGCATTGTATCCGGAGGTTGGTGGGGCCAGCAACTCATATTCCGCTTGGGAACCCTGCAGCCCAATGGCATCAATGTGGACTTCACCAGCTTCAAAATCTCCCCTCCCCCCACCGCATCCCTAAACCAGCCCAGTTCGTCCCCTCCCCCCACTGCACCACACAACCAGCCCAGCTCTTCAATCAGCATGGACTTGGAATCCTGCACACATCGTACTTGGATATTTGGACCTCAGTCCCTGTGCCTGTGATTTGGTTCAAGGTTATCTGGGAGCGAAAGCTTGGCTCCCTCTATTAAATTGTCAGTTAAAAATGGCAGGCATTATGAATGGTTCAGGACCATTTTGAGAATTGCCCCAGTCTATATTTTAATCTCCCTTAACCTTTGACCATTTCCCATCAGACTGTGTGAGTTAAAATCAGGTGTGGTAGCAGATCTACGGTGCAGGGTAACTAAGGAATCTTAGGGTAAGTCTAAATGATTTGTGCAGGACTGGGTCAGCCAGCAGGTAATGTTGTGACTCAGTGATAATGGTTGTATGGTTTAATAACCCTTTATTAATACAGTCCTAGAGCATTGCTGAAAAGAGGACCCATTTTGTCAAAAGCGTTTCAACTTGCATTCATCGGGACAATTCACAAGAATACCAAAATAAAATGGAACAACCTTTCGAACGCCATTTAAGGAGAGAGTGCTGTTTGGTTGGCAAATGGATTGTACTTGGTAGAAAAATTGTCATGCAGAATGCACCATTTACATGATGACTGACAGTTAACTATCAAGCTTTGTTTAAATGTCAATCAAGAAGGTGGACTCTGATTTGTTGGGATTGTCGTTTAATGCATATGAACATCATGGAAACTACAAACATTAAAACACGGGGCCCTGTTGTTTGCAGCAGAAAGAGTGTGTAGACACACTGTGCTTATTAATGAAACAGATGACAGCTTTTCATTGGCTCATTTCTCCCCATGGCTGGTTATTATAGTTTCAAGAACCATCCTCCCTTCTTCCCCACACCTCTAATTTTGAAATCATGCCCTCCCTTCCACTCTTACAGCTTCTAGCCCCTACCCCTGCTCTCACAATCCCAGTTTCAAGGTCACCAACATTACCTCTTCTCTTCCTAGTCCCATGCCAAGTTGAGACATTACGTATTTTATTTGATAAGAGTAGACCACCCTGCAGCAGTCACCCTGTCTTGGTGTGCTTGTGTTACAATTTTGTGTAATGATGGTTATGAGAAACAAAGATTTCGATATTGCGGGGGCAGATGAAAACACAGGGTCTATGTGAGCTCCCTTGAGTTAATATTTAGGTAGGGAAGCAGGTTCTATCTAAAACATTGCTTGTTGGTTTCAATCCACAGGTACTGACTGTCCTGCTGTCTAAGTCCAGTATTCTCTGTTATTACAACAGTCCATGGTTTATTCCTCATTGAATCGAAGTGTCAGACAGCACAGAAACAGACCCTTCAGTCCAACCAGTCCACGCTGGCCACAATCCAAAACTAAACTGGTCCCACCTGCCTGCTCCCGGCCTACATCCCTCCAAACCTTTCCTATTCAGGTATTTATCTAAGTGTCTGTTAAACATCAAAACTGCGCCTGCGTCCACCACTTCCTCAGGAAGTTCATTCTATACATGAAGCTTCATGTCTGCTTTCAGTTGCTGGATCCATAAGAACAGTGAGAAATATATGATACTCTCCCTCCCTGAGCTGCTCACCTCAGCCACAGGTGGTTGAACTCCTCATTGCTTATTAGAAGCCCCATGCTGCGAAGAGCTTGCTTTAGTTGTTCAGCTGTAATGATTCCCCCAGGCTGTAGACACGACGGTTCGAAATGGGACTTCATTGAAAATCCACTAGGAAACAATTAAAATAAATAAATTAGGGAGAGAATCATAGTAACAGTCACAGAAGGAGGTCATTCAGCCCACTATAACTTTGCTGCCTCTCTACAATAGCATTTCAGGTAGGCCCTTTTATCCTTTCCTCTCTGACCTGTAAAAGATTTCCCTGCACATAGTCATAGAAATATACAGCATGGAAACAGATCCTTTGGTCCAACCATGCCGACCAGATATCCTAAATGAATCTCGTCCCCTAAGGTTTTGGAGTAGATTTGTAGCTGGGGTTATGCGCTTTGTGGTTGAGCTGGTTTCTTGTTTTGCAGACATTTCATTAGCCTGCTGGTTAACATCATCAGTGCAGCCTCTGGTGAAGCATTGGTTTTCCCGCCTGGTTTTTAAACCCTGGGGTCCGTTGACATGGATTGCCTCACTTCCGGTTTTGCACATTCCACTACAAAGGAAAACCGGAAGTGAGGCATTCCATCTCAACGGACCCCAGGGTTTAAAAACCAGGCGGGAAAACACACTGACGCTTCATTGGAGGCTGCACTGATGATGTTAACGCTGAAGCTTTTGCAGCAATCTTCAGCCCGAAGTGCTGTGTGGAGATCCACCTCAGGCTCCTTTAGTGGTCCCCAGCATTAAAGATATCAGTCTTTAACCAATTCAATTCACGCCATGTGATAACAAGAAATGGTTGGAGACACTGCATACTGTAAAGGTTATGGCCCTGACAACATTCCCAGCAATAGTACTGAAGGCTTGTTCTCCAGTACTTACCGCACCCCAAGCCAAGCAGAAACTCCACTGGACTCACCACTTAAACACAGTGGCTACACAAACAGGTCAGAGACTAGGAATACTGCAGTGAGTAACTCATCTCCTGACTCCCCAAAGCCAGTCCATCATTTACAAGACATAAGTCAGGAATGTGACAGAATACTCACCACCTGCCTGGATGAGTGTAGCTCCGACAACACTCAAGAAGCTTGAATGCCATGCAGGGCAAAACAGTTCACTTGATTGGCAGTACATTCACAAGCATCCAATCCTGCCACCACCAATGCTCAGTAGCAGCAGTGTGTACAAGATGCACTGCAGAAATTCACCAAAGATTCTTGGATGGCACCTTCCAAACCCACAACTATCTCCATCTAGAAGGACAAGGGCAGCAGATATATGGGAATACCACCACTTTCAAGTTCCCCTCCAAGCCACTCATCATTCTGACTTGGAAATATATCACCATTCCTCCACTGTCACTGGGTCAAAATCCTGGAATTTCCTCCCTAATGGCAATGTAGGTCAACCCAGAGCAGATAGACTACAACGGTTCTGAAGGCAGCTCACCACCACCTTCTCAAGTTCAGTTTCAGGTTTGAGTTCTACGATTGGTACTAATGAAATTTCAAACTGTGCATGATTCTGTCCACTTTACAGCCCAAGGATCCAAATAATCATCACAATAATTTATGTTTTACTTGAGGTGGAATGAATGAACTGTACTGAGAGCTGTAAACAGTATGGTGTACATTACAGTCCACTCATCTCTGTAATTGCATGTTTGATACTTATGAAGCTATTTTCAATAAGCAGGTTTAAAGTGAGAAGGAAAGGATTTAGAAAGAAATTGAGGCGCAGCTTGTTCACACAGAGAGTGGTATGTATATGGAACGAGCTGTGAGAGGAAGTTGTGGAGCCAGGCCTAATTACAACATTTAAAAGACTTCTGGATGGGTATATGAATAGGAAGGGCTAGAGGGATATGGGATTAGGTCAGATTGGGACATTTGGTCAGCATGGACAAGTTAAACCGAAGGGTCTACTTCCATGCTATATGACTCCATTACAACATGGAGAAAAAAAATGAATACAATACACATGTAAATCTGTTAGATGTTGACTGTCAATGTTGCTTTAAGATATTTTGTCCAAAACCTGCTTTTCTACATTGGGTGTTAATTAAGAAATTGTTTTTAAAAGGGGGACTGCATAGGATGAAGGATCTGGGCCCGAAACGTCAGCTTTTGTGCTCCTGAGATGCTGCTTGGCCTGCTGTGTTCATCCAGCTCCACACCTTGTTATACTGCATAGGCATTTGAATTGAGCTTTAGAAGTATATGAGGAAAGGATAGAAAAAGATGGTTAACTCCATTTAAGGAGCGGGCATAGATGCAACTGGACAATTGATCTTCATTCTGAAGCATGGTCAGTGTTATTCTGTAGGCAGTCAATATGCACATGGTGAACTTTCACAAATGGCTATGTCATTATGAATTGGTCATCCTTTTATTGCTGTTGATTGAGGGATAAATGTTAGCAGGGACTTAACAGGAGATTATACCTGATCCGCTTCATTTCATAGGGTCTTCTATGCCTGACTCATCATTTATGAGGTGTGGAATCATTCTGTGCTGAAATTATCTGTTGTGATCCCTGCATTATAAAAGTGACAATGCTTGATAAAGACGACATCAGCTATAAAATACTATAGTACTTTCTGAAGTTATGATAGGCTCATTATAAAATGCAAGCCTGTCTTCATTACCTACAATAATTGACACAGATAATGAACAGTTTCCTCAAAAATTGCTTGCCCCACACCACCGTCTGTGCCCTCACCAGTAAGCCTCTTACTACATAGTCTCATGTCGGAACAAATCAAATATGACTGAATCCCACGGCACTGCGCACCTTTCTTGTACTTTCTGTTTAAGTAAAGCAAGATGATTTTCAGTGGTTTCTTCAACTTTGCGTGAGTTTTGCAGCAGAAAACAACTGTTGGCGATTTTGGTCCCTGTCTCTTGCAATTGCTTCGGTTGAATATTCTTTATCCACTCAGTTTTCCTGACCTATGGAAGAAAACTTCAAACTAGTAAATAGTACTGAACAAGTACTGGCTGAAGTAAGATCCATGTAAGTAAATGATTGACCTGGGGCCTAAAGATGCAACCAAGTATGGACCTGGTATAGCATTAAATAGCAGTTCTGAAATCATTACTGACAGCTTGAAACTTGTGATTAAATAAGCATGGGAGCTGAGAGCAGGGCAGCCCTTGAGTCTGCTCTGCCATTTAATAAAATCATGAATGATCTGGTTTCCCCAGTCCTGCCTAGCCTTGATAATCTTTCACCTCTGGGTTATAAAGAATCTATCTACCTCTGCCTTAAAAATAATTAAGACTCTTCCTTCACCATTTCTTCAGAGAGAGAATTCTTAAGAGTCACAGTCCTCTGTGAGGAATAATTTCTCCTAATCTTTGTACCAATGAGCAAACCCTGATTTTTAAGCAGTGACCTCAAGTTAATGATTCTTCCACAAATAGAAGCATCTTTTTCATATCCACTTTGTTAAAATCCGAGGCCTAGTCTGTCCAACCTTTCCTCAACAGAGAATCCATCCATTCCACGTGTCTGAAATGACAAACAGAACTTTCTGGAAAAAGTCAGCAAGTCTGATAGTATCTGTGGAGAGAAAGCAGTGTTAACATTTTGGGTCCAGTGACCCTTCTTCAGGACTAATTGTAGCTAGGAAAAGGTTACTATCTAGTCTGAAGACGGGGAGAGTAAGGAGTAAACAATAGGTGGAGATGGAGCCCAAAGAGAGGACGCGTTGGGTCGACAAAGGAATGGGTAACAGTCAGTCTGGGAGAATGAATAGCTGCTAATGGGGACCATCAATGGCTGACGATGGGTCGCTTGTGTTAGCAACCCATGTGATGACAAGGCTGGTGTGTGGTGGTTGGGCTAAGGGCATGGGAGGTGTTCAGGCCCTAAAATTAATGAACTCGATAATAAGTCCTGAAGGTTGCAGAGTCCCCAATGAGGTGCCTTTCTTCCAGCTTGCACTGTGCTGGAGCACTGCAGCAAGCCTGAGACAGAGATGTCAGCTAGAGAACGCGTGGTGTGTGGAAATATCAGGCACCAGGAAGCTCAAAATAATTTCCGAGGACAGAACATCGGTGTTCTGCAAAGTGGTCGCCTGGTTTGGGTTTCATCTTCCCAGTGCAGAGAAAACCACATTGTGAGCAGCAAATATGGATGGTGATGAGATAGTGTAGGGGAATGGGTTTAGATTAATTTCAAGCCAAAGTGTTTGTGTTTTCAGAAATTTTATGAATAAGATGTATTCCTGAAAAAGGATTCTCCAGCAATGTGTCCTTCTTCTCTGAAATACATGAGCTACTTCATTTTTTAACAAAGGCGTCGCATGATTTCTGTCAGCACCTTCTCCTTACCTCAGCGTCCTGGAAACAGCTGACAAAGTCAGCAAAGGAGATTCGTGATAGCCCAGCCATTCCTAAACTGCAAAGAGACGAAGACAGAAAATGTTTAATAATTATCCTCATTCTGATGACAAGCATCGACATAAAAAAGTTTACACTATCAGCAGAATGCGCCCTGAACAAAGACACAATCGCTACAGATTAGGAGACAGGCACAATAATCCGGAAATGCAAATGTGGAGTTTAATAGGATGTGTAATCAGAGCCGCAGGTTCTGATTAGTAGCTTGTCACAGCCGCCCAGGTACAAAACTATTCCAAATATGTAAAATACAGCAGTCTTTCTCTAATATATGGGGATAAGGCAGGGAAGTAGAATTGAAGATTGTCACATGAGAACTGGGCTATCCATATAAACACTGTGGTTACAATAGCAGGTCAGAGGTTAGGAAATCTGCACCTAGTAACTCATCTCTTGATCCCACAAAGCCGGTCCACCATCTACAAGGTACAACTCAGGAGTACGGTGGAATACTCCCCACTTGCCTGGATGGGTGTACTGAAGCTTGAAACCATCCAGGACAAAGCAGCCTGCACGATTGGCACCACATACACAAACACCTGTTCCCTGCAGCACCAATGCTCTGTAGAAGCAGCGTGTATTATCTACAAGATGCACTGCAGAAATTTACCTATGCTCCTCTGACAGCAGTTTCCAAACCCATGACCACATCTGTTTACAGAGACAAGGGATGTAGATACCTGGAAACACCACCATCTTAAAGATACCCTCCAAGCCGCATATAATCCTGATGTGAATATACATTGTCGTATCCTTAGTGTCACTGGGGTCAACATCTCAATGGTATTGTGAGTGTATTTATATCAAATGGATTGCAACAGTTCGAGGAGTCAACTCATCAGCACCTTCTCAGGGACAACCAGGGGTGGGGAGTAAATGCTGGCCCTTCCAGTGACACCCACATCCCATGAATTAATTAAAAAACACATCAGCCATGATCTCATTGGGTGGCAGAGCAGACACAATGGATGAAATGGCCTGCTGCTAATCTTATGCTCTTATCATGTTTGTCTCATATGTTCAAAGTCTCTGTCTGAAAGAGGTGGAAGCATTGTGAAAGATTGCCTGTGAAGAATGCCCAAAGGTTTCTAACATTTGTTGTTTGGTCTCGTGGTGCAGTAGTACTGTCCCTTCCTCCAGGTCAGGAGGTTCGAATTGAAGTCCCACCTTCCTTAAAGGTGTGTCATAATGTACATCCAAACAGGTTGATTTTCCAAATGCAGCATACATCTTGATGTTCTTATTTTCAATTTTCTTAGCTTCTTTTCATTTAAAAAGGAATTCTTGAATTTTAATGTTGGTTATCTGATCCAGCGGCACTTGCTAACCAGTTTTCCAATTTGTAAACCAGAGAGGAAGACAATTTTTTGCAGGAATCCAGTAAGAATCAAAACCCTCACTTGGTCAGGCGATTGTACTACATTTGACAAAAACTATGGGTAGAAATGGTTAGCCACAGGATATAGGGGCATTGAAAGACTTGTGTGACTGTAGAAATGATTCCCAGATGGTAGGTTGGCTGCCTCATGTCAGGGTACAGGATATTTCTGAACCAGTGCATGGTCTAGACAAATACGTGCCTGAGGGACGGTTTCAGATACTGAGACACTGGGGCTAATCCTGAAGAAAGGAGCACCCCTACAAGATGAATAGCTGCCCCTGAACAGGACCAGAACCAGGATCAATGCTCTCATTCAAGGATACAACCCATACTGTCAGGGAGAGGTTATTTGGCATGGGAAATGGAAGCAAAAGGCAGCAGGGAGGAGAAGGACTGAGCTCTGAGACAGGGAGATCTGAACAGAAGTAAAACTTGAAATATCACAAAAATTGCAGGCACATTATTGAGGACAATAGCAAAAAGTGACAGGAGATTTAGTCTCTGTGAGCCAAAGGCACTAACTTCTACATGGGATTATGTTGTGATGACAGAGATATGGCTCAAACAAGACCAGGAATGGGTCCTCAGTGTTCCTGGTAATTCCGAGTATTCCAGAATGATCGAGGAGCGTGGGTGGATGTATTTGTAGTAGTCGTAACGAGGTCAGCCAGGTGGACTTCATAGAATATGACTGCGGCTGTTCATCTGGTCCAGTCAGGGAGCCCTGGCTGACAGATATAATCAGGAGTGTCAGACATCCTGTTCACTCAGAGAGCTGAATCAGTGTTAAAGTCTCTCCATGTGTAAATAAAGGGTGGCTTGGTGACTGGGATACTGGCCTCTGTGGAGTTAATCCAGTATTGATAAAGGATGTTTAAATAAATTCACTCATTACCCATCCCTAGATGCCTCGGATAGAACTGATTGGCTTGCGATTCCATATGATAGAACAATTAAAAGTCAATTACCTTGCTCTGCATCTGGAGTCTCATGCTAGAGCAGGTAGAAGTGACAGTTGCCTGAAGGGCATTTTGGAAATCAGAGACCGTTTTGATGACAATGATTTGACAGTCATCATTAGACATTTAATTCCAGATCTAAATAAAAATTAGAATTCAAATTCCACCATTTTTGTAGTGAGACTCATACTCAGGTCCCCAGAACCTTACCTGGGTCTTTGGATTAATAGTCTAGCACCAACAGCACTGAGATAATGCCTCCCCTCAGCTTCTACAGCTCAATTAGAAAGGACTGATGAGATAGCTCTAGGATTTAATCCACTGGGCCTGAGTTGAGGAATAGAAGGGAAGCAGTTGTCTTACGTGAAGTTTATTTTGCTACAGTTTTAATATTGAGAAGGAGATAGATGAGCAAAGTTTTCAAAGTTGTGTAGAAAACCTAGAATAGTGATATTAAGATGCATTTTTCACCCTTGGGAGAAACAGTGCGCACAGTAAGGAAGGAAAGAAATTTCTGTTGTCTGTGACAGAGAACTTCCTCAACTAGTGAGCTGGATTTTGCCTTAGAGTTAAGTGTTCAGCTTAGAAGGAGCTACTGCAGAACACAGCTACAAAGGAACTATGAGGAGATATCTGGGCCTTTTAGCTCTGACCTTAGTAAATAGTGAGAGGTTAACCTAGAAATTTGCATCAAACTAAACTCTCAGGGACGGCCAATTGAGACAGATTCCAGCCAATAGATAGTAATGAAATTAAAAAGGAAATCATTAATAAGTAAGAAATAGTAGGAACTGCAGATGCTGGAGAATCTGGGATAACAAGGTGTGGAGCTGGATGAACACAGCAGGCCAAGCAGCATCATAGGAGCAGGAAAGCTGACGTTTCGGGCCTAGACCCTTCATCAGAAAAAGGGTCTAGCCCCGAAACGTCAGCTTTCCTGCTCCTATGATGCTGCCTGGCCTGCTGCGTTCATCCAGCTCACATCTTGTTATTATCAATGAGGAAGACTGATAATCAGAACTGAAAGAACTGCGGACACTGTAAATCAGAAACAAAACCAGAAGTCACTGGAAAAGCTCAGCTGGTCTGACAGCATCAGTGAAGAGAAATTAGACATAAGTTCCGAGGAAGGATCACTGGATCCGAAACGTTAACTCTGATTTCTTTTCATAGATGCAGTCAGATCTGCCAAGGTTTTCCATTAACTTCTGTTTTTGTTTCTGATAATAAAAAAGTTGACTTTTAGAAAGGCTCAGCAGGTAGTTCTAGTACTTCTGCTCCAAAGGACCCTTGGTTCATGTCCCACCTCAGGAGCCCATGCCCCTAAAACAACCCAGGAGAGACAGACCAGTTTGTTGTATGGGTGCCAGACTGCACAGTCCAGATAAATGTGGAGGGCTAGTGGTAGGAATGGCATCCATCTTTAGAAAAAACAGTCCCACAGATAGTAAACCTAAGCCTGGATGAAAAGCTTAGAAAACAGTGCCCTGCATACATCCAAACAGCTCGTGACCAGCCTCTCGCTAACCCTTCTTCTTACTCCAGAATATGGCGGAAGAACAGGATACGGGCATGCACACACCCACGGGTTTACAATCTCTTCATTCTTGATCCAGAGCATTGAGGTGTCAGATGTGGCTCGCTGGGTAGTGGCTTTGCCTCTGAGTCACATGTTTATGGGCTCAAATTCCAAGTGGGAGATTGCATGCAAAATCTAGGCTGGTCGAAGAATTCCTTTCGTCTGTATCTCCCTCTCTCCATTAGGCCACTTTCTCACTAAGATACCCTTTCTCCAGAAAGGGTCCACTCAACTGCTCGAGTTCCCCTACCGATCCTATTCCTCACCATCACCATGTGCACTGGGGACCTTGCTACAATAGGTTACTGTTAGAGTAAGACTCTGAGGTAGGTGTTAGTTGAAATGATGGAAGCTTTGTCAGCCTTGGTGTGAAGTATTAGAGTTTGCTAATGAATCTAGTCTGATAAGACTGCAGCACAGAGATGGAGTGATCAGATTAACACAACCACGATGTTGCTCTTCTAAAGCTGGGCTTTTAGTTGCTGCTAGTGTGCGCAGTGAGATCCTATAAACGGCAGTGGGATTAAAATAAAATCTGTTGCAGTGACATTAGTTCGGGAGAAGATTTTGACCTTGGCACTGGGATAGAACTCCCTGTTCTTCCTCAAAATAGTGATGAAGGGATCTTTTAATGTTGCTTCTGAAAGATGGTATTTTTAACAGTGCCAGCTCTCTCCAAGCACTGCAAAAGCAAGTTTGTGATCATCCCATTTCCAACAAGCAGATTCTGGTTTCACTGCAGCCAATGGGATCTGCATGTGGGACCCAAGTGACAAATTAAACCTGGAAGTATGACTTCTTCTCTTGAATTTCATAGTCTCAATTCCTTCGAGGCTAATTATGAACATGTATCTTCGCCTCAACCATCCCACTGTCCTCTTCACTGATACACTGAAAGCCTGAGTGAGAATGCTGGGAACAGAATGAAAGATAATTTGATTCCTTCAGTACTTCACTGAGATTCTCCCTCCCAGTTTTCAGAACCAACACGTTCATTAACCTCCAACTGTTAACAAATGAAACCACTGGAATATATTTAAAGATTATAATTACCTGCCAAGGAAATCATTGACCTGTTGTGTATTTAAATATCCACACAAGTTCCAAAGAATCCTTGTCAGCGCCTCCCTGTGCCAAATAAAACAGTTAACGGTCGATGATTGGTTAGCATGCCAACAACAATTTCGATTTTTTTGGCTCTTTAAGGCAATAAATTCTCTCAGGTGCTTCACAAAAGAATTATCAACAGCAGGCTGGAATTCCCTCCCTGATGGCTTTTTGGGTCAATCCACAGCACATGGATTGCAGTGGAATCCACAGCACACCATCACAAGGGCTACTAGAGACGGGCAAGAAATACTGACCAGCCAGCAACACCCACATCCCACAAATGAAACAAGTAAAAATAAAGACTTTCAGCCAAACAATGCAAACTTTGGACAAATGACTAAAACCTTAGGCAAAAGGAGAATTTCAAGGAGTGCCCTCAATGAAGAAAGTGATGTCGGGGGTTGCCAGGGTCCCAGGAGAGAAGTTTAAAACCTCGGCAGGTGAAGGCACAACACAGCGATTGAAGGATGCTCAAGATTTGAGGAAGGTTGTGATGTTTGGAGGAGATAATAGACAAAGTGGGAAAGGAGGCGAGGGAGAAGTTTACACACCAGATGGAAACTATAAAACGGAGGTGATGCCAGGTTGGGAGATTGGTCAGCGAACGCATGCCGATGGGTAAAAGGGATTTGATGTGAGTCAGGGTATGAGCAGCAGAGTTTTGAATAAGCTCACTTTTATAGATTCTGAAAGGTGGAGAGCCTGCCCAGAGAGCTCTGGAGTAGCTCACTATGTTAACAGCACAGTTTAAAATGTCACAAATTGATCTTTTGGTTGCCTTATGTCAGGATGAATCCAAGGGTTAAGCAATTGCAATCAAAACCATAATATTACAAGAATAATAATAGGTAAAAACCAAAAGAACTGTGGATGCTGTAAATCAGGAACAGAAACAGAAGTTGCTGGAAAAGCTCAGCAGGTCTGGCAGCATCTGCGGAGAAATAAATCAGAGTTAGCATTTTCGGGTTCGGTGACCATTCCTCAGTTCTGGGGAAGGGTCACTGGACTCGAAACATTAACTTCTGATGTTTTCTTCACAGGTGCTGCCAGACCTGCTGAGCTTTTCCAAAAAGAGTATTTGCATTCATGACAGATTTTAAATGCTAATAAAGAAATTGTCCCAGTTCCTGCTACAAATGCTTTCACTGCGGCACCCAGTGTGGCTAAAGGCCACCAAAGCCAAACAGGTAGGTGATACATACCAGTTTCAGACTGAACAATCATTATCACTACCCAATTACCTGGGATGGCTCACACTCATGGAGCTGTTAATACTCCCTTAGATTTTCCACTCACTTCTCTTGGCTCTGTGCGTCCCTGCTTTTTACAACTTCAGGGGAGAAGGAACATTTATATAAGACTTCAGTGTGTCCTCGAGATGTCTTACGATGCTTCACAGCTGATGAATTACTTAAATCTTTAAATGTAATTTAAAAACACTTTCTGTTGGGGTTTTCACTTTCTCAGCATTCCATATCCCAGTGAAAATCCCTCAAGGAAAAACAAAATAACTGAGATGATGGCAGTGGCATCCTGGGATAGAAGTCCAGAACCCTAGGTTTATGCGCTTGGGTCATAGATCCCACCATGCCAGATGGTGGTGTTTCAATTCAAGTCTGGAATGGAAGGCTAGTCTAAACATGACCATGTAGCCATTGTCATGAAAACCCATCTGGTTTACTGAGGTCATTCATGGAAAGAAATCTGCCACCCTTACCCGGTCTGGCCAACAAGTGACCTAGATCCACAGCAATGTGGTTAACTCTTCACATACCCCCGAAGGTGGCCCTATCCAATCAGATCAAGGGGCAATTAGGGATTAGCAATAAATGCTGCCCTGGCCATTGATGCCCATATCCATGATTAATCAACAAAAAAATTCGAATCTGGCTCATGGGATCAGATCCCCAATTCATGTAAAAGCTGGTTTGGCTAAAACTTAACAGCTTCTTGGAAAAGGGGTCAGGAATTGTAATGCATGATTAATCTGCACCCGTTCAATGTAATTGAGGCAGTACACAAAGTTAGTGCAATCTGCTAATCCAAACGACCTCGGTGGACAGCAGTACATGTGCTGTTGAGCGTTTGCCTGTCTCAAAAGGAAGCCCAAGTAGGTTTAACCGCAGCACCACATACACTGCAGTACTTAACGCCAGCCTGCGCCCACTAAAGGGAAATGTACTGTTGCTGCAGCAAGTACTGGAAGTGACTGTAGAAGAGTGTCTGAGTGATAGCAAGGGCATGTAGACTGTGCAGCATAGCAGTGTGTGGAGGCCAGATTCTCAGACACAGTGTTCAAAGCCATGGTGTATGAGGGAAGGAGTAGGAGAGATGTCCTTTAACCACAGCGGACCCTGAGGAAATCCTGCAGACAAGCACGGAAGTGGGAATGGCAGCAGATGGGGGAGGCGATGGCCTAATAGTGTTATTGCTGGACCGTTAGCCCAGAGACCCAGATAACATTCTGGGGACCCGGGTTCAAATTCCACCACAGCAGATGGTAGAATTTTAATTCAATAAATATCTGGAATTAAGAGTCTAATGATAACCATGAACCCACTGTCGATTGTTGGGAAAAACCCATCTGGTTCGCTAATATCTCTTAGGGAAGGAAACTGCCATCCTTACCCGGTCTGGTCAACATGTGACTCTAGACCCACAGCAACATTGTTGACTGGTAATTGCCCTCTGGGCAAACAGGGATGGGAAATAAATGCTGCCTGGCCAGCGACACGCTTATCCCGAGAATGAATAAAGGAGGCCATCATGGGTGCAACCAGATGGAGTGTAAAATGGTGTTGCGCTTATAGAAACCAGATTTGAATGAAGTGATGCCTACAACTCAGCATGTTTTATTTATTCACTGTGGGATGCAGACATTGCTGGTTGGCCAGTGTTTTTTTTTTGCATATCCTTAGTTGCCCTTGAATTGCATTTTTGAGCCACATGCTGTAGGTTGACCCACAATACCCTCAGGAAGGGAATTCCATAATTTTGACACAGTGACAGTGAAGGAAAAGCCATATGTCACAGCCACACCTTCTTAGTCACTGATAGTATTGTCCACACACCTCACTCTGAGGCTGCAGGAGTTGGCTAAGTTCCTTGAGTAGATGAGACTCTGGCTTATATTCAGGGAGCAAAAATACACCTGGAAAATCCTGCTGAAACTCCTTTACAGCCTCTGCCTCTATACATCTCCATCACCTCCCTCTCACTCTGCATCCAAGTGTAAATGATACCAAGATACTCATCACTTAGATTGAATTTTGTGCTCAGAGCCTTAGTCATCATCACTAACATCTACCCCACATGCAGTCACCAATGATAATTTGGTCCCAAACCAGTCGGTGAGGTATAAAGCTAAACACTAATATTTTTCCTGACAATAGGTTTATTCACAGAATGCAGTATCGCATATGTATGGTTCCTACTTCCCAAAATACCTGTGTACTAGTAGTCCCTCTTTCTATGTGTGTTAGGTATAATACCCTTCACCTTCGTATCTTTATAGATAACTTACCTACAATTAGCAAACTGAACTACCTTGTCAAGACTTCCACAAACACAAGCACAGCAAGTAGAGAGAAGTCAGCAATTACCAGGGATCCCTTTAAACGTGAGATGTAGGGGTGCACAGAGAGGGAACTCCATGCTGCTGAACGTTTATTCAGCTCTATGCAGTTAAGATACAGTGTTAGGTGGAGTAACAACATCCCACTTCAGCATTGGAATCAAATTGTCAATTTCATAATGACTGACATACAAGCTGCCTGTTCTATTTGGAGACATACTCCTAATGTCCACATTAACTCCGTCGCTAACATGACATTTGCCATGGGTTCTGCTGGGCATATGCACACAAGGTGCAAATGGCACTTCTCTAACAGAATTACATCAGTAGTGCTGAAATTACCTAGGCTCAGAGCCTAAACTGCAGTCTTAAACTGTCCTCAAGGAAACTAGGATGTGATGGGCCAAATGGCCTTCTTCTGTACTGTCATGACAGACTCTGTTTGGCAACAAGAATAAACATTAATTAGTAATAAATGCCTGTCATTCCAGTAATAATGATACATAATGAGGTGATGACTAACAGGTGCCTGCTGGAGACTCCAACTCCTTTTGCAGCTTTCAAGCAACATTCAACCAACAAACTCTATGCCCAAAATAAACTGTGGTGTACTAAAGACAACAGGAAGATGTATCATCCATCAAGACTTTTGGCTTTCTCCCAAAGGAAGAGCTGTGTAGAATTTATCACTTACTTTGAAACTGTGCCTGCTCCCTTAGGATCACTCGACTGAAACATCCGCTGAACTGTTTGAAACCTGGAGTTCAACTTCTCTCTGATCAAAGCTCTGACCTGGAGTTAAAGGAGTCACAGCACACTGTAATAATCATGATACAAAAGTGTAAGATTAAATCAAATCTACTGCTAGACATTCCCAGTGAGGATTTTCAACACATGCCCTTACATCTGTGCACATTGATAAAACAGGCAAAGATAAAAGTGCTCATGTCTGCGTCTGTGGAGACAGTAACAAAGCAAACATTTCAGGCTGATGAACTCTTGATAGGACTGGATGAAGCCAGTCAAAGGAAAGGAGGATGGGGGAACGGACAAAAGAAAAGGTTAGTAATAAAGTGAAACATAGGAACAGAATAAGCCATTCAGCCCATTGGCCCTGCTCCACAATTTAATACAATCAGGGTTAATCATCCACCTATTTACTTAGAGTAACCCTTTACATTGTTATTATTTAGAAAACTGTCAATCTTCACTTTATTCAATGACTGAGCTTCTATAGCCCTTTGGGGTTGAGAATTCCAAAGATACACAACCCTCTAAGTGAACAATAAAACTCTCTTTATTTCCTTATGAAGAGGCTGCCACTTTATTTAGAAGACAGGGAGATGAAATAATAAGATGGACAATGTGCCATCCAGAAGGCGGTGGTAATAGGACAATTAAAGGAATAAAAAATTAATCCAGCTGGGGTACATAAGGCAAACAGTTGCTGCCCAAAACAACATGAGTGTGGCTTTCGTTGAAGTCTATGTTCGGAAGATGGTAAAAGTGTTAAAGAAACAAGAACTGCAGTTCTCAGGCTTCAGATTCATTTCACTGGGACACTGCACAAAACCCAAGGACACATTTCTGTTTTTATTCCAATCAGTACTCTTTTCCTTGCACAACATCATTTTTTTTCTCTTTGAAATTTGCTATTTTTACATCTGTCCATCTGTTATTTTGGGAGTTGATTTTCATTTCTCTTCTTTCTTCCACAGAAAAATCATTGAGTATCACCTTGACGAATGCAATTGGTTTGGAATTGATTGTCACCTGTTCTCTTTGACTTACTCACCAATGGGGGAAATCCATTTAATCTTGTCTCGTTTTCTTTACCTCCAAGTTGTTAAATTTGTTTGTGGGATTTGGGCATCACTGACTAAGTCAGTATTTATTGCCCATTCCTAATTATCCAATGCAGGTAAAGTTATAACATTTAAAAGGCATTTCAATAAGTGCATGAATATGAATGGTTTGGAGGGATAATGGGGAGGTGGGATTAGTTTAGTTTGGGAAAATGATGGCATGGACTATTTGGACTGAAGAGTCCATTTCCATGCTGTATTACCCTATGAATTCTATGAGATGCCTTCTTAAAACACAATAGACCAAGTAATCTAGGTACGTCTCCAGGGCAGTTAGGAAGTGAATTCTAAGATTTAACCCAGCAATAGTAAAAGAACAGTGACATAGTTCCAAGTCAGGGCAATGCATGGCACAGAAGTGAACTTGCAGATGATGGTTTTCCCATGAATCTAGTCCTGTTGCCATCCTAGGTGATACAGGTTGTGGGTTTGTTAAACCCTATATCCACAGTGGATCGTTGTCCCATTTTGGCTTAGGCCCAGATAATGGATCCCTAACTTTCCCAACTTCATCTCAGAGATTAGACTCATCCATCCCAAGAATCAGTATTGTAGGTCTGTGTTGTGCTATCTGTTAGGACAGGGGTTCCCAAAGTGGGGTTACAACCTACGGTGAGGTCATGATCTGCAATTCTGGGGTCAGGAACTCCAAGGACAGCACTAGTTGCTGTGGTACATCTGCCGCTCTTCTCTGGTCTTACAGGACTTCTCTACTCCATTGACATCTGCTGTCCTAATAGCAAGCACTCCCCAAAACTACAACATTTTTAGAGGCAGGATTAAGTCTTAAAAAGTTGATCACAATGGAAATTATCAGAATGCTGGGTTAATACCAGCAGCAATGGAAAGACTTAAAATGGATCATTAGGCTGAATCACCATGTTCTAAAGAAGGGAAATCATGTTTAACCAATTTATTGAAGTTCTTTGAGGAAGTTACATGTGCTGTGATCAAAGGGGAACTGGTGACCTACTGTATACGGATTTCTAAAAGGCATTTGATGAGGGGTCACTTCAGGAAAATAAAGGCTTGTGATGTAGGGAGTAACATATTGGAATGGATAAAGGATTGGCTAGCTAACAGGAAGCAAAGAATAAGCATATGTGGGTCTTTTTCAACTGCTGTTGACACAAAGATAGGAAAGACAACTTCAAAAAGAACACGAGGACGTTACAAAGAGACATTGATAGGTAAGTGATAATGGGAACTGCAGATGCTGTAGAATCCAAGATAACCAAGTGTGAAGCTGGATGAACACAACAGGCCAAGCAGCATCTCAGGAGCACAAAAGCTGATGTTTCGGGCCTTGACCCTTCATCAGAGAGCTGATTTGATGAAGGGTCTAGGCCCGAAACATCAGCTTTTGTGCTCCTGAGATGCTGCTTGGCCTGCTGTGTTCATCCAGCCGCACACTTTGTTATCATTGATAGGTAAGTGACTGGTCAAAGATCTGGTAAATGGAGTATAATGTAGAAACGTAGGACAACTTGAAGAATGAAAAGCAATTTATCTAAATGGTGAGAAATGCTCTGAGATGCGTGACTTAGTGCATGAATCACAAAAGGTTAATATGCCAGCGCAGCAAGTCATTAGGAAAACAAATGGAACAGTAGAGTGCATTGTGAGGGTAATTAATTACAAAAGGAGGGAGGTTATACTTCACTTATACAGGGGCCTGGCTCGACCACATCTTGTGTACTGTGCACAGTAATAGTCTCCTTCTTTAAGGAAAGATGTAAATTAGTTGGAAGCAGTTTGGAGAGGATTTGTACACCAACAACTGGAATGGGAGGGTTGACTTGAGAGAAAGGACAGGCTTGTATTTGCTGGATTTTAGAAATATAAGAGGCAATCTGAATGAAACATAGAAGATCCTGAAGTTTCCTGACAGGGTGGATGTGGGAAGGATGTTTCCTTTTGTGCGAGAACTGGGGCTCACAGCTTAAAAAGTAACAGACGCTCAACTAAAACCGAGATGAGAAGACTTTTTTTTTCGCTCAAGTTCTTTGGAACTCTCTCGCTGAAATGACTGCATATTTTTAAAGCTGAAGTGGATAGATTCGTGATGAACAATGGGGTGAAAGATCATTGGGGTAGGTGGGAACATGGTGTAGTCAGTCAGTCATGATTTATTGACTGGACGAACAGGCCTGAGGTGCTGAATAGTCTACTCCTGCTCCTGATTTATTTTTCTTTCTTTCATATCCAGAACTGCTCTCACATTCAACAATCCAATTCTTTTCCAATCACCAAATGACCCATTATATCTTTTTTCATCCATTAACCACCACCAGTAAATCACTTGCATTTTTCCAACTGATTAATTTACGTGCAAAGCCTGTTAAAGGTAATGCAAGCCATCAAAGGTGAAGGAGAGATAGGGAGCTGTTGCTCCTGATTTGTATGTTTTCAGACATTAATTGACCTCTAAAGGGCCTCAATTGACAGGGGCAGTGGGTGGTGAGAAGACTTTCCGTGGGCATTCTAGGCACAGATCTAATTGGATGGAGGTCCAAATGTGGGGGTGCCTCCACCTGCTATTATGTCCCATCAATTAAATGCTCCTTCAACACCATACCACCCAGGGTAACTAGTGAGGGGAACGAATCGTTGTATTAAGTGTGTATTTTCCCTCTTTTGACGGTCGATAATACAATCTTGACGCTGACAGCTTGTTTCTTGCTAAGACTTTGCATACAGGAGTCACTGGCATTAATTTCCATCCCTAATTGACTTCTAATAATCTACTTTACTCTCAGCGATTAACAATGATGCACCTTAATGCTGTAATCCTAAACACCTTCTTCACAAAAGAATGGGCAAGGATTAAAAGTCAGCACTAGAAAGGCTGTTTAGAAAGGCTGTTTGTATATAGGTAGTGTCTCGACCATAGGATCAGGAGGCCTGGGTTCGTGCCCTATCTGGCCTTGGTATGTGTGAACAGGTTGATTAGAAGTATCTGGAAGGGAACTGATATGCTCACACTAACCTTATTTGTGTCATGTATCTGTCTGGGTGAACACACCGTTGAGAAGCGACCTATTGCAGTGTGAGCTCGTGATCTGTCACCATTGCCTGCTGAAAACCCTATGAGGGAAGAAAAATACACAGAGCATTTAACACCATCCAAACAAGAAGGAAGTAATCACCCCTCTGGAAATACTCGGTATTTTATTGAGAGGAAACTCATATTGTTACTGATACAATTGTTTTTTTTCCTCCTTCTGAACTCTGCCACATCTCCCACCACAGGGTTTTCTGTTCCTAATACTGATTTCTGGCTTTCACAGTCTTTTGCTTTTCATTGACAAGGGAAACAATGAGCGTGGTTGAGCAGCTCTGTAACATTATTTTCAAGGTTCCATTGTTTCACTTTGCTTCTGTAAACTCTCCCTCAAGGTTACTATTAAAAATGGACATGAACAGCGAATGAAAGGGAAGTTAGTCATGGCTATGAACTTGATGGATCCTCTCTCACAGGCAGTGAGCTCACTGTTGGTGTATTACAGTTCATTGCATTCTGCATTCCTCAGTTCTGCTACCACAAAAATCTGTGTCTTCTTTCGTAATGGGTGAAAATCATTCAAACACTTTGTCATCATAAATCCAGACTAAACTGAAGTATCGTAAATCGAGTTCAAAATTTTTCAAAATACTGTCATCCAATAGAGGATGTAGTACAACATAGAAGGAGGCCATTGAGTCTACACTGGCTCTTCAAATGGTCATCATTACCCACTGTCATCACTTCCTGTTTTTCTACATATCCTTGCATACTATTTCTGTTCAAACAATCATTTTGTACCTTCATGAATATCTCATTTGAACCTGCATCCACCACACTTCCAGGCAGTGAATCCCACACCCAAAGCACACACTGAGTGAAGCAGATTTCTCTCTCCATAACATTTGCTCCTTTTGCAAATCATTTTAAACCTACACACTCTGGTTGTTATTCCTGATTCGTACTTCATCTGCTCTCATCCAGCCCATCCATGATTTTGAAATTCACCACTTTTCCTTCTTTCTCCTCAAAAAGTCCCAATGTCTTTAAACAATCCACTTAACTGCATTTCCTTCCATTTCAGTTTGCTGTATGTAACAGAGGATGGTGGAGATGTTGGTGTGATGGCAATGTTGCCAGACCAGTGAGCCAGAGGCCCAGGCTAATGTTCTAGGGAAATGGGTTCAAATCCTACCACAGCAGAAGGGAAAATTTAAATGCAACTATTTAACGAAGCTGGAATTGAAAGCTCGTCCCAATATGGTGCTGGTGAAATAGCCATGAAGAGCCATCTGGTTTAGGGTTAAATAACAAGAGGGAAGATTTGTGGGAAGAATGGTGTCATCCAAATTAAGAATCCAAGCTTTTAGATTTCAGAGATGAAGCAATGGTGTAGTGGTAATGTCATTGGACTAGTAATCCAGAATTCCAGGCTAATGATAGTGGTGCATGGGTTTAATTCACCACCGTGACAAATAGTGAAATTTGAATTCAATGTAAAAAGCTAGCCTACTGCAGGCCAAATAAGTACTATTAATTGGTGCAAAAATCCATCTGGTTCACTAATGCCCCTTAGTGAAGGAAATCCGCTGCTCTTGTCTGGTCTGGCCTACATGCAACTCCAAGCCCGTGGCAATGCAGCTGACTTTGCTGTGCTCTCTGGGCAATTTGGAATGGCCTAACCAGCAATGTACCCCTTCCAGGAACAAAATTTTTAAAAGATGGGTAAATTAAACATGTTGAATGTGACATTTGTGTTGCCCTGTAGTATCAATTCTAATTTCCACATAGGACTTTTACTGAACTTTAACCTTTACATTCGTTTATTGGTAAAACAATGAGAGGGAGAGCAAGGTTTGCGAGCATTTTACTTTCTGGGTAGCTAAATGTGGGAGATGTTCTATAAATAACTATACATGTGCAAAGTCTTCCCCAGATTTTGCAGGCTGCATTTTCCACTAAAATGAGTAAAAATGGATAAAGCAGTGTCACCAATAGCCTCATCTGTGGATCATGGGTCACTTTTATACTTTCAAGGATTGTGGGATTTGCTGGTAAGTCCAGCATTTGATGCTGTGAGGTCATCTCAGAGGTCAATTAAGATCCAAACACGTAGTGGTGGGTCTGGAGTCACATGTAGGTCAGACCAGGTAAGGGCTTCCTTCCTTAAAGGATACAATTGAGCTAGATGGTGACAAATTTATAACAATGTTTACAGCTTCTGCAATCATTGACTGTGGTTACATGCTCGCCAGTCTTTTGATTTACTTTTGTTTAATTGAATTTCTCCATTTCCCGTTGAGAGATTTTAACTCATGCCCCCAGAACGTTAGTCTGGGGTTTGAATCCTTAATCCAACAATGGTGGATCTGTATGCTGGCCACCCACCCCCACTCCCAGTCCATTGAAAGAAGTTAATTTGCTTCAATTTCAGAGGTTTTGGTATCTCTAAAGAAAGGTCACTGGACTTGAAATGTTCACTCTGTTTCTTTCTCCACAAGTGCTGCCAGATGTGCTGAGTTTCTCCAGTAATTTCTGTTTCACTTTGACTTCATAGGACAGCCCCACTCAATCAAATATCAAAAACAAAACACAAGTCTCCGAATCTCAACTATTCATGTTTCCCTTAAGAGTAAAAAAATCCATTTCCAGGACCCTCCAGCAAAACCTGAGGCCCTGTTATTAAACCCACAGGGTCGGCAAACAATCCAAACTTTTTACAAAAATCCATAAATGGTGCACACGAAACCCTGTAGTTCTGGAGCAGGCCTCAAAAACTGTTTTAAAAGGAATCACCATGGCTACAGAAATGCTCACAAGTTAGTTATTAACTTCAGATGCTCAGAAATCCCACTGGTTACTAACTGAAAAACCAGAAACCCAAATTTACAATAAATAATATTTTTAAAACGTATGTAAATCTCACAGTTCACTGTACAAACTTGGACCTTAATCTGCCAAAAGATTGACTCTTCAAGACTGAGCATGATAGTTTGTTTTTAAAGATCTGGATCAGAGGTAGAGAAAAGATAATGGAGAAGCTGAATATGTGGAATGATAGCCTTTGATAACCATAATGAAATCAAATATTTTAAAGGTCAGTTACTGCTGTGATATAGCTAATTTGCAACACAGCTGCTGTAAGGAACATTGCAGTAAGTTGGGGAGATGATAGTGCTTATGTACTAATGCAAAACTCTAGGCTAATTGTCTGGGACATTCTTTTATCAAACTTATGAAGGGATATGCTGTGATCACTACTCTGATGACATTACTTGGGTTTGAATGAGGCTGGTCTTGCAAGGTTGTTTATGTCAAATTATTTATAATATACAGATATTGTTTCAGGTCCGATCCCAAATTTGAGTCCTTCCGATCTTGGTTTCTTACATTACCACTATGACTACACTTCAAAAGTAATTCAACAGAGAGGCTCGAGTTGTTTTCCACTGAATAGAAGAATCTGAAAGGTGACTTAAGTGAAGTGTACCTAGTTATGAAGAGCTTGGATAGAGTGGACAAAGGAGACTTATTGGCTCTAGCGGAGGGAAGACAGCGATTTAAGGTGATTGGTGGAGGATCAGAGGAAACCTTTTGCACCCAGAGAGTGGTGTGTGTCTGGAATTCAGAGCCAAATTTGGCAGTTGAGTCAAAAACCCTCAACCCATTTAAAAAGAACCTGGATGTGCACTTGGACCTCTTTAACCTGTAAAACTACAAACCAGGTGCTGGAAATGACCTAATTTTTTTTTATTTGGCCAGTGCAGTCACAATGGGCTGAATAGCCTCTTCCTAAGCAGTAACTTTTCTATGGAAGCACTTTGGGAAGTCCTCAAATATTGAAAGGCACTATAGCAATGCAAGATTGTTATCTTATTTCCTTTTCCTTTTCCACGATAAAATAGCTTTACTGATTTTTTTTGCGGTTACCAAGTCAATAATTTTATCTGTCTCTTGCCCGACAGGGTGCACAAGATTGTCTGTATAGAAAATCATGCACAGCATATCTGTGGCAAGTCTCATAAGTCACAATGGGTTGAATTTACAAATGCTTTTTAAGTTTAAAAAGATTTCAGCCACTTCAAGGTTACTTTCTGCCTGATTCCAAGTAGCAGCCAACATTTCACAGATTACTCATTGTCATTCAAACATAGATTCATAGTGCTGCCTGGCTTGAATTCTGCCCATCAAAATCAGAAATGGAGAAAAAAGAGAATTGCTTTCTTATGCTGCTTTTTCAGATCTTTGTTTCTCATTGGAACAATCTCTTCACCTCAAACGCAGCCTAAAACTTCTAACGGGGCAGAGGGATGGTGCTGACCAACTGGATGCTCTGTCAGCTGATAATGCTTCTGCATGAGAAGTGCTATAAAGAGAGCAAGGCCAATGTTTATTGTCCAACTCATTTTGCTTTTCAAAAGCTGGTGGTGAGCTGTTGACTCAAACTGACACAGTCCTTGGTTTGTAAGGTCATCCACAATTCTGTCAGGGAGAGACTTTCTAGTCTTTGACCCAGCTGAGGGGTGGTGATAGATTTCCAGGGAATATTGGCGAGCTTGTCCGCTCCACACTGCCCTCCAACCCCACCACACCCGGCACCTTCCCCTGCCCCCACACCTCCTGGCGAGTGGCGAGCTTGTCCGTTCCACACTGCCCTCCAACCCCACCACACCCGGCACCTTCCCCTGTCCCCACACCTCCTCCCTCACCCCCATCCCAGGCCCCAAGAAGACTTTACATATTCAGCAGATGTTCACCTGCACATCTGCCAATGTGGTATACTGTATCCACTGTACCCGGTGTGGCTTTCTCTACATTGGGGAAACCAAGCGGAGGCTTGGGGGCCGCTTTGCAGAACACCTCTGCTCAGTTCGCAACAAACAACTGCACCTCCCAGTCGCGAACCATTTCCACTCCCCCTCCCATTCCTCAGACGACATGTCCATCATGGGCCTCCTGCAGTGCCACAATGATGCCACCCAAAGTTTGCAGGAACAGCAACTCATATTCCGCTTGGGAACCCTGCAGCCCGATGGTATCAATGTGGACTTCACAAGCTTCAAAATCTCCCCTTCCCCCACTGCATCCCAAAACCAGCCCAGCTCGTCCCCTCTCCCCACTGCATCCCAAAACCAGCCCAGCTTGTCCCAGCATCCCTAACCTGTTCTTCCTCTCATCTATCCCCTCCTCCCACCTCAAGCCGCACCTTCATTTCCTACCTACTAACCTCATCCTGCCTGCTTGACCTGTCCATCTTCCCTGGACTGACCTACCCCTCCCTACCTCCCCACCTATACTCTCCTCCACCTATCTTCTTTTCTCTCCATCTTTGGTCCACCTCCCCCTCTCTCCCTATTTATTCCAGAACCCTCTCCCCATCCCCCTCTCTGATGAAGGGTCTAGGCCCAAAACGTCAGCTTTTGTGCTCCTCTAATGCTGCTTGGCCTGTTGTGGTCATCCAGCTCCACACTTTGTTATCTTGGATTCTCCAGCATCTGCAGTTCCCATTATCTCTGAGAATGCTACATGTTGAGACTCAACTAACACAGGTGCTCACTACAACAGTTGACTTTCATTTTGCTTTTCAATGCTAAAACCACCAAATGATCATGAACTGACCTTGTCTATTGCAATTATTCCCAATCCCGCCTTTCCCAAAACAAGTCAATTAAGAGACAGAGATAGTAGGAACTTCAGATCCTGGAGAATCTGAGATAACAAGGTGTACAGCTGGATGAATACAGCAGGCAAAGCAGCAACAGAGGAGCAGGAAGGCTGACGTTTCGGACATAGACCCTTCTTCAGAAAATTTTCTGAAGAAGGGCCTAGGCCCGAAATGTCAGCCTTTCTGCTCCTCTGGTGCTGCTTGGCCTGCTGTGTTCATCCGGCTCTACACCTTGTTATCTCAATTAAGATACAGGCCTTACTAATTACTTCTGTGACTTTCAAAACTGAATTCAATAATTATGATTTTTTTAAAAAAAGCTGCAAATACTGGAAACCTAAATAAAAACAGAAAATGCTGATGGCACATGGCATGTCAGTTAGCTTGTGGAAAAAGAAGAAAGAGATTAATGAATAAGGGCCCACGACTGATAAATTAACCTGCCAGTTTACAAAACACTCTCTAGAAGACAGAATCACACAATAACACTCCATAAAGAGCACAGCAGAAAAAGGAGTGTAATAAAAGTCGAAAATGCATGAACAGGAGAGTAGGTCAAGCAGCATCTGTGGAGAGCGTGGGATGAATGTAGGAGAAGATGTTTCCACCTGTGGCTGAATATAGTTATAGGATCGGGAACACTCATTTAAAACTGAGGTAGGAAGGAATTACTTCTCCCAGAGGATAGTGAAAGTTTGGAATCTTCTAACCCAGAGGGTCATGGAGGCTAGATCACTGAAAGTATCAAAGGGAATGTTGTTAGATTTGAAATATCGAAGCGTTGACGGCTTACATGAGCTGGCATAAAAGAGGAGCTGAGACAAGTAGGAATTAAACCATGATCATACAGAATGGTGGGACTAGGCTGGAAGGGCCAAATGGCCTATTCTTGCTCCTAACCTAAACTTTGTGACCCTTTCAGGACCCTAAGATCATCTCTCCTCAGATACTGGTTGAGTCACTCACCACCTCAACGTTATTTAGAGGGTCCAGCATCTGCAGCATTTTGCTTTTTATCACGACTTTTCTCCAAATTCCTGACAGGCTGGACAGAGAAATGGAGAGAAATAAAAGTGCAATGTCTGCTACCTGAAACCGAAACAGAAAATACTCATTGTATCTATAACCCTGCGTGCAGATCATATCGCATGGTCTGATCATTTCACTCTGGGAAATCTAGTCTGAACCTACATTACTTATAATTTAACAGTGTTAGGTTTGAATCTTATAATACTTATTAACTATCACCTAAGATTGCATTAAAATTCATTAATGAGAGGGCTCGTTGAAACTTGCCCATCTCTATTCAAAGATCAATTACTGGATAAAGAGATTTCAGATCGTTAATCCCTTTGGCAGCTCAAATGATCCAGGAAGGTATATATATTTCCAGAAAAGTATTGCTAAGCAGAATATTACAGGTGTGTTCAAAAACTGAATTGATTGAGAAGAACAGGACATTTGATCACTTTCAATCAGCAAGAGTGCAGTAGCAGGAGGCCAGGATTGGTGTGGCTTAAGTTCAATTGACACTGAGTAAAAGTAATTGCAATCTATGATGCTCAATAGCCACCATAGAGTGCATCATCACTTGAGAGTCTTGGTCACCAAGAGTACTTGTCAAATACACAAGCATGCATCATATTATAATCAGAAAGCTGCATCATTTACAACATCAAACCAACCAAAAGTATTTTAGAACATAGAACATAGAACAATACAGCGCAGAACAGGCCCTTTGATCCTCAATGTTGCGCCAACCTGTGAACTAATCTAAGCCCCTCCCCCTACACTATCCCATCATCATCCATATGCTTATCCAAGGGCTGTTTAAATGCCCCTAATGTGGCTGAGTTAACTACATTGGCAGGCAGGGCGTTCCACGCCCTTACCACTCTCTGAGTAAAGAACCTGCCTCTGACATCTGTCTTAAATCTATCACCCCTCAATTTGTAGCTATGCCCCCTTGTACAAGCTGACGTCATCATCCTCAGAAAAAGAGTCTCACTGTCCACTCTATCTAATCCTCTGATCATCTTGTATGTCTCTATTAAATCCCCTCTTAGCCTCCTCCTCTCCAATGAGAACAGGCCCAAGTCCCTCAGCCTTTCTTCATAAGGCCTTCGCTCCAGACCAGGCAACATCCTAGTAAATCTCCTCTGCACCTTTTCCAGTGCTTCCACATTGTTCCTGTAATGGGGGACCAGAACTGCACGCAATACTCCAAGTGAGGCCGCACTAGCGTTTTGTACAGTTGCAGCATGACATCACGGCTCCAGAACTCAATCCCTCTACTAATAGAACCTAACACACCGTAAGCCTTCTTAATAGCATGATCAACCTGGGTGGCAACTTTCAGGGATCTATGTACATGGACACCAAGATCCCTCTGCATATTCACACTACCAAGAATCTTTCCATTGACCCAGTATTCTGCCTTCCTATTATTCCTCACAAAGCGAATCACCTCACATTTATCCACATTGAACTCCATTTGCCACCTTTCAGCCCAATTCTGCAGTTTATCCAAGTCTCCCTGCAACCTGCAACATTCTTCCACACTGTCCACCACTTAACCGACTTTAGTGTCATCTGCAAACTTACTAACCCATCCACCTATGCCTGTGTCCAAGTCATTTATAAAAATGACAAACAGCAGTGGTCTTAAAACAGATCCTTGAGGCACACCACTAGTGACCTGACTCCAGGCTGAATATTTTCCATCACCCACCACTCGTTGCCTTCTTACAGAAAGCAAGTTTCTAATCCAAACTGCTAAATCTCCCGCAATCCCATGCCTCCCTATTTTCTCCAATAGCCTACCATGTGGAACCTCATCAAAAGCTTTACTGAAGTCTTTGTAATGAAATACTTTTGAAGTGCAATCACAATAATTTAGAAATCACTGCACGCAATTTAGACAATGCAAGCTCCTACAGATAGTGGTGACTGAAGGACCAGATTATCTGTTCTTTTTTTGATACTGATTGAGTGACAAACAAGGACATTGGGATTATTACGCTGCACTTTTTTTTGAACTGGCACAGTTGAAGCTTTCATTTGCATCTGAGGGAGAAGTGAGCCATACTTAATATTTTACTCAATAGTCAGAACCTCCAGTGCAGCGGTATTGTTCCCAAATGTGCAGCATTCCCACAGGGACAATGTAATCATGAAAAATCTTTTGCATAGCCTCTAATTTGTGTCAGAATTGAGCAAGGTATTTTTGTTAAAATTACGATCACATTTTATGGAATGCTTTGGTGTTTTTTACTTTAATGATTCATGGACTCATAGAGTCCTCCAGCATGGAGACAGGCCCTTTGGCCCAAACTGGTCCATGCTAACCAAAATGACCATCCACACTAAGCCCATTTTCCTGCACAGCCCATATCCTTCTAAACCTTTCCCACCCATATATTTATCCAAATGCCTTTTAAATGGTGTTAATGTACCTGCCACAACCACTTCCGCTGGCAGCTCATTCCATATATGTACCAGCCTCTGTGTAAAAAAAGTTGCACCTCAGGTTCCCATGTATTCTTTCGCCTCTTATTTTAAATTGATGTCCTCTTGTCCTTAATTCCCCAACCCTTGGAAAAAGACTGAGTGCATTCACCCTACCCATGCCTCTCATGATTATATACACTTCTTTAAGATCCCACCCCCTACCCCCCTCAGTCTCCAATGCTGTAAAGAAAAAAGTCCTAGCTTGTCCAGCCTCTCTTTAGAACTCAGTCCCTTGAGTCCTGGTAGCATCCTTGTAAATTTCTTCGGCACTCTTTCCACTTTAATAACATTCTTCCTACAGCAAGGTGACCAAAAGCTGAACACAATACTCCAAGTGCAGCCTCATCAACATCCTGTATAACTGCAAGATAACTTCCCAACTTCCACACTCGATGTACTGACTGATGAAGCCCAGTGTGCCAAAAGCCTTCTTCACTGACCTGTGTACCGGTGACTCCACTTTCAGAGAACTGTGCACCTGAATTCCAAGGCCCCACTCTTCCACCACACTCCTTAAGGCCATACCATTCATCATGAAACTCCTACCTTGATTTGACTTTCCAAAATGCAACACCTCACACTTCTTTCTTAAACTTCATTTGCTGTTTCTTCGCTCTCCAGCTGATCAAGATCCTGCTGCAATTTCTGATAACCTTCCTTACTGTCCACAATTCCTCCTGTTTTAGTGTCATTCACAAACTTACTTATGATGCTTTGTACTTTCTTGTTCAAATCATTGATATAGATAACAAACTGCAATGGGCTCAGCACCGACCACTCAAGTACACTGCTAGTCACAGTCTGACAAGTATCCTTCCACTACTACTCTCTGCTTTCCACCAACAAGCCAACTGCATATCCAATTTGCTAGCTCTTCCTGGATTTCATGCGATCTAACCTTCCAGATCAGCCTACCATGTCAAATCTTATCAAAGGCCTTACTGAAATCCATATCGACTACGTCTACTGCCCTTCCTGGTCACTTCAAAGAACTTTAACAAATTTGTGAGGCATGATCTCCCACGCACGAAGCCATGCCGATTACGCCTGATCAAACCCTGTCTTTCCAAATGCATATATATCTTATCCCTTCTCAAGTAACTTACCTACCACAGATGTTAAGCTTACTGGTCTATAATACGCAGGTTTATCTTTGCAGCCCTTCTTGAATAAAGGCACAACTTTTGCTACCCCCCAGTCTTCCAGGACCTCACCTATGAATAATGATGATGCAATTATATCACATAAGATCCCTGCAATTTCTTCTCTAGTGTCTTGCAGGGTTCTTGGATATATCTGGTCAGGACCAGGAGATTTATCCACCTTCATACATTCTAATACTTCCAACAGTTCCTGTAGTGTAATATGCACTGTCTCTAAAATATCGCCACTAACTCTCCCCAGTTCCAAAGTCTTTATATTTTTCTCCATTGTAAACAGAGAGGAGAAATATTTATTGAGGACCTTGTCTGCCTCCTGTGTTGTGAAAATTAAAATCCCCCACTATGACAACCTTATTTCTCCCGCAAGTCTCCACAATTTCCTGCATATTTGTTCCTCTCATTCCTGGTAACTATATGGGGCCTAAAAAACAACCCCAATAATGTCACCATTCTCTTCTCATTTCTTAGCTCCACCCACAAAGCCTCACTGGATGATCCCTCAGTTATTTCATCTCTGACTACTGCTGTGATACTCCCTTTAATCAAAAATGCAACTCACCCTCCCCTCTTTCCTCCACCTCTGTCCCTCCTAAAGGACCTGTACTCTGGCACATTAAGCTACCAGTCCAGTCCCTCCCTTAGCCATGTTTCTGTAATGGCTATAATATCCCAGTCCCATACACGGATCCATGCCCTGAGCTCATCAGCCTTACCTGTCAGTCCTTACCATTGAAATAGATGCAACTTAATCCAACAGGCATTCCTCGCTCCCTGTACTGTTCCAGCCTGAGCATAGAAACCCTACAGCGTGGGAGCAGGGCATTCGGCCCATTGAGTTCACACTGCCCCTCCTAAGAGCATCCCAACCAGACCCACCACCTACCCTATCACTGCATTTCTTGCCCTAGACACTACGGGTAATTTAACGTAGCCAATCCACCTAACCTGAACATCTTTGGACTGTGAGAGGAAACTGGAACACCCAGAGGAAACCACTCAGACAAAGGGAGAATGTGCAAACTTCACACAGATAGTCGCCCGAGGCTGGAGTTGAACCCATGTCCCTGGCACTGTCTCCTCAACGGGCTATTCCTGATTACTGTATCTCCTTCCAACCTAACACATGCCTCACTGCTGTTGAGGATCCCACCCCCCCCCCACCAATCTAGTTTAAACCCTTCGTTGCAGCACTAGCAAACTTGCCCGCTGGGATACTGGGCCCCCTCCAGCTTGGGTGCAAGCCATTTCTTGAACAGTTCACCTCTGCCCCAGCAGAGATCCCAATGATCCAGAAATCTGAATCCATGCCTCCTGCACCAATTCTTTAGCCAAACATTCATCTGCCACATCCTCCTGTTCTTACTCTCACTAGCCCATGGCACTGGAGGTAATCCAGAGATTCCTGCTGACAAGGTCCTGTATTTTAACTTTTTTCCTAGCATCTATAATCACTCAGCAGGACTTCATCCACCATAGCTAGCTATATCATTTGTGACAACATATAAAATGACCTCTGGCTGCTCACTGTCCCCCTTGAGAACATTCTGCAGCCACTCCAAGACATGCTTGACCCTGGCACCTCGGAAACGATACTCCATTCTGCATTCCTATTTGCAGCTACAGAATCTCCTGTCTCTTCACGTAACTATTGAGTTCCCTATCACTAAGGTCCTGTTTACCTTTACCCTTTCCCACTCTGCCTCGGAGCCAGTCATTGTGCCGCTGATCTGGTTCCTGGTGCTTTCGCCTAAACAATCAACCCCCCCAACAGTATCCAAAACGGTATACTTGTTTTCGAGGGGAAAGGCCACAGGGGATTCCTGCACTCTCGGCCAACTCCCATTGCCTTTTTCTGGTGGTCGATGTGACCCCCTCACTAAGACTCTTATCCATACGCTCAGCATCTCGGATGATCCTGAGTGCATCCAGCTCCCTAACACAGTTTCCCGGGAGCTGCAGCTAGGTGCAATTCCCACACATGTAATCATCAGGGACAATGGAAGTCTCCCTGAGCCCCCACATCCTGCAGTGAGGAGCCCTCACTGCCATCTCAAATGCTCTAAAACTAAAGACAGAAGGACTTTGCCTGAGTATACCTGTACTTTTTGGTGAACCGCTGCTTACTGGAGCCTCTCAAACCAACACCTTACTTCTCATTCTGCTACCAACAAATCTTGAATTGCACATTTCTTTCCCCCTGTTTTTTGGGTTAGAGTTGGGTATTTAAGTTGTTGTACCCACATTAATGTTCCTGTCACTGAGGAAAAAGCCCCAGCATATGATCACTGCCAAGTGGTCTTAGCCAAAAGACAAGGGGCCTAACTACTCCTTAATACCAGGCCCATAACAATCCACTCCTCAGTGCAGGCGACTGCTTCCAGGCTCTCATGTATGTGTGAAAGTGCTGCCTCTCCCTCACAGTTGCCCTCTACTGGATGATCCTCTACATTGTATGTTTCTAGGAATGCTGGCAAGGCCGACACTAATTGTCTGCTCTTATCCATCTTGAGAACATGGTGATGCCTTCTTAAACTATTGGTAGCAATTCAATAAGGTTCAATGATTTATCAGATTACACCAAAGGGCTTCTAAGAGTCAACCATGCACTAAAGTCACTTATACATCAGATTTCATAATGTCTAAACATTTCTTTTCCAAAATGATAGCCATGGAACAAACTGGATTTTTATGACAATTTAACACCTTCACAGTCATTTTTGCTGATAGCAACTCTTTTTTATTTCCAATCCGTTTAAATTGATGTGGGGGATTTGAACTCACTGATGGATTGGTCTAATAGCATGACCACAGTACACAACAAATTGCACGACTTTGGAAAATATATGTAAATAAATGACATCTTGCCAAACATTTTGTAATAAGGTCGACACTTCTTTGAAATTAATCTTTTGTTCCCTAATGCTCTCTTTTATTACCCCAATGTCTTGATTCTCAGCTGAGAACCTCATAACACATTGTTCAATAGACTGTACTTAGCAAATCTGAAGATTGATATGCAGACAAATTTTTTTATATAAAATTCACAAGTTGAACCAAAGCTAACAAAATGTGTACCCAAGCCCTGCTCCAGCAACAGCATTATCCGATAAAATGTGCTTTATTGTGAGTGACGTTTTAAGACCTGAGTGAAGCCAAAGAGTTTGGACTTGAGTTTAAATAAGTTTAATAATTTTACAATACAATTAATTTTGACTGAAGTGAACATTTCATTGGAGGCTCCAATGTCATCACTGGCATGTGCAATGATCATATAATTTCAGGTCTTGCCCATCCAGATAGACACTGGAAGATATCTTTCACAATGGCCCTCAGATGCCTTGAGACTGAAATTTCACAACTTCAGAACTCCCAAAGCATTTTCTAGCCATTGGATTACTTTTCAAAGAGTAGTTACTGTTGAAATGTAAGCAAATCAGAGCCAATGCACACATACAAAGCTCCCACTGCCATTTCATAAATGGTTGGATAACCTGGTTTTAAGCTTTGGCCAAGGGATAAATATTAATCAAGATGTCGGGAGAACCCCCTGCCTTCAGTTTCTCCATTCTCTCCCAATTTCTCTCTTGCCTCTCCTAATCTCCTTCTTTCCCTTCCAGGCTGCATTCTGCTCACCTCCCCCTTGTCTTTCCTGATTACATCCACCCCACCTGGTCACACCCAAACCTATCACAAATGCTCAGTTCCTTATGCTAACCCTTGTCCCCTCACCCACGAACTGCCCCCCACTTCACCATGCGGACTATTGTCAGCACTCCAAAACTCCAAAGCCATTTTGCTGCTGGTCCAATTGAAATGGTGCCCAAGACCTAATATCTGCAAAATTTCAAAGCCATGGTCTGCGCCAACCATGGTGCTAGTCATTTACAGAATCACAGAATTACAGTGCAGAAAGAGGTCATGTGGCCCATTGCTACTGCATTGGCTCTCCAGCGAGCAGCATTACCAGTCAACTCTTTTCTGCTTGTCAACATGTCAACATTCATGGCTTTGGGCCAAGTGCTGGAAAGTGGGATTACTGTAGACAGGTTGGCACAGAATCAATGCAACCTAAGGGCTTCACTGAGCTGCATGTTCGTATAGCTCTATGTCCTTCTGGTCCTTTCTCCCTCAGTCACCTCAACCATTGATTCTGAATTGTGGTAGCAACCTCCATATGTTTAGCCGCTCTCAGAAAACTCCTTTCTCCTGAGTCCCTGACTAGATTTACTGGTGACCAATTTAAGTTTTAAGGCTCCTAGAATTATTTTTGAGTTATCCTCAACAGTCAAGTGGAAGACTTTTACGCATCACAACATTCATTTACGCGTCACTCATTCTGTCTTTGCAGAAACAAGGGTGATGTGTGAATGAATACAAAGAACCCCATTTACTCTTACACTCAGCAAACCCCTAGGCCGTGCTCCCTGAGACTAAGACAAAGCTCATTCAAATTGCCCTTAAGGAGTCAGAGAAAGGCAGACAACAACCTGGGAAATATTGGCTTACGTTCAGCCCTGCCTCTCCCTACCCTGTAAAAGTGTGGCTGCCTTCCTTACCTGGCGAGCAGGGTGCCCGGCCTGCAAAGTGTGGCTGTGCCGTAGCAGCTCTCCCTGAGCCCAAAGTAGCACTGTCCACCCGCAAGCTCAGCGGGTCAGCTGGAGTTCCCCTTAGCCCGGGCCGGCTGATGGAGGGCAGCTTCAGGGAAGTGACAGACATCCTCCTGCGCAGTTGGAGAGACAGACTTGCAGGTCAAACAAACAGACACCAACTGAGAAAGGCAGCCTGCGCATTAGCGTCAACAGCTTGTATAGTTTGTGTTGCTACAGTAACCTGCCTTACTTTGGACGGGCTTTCAAATGCTTTATTCACTCCAACTACAATAGGTGTCAGATTGTCTGAGATATTACTCTAACCCTCCAGCTTTATTTTACAATATGCTATACATGGATTACAACACAGAGACAGGCCATTCAGTCCAACAGGTTTATGCCAGCCTATAACTGTACATGATCTTATAGACTTTTAGCAGTGAAAATGCATGTTTTAAAACAAAGCAGACAGTGAAAGCGAAAATTGCTACAGTACTTGGGAGACACCCTAGGATAGTCGGAACAATCCATGGTAAGAATGAAGAAGAAACTTGGAGTACGCCAAGTGTTGCACCTTTAAAGTGATGACAGTGTCATAGAGTCACACAGAACAGAAACAGATCTTCAGTCCAACTCGTCCATGCCAACCTTACTGATAATAATTGTCATGGCTATCATAAATGGGACTAGTCTTTTATTCCAGGTTTATTCATTGAATTTAGATTCCACCAGCTTGCGTTGAGAGTCTTGAGTCCATATTCCCAGAAGCTAGTCCAGTAACATAGTGTACAAGGTGACTGAGGGAAAAAGGACCAGAAGGACATAGAGTCATGAAAGATAAGGAATGGCTTAGTTGAAAGGTCAGTCACGAAGGGACACAGGTTCAAGGTGAAGGGCAGGAGGCTTGGGGGGGGCTCTGAGGAAACTCCCCAGAATGTGGTGATGGTCTGGAATGCGCTGCCTGGGAGAGTGGTGAAGGCAAATTGCCCACATCTTTTAAAAAGGTACATGAATGAGCACTTGGCACATAACAGCATTCAAGCCTACAGCCCAGATGCTGGTAAATGGAATTATGTTGCAGGTCAGGTGTTTCTCATGTGTTGGTACATGCTCAATGGGCTGAACGGCCTCTTCTGCAGTATATGAATCTATGACATGACCGTTGAACCTTCAATTACCCCAGATGTATCCCACATTCTCAATACTCTTTGAATATGTATATGTCTAGTGAATTCTTTACTGGGTTTATTCGTGGCTATATTATATCTGTGGTCTTTGGTTTTGGTCATCTCCACAAACGGAAACATGTTTTCGATGTCTTTCTAATGACCTCCCCATAATTTTAAGAGCATCTATCAAGTGATCCCTGATAAGCCTTGACTATTGTAGAGTTGAAAAAGAATCGTAGATGTTGGAAATCCAAATCATAATGAAGAAATGTGTCAGAGCAGACAAATCATGGACACATTCTTATAGAAATCTGGAGCAGGATAAGATCATTCCACAATGTGAGAATGCTTCATGGTTTAATTAGAACATGGTTGACCTATACCTCAACTCCATTTAAGTTACTTCCGTATCCAGCTGTCTGCAGAAGGCTCTGAGTTCAACCAGCCTGCGCTTGCAAAACCTAAAGCATGGTGTTCAATATTAGGCTTTATTCTGTAATTGGACAGCATTTACCAATAGTCCTAACTGCATGAAGAATTATGCTGGAAACCAATTTGAGATTATCAGTTGGGCTCGCAGTGGGATTCACTTGTGCGTGGCTTAATCTACATATTTTCGCACATCGGATCTTGGTCTTTGTAGCCAATGGGAATATGTCTACACATTGCGCTTTTTTAATGATGAAAGAGTTATGGAAAAAATCTATCCCTGCTACAAGCCCATCACAATAATCTGACTAATCAGAGTTGCCCCTGCCTGGTTTGAATTTAATTAATTAACTAAGATTGGTAATTTGCAACCACTGCTGCATCTCCATGCCAACCATAATTCAACTAATCAGCAGCTTTGTCTCATGCCGGATACATTGTCGCTTCCTTGCATTCCATGGTTTTCTTGTATCGCTGTCCTGAAGGGTGCAAGACAAAAAGTTTCAACTTCATGCCTCTGTTCAAGTTCAAGTTCTGCATGACCAAGCACTTAGTTCCATGCTCTTTGATACCTCATAGAAATCTATCAATCTCAGTCTATAATTTTTCAAGTGACCCTCAGAATTTGCTGCTTTTTTGAGGTGGGAGATGTAGATTTTCACCACTGTTGTTGGGAAAATGTAGTCTCTAAGATTCCCCTGCAAGACATAAGCATTTTAGAGTAAAAGAGTTTTACAGCAATGAAAGAGGCTCTTCAGCCTCTCAAATCTGAACTAGCCATCAAGAACCTATTTAAGATAATCCCATTTCCTAGCACTTTGCCTGTAGCTTCATATGTTATAGCATTTCAAGTGTTTATCTAAATGTCTCTTAACTTTTGCAATGTTACCTGACTATATCACCCTTTCAGACAATGGGATACACACCTTTGTCTGGGTGAAATTATTGTTAAAATCCCTTTAAACCTTCTGCTCCTACCTTAAATATATGTCCCCCTGTAACTAATCCCCATGAAAGGGGAAATATTTATTTCTATCAACTCTATCAATGCTCTCAAAATTTTGTACACTTAAATCAGCTCCCCTCTCAGCCTTCTGTCAACCAATAACTCCAGCCCGTGTAGTCCGTCTCCATCGATAAAACACTCCAGCCCAGGCAACATCCTGGTAAATCTCCTTGCAACCACTCCAGAGCAACCAAATGCTTCCTATAATGTGGAAATCAGACATGCTAATGGTACTCCAGCTGTAGCCTAAACAATGTTCTGTACAGCTTAATTATAAGTTCCCAAATCTTGACTTCTACACCTATATATAACATGAATCTTCAATTAGCTTGTTGGCTGTTCTGTCACTAGGGTCAGTCAGTCAATTGTCTGAAATTGTTAATCTACCACCACTTCCCCACAAGGACTGCAGTGGTTCAAGAAGGTTCACCATCAGCTTCCAAGGATGCTGAGGGTTGGTTGATGACTGCTAGCCTTGCAAGTGGACTCAATTCCTGACATTGAAATTGCAGAAAGCCAGACGATATTTAAAAATATAAAAGACAGATTAAGATCCTCTGATCATTCCTACATTCCAAATATTGATTTGTCTTTTCAATTTAGGGTCACTGAATAGCTTCTCATGATTATGGGGTGGCACGGTGGCTCAGTGGTTAGCACTGCAGCCTCACAGCACCAGGGACCCGGGTTCAATTCCAGCCTCAGGCGACTGTCTGTGTGGAGTTTGCACATTCTCCCCGTGTCTGCGTGGGTTTCCTCTGGGTACTCCGATTTCCTCCCACAGTCCAAAGATGTGCAGGCTAGGTGGATTGGCCATACTAAATTGCCTGTAGTCTTCAGGGGTGTGTGGGTATACGGGGATGGGTCTGGGTGAGATGCTTCAAGGGGCAGTGTGGACTTGTTGGGCCAAAGGGCCTGTTTCCACACTGTAGGGAATCTAATTATTGGCAGCCTTGTTGTACTTTTTTAATGCCAAGCTGATCTTTTGATCCTATATTCTCTTCCTCATCATGTATTATCCTCATCATTATGCATACATAAAATAGAAAGGTAGCCGGGAAATGGGTTGGCCCATTCAAGGGCAAAGAAGGGAATCTATGTGTGGAGCCAGAAGAGGCAGGTGAGATCCTAAATGAATACTTTGTGTTGGTACTCACCAAAGAGAAAGAATTGGTGGAGAATGATCTCAGGGAAGGGAGTGTCAAATTACTAAGCCAAGTTGCCATTAAATATGAAGTGTTGTGCGTCTTAAAAAATATTAAGGTAGTTAAGTCCCCGGGTCCTGATGGGATCTATCCCAGAACACTGGGGGAGGCAAGAGAACAAATTGCTGTAGCAGTGACAGACATCTTTATATCTTCTTTGGCCACAGGTGAGGTCCCAGAATAATGGAGAATAGCCAATGGTGTCCCAATGTTTACAATGGGGATCAGGGATAATCCTGGAAATTACCGGCCTGTGAGTCTCACATCGTTGGTAGGGAAATTATTGGAAAAGATTCTCAAGGACAAGTTCTACATGCATTTACAAGCAAATGGACTTATTAGTGAGAGACAGCAACTTAATTGAGTTTTTTGAGGAAGTGACAAAGATGATTGATGAGGGAAAAGCAGTTGATGTTGTCTACATGGACTTCAGTAAAGTCTTTGACAAGGTGCCCTTGTGGCAGATTGAAGTCCCATGGTATCAGGGGTAGGCTGGCTTAGTTGCAGGATACAGAGGGTAGCGGTGGAAGGATGCTTTGCAGAAGAGAGGGTTGTTCCACAGGCATCAGTGCTGGGATGTCTGCTCTTTGTGATCTACATAAATGATTTGGAGGAGAGGTAGTCGATCCTGTTAGTAAGTTTGCAGACGATACAAAGTTTGGTGGAGTTGTGGATAGTAAGGAAAATAATCAGAGGATATAGCAGGATATAGATCAGTTGTTGGCATGGGCAGGAAAATGGCAGATGAAGGTTAATCCAGACGAATGTGAGGTGATGCATTTTGGAAGGTCACGTATAGGTGGAAATTATATAGCGAACGGCAGAACCCTCGGGAGTATTGATATGCAGGTCCACAGATCAGTGAAGGTGGTAGTGTAGGTAGATAAAGTAGTAAAAATGGCCCATGGTATGCCTGCCTTCATTGGAAGGGGCCCTGAGTGTAAGGATAGACAAGTTATGCTGCAGCTTTATAGAACTTTAGATAGGCCACATTTGGAATATTGCACACAGTTCTGTTCAACACACTACCAGAAGGATGTGGATGCTTTGCAGTGGGTTCAGAAAAGGTTTACCAGGATGGTGCCTGGTATGGGGAATTTTAACTATGAGGAAAGGTTGGATAAACTGGGTTTGTTTTCACTTAAATGCAGGAGACTGAGGGGCAACCTGATAGAAGTTTACAAGAATGTGAACGGCATGGATAGAGTGGAAAGTATGAGACTTTTTCCTAGGGTGGAGGGGTCAATTACTAGGGGATACAGGTTCACGGTTTGGTGGGGAAGTTTCAAAGAGATGTGTGAGACATATTTTTCCTACAAAGAGTGGCATGTGTTGCCAGAGGGGGTGGTGGAAGCAGACACAATATCAGCATTCAAGAAACACCTAGACAAATACATGAATAAGAAGGGAATAGAGGGATATGGGTCCTGTAAGTGAAGACAGTTTTAGTATGGAAGAGCAAAATGAGTCAGTGCAGGCTTGGCGGGCTGAAGGGCCTGTTCCTGTGCTGTATTGTTCTTGGTTCTTCTTTATAGCCCAACAGGTTTATTTGAAATCACAAGTTTTCAAAGCACTGCCCCTTCACCAGGTGAAGTTAGCTGGGGATACCAACAGCAGCAGGTTAATCTCTCAGCCATCCACTACCCTGACTTGGAAAAGCTTTATTATTTCTTCAGTGTCACTGGGTCAAAATCCTGGAACACCCTCCCTAACAGCACTGTGGATCTATGCCTACCAGTAGTACAAAAAAAAGCTAATCATCACCTTGTCAAGGACAAGTAGGAATTGGCAAACGTCCTGGCCCAGCCAACAAAACTCACATTCCTTGAATTAATAAGAAATATGGATAGAGGCTCATCAAAATTCACATTCTTGCTCTTAGTGGCCTGAATCTTCTCTATCTCTGTAACCTTCACTAGTGCTAAAGCCCTCCAACTCTGGCCTCATGCACGTGCCTAATTTTAATTGTTCTGCTATTGGCAGCTGGGTCCTGAACCTTTGCAATTTCTTCCCTAAAACTCTGTATCTCCCTTTGCTAAAGCTCTTACAAGTTTTATCTTGTTCATCTTATGACCAAACTTTTGGTCACCAATCCTAAAATCTCCTCACATGGCTTGCTGTCAAATTTTGTCTGATAACATTGCAGTGAAGCAACTTGGGGTACTTCAGGATATTAATGACGTTATGCTAGTGCAAATAGCTGTAGCTATATCTGACCAATTTTTTTTTGTCTTTCAATTAGGTTCATAATCATATGGGGTGCAGGCCTGAGATATTACAAGAATTGGTAAATGATGCAAATTGCTACCCTCCTTGGCATCCCATTCTGATTTGTTTCAGGGAGGTGAGGATGTTAAACTCAGGGCTTAGTGACTGGAGATAGTTCAGGAAACTTAGCCATCACCTCCAGGACGCACAGCAGCTGAAAACGGAAATCGACCGATTGATGGAGGGTCAACCACTTCAGGCATTAATCTCCCTCAGGTTTTGACAGGCGCGCCGTGTAATTCCAGCATTTTCCATTATTTTCTGTTGTTATTGTTGGTAAGCTTTCAGCTTCTGTGGCACACTCGTCAGAAGTGATTATTGAAAACATTTTCTCCAGCTTAAATTAGTTGGTAAGTTAATCATGATCGATTTCATACTCAAGTCTAAAGGCAGGGACTCAACAGGTTTGAAGCATAACCATCAAATTAATTTTCTCCTTCAGCATAAATAAACACGCTGAGATGATGAGGAGAAATGCAGACTGCTTTAAAAATTACACCTGCCTGGGATTTTTTGTTATAGCTCCGCTCATAAGTGATGCAATCTTCTTCAAAAAATGTTTCTTTACAAAGTACAAGGTTTAACTTTAATAGGACTGACTTTCCTTCGGGTATGTCCCATCTCATTGGCATTTCTTCAGCAAGATTTTCACAATATCTCACTTGCACACACAGAGAAACTTATTCCCTTATGTCAGGGATGGACCTGCATAGACATGAGTTGGAAAAATACGGGTTTATGAAATGGAGGCTGTATCATAGCAAATCAATTATGAAGCGTGTTCATATACTTAAGGGAAGAACACACATTACAAGAATGACGGATGACCTTACACAGTATAATTTCAGATTGCCCATTTACGATAGAGAGGGGAAGGAATCCCTGAGAGTCATAGAGGTTTACAGATTGGAAATGGGCCCTTCAGCCCAACCTGTCCATGGCACTCAGTTTTCACAACTAATCTAGTCCCTCTTGCCTGGATATGGTCCACATCCCTCCATACCTATCCCATCCATGAACCTGTCCAAACGTTTCTTAAATGGCACAATACTGTACTTGCCTCCACCACTACCTCTGCCAGCCCATTCCAGACACTCACCACCCTCTGTGTGAAAAACTGCCTCTCTGGACCCTTTTGTATCTTTCCTCTCTCACCTTAAACCTGTGCCCTTTAGTTTTGCACTCCCTACCATGTAGATGGTGAATCCCCAGGGAATTCCTTACTGCAGAGGGCAGTTGAGGCTTGGTCATTAAGTATATACAAGCCTGAAATGGGCAGATTTTAAATCATTAAGGGAAATCAAAGGTTATGGGGAAAAGGCAGGAGATTGTTGTTACAGATTGCCAGATCAGAGCCAAGGTCTAATAAAGTGAGTGTACACTTGATGGGGTGAATAGCCTACTTCCTACATCTCATGGTCTTAAACCAGGTTGTGGGATCAGGCTCTATTGCAGGACACAAGCACAAGTTCCAGGCCAATGTTTGCAGGGCAGTGCTACACTCTCAGACACTGCCTATTGCATTGGACATTAAAAGCTGAGGCTGCATTTACCTTCTCAGCTGGATGTAAAACATCCAATGGCTGTTATGACAAAGAAGAGTAGCAGAGTTTTCCCTGGTGTCCCTCAATCAACATCACTTTAAGTTAAAATGATCCAGTCATTCTCACGCCTTTGTGGGCACCCGCTGTATAGCTATTGACTTCCTTGCTCTCTACATTTGAAAAATCACTGCACTGCAAGACTACTTTAAAAAAAAATGTTCCTGGTACGTGGGCATTGCAGTGTGGGCCAGTATTTATTGAATCTTTTAATTGCTCAGAGGGTAGTTAAGAGTCAACTACTTTACTATGTATTTTGGAGTCATATGTAGGCCAGACCAGGTTAGAATGGCAGACTTCCTTCCCAAAAGGGCTTCGGTGAACCAGATGGGCTTTTACAACTGACTAACAACAGTTGTGCGGTCTCCATCAGTGTGGTTTTAAATTCTAGAGTTTTATTAAGTTGAAATTTCATGATTTGCCATGTTAGAATTCAAACCCAAAACGTTAGCCAGGGATTCCGGATTAGTAGCGTAATACTAATAACAGGGAGGTGATGGCCTAGTGGTATTATCACTGGATTGTTAATCCAGAGACCCAGATAACGTTCTGGGGATCTGGGTTCAAATCTCTGCACGGCAGATGGTGGAATTTGAATTCAGTAAACATCTGGGATTAGGAATCTAATAATAGCCATGAAACCACTGCCGATTGTCGGAAAAACCCATCTGGTTCACTAATGTCCTTTAGGAAAGGAAGCTGCCATCCCTACCTGATCTGGCCAACACGTGACTCCAGACCCACAGCAATGTGGTTGACGCTTAACTGCCCTCTGGGCAATTAGGGATGGTTGCCTAGCCAGCCATGCCCTCACCTTGTGAATGAATAAAGAAAGAAAACGATCGCCACTTCCTTCTCATAAAGCACTATAAAGCATGACAAGAAGAATTGTGAAAGGTACTACATAAATGTAAGTAATGCATTATCTTTATACCGTCTTCTGAATCTAAACATTTGTCACAAATTGTATTCAATCTCATACGGGGGTGGGGGGGGGAGTTGTTTGGAAAATTTAAAAGGGAAATCTGCATTTTGCAATTTTCTTTTGCAGTATCCAGCAAACAAGGCTGCGATGGCCAAATGGCCATCCTGTCAGCTGATGCTGTGTAAATCTATGAAATTTGCAGATAATTATTTAAATTGTTCTGTAATCCGTGCAGTTCAGCGCTGAAACTTAAGACCTGCTGCAAATAATTGTGCACCTCATTTTATGACTGACTTGTCGGTCTCGATCCCGCCCCCCCGATTCCAAAACAACCCCTCCAACTCCATTCAGCAGGTCAAGGGATTACCCAATTCCCCAGAGCAGGAACGTGCCAATCCAACCCACCACGTGTACAGACACCGCCTGAATGCAGCTGGCCTGAAATATTGCAGAACTTTCCGGGCTACGGTGTAGCTCCTGTCCCCAGCGAGACCTCACTGCGAGAGCTCATCCACTCCGAGCCCATGGTGTGCCCTCCGGGAGAATGTGGCAATCTTCCCAAGCCAGGACCAGGAGCCCCAAACTCAGCCCAGCTATGAAGATCAACCCGCTGTTTCCGACTGACGCTGTGGATCTAAAAGGCTTCAAGGCAGCAGATCTGCAACTGCGAGACAAGAGTGTTGGACAGCTCCAGGCAGATTCCCTGGCGGTGACAGAGAACTCACCAGGAGTTAGACCCCGGGGCTCGTCTGGAACTGGACAAGGTAAGGGGTTTACACAAAGAGAGACTTACAGACAGCAATTCTCAGGCAGGGGCAAGAACAAAGGAGACAGATATTTAGTTACACGGAAACACGCCGACACAGGAAGAGAGAGGTAGGTGGTGGACAGAAGATAGACTGAAACAGACGCAGAAGCACACAAGGGACAGGGAGAGAGAGGGATAGACACGGCAAAACACCGGGGAGAAGGAATTGGAGAGAGATACGGGGACACAGAAGCACAAAGAGAGATGGAGAGACAGCAGAACAAAGGGAAGAAAACATATGTATATGTGTAGAGAGAGAGAGAAATGTGAAGGGACAGATGCATTGGGAGAGAAGAAAATAGTAATCCTGACCCAGTGAGAAAGTCCAAGAGAACATTGGAGCGATCGAATGACAAGGGAATGTGGGGAAAATTGGAGGCAAACATGTAAGGGTAACGTTTATTCCAGCTTTGCAAAAGAAAGCAAAAAAGGCAGCCAATTATGGATGATAGTGGAATGTTATCTTAATCTGAAGGTTTTGAATTTAATTCTACAGTAACTAAATTAATGCAAATTAAAGCGGATTTGCACAGGTTGAATAATGCAGGGTTTGTGGGAGAAATCCAGCTAATACCCATTCACAGTTACCTGCAAAAAGGATTAACTGTCTCAGGTCCACCCTCTAATATAACAAAGGCTTATTTTCCTGTGCTTTCTCCTGCATAATCTTTACATTGATCACACTCTATGTTGGCATTGAAATTGATGCCACACATTTATTTTGACGTCTGCATTGTTTTAAGTAGAAAACATTGCATTAAATGCCTGGTCAAGTATGTTAATAACTAACAGTAACCATTATGTTATATAGAAGGGCTTGGTTTGAGTGTACAGTGAGTGTGGGTTTAAAGAGGACTTAAAATGTAGTGGACTATCAGTGTGTGGCTGGGATGCTAATTGCATCAGTAATTACTGTAAAGGACTGTTGATGTCAATGTTCCTGGTTTTAGTTTTCCTGATTGCCACTTACAGAGGAATGATTTGTTAAGAGTCATGAACTGTACCGGTTTTAAGAACTGAACTGGCAAGCCCAAAATTAATGAGTGTGCCATCAAGGCAAATCTATGAATTAAATACAAACATTTTATATTTCAGGATTTTGGCAACAATGGGCCTGCCTTACCGGGTTCACTAATATCTTTCAGGATAGACAATTGTCACCCTGATCTGGACTGATCAACATATGACTTCAACCGCCTAGCATGTGTTTGGCAACCAGAGCTCACTTTCTCCCTTCTGAGGCCAGAAGGTTGTGATTTCAAATCTCACTCCAGAGACTTACGCACAACAGTCCAGGCTGATATTGTAGTGTCGCATCAGGGGAATGCTGCATTGTCAGATGTGCTGTAGATAAGATGTTAAATAGGTGTGCCTACTGCCCTCTCAAAAATCTCAGTATTTCAATGAATAAGGGGAATTCTCCCCAGTAACTTGGCCAACACTTATTCCTCATTCAAAATAATTAAATCAGCTTATCTAGTCATTAGTCTGCATCCAGGACCTTGCTCTATACAGAGATAATGGGAACTGCAGATGCTGGAGATTCCAAGATAATAAAATGTGAGGCTGGATGAACACAGCAGGCCAAGCAGCATCTCAGGAGCACAAAAGCTGACGTTTCGGGCCTAGACCCTTCATCAGAGAGGGGGATTGGGGGAGGGAACTGGAATAAATAGGGAGAGAGGGGGAGGTGGACCGAAGATGGAGAGTAAAGAAGATAGGTGGAGAGGGTGTAGGTGGGGAGGTAGGGAGGGGATAGGTCAGTCCAGGGAAGACGGACAGGTCAAGGAGGCGGGATGAGGCTAGTAGGTAGCTGGGGGTGCGGCTTGGGGTGGGAGGAAGGGATGGGTGAGAGGAAGAACCGGTTAGGGAGGCAGAGACAGGTTGGACTGGTTTTGGGATGCAGTGGGTGGGGGGGAAGAGCTGGGCTGGTTGTGTGGTGCAGTGGGGGGAGGGGATGCACTGGGCTGGTTTAGGGATGCAGTAGGGGAAGGGGAGATTTTGAAACTGGTGAAGTCCACATTGATACCATATGGCTGCAGGGTTCCCAGGCGGAATATGAGTTGCTGTTCCTGCAACCTTCGGGTGGCATCATTGTGGCAGTGCAGGAGGCCCATGATGGACATGTCATCAAGAGAATGGGAGGGGGAGTGGAAATGGTTTGCGACTGGGAGGTGCAGTTGTTTGTTGTGAACTGAGCGCAGGTGTTCTGCAAAGCGGTCCCCAAGCCTCCGCTTGGTTTCCCCAATGTAGAGGAAGCCGCACCGGGTACAGTGGATGCAGTATACCACATTGGCAGATGTGCAGGTGAACCTCTGCTTGATGTGGAATGTCATCTTGGGGCCTGGGATGGGGGTGAGGGAGGAGGTGTGGGGACAAGTGTAGCATTTCCTGCGGTTGCAGGGGAAGGTGCCGGGTGTGGTGGGGTTGGAGGGCAGTGTGGAGCGAACAAGGGAGTCACGGAGAGAGTGGTCTCTCCGGAAAGCAGACAGGGGAGGGGATGGAAAAATGTCTTGGGTGGTGGGGTCGGATTGTAAATGGCGGAAGTGTCGGAGGATAATGCGTTGTATCCGGAGGTTGGTAGGGTGGTGTGTGAGAACGAGGGGGATCCTCTTGGGGCGGTTGTGGCGGGGGCGGGGTGTGAGGGATGTGTCGCGGGAAATGCGGGAGACGCGGTCAAGGGCGTTCTCAATCACCCGACCAGGCCCCCTCCACCGACACTCTCATCCGCCTAGCTGAACTCGTCCTCACACTCAACAACTTCTCTTTTGACTCCTCCCACTTCCTACAGACTAAGGGGGTGGCCATGGGCACCCGCATGGGCCCCAGCTATGCCTGCCTCTTTGTAGGTTACGTGGAACAGTCCCTCTTCCGCACCTACACAGGCCCCAAACTCCACCTCTTCCTCCGGTACATTGATGACTGTATCGGCACCGCCTCTTGCTCCCCAGAGGAGCTCGAACAATTCATCCACTTCACCAACACCTTCCACCCCAACCTTCAGTTCACCTGGGCCATCTCCAGCACATCCCTCACCTTCCTGGACCTCTCAGTCTCCATCTCAGGCAACCAGCTTGTAACTGATGTCCATTTCAAGCCCACCGACTCCCACAGCTACCTAGAATACACCTCCTCCCACCCACCCTCCTGCAAAAATTCCATCCCCTATTCCCAATTCCTCCGCCTCCGCCGCATCTGCTCCCACGATAAGACATTCCACTCCCGCACATCCCAGATGTCCAAGTTCTTTCAGGACCGCAACTTTCCCCCCACGGTGATTGAGAACGCCCTTGACCGCGTCTCCCGCATTTCCCGCGACACATCCCTCACACCCCGCCCCCGCCACAACCGCCCCAAGAGGATCCCCCTCGTTCTCACACACCACCCTACCAACCTCCGGATACAACGCATTATCCTCCGACACTTCCGCCATTTACAATCCGACCCCACCACCCAAGACATTTTTCCATCCCCTCCCCTGTCTGCTTTCCGGAGAGACCACTCTCTCCGTGACTCCCTTGTTCGCTCCACACTGCCCTCCAACCCCACCACACCCGGCACCTTCCCCTGCAACCGCAGGAAATGCTACACTTGTCCCCACACCTCCTCCCTCACCCCCATCCCAGGCCCCAAGATGACATTCCACATCAAGCAGAGGTTCACCTGCACATCTGCCAATGTGGTATACTGCATCCACTGTACCCGGTGCGGCTTCCTCTACATTGGGGAAACCAAGCGGAGGCTTGGGGACCGCTTTGCAGAACACCTGCGCTCAGTTCGCAACAAACAACTGCACCTCCCAGTCGCAAACCATTTCCACTCCCCCTCCCATTCTCTTGATGACATGTCCATCATGGGCCTCCTGCACTGCCACAATGATGCCACCCGAAGGTTGCAGGAACAGCAACTCATATTCCGCCTGGGAACCCTGCAGCCATATGGTATCAATGTGGACTTCACCAGTTTCAAAATCTCCCCTTCCCCTACTGCATCCCTAAACCAGCCCAGTGCATCCCCTCCCCCCACTGCACCACACAACCAGCCCAGCTCTTCCCCCCCACCCACTGCATCCCAAAACCAGTCCAACCTGTCTCTGCCTCCCTAACCGGTTCTTCCTCTCACCCATCCCTTCCTCCCACCCCAAGCCGCACCCCCAGCTACCTACTAGCCTCATCCCGCCTCCTTGACCTGTCCGTCTTCCCTGGACTGACCTATCCCCTCCCTACCTCCCCACCTACACCCTCTCCACCTATCTTCTTTACTCTCCATCTTCGGTCCGCCTCCCCCTCTCTCCCTATTTATTCCAGTTCCCTCCCCCCATCCCCCTCTCTGATGAAGGGTCTAGGCCCGAAACGTCAGCTTTTGTGCTCCTGAGATGCTGCTTGGCCTGCTGTGTTCATCCAGCCTCACATTTTATTACCTTGCTCTATACAATTTGGTTGCTGTGGACAATCTCCAAAACTTCCTCCTTTCGAGGATGCTCACCAGGATATTAAAGCTGGCTTTTCCTGCACTGTCCACAATTTCATGGACTAAAAACTGAAACTTTGAAAGGAATAAGAAAGTGAGTGAAGTAGCCCTTTGTGTCTTTGTAATCAGGCTGAGTAATACTGGTATAGATATTGTCCACATAAACCCAGGCATAAAATGTTACACAAGCTTTCAGAAACAGATAAGTGTCTGGTTACATGCTGTCAAGGTCAGTTGCCTGCCACATCAGCCAGACTACCATTATTTCTTCGAAAGGCCTTGCACTGAATAATGTGTCATTGTATAGTTCAGAGAATTAAGTGAGCGGGAAATGAAACATTACGATGCAGAATGATTTTCATTAAAATAAGCACCACATTTTTATAACACACTTGCCAAGTTGGTATAAACGTTCCTCTGATTTAGGTCGGGGTTACAATTTCCAAATAAAGCTTAGCATGGAAGGTACTAGAACTACACAATAGGTAGTCAACATCTACAAAGGTAGAAAGATTATGACTTACACCATCCATATTCCGTGTACTATTCTTAGTTTTCCTGCTATCCTTCCGCCTGAGCTTCCCTCCACTGTCACCAAGACAAAAACATTGGCCCGTAATGTTCTGTTTATTTGTGCTCAGAGACATGGGCGCTAATAAAATGCACAGCCACAAGGACATTGATAATTTGTTGGTAACTGGAATTCAAAGTCTGCTTGCTAACTAGATGAAGCAAGGTGCAAGTGTTGGGAGAAGACACAATTGGATCCAGTTATAACATCTCCATCAATGAGTACTTTAATCTTCCACTGATCTTTCCCCCAGCCTCCCCAACTCTGCAACCACTTGCAGCTCTAAGATCTCTGTGCTTCTCCATTCCTGTTTCTTGTACTTGTCAGATTTCCTTCTGTTCATCTCTATCAGCTAAGCACATGAAATGTCCTCCCTGGATTCATCCAACTCCCATACTGCTCCTATTAAAGCCTTCCTAAAATCCACAAAACCTTTGTTCACCAGCTCTAATATCTTATGACTTTTAGTGAGTAGATCCACACCACATGGATTGTAATGGTTCAAGGAGGTGGCCCGCCTTCACCTTCTCAGGGACAATTACAAATGGGCCAATAAATGCTGGTGTTGAATGACCACAACTTATGGATGAATAAATACAAGGTGCTAAATATTCTATGCAGGTAAGGCGAGGATAACGGCTTTGTGAGCTGTAACTTACATATTCTTATCAAGAAGAAACATATTTTGTATGGTTGCGGTGCTTTGCTTAATCCAAATTCTTGGTGCCGATTTGACACAGGAGAATAAGTAAAATGCAATTAGCGTTGGCTGGATGGACACATTTTTACATCTCACCCTCGGGTTTGCGCTACAAAAGATTTCCAAGCCTGCACAGAGCATGCCATTTGTTTCCATGGGATCTTGCTTTGTTCCAATGTTCGACTACTTTGCAATAATAGGTACATTTTAAAAAAACGGATATGTTGTAAATCACATTGGACCCTCCTGAGACTTTGATAAAATGCTGAATAAGTATAAGATAATTTTTTCCAATAAAAGAAATTGGTTTCATTTTGGGAACTACGGTGCAGTGCGAGATACCTTCTTGACTTTTGCCTTGCTCACCCGTCATCCAGGATTCTAAGGACCGGTGAAATGTACAATTATTTAGTTCAGAGAATTGCACAGATTCTAAGATAGGGGTCAAGGAGAGAATGGCAGCATTTTTTCAGGTATAGTACATCTGCAACATTTTATTTTTTCTATTTAATAATATGTTGAAATTCATTCTGACCTTGAGGAGGTTATTGAGTTTTGAGATGATGCCTTTCATACAAAGAAAATAAATGGTGTTACGTATGGTTACCTGGAATTCAGTGAAAATGCATCTGCCTCTTGTTAGACTGCAGTGCTTGCTGTTGAAAGGATTGGATTAACAGCTGTTATATAACTGAGTTAGAGGATTTTTTTCCAATTAGACGAGAGAGAATATCATGGGTTATGCCCTGTGCAGGGATATTTCAGGCATTAAATGAGAATCAAGCATCCATCTAGTTTATTTTATTTTTCAAAGTGAAAGTGACTATGGAAGTGTCATTTTAAAATATTGCAGTTCATGTGAATTCAGTTCTGTATTCAGGCTATTCAACTGAATCTTAATTTAAAACATAAATTCATTGAATGCATATTGTGAACTCATTGATCCATTCAATGAGAGAATCACATGTATTCAACAGTAGACAGAGGAAACTGTTTGATGCCAGTTTGCTAATACAACTCTCCATATTATAGAGACACAGGTAGGGATGAAATATCCAATTAGATGGTTAAAATGAACATTTGCATAGCAAATGAGTAATATACGTACGGCAGCAATTTTGATCGGATTCTGATCGACAGTGTTCAGGTGTTCTTAAGTTAATTCTTGTCTTTGCATTATTTTGTGATGCTTTTATGAAGCACATTGTGACATTTTACTATGTTAAACCGGCTCTATAAATATAAACTACAAGGTATTGTTGTTGGCCATTTGTTGTTAACAAAAGGGAATAACATTCTCACTGTGAGGAGAGTTGCTGAGGGCTATCTCAGATATGAATATGGAATAGGGTAATCCACTTCCCAATGGATACTTATTTCAATTCCTAAAAAAGTGAGTGATTTATCAATCTTAACCCACAAAAATTGCTTATGCGCTTTAGCAACAGATTGAATTCCTGCCAGAAATTCACAGAGGAACATGTCATAATCAGTGTTACCAGTAGCTCTTCTCTGTTTACTGATGCCCAGTTGTTTTCTGTCAGGCCAGTCGGCTCCTGACCACATTACAGCCTTGCTTCAAACATGGACAAAAGAACTCAAATTCCAGAGGTGAGGTGAGAATGTCTGCCCTAGACTTCAATGTTGCATTTGAATGAGCATGACTTCAAAGGGACCTGACAAAATGGAGCCAGTGAGAATCGGAGCAAAGCTCTCCGCTGGTTGGAGTCATTCCTGGCACAAAGTAAGGTGGCTATAATTGTTGGAGGTCAGTTATTTCACTTCAAGGACATCTCTTCAGGGTTCCTAGGCTCAACCATCTTCGGCTACTTTGTCAATGATCTCTCCATCATTAGGTCAGAAATGGGGAGGTTTGTGAATGAGTGCACAATGTTCCACACCATTTGTGAGTCTTCAGATTCTGAGGCAGTCCATGCAGAAATGCAACAAGATGTGGACAACTTCCAGGCATGAACTGCAAACTGGCAAACAACATTCATACCAAAGAAATGTTGGACAATGACCTTCTGCAACATTACCATCACTGAATTCTCCCTTGTCCACACCCTCTGGGTTACCATTGACTAGAAACTGAACTGGGCTAAATGTGGCTACAGCAGGTCAGAAGCTAGGATTCCGGCAGTGAGTAACTCATCTCCTGACTCCCCAGAACCTGTCAACCTTCTACAAGGCACAAGTTACAGATCTGATGGAATCATCCGTACTAATCAGGGTGAATGCTGTTCCAACACTGAAGAAGCTTGATACCATCCAGGACAAAAGAGCCCACCTTTTTGGCACCACACCCACAGACATCTACTCTCTCTACCACCGATGCTCAGTAATAGCAGTGTGTACCATCTGCAAGATGCAGTGCAGAAATTCATCAAGGCTCCTGAGACAGCACCTTCCAAACACTTCCATCTAGAAAGAAAGTTGCAGAAGATAGATGGGAACTCCACCACCTGCAAGTTCCCCTCCAAGCCACTCACTGTCCTGTCTTGAATGTATGTTGTCATTCCTTCAATATTGCTGGGTCAAAATGCACTCCCCCCCTAACAATCCTGTGGGTGTTTCTACGCCGCATGGACTGCAGCTGTTCAAGAAAGCCACTCGTACCAACTTTATCCAGGGCTGTTAGGGATGGACAGTACTAACAATGCCCACAACCTGTTAAGAAATGTATTAAAATGATCCCACAGCACTGGTGTAATAACGTGCAGGGGCAGTTGGTTAAAGGGTAAATGTTGGCCAGGTCAAAGGGGCCCTCATCACCATGGGAAACCTGACATCCTCTTGAGTGCAGACAGAGTCTGCGTTTAATGGCTAAATCTGAATTACAGTATCTCAAATGGAGCAGCATTTCCTCAGTGCGAGAGGCAGTCTGGCTTGCTCTTAAGTTTGTGGAGTGGAACTATGAAGGCAAAAGACATCAGACCAGAAGCAAGAGCATTGCCTATTATGTAGTGCCAGCGCTGTGTTACAGTGCTGAGGGAGTGCTGTGTTGTGGGAGATGCCATTCCTTTGGATAAGATGTTAAACCGAGGTCCAGTCTGATTGGCACCAATAGAAATGAGCAATTATTAGTTAAAGGGAATAGGTGAGTTTCACTTTGATAAATGTAGCAAGATAAAAATCTTTTTAAAATATCAATGTGAACAAGCCAATGCAACTTATTCCTAAATCTATTGACAAGTGTTTACTGTCAACAGAGCACAGGATGGAATTGCGATCAGTTCTGTTGCTTAGTCTGCTTGTTGCAATTTTAGGTAATCATGGAAATTTGAAATCACTGTTGTAATATACAACGTTAAAAAATAATTTGCTCATGGTGAATAATGTATTAAATACCAAGCTGCAAAGTCGATCACAGAGCAATCAATGCAGATGTGATTTCAATTTAATGGGTGCGTGATTGGGTTCGAGTGAGATAAATATCTCAACCCATTCAGAGGTTCAACATTGTCACAACGGACTCAATTGTGGATAAACACAAATTCCACCCCTCTCACCTCCTGTAATTCTCCCTCCTGCTGTTTAATTCATATAATGTAAAAGCATTGTCAGGGAATGAATCAAAAGAAACAATTGAGTGTAATTGCCTGTTGTTATTCAGTGCACTCTGGGGAAATGAATTGTACAGATTCAAGCCCTTTGAGGGAAGAAATTCCTCTTTATCTCTGTTTAAATCTACCACCCCTTAGTTTAAACCTATGACTTGTAGTTATGGATTTCCCAACAAGGAGAACCATTAGCCCAGGCATCGTATGTATCTCAATATGATCTCCTTTCATCCTTCTAAGCTCTAGCCACCCTAGTAAACTTTAGTATAGGCCTAAACTGCTCTATTTAACCTCACAAGGCAACCCTTTCATCTCTGGAATTAATCTAGAGAAACCTTCTCCAAATTGCCTCCAATGTAATTCCACCTTTCCTCAAGTAATGGGATGAAAACTGTACGCAGCACCCCAGATGCAATCTCACCAGGCTACAATTATACTTAGATAACAAAGTGTGGAGCTGGATGAACACAGCAGGCCAAGCAGCATCTCAGGAGCACAAAAGCTGACGTTTCGGGCCTAGACCCTTAATCACTCAGCTCTCTGATGAAGGGCGTAGGCCCGAAACGTCAGCTTTTGTGCTCCTGAGATGCTGCTTGGCCTGCTGTGTTCATCCAGCTCCACACTTTGTTATCTCGGATTCTCCAGCATCTGCAGTTCCTATTATCTCTGACTACAATTATACTTACTTTCTTTTATGCTATCTTTTAGCAATAAATGTTAAAATTACATTTTCACTCCTCATTTCCGACTACACCTGCATATTAGCTTTCTGTGTTTCATGCACCAAGCATTTAGAAGTTTTTGTCCACTTAGATTATAAATTGTCTTTTATGCTTCTGATCAAAACGGATAATCTCACACCTATCCACTGGATCAAAACAGATAATCTCACACCTATCCACTGGATCAAAACAGATAATCTCACACCTATCCACATTAATCGCTATCTGCCAAATTTTGGCCCATTCACCTAAACTAAGGAAATGTGCCGAAGAATTGGAGAGAAGGTGCACAAATAGTATTTTAAACAAACAGAAATTCCCCTACAATGTTTTGAATTCTCGAAGAATCTTTTACATCTATCCAAGAGGGCCAATGATTTAAATATCTAATTGAAAAAGAAAAGTTACTCCTGACAATACATCACTCCCTCACTCCCACAGAGAGTATCAGAGGAAAAAAGAACAGGAGTAGGCTGTTCAAACCTGTTTCACCATTCAGTAAGACTATATATGATATGTTTCAAATTTGCATTTCCATCTAACCCAATAACTTCTCATCCCTCACCTAACAACAGTCTGTCTTTTATAGTCTAGATTTTGACTGTCTGGAGTGGGACTTGAACCTACAACTTTTCAATACACTTCGAACATGAGAACATAAGAAATATGAGCAGAATTAGGCTATTCAGCCCTTCAAGCTAACCTAGCTATTCAACAAGATCCTGGCTGATCTGACCCAGCCTTCAACTCCTCCTTTGTTGTATCTTGTCATGGCCATCACTCAGCAATACCTCAAAAACCTATCTACATTCTCATGTAGTATTCCATTCATTTGGTCAAGAAGATTGAAATAAAGAAATTCCATTTGTACTTTTTGCAATTAGGGATGCACCCAATGAATCAACTAAATTTAAGCCATTTGAATTAGTTTTGGGGCATGAGGTGAGAGAACCACTGAAACTAATTAAGGAGAAATTGGTAAGTCAGAGTTCAGAGAGCACACATTTGGACTGTGCGTCAAATTTTAGGGAATGATTAAATAGAGCAGATAAGTTGGCTACACAGCATGTGATGAAACAGGAAGCAGACAACAGATCTAAAATTTGTAACAATGCCAGTGGAGATAAAGTGTTAGTGTTACTCCCAGTTGGAGGTAAACCTTTAAAGGCAAGGTTTAATGGACCTTATCAAGTGGAAAGGAAATTGAGTGAGGTGAATTATTTGATAAGAATGCCAGATAGAAAGGCATCTCAGAGTGTGCCATGTGAATATGTTCAAAAGGTATTTTGATAGAGAAGGAAAGTAAAAGGAGAATAGGTTACTGGTTACAATGCAGGGTGATTCTGAATTGGACATTTCTGAAATTAAATTGAGCAATAAGGAAGTTCTCAAAAATTGGGATAAATTATTGAGTTACTTTCCAGAGGAGAATCAAAATGACCTAAAAGAGTTATTATAATCACATAGGGAGATATGTGGGAATAAGATGGGAAGTACTAATGTGATTATGCATGATGTAGATATAGGAAATGCTCTTCCAATTAAGCAACATCCTTATAGGCTTAAGCCTCTAAATTGGTACAGGTTCAAAAAGAGATTGAACACACGTTCAAAGTCAATATAATCAAAGTGAGTTGCAGCAAATGGACCTGACATATGGTAATTGTGCCAAAACCAGATGGCACCCAATGATTTTGTGTGGACTATCGCAAAGTCAATGCAGTTTAAAAAATCTGATTCATATATCCTATATTATATTTGGAAGACCATATTGAGAATTTGGGAGAACCAACTTATATTTCTAATCAGAGGATACTGGCAGGTATCTTTAATGAAAGGAGTGAAAGAAATTTCAGCTTTTGTGATGCTAAATAGACTATACAAGTTTAAAGTCATGCCATTTGTTATGAATATGTGCCAGCCTCATTTCAAAGCCTAACCACTAGAGTCATTTCAGGATTATCCAACTGTATGGTGTGCTTTGACGATCTGGTGACTTTTAGTCACACATGAAAAGAACATTTGGAGCATCTATGAGAATTGCGCGATCAACTTTGGGAGGCAGGCTTGGTATCAAACCTGGCTAAGAGTGAGCTTGCAAAAGCCCAAGTCAGGTTCCTGGGCTATTCTATTACACATGGACAAATGGTCCCATGGGGTGTGAAAATAGAGGTTTCTGGGGAGTTTCCCACACCATTGATGAATAGGGAAGTATTACAATTCCTGGGACTGAGTGGTTTTTATTTAATTTTGTACCAAATTTTAGCAGTGTGGTTGCTCCACTGACTGACCAGTTGAAGACGTGCAGAAATTTTCAGTGGGTGGTGAGCTTTCAGAAGGCATTTGAGAGGCTGAAAGCTGTGTTAACCACTGCTCCAGTGTCAGCCACATCTAATTACGCACTGCCATTGAAAGTAGCTTTCGATGTCAGTGATGTGGGTGTCTGTGCTATACTCTCGCAAAAAGATGACGAGAAGAAAGAAATTCTTATTGGGTATTATTCTAGAAAACTGAATAATCATCAACAGAGATACTCCACAGTTGAGAAGGAGACCTTGAGTTTGTTATTTGCTTTACAACATTTCAACATTGCGAGTAATGTGTCTGAGACAATTGTACATACTGGTTGTAACCTGTTAAAGCTGTTAGGAAAATTTAAGGATAAAAATACCAGACTGTTTAGTTGGAGCTTATTATTCCAGCCATTCAATTTGAAAATTATACACATGGCAGAAAGAAAAACATAATTGCTGATGTGTTATCACAAATGAGGTCATAATGACAAAACCAATTTCTCTTCACCTTCTCTTTCAAGTACACCATGATTTCAGTTTGGTCTTGGAAATAATGCACAGAAAAGAAAATTCAGTCTTTTCCCAAATGGCAGGATAGACTGTGGCTGTCTTGGGAGCTAAAATTTGTGGGATTCGAATGAGCCTGGATGAGTTATTATAGTGTTTCTTGAGGTAGGTACATTGTGCATCTATTGTACATTCTTGGCGAAGGGAATGAAAGTTGAAGGTGGTGGATGGGATGTTATTTATGCGCTTGCTTTGTCTTGGATGGAACTTCTTTGAGTGTTGTCGGAACTGCACTAATCCAAGCAAGTGGGGAGTATTCCATCACATTCCTGACTTGTGCCTTGTAGAAGATGCACCGACTTTGGGAAGTCAGGAAGTGAGTTACTTGCTGCAGAATTTCCAGCCTTTGACTTACTCTTATGGTCAAAATATTTTTATGGCCAGTCCAGTGCAGTGTTTGGATAATGGTAGTCCCCAGGATTTTGATAGTCAATTCCATGTGGAAATTTTCTTGAATTCTGGGGGAGATTATTGGACTCTCTCTTGTTGGGGTTGATTATTGCCTGGCACTTGTGTGATAGAACATAGAACAGTACAGCACAGAACAGGCCCTTCAGCCCACAATGTTGTGCCGACCATTGATCCTCATGTATGCACCCTCAAATTTCTGTGACCATATGCATGTCCAGCAGTCTCTTAAATGACCCCAATGACCTTGCTTCCACAACTGCTGCTGGCAACGCATTCCATGCTGTCATAACTCTCTGTGTAAAGAACCCACCTCTGACATCCCCTCTATACTTTCCACCAACCAGATGTGAATGAAATTTGCTACTTATCACTCTAAGACTGAATATTGTCCAAGTCTTGCTCCATACTGATGCAGACTTCTTCAATATATGCGATATTGTAATTGTTAACGAACAATGTGCTATCATCATGATGATGGAGGAAAAATCATGAAAGAAATAGTAGAGGATGATTGAGCCGAGAACACTACCCTGAACAACTCCTATATGATATCGGAATGGAAAAGATTGATCACCAATAAACACAATCATCTTCTTTTGCCATAGGTATAGAAGGGAATTGTTGATGAGAAATACACTGTCGGCGGGTCAGTGCTGAGGGAGCGCCGCGCTGTCGGCGGGTCAGTGCTGAGGGAGCGCCGCGCTGTCGGCGGGTCAGGATGAAAGTGTAGTGCCCTGTTGGAAATTGATGCCATGGGGATATGGTAAAATTGAACTGCTGTGAATTCAAGACACTGTTCTCACAACAAAGGGTTCTGCTCCACAACAGTGTGGATTCCAGATAGCAATATAACCTGATGTGGAGATCATTCTGGAAATAAAGAGTTTAGTGGATATGCAGATAAGCCACTGAGACAAGTTGTGATGTGAGTGGGACCTCAGTAGCCGTGTGATAGAGATTCTGCTAGAAGGTAGAAATTAGAGCTGCTGTAGGCTGATTGTACATCTTGTTAATATATATTGTTTAACAAAGCAGCTGGAGGTCTGATCTGAGCTTACCTGAAGAACAGTTGAAGCCATACTGAAGAAATCTCCATACTCTTCCATTGAATGACGCTCCGCATCGGAAGCTTTGCTCATCTGAAGTACCTTTCACACACTTCGTATATAGTTCAATGTTGAACATCACAGAGTTCAGAATTTCCTCTTCTTTTGTATTAGCATGCATCAAAAACTGTCAATGAGGAGATTACAGGGCATGGCCACACTCTGCACCAAACATAATAAAGCTGAACCTGATCCAGCAACAGTGTGAACGTAGAAGTAACATCCTAAGGCACATCACACAGGTATCACGAACAAAACAAACACTGTAGTTAAAAAAGGAAATGCTTGGAAGGATGACACATAGTTCAGTCAGAAATGTAGATTTTAAGAAGAGTTATACATGAAGAATGACCAAATTGTTATGGTACTGAATGAAGCTGATCAGTCCATTGTTTCTGCGCAAAGTTTGTAAGTATTTTGGCTTAATGCCAATCTCTTGCCTTTCCCCGTAACTTTATACATTGTTTCTATTTAAATAAGCATCTAATGCACTTTTAAATGTCTCAAATGAAACTGCTTCCAACACACTTTGCCTTCCAAACCCTATCTACTCGCAGTGTGAATTTTGTTAAATCACCTCATATTTCCTTTATTGGCAAAATATATGTAAACTGTTCCCTCTCGTGCTTGATCCTTTAGAGAGGGATTAGTTCTTCCAGACTCCACATGATTTCCAGTACTCACTCTTCTGCTCTCCAAGGAATACAGTCCAAACTGCTCCAAGCCGTCCCTGTAATAGAGAAAAACACGTACCCCTAAATCAACGAGCCCACTGAGAGTCTGACGGACAGCTTTAGGCATGGGATTCCAGAGCTTGGCAATAAAATACCTGAAGACAGAACCACTGATGGTGGAGGAATGGAAACCTCAAAGGGTTGTCGGTTTGGAGGAGGTTGTGAAGAAATGAAGGTTGAAGCCATGGAGTTATTTTGAAAACTAAACCCAAACAATGATGAATGCTGGAAATCAGAAACAAAATCAGAATTTGCTAGAAAAGCTCAGCAGGTCCGGCAGCTTTTGTGCAGAGAAAGCAGAGTTAACATTTTGGGGTGAGTAACCCTTCCTCTGATCCTTCTACAACAACCAACCTATTGTCAGCCACTAGTGGTCCTCATTAGCAGCTACTGATTCCTCCAGGCTGACCTTGACCCATCCTTTTGTCTGCCCAGCTGGTATTCTTTCTGTGGGCTCTTTCCCACCTATATACTCCTCCCCATCTCCCATCCCACCTTCAGCATATGTACCAACCTTTTCCTAGCTACGGACACGGGACCCAAAACATTAACTCGGCTTTATCTTCACAGATATTGCCAGACCTGCTGAGTTTTTTCAGCAATTTCTGTTTTTGTTGGAGGAAGAATTTCAAACAATTTGTCACCATGAGCCAGTGTAGGTTAATGCCAACTGGGATGATGGTGAATGAGATGTGAAACAAAAGGAAGTGTGGATTAAGATATTGCTTAAAATGTTAAATGTTAAGTGAACTGTGATTCTGATGTGTGCTTTGTGCTGTTAATCTTTTGTAGACAAAGAATCGAGCAGTGTAAGCCACAACCTCTCCAGTGGAACCAGTTACTACAGCTGTGTCAGCCAGGTCACTGTCGGTAAGTATCGTTACAATCCCGATGGGAGGAATGTTTTGGAATTCAAGCCTCACTTCTCCATAAGTCATCATAAATAAATAATTATAAATAACCTGGATTAATCTCTCCTATCAACCAAACAGGTCATACCTACTACCACCATTCTGCCTCCATAGCTCCCCCTTCTCTTTATCTGCCAATGCTCCCCCCGACATCCAGCCCTGAAGAAGTGTAATGCCCAAAATGTTGGCTGCTCCTTTCCTCCAGATGCTGCTCGGCCTGCTGTGTTCTTCCAGCCTCTGTTTGTCCACCTGGGATTCCAGCATCTGCAGTATTTTTTTGTCTTCAATCATAAATATGAAAGTGACCAAATTAATCACTAAGATAGTTAATGAATGTGTCTGATTTTGACCATCATCTGCGATAAAAGGAACTCCCAATAAGATTCATCAATAAATAGGATCACAAAAGTTATTGTAATAAATGTTCTAAAATGCATTATTAAATTTACAGACTACAGACTTAAACAAAATCCCATTTAAACTCAGAAGGTCAGTGGAACGAAAAACAAAGTGAATGCTTCACGTCCAGTGTGACATTTTCAGAACTTTCGACAGTCCTGCAGATGAGTCATGTTGGACTCAAAACTTTGATTCTGTTCCTCTCTTCACCGGTTCTGTTTCTCCAGCATTTCCTGCTTTTATTTCAGATTTCCAGTATCAACAGTTGCTTGCTTTTATCCAAAAGTTGGACAGTTGTTTTTAAAATGCAAAGACACCTGGTGCCAACTGGTCTCACAAGAAAATCAAGCCCAGCTTCTCTGAAAGTTGCATTCCTTTGTGTAAGCAGAGTAAACACTACACTGTTCCATGTTTCCTTCAAATAATTTAATACGAGCTGTATTCCAGGTCTTCATTTTCCAAATAAAATATATGCAGTCATTACAGTGTGAAGAGTCATCAGGCAGATCAATAAATTCAAGCTGATATTCTGCCATTCAATGCAGCAGTGACTATAACAAACTAAATAGAAAAAGACATCTAGTTGAATACAAATCCTTTATAACACCAGATTATAAACACTCCTTCAAAGAATTATTTTTCCTTGTTAATGAGTCTCGTTAGATACCATGCTAGTATGAGTCAAAACAAAGTCTCTTTAAATTCCCCTGACTCAGCACACATAAATACACATGTATATGCATGCAGATGCACACACACACATACACAGACGCACAGGTACACAAAAGCTTGAACACGCTGCTAAAGGAACATTATATCCTACTCCATCCCCTCTCTCTTATTTGTCATATTACTACACTTTGGGAGGAAATCAAACATCACAAAGCTTCCCCCCGCCCCAGACAAGGTGAAATTGATTTCTTTCATCACTTACACTGAAGCAATGTTGGCACATTCATAAATGAGTGATGAAAGTTGCTCGACACATTGGGACAATTAGCGGATTTCTTTTCAGTGTTTGCGTACTCTACTTGCCAAAGAAAAATACTTCTGGTTAGATTTGATTCCTCAGTTCAGCAACACATGCTAAATAATCCTGAGTGTGTTTAATAGCGACACTAACAAGCAATTTCAATTAAAATCAGTCAGACTTGTATTCGAGCTCATAGTTTGCTCTGTCTATTGGGGACATATGTTCATAAAGAGGGACTCATTGTCTACACACAGAATGTGTCCATGCCTTCCAGACTTTGAGTTACCCAGCAGCTTAGAGAGCCTAAGATAACAAAGTGTGGATCTGGATGAACACAGCAGGCCAAGCAGCATCTCAGGAGCACAAAAGCTGACGTTTCGGGCCTAGACGCTTGGAGAGCCTATTGCTTCTCACTGAGTTCATCATACCAACAACTCAGTCAGCCCATATAAACTTGTTAACCAATCAGCCCTCCTTTCTCCTGTTGTATAAGTTATGGTGATCATTTTAAATTTGGCATTATTACATTTGCTATGATCAGGACAAAGATGAAAAGCCTTGATAACATTTTTCCCTTTCCAGCAAGATTGAGTCATTGTTTTTGTTTGAGAATTTCCCAATCTTTTTTATTATGGTTCTATTTTCAAGCTTGGATTGATAATCACTCAAGTTAGTAACAAAGAAAATGATCTCTTTACCAGGGCGTAGAAAGGAATAATCTGTCTTTTTATGAAGTAAGGAGTAAAAGTAACTGGGTTATCTGAGGCCCACTTGTCCCAAACCAACAATTTTCCCAAGCAAGTAAAACCATAATGTCACTGTATACATTCAAAGAACTGCCTCTACAGGGAAAGGTTATGTTTTTATTTCAATTCAGTTGCTTCTATTGAAACTCTGAATTCTTCAAAGAGTTGGTACTTGGATTCTCAAGGGGCTTGGCAAACTCAGCTGGCTGGAGGTTGGTTTGCAAAGCAGCTTGACGCCAATAGTACAAGTTCAGTTCCTGTGCTGGCTGAGCTTACAATGAAGGTCCCACCTTCTCAACCTCAGCTCTTACTAGAGGCGTAGTCAACCTCAGGTTAAACTCACCACCAGCCATCTCGCTGTAACGATAGTGTAGCCGTTTGAGACGATGGCCACATTACTGAGATTCTGTGCCTGCACAACATTCACTGGCATCAATGCAGAAATAACCTGATAAAAGTGGAGTTCAAAACTAGGGGGCATGCTTCTCTCACCTTAAAAGTAAGTTTTAAAAAGGACATGTTGAGCAACATTTTTTACACAGAGAGTGGTTTGTGTGCGGAATGAACTGCCAGAGGAAGCAGTGGATGTGGGTACACTTACAACATTTAACAGACGTTTGGATAAGTACACGAATAGGAAAGTTTGGAGGTTTAGGGGCCAAATACAGGCAAGTGGGACTGGTTTAGCTTGGGAACATGGTCAGCATGGACTTGTTGGACTGAAGGGTCCGTTTCCATGCTGTGTGACTCTATGACTCTAAAGCTGTATCACATGATGGAAGAGTTTATTAGGGTCGATGTGGAGACCGTGTGTCCATTTGGGTGGGATTTCCACAGCTTCAATCAGTTCCAACTTCCTTACCTGAATAGGTACCAAGGAAATTTTAGACAGAAAAAGCCAAGTCTGGCTCCTGGGTAAATCCACAACTGGTTTCCCGGTCACTCGCCGTGACCTCCCTTAAACGCTCTACACTCCCCTCCACGCAGCATGACTCCCCCTCCCGAAATTGACTTAATTCGACTTGCTGTCCAATCAGATCTGACTAATCCTTATCAATCTAACATGAATAGCCTCTAACCTGACATCGCCTCATGACCCAACTTACCCCAACTCCTCTGCCCATTACCTCATTCTTCTACCATTCCTTAATGTTGAACATTTAAACACATTAATGATAAGGTCCTGGGGAATGTTGTTGAACAAAGAGATCTTGGACTGCAGGGTTCATAGTTCCTTGAAAGTGGAGTCGCAGGTAGCTAGGATAATGAAGAAGGCGTTTGGGATGCTTGCCTTTATTGGTCAGTGCATTGAGTAGTGGAGTTGGAAAGTCATTTTTTGGACATTAGTTAGGCCACAGTTAGAATACTGAGTGCAGTTCTGTTCTCCTTGCTATAGGAAGGATATTGTGAAACTTGAAGGGGTTCATAAAAGATTTACAAGGATGTTGCCAGGGTTGGAGTGTTTGAGCTATAGGGAGAGGCTAAGTAGGCTGGGGCTATTTTCCCTGGACAGCCAGAGGCTGAGGGGTGACCTTATAGAGGTTTATAAAATCATGAGGGACGTGAATAGGGTAAGTAGACAAGGTTCTCTCACCCGGGTGGAGGTGGGAATCCAAAACTGGACAGCATAAGTTTAAGATGAGAGGGGAATGCTTTAAAAGGGACCTAAGGGGTGACGTTTTCATGCAGCATGTATGGAATGAGCTGCCAGAGGAAGTGGTGGAGGCTGGTACAATTACAACATTTCAAACGGATCTGGATTGGTATATGAATAGGAAGGGTTTAGAGGGATATGGGCCAAATGCTGGCAAATGAGACTAGATTTATTTGGAATATCTGGTTGGATGAGTTGGACTGAAGGATCTGTTTCCGTGCTGTATGCCTCTATGACTCGATAAGTCTATATCTTACAGCAGATAGTGCCCTAAGAAAGAAAGGTTGGGGGGGGGGGGGCGGTGCAGTGTGGTGATTGGGAGTCATTAGTGCTGATTCACTCTGCAGCTCTGTGTGCATTCCTGTGTTTTGTTAGTCTCTCTGTACAAAGATTGTGCACTGGACGTCTGACCTTTATAAACCTATCCAGGTCAATGGGTAGTGTTCTGTTTAATCAGCATCAGATGCAGCAGCGGCAGTGCTGATCGGAAGAGTCGGGCTGTATCCTCAATGCTCTGCAGTACTGACACTTTGGACATGGGGACATCCTCCTCAACCAGAAACAGGTCCAAATCCCTCCTGAAGGAATTCAGTGATTAAAAATTCACCATAAAAGATGTCAGCCTCTTCGAGTCTCAGTTGTTGTTGGAACAAAACAACTGCTGACATCTTCTCTAGGAGGTCACATTAAGGGAAAAGTAGTGATGTAGTAATGCTATACCTAGAATAGTAATTCAGAGACCCTGGCAAATATTCTGAGGGGATCGGTTCAAATCTCACTACAGCCCCTAGTGAAACATAAATTTCACAAATGCCTACACAGAAAAAAATCTACCACCTTTACCTGGTCTGGCCTACATATAATTCCAGACCCAACTCAGTGGTTTGACTCCTAACTGCCCTCTGAAATGGCCCAGTGAGTGGCTTTGCTCAAGAGCAGCAAATGTTGGTCTTAACGCAATCTCCACATCATATCAAAGAATAATAAAGGAAATTAAGATCACTTTTTTGCACAACTTCTAATTATGACTCCCTGATATTCCCTCATTTATTTAATTTTAATGAACTATTGACTACAATGTGATCATTTTCCTTCAACTAACTTTATAATTGTCTGGAAATTAACTGTGGTTGCGATGTAAATTGAAGCCCTCTCATATATTGAGGAAAGTATTATAAGACAAAGAATTGCAGATGCTGAAGATCTGAAAGAAAAACAAATAACTGGAGAAACTCAGTATGTCTGGTAGCATCTGTGATGAGAGGAAGAGTTAAAGTTTTGAGTCCAGTGATTATTCATTAGAACTTCTTCTGTTTTGAAGAAGAGTCACTGGACACAAAAAGTTAACTCTGTTTCCCTCTCCACAGAGGCTGCCAGAACTGCTGAGATTCTCCAGCAATTTCATTATGTTTTTATAGAGTCATAGAGCTGTACAGCACGGAAACAGACCCTTTGGCCCATCTTGTCCATGGCAACCAGATATCCTAAATTAATCTAGTCCTATTTGCCAGCATTTGGCCCATATCCCTCTATACCGTTTCTGTTCATGTACCCATCCAGATAGCCTTTAAATGTTGCAATTGTACTTATTTCCACCACTTCATCTAGCAGCTCATTCCATATGTGCACCACCTTTTACATGAAAGAATTGCCTTTTAAATCTTTCCACTCTCACCTTAAACCTATGCCCTCTTGTTCTCGACTCCCCTAGCATGGGGAAAAAAACTTTGGCTATTCACTGTATCCATTGCCTGTCATGATTTTATAAACCTCTATAAGGTTAACACTCAATGTCAGATGCTTCAGGGAAAATAGCCCCAGCCTGTCCCTATAGTTCAAAACCTCCAACCACAGCAAAATCCTTTCTGCACTCTTTCAAGTTTAAAACACCTTTCTTACAGCAGGGAGACCAGAATTGAATGTTTTGAGGAATATGTTATCTTACCAGATTAATATTTATCAATATTGTAGTATTTGAATTTGAAATTTGTGCCGTTATTGTTTTCTCTGTTTTTGGTAGTGTGTTTGCACAGAGGTTTGAGAGTTCAGGAGCCCATTTTCAGTGGAAATTTGTTTCTGTCTGACAATGCTGCACCTCCACTAGATGGTGGTGTTAGATTTGCAATGTGTACAGATGGTCTACATGTGCAGTTTGTGTATACAATCACACTGAAGTGAAATAGGATGTAAGCGTTCAGACACTCAGCACTCCTAGATTCATAGTTTCTAGCTTCTGACTGACCACTCAAAGTGGCCGAACCATGGCAAACATTCTGGCCATTAACTCACAGGTGGCACGTATTTACTCAGCTACAAGATGGAGAAAAGAGCAAACAAAGAAGATATAAAGTTTCCATAAACATTGCACTGTACAGAGGGAAATATGCATTCTCCAAATCACTATCACTTTTCTACCGGTTTCATAACAGGTGGAAAAGGTGGAGGTCATTCAGCCCTCTAACCTACTCTATTTGACTAAATCACAGCTGATCGACATCCAATTTCTTTTTACCCTCCTGGTTCCATAATCCTTAACCCCTTACCCAACAAAAATTTATCAGTCTCAGCTTTGAAATTTGCAATTGGATCCTATCTCAACAGTGTGTCTTTAGCCAAGTGGAGTTCCAGATTTCCATTCCCCTCTCTGTGGAGAACTGTTTCCTGAATTCATTCCTTGAATGACCCAGTTCTGAGTTTAGGGTTTTGCTACTCGAAAAGAATCCCAAAGACTGGAAGAACTGTGTTCTTTCCCTATCCTATCAACCCTTTTCACCAGCTTCATCTGCTCAATTCCAGCATGCCTTAATTTCTAAGCTCAAGGGAATCTTTTCTTTCAAAGGAGGGCGAGATCAATGGAGACATAGCAAGAACTACAGATGCTGGAGTCAGAGATAATGCAGCGTGGAGCTGGAGGAACTCAGCAGGTCAGGCAGCATCAGAGGAGCAGGAAAGTTGATGTTTTTGGTCAGGACTCTTCATCAGAACTGAAATCTGTGGAATTCATTATTGCAGAGGGCTGTCGAGGTTGGAACATTAAGTATGTTCAAGACTGGGATCAACAGATTTTTCAGCCATGATCTCATTGAATGGCAGAGCATATTTGATGGGCTGAATGGCTTACTTCTGCTTCTATAATACAGTCTTATGAATATAAAGCCTAGGTTTGCAACTTGTTCTCAAAATTAAACACTTCTTGTTCTGGGATCATTATACCCCCAAGATCAATTTGGCTACTTTGGGGGCAAAATGAAACTAGAGAGAGTGAAAAAATTAAACAAGAACAATAGAGGAGGAACAATCTACTCTCAGATACAAAATTAAATTGTTATTACTTTTAAAATAATTAGTCTTTTTGACAAATCCATAAGACCTGTGAGAGGTGTCTCCCTCTGCCACAGTCAGTCTTACCTGGCCCAGAGCTATGTCCAAACAGGTTAATTTTAAATATCTTTTTCAACAAATGTGTTTTTAAATAAGGAGGATTACAGAAAATACTTATTCATTATAGACTTAACCTATGACTAAATAATCTTTTCCCATTTTCCTCCTTGCTCAAAACCTGACCCAATTTCTAGAATAGCACATATTGTAGAAAGCAAATGGATGATTAATTATATTAACAGCACAATGTTCCCTGGCCTGTTTGCATCCTGTAAAAGTATGTTAGTTGCATTTTTTAAGTAATGGGATTTTTAACCGGAAATGAGGGAAAGTGTTTGTATTTCCATAGTGCCTATCAGTAATGCAGGATTTTAGGATGGAAAAATATGAAAGAAATGACAGGGAAGGAAAATTCAGGAGACACTATTAAAGTCTCCAGCACAGACACAAATAGAACAGAGTGATTGGAAAATGTTAGTAATCAAACACTGGAAAAATGAATGAAAGTGAGAAGAGGGAAGATTAATACAGGACTGAAGGTGTTATATGTGAATGCACACAGTATAAGGAATAAGGTAAATGAGCTTGTGGCGCAGATCGAAACTGGCAGGTAAGATATGGTTGGCATCATGGAGACGTGGCTGCAAGGGGACCAGGATTGGGAACTGAATATCCGAGGATATACATCGTATCGAAAAGATACGCAGGTGGGCCGAGGGCATGGGGTTGCTTATTAGTGAGAAATGGAACTAAATCAATAGGAAGAAATGAAGTAGTGTCAGATGGTGTAGAATCTGTATGGGTAGAATTGAGGAACCGCAAAGGTGATAAAACATAGTTGGGATTGTGTACAGGCCTCCAAACAGTAGTCAGGAGCTGGGATGCAAGATACACCAGGAGATAGAAAAGGTGTGTGTAAGAAAGGCAAAATTACAGCGATCATGGGGGATTTCAATATGCAGGTGGACTGGGGAAATCATGTTGGTAGTGGATTGCAAGGAAAGGTGTTTGTGGAATGTCTACAAGAAGGCTTTTTGGAGCAGCTCGTGGTGGAGCCCAAAGGGAACAGGCAATACTAGATTTAGAGCTGTGCAATGAGGCAGACTTGATCAGGGAGCTTAAGATAAAGGAACCCTTAGGAGGCAGTGATCATAATATGATAGAATTTACTCTGCAATTTGAGAGGGAGAAGATAGAATCGGAGGTAACGGTATTACAGCTGAATAAAGGCGACTACTGGGGTATGAGGGTGGAGCTGGTCAGAATTGACTGGAAGAGGAGCCTAGCAGGAAAGACAATGGAACAGCAATGGCAGGATTTTCTGGGAGTAATTCAGGAGACGCAGCAGAAATTCACCCCTGGGATAAAGAAGCATTGTACAGGAAGGATAAGGCAACCATGGCTGACTAGGGAAGTCAGGGATAGTATAAAAGCGAAAGAGAAAGCATATAATGAGGTGAAGGGCAGAGAGAAACCAGAGGATTGGGAAGCTTACAAAGACCTACAGGGGGCAACAAAAAAATAAGGAGGAAGAAGATTAAATATGAGGGTAAGCTGGCCAGTAATATAAATGAAGACATAAGAGTTTCCTTACGTAATAAAGGGCAAAAGAGAGGCAGAAATGGACATTGGACCACTGGATAATAGTGGGGAACAATGAATTGGCTGAGGAACTGGATAATTACTTTGCGTCAGTCTTCACTGTGGAAGATGCAAATAATATCCTAAAAATTCAAGAGAGTCAAGGGGCAGAGCTGAGTATATTAATGATCTAGGTGAAGGAGCGGTGGCCATTCTGGCTACGTTTGCAGATGATACAAAGATCGGTGGAGGGACAGGTAGTATTGAGGAAGTGACAAGGCTGCAGAAGGATTTGGACAGGTTAGAAGAGTGGGCAAAGAAGTGGCAGATGGAGTACAATGTGGGAAAGTGTGAGGTTATTCACTTTGGTCAGAAGAATAAAAGCATGGACTGTTTTCTAAGTGGGGAGAAAATTCAGATGTCTGAAGTGCAAAGAGACTTGGGAGTTCTAGTCCAGGATTCTCTCAAGGTAAACTTGCAGGTTGAGTCAGTAGTCAGGAAGGCAAACGCAATGTTGGCATTTATTTTGAGAGGACTTGAATATAAAAGCAGGGATGTACTACTGAGGCTTCATAAGGCTCTGGTCAGGCCACTTGGGCATATTGTGTGCAGTTTTGGGCCCCATGTCTCAGGAAGGATGTACCGCCCTGGTCGGGTTCAGAGGAGGTTCATGAGAATGGTCCCAGGAATGGAAAGCTTAACATATGAGGAACATTTGAGGACTCTGGGACTATACTCAGTTTAGAAGGATGAAAGGGGTTCTAATTGAAGCATACAGAAAACTGAATGGCCTGGACAAAGTGGATTTTGGGAAGATGCTTCCATTGGTTGGAGAGTCTAGGACCCAAGGGCACAGCCTTCGAGTAAAGGGAAGACCTTTTAGAATGGAGATAAGAAGAAACTCCTTCAGCCAGAGAGTGGTGAATCTATGCGATTCACTGCAATAGAAGGCTGTGGAGGCCAAGTCATTGAGTACATTAAGACTGAGATAGATAGGCTCTTGATGATTAAGAGGATCAAGGGTTATAGGGAGAAAGCAGGAGAACGGGGTTGAGGAACTTATCAGCCATGATTGAGTCGCGCAGCAGACTCGATGGGCTGAATGGCCTAATTTCTTCTATATCTTATGGCCTTATGGTTTGAGTGCTTCAGAGCCAATGAAATGCTTTATAATTGTAGTTTAGGAGACGTGATGAGCTATTTACAAATAGTAAGTTCGCGCAAATAATGATGCAATATTAACAAGAACACTTTTTTTCCAGCAAGGCCTGGTGTATCTAAATGAACAGAGCTGAGAATAGAGAGAGAATGTAATTATTCAGAATGAACAGTGCAGGGCATTCAGAAAGAGAAAATTGTAAGTGTAAATGGAAAATAATGGAGAAGCTCAGCAGATCTGGCAGCAGCTTTTGGAGAGAGAATTTTTCATCAGACTCTCTGGTAACTCCCTGAATTCTGACAACAGACCATTACTCTGAAACATTAACTCTGTTTGTGCCTTCCTAGATGCTGCCAAACCTACTCAATTTCTCCAGCTGTTGCTGTTTTTGTTTCAGGTCTCCAGCATCCACAGTTTTTCTTAATTTATTTTATGCAGTGGGTTCATAAATAGAAAGTACGGACACAAACCGTGTCCTGTGGATAGATTTCACAGGTAATCAAGAAACATAATACTGCATTACTTGGTTACAAGTATCACATTAAACATATACCACAGTATTATATTTTAATGATGCATTGAATAGGGATCACCTTCCAATGTTGGAGACATTGAATTTTGCTTGTTTAGACAGCTGCAATGAAAAAATTAAACCGGGAAGATAAATGCATCACCGTGCGGGTGAAGTTGGGATCTGTGAGCTAAAGATGCACCTTTGTTTAAAAAGGGCAGTAAACATCCTGGGAACTACAGACTCATGACTCTGATTTTGGGTAAGTTGTTGGAGGTGATTTTGAACGATAGGATTTATATGCACTTGGAGTAGCAAGGAATGATTAGGGATATTCGGCATTGTTTTGTGCGAGGGAAATCATGTCTCACAAACTTGACTGGGTTTTTTTGTAGAAGCAACCAAAAAGATTGATGCAGGCAGAGCAGTAGACATATTTACTTTGATTATACAAAAGCCTTTGACAAGGTTCCACGTGGTAGGGGAGTGAGTAAAGTCATATCACATAGAATTCAGTGTGAGCTTGCCAATTGGATACATAGATGGCTTAATGCCAGGAAACTAGGGACTGGTGGTATAGGGAACACAGTGTGGAGCTGGAGGAACACAGCAGGCCAGGCATCATCAGAGGAGCAGGAAAGTTGACGTTTGGGTCGGGACCCTCTTTCAGAAATGTGTCCCAACCCGAAACGTGATCTTTCTTGCTCCTCTGATGCCGCCTGGCCTGCTGTGTTCCTCCAGCTCCACACTGTGTTATCTCTGACTCCAGCATCGGCAATTCTTACTATCTGAGTGGTGGTATGGGGTTGTTTCTCAGACTGGAGGCCCGTTACAGGAGGTATTCCACATGGATCAGTGTGGGGTCGGCTTTTATTTGTCATTTAAATAAATGATTGAGATGAGAATATAGGAGGCGTGCTTAGTAAGTTTGTAGACGACACCAAAATTGATGGTATAGTGGGGGATTGTGAAGAAAGCAACCTAAGCTTATGAAAAGATCTTGATTGATTGGACCAATGGACTGAGGGGTGGCAGATGGAATTTAATTTGGATAAATGAGAGATACTGGTAAAACAAACAAGATCAGAACTTATACAATAAAATAGGGGTTTAGGTAGTGTCGTAGAATGGAGAGATTGGGGTTCAGGTACGTAGGTCTTTGAAGTGCATGTAGACAAGGTGGTTAAGAAGACATTTGAAATGCTTGCCTTCGTTGCTCAGACCTTTGAGTATAGGAGTTGGGAAGTCATATTGAAGTTGGACAGGACATTGGTAAGGTCCCTTCTAGAGTATTGTGTCCAGTTCTGGTTGCCCTCTTAATGGAAGGATATTATCAAGCTGGAGAGGGTTCAGAAGAGATTTATCAGGATGTTGCTGTGAATGAAAGGTTTGAATTATAGGGAAAAGCTGGATAGGCTGGGACTATTTTCCACTGGAGCATAGAAGGTTGAAGTATGACCTTATAGAGGTTTAAAATCAAGTGGAGTACAGGCAAGGTGACTGGCAGGCGTCTTTTCCTTAGGGCGGGGTATTTTAAGTCTTGGGGGCATATTTTTAAGGCGAGAGGAGAAAAATTTAAAAAGATTATGAGGGGGTACATTTTTTATGCAGAGATTGGTTTATGTATGGAATGAACTGCCAGAGAAGTAGTAGATGCAAGTACATTTACAACATTTAAAAGACATTTGCGTGAGTACATTAACAGGAACGATTTGGAGGGAAATGGGCCAAACACAAACAATTGGGATTAGTTTGGTTTGGGAGCATGGTTGGCATGAATGGGTTTAACCAAAGGGTCTGTTTCCATACTGTATAACTCTGACTCTTATGAATCTACAACCTATGAGATGCCATATAAGTGCATGATGTTGTCACCAGGATCAAACTGCTCGCCAGATTGGGAATGAAAATGGCTGGTCAATATTTGTTGCTGTTAATATACTGAATGGAATTTGCAACACAAATGGTGCTGTGACTGGACTGTCCCACTTTGACTTCGATTTCTAAATCTGCAGGATTTGACAAGAAGTCTACCTTTCTCAGCACAATTTGCTGAAAATTGCCCAATAGAGGAATTTCACTATCAAATTGCATCTAACTCAAGGCAAGCTCCAAAAACATTACATTCATCCACTGATTAAATTAATCATCAATATGATTTTTAACTAGTTCCATGTTATTGACAACCTTCCAGAAGGTTGTAAAATTGAAGGCTTTCTTTGAGTGCCTGTAAATTAAAGCCTTGCTTTAAAATCTTGTAAGTATTGTTAGCGTTCTATCTGACGATAAAACTGGACAAGACAGATCCCAGAAAGGCATCTGGCTTGATACATCATAAAGTTTACTATTTTTCTATTTGTTTACTCTGGTGATCAATCACTGAACATATTCATAGGACACGGAGAGATAATAGAACTGCCGATGCTGGAGTCTGAGATAACGAGGTGTAGAGCGAGATGAACACAGCAGGCCAGACAGCACCAGAGGAGCAGGAAGGCTGACGTTTTGGATCTGGACCCTTCTTCAGAAATGAGGTGAAGGAAAGGGGTCTCTGAAATAAATAGAGAGAGGGGGAGATGATGATGGAAGGTGGATAAAGGAGCAGGTAGGTGGAGAGAAGACGGACAGGTCAAGGATTCGGGGATGGAGCCAGTAAAGGTGAGTGTAGGTAGGGAGTTGGGATGAGGGTTGGTCAGTTGAGGGAAGACAGACAGGTCAAGGAGGCGGAGATGAGGCAAGTAGGTAGGACATGGGGGTGGGTGTTGGTCAGTGAGGTAGGTGAGAGAAAAGACGGACAGGTCAAGGAGCTGAAGGCTGCACCACGTCGGGGAAACCAGGCGGAGGCTTGGAGACTGCTTTGTGGAACACCTGTGCTCGGTTAGTGACAAACGACTGCACCTCCCATCGTCAACCACTTCAACACCCCCTCCCACTCTTTGGACGACATTTCCATCCTGGGCCTCCTCCAGTACCACAATGATAAAGGCTGCAGGAACAGCACCTCCTATTTAGCTTGGGAACCCTGCACCCTAATAGTATCAATGTGGACTTCACAAGCTTCAAAATCTTCCCACTCCCGACCGCATCCCAAGACTAGCTCAGCTCTTCCTCGTCTCCTTGACCTGCCTGTCTTTTCTCCCACCTACCAGGTCCTATTTGAAATTGTCTCATGGCAATTATTAGAAATAAAGATTATACCCATTGTATTCTCAGCAACAACCTTTCAGATACTCAAACCTCAGTAGAAGCGTCACTCTGTTTCCAATTTAAACTTCATTCTTCAGTTGAATTGGCTGTACTTTTTTTTGTCTGGCAAACATTTGTACTTACTCAATGCTATCTTCTTTGGTTATTTTACATTCATGAAATGATTAACCAAACTGCTAACACATTCTCTTTTTAACACAAATTTTCTAAACTCCTCTTCCATGGCCTTCTGTTTCCGGAACTTTCTCCCACTTAGGACTTCTTTTCTCCTTCTCTGATTGTCGTGGAGACTGTTAATCTTAGAAGTCTTTCTCCCTGAATGATTTGTTTCTATCTAAAAGAAATTTGTACATTTCCTGTCCTTTTGGATTGTTCCACCATTCCAAAAGAACAAATGTCTACTTAAATGGTCCTGTATCACTGGATACATAACAGCAATGTCTTTTCTCTTTTTACTTGCTGTTTTCTGAAGCACTGGACTATTCACCCCAAAGGTTTTGAACAGTCTGATTTAACTGTAGGTAAAGACATTTCCAGACATCCTAGTATCACTCTCAGAATGCAAAAATGAAACTGATCCATTCCCCTCTTAACGCACACAATATAAAACTGAAATTAAACCTAAAGCTATACATGGCCCTGTCCATTTTAGAAACAAAGTTTCCAAATAATTATAAAAATATATCATGGCCCTCATCACAATACAAATCATTAAATCTACACCAAAAGTAACTTACGTAGTTCAATTAAACTTGAAAATGATTCCAATTAAATTAGAAAATGATTTTTAAAATTCATTTTGGGTTATTTAATATTAGGTTACTCACAGATGGCTGACTAAACACCAATTTTAAGTGATAATTTCATTTTCAGCTGTTAGTGACATAGAATGATTTCGGTGCAGAAAGAACTCACCTGGTATTAATAAAACTGCACTAGGTTACTGCTCTTAAATCTATCACAGAATATTTATTATGTGTTGGTTTCAAATCTCAAGTCTAACCTTGTGCTAGTTAACGGGAGATGGTGGTGTCCAAACTTTGAAATTCTGTCACCCGAAAGTACAAGGGCAGCAGATATATGGGAACAGCAATGATGATACTATGGCTTTGTATTTTGTCCTTTTTTTAAAAAAATGAACGAAGGATGAGACAGAGGCTCTGAGTGATCTGCTCAAAGCCAACAAGGTAAACAGCTTGTGAGGCCTTGGGTTTTTTTTAAAAAGCTAGAACAATAGAAGGAGCCTGAACAGGTGGGGTCAAGGGCCCACAGAATCAGGGTATTTAGTTTTAGCTTTCTGATGGGGTCTTGAAGCTGGATGTGGAATCTCTTAATCCTTTCTCTGTTAGAGCTGAAAGCTGGGGTTGTCTTCCTGCTGCGAGAATTGCATGTGAGACATTCTACTTTGCTGAATTTGCCTTTGGCAAGGGTCTGTTTATAGAATGTTACTATATTGCACAGTTAATTGAAGTTTTGTCTGTATTTTAAGTGTAGTATAAAAACAAAGTGTGTTTCCTTTAAAGTCGAGTAGTTTGACCAATTGAATTGCATTTGGAACGCAATGCCTTACGCTTACCTTTAAAATAAGAAAAAGTTAGGTACTAGGCTATCTTAATATATTTTGAGTAGGTTTGGTTCATAACACAGCAAAACCTTTAAGTTCCTCTCCAAACTGCACACCATCCTGATTGGGAACTATGTTGCCATTCCTTCAGTGTTGCTGCATCAAAATCCTGGTATTCCCTCCCCAATAGGTCCATGGATGTATTTAGACCACACGGATGACTGCAGTTTAAGAAGGCAGCTGTCCACCATCTTTCCTGGGGGAATTAGAGATGGGCAATAAATACTGATGTAAACAGCAATGCCCACATTCCTTGAAAGGATATAGAAAAAAATATAGTGGCATAGTGGTAATGCCATTGTACAGATGATCTAAGGGAGCATGGGTGCAAATTGAAAGCTTGTCTTTGTACTGGTGACTTTGAATCTATCATTGATTATTCTAAAAACCCATCTACTTCACTGACATCCTTTAAGGAAGGACATCCTTACCTAGTCTAGCGTACATGTGACTCCAGATACACAGCGATGTAGTTAACTCTGACCTACCCTCTGAAGTGGCCTAGCAAAGCACTGAGTTCAAGGATGGGCAATATGCTGGGACCACAGTGTTGTAGGCTTTGCAGGAGGGTGGGGTTTTTTTGTCTGGCTTGCTGGACCTGGCATTAGAATGTGGGTTGGAGGTTGGAAGGAGAGATGTGGGTTATTACAGAGAGCCATGTCCTTGCTAGCAATTCCCTTCAGCAAAACCCTCCACCTAATGTCCCCCAACCCACTAAAACTCTGGGATCTGGGTCTGTGATCCTGTGATGAATCTAGCTTTGGCAGCTAGTGGAGCACTTTCATAGAGTCATAGAATCCCTACAGCGTGGAAACAGGCCCTTCGGCCCAACAAGTCCACACCTAACCTCAGAGTATCCCACCCAGACCCATCCCCCTATAACCCACCTATACTACACCTCCATGAATACTACGGGCAATTTAGCATGGCCAATCCACCTACCCTGCACATCTTTGGACTGTGGGAGGAAACCGGAGCACCTGAGGAAACCCAGGCAGACACGGGGAGAATGTGCAGACTCCACACAGATAGTTGCCCGAGGCTGGAATCAAACGCGGGTCCCTGGCGCTGTGAGGCAGCACTGCTAACCACTGTGCCATCGTGCCACCCAATTTTGTTCTGCTTGATCAACACAGTTCAGGAACGATGTTAAGATCGTGGAGTGAGTGCAGAGGAAATTTACTGGAATTGGACCAGGGATAAGATACGTCAGTTCTGAGGAGAGACTGGAGACATTGAGGTTGGTCTTCTTTGACATGAGATTTAATTATAGCTTTTAAAAGAATTAATGAAATTGATTGCATTAATAAGGAGCAATAGTTTTTAATAGCAGAAGGTGCTGCATCGGGGGGCAGCAGCTTTAAGGTAATTGGCAAAACAACTAAAGGTTACATAATGAATTTGTTAAAGTGAAATGTGTAATCTAGCATACATTGGCTGAAAGGCAGATATATAGATGAATTTATACATAGTTGTTGTAATTAGGGATGGACTACCCTTAATAATGACATGCACATCCACCAGGATGAACACCATCAGACCTACTTTTTAAACAAGTGCCCATTAACCCTGAATCAATTTCCCACAGGCAGAATCTGTTCTACAAATTTATTATCCTGTCGCAATTTTTTAAAATCTATATTCCTTCTGCAGGATTTTGAATTATTCTTCCCGACTCCTGCTTTAATTGCTCATGTGAGACCGTTGACTTTCTTTAAACAAGACAATAATGAAACAAAATACTGTCAGTTGATGGAAATATATATCTAATTGAGCATCTTACCCTGATACTAGAAATAAATATAAAGGTAGATTGGAGTTGTATTACAATTGTCACAGACAGCAAGTGGACAGGAGATTGAGGTATCCAGATAGGGAAAGGGTGTGGCCAATGAAAACAGTCTTTCATTTTTTTTTAAAATGTCAAATAGAGAATAAAATTGACAGGTGAAAGAAATAGGAGAGAGAGAGAGAGAAAGATCTAGACAGACATTTATTGCCCAGTGAATTGTTTGTAAGGAAGTGGTGGTGATGAGATGCCTTCAGTCCATTTGGTGTAGGATCAATCGCAATGTCTTTAGGGAGGGAGTTGCAGGATTTTGAGCCAACAACACTGAATGAACAATGATATATTTCCATGTCAGGATGGTGAGTAACTTAGAAGGTAACTCGCAGGTGGTGGTGTTCTCATGTATCTGCTGTCTTTGCCCTTCTGGGTTGTAGTGGTCATGGTTTAGAAAGTGTAGTCTAAGGGGCCTTGATGAATTTCTGCTGTGCATCTTGTAGACAGTATACCCTGCTGGTACTGTATAATGGTGTTGGAGACAGGGAGTGGATATGCTGCCAGTCAGGCTGGTTGCTTTGCCCTGAATGGCTTCAAGCTTCTTGAGTGTTGTTGGAACTGCACTCATCCACGCAGGTGGAAAATATTCCATTCTATTCCTCACTTGCGCCTTGTAGGTGGTGGACAGCTTTTGGGAGACAGTAGGTGAGTTATTCATTGCAGGATTACTAGCCCCTGACCTGCCATTTGTAGCCACAGCATTTGTATGTCTGTTCCAGTTCAGTTTCTGGTCAATGGTAACCCCCAGGATGTTGATAGTAGGCAATTCAGTGACGGTGACACCATTGAATGTCCGGGGTGATTGTTAGATTGTCTCTGGTTGGAGATGGCCATTGTTTGGCATTTGTGTGGCATGAATATTACTTGCCACTTGTAAATCCAAGCCTTGTTTTTCTCCATGTCTTGCTGCATTTGAACATGGACTGCTTCAGTATCTGAGGACTCAGGAATGGTGCTGAACATTGTACAATCATTGATGAAAATCCCAACCTCTGATCTTAAGAGTGAAGGGAAGGTCATTGATGAAACAGCTGAAGATGTTTGGGCCTGGAACACTACCCTGATGAAATCCTGCAGAGATGCCCTGGAGCTGAGACAATTAACCTCCAACAACCTTAAGCTCTGAAATGATAATTGCTCATCGGAAGGCAGGCTCGACATCCAGTTAGGGATGTGGGTGGACTGTCAAAGCTGGAGGGTCAATAGAAGAGCTTCCAGGTTGCTCAGTCTGCCATGGCACCTAAGAGTGGGAGGAGGCTTTTCCAAATGGAGGCAGCATATCTCCACCATGTTAAATTTAAAATGCAAAATGACTTCTGAAGCAGGGCTACTAATGTGGGGCAGCCTCTATCTGTAGCAGCACCCAGGGAGGCAGATCCAGCATTAAGCATGCTGTGACCATTGGCAACCCCAGACCTACCATTCCAAAGGTGGCTAAACTGACACCCTCTCCCTTGCCACAGGGATCTGCAGGCAGCTCAGAATTCCCAGTCAACCTCCATCAACAAGTCTTAACAGAGATTAAATGGGAGAATTGTCTTACTTGCTAGTGGCATGAAGCTCCTGTTACAATCCCCGAAGAGATCAATAAGTTTTCTTAGTGACCCACTGAACAGAAAGCACGACAAGATTCCAAGTTCGAAGTCATTTACTGTAATAAAGTAAAAGTAGCCAGTTCTGAGGAAGTGTCACTGAACCTGAAGCATTAACTCTGCTTTCACTCCACAGATGTTGCCAGACCTGCTGAGTTTCTCCAGCTATTTCTTTTTTTGTTTCACACTAAAAGTAATGTTGTCTTTCCATACTGTAGGGATTCTATGATCTATGATCTGTGATCGTTTGGGCAGCATCGAATGCACCCAACTACAGAAAACAGAACCCTTATTAACATCTCAATGTGACATACTTTGCACAGAGTTTCAGGAAACAGTCTAAAGCAATTCCCAGCTTCCAACAGGCTCATACCTCCCTGTTTTATGGAGTCATATTGGCAAATGATTGTTAAAGGTTCTGTCCCTTAGTCCTTTGACAATTCCTGAACCAACTGTCAGCAATAAGGCTTACTCAGTGATTTCCTATTCCAGCTTCTCCAGGGAAAATCCTCCAGTGTCCCTAAATTGCTGTGGGTTCCATCTGGTTGACCAATGGACAAATCTTTTCCGCTATTCTGCCTGGTAGTTAACAGAAAATAGTCCTTTGCAGCAATTGTTGCTGCTCTCTATTACGCCCTCTTTCTCTCTGTTCCTTTTCAAAGTATTTGAGATAGCAATTCTGCCATCATAAGAACATCAGCTTCTGCATTTGTTTTCAGGCTTCAAAACTGACATTGTGCTTTTCAATAGCACATGAACTGAGACCTTAGTCTCCGTGGTAACCAAGCCAAACAGGTCTATTTTTGGGCTGAACTCATAGCAGTTCATATTACTTACTTCGTTTCTTCATTTTACTTTAAATTAAAAAAGACAGTCTTAAGGTAGGGCTGAATTTTCCTATATTCTCACTGAGTGTTATTTTCGGGGAGTTTCATGGAGGCTTTCCCACCTTGGCCTTTGGCAACTGTTCTCACACAATCTTTTGCTGCTCATCCCATTAGTTATGCTTTTGGGCTCCACGTTGACATTGAGAGTTGATTTCCCCGACATTTGCCATTGCCCACATTGTTCAAATGCCAAGAATATTTTGCCCATAATCATCATCTGGAACCACAAAATTGTCATACTCTGGATTAATCTGCCTCAGTTTCTGCCCCTGGCAGGGAACTAAAAATTTAACACTTCTTGTTTTTAAGTAACCTGTGTTGGGATCTATTGGGAAACCAATGTTGGAATATTCCAAAGTGAGTTTAAATTGTCTCAGTACCCCCATGATGTCTCACTTTAGCCAAAGATTGATTGTGAAGGAGGAAGGGAAGTTGTCTCATGTCACTTGTACAGTTTGGAAACTCAGAAGATGGAGAATGATGCTGCCAGACCTGCTGAGTTGCTCCAGTTTTTATTTCAGATTTTTGGCTTTGCAGGTATTTTGTTTTTATTTGAAAGACAATTCAAAGCCCTAAAGGCGGTCCGTGCCTACATAAGGCACCACATATTACTGGCTTAAGATCAATCTTGACCTGCACGTTATAGTGAAACAATGCTTAAAGGACAAGGGTTGAGAGGACTAAAATGTAATTAAATTTGTCTATTATGCATGGGTGTGCCCAAGGTAGCTGAACAAAATAAGAATGAGACCCATGAAAGCTATCTCATCTAATCAACTTGAATGAGACTCTTGAAAGAAACGGGCTGTGCTAATTTGTTGCCACCTACTGTATTGCAGTAGAACAGCTGTGAAAGACAATGCTGTTCCAATATTTGTCAGTGCATATTAGATCCTGTCACTTTAATCCACTCAAACTAGAATAATGTGGAGGTTAATCTTGCAAGGCGAACAAACCCATGTTGTGAGCGAAACATGCAATGTCCATTAACCGTGATTCTTTCATTGAAGTGAATGATTCCCTTCAGTCTCACAGGGTTGTTTCTCTTTCTAGGTTTTGACATAGCGGGACAACTAGCGATTGGTCTCTCTGGATGGTCAGTGCCCTTTCTTCAAGACAGCCCGCTGCCCTGCCGTCAACCCCAGTACACGTGTAAGGACTTTAAGCCACCTCTTTTCAAACCATTTGTTTCCCAGACTGACCAGTCAGCCCCTGCCTCTTGTCCAGCCTCGCTCTCCATCACGCCAGTGCTTTCTTACTACAGCAGCAGTCAAGAAACCCTCAGCCAAGAAACTGAAGGTAGGACAAGGAACAAGGTACTTCTCTGCAGTTTCCTTTTCGTTGTTGAAAGTGCATGGAGTCACACACTCAGCCCTCCATAGCAGCAGTGCTACCTACACCTGAGCCCACTACCTCCTAGAATGCTTAGGAACACCACCACTTCCCCTCCAAGCCACATGCCATCCTGATTGAGATCTATCGCCATTCCTTCACTGTCACTGAGTCAAATTCCAGGAGCTCTCTCCCCAACAGTGCAGTTCCTACACGACATGCATTATCACAGTTCAAGATGATAACTCACCACCACTTTAAGGGATGGGCAATAACTGCTGTCCCAGCCAATGACACCCACATCACATAATAATAATAATAATGTGAGAAATAAAACAGGAAAGCACAGCTTCAGTAGGTCCTCCAATAAATAACCATAGTTGTATACCTAGCTCCTTTAATTTAGTGAACTGTCCCAAGGCGTTCACAGGAGTATTGTCAGATAAAATGGAGTGTAAAGAGAGTTAAAAATAGGAGGTATGATCCATGCACTGGATTCAGGAGCGCCTTCTCCAGTTAATGAAATACACCAGTTACGATGACAAAAGCAGAATTTGCTGGAAAAGCTCAGCAGGTTTGGCAGCATCTGTGAAGAAAAAAGTCAGAGTTAACGTTTCAGGTCCGGTGACCCTTCCTCAGAACCAAACTAATTGACCCCTTACATCTATTACATATATCTTACATCTGAGGAAGAGTCACCAGACCTGAAACGTTAACTGTTTTTTTTCTCCACAGATGCTGCCAGACCTGCTGAGCTTTCCCAGCAACTTCTATTTCTGTTCCTGACTTACAGCATCAGAAGTACTTTCAGTTTTTACCAGTTACAATGGCACCGTTCCATCACTTATCCTGCCAACTCTGCACTCATTCCAGTTTAAAACTAAGAAAGAGAAATTATTATAATTGTTAATGTTGGTTAATTTGGAAATCTGTTAAATACACAGTCCACACTGGTGACATTTTATAGTTCAATAATTTGACAGGATGCACTGATATGGAGTTAGTTGATTGTAGGACTATGTCAATGCTGAATTTATTTTAAAAATAAATGGGTCTCCTGTTCCATTGAGAAAAACTAAAATGACTTTGCTTTCTGGATTTCTTCAGGTCATAGAATCAGAGAGTTGTACAGCATGGAAACAAACCTTTTGGTCCAACTCATCCATGCTGACCAGATAGCCTAAATTAATCTAGTCCAATTTGCCAGCATTTGCCCCATATCTCTCTAAACTCTTTCTGTTCATATAGCCATCCAGATACCTTTTAAATGCTGTTATTGTACCGGCCTCCATCACTTCCTCTGGCAGCTTGTTTCAGACACACATCAACCTCGGAGTGAAAACGTTGCCCCTTAGGTCCCTTTTAAATCTTACCCTCTCACCTTAAACCTATGCTCTCTAGTTTTGGACTCAAAAGACCTTGTCTATTCACCCTATCCGTGCCCCTCATGATTTTATATGCCTCTATAAGGTCACCCCTCAGCCTCCGATGCTCCAGGCAAAATAGCCCCAGCCTATTCAGCCTTTCCCTATAGCTCAAACCCTCCAACCCTGGCAACGTCCTGGAGAGTCTTTTCTGAACCCTTTCAAGTTTCACAACATCCTTGCTATAGCAGGGAGACCAGAATTGCACGCAGTATTCTAAAAGTGGCCTAACCAATGTCCTGTACAGCAGCAACATGACCTCCCAACTCCCATACTCAATGCATTGACCAATAAAAGAAAGCAAACCAAACAACTTCTTCACTCTGGATGTGAGTTTGCTCGCTGAGCTGGAAGGTTAGCTCAGCGAGCAAACTCACATCCAGAACCTCAACCTGAGCTACAAATCTTCTCAAAACTCGCTAACTTCTTCACTATCCTGTCTACCTGCGACTCCACTTTCAAGGAACTATGAAGCTGCACCCCAAGGTCTCTTTGTTCAGCAGCACTCCCCAGGACCTTACCATTAAGTGTCTAATTGCTGCCCTGATTTGCCTTTCCAAAACTTATCACCTCACATTTATCTAAATTCATTTCCATCTGCCACTCCTCGGCCCATTGGCCCATATGATCAAGGTCCTGTTGTGCTCTGAGGTAAGCTTCTTTGCTGTCCACTGCACCTCCAAGTTTGATGTCATCTGCAAACTTACTAGAACATAGAACATAGAACATAGAACAGTACAGCACAGAACAGGCCCTTCAGCCCACGATGTTGTGCCGACCATTGATCCTCATGTATGCACCCTCAAATTTCTGTGACCATATACATGTCCAGCAGTCTCTTAAATGACCGTATCCCCTATGTTCGCATCCACACCATTGATAAATGACAAAAAGCAGTGGGCCCAGCTTGGCTGGTCACAGGTCTTGGCTTTGTTTCCAGCAAGGGGTTATTGAAACCGTGAAATTAGTGAATTCTTATCACAAAATTTTGGAGACTATGTTGAGTCCAACTACGTGATCAAGAGCCATTGGAGTTTAATTGTGATGTAAAGAAGCTTTTCTCCCATCTTTCGGGCTTCCTGTCACCTGCCATTTAAAATTGCAGTTGGAAAGGATCGGTGTGGGCTGTCTTTACTTATTTCCTTTATTCTTTTGTGGGATATATGTGAGATTTGATTGACAAAGGAGTCTTATGTGATAGAGAACATGGAGAGGAGACTTCAGTTTTGTAGAATGGCACAGCCAGTTAGACAGGCTGAACAATCTGCTCCTGTTTCCCAAGATTTTATGAGGAGACATGGATGCAAACTGATTAAAGATTGGTTCATGACGCATTTGCTCCCAAAACATGTTTTACACTCAATTTGTCACATACTTGACGAGCCTGCTATTTGCCTTGTGCGAAGAGATCACGAGAAGTTCGATGCCTGTAGTTTTGTATTTAGTCATTCAGTCTTCCAACTGAGGCTCTTCGTTCATGAATTTGCAAACAGCTGGAAGGTTGAAAGGCAATCATTTTAAGTGAATTAGTAGCAGTTGGGAAAGACTGGATTTGACATTAATGTTCCATTTGTTGTTTTAATTTCTTGTCATTGTAAAATGCAGCATCAGCTTAGCTACAGTTTTCCAATGGTACTGAACTATTTTTGACCTCTTTATAGTTTGGGACAAGCACACCTTTTTTAAAAATGTAAATATGATTTGAGTAAGGTTGCAACATATTTGACCAGAATCTGTACTGATCTGTGATTATGTTTCTTATAACAGATTACAAATTACAGGTATTTCTGCTATAACACATGTTTCGTTAATGCGGATTGGCTGTAATGCCATTGATGAATATTGGACACTGTTTGAATAATAGAAACTTTCTACTGTACAGTGTGGTGATTTTCTATAGTGATTTCCCTACAACGTGATTTCCTATCACGATTTTCTACTGTGTGAGGTCGCAAAAGAATGCAACTATCGTACTATCGGAGAAATACCTATGCTTTAGGAAAAGTGGAATTTTTTTGCCTGTGTCCATTTCTGTTGTCTGAGGAAATGGTTTAGAAGGGCTTGACTTTGCATGGCCTGTGAATCAGATATGACCTCATACCTTCTGATAAAAATTAGCAGAAATGATTCTGTTCCTTGGTTGGTTGCTGCATAAGTCATGAACTGAGTACATGATTTCTTTACACAATGCATGTGGCAGCAGCAGTTGAAGTAGACCAATGTGTAGAAGGGAATCTCAAGTGATTATGCAATGGTCTGAAACTGTAGGGAAACTCCACAGAACAAGATGGGTGGGGTGTTGAATGGCGTGTTCTCAATATAACAGAAAACCTCATATTTTCTGGCTGAAGGCATGTCTATACAGCACCCCAAACTCCACCAAGGGCAAGGCAAGGACACGGGTGGTAAATGCAGTCAGAGAAGGAAACCACCCCTCTGCTGTTGGCACCAATCTGATATGCAGCTTCCATCCAGCAGCTCCAGGAGGCTGAGTTTTAAGAATTTTAAATAATATTCTGATTTGACAGAGTCAACATAGAGTCATACAACATGGAACCAGGCTCTTTTGGCCCAACTCATCCATGCCAACTTGGTTTCCTAAACTGAACTAGTCCCATTTGCCTGTGTTGGGCCCATATTCCTCTAAACATTCCCAATCTCTGTACTTGTCCAAATGTCTTTTAAATGTTGTTTTTGTAGCCACCTCCACCACTGCATCACCACTGCGCTGTCCAAGACTGTAAGAAACTACGCAGAGTTGTGAACACAGCCCAGTATATCATGTTAGCCAACCTTCCATCCATTGACTGTATCTATACTTCTTGTTGCCTTGGAAACGCAGCCAGCATCATCAAAGACCCATCCCACCCCGGTTATTATCTCTTCCAAACACTTCTGCCAGGCAAAAGATACAAAATCTGAAGCACACGTAGCAACAGGTTCAAAAACAGCTTCTTCCCTGCTGTTATTAGACTGCTGAATGGACCTCTCTAATTTCAAATCCAATGTTGATCATGCTTTGTACACATTCTTTGCAGCTGTAATCCTGTATTCCTCACATTGTTCAATCATCCTATGATTGAACTTTATGATCAGCCTGTTCTGCACACAAAACAAAAATTTTCACTGTATTTAAGCACATGTGACCATAGTAAATCAAATCAAATCACTCCCTCTGGCAGTGATAATGGGAACTGCAGATGCTGGAGAATCCGAGATAATAAAGTGTGAAGCTGGATGAACACAGCAGGCCCAGCAGCATCTCAGGAGCACAAAAGCTGACGTTTTGGGCCTAGACCCTTCATCAGAGAGTAGCTTGTTCCATATGTGCACCACCCCGTGTATGAAAATGTTGCCCCTCAGGTCCCCTTTAAAACCTTCTGCTTTCACCTTAAATCTATGCCCCATAGTTTTAGATTCCCCTACTCTGTGGAAACAACCTTGGTTATTCACCTTAGCTATACCTCTCAGTTTTATAAACCTCAATAAGGTCACCCCTTAGCCTCCTATGCTCCAGGGGAAAAAGTGCCAGTCTATCCACTCTCTACATATAACTCAACCCTCCAGTCTCAGTAACATCCTTGTCAATAATTTTTTTACCCTTTCCAGTTTAATAACATCCTTCCTATAACTGGGTGACCAGCATTGTATACTGTACATCAAATGTGGCCTTTTCAATATTTCGTAGAGCTGTAACATGGATTTATGAGAGAGAAGTACTTGGGGATGTTGTTGGCAAAGCACATAAGGGGAAACCAGCAGATGTGGTGTATTTATGTTTTCAGGTGGCTTTCAACAAATCCCTCACAGAAGTCAGTAAACACAATTGGAGCACATGAGATGGAGAGCAATTTACTGGCACAGATTAAGGATTGGTTAACACAAAGAAAACAGAGTAGGAAATGAATGGGTTGTTCTCAGGTTGACAGGTTGTGACTAATGGGATACCACAAGGATCAGTGCTTGAGGCTCAGTTGTTCACAGTCCACATCAATGATTTATCTGTGGATTAAATGTTATATTTCTGAGTTTACTGATGACACAAAATTCAGTAGGAATGTACCTTGTGAGGAAGATGAAATGAGGCTTCAAGGGATTTGACCTTGTTGTCAATCTTACTGCAAAATTCAGGCAAGAATCTTTTTCAAAGTTTAGATTTTAAATCTGTTTCATTTTGGTTTTGTGAATGAGCTACAATGCCTGTTCACACTAAGAAATGTGAATATAGTAAAAGAACTTGCATACTCTTATACAACAGGCTGGAAAAGATCCTGTTGGTTCATTTAGTTCCTGTTTAATCATTTGTGGGAATATGAACATCATTAACAAGGTCATTGTTTATTGCTCATCCTTATTATCCTTTAACTAAATTTCTTGCTGGGACATTTCAGAGGGCAATAAAGAGTTAATCTCATTATAGTGGGTCTAGAGTCATATATGGGTCAGACTGCATAAAGACTAGAAATGGAGTAGCAACCAAGATTCCTGAACTAATGTTCTTTAGACATGGGTTCGGATCCCGCCATGACTGTTGGCAAAATTTGAATGTAACATAAACATGGAATTTAAAGAAAGGTGGTCTATTGCAATCATAAAACTATTGTGAATCATCATAAAAACCCATCTGGTTCATGAATGTCCTGGAGGGAAATAAATCTGCTGTTCTTATGGCCTAACATGGCATTAGACTCACAGAAATGTGGTTGACTCTTAGCTGCCTTCCGAAAGGACTGAGCCAGCGCTCGGTTTAAGGACAATTAGGGACAGATAGTAAATGCTAACCCAGCTTGCAACACCCACATTCCAAGAATGAATAGAGAACAAAAACTGGGTGGCCCATTTCCTTCATGTCAGTGAAGCAGACATTTTTATTCATGACAATTGACAGTGATTACACGGTCACCACTATTGTAGCTTTTAATTCTAGCTTTTGCTAAATTCAAATTTCACCAGCTGCAGTGACCCAGTACAGTTGCATTACCACAATATCACTGCTTGTCCTATACCTCTGCCACACTCCCTCCCTACCCACCTATGCAATACCATGCTATCTCCTGTAAGATGTAGAAAACTAAATTTTTAAAAAGCCCTGACCGATTATGAGAGAATAATATCTGGGAAATCCCTCTCTGACTCCTTAAGTCATGACTGTCATTACAGGATTATGCACCTTTTGTACCTGGTGATTTTCACTCCCACCAGGGACTCTTACTCACTTTTAAGTGAGTTATGACAAATGGCTTAATAGCGTGTTAAGTGAGTATGGTGTAAGGTCCAGGGATTTAATGGGCACCCAGGACAATCAAAAAGGCAGCATGGGCATTTGTCAAGAAACACATTTGTTTTAACAGGACAGATTACATTAGTAAGATAGTCAAAACTCACTTACCACAATATTCTCTTCAACAATCTTTGTATATAGGGCTTTTTCATATCCTGCCTGATCTAAGAGGCTTTTTCTTTAATTGATTGTCGGCCCCAGTGGTTTTCAGTTCGAAGGTTATGGACAAATGGCAACTTCTCTGACTGAGAAGTTAGTTTGCTCCTTTATGAATGCTGTTTAAATGTCAGACAAAGACATAACCTTGTCACATAAATATTAGGTACAACAAAACCCACAAAATATACACATCGTGGAGTATAGCATTTTTCTGCTCATGTTTAAAAGGACTTTTTTAATGTAGAAAAGTAGAACTTAATCAGTTATCTCCCTCCTATGTGCCTCCACTAATCAAATCTTATTGACTGAGGATTAGCTTGTCATCACTTCAGCATTGTGAAGTGCAAATGAGAAATTGTCTTAAACGCAATCAATTTATAGGGCAAAATTATTTAGAATTTATGTGGCTCTCTGTCTCTCCCTGAAGACAATCCAGTCTAGCTACAAGTACATAACAGGTCTGTTACTGCACTGTAGCACCATAACCTGGTAGATAGAGGCTTCAAAACCTCTCAAAGTCTGAACACATCTGAGATTTTGCTTTTTGGTCCAATATTTGCTTTTGATCATATTGTGAATTGGTGAATGCTAGTTTTGTCATTTTCTACGCTGCAACAAACATTTCTGAACCCGGTATTTTAATGGTCATTTTAGTTTTATACCTAGATTAAATTGCAGTGTTTTTTTTGATAGTTTATGTAAAAATTTAAATGTTTCAAAGAATCAGTTTAACTTTGGCTAAGCTTAGAAGTTAATTACATGGATGTTTTTGCACCTGACATTTTAATGTATTTTATTGTGTGCGGTTAAGGGGTTGAAATTAGAATGATAATAAATGAAAAATCAATTCTTTTGTCCATGTTCTTTATTGAATTACACCTACAGTGCCTTAAATTCTTTTCATGGTTCAACATTATACAAGATTGTTAGCACTTTCAGAAAACAATTATGTTACATTCTTCCAACTACAAAAGCAGCATCAAAGTGTTGTGTGACTGTAATATGCAAAGATTGATTTAGCTCTGAAGTGAATTGAAATAGGAAGTTAGTATTCCATGATTTTGAGCTGTGCCTGTACTGCAAGACAAACACAATGGAATGTATGGACCATATATAACTCTGTGCCATTATAGGTAGTGTTGTTCATAAACTTCAAGACATCAGTCACAACCAAGAATCTTATGTTACATGGGCTAACATATAGGACAGCAGTAAGACTATATATCACACTGTGAGATGTATTTGACGTAAGAGACCTTGTGAGGTTCAGCAGCCATCGTAGACAATTCTTGTGTTATTTAAGAGATAATCCCTTGTTTTGATTTTGTCAAATGTCCATTAAGGATTGCCTCTAGTCACTTGTTTCTCTGAAAAACTAATCCTAGCAGTTCCCAAGGTGCATGTGAGTGATCCGCGTGGGAGTGTGAGTGTCTGAGTCATCCAGAAGGGAGATGATAATGTTGTGACTTACCAGGATAAGTTTTAAGTCCTAGTTGATTTGAAAACCCTGCTCCCCCAGCTATTATAGTCTAAAACAACCACTCTTATTAAATCTGCCCCAGCTGCTTGCCACTGACCAACACTACCCCTCTAAACCCTCTGTGTCACCCTCAAACCTGTTCTTGTGGACAATTCCTCTCCTTGCACTGGTCGAAGTGTCCTCTATTTGACTTCATAAGAGTTGGACACCCCATCAGTAGGAAGCAGATATACCTCCCTGTTCTGTGTGAAGGCGTTTGCCACACCACCTACCCTGGTGCCGCACAAATGCCATTTTTTAAAACATTTTAAATTATATGAAGTTGAAGTTGGAGTGAGGAAGCCTCCATTTTGAGATTGCCCCTCACCTACTTACCTGCTGCAGCAGGCAGCTCTTGGTTCCAAATGAAAGGGCCTCCTCTTGGCTTTGAGAGCCACTCTGACTTCCTTGTGCCCTGTGCATGTCCGCTGGTCACCATTTGGCCAATTTGGAGAAAACCATGGCTGGGATTCAGTTCACTACACTGTGTGGTCTTCTAACTCCCTTTGAAATCTGACACTGATGGGGTGTCTGAAGCCCAAATGCAAAACCGACACCCCTCTGTATTTGCCGTGAGAGGTTGGTAATGATCAGTGGAATTTTAGGCATAAATGAGTGATCTTTATTAATACAGGGGCTACTATGGAACAGCAGATTAAGTAATCTGCTGTTTTCCTTGTATCTGTCTGATGACAAAGAATTTGATTTCAGGAGGAGGAAAGGGTAAGGCATCTGATGGCGTTCATTGAAGTTACCCCATACCACAGTCACTGTTGATGGCACTCAAATACTACAATGCATTTTATACAAAGTTGAATTGGTTTCATTTAAGGACATTTGAAGTAGGAGAAGGGGAGTGGACCATCCTGGTCTATCAAATATGCAATCACAGCTGAACTTTGGCCTCAATTCCACTTTGCTACCCATTCTTCTTGATTCACTGAGAAACCTAAACTACATATAATCTGAACTTCAAGTGTATTCAATCCACAACCCTCTGGGGTATAAAGCTGGGATCATATTTTCAAAACAGTCTCCACACTCAGGGCCACAGTAGGGCCTTTCTGTTCTTTAGCAGACTGCTGACTGAAAACTCAAAATTTTGCCCAAAGGCACTGCTAGCACTTCAGATAAAATGATTGCGCAGAAAACAAATGGAATTCTTTTTAATCATTCATAGGATGTGGGTGTTGCTGATCGATATGCATATATTGCTTGACCCTAGTTGCACTTGAGAAAGCGGTGGTGAACCGACTTCTTGAACTGCCCTGATGTACTGTATAATTCAATGATTGTCAGCTCCAAACTGGGCATTGTCCAGATCATGCTGCATTTAGATGTATGGCTTCAGTACATGAGGAGTCAGAAACACTGTAGACAATCGGCAACCGTCCCCACTTCTGATCCTATGAGGAAGGGAAGGATGATCAACAATACCTTCCACTGTGCAAGTAATGCCATTAGCTCACTCCTTTAATCCAGCCTCTTTGACCACACTTTTAAATATGGTTTGGTGTCAAATTTTGATTGATCTACTACAATGGAGTGCCTTAGGATGTCTTAGTGGTTAATGACACTAAATGCATGTCTTCGGAGGGCTTGATGGATAGTACAACCTAGTACAGCGGCAGTACTAGCAGCTGGTTAGAGAGCTTGTTCATTGCCATTACATATTGACCACAGATTCATGTGTACAGATAGCATCCTGAAATTCATTTCTCACATGTAGCAAAAGTAGGTCATGAATTTGGATTATTCCTTGTAGCATTTGCTTTACTTCTTTGTTCATTATCCAGAAGCCTGTCCAATACCTTCAGGATCCAAGTCAGGAGTGTGATGGAACACTCCCCACTTGCCTGGATGAATCCAGCTCCAACAGCACTCAAGAAGCTTGACACCATCCAGAACAAAGCAACTCATTTGGCATTCCATCCTTCAGTGTACCATCCACCACTTCAACGTTCACTTCCTCCACCACTGGCACACAGTGTGTACCACCTAGAAGATTCACCAGAGCAACTCACTGATCCTTCAGAAGCACATTTTAAACCCATGAAATCTATCAAGATGGAGCACCAGGGCAACAAATGAGCAAGAACACCAACACCTACAAGTTTACTTCCAAATCATGCAGCATTCTATTATGACTGTGATGGGCAGATTGTGCTGGTAACCAATCCGCACTCTTCCACCAGTCACACCATTTGTATAAACATGTTGATTCAAGCACCGAGTGCCCAATTGTTTCCCTTTATTACTTCCAACAAGATTAAAATAGACTTTCACCAGGTTTCTTTAATAAACTTAAAACAGTCAATTTAGTATAAACAAAGCTCAATCTTAAAATCAAGTGGCAAGACTAGTTAATATCTTACATATGTCCCTGAATTAGATAAACATTCCTTTTTAATCCCAAAATGGACATACTCACACAACACAAAAGACATCAACATGTCTGCAGAGTTATTTTGAAAAAGAGCAAATGATAACGCACCCTTAATGGCCAAAGATCTAAAAAAAAATGACATAATCTAATGAATAATTGGTTGGCAGTGCAATCTTAAATGAGACAAGAAATTGAAACTACATTTTGCACTTACCAGAACTAGGACACAAGAAACAGTCTTGAAAAATGGAATATCAGTTTATATAACATTAAAAGAGAGCACAGATTGGTTGGGCCATCATTGACATGGAGGCCCCGCAAGAAGAGTTAACTTTAATCTTAATTCTGTAGTCCAGGCCAGTAGATTGTGATTGGTCAGGTGTTGCCATGGAGATGCATCAGTGATTGGCTTTCTCTAAATCCTTTTCTTTATGAAAAAGGTGTAAGATACATACAAAATCCCCTTGCCTACATAAAACAGAGTCCTGTAGCTTCTAGTGTGTGCAAATCCTTTACGGTGTGAGCTTGACTGCTGATCTCTAAATTGGTTTACATTGTTGGCAGCTATGGACCCCCATCCGGGCTAAAATAAGGCTCCATTTCTGATGGAAACCAAACTCAATCCACGTCTTTAGATAGTAGTCATACTTCAGTTTTTCAGTGTTTTTAATTTAATAAAACCACAGAGGCATGAAAACTTTATTTGGCTCTCAAGTACTTTAGCCAAGAGAGGGAGAGAGAATGTTTCTCAGTCGTACTGTTGCTTTAGAGGATCTTCCTTCTTGTTAAATCTCCTAGGTTTGTGGGACTAAATCTGTGTCCATCATCATAGGGATTTCCATAGACTATTCCAAAGTGATGCTTTCCTATAATTAAGGGTATTAAACCTTAGGTCTTGTCTTCCTAAAATTTTTGCTTTGTTTTGTTCCCATAGTGAATTGACTTTGCATAAATGTCACATGGATCACAGCCCATATTAAACTGTTGATCTCAAGTCCAAGAAACAACATGGGTTCCCTTCAAACTCTTGGAAGGAACGTTTTTTAAACCAGAAAGTGTCCCAACAGTTCAATATCATACAATTCTCCATTTAGTCTATTAATATACATATTTCCATCAATGCTGCCATGGTAATATATCACCGTTCCTTTTGTGTCACTGGTCAAAATCCTGGAACTCTCTCCCTAACAGCATTGTGGGTCTACCCACACCACACGAACTGGAGCAGTTCAAGAAGGCAGCTTGCCATCACTTTCTCAATGGCACCCAGGGGTGGGCAATAATTTCTGGGCTAGCCAGTGATGCCTACATCCTGAGAACAAACAAAAAGAAAACAATCCATCTTTAAGTAATGTTTATTCACCCCACTAAGTGAGCCTCACTGTCAGATTGTGTTTGGTAATATTCCCATGAAGTAACTTGAGATGTTTTCCTGCGTTAAAGACACTTGATAAAGTGTCACCTAACAGACTTGTCAACAAAGTTAAACCCATGGATTAAACGGGGTACTGGCCATGCAGTTTGTTTGAGTGATGGGAAACAGAGAGTTGTGGTGAGTGGTTGTTCTTTGGACAGGATCAAGGATGCCCAGGGTTTGGTATTAGGAGCATTGCTTTCTCTTATTTTTATGAGTGACCCCAGCCTTTGTGTACAGGACACTTCAGAATTTGCCAGTGGCATAAATCTGGAAATATTGTGAACTGTGAGGAGGATAACGACAGATTTTGAGAGGACAGGGCCAGGCTGGTGAAATGGGCAAGTAAGTGCCAGATGAAATTTAAAGCAAGGAAGTGTGAAATGATTCATGTTGTAAGGAAGAATGAGGAGAGGCAATATGAAATTAAAGGAGTGATTTTACACAGGCTACAGGAACAGAATGAGCTGGGAGTACATGTGGACAACTCATTGCAGCTAGCAGGATGAGAAAATGGTTAATAAGGTGTACTGCAGCACAGGATATGCATTATGGGCAACAAAACAAAGAAGCTATAGTAAACCTGTATTTAAGATTGGTTTGGCATCAACTGAAGGATTTTGCTACCTTTGAGCAAACAGGTGGATGAGGATAAAGTGGTTGATGTGGTGTATATGGATTTCAGAAAAGCATTTGATAAGGTTCCCCACGGTAGGCTATTACAGAAAATACGGAGGCATGGGATTGAGGGTGATTTAGTGTTTTGGATCAGAAATTGGCTAGCTGGAAGAAGACAGAGGGTGGTGGTTGATGGGAAATGTTCATCCTGGAGTTCAGTTACTAATGGTGTACCGCAAGGATCTGTTTTGGAGCCACTGCTGTTTGTCATTTTAATAAATGACCTGGATGAGGGCATAGAAGGATGGATTATTAAGTTTGCGGATGAGATTAAAGTTGGTGGAGTTGTGGATAGTGCGGAAGGATGTTGCAGGTTACAGAGGGACATAGATAAGCTGAAGAGCTGGGCTGAGAGGTGGCAAATGGAATTTCATGCGGAAAAGTGTGAGGTGATTCACTTTGGAAGAAGTAACAGGAATATAGAGTACTGGGCTAATGGTGAGATTCTTGGTAGTGTGGATGAGCAGGGAGATCTCGGTGTCCATGTGCATAGATCCCTGAAAGTTGCCACCCAGGTTGATAGGGTTGTAAAGAAGGCGTATGGTGTGTTAGGTTTTATTTGTAGAGGGATTGCGTTTCGGAACCATGAGTTCATGTTGCACAAAACTCTGGTGCGGCCGCACTTGGAGTATTGCGTACAGTTCTGGTCGCCGCATTATAGGAAGGATGTGGAAGCATTGGAAGATTTACCAGGATGTTGCCTGGTGTGGAGGGAAGGTCTTATGAGGAAAGGCTGATGGACTTGAGGCTGTTTTTGTTTGAGGGAAGAAGGTTAAGAGATGACTTAATAGAGACTTACAAAATGATCAGAGGATTAGATAGGGTGGACAGTGAGAGCCTTTTCCCTCGGATGGTGACGGCAAGCATGAGGGGATATAGATTTAAATTGAGGGGTGATAAATATAGATCAGAATTCAGAGGTAGGTTCTTTACTCAGAGTAGTAAGGGTGTGGAATGCCCTGCCTGCAACAGTAGTGCACTCGCCAACATTAAGGGAATTTAAATGGTCATTGGATAAACATACAGATGATAATGGAATAGTGTAGATTAGGTAGGCTTCAGATTGGTTTCACAGGTCCAACGCAACAGAGGGCCGAAGGGCCTGTATTGCGCTGTAATGTTCTATGTTCTATTTTAGGCATCACACTTTATGGAGGATGTGAAGGGTTTTGGGAGAATGCAGAAAAGATTCATGCAAGTGGTTCCAGAGATGAGGAACTTTGGTTATCAGGACATAGGAGAGATTGGGTCTGTTTTCCTTGGAGAAGAGAATGTGGAGAGGATGTTTAATTGAGGTGTTCATGAGGTGAGGGCTGTGGGCAGAGTACGTAGAGGGAAACTGTTCCTATTGGTAGGAGTTTTGCAGACTGGAGGGTACTAATTTAAGTGATTAACAAAAGAACTAGACAACAGCATCTTTCCGACACACCAAGTGGTTCAGGTCTGGAATGCACTTCCCAGCAGATTCGATTGCGACCTCCAAAAGGGAATATCTGAAGAGAATAAAAAATGCCCTGTTACAGAGAGAAAGCAGGGGAGTGGGATTAGCTGAGTTGCTGGCAGAAGCAGCTAATTTGGATACAATGAGTGGAGTGGCCCCCTTTTGTACTATAATCATTGTGTGCACTATAAACTGCAAGTTGTCACTGTTCCAAAAACGTGATGATACTCCTTCCCTCAGGATAAGTCCCCAAAACTTTTGATTTTTAAATTTATTTAACTCTATATTGGTGATGACTGTACTGTGCCAATACAATTTAAGACACCATTTACAGTGTTGAGATGAGATATAATATTTGTGGGGTTTAATGACATCTTCAATGAAAAGAGGTCCAGTCAGTTCAGTTTGAGGAGTTACTCTGCTAAGACATTTTGTCAGTGCGATTTACTCAACAAGCGGTTAAGTGACTAGAGTTTGCTACAGTGTCAGTGCCTGTGCCGACACACTTCATTTTGTTGCGATTGGCTGACTGCAGTCACTGTTGAGGAATACTAAAATCCTTCTGCAGCTCTCTCGTGGCTCAAATGAGCAAAAACCAACCTCAGCAAGCAAGATGCAGACTGAGGCTCGTTGTGACTGAATTCTGATCGTCAGAACGAGTCAAGAGGATGCAGTACACACTGCAGCTGAGGTTTACATCAGTGTGATTCCCGAGTGATTTTAATTGCCCCTTATTTTGTCTTTTTTTCCTTGCTAATGTCAGTCATGTGATTTGTTTGAGTTTTGCTCGGGTATCTTGTGTTTTGCATCTGTCTGAATGGGCTGAACAACTGCTGTTTAGACTTTAAATGTTCGGGCTGTTTATGACTGGATTTACATGCTTGTACTGGTAGGTGCTGGTCGTTTTGTTTCGGGGGGTGTATGTCTCCGATTGCTGCATGTTACAGTTCAGTGACCTTCACTCTCTCCAAGGACGGAATTAAATTGTAGTCATTTGAGAATATATAAAACCTTTTGTAATCTCGAGTACACCTAATGGTTTCAAAACCGCATTGAATGCTAAAGCTGTAGTACTCCATAACGTGACATGCCCTTGAAGGGGGTTTAGGAGATTTGATGTCTGACTGTTAGACCTAGTTGTAGACGTGAAGAGTTAATTTGTGGTATTATTGTTGAGTGTGGCTTGGGTTACGTCATTAAAAACAATTCATAATCAACTGTTATTTAAGCTGAAGGAGTATAAATGGTGAAAGTTGTGGTAGCCTCGTGGAACCTTTCTGATTCTCTTCTGGGAGTCATTTGTGTGAAAACAAACTACCGGAATAGTGCTGCAGAATGGATATCCGAACACATCCTTGAGCACCTGGGTCAGTAAATGTGCCTTTGGGGCTTTGCTCCGATGTCTAAAACATGTGCAACTGTCCCAATTCTCATCAGATTAACCTCTTTTTTGCAATGAACTGTATTAATATTTGCCTACCCTCTTTCTGAATTGAATGCTCATTGATTTTACTAAGATGTTAATATGACCTTGTGGAAGGAAAACATTTTTATCTTAATTGCCTAAAGATTAGCAGCACTTTCAAAATGTGTATTACCTTGTACTCTGGAACAATAAGTTGACTTTAACTCACCCCAGTAAGTCTGTTAACTAAATGGAATGGAGAAATTGATCTGTCGGGGTTTGTTTTTTGGCAAATTAAACGTAGGGAGAGCTGCACAGCACCTCTGCCTCAGTATTTACTGCAGGGCATTCCCCTGGCTGACAAACAGCATGATAGAAATTATCAGCTGAGTCACTGCAGTTTCAGACCAATGCCTAGGACATGTATTACAAAGTCAGGTTGTGATTTAAGCAAAAGTCAATGCTGTTTGACACTTAAATTTCAAGCCTCAAACTTTTCTTAAAAACACTTCTTCCTAAAATAATAGCATTCTCTGTTGGGATGTGGAATTTGTACAGTTGTAGCAATTAATGTAATCACTTTTAAAATAAAGTGCTGGAGTAGATTGCAGTCATTTACTGTGCCTTAAATCAGTTTGGTTTTGAGACCTCCCTTTGTTTTAAACCAGCTGTGTGAGAGGGGTCGTTTGAGATGCCTCTGTCAGGATGAGGTTGGGATCAAGATTGTGCGAGGGCTTTTTTCCCCACATGAATACTTTTTTTTCTATCTATGGAATACTGATGTTAGATAAAATTCTGTGGAGGGTTATTGCTATGTTATTTCTAACATTTAAATTTATTGGGTATATAATCATCATGGCTGTGATATAAAGGAGTCTGTTCAGCCCACCACTAATCAATCTAATACTGGTCAGTGAAATTTAAGCTTTTTTGGTTTTAATTTTGATTTTTGCAGGCCACTTTTCAGAGTGATAACACTGATTGATAGTATGCAGAGGCTTTCCAACTTGAATTATTGCTACAAAAATGATTTGCAGAATTGCTGCCTAGTTTTGCTTGGGCTAGTTAAATGTGCAGTTAAGGGTGGAGAGAAGCTGGTCATCTGGAATGACACTTTTTTTTTAAGTTAACTGTTAGCTGTGTTAAGGATGCTTAGGTTTTTCAAAAATGCTTCGGTAAACACACTTTACATGTACTTAGATAAAATATGCTAATATTTCCTAGTCAAATCATAATTTCACTGTTTTTGAATGAATACCATTGTTAATTTTAAGGGACATGAAGTCAATATCCCTTTTAAAATTACTTTTTTAAAGAATTAAACATGCTAGACTAGGTCTACAGTTTAAGAGGAGACTCAACATACCCTGTAAAATAGCGAAGGGGTTCACTAGGGTTGCCATTCACTACCACAACTCCTGCCTCCACTGGTGCCCAGCATCAATGCAGTGTCTAAATGATTGATTTGCAGCTTCCCAAGGCTCACTAATAGCAGCCTTTAAACTCCTAAACTTTAACTCCTGAGAGGACGAGGGCAGCAGGTACATGGAAACATCACCTGCTCTGTCCACTCCAAATAGCATGCCATTTTGACTTGGAACTGTGTAGTGCTTTCCCAGGATCAGCATCGTGGGCTAGGACTCCAGCAGTTCATGAAGGTGCAGTGTGACCAACATGTCCAGGGCAATACTATGCCAGTGACACTTGCATTCCCTGAAACTTAAATTGTGGAGGGATGGTACCCACTTGTGAACTCAAATTGAAGGATGCCAGTTGAGCCACCATTAATAGGAAGTGTATCTTTATAATGGACCTTGCTGCCGAATGTGTTGTTGGGAGCAGGGAAGGGGTAACACTAGGTAAGAAGGAGTATGATATGGGAGGAGGATCATTTTGAATATAAACAAAAATATCCCAAATGGGATGAATGGCCTGTTCGTGCTGTAAATACTATGCATGCATTTTGCTTTGATTATTAAAATTCATTAGATTTGTTTGCAATAAGTGCAGTAAACTAGAATTTCTTAGGATGAAATCCTGCACTTACACACCTGGCTGTTTTTATCTGTAATGATATCTCATTTTGGTGCATAGACTGTAGCACTGCCTCTAAAACTGGGTGAGGGTAGGGGAGAAGAGGGATTTGGCTGGCTTGTTTATATATAACTCTTACAGAAGAAGAACAGCCACAGCTATGCACCGTGACGGGAACCTGGTTGAATCAGTCTACAGCCAGTGATGCTTTGACGTTTCTAATTGCAGTTGGGCCTCTGCAGCCTGACTTCAGTAATGAAGTCTGGGAGAAGGTTCAGCATGATTTTTCTAGAGGAAAGTCTCTAGTTTAATCTGCTGCAGAAAGTCTTGGGGTGCTTGTAGCTATTTTAATATGGATGACCTGAAGAGCAGGCTACAAACTGTTGTCTCTTCCTTTCCACTGTTAACTGCAAAGGCTACTTTGCCAACAAGTGTTTTTTTCTGTTTTGGGGGATTTTGGATCTGCTTTAAGAGATCTAATGGAAAAATACAATTATTCTCCAATTATCCTTCATTTTAATGAAGTTGTCAATCTATATCCCTTGCTTCCCACCCCCCCCCCCCCAAAAAAAAAATTCACCTTTGGATTACTTAGTGCTGAGCAGTACTCTACTCATCTCTGGTCTAGGATGACAGAATCCAAGCTAATAATCAGGGACTGACCCTGAGAAAGGGGTGGGTGGTGGCACTGGGGGGGATTGGGGGTGGGGGTGGGAAGAGGTGTGCTGATCTGAGGGCAGTCGGATGAGACAATATATTCGGGCTTAGTCCACATACCCCCATTCCCCTCAAGTGGATGTAGGAAGTTGTGGTGCATTCCCAAGGAAAATAGGTTTGACTCCTCATGTTCCAGACATTTATCCCTTTTACTGACATCATTAAAAAAAACATTTTTTTGCAAATTAGTCACTGTAATTGCTTACAATAATTGCAGTCACTGTGTCAGATTATTTTGCTGTTTCACTTGGAGCAATCTGTGAAGATGTAAGGAACACTTCTTAACTTGGGGTTTAAGAAGCCTCCATTAAAACCAACACTAACTAGCCTAGTCTACCCGATCTATTTGTAAAGAGAGCAGAGGAATTCTCTCTGATGTTATACTACTTACTTTACAACAGTGGCAACAAAGCAATTGGCTGGGGAGAAGTTGCAATACCACTAGACGAGTAATCCAGAATGTTACCGTTCTGGGGACGTGAGTTTGATTCCCAGCCTGGCAGATGAAGTTTGAATTCAGTAAAACTCTTGGATAGTAGTTTAATAGTGACCACTGGTCACAAAAAATACAGATGGCTGTCTGCTGTACTTGCCCCCTGGTGAGCCTTACATGTGACTCCAGACTTGCAGAAATGTGGTTGACTCTTAACCACCCCCAGAGGGCAGTCAAGTCTTTGTTTGAACCCTTAACCTGTCTGCCTGACAGTTCTTGCTGGCTAAAAAATGCTATGGAAATTATTGCTTTTCTTAAGTGCATTACCACTATTTTTAAACCCCATGTTTGAACTGGACCTGCTATGTTTTTGTTTCTTCACTCCATCCATTGATGGCTCTTGACAATTTTTTTTCCCCACTTGTATGACATGTTGTGCTACTTATTGGTGGAATTGAAGTCAATAGATCTCAACTTTTTTTTTGTTCAAGTGATTAAATGCAGCATTTAAACGTCACACCGCTATAAGAACATGTATCCTCTGAAATGTAACCCCATTCCACTGTTTATTCACTTGGGCATGAGGGTGTTGCTGGCCAGCATTTTATTTGCCATCTCTTAGTTGCCCTCTAAAAGCTGGTGTGAGCTGTTGCCTTTAACTGCTGCAGTGATAATGGAAACTGCAGATGCTGGGGAATCCAAGATAATAAAATGTGAGGCTGGATGAACACAGCAGGCCCAGGAGCACAAAAGCTGACGTTTCGGGCCTAGACCCTTCATCAGAGAGGGGAATGGGGTGAGGGCTCTAGAATAAATAGGGAGAGAGGGGGAGGTGGACCGAAGATGGAGAAAAGAAGATAGGTGGCGAGGGGATAGGTCTGTCCAGGGAAGACGGACGGGTTAAGGAGGTGGGATGAGGTTAGTAGGTAGGAGATGGGGGTGGGAGGAAGGGATGGGTGAGAGGAGGAACAGGTTAGGGAGGCAGAGACAGGTTGGACTGGTTTTGGGATGCAGTGGGTGGAGGGGAAGAGCTGGGCTGGTTTTGGGATGTGGTGGGGGAAAGGGGAGATTTTGAAGCTGGTGAAGTCCACACTGATACCATTGGGCTGCAGGGTTCCCAAGCAGAATGAGTTGCTGTTCCTGCAACCTTCGGGTGGCATCATTGTGGCACTACAGGAGGCCCATGATGGACATGCCATGTAAAGAATGGGAGGGGGAGTGGAAATGGTTTGCAACTGGGAGGTGCAGTTGTTTATTGCGAACCGAGCAGAGGTGTTCTGCAAAGCGGTCCCCAAGCCTCCGCTTGGTTTCCCCAATGTAGAGGAAGCCACACCGGGTACAGTGGATGCAGTATACCACATTGGCAGATGTGCAGGTGAACCTCTGCTTAATATGGAAAGTCATCTTGGGGCCTGGGATAGGGGTGAGGGAGGAGATGTGGGGGCAAGTGTAGCATTTCCTGTGGTTGCAGGGGAAGGTGCCGGGTGTGGTGGGGTTGGACGGCAGCGTGGAGCGAACAAGGTAGATGGCGGAAGTGTCGGAGGATGATGTGTTGTATCCGGAGGTTGGTGGGGTGGTGTGTGAGAACAAGGGGGATCCTCTTTGGGCAGTTGTGTGGGCTGGGTGTGAGGGATGTGTTGCGGGAAATGCGGGAGACACGGTCAAGGGCGTTCTCGACCACTGTGGGGGGAAAGTTGCAGTTCCTTGAAGAACTTGGACACCTGGGATGTGCGGGAGTGGAATGCCTCATCGTGGGAGCAGATGCGGTGGAGGCGGAGGAATTGGGAATAGGGGATGGAATTTTCGCAGGAGGGTGGGTGGGAGGAGGTGTATTCTAGGTAGCTGTGGGAGTCGGTGGGCTTGAAATGGACATCAGTTACAAGCTGGTTGCCTGAGATGGAGACAGAGATCCAGGAAGGTGAGGGATGTGCTGGAGATGGCCCAGGTGAACTGAAGGTTGGGGTGGAAGGTGTTGGTGAAGTGGATGAACTGTTCGAGCTCCTCTGGGGAGCAAGAGGCAGCGCTGATACAGTCATCAATGTAACGGAGGAAGAGGTGGGGTTTGGGGCCTGTGTAGGTGCGGAGAGCGACTATTCCACGTAACCTACAAAGAAGCAGGCATAGCTGGGGCTACACAGGCTCCAAGCCCCACCTCTTCCTCCGTTACATTGATGACTGTATCGGCACCGCCTCTTGATCCCCAGAGGAGCTCGAACAGTTCATCCACTTCACCAACACCTTCCACCCCAACCTTCAGTTCACCTGGGCCATCTCCAGCACATCCCTCACCTTCCTGGATCTGTCTCCATCTCAGGCAACCAGCTTGTAACTGATGTCCATTTCAAGCCCACCGACTCCCACAGCTACCTAGAATACACCTCCTCCCACCCACCCTCCTGCGAAAATTCCATCCCCTATTCCCAATTCCTCCGCCTCCACCGCATCTGCTCCCATGATGAGGCATTCCACTCCCGCACATCCCAGGTGTCCAAGTTCTTCAAGGAACTGCAACTTTCCCCCCACAGTGGTCGAGAACGCCCTTGACCGTGTCTCCCGCATTTCCCGCAACACATCCCTCACACCCCGGCCACGCCACAACCGCCCAAAGAGGATCCCCCTCGTTCTCTCACACCACCCCACCAACCTCCGGATACAACGCATCATCCTCCGACACTTCCGCCATCTACAAGCCGACCCCACCACCCAAGACGTTTTTCCATCCCCACCCCTGTCTGCTTTCCGGAAAGACCTCGCGCTGTGACTCCCTTGTTCGCTCCACGCTGCCGTCCAACCCCACCACACCCGGCACCTTCCCCTGCAACCACAGGAAATACTGCACATGCCCTCACCCCTATCCCAGGCCCCAAGATGACTTTCCACATTAAGCAGAGGTTCACCTGCACATCCGCCAATGTGGTATACTGCATCCAGTGTACCCGGTGTGGCTTCCTCTACATTAGGGAAACCAAGCGGAGGCTTGGGGACCACTTTGCAGAACACCTCCGCTCAGTTCACAATAAACAACTGCACCTCCCCAGTTGCAAACCATTTCCACTCCCCCTCCCGTTCTTTAGATGACACGTCCATCATGGGCCTCCTGCAGTGCCACAATGATGCCACCCGAAGGTTGCAGGAACAGCAACTCATTTCCACTTGGGAACCCTGCAGCCCAATGGTATCAGTGTGGACTTCAGCTTCAAAACCTCCCTCTTCCCCCCCCCCCCACTGCATCCCAAAACCAGTCCAACCTGTCTCTGCCTCCCTAACCTGTTCTTCCTCTCACCCATCCCTTCCTCCCACCCCAAGCCGCACCTCCGTCTCCTACCTACTAACCTCATCCCACCTCCTTGACCTGTCCATCTTCCCTGGACTGACCTATCCCCTCCCTACCTCCCCACCTATACTCTCCTCTCCACCTATCATCTTTTCTGTCCACCTTCGGTCCGCCTCCCCCCTGTCTCCCTATTTATTCCAGAGCCCTCACCCCCATCCCCCTCTCTAATGAAGGGTCTAGGCCCGAAACGTCAGCTTTTGTGCTCCTGAGATGCTGCTTGGCCTGCTGTGTTCATCCAGCCTCACGTTTTTATTATCTTTTAACTGCTGCAGATTGATCTGCATTGCCCTTGAGGGAATTCTAGGATATTTGCCCAGGAACAGTGATCTATTTTGAAATCTAGATGGTGAGTGACTTGGAGGGGAACTTGTGGATGTTGGTTTTCAGCAGCAGATGCGTGGGATGTCCTTTGAGGTGGAAGTGGTCACGGGTTTGGAAGGTGCTGTCTGAGGCTCCTTGAATTTCTGCAGTTCGTTGTGTAGGTAGGTGTTGGTGGTAGGAGTTGTGGTGGGCATGGTGCCATTTGAGTGGGCTGCTTTGCCCTGGATGGCATCAGGTTCTTCCAGGCAAGTAGGGAGTATTCCATCGCACTCCTGACATGTGCCTCTAGATGGAGGACAGACTCTGGGAAGTCAAAAAGAGTTATTTGCAACCTCCTGAGGAAAGGTCACCAGATCTGAAACGTTTACTGTTTTTTGTTTTCCTAACAGATCCTGCCAGACCTGCTGAGCTTTTCCAGCGACTTTGTTCCTGATTTACAACATCCACAGTTCTTTTGGATTTCCTAGCCTCTGTCTTGCCCTTTGTAGCCACTGTTTGTATTCTGAGTACAATTGAATTTCTGGTCAATGTAATGCTAAAGATATTGCTCCTGGGAAACTTGGTAATGATGACACCGTGGGTTGCCAAGGGGCTGTCTCGTTAGAGTGTCTCAGTGATGGTCACTTCCTGGCACTTTGTGATGGGGGTGTTACTTGCCACTTGTCAGCCCAAGCCTGGATATACCCCAGAGCTTGTTGCATTTGAACATAGACTACTTCAGCATCTGAGGAGTCATGAATGATGCTGAATGCTGTGTAGTCACTGGTGAATTGCAGGATTCCTTGTCCGTGTTTGCTCTGAGGCTGTGTGACTTCATGGGGTCTGGAACCCATGTTGATGACGACTCCCAGGCCAACTCCCCCTGACTGTCTCGCCAGAGGTGGCAGTACAGGATGTATCCAGGTATGGTGATGGTAGTGTCTGAGACATTGCCCATCAGGTGTGATTCCATGAGTATGCCTTTCAGGCTGTTACTTGTCTGATCTGTGAGAGAGTTCTCCTGATCCTGGGACTGGCCACGCATTAGTAAAGAGGACTTTTAAGGGTTGACAGGGCAGTTTCTGCCTCTTATGGTGACAGGTGGTCCATCTGGTTTCGCTCCTGTGAGACTTTGCAGTGATTGATACAACTGATTGGCTTACAAGGACAGCTGAGAGTCAACCATGTTACCACGGGTATGGAGTCACATGTAGGCTACACCAGCTGAGGATGGTAGCTTTCCTTCCCTGAAGGACATAAGTGAACTAGATGATGGGTTCTTCCAACAATTGACAATGGTTTCACTGTCGTCAGAGATACTCAATTCCAGTTTTTTTTAAAAAAAACTAACAAATTCAAATTCCACCATCTGCTGTGGTAGGATTTGATTTTGGGTCCCCAGAACATTAGCTGAGTCCCTGGATTAATAGTCTGTTTTTTTTAAAATGTATCATTTCCTCACCAACGATTAGCTTCTCTAGCTAACATTACACTTATTTTCAATGGATTCCTTTCGACAACTTGTATCCATTTTGGTTTCCTTTTTAATTGTTTGGTGCAGTCATGTGTAGATTGATCAGTAAGTCTGTTTTTTTTTCATTTTGAGGCTCAGTGAGATCTTTTAAATCAAACCATTGACAGTTAAACGTGCGTCCGTTTCAGGCCAAACCGGCAGCTGGTTGGAGGTTGGGCAGTTTGACACATTTTTGCTGACCAGTTTCCTGCTTAACAGACCAACTGAATACCCAGTTCACAGGGAGACATCTCCACAATGCTAGCTCTCCCTTACTAGCTGTGCCTGACCTCCTTTTAGAAGTCAACAGCAGTATTAAACCGTTGGTGCTCTAACAGCTCGTGGAGGTGATGTTAAATTGGGATTAACCAGAACATGGGCCTTCTGATTCCAGATCCAACATTCCATGTCAGGGCAGTTTCACCCAAAACACCTTTTTTCACAGCACACTGGCCTTTAAAACCTCTCTCTACTCAAATATTTTAATTCCATAAATCTGTCCACAGTGCACCAAAAACAGGCTGAATGCATTTACATTTTTTAGACAGCATTTCTACATCAGATGACAAATTTGTTGAAAAGAACTACTTTTTTTTGTCTTCAGGAACGTGTTTTGAGCTTGATGCACTTAGGCTAACATCAGTCAATATGTCCTTTATTATTGCAGCAAGCTAATATGAACAGTAACCTTGAGACCTTGGCTATACTCTCCATTCCAGAGCCAGTGCGGGCTGTCTGTGATCTGGGTCCAGCCTGTCTGTGTAGAGAATTTCTGTCAGAACACTGCTTGTGAGGTTTTGTAGTTCTGTTTTGTTTTTATTTTTGCCCCTGTTCTGGCTGGTGTTAAACTGCTTTGCGGACACTTCCCCCAATTCTAAATCTTTAAGGATTTGCTGCACTTTTTGTGACGGAATTACAATCATTTGATTTACTAGTAGTGCAGGTTCAATTGGTCTAGTCTCAAAATAACACTTACTTGACAAACAGTGATAACTGGCAATTCCATTGTAACCTCTGGTATGTGCTTGTCAACATTCAGCTCCTTAGAATCTATATATGGCTGTTGGTCATATGGTGTCATCCTGGCCCGATGCTCGTGAGCATACTGGTGCTTTTTTAAAAAAAGTTCCACATTTCTCACTTCTGCCTTTTATTTATCAAACATAGGCATAGAAACAAGTCAGCCACTTGGTACTTCAAGCTTGCTGTGCCACTCAGCAAGACTCTGACTTAATTTCTCTATCCATGCCATTTTTCTGCTCTCCTCCATATCCCTTGCTGCCTTTAATCCATTATCAGTCTCTTTCATGAATATGTTCAGTGGCCTGGTGTCCACTCTGATATAGTGAATTCCACAGGTTCACCACCCTTTGAGTGGAAACAAAATGCTACCTTATCTTAGTCCTAACCTAATCTGAGGAAGGGCTACCAGGCCTGAAGCTCTGAACTGCCAGTCCTGCTAAGCTTTTACAGCAATTTATTTTTTTGTTTTTGCTCTGCTCTTCTGATTTAGCCTCCTGTGTATCTCCATTCCTTTTGCCTCACCATTAACTCTACCATCTGCTCTGTATGCTCCCACTCAATTGCCTTTTCTTTTAAAACAATTCCTTAAAATTCTGCCTCTGTCCACCTTTGGTCCCCTCTCTGGTTTAACAACTTTTTTCAGTGAGTGACGTTGATGCCCTGAGCGCTGTTGTTTGTCTTGTTTTAATATTCTTCAAGTTGGGCAACTTTTTAGAAAATCATATACCAGATCCTCCTCCTGTATGCTGGTGACAAGGCTGCTTCAGAATTAAATTGCTGCTTTGCATTTTGGTGCACTTACTTAAGACTAAGAGAGGGAGACTAAGGGAGCGGGTAAGAAATGGCACGTGAGACAAGACTAGTGGGTACTGGATTGTATTACTGAACAGAGGCTCTGTGCTTTAATGCATTTCAAGTACTTTAGGTCAGGAGTTACATGTTACAAAAGAAAAGTATAACCTCTGCATTAAAATCTGATTAAATGTACATTGGCACCTAGCCCTGCCATACCATTTAAAGCAGAGCTCAATGTTGCCAATGTCTTTTGGATATACAATTCTTCCTCCAGGGCTTGTGTAGATGAGGATAGCCACCTTCTGGCCTGTCTGAGTCTCCTGTAATTGACCTGATCTAGTTCATTCCATGTCTGCAATTCCTTCTAGGTTAGAAGGAATATAGTATTCATTACAGACTTAAAATTTCATCTTTTGGGCTTGAATCAGGTCCTTAGTTACTTCCTCCATTACTCATTGTGATTATGTAATGAAGATAATGCTCGGGGCCCTTAATCACCATTAGCACTCTGCTACCTCTTTACAACAATCTGAGCTCTAAGGGTCACTGGACCCGAAACATTTAACTCCAGTTTCTCTCCTCCAGTGCTGCCAGACTTGCTGAGCTTTTTCAGCAATTTACATCTTTGTTGAATTTCCAGTATCTGCAGCTCTTCTGGTTTTGTTGCGTCCTGTGTGTTTTGTGGTATTTGGTGTCTTCCAGATTAAAACTGGTGTGTCCTAACTTGACATACACACAGCCTGACGTGCAGCTCTGTGATATCATTGCAAGGTTGTTGTGGGGTCTTCATGCCTCTGGACTACAAGGCCGTTATCCAAGATAAACTAGACTAACCTCGGGTGCTCGTGCACAGCAAGAGAGGTGTCCACAAAATAAACTGATCTCTCTCTTCCTGTTTTATTGGTGCTAAATGAACCACTTTGTATTTGGTGTTTTGCTAGGCTTCACCTAACTTGCTCAGTGTTGTGTTGCAGAAGTTCCGAAGTGATTTACTGCAATGGCAGTAGTCGCATCTCGTGTTGGTGTTTGAAAGTAGCCAAGCTAATGAGCCAGGAAAGGTAACGATCGCATAATTTCCAGAATGTAGTTTACGCAGACTGTTTGGAGAGATTCCACAGAAACAGTAAACCATTCCATATCTACCTTCATTCAGACTGTTTTTAAAAAAAACAAAAAATGAGGTGTGTGAATTCTTCCTGACTCTTCTAAATGAGCTGTGACTGAGTGTCTATGCTTTGCAATTTCAATTAACCAAGTGCTCATTCCTCTGAACCTGAAGAGTTGCTGTTTGCTATGAGCAGGGATGCTAACCCAGTTATTGTTACCTTACTGCTGTAACATATCTTTGATCCCATGTCACTGTTCCCAGGACCAACCAGTTCAAATTAGGCTGGAAATACATTTACATATTTTAATTTGTAAAAGGTATCCATCATGCACTGATCTATGTTTTAGCTGTGGTTCAGTGGGTAATGAACTCATCGAGTCTGAAGGTTGTGGGCTCAAGGCATGCTGAGGAAACTGGAGCACAATAATGCAGGCCTGGAATTTGAAATACTGAGGAAGTGCTGCACTGTGGGTGAGATATTAAACAATTACCTCTCCTCTTGCTGGCACTTTTTTTCGGGGGGGGGTAGAAAGAGTTGGGCCAGGGGGAAAAAGTCCTGTGGCTTTCATTGTCTGTCATTTAGCACAGAAACAGTCCTTCAGTCAAGCCAGTTCATGTCAAACAATTCCAAACTGCTCTCGCGTGCTCTAGAAGGGTCCAGGCTATCTCGGATTGACCAGCATCTGCAGTTCCCATTATCTCAACGAGCCCCACCTTTACTGCTCCTGGCCAACATCCCTCCAACTTTGCTATTCATGTCCGGATGCAAATGTCTTCAACATTGTGATCCACATCCATCGTTCATCTGGAAGCTTATTTCACATGCAAACTACCCCCTGTGTTTATATAAACAGAACTTGCCCTTCATCTTTTATTTCTCCTCCCCTTAACGTGCTCCCTAGTCTTGAAATCCTCCATCCTAGGAAAAAGACAGTTACCATGAACTCTATCAATAGTGTTCCATTATTTTATAAGCCTGTATAAGGTAACCTCCATTTTTTCCAGCGGAAAAGATCCCAGACTGGAATCCTGGCAAGTGTTTATCCACTGGTTAAAATCCTCTGTTATAAAAACTGGTCATAACCATATTGCTGCTTGTCAGATGTTTAGTACACGTATTAGTTGCGAGCTTGATGTAAATGATTATACAAGAAAGCACTTCGTTAGCTCTGTAAAATTTGGGGTGGTCTGAAATCAATTCTAAATATCTGCCAATTCTCCAGGGGGGAAAAACAATTAAAAACATTTGCAATCTTTTTGTAGAATACAGAAATTGTTTTTTACTTTCAATTGAACTTCATTCAGAAATCACAACAACCTTCTTTTGAGTGATCATTTTCTTTAAAAAAAAATCTAAGAAGGCCTGCCACAGAAATTTGAGATGTTGCACAAGAGTTGCATAACAATATTATAAATGGATCAAAAGCATCCAGAAGGCTTTATAGGAACATATCTAAATTTGACATGGAGCAGTATAAAGACACTGGGATTTGGGTCACTTTGGAGACCCAGTCATGAGGACTGTTAGCAAGGGGGAAAGTGAGGTCATTTGAAGTGGACCATCTCAACTTCTAGAGCTATAGTCACTAATGGTAGATCAATTTTAAAATTTGGGGTTGCTGAAGAGTCCAGCATTAGGTGATTGTGAAGATCTCCAGAAGTTTGTGTGGATATAGCAGAAATGAAGAATGAGACTCCAGAGACATTACATCCTTTGCTTTTTGAATCGAGGCTTGCTTGGTTGGGTGCCAGTGTAGACCTGTGAATACGTGGGTGATGGAGAAATGGGACTTGATAGAAATTGGGAGATGGCCAGTAGGTGGCTTCAGGTTTCCAGAGGGTGGAATGTAGGCCTCCATTCATGAAGTAAGATGGCCATTGGTCTAGCAAAGCTGCGCTGGCTCTTAGCAAAGAGCTATCAAATCAGTCCCAAACTTTTATCCACAGGCAGGGAGGGTCTCGGCCTGAAACTTAAGCCTTCCTGCTTGGCCTGCTGTGTTAATCCAGCTCCACACCCCGATTATCTCAGATTTTCCAGCATCAGCAATTCCTATTATCTCTAGTCCTACTTGTTGCTTCATCGCCAAGATCCTGCAAAATTTTACCCTTTTTTTTGGTCAACTCCTTTTTAATGTATTGAGTCTGTGTTTTCACCCTTTTTTAAGGCATGTTGCAGAGCTATCGGGATCTGAAACCATGGTCCTCATTTTCACCCCTTGGATTGTTTCCCAACTGCCTTCAATTTGTATTCATAACTGATTCTCCTAGCACTGCAAAAATTTTTGTTTTTGTTGGAATGCTTCATGATGTCCTTCTGAATCATAGGCTCCTGTTCTCTTACTCAAATTTTCAGAAGTACATTTTGTAACAATAAACTCTGATTCACTATTCACTTTCTCACCCACTTATCTCCCAGAGTTCAGATTGCCAACCTGAGAGATTCTAGCAGAAGTTCTGAAGTAATAAAAAAACTTCCCCGGGTTAGGATCCTGGGTGATCGGACAGTGCTGGAATGGCATCCCTTCTACATCTATCTCATTTTTTCTGATTCTCTTCTCCTCCCTCCTTTCTTCCCTCCCCCTGCTACCAACCCCTTCAAAGTAATGTGCAGGATGGACAATTTTGCATGTTATTGTGGGAATTGCTCCGCATAAATTGGCAGCTGGTTTTTCTCATTACCAATGACTGCTCTTCAAAGTTACTGAAGTGGCCAGGAAAAGTATATTCGGATTTCACTATATTGTAAAAGATACTTGATAGATGTGGCCCTTCTTGCCTTTACTACTTATTCCTAACAGTTCATTACAAATGAGGGGGTGAAGAATAAGAAGTATCTCCAAAGTGTGACAGTGCTGACAACATCTGCCATCTGTGTAACTGTGACTGCACTATGTGCCATCTTGGGAATAATTGATGTTAAAGTACTTTTGAAGGAAGCAGGAATGTACCAGGCCCACTGGAGGAGTACTGTGCCCACCATCGTGCAGGTCTGCCAGCATCTGTTAAGCTTCTCCAGCACTTGGTTTTTGTTTCAAATTTTATTATACCGTACTCACTTTTGATATTATGTCTCTGACAAAAATACAGTCTAACTGTCATCAATCTTCACAAAATATGATAACCTCTACCTAAACTAACTCCTTCACCTATCATAAATCTCAAAAAGCCAAAGCATGTTTTGATCATCTTGCACATGTTGCTTACCACATTGTGATTTCTGATTTATTTATTTTTTTTTTCTCCCATTCTGGAGGGGATGTTGCTGGAATATCACTTGTGGTTTTAATTTTATTTTGCTTCAGCGATTCACCTTTGCTCCTCTCACCTCTCCCCTCCCAGCATCCTACATTAACTTGTATGGAATAATATAGATGCACCTGAATCAAGGAAGATTCACTCTTTGAGCATTGATACAAAATTATGCCCTATCTGTGCACTGACACTCAGCCATGGGAGTTGAAGTGTTGAGTTGCTGCTTCTAAAATCTTGTTTCCTTAACAGACTGCACATGGTGCAGTTGGAAGAATGATGGTGAAATATAAAACATGTACACTGCTCACTCCAGTGCATTTGCCTGCACACACAGTACCTTTGATTAGAAAAATTTAGCTGCCTTTTCCCTTTTGATAAAATGAGCTTCAAGACCAACCCTTTGTACTCAAGGGGCTTTGCTATTTAAATAACTGAATTGTTTCTCACCAGATGTCACTTTCAGTGGAGCTGCTTGGCCTGCTGTGTTCATCCAGCCTCACATTTTGTTATCTTGGAATTCTCCAGCTTCTGCAGTTCCCATTATCTGTCACTTTCAGTGGTTAAGTTTTCATTATGTGGTGGGCAGTCTGCTTCTATTATTATGGAGCAAAAAAGGCTAAACACAACTAAATAGCTCTCTCCTTATGAAGTGAAGCCCATATTGTCAATTGCATAATAGCTAATCATCTTTCATGTCATTTCTTTCAACACTCTAACTTTTTCTAATCACATTCTCTTCTCATGTATGGAAGAAGTATACTGGAGTAGGTTGTGACCAAACAAGTGATGCCAGTCTTGCAGATCTTGAAATGGATCCTTAGTGGTAGAGAGTTTCAAAGCTTCACACCCAGATGAGGAACTTTTCTTCTCATGGCAGTCTGACCTTTTTCCCCCTCTATCCTGAGTGACTTGTGTCTCCTAGTTTCACATCCCTTAACTTGGAGCTTTTGGATTTACCCATTAGCCAGAAATCTTTTCAACCTCTCTCTTTTTTTTTGTTCAGAATTTAATATAATGCATTTCTTCCCCCCCCCATGCCTTTTTATTCCATTCAATCTCTCTGTGCAGTACAAGGTAACTGTCACTATCTGGTGAGCTTTCATTTCACTGCCTTTTAAGGGAAGTATGTCATCCAGTGGCCCTGTCTCTGGACCAGAATGCTCATCAACTCCCAGAGGTGTTATCATATTCCTTGTCATGTCGTTTTTTTTTAAGAAAAGAAACTATTCTGTGGATGCAGAAATGAAATCTGTATCCAACAGAAACATCTACTTAGTAAAACCCTGTAGAACTGCTGCATGACATCTTAAAGCGGTATTGAGGGGAAAGACATTACCTCCAGCCTGAGATAACAAAGTGTGGAGCGGATGAACACAGCAGGCCAAGCAGCATCTTAGGAGCACAAAAGCTGACATTTTTGGGCCTAGACCCTTCTTCAGAGAGGGGGATGGGGAGAGGGAACTGGAATAAATAGGGAGAGAGGGGGAGGTGGACTGAGGATGGAGAGAAAACAAGATAGGTAGGGAGGGGATAGGTCAGTCCAGGGAAGATGGACGGACAGGTCAAGGAGGTGGTAGGTAGGAAATGGAGTTGCGACTTGAGGTGGGAGAAAGGGATGGGTGAGAGGAAGAACAGGTTAGGGAAGCAGAGACAGGCTGGGCTGGTTTTGGGATGCAGTAGGGGAAGGGGAGACTTTGAAGCTTGTTGAAGTCCACATTGACACCATTGTGCTGCAGGGTTCCCAAGGGGAATATGAGTTGCTGTTCCTGGCATCTATCTACCCTTTGGGTGGCATCATTGTGGCACTGCAGGAGGCCCACGATGGACATGTCGTCTGAGGAATGGGAGGGGGAGGTGCAGTTGTTTGTTGCAAACCAAGCGGAGGTGTTCTGCAAAGCGGTCCCCAAGCTTCCACTTGGTTTCCCCAATGTAGAGGAAGCCACACTGGGTGCAATGGATACAATATACCACATCGGCAGATGTGCAGGTGAACATCTGTTTGATATGGAAGGTCATCCTGGGGTCTGGGATGGGGGTGAGGGAGGTGTGGGGGCAGGTGTAGCACTTCCTGTGGTTGCAGGGGAAGGTGCTGGGTGTGGCGAGGTTGGAGGGGAGTGTGGAATGGACAAGGGAGTCGCGGAGAGAGTGGTCTCTCCGGAAGGCAGACAAGGGTGGGGATGGAAAAATGGCTTGGGCGGTGGGGTCGGATTGTAGATGGCGGAAGTGTCGGAGGACCTCCAGTCTGCTCTGCTTTTCTAGATCATGGTTGCTCTCCTTCTTACTCCATACTTTTTGGATTTTCTTGAATTTTATTTTACTTGCTACAGTACTAATTGGTGGTTGGCGTGAGTTGGAGATGCTGGTGTTCTGTTAGTGGACAAAGTCAAAAGCCGCACACCACCAGGTTATAATCCAACAGATCTATTTGAAATCGTAAGCTTTCAGAGTACTGCTCCTTTTCCAGGTGAAGTGGAGAAGGGTGCACAGCACAGAATATATGGGCAGAGAGATAACAGCAAGATAATTCCAAGGAGTTAAGCATATCAACAGATAAGTAAAAATGGTGAGAGTAGAGTGACAGATGAACAAGACTGTGTGGCTGGTCAAGAGTGTTAACAGACTTTTACAATTGGTGATTGAAGTATTGACTGCTGAATAACTAGTGAAGGGATAAGCTATGAACTGATTTAAGGCGGAGAAATATTTACAAATAATCAAATGAGATGGTGGCTGGGGTAGAATAGTGCCACTAATCCTGCTCCTACTTTGCGTTTAAAAGACAATCCAAATATCTGGTTTTAGAGTTGAGGATCTTTTAAACCAGTCCTCCCTCTTTTGTGTGAAGTCTGAGGGCCAATCTGATTAACGAACTGTCTTGGAGAAGTAAACCACTATAGAGTCTTAATGAGAAGAGGCATTTGTCTTAATGTGTATTATTGTTGGATCACCAGTAGATACAGATTATATTTCAGTAATTAGTCTTTGCTGTTCTGACTGTCAGAAGCCAGGAGTAAACTCTTTCAATAGGCACTTCCCTACTGAAATGTCCCAGGGTATATGGTGAGAGGAGCTTAATTCACCTTCAAGACACAACTCTTTCAGAACATTGTCTAATCCGACCCACCCCTTCCCACTCTCTTTTACACCCGTACCAACACTAAATTTTACCCACCCTGCTTACCGTTTCTTACCATTAGAACTGTAAGATGGAGAGGTGGACCAATTGGTCAATGGGTCTGCTCAATCACACAACTGCTCAATCATCATAACTGCTGTGATAAACCTCTACTCCACGTTACTGCCTTCTCCCCATAAATCCTTGGCCACCTTGCTGATTTTTTAAAAAATGTCTGTCTGGCCCTTGAATATGCTTAATGACCCAATCTTGACAGCACCTTGCAGTTAAGAGCTTCTTGGATTCACTATCCTCTGTTAAGGTATGTCACTTCATCTTGAGGAATGACCTCCTGTCCTGATTATCCCCTCTGCTCCTAGATTCACCCTCAAGGGGAAATGACACTTCTGCATCTATCCTGTTGAGCACCCTGAGAATATTTTATGTTTCAAAAAAAATTCATCTCTCCATTCTTGATTCAAACAAGTCCAGACCTTACCTTTTCAACGTCTGCATGGTAATACAGTCTCCCTATACGTGGGGTTGACCTCATGAACCTTCCCTAGATTGCCTCCTATGCCAGTATATCTTGCCTCTGGGGACCAAAACTGTTCATGTCAGATCACAGCTGGAATAACTAGTGCCTTGTGTCATTTTCAGTGAGACTTAGCTGTTTTTAATTCCCCATTCTCTTTGAAGTGAGCAAATATTTCATTCTCATTTCCTTTAATCTGCCGAACTTGGATGTTAACTTTGAGATTCATCCAAGAGGACACCCGAATTTAGAAATCCACATATATTACATCTACTGGTTCCTCATCACCTTGTTACAAAAGAGAATTGTAGTTAATTTGTCAGGCATGATTTTCCCTTCAGGCAACTGTGCTCACTTTGCTTGATGTAACATTTCCATAGTATATTCTGTATTATTACTAGACTCTAGAACATTCTCAATGATGAGTTAAATTAACTGAACTGTAGTTTACATGCTTTCTGTCTCACTCAATTTTTGAATAAGAGTGCCACATTGGCAATTTTCCTCTCCCTGGGACATTTCCAGAATCTAAGGAATCTTTAGCAGATTACTACCGGTGTTTATTTCCGTAGCTGCTTTTAATATTCTGGAATCGAATCCTTCAGATTGAGGGAACTAATCAACCTTTTTTGCTTATTAGTTCCCCAATAACTTTTTTTGTAGTTACTGTATTTATTTTATCATCCCACTGTTTGCCTCACTTAATATTTTTGGAATGTTGCTATTGTCTTACTGTGGAAACTGAAGCAGAATATTTCACAGCTACAATTTCTAAGGAGCTTAGGTTCACTTTTGGCACCTAATCTTTTTAAATATATTTTAAACTATTTCTGTTTTGTCTTGTTATTACTTAGTTATCCTTAGTTTTTCTTGTCAGGGTTTTTGTTTTTTTTTTGTTTTCAAGAATTTCCAACCCTCTAGCTTGTCTCCTAATCTTTGAAATAAAAAGAAAGTGACATTATTTGCTGTCCTTTTGCTTGGCTGACCATGACTGGTTAATTCAGCTTCTAGATGAGTCATGAATTATTCTTTTAAATAGGTCATTGGTTAAGAAAAAGTTTTTTTGTTTTTTTTTGTCTCTGGTCACTCCAGCCAATTCTACCCTTTATTCCTTTGTAATTGCCCTTATTTAAGGATAATGAATTTGCTTATGATCCAAGTATTTTGTTCTCCACCTGAATGTTGACTTTGTCTGTATTGCGTTTGGTGTTCCTGAGAGACTTTTTGTTTTTGTTTACTAAACCAGCCTCATATATTGTCAGATCCAAAGCAGACCTGTCCCTGGGTGGACCTATAAACACTGTTCTAGGAAACTGACCTGATTACACTGAATTCTTTCTCGGAGACGACCTCTGCTAGTTTAATCAAATGACCAATCTTCAAAAGTATTTTTTGTAAACATACAAATCAGGTGTGAATGATATGTGACAGAATAACTGCTGTTATGAGCTCTATAGATACTTGCTCCCGTAGTGTTGTCTTCCCCTTGTAGATAGTTAAGAAAGTAACCACATGTGGATCCCATACCATCTGATCGAAGAGAATTAGTTGTTTTTAACACTTGTGCTTGTTCCATTCTCTACTGACACCACTGTGATCTGCAAAATGACAATTGAAGGCTTTTTTGATTTCCTGTATGATTACACTAAAATCAAGCCCATTAAGTGCCTACTTGTGCAGCTTAAGCCTATTAGTGAGGAAAGAAGCCCATTTTTATAAAAGACTTAATAGTAGAGCATTTAGAATAGTGACAGGATTTTATAGATTCAGCAGGATTTACAAAAGGAAATCATGCTTGACAATTCTACTGGAATCTTTGAGGCTGTAACTAATTAAGTTGATAAGGGGGTGCAGGTGGACCTGGGTTATTGGACTTTATCAAAAAGCCTTCAAAGTCCAATGTGATTAGCATGTAAAACTGAAGCATATGCGATTTGAGGATTGTGTACTTGCATGGGTAGAAATGTTCGGCAAAACGTTAGTTAGATATAGGTGGGAGGGTGAATAGTAAGGAAGGTGCAGAGATGCTTCCGAGAATCCCTACAGCGTGGAAACAGGCCCTTCGGCCCAGCAAGTCCATTGCTGATACTCTGAGCATCCCACCTCGACCCATCCCACATAACCCACCAAGTCTACACATCCCTGAATGCTACGGACAATTGGGAATGGCCAATCCACCTAGCCTGCATGTCTTTGGACTGTGGAAGGAAACCAGAGCAATTAAGTGTGATTTTGGAGGAGTGAATGGCAGATGCAGTATAATATGGATACCTGAGAGATTATCCATCTTTTGTAGTAAGAACAAGAAGACAGGTTATAATTGGAAAGGGGAGGCACAACAAGACCTGGATGTCCTCGCATACCACTTGCTGAAAATAAGCATGGAGGTGAAGCAGGAGGCACATGGTACTTTGGCATTCAAAGCAGGGGCTCCTTTATCTGCAGAAGCATGTTCTGGCTACGGAGGGAATGCACGAGGGTTTAGATTAGATTACCTACAGTTTGGAAACAGGCCCCTTGGCCCAACAAGTCCACGCTGCCCCTTGAAGCATCCCACGCACCCCTGAACACTATGGGCAATTTAGCATGGCCAATCCACCTAGCCTGCACATCTTTGGACTGTGGGAGGAAACCAGAGCACCTGGAGGAAACCCACGCAGACACTCAGAATGTGCCATCTCTGCACACAGTTGCCCAAGGCTGGAATCGAACCTGGGTCCCTGGTGCTGTGAGGCTGCAGTGCTAACCACTGAGCCACCGTGCTGCCCTCAGTTTACTGATTCCTGGGATGGGACTGATTGATATATGGAGAGAAACTAAATTGGTTAGGATTATATTCACTGGCATTTACTTGACTATTTGGGAAGGGGTGTGGTGTGTGGAATTCTTGAGAAACCTATGAATTCTAACAGGACTAGATAGGGCAAACGGAGGGAGGGTGTTCCCAATGAATTATGACCTCTGGTACTGGACTCCCTGCACTCTGAGAATGTGGGGTATGTTATTTAGGACTGAGGTGAAGAAAAATGTCCTCACTCAGAACGTGGTGAGCCTGTGGAATTCAGTTGAGGCCAAAGCATTGAATATTTTCAAGGGGTTAAGTGTAGTTCTTTGGAGCTAAAAGGATCAGAAAATGTAGAAAGAGAGTGCTATGTTGGTTATCCGCCTTGGTCACCTACAAATGGCAGGCCAAATGTCCTTCTGTTGTTTTGAATACACTTTTTTTATTTTGTTCTGAATACTGTGCCCACTGAAATGAAGAGCCAATAGTTTAGTCTGATTTACACCCCCACAATCCTGACCCTACTGTCTGCCCTTGTCTAGAGTTATTTACTCCCTCACCCCCCACCCCCGTCTCACTGTGGCTACTGTTGTCTAAATAGTTGCCTTGCAATGTTGCTAACTTTGTTTTAAGCCTGTTTTTCCCCTCTCCCAACTGCAAGCACCACCCTCTTTCAATCACAACCCCCAAATTAGATTAAAGCCCCCTCTGCAGCCCTGGATATTCATTTTGATCGATAACAGCTCAGCTGTTAGTTACACCATCAAAGAAGCTGCACTCTACCCCAGTGGCGTGCTAGTGCCCCATGAACTGAAACCCAATTCTCCCACACCAACCTTTTTGATTAGTCCAACATCACATTGTTGTCCATCAGCATGTTCAGTTGTAGATTTTTATTACCTCTTCTCATGCCAAATTTCTCAAAGGACTCGTTATTCATTCACAAAGCGTTCTCTTCAGAATTGAAAAATCAGTAGGCATTTGGCTTGAGGACCTTGATTCATGATTCAAAGTCCATTCTCAACTGGACGGCCTCTTAATCTCCAATGCACCTTTTTTGTGGAGTATGTTGTTGGTGCATTACTTTTTTTAATCTGAAGGACATTTCTTAATGTGAACTCTTCACCGTTAACTTGGATATTTGTCCCTTAGCCTCATCTGACACCTTTTTTAAAATCTTGTGAATGTTCAATATGAAAAGTGGCTGTTCCGTTGAAACAAGTATGTTCTTTCTTCCCACTTATCTGGAATGTTCAGACAGGTGTTTTCTTTTTGTCAAGAGTCCTCAGTGTATGGACCTTGGAGTCACATGCACCTTATCACCATTTTGCTAAAGCAAATCATACTCTGTCAGCAGATCTAGAACATGTTGCTTAAATGGGGTCACTTATTCTCTCTGGTTGTCTGAGTGAACAAAACCTTCTCATGACCTCAGTGGTGCTCCTGGATGATTGCTAATTTAACACTTGCTTTGTCACTGGCCCTGTTTGTTTGTTTAGAAGACCAAGAATTGAAAGATTGCTTTTGAATTTTGAACGCTAGTCCATCATCAAAGCCAAACCTCCTGAATCAGTTTGTTCAAACAGCATATTGAACACTTAAGCACCTTGAGTTCGTTGCCAAACCTTGTTTTACTAATTTTTGTCAGTGTTTTCTTTCTCCGGCAAAGTTTTTTTGTATTTGCATTTTGAATTGCCTGTTTGATTGGACTAGTGTGGGTGTTTTCCTGTATAATCTGTGACTTCCTTCCTATCAACAGCAAGAAACAATTCTTGTGAACCTCTTTTGTTAGAATCCCATCATTGGTCTAGGAAGCCCAATGAAAGCTTCTACTGGTTATGCCTTGACTAAGACAATGACAGTGTTTCTAGTCCATCATCTAGGTTTGCCTTGTATTCCAGATTTTCTTGTTTTTTTTAAAAACGCATTTAGCTATTTGCTGTGGAGGGATTCAAACCATGTTCCCAGAGCAATTGTCTTGGATTCTGGCATTATTCCAGTGATCTTACCAAAATGTCACCACCTACTGGATCAAATTGATTATTTTTCCATCATTGTTGCCCTGAGGTATTTGCACAGCTATCTCACCATTAATTACCATGTTGCAATGCCAACTGGGGTAGAGTGCTGCCAATAGTCGTTCCAATGTTGATTTTCCATGAATTAACAGGTGTAGGTTACACCACTATTGAGTTTTAATAAAAGGCATTTGTATTAAGTCATTGTAGTTTATTGCATGATAATTGTAGGTATAAGTACATTATGCAATGTAAACTTAATGCTATTAAATTTTATGTCCATCAGAAGCTGAACTGACCCCACTGGGACCTTTTGAGGCACAGACACTGATATCATCAGATAACTTCAATATTAACTCTGGGATCATGATATTATGTAACGTCTACGTGCTAACTTGGTGGAGGCGGATTTTGTACAAGGAGGAACGAATCTCAGATTATCAGCCCCTAAATTCTTTAGAAATTGTAAGGAGCTTTTGTCTTTGTTCCTAACTATCAGAGTACGCAGCCTCAATTTGTCCCACACCTTCTATACCTTACTCACTCAACCAGGTTGTCTCTATCCCTTCTGCAGATTCCTTTTGTAGTTTATTTTCCCGTTAAGTTTTGTGAGTTGATGCCCCTTCACTTGCCACAAACTGTAGCAGTTCATGTTCTAGTCCTGATCCAGACACATCCTATTTGTTATAACTGCCAAGCGGAATTTCCTCCTTTTCTGTCCTTTAACCTTCTATCTATGTGAATATTGTTCCCAGGTCCATACCTTTAGGTCACCACTTTTTTTGTTTGGGAATCCAGATAGACCAATGGCAATGGTGTTCCTCTATCTTGTTAGTTAAATCTTCATAAAATCCAATGAACTGTCAAAACATGGTTACCCTGTTGATTTTTGCCTAATCATTTTATGACTTCTAAGTGCCCTGTTAACCATGGCCTTAAAGAATCCCAACATTTTCCCAATGACTGCTATCAAGATAATGTATTCTTATGCTTGACCCTGTCAAAAGCCTTGCTGAAATCCTCATACTCTACATCAACTACACTACCCTCCTCCATACACCTAGTCACTATCTTGAAGTCAAATTTGTTAGACATGATCACTTGCTGACTGTCCTTAATTAATCCTTGCCTCTGCAAGTGAGGATTAATGCTGTCCTTGGCATTTTTATTCGTAATTTTCCCTCCCATTGTAGACTTGCTGGCCTAAGGATTCCTGTCTTCACCCTATCACACTGGAATCATAGTACCACATCAGCTGCCCTCTAGTCTTCTGGCACCTGTACTGTGGCCAGAAGATTTGAAAATTTAATGCCTTGTCACTTGACATCTCCCCTGTCTTCCACAACAGCCTTGAAATCAGAGATAGTAGGAACTGCTGATGCTGGAGAATCTGAGATAATGAGGTAGAGAGCTGGATGAACACAGCAGGCCAAGCAGCATCAGAGTAGCAGGGAAGCTGACAATTTGGGTCTGGACCCCTTCATCCATCCTCTACACCTTGTAACCCTAGTCTTGAAATCATCTTATTTGGGTCTAGGATTTATCCATTTTTGATGTGTGAAAACTATTGATGCCACCTCCCCTTCAATTGTTCAAGTATGTTACAGCTTCCTGTACCCACTTCTCAGATTTCTAGATCTCTCATCTTTCTCTACAGTCAATAGAAAGTATTTGTTTGAAACCTCACCTGCATCTTCTGGTTCCACACAGATTGGCCACTTTGGCACCATTTGGCTGTTCTCTTTGCCTGGTTATCCTCTGCTCCTAATACTTAAAATGCTTTTTTGACTTTCCTTTTTTATCACCAGTTCTCTCTCTCTCTTCTCTCTCCCCCCCCCCCCCCCCCCCCCACTTTCTGCTCAGACCAGAGAATTTGTTCGTTTGTCAGCCAGGCTATTTTTTTTTACTGGTTTAGTTTTCTAAGTTCCTCACTGTCACTTTGCATATCTAACTTCCCCATAATTTGATTTCTAATATCTTGTCTTCTCTTGAATACAGGCAAAATATTTGAATGTTTTTATCATGCCAAGATATTTTCTCCAGTCTTCTACTTTCATTGTACCCCTCTTTTACGTAGTTGTATGTATTTTTTGCATTTCTTTTGTTTTTTTAATATTTCTGGTTAGTTTAATCATTCTACTCTTTCTGATGTTTAAACCTTTGCAAAACCTCTTGCTTTATCACCATTATTTAAAAATTAAACTTAATACAACTGAACTTCTACATCCAAGGATGAATGTGTCTTTTAAAAATTTTTTTTCAATGGAACATAGATTTGGGAATTGAAATATTTCTTCACGATTGGAAAGTAGAAAAAGTATGAAACAACCTACTTTGCTAATACTTGTATCTATGGAATAAGGCTCAGTATGCTGCTATTCTTGTTTTGGGCTTGTGTGTTAACTTAAACTTGATGTGACACCTAACTTTCCCAGGGGACCCTTTCCTGTTGAAGTTAGTGATTAACCCTCATAATTACCAAAGCAAGATCTAAAATAGCTGCTGCCTTGAATAGTTGTATGGCATATTGTTTTAGGAAAATATTCAAGCTACATTTTATGAATGTATCCTCCAAACTGATTTTCTTTTTGCCAACTTATGAGTGTCAAGTCTTGATGATTAATGTTGCCTTTTATTGTAAGCTTGTCCTTTTTTCTTTTTCAGAGAGAAATCAACTGTATTAACAAATTTTGGGTATTTCTTTGCTTGGATCTGTTTCTGGATTTATAGGACATAGAGCAGTACGGCACTGTACAGGCCCTTCAGCCCATGATGTTGTGGTGACTTATTATCTTACTCCTAAGATCAAACTAACCTGCATACCCCTTGCTTTGCTATCATTCATGTGCCTATCCAAGAGCTGCTTAAATGTCCCTAACGTATCTGACTCAACTATTAGTGCTAGCAGTGAATTCCACACACCCACCACTCTGTGAAGAACCTACCTTTGACATTACCCCTATACCTCCCTCCAATCACCTTTTAAAACTGTGCCCCCTTGTAATAGCCACTTCCACCCTGGGGAAAAGTCTCTGGCTATCTGCACTATCTTGGCACATGTTCTTGCTGTTCCTTTGGTTTTCTCCAACAGCCAACTCCACTGCTCCGAAATCCTTCCTGTTGTGTGGGCCAGCACGATACTTCACGTTCTGTTCAGAACTACTTTCTCTAACCTCATTTACAAGAGGAGGAATTTTTTTTAATGTCTTGAGTGTAATGATTTCCCCTTTCTGGTGGAAGGGAATGGCTGGGAACAGTAAACAATGATTGCAAGTCACATCAACTTGTACAGGCTTTATGTATCTTGCAATTTAAACCAGGCAGCAACTGGGTCCTGCTTTAATACATAAGTGAAACACCTCTCTCTGCTTCCTAGTGTTAACCATGACTTGGCGGGTAGTGTGCTCTGCATCTGCGTGAGAAGACCTTGTGGTGTCGAACCCACTCTCGATTTTGAAATCCAGGCATACTCCATAGTGGTTCTTGGGGCGTTGTATTGATGGAGGTGCTATCTTTTGGATGAAATGTTTTATCCCACCTCAGGATTTATATTGGTGTCTGAATTGAATAATATCACGGGGCTAGAGATCCCAGAGGCTAGTGCTCAGGGGGACTAGAATTCCAACTGTCATGGGAGTGATTGGAATTTTAAACTAGTTAGTTGCTCTGGAATTATAAAGCTAGGCTCAGTAACAATAACAGTAAATCCCCTATCAGTTGTCGTAAAAATCTGTTGGGTTCACTAATGTTGTTCAGGGAAGCGAATCTACTGTCCTTGGTCAGACCCCTGAGATTCTACAGTAATGTGGTTGATGCTTAACAGCCCAATGGAATGGCCCAGCTAGGCACTTAGTACAAGGGAAGTCAAGGAAGGCAATAAGGCATTATCCTCACCAGCGATACCCACATCCTGGAAACAAATAAAAGCAAAAAAGTTTCAAGGCTGCACCTTTAATGCGTGGCAGGGAATTTCATCCTGGCTAATATTTATCCCTACATCAAAATTTTAAAAAAAGTTCTCATTCACTGTGGGGACTTGTGCCAGTCTGTGTAGACAACATTACTACAATTTTTTTTTCTTTTAAAGAGAATACCTCAATGGTTCAAAAACACTTTGTCATGCTGAGGTTGTGATATCTTTCCCCTTCTCGTGCTCTCCTACAGCTGTTTCCACAATAAGGTGTTGAGAGGGACTGCAGCAAAGGTTTACCAAATGTGATTACTGGAATTAGAAAGCCCTCTGCAGTAGAAGAGCACAAGCTCATCCTCTGCAGCTGGAAGAGCGAGATGAGGATCCTGAGATACTGATGTGGCCTGAAGAAGTCACCAGATCCAAAATGTTAACTTGGCAGCCTCTGTGTGGAGAGAGAGCAAAGTTAGTTTTTTTTTCAGTGATTTCTGTCTTTTTTTTAATTTCCAGCATCTGCTGTTTTTTGTTTTGTGTTGAGGTCTGTCTTGGTCTTTTCAGACCATCAATCATAATCCTATTTCAAGATAAGATAGTTAAAGCAAATTTCAAATTTTCCATGCCAAATTGCCCATAATGTCCAGGGATGTGCAGGCTAAGTGGATTTGTGTGGGAAATACAGGGATAGGGGGTGGGGTTGAGTCAGGATTGGATGCTCTTTGGGTTGGTATGGACTTGATAGGCTGAGTGGTATGTTTCCACAATGTAGGGACTCTTTGACATAAACAAGAACTAGATCATTCAGGCCTCTTATAACTGCTCTGCCAATCAATAGGGTTGTGAATGATGTGATTGTAACCTCATCCACATTCCTGCCTATCCTTAGCAAGAATCTATTTACTTCTTTGAATATTCAAAGACACTCTTCTTGGAAAGATGATGGAAGCAGTGTTCCCAAAGATTTATGAACCTTGAAGAATTAGTCTAATGAGTAAGTCACCCATTTAAAATAAGCATTGACACCTAGCTCTTGATTTCTTAAAATGGAAGACATTCTTGTAATATCCACTCAGTCAATGTGCTCCAGATTCAAAATGAAATTGTGATCTAAATATTAAGGGCTTGAATTTCTTCTTACAAGGCATGGCATTGACTACGATCATGATTGTTCACCTTTCTGCCACTGCTCTGTAGCCCTTGGTCTTTTGGTCTGCACAATTTTCCCATGTCCATCTGGAAAACTTTCATTTATCAATCAGTCTCTCTCCTCGGGGAATCTTTTATCATTGTTGGCTCTTACTTTTTTTCTAAACTTCAGTGGCTAGAAGCCAAGAATGGTCTGGGCCTGAAATATCCTGCTCCTTTGATGCTTGGCCTGCTGTGTTCATCCAGCTCTACATCTTGTTATCTTGGATAGAAGTCTAGCCTGTCCAAAATTTTCTCAAAGACTCATTTATTCCAGGTTGTCAAGACAAACCAGGTAATTTTGACCTTTGTAGGTTGTGCTGATATTGAGTTATGTGGGCTGCTGGGGAGAATTTCCTTGCACTTCAGAATGATGCTGAGGGTTCTTTTTGTGTCCAGGCCTCTCTTTAATGTCACATCCAAAACATGTGGCTATCCCGTCGTGGGCCTCTTTCTGTCCTTCTTTATTAAGAAAAGTTGAGAGACTTATGAGCAGTCTACTGAGCCACTTGGGTAAACAGTTTGTAAGGCCTTAGGCCTTAGGTTTTTTACAAGTTGGAATAGGTGGAGAAAGCTCCCACAGAATTTTTAATTTTAGTTCTTTAGTGGCTGTCACTAAGTTTTCTGTGATCTCTTTTCCTCCCTGGAGTTGCATGCATGAGAGAATCCATTTTTCTGAAGTTGCCCTTGTGAAGGGTGTGTTTACAGGATGTTGCTATAATGAAACAGTTACTGTTTAGTAGTCAAGTACTCCTAGTATTGTGATGTTTCCAACAGAGTTGTTCCAACTTCTCCCTTCCTAGTGTGTGAGGTAAGGTGTGTTTTGCTTCAAATCTGGCAGTTTGAGCAATCAAATTTCATCTAGAATGAAATGCCTGACTCTTGCCTTTTTTAAAATAAGTCGGGGACTAGACTGTTGCCTCCCCACTTTTGGGGTCTGTTCTTGTCTATAAATGTAGCTCGAAGGGCACAATTGCCTAGCGCTTTGTTTTTGTGCACAGGTCTCTGGAGTGGGACCAGAGTGTCTTGTTTTTGAGGGGAGACTACGACCCATTGAGCCAAGGATGTGATGTGGTCACCTATTCCACTCCTGGTCCTACAGTCATTGTTTAGCTGGAAGTGATTTTGGTTTTGAGGCCTACTCCCAATAGCCACCTGGGTTTCGGGATGGAGGGTGTAGGCTCCATGCAAATACTGCACTTGCAGTGTCAGCTATGTCTCTGTTTTGGGGCCCTGGAGCAATACTTGTCATGTATAGGAACTAATCAATCAATTATCAGGGAGTTCTGCTCTTTACTTTTGCTTTGCATCATCATCTGCCAAAAAAAAATGCATGATAAAGGCTCTTTAATGAGTTAAGCAACATTGTTGTAGCTCTGATACTGAGTCACCCTCATTTGTAATTCATTCTTGTGGGTGTTAAGTGATGGGAATTCATTTTTACTTTTAAAAGTAAACTATTCTATCCTATTTCAATAATTGTCATTTCTGAAACACTTTTAGCTTTGAAATTTTCACAAGGGAACTTCTAGTTGTTTTTTCCAAAAGGATTATAAATTACTTGCCAACAAAACAGTTTGCTGGAAAAGCTCAACAGGTCTGACAGCATCTGTGGAGAGAAATCAATGTTCTGGATCCAGTGACCCTTCAGAACTGGGTAAAAGTTTTGGCTTTTTCAGCTAACGGGTACATAACTACTAACTTTCTCACTCGATTTGGTGACTCAGTCTTGTTGTAGAATGGTGTGTGAATATGGAGGTCACTCAGATCTCTTGGTTTGAGCTTTTGTATGGAATCAGCAATCGGGTGTGAGGCTCATCTTCACAATCCTAAACATTTGTAGAGTTGTTTTTGTTCCTTTGGCATGAGGATTGCAGCTTCTTTTCCCAGGCATCTTGTTGATGTGATGGATGAAAGTGAAATATTTGTTGCTACTTTGCCTGTTTAGCCAGATAGTGATGATTTGATGCCCTCACCCTGCTGAACATGATGCAGTTAATGCTCTAAGTTTGAGCAGTGGTGTATAACTACCTTGTTTCATGATGGATTTTGTAAATCAAGTGATTTGGCCCCAAGAGATTCTTATCGTTCAGTTAGACGATGGCTGCTGTCTTGTTAATTTTTACAGCAATCTAATTTTATGATTTGTTTTAGAAATAGAACCTTTTTAGTACTGGAATTGACATTCCTAAAACGCATTAGGAGTGAGAACTCAATTTGAGACAAATGACTAGTCTATCTTTATTTAATAAAATCAAAATTGGAAGTTAACAAACACAAAGCAGCAGTTCCTTCTGGACATGGTAAATCTATAGTTGTTAGGGATTTTAAAATCACTTGCAGTGCCTTCCTGCAATGGAAGGTTAATGGTAATTTCTGTTTTGGGCCAAGTTGCCATGGGGTAGATTGAAGCAAGGAATTTTGGTTTGGTTTTGAGCTGGAGGGTTTCTCTGAGGAAGTCAGGTGTGTTTTCTTTTAAACTGACTTCTGAATCATAGAAATTAAGGCTTTTTTCCATTTGGTGTCACTAATGGATAGAGGCCTGTCTCTCTGAGTTAGGGAATGCACAGTTGAGGTGTTTTGGAGGGTTTATCCAGCTGATCTTTGCTTCCGCTTCCCCATCTAGAGCAAATGCTCCGCAAACAACAGGGTTTCAAGGAAGTAAAATCCTGAGCTGTTGACAACTTAGTTTGGTCACAGGAGAAATGAAGGAAATCTTATTCTTGTATAGAACTCTTTTTTAAGTGGAAATAAAACTACAATGGGAGTATTTTGGGACTTCTCAAGAGCTTGCAAAATTTGAAGTGTAAGTTAGTCCTTGCTTTGATTAACACTTGGTGAAAGGTTTTGTTTGAAACATGAAATCCTGTGATCCAATTATTAACTAAGTTTGAGTTCCTTTTTTTCAAGGCACTTGTGTTCACTGAAGTAAAGGTTGTTCATCTTTCTACCATTGCTCCCTAGCCCCTAAAAACCTCTCTTTCCCACAAAATTTGTCCACTTTGGCAATATATTCACTTAACCATCAGCCTCTTTTTTTTCTTTTTTCGGGAATTCCAGTGTTCTGTCATCCTCTTTTTTTTTTAGATTTAATCCGTAGAATCCTCGTGTGGAAACAGGCCCTTTGGCCGAACAAGTCCACGCCCTCCAGTGCATCCCACCCAGACCCATCTCTCTCCCCCCCCGGCTAATCTACACACCCTTGAACACTGGGCAATTTAGCATGGCCAATCCACCTAGCCTGCACATCTTTTGGACTATGGAAGTAAACCAGCGCACCCAGAGGAAACCGATGCAGACACGAGGAGAATGTGCAAACTCCACTCCACACACAGTAGCCAGAGTGAGAATTGAGCCCAGACCCCTGGCACTGTGAGGCAGCAGTGCTAACCACTGTAAATTTCCCTTATGCTCATGGTATGGTAGAAGATTAAGGCCAATCAATGCAGCCTTGCCTTACAATTTAACCCTTTTTCATATGGCCTAAGAAGTCTGCAGCACAAATAAGGGCCCTTGAGTCTTTCAGGTGTACACCACTAGTTGTTCTCCACCACCTGACTATTCAATCCCATTTTTCCAACGCTTAACCACTCCTGTGTGAATCCATGCTATCCTTCTTGAGATATGGTGCTCAGAATTGACTGAACTCAGTTACTCAAGATTGGCTCCTAACTAAGGAAATGTGCATGCTAAAGCAAGAAATCTTCCCCCTACAGAGCATGTGGGTGCCTTTTGTCACACAACATAGTTGCCAGGTGGAACTTTCAGACCAGTAGCACATGTTAGATGTGTTCAGAACGGGCTGAACCTTCTCTTTGAAACTCTCCATTCTTTTCACCTAAGATCACCAGCTTGGACCTCCTCAAATTAACATGTCTGTGTGGTTTATTTCAGGTGTGAGTGTGGCTATTCATGGGTTTGAAAACTCTGTTCAGATTCATCGGAGAACTGTGCCCATCTATCGAAGATCCGCTCAGATGTCTGGGGTGAGCCATCCTTCTCTTCCTCCTGTCACCAAGTCAGTGACTGTGGACTGCTCCTCCTCAGGATCCATTGAATCTGCAGTTGTCAATGGGAGATACCCTTACCCTTATCCAGGTTAGTGATCTGGCACTCTTCTGCTCATGTGTTGGCTTTCCATTTGTTAATAGAATTTAGCCAGTACTTTACTGAATCATCATTCCAAGCTCATGGACAGTGAAAGCTAATTGGGTTTTTATTTCTTAGTGGCTATGTTTTTCTGCTGAGTGGCGGTGATACGTTACCCCACGTACATTTTTTGTAGAGCCTGCAAGGTCATTGCTTTCTACCAAAGACTTTGCAGTAGTAACTTGACAGGCAACCATTCACTCTGCAAAGCAGTATTGCTCAAGACTTCGAGGCTCACTTCTTCCATTGTTCTCCACTTGTTACAACAGTGTAGGAATCAAATTGGTGGGAGCTGTGTTGTGAATGACATGCATTTGAAGGTCACCTAAGTGCAGCTGAGGAGAATGGATCAGAGTAGCCAGTGGATGTCGAAGTGGGGCAGCAAGGAGAATGGTGAGGACAGTAGAATGAAGGGATTAAATTGCAGGCAGAGTGGCCAATGGGTTATTGGCTGAGAAGAGAGAAAGGAAGCAGTAGTGGCTGGTAAGTGTATGATTCTGGTGTGGGTGCACAATCATGGTGTCAGTGGAAGTGCTGTTCAGTTTGTGTGTTAGCATAGGGTAATTTCCACACACACACACACACACACACACACACACACACACACACACACACACACACACACACACACACACACACACACACCAGCCGTTAATGGAGTTTGTGGACTGTGGTGATTGATTGCATCTCTGAAGTCTTTCTATAATTTAATTCTTCTCTTCATTTTGTGGTTAGCATTGAAGAAAACGCAGAAGCTGCGATGCATTTTCATCAGGGCAAGCAATTATGCTGTCATCAGTTTGTATTGTGAAATAACTTGGCAACCTGTCTGGTCATTGAAAAATCATGCTTTGTTGAAGCTTTTCATCTTGTGCTCAGGAACAATTTGTAAGAATTCAGAATGTGTCTCAGACAACCTAAAGAAATGTCTTCCTATTGTCTTGGTATTTCTTGCAAATACTCCTGACTAGTCCAGCTTGAAACGTTATAACAAAATGTCTGTTTCTTTTTCAATACTGCACAAGTTCTGTATCAAAGGACTATTTCCTTTTATGGTTCATAACGGTTTGCAGGTTTTTTGATGTAATCCTGTAGACAGTTGCTAGGAAGGAGATGGCCTAATGGTCTTATTGCCAGACTATTAATCCAGAGAATCTGGTAACTCTGTGGGGAGCTGGGTTCAAATCCTGTCAAGGCAAATGGTGGACTTAGAATGCAGTAAAAATCTGGAATAAAGAGTTTAATGATAATCATGGAACCAATATTAATTTTCAGAAACTATGTGGAGGTGCTGGTGTTGGACTGGGGTGACTGTCAGAATTCACGTGACAAGGGGTTATGGTCCAACAGGTTTGTTTGCAATCACAGGTTTCCAGGGTGCTGCTCCTTCGCCCCTTCCCCTGGTATATTTTAGAGAGGGAAAAGTCTTTGCCTCTTCTGGCCTACATGAGCCCAAACCAATAGCAATGTGGTTGGCTCATAACTGCCCTCTGGCAATAAATGCTGACTTAGCCAGCAATACCCACATCCTGTGAATGAATCAATAGAAAACAAAAATATAAAATGCACTTCTAAAACATTTTTACAACTTTCTTGGCAAGGAGGTAATACTGCCAGCCTTTTGCACATCCTTAGCTTCTCTAGAAACTGAATGGTTTGCGTGGCCATTTCGGTGGGGAATTCCTGCTAACAACCTTGCTGTGGATTTGGAGTCCAAGGAAGACTGGACTAGGAAAGGAAATCTGCCATCCTTTCCCTTACGACCTTAGTGAACCAGGTGGGATTTTACAATCCGTTCTAGTTTTCACTGTCAGCAATATTAGAGATTAATTTTTAAGATAGACCAGCAGTTGTGGTGGGATTTGCACCCGCATCCCCAGACCATTGACTTTAAACCTCTGGATTACTGGTCCAATAATAACATCATAACTGTCTGCCACAAAAAGGCATCTGCCAGACTGAATATTTTACTCCAGGTGTCTGTCCCTTTTAAGAGCTTTGCACCTTGCACTTTGACTCATGGACATTTTACAGCACAAAATGAGGCCTTTTGGCCTATTGTTTCTTTGCTGGGCCACCAAAGATCTAATGACACCTAATTCTATCTTCCTTAGCCTGTGACCCTGGATGAACTCAGTGCTGCCAACCAATAACCATCAAAAGAAGCAGGACAAAGATTTCAATCCCTGACCAACAATCTCAAAGTAAACTTTTCATCTATCTACACTCCACCCTACACTTCCCACCCCGTGATACTGCTCCATATGTACTCTTTTTTTTTTTTTTGTTTTTGATGTGCTGTTGTTTGATTCCTAATCCATGTCTCTTCTCTCTGGCTCTCTCGCACATTTCTCTCCCTGGTTCTCTCATGCTCTCTCCACATCCTCCTTTGTTGAATTAGCTCATGGATTTTCCTCAAGTTGTGATCAAGACATGAGTCAGGAGTACAGATTAATCTCCATTTGACCAGATGACACTCACTTCTACAATACTCAAGACACTTGACAACATTTCTGGTCAAAGTAGTCCATTTTGAGTGTCACTCCGTCAACTAATGTCACGCTCTCTCCTCCACTAATGGAGAGTACCAAGATCTAAAATGACATGAGTCACCAGGTGTTCTACGTCCCATGGTCTCGGCATAGATTTTGGCACCTTCTCTCTGGAATCTGTTAAACCATTCTGTTCTATTTTCATTATTCACACACTAGTTAGATATCTAAAACATAAGAATATAATACAAACTTGTCCAGACATCTTGAAAAAATGTCTTTTGGGATCACCTGGGTTATTTCTATCTCTCTACGCATTCAATATCAGTAACTTCTTTTTAAACCTTGCAAATTCTGTTGAAATATTCATCACGTATTATCTAGTTATTTAAGCACCAGTGAACAGTCTCAAAAAGCACTTCTAAAAGCTAATGGGATGTTGGCCCTTCTTCCAAGGGCCAGATCACAAGTGTGGAAGTTGTTGAATTGTTTTTAAAATTCTTGCCAGACCCCATTTGCAGTAATGGCTACAGTTCTGAGGAAGGCCTGGTTGGAGTTGTGGTAATGTCAATGCTATGAGGGCAAGTTGCATGTTATATGCTGACTGAATATGGAAAATTTAAACGGTGATCTTATCAAGGTATTGGAAAAAGGGGGGGGAAATGTCGTCTGCTTTGTGTTCAATGGCTTAATTGACTTTCTGTTGGATTATGTTAGTCTGTTGACTGATCTTTGCTCACATTACCTGATTGCTGAAGCCTGTGTGCAAAGTTGTATCTTCTCTAATACTAGAGAATGTGCTGGGACCTATGCTAAGGGCATGTATGTAGAATTCCCATGACTGATGCTTGATATTTGAAAGCACCGTAAACAAACCTGCCAATTTAGAAAGCATTATTTCTGCATTGATCAGGGTTCAATCCAGTGTTTGCAAACTAGCAAATATGTAATGGCTTGGTAGTATGGGATAAGGTGGGGTAACCTTAAAATTAGCACCAAGCCACTTAAGGGTGATGTAAGGAAGCACTTTGACGCGAAGGATGGGGTAAAGTCCTTTCCTTACCCTTCCACTCCCCACAAAGAAATGGAGACTTGCAATCCATTTGAGGAATAAAATCAAAAAGCAGGTTTGAAACTTTTGTTTTAGAAACTTGCAAGGCAAAGAACCGAGAGGGTTAAGTGCAGTGCAGACCTTCATTAGAAGAACAAGCTTTTGGGGCTAAATCACCTTCTCCCAACCTTCAAACTCCAAAGACTGAGGGGATTAAAAATTGCTGGAAATTACAAAGATGGGAAGAATGTCAAGGAATTATAGTATCATGGGACCATTAATATCAAAAGCCATTTTTAAAAAAAATTTGCTTCCTGAACTGTCGCCATCGCTTGGACAATATTTTTGTCGCGTCTTTTGCAATTAGCTCTCGCGCACAAGTTTGTGACTTCATTCCACGGGACCAGTGTCAGAACTGGTGCCTTGTTGTTTTTTAATACAGTCTCCCATCGGAGTAAAAATGCTTCCAAGAATAAGCAATTTTATTTCTTCAAAGGGCTTTTTCGGATTGGAAATTTGTCTTTAGTCAGATTTTGCTTTTGCACAATTCAGAACAAAGTGTGGAGCTGGATGAACACAGCAGGCCAAGCAGAATCTCAGGAGCACAAAAGCTGACGTTAAGGGCCTAGACCCTTCTTCAGAGCTGTTCGAGCTCCTCTGGGGAGCAAGAGGCGGCGCCGATACAGTCATCAATGTAATGAAGAGGTGGGGTTTGGGGCCAGTGTAGGTGCAGAAGAGGGACTGTTCCACGTAACCTACAAAGAGGCAGGCATAGCTTGGGCCCATGTGGGTACCCATGGCCACCCCCTTTGTCGGAAGTGGGAGGAATCAAAAGAGAAGTTGTTGAGGGTGAGGAAGAGTTTGGCTAGGCGGATGAGGGTGTCGGTGGAGGGGGACTGGTCGGGCCTGCGGGACAAGAAGCAGTGGAGAGCCTTGAGGCCATCTGCATGTGGAATACAGGTGTATAGGGACTGGATGTGCAGTTTTTTAATGCAGTTTGTCTCTGTATCACTGTCTTAACCTTCCCAAAGTATTTCATAGGAGCAATTATCAGACATAATTATGCAGCTCAGTATTTAAATTTTGGGTAAGGTACAAAAAGTTTGGCTAGAGCTAGATTTTGTGGAGCAACGTGGAGGCAATGCTGGTAGTTAAGGAAGAGAATTTGGAGTTGAGGGGCCAGGATGGAAGAAGGCAAAGGTGCCAGTGGTGAAGCAATTTTCTTCCCCCTTTCTCCCTTCACTGGTTCCACAACTTTTTTCTAATTTTTAAATTTTCTTTTTAGGGATATGCTTAAGTTTAAATTTCTGCAAGGTTCCCCCCACACTATCCTAACTTGGAACAATGTCACTTTTTTCCTTCATTGTCCTCAGCCAGAGTTCTGGATGTTCCCCTCAAACAACAATGTGAATCATGTGGACTAGAGTGTGCTTCAAGAAGGCAGCTCACCATCGCAAGTTCAGTCAGTAATGGGCAGTAAAGGCTGATCTAGCCAGCAAAGCTCAAGTCCCACGAAAGACGATATGAAATTGGAAACACTGTTCGGGAAATGGAAATTTGTAAAGAGCATTAACTGCTAACATGACCTAACGCCATGGCATCTCCTACATTGCTTCTTGGCTTGACTAGTGCGATTCTCTCCTGGTCAGCCACCCCTTTTCCATAAACCTAGTGTCGTTTGAATGTGGGAAGAAACTTGCAAAAGTAATCACAATTAATGCACACACCTTGTGTTAGCAGAAAGATGATAAAGCCATCCCCTGAAAGTCATAAGTTGTTAATGTTGTCCTGATCTTGGTTGCATGCAGGGACAGACTGCTCCAGTGTGTGAGGATTTGTAAATGATAGGAAATGTTTTGTGATTGTCAGTGAATGTCCCACCTCTGACCTTTTTGGGCTTGAACTGATGAATGGGAATTCGCGTTCCTGCAACAAGATCCAGACAATGAACATTTTTCATCAAAAGAATCTAACCATCACCCCTTGACACTTGATGGCTAGGGAGTTACTAATAACCAGAAAGTAGAAACCAAACTGGACTAACCACTGTTTGGTGGGGGTTGGTGGTGGAGATCTCTACAATAGCAGGTCAGAAACCAGGAATTTGTTTTCCTTGTCTGTCTACAGGGCACATATCAGGAGTGTGATGGAATACTCTCTGCCTGGACGAGTACAGCTCTAAAAGCACTTTGTCAACATTTTGTGGGACAAACAGTTCCCTTGATTGCCCAGTTACTAGTGGTGTACCACAAGGGTCAGTGTTGGGTCCACTCTTGTTTGTCATTTTTATAAATGACCTGGATGAAGACGTAGAAGGATGGGTTAGAAATTTGCAGACAACACTAAGGTCAGTGGAGTTGTGGATAGTGACGAAGGATGCTGTAGGTTGCAGAGAGACATAGATAAACTGCAGAGCTGCGCTGAGAGGTGGCAAATGGAGTTTAATGCAGACAAGTGTGAGGTGATGCACTTTGGTCGGAGTAACCGGAAGGCAAAGTACAGGGCTAATGGTAAGATTCTTAGCAGTGTAGATGAGCAGAGAGATCTCGATGTCCATGTACACAGATCCTTGAAAGTTGCCACCCAGATTGACAGGGCTGTTAAGAAGGCATACAGTGTTTTAGCTTTTATTAATAGAGGAATCGAGTTCTGGAACTAAGAGGTTATGGTGAAGCTGTACAAAACTCAACTCTGGTGTGGCCGCACTTGGAGTATTGTGTACAGTTCTGGTCACTGCATAATAAGAAGGATGTGGAAGCTTTGGAAAGGGTGCAGAGGAGATTTACTAGGATGTTGCCTGGTATGGAGGGAAGGTCTTACGAGGAAAGGCTGAGGGACTTGAGGCTGTTTTCATTAGAGAGAAGAAGGTTGAGAAGTGACTTAATTGAAACATATAAAATAATCAGAGGGTTAGATAGGGAGAGCCTTTTTCCTAGGATAGTGACGGCGAGCACGAGGGGGCATAGCTTTAAATTGAGGGGTGATAGATATAGGTCAGATGTCAGGTAGTTTCTTTACTCAGTAGTAAGGGAATGGAATGCTTTGCCTGCAACGGTAGTAGATTCGCCAACTTTAGGTACATTTAAGTCGTCATTGGACAAGCATATGGACGTACATGGAATAGTGTAGGTTAGATGGGCTTGAGATCGGTATGACAGGTCGGCACAACATCGGGGGCCGAAGGGCCTGTACTGTGCTGTTATGTTCTATATCATCTTTTAAACACTCTTTTTTTTTGACTGGGGAATACAAAAGAAAATGCTGGAACAGCACAGCAGGTCTGGCAGCATTTTGGGGAGAGAAATCAAAGTCAGTGTTTTGATCCAGTGACACCTCTTCTGTCTGCCTTCTTTACCCCCCCGCCCAAAAAAAAATTAGGTGTCCGTGATGCTTGACGCACAGTGGCAGCAATGTGTACCATCTACGTGATGCTCTGCAGAAGTTTGCCAATGGCCCCTTAAACAGCACCTTCCAAACTGTCATTCAGTCCCATGTAGAAGAACACTGCCTGTAAGTTTTCCATTCCAAATATATTGCCATTCCTGTAGTGCCATTGGGTTAAAACCAGGAGATCCCTCCCTACAGTAGTCTGCATGGTGCAGGAAGTCCCAGTGGGTCAAAAAGGTAGCTTGCTATTACCATCTTTACTAGAACACTTTGCAGATGGGCAGGAAGTGCGGGCCCAGCCAGTGATACTCATGTCCTATGAATATGTAAAAATTAACTTCCTTCTAAACCAACTTCTTCAATCATAACCATCAATTGCTGACTATTGGCTCGGACCCACGCAATAGAGTCCTTTTTAATTAAAGGAACTGTTTTTGAAGTTTGTGCAGACACTTTTTTAATTTTGAAACATTGTCAACCAGTGCCAGTTGACCTGAGAATGAATATATTTGCTTTGTAGCAATTACCTCTTTACAAGATTAAGTGGCTTGGAAACTAACTGCACAATGTGGTCTCAGTTTCAGATTTACTCCTTTTAATCTACACACTTGATGGGAATAGAGCTGTTGACTTTGGGTCAACCTACCTTTTTTATTATAAGCAGGGAAATATTTGATACTATTCACTTACTATTGATCAAATTAAACCTTGTAACATAAAGTGAAACATGAAGCCATTCCATATTATTGCCATGAAATCGATAAATTGTAACAGACTGGATGCTCCAATTGTAGATAGTGCAACATTTTTGGAAAATCCTCTTTAGAGGGCTTGGTAGGCTTGAGTATGGAACCTGGGGCAATCAGCTATTTAGAACAGAACATAATGTTTCTCTGAAGGTTCTGAATCTTTGGAATTCTTTACCCCTCAGACAGCTGGAGACTGAGTTGTTGGGCTTGGCTAGCATTTATTTCACATCCCTAATTGCCCTGGAGAAGGAGGTAGTGAGCAGCCACCTTCAAATATTGTGGCCCTTGTGGTGTAGATTTGCTGTTGGGGAGAGAGTCTCAAGGTTTTGACCCACCAATAGTGAAGGAACAGCGAAGTTGTTCAAAGTCAAGATGGTGAGCGGCTTGGAGGGGAACTTGCAAGTGGTAGGGTTCCTGTATATTTGGTGCCCTTGTCCTTGCGAGGTGGTAGTGGTTTTGGATTTGGATTTATATTTAGACTGACATTGAATCTTTTATCACCAGGAATATAGGTTGGGAAAGTGAAATCAAGGTAGACTATTATCTATGATGAATTTTTTGAAAAAAAGTCACTCGTGGGATGAGAGCATCAATGACGAGGCTAGCATTTTATTGCCCACAGTGTCAACCACAATGCAGCAGGTCTGGAGTCACATGTAGGTCAGACCAGGTTAGGTTGGAAGTTTGCTTCTCTGAAGGAAATTCATGAACCAGACCAAATTCCACCACCTGCCATGGTGGGATTTGAACCCAGGTCCCCAGAACATTGTCCACCTCTCAGGCTTAACAGTCCAGTAATAATACCATGAGGCTACTGCCTCCCCTATGGATGATGGTGGTGGAGAAGTACTTCTAGTGTTGTATTCTTGTGATAGACTGAGTAAGTATCAGGAAATATTAAACAGATTGGGGCTTTTTTCTCAAGTGAACGTTGTTGTAAACTAATGGCCGTGTTATTAGAACTGATAAAGGGATTTAACAGGACAAAGTAAAATAACCACACTTTGGCCTCCCCATCCCCTAACATAAGGGCCGTAAAATATAAGGTGGTCACTGTAGAGCTTCGGAGTCTGTGACTTGCCATGAGAAGAATTGGTTGAGATTGATTGGATGTGTAAATAGGGAACAAGCTGGATATTTGCATGAGAAAGGAAGAGAAGAAAAAGTACAGTAGGGTGGGAGAACGTTCTTGTAAACTGATGTGCAGTGTAGAAACAAACAATTGTCATGCCAAAGTTTATTTCCTTTTAATTTGTCTGTGATCAATATTTTTGTGTATTTTCATACCTTTTTTGGCGTGTGATTCAGTTTGAATAGCTAAGCAGCAAACTTTTCCACATCTTTAAAGTCTGTATTGTCATTTTGTTTTTCATACTTGCCCCAAAGGTTAATGTAATCAAACCTCTGTCTCAATCCATGCCAGTGCTGTCTTGTACACAGATACAGATGAAGATTTTAGATGAGTAATTATAAGAATCAAATTTAATCTGTCATTGCAGGCCTGATGTCTCTTAGCTGAGTTTATTTGACTGGAGTAAAAGGTCTTCAAAAAACAGCATTTTTAGTATCTTGCATGACTTCTCAAAGTGGAAATGTTAAGCAAACTTGAAATTGGAACAAATTAGATGAGCATGCCTTTTTTTTTCTTCAAGAGTTTGCAGTTAGTTACATGACTGCTTAATGGACTGCAGTGGTCAGATGGCTTTACTTGAGGGCCCTCTTCTCTGAAGAGAGAAGAATGCTGAAAGTAAAGCCAAATTTGAAAACCTGTTTTGAATTCTGCATGTCACACTTCATGTGATCTGAAAGAGTTGACTCATTGACCAAATAAAATGCATTGGTAATTCAACAAATCCTGGGTTTTAGCATTTCACCACTTCTGATTTCAACCAGACAAAAACCTGTGTTTGGAAAGGTGAAATAACCTAAAGGTATCGAATTGGTTTTATCTTCCTCCTTTTGACCTGATCTACATTGAATTGCATTGAAAAGAATGTTGTCTTTGTTGCTAGAGAATTTCTTCGACCATTCCATGTCACTGGTGGATTGTTTTTATATCCATCCTTTTTGGCCTGTTTTTTAAAATTGGAGCTTTTGGGATACAGCTTGAAATATTTGTGATGTTGGCATGCCAGTATTTATGTATTGTGTTGGTTGTTCCATTAAGGGAAGGATATATGAATGTCATAACTTTTTTATATTTGCTATTTTTCATCCTTGAGCAGTGTCATGGGCAGTTTGTACATTGTGAACAAGTCTTCATTTTATGACAGATAAACACAAACTTCCTTAGCTAGCCAATTTATGGATCTCTGACTTGCAAATAATGGATTTGGAGTTCTGACCATTTTCCCAACCAGCTTGCAAAACGGGGATTGATGCTTTGCTCATCTTCCTATAGAATCTTCAGGACAGTAACCAACACCAGAGATAAGTAGGAAATGCCCTATTATTCAGCTGTCTGTCTGGTAATGAATAGAATTGAAATGTTACGTCAAATTCAGTGTCAGTGATTTGAATTTGAATTGTGAAAAAGTTTCAAGTTGATGTGTTACTTTGTATCCCTCTTGCTATGTACCCTGGTACAAATGTAAACAAGACCGACTGAGTTCCAATAACTCCTTTTTTAAAAAGTGCAGCAATTCCTTCCTCAGTCTTTGGTTATAAAATCCTTTACGCAATTAAGTGCAAACAAAAATAATGTAAAATAAAAGCACTGTCTTTTTACAAAAATAATTGCTTTATTAATAGCTATGCTTTCATTCCCTGGGCTGTATGTTTTTGAATGCTTTCCCAAAATTCTCTGCCTCTTCTTTATTTTAAAAAAAAACTCATTTGGCCCTGTCTTTTTGTGTAGTTTTCTACCAAATTCTATTTGATATCTGAAGGTATTTCAGAGGAGATATGGACACAGGAGCAAGATTTTGACCCTGTTGCATCATTTAATACCAACATGGTGGGTCTTGGCTCCTCCTTTGCTGTCTCCATCCCTCTTCCCCCAAAGCTTTTCACTCCCCCATCTGTCAAAAATCTACCTAACATGGTCTTTAAATTTTAAAGACCCAGCCTTCATTGCCATTGACCAGTGGAATACAAATCCAATTGTATGTGCAACCAATTCTCAGCATTCGACCAAAAAAACCTCTTCTATCTACTCCAATACATTCCCCCCGCACCTCCTCTGGCTCTTCTGATCTTTCTTTTAATGATGAATAATGTTCAAGTTGCATCTTCCATGACAGCTGATTGTGTAGATGATACCTACACAAGTCATTAAGATGTTTCATTTTCCATTAAACTGTACAAACCAGTGAATACATCTTTTGTGGCTAACTTCCGAGCAATGCAAAAGTGATACTAATTGCAAACCTACAGGTTTACTTGCATTACTTAAATGTTTAACGTGATAGTGCATACAGAATCCTAAGTGGAATTTTCCTATATGACATGCTCAGCTCCACACTTTGAACAATCAGCTCAGGCAAGCGAGTATCTTGCCCTATCACAAGCCTTGACACTGGCTAGCATTGGATTGTCCAATTGGAGACCACTAGTGTCTGGGTCCACAAGTCTGCCAGCTGAGGCCAGTTCCTATGGGGATCAAGATATGAAAAGATGACAAGTTATTTTGTTTTTTTAATTCTTGTCATGGTAGGGGTGTGGTGGGGAGAATATGCAGGTTAAGCATGAATTAGCTTTTTGGTCTCCACACCTATCTATATCTGGCTGTACCCCCAAATTTCTGAGGAGGCAGGTGACCAGGAAGCTGATGAATTGAGGTTGTTACTTGATCACTTGAGGATTTTCCATTTGAGGGAGCTCTTGCTGAAAGTTTTTTGCCCAGCACATAATTGGTGAGCTGGAAAAATGCAGGGTAAATTTTTTCCAGGGCCAACTGGCCCTATTATTTCCCCTTCTGTCCATTTCCTTGGAGAAAAATTCCATGTGTGCTCTTGGCTTGGTAAAGCTTCTGTTTTTATTAGCTCCATAGCTGTACCCACAGACTTAAGCAATTGAGTACTGCTGCAAAAATTGGAACGAATTTTAACACATCAAGCACAAATCAGTCAAACAATTTTACACCACTGGTGTGGCAGTGCACAGCAAAGTGGTTTGTGGGGGAATGGTCATGAGTCTAAAATGAAAATTTAAGTTCAAGTTTTTTTGTATCCAAAATTTAATCGATGACACTTGCTGTTCTGCTTTGGTCTAACTGTTTTTTGTTTCTGTCACCACCTTTTTGTGTTTTAATTCCATTGGATATTGTGTACACAATTGGCATATTGGTTTTATTATAAGCTTGATTTTGCCTGCAAAGACCCTAGCACTCCAAGGAAATTTTCTCACTCCTCTTCTGCTCAGGTTAGCCATGCATAGCATGAAAGATAAAACCACTTCCAACAACTCTGCCCAGTCTGCTTGCCACTCTGCAAGCAGGATGTGGAGGTTTTGGTAAAGCTACAGAAATGGTTTACCAGGATATGGCCTGGCTTGGAGGGCACAAGCAATGAGAGATTGGGCAAACGGCTTACTTTCACTCGAATGTCGCAGGGTAGGAGCATATGCTTGAAATGTGCAAAATTGACACCCGTAGAGAATGAATTGTCAGACACCCTTCTCCTCCCCCCCCCCCCCCCCCCCACCCCGGTAGAAATGTTAATTACTTGGTTTATGATCTCTTTGAAAGAGATGAGAGAATGTGTTTTACACAAGGTGGTAAGTGAATGGAATGTGCTGCTAGAGGAGGCATTAAAGTAAGTACATTAACAATGTTTGAGGCATCTTGATAGATACGTGAATTGACAGGAATAAGGGTTACAGGAAGAAAGTTGTTTTTAGTTTAGAATGACATTATCTTGGCATGGTCTTGGTGGGCTGAAGGGCCAGTTCTTGTGCTGTACTGTTTCTTACACTTTAGTTTGTGATAGTTTGCTATGTTAACTAGGGGAGACTAATAGAAATATTTTTTAGCACTGAGTCAACAGTGAGTTTAGTCATGCAAGTTGCTGAATCGTTATTATTCCAACATCTACCTTGTATCTAACATTTACAACCTAATGGTGTTTTTAAGATGATTTCATTTGGGATAGTTGGTGATAATGAGCATAATTATCAGCGTCAGTCCTCTGGAGAGGAGAGCCAAATCTGTGGGTGTTTTGTGTGATGACTTACTATGAGGTAATTTTTAGCTAAACTGCCCTGTCTATTTTTTGTAGATTACTTTTAAGTTTGTTAAAAGTACTCATAAAACTTGTGGTGAAGATCTAAGTACAACTTTCAATATCAGATGATTTGATGGGAGGAACACTTTATTTTAAAATGATCTGTTGTGATAATCTTGCTTTCCACTACGTTTTCGAAAGCAGTCTCCAGATCCTCAGATGCAATTTTCGAGTAAGGAACATTCTCTAGTCTGTTTTGATTCCAGACTGAGGCACCTGAGTGCCCCATTAGGCTGCCTCCAAAGACGGGCGTCATAAATAGACAACAAGGTGTAGACCTGGATAAGCACAGCAGGCCAAGCAGCATCAGAGGAGCAGGAAGGCTGACGTTTCAGTTACAAACCAATTTCAGACAGAAGCTGGAAACTGAACCAAGTTACGCTCCTCATGCCTCCCCAAAGCCTGTCCACATGGCCACATCATGAGTGTGATAGAACATCGTCACTCTGTCTCCCCTGGATGATTGAAGCTCCAATTTTGACACCAGCCAGAATGAAACAATGAGCTTGTTGTTTTTTTAAGCACCCTTTCCATGGACTTCCCCTGCCCCCACCAACTCCATTAGACCATAAGATGTAAGTGCAGAAGTAGGCCACTTGACCCACTCTTGTGTTTGCTCTGCCATTCAATGGAATCATGGCTGATGATCTCCCACTCCATTCTCCTGTCTTGGCCCTTTACCTTATTTTTGATTCACCTATTCAAGGTTGAGAGATTTTTAAAATCAATATACTGAACAATTCAGCCTCTTTACAGCCTTCTGTGGTGAAGAATTCCAGAGCCACAACCTTTTTAAGAAATTCCTCCTCTCCCCTCAAATGGGTGACCCCTTTTTATTGAGATTATACTCTCTAGACCAAGACACTGCCCACAAGGGGATCTGCATCTACTCTGACAGGCCCTTAACCTGATGCTTCAATAAGTTTGTCTTGTTCCTCTAAACTCCAATGAGTACTGATGTGATATACTTAAACTTTCTCCTAAAATCTTTTCATGCTGTGGATCAACCTAATGCATCTTTTATACGCTGCCTGCAAAGCCAGTATATCCTAGATAAGTGGACAAAAACAGTGCTCTAGGTGTTGTCTGACTAATGATTGTCTGTCTGGTTTTAGCAAGACATACCTGTTACTTTCTCTATTCCCCTGTTCCTTTTTTTTCTGAAAAAGGACCATCGATTTGCCTTCCATATTACCTGCTGAGCTGTATACAAGGTTGAAAACTTCCAGATCCCTCTGTGCTGCAGCTTTCTGTTAATGTTCTCATTTAAGTAATATTTAGCTCCTCTATCCTGCCTGCCAAAGTGCATAACCTTGCATTTTTCCATAGTTTTATATGTCAATTGAAGAGTCTTTGCCCACTTAACCTGTCCAAAGGCCACAGCAGGTTGTCGTCCTTCTGACTTGTCTTCCCATCTATTTTTGGGTCATCCACAAAGTTGGTGTTCGTACATTCACTTCTCTCATTGGTCACCTGAGCAAGTAATTTTGGCCCTAGCACTGATCCCTGTGACCTTCCACTAGGTTAAAGGTTGCCATCTTGAAAATTACCCCTTCATCCTATCTGTCCTGTCACTTAGTCTGCCAATCCATGCTCCCGTGCTTATATACAACTCCTGATACCATAGGCTCTTGTTTCATTAAGTAGTTTTGTGAAATACGTTATTTTAATGTGTTTTGGAAATGCAAATATGTTACATGTACTGATTCCCCTCTGTCCATCCTGCCTGCTACCACTTCAAAGAATTCTAATTACATTATCACCTCCTTCTGAGCCATGCTGACCCCCTCCTTGCTGATGTTGTATGTTTCTAAATGCCCTGCTATTACTTCTGTCATAGTAGTCTCTTTTTTCCCATGACCGATATTAAACTAACTGGCTCATGATTACTAGTGCTTATGTTTTTAAAAATATCTGTTTTCTACCCTTTGGGACTTTGCCAGAATGTAAAGGATTCTTTAGTAGATTACTATAAGTGCATCTGTTATTTCTGTAGCTACTTCCTTTCAAATCACATAACGCATCCCATCAGGTCTGGGTGACTTACCAATCGTTAGCCTCAATGGTCTCCACAGCACTTTTTTCACCCTCTAATGATTTGTAATTACTTCCTCTCCTTTTGGCCTTTTTAGTAATTTGGAATATTGTTAGTATCTTCTACTGAAGATCAATGCAAAGCATTTATTCAACTTCTCTGCCATTTACTGGTTTTCCCCATTTATTGCCTCAGCCTCAGCTCTCAGGGGTCTATTGTTAACTTTGACACCTCTCTTTGTATTTTAAGTTGTTTCTGTATGTTTTGATATTACCTGCCCTCAAATTTACTTTCTCCCTTTTTTTGTTTACTGCTTTTGGTAATCCTGTGACTTTTGATTTTTGAGACTTTCCCAATCCACTGGTTTGCCTCTGATCTTTGCTTTTTTTTAAATAAGAAAATACTCTGAACTTGCTGAGTTCACTGTGGTTGGTTTATCCCCTTGCCAGAATCTGTCTTCCCAACTGACATCTATCTTTAAAAAAAACAAAAATTGCTGGTGGAGCTCAGCGGGACAAGTAGCATCTATGGAGAGAAATCAAATTCATGTTTCTGGGCCCAGTGAGCCTTCCTCAGAATTGCTGGTAGTTAGGAAAATTTTGGCTTTTAACTAACTACCAGCAGTTCTGAGGAAGGGTCTCTTAAGCCAAAACATTAATTCTTATTTCTCTCCACAGATGCTACCAGACCCACTCGGCTATTCTAGCAATTTTAGTTTGATTTCTCTCATCCCCAGTTTTATTTCGGTTTTCATATGTTTTTGACTCATGAATTGTGTTCTTAATTGTCTGTCTTTTTTATCAAACACTCTCTTTCCCTGTTTTACACTTTTTTTTTCCAGCCAACACTGCACTCCATTCCTTTTTTATTTTGTAAATGCCCTTTTTAAGTTTTGGCTTGGAAACAACTGGGCAGAAAGAGATTTCCCACTCGTACTGAGTGCTAAATCCACTTTTTGTACTAAGATAACAAGGTGTGGGGCTGGATGAACACAGCAGGCCAAGCAGCATCTTAGGAGCACAAAAGCTGACGTTTTTCGGGCCTAGAAGGGTCTAGGGCCAAAACGTCAGTTTTCCTGCTCCTCTGCTGCTTGGCCTGCTGTGTTCATCCAGCTCCACACCTTGTTATCTCAGATTCTCCAGCATCAGTAGTTCCCACTATCTCTATACCACCCCCCCCCCCCCCCCAAAAAAAAAGCTACCGGAGGATTAGAGCAGCCCGTGGTTTAATGTTCTGCACTTTTCACACCCTCATTACCTCATGGTTTATTCTTGACAGTGTAGCTACTGATAGGGCCCTGGAAGTGACTCGTACCTGTCTTCCTCCTTGTTATTTCATGACTCTGCCCACATGGTTTCTACATCATCTTCTGATCCAAGACTGTTTATTCCCTCTACCACCAACACATAGTGGCATCAGGTCAGCGTACTATCCACAATCAGTACTAAATGACTCACCAAGGCTCCTGCAATAACCTCTTCTATTCTTGTGATCGCTGCCATTTAAAAGGGCAAGGATAGATATGGAGGGGAACGCCGATTGCAAATCCTCCTCCCAACCCACACCATCCTGATTTTGCAATGATATCACCATTCCTCCACAGTTGCTGGGCCAATGTTTTGGGGCTCCCCTCCCTAACTATGTTGGCAGTGTTTCCACACAGCCCAGACTGCAGTGGATCGAGGTGGTAGCTCGTCGCTGCCTTCTCCAGGGCAATTCAGGATGGACACTAAATATTGGTTGGTTGGGCCAGTGATGCCCACATGCCAAAAAAGAAATATTAGTTTGTGTTGGCTTCCGTTTGTGTTACTATGGAACAGGAATCACGTAAAAGGTCTAACTTAATTAAGGAAGCGCTTCCCCACCAACCCCCACCACCGATCTTTGCTTTTCACAGAAAATTCTATGATCACTTTACTGAAGCCACCCTGCTGCTTCTGAGCACTTTTTCTTAAACTCCCACATTTGGGACTTTAAACTGGCTTTTTGCCTCTGGATCACTAGTCTGTTGCCGTGACCACTGCCTCACCAACACCCATCTTTATGAAACCGAGGACTTTTTTGGGTGTGGGGGGAGGGAGGAAAAACTCAGATCAAGTTATTTTTATACTCAACTCCTCGTAGTATAGCATCGTCAATTCACTCTTCCAACTTAATTTTTGCTTCAGTTGTTGAACTGCTGAAGATGGGGTTGCAGATTGGAAAATGTGGGCAACAAAATCTGACTAACTGGATATGAGCTCTTTTTTTATCTTGCTCTCCTTTTTTACCACCTAACTGTGCGACTGAGAACTCTCTCTCTGCCTTTTTTCCATGTGTTGGAGCTATTCAATATTGCTCTTCCCTTGTTAAGTAGCAAGACTAATTATTCCAACTAGTGCCCTCCCCTGTCTGACAGCAAGAGTCCTAGCATTGCAGGATGATTATATTCAGCTCCATTCCTTCCATTCTGTATTAATTTTTCCAAAAATGTTTACTTCAGAAGCTTGTTTTATGGGTGCAGGTGATTGAAAACTCATAGCTTTGAGATCTTTAGTTTTTGAACCATTATGGGGGTCTGTAGAAATCATTTTAAGCAAGTTAGAATTGGAATCCCTACAGTAAGGAAACAGGCCCTTCACCCCAACAAGTCCACAGCAACCATTAGAACACCCCATCCCCCTGATAACCCTGAACACTATGGCCACCTTAGCACGGCCAATCCACCTAGCCTGCACATCTCTGGACTGGAGGAAACCCATGCAGACACAGGGAGAATGTGCAAGCTCTACACACAGTCACCCGAGGCTGGAATTGAACCTGGGTCCCTGGTGCTGTGAGGCTGCAGTGCTAACCACTGAGCCACCGTGCTGCCCTAGGTTTTGGGGTCACTATATATTTGGCTTGGAGACTCCACGTGTTAAAGATTACGCCCAGAAGTTGCTGGAAACAAAACCCAGACAAGGATAATCAAATGAATATTGAAATGAATTATATTTTTCATTTTCCCTTTACTTTCTTTCACAACATTTAAAATAGAAGACTGAGGGATGGGGAAATGTTGCAGGGAAACAAACAAAAGAACCCTTGCATCCTTTTTTTTTGTGCATGAGGGCCTAGAGCTGCCCATCCCAACACATCTTTCCCTGTTGTAATGCCTTGATCGATTAGCTACCCATTTGGTTCATTTTTTCACCTTTTCTATTATGAATCATTGTCAAATTTTAAATCTTTCATTTGCGTACAAGACAAACTGCTTCAGCATACTCTTTCTCCCAGCAATAAATCAGTTCAGTCAAGCAGCTTTTCATCTGTTTCTCAATTTGTGGAAGAGTGTGTGCATGAAGACTGCAGAGGTCAGTGGGACCAGGATTGTTTATAGGCAGGAGGATCTTGTTAAGGTACAAATAATTGAAGATGGTGATGGAATTCTGTCCATGATATGTTGAGGGTTAAAATACAAGATGTAGAAGTCATGTTTTGGGCTATACAAGGCCCTAGTGACTTGAACAGTTTATGGCATCCAACCCTGAGATTACATTGTTTTGGGAGTGCAGTATAGACTTACCAGAATGATACCTGGACTCCTAAAGGTTACATTTTAGGAGGCACAACTGTGCAAACAGGTGTTAACCTCCAATTGTTTGAACATGTGGGGGATTTAATCAGTTATCAAACTATGATGAGGAACCACTGGTTCCCCTCAATCAACACTATTTCTGATGGTTGGGGGGGAGAGATGAATTTGTCATAGTAAACTGTCTCTCTAATAGCAAATGCAGTGTGCAAATTAGTGGACACTCCTTTGAGATTCATTGGTTGGTTGTAAAGTGGGGGGGGGGAAGGTGGAACTCTTCAAGATATTCTGAGAGATTGAATGATTCTTATTGTAATTGCTAGTTTGCACTGAGAGATAGAGAATGAGTGCAAAGCTCCAGGGAGCTTATGGTGCCTTCACTTGTCCCATGGTGGGTAGGGGTGGTAGGAGGGGGATACAATATGTTATGTGGTGGGGTGGGAGAGAGAGAGAGAGCGAGAGATTGCAGTCAATATGAACAAGCATGATTGTGCTGCCAAAGGGATAATGGTATCTTTTGAGTCTGTTCAGGACTGTCTTGGTGCCTACTCTCTGTAAGACAGCAGAACACAATACAAAAATATTCAAGGTAATTAAGGTCAAATTGCCTATGGTTAACTTTGTATTTGCAATTATACACTTGACCATAAAGATTATCAGTCTGGGCCTTGCCCATCTCCAGCTTAGGTCACTTTATCTAGGTTGCTTGCTCCATCTGGACTACGCCCCCCTTTTTGTAAATCCTTTCTTGAAATGTGTTTCAGTCGCTCGCAATGTAAATGTTTATTTGGGTGAATCCGAAGGTGGGAACAGCCCTTCGAAAGATGATGACTCCCTACTTCATCCTGGCAACTTGACCAGCACATCAGATGAAACAAGCACACTGGAAATGGGTGTTGAGGTGAGAGTTTTTATTTTTGTGTTTTGAAATCTCCTGTTGTGAACAACCAGAATTTTGAAAAGTAGCCCTCCACTCTATTGGGGAAAAACTACAGGCATGAATTAGAACATAGAACATAGAACAGTACAGCACAGAACAGGCCCTTCAGCCCACAATGTTGTGCCGACCATTGATCCTCATGTATGCACCCTCAAATTTCTGTGACCATACACATGTCCAGCAGTCTCTTAAATGACCCCAATGACCTTGCTTCCACAACTGCTGCTGTCAACGCATTCCATGCTCTCTCAACTCTCTGCGTAAAGAACCTGCCTCTGACATCCCCTCTATACTTTCCACCAACCAGCTTAAAACTATGACCCCTCGTGCTAGCCATTTCTGCCCTGGGAAATAGTCTCTGGCTATCAACTCTATCTATGCCTCTCATTATCTTGTATACCTCAATTAGGTCCCCTCTCCTCCTCCTTTTCTCCAATGAAAAGAGACCGAGCTCAGTCAACCTCTCTTCATAAGATAAGCCCTCCAGTCCAGGCAGCATCCTGGTAAACCTCCTCTGAACCCTCTCCAAAGCATCCACATCTTTCCTATAATAGGGTGCCCAGAACTGGACGCAGTATTCCAAGTGCAGTCTAACCAAAGTTTTATAGAGCTGCAACAAGATCTCACGACTCTTAAACTCAATCCCCCTGTTGATTGTGTGGGTTATCTTAGTTACATGGGGTTTTCTAAAACTCAGCAAATCTGCAATTGGAGACCGTGAATTTGAAATCATCCTTGTAAAAATGAAGCAAAAGATAAAGACTTAACACAGGTTTGTCCTACCACAAATTTGGGTCAGGTTACAAACTTGGAAAAAGTAACATGATAGAACGGTACAAAGGTTTGTGTTGCAATACCCTTGCTGTTCTCCTCCTTGAGCATTAGGAATGTGATGACACTAGACTATGAACTGATGCTTTAAGGGAATGGCAGGCATTCATGTTCAAGTTTTCATTTTATTGCTGTATAGAGACTTTTTAAACAGGTATCTTCTAATCAACCTGTTTATGGATGATGTGTTCCTCTTGGAATAGTTGGGCCTTAACTTGGGGCCTCCAGATTCAAAGGTAGGGACATTACCGCTGTGTGACCAAAGCGCACACTTCAAGTTTAATGATCGGCAAGTTAATTTGGTACCTGCCTTCTGAACCAAAAACTTGGGATACATCTTACAGTTACCATTTGTGAACTTTGGGCAACTAATCATTATTTTTGTGAAGAGAAATTGAAGCTCAAGTCTGACCCAAAAATGTTAACTGATTCCTTTTCCCAGATGCTGCCAGCTTTTCCAGCAATTTTGTTTTTGTCCCTGATTTTACAGCATTTGCAGTTCTTGTGGTTTTTAAACTTTATTTTCTGTTTGCATTGTATGTAGATTTTGGTGAACTTTAGACTCAAATTTATTTGCAAAGCAGTTCAATACTCTAAACCGTTTATTGTTTGTTCTTATGACTGAGATGGATAACCGCATCACATCAGCCTCCTTTATCCCTGTACTTGTAATGCAGTAAAACTTAACATAGCCAGTGACCCTCAAAATTGATCCTGTTAGGTCCTAACCAGACTTTTAAAATAACCAATACAAAACTTTGTGCATAACTGGTACCAGGTGCCAAGTTTGTGCCTTAAACAAGACTTAATGACAATGTATTAATAATACAGCAGAAGGTTTAGCCAAGCAAAAGTGAACAAGGTAATCTAATCAATATCTGATTTAAACCCAACCTTTGATCCCAGTGCCTACCCCACTCAACAGTAGACAAATGGATCTAATCAGGTGATAAATCAAACAAGATATGAGGTGTAACTGGTATGTTGGTCTAAGCAGTCATAATGATCTGTAATCTCACAGGCACATAGATTGTAACTTGGTTTCTGAAGTCCTTGACCTCAACCAGTTTCTAATAAGCTGATGTATATTTGCTAGTAACGGAGATCCTTTTCTCTGGATTTTCAATAAGTTGATAATGGGAAGATAACCAGGAAGCAATCGAACCACTGTCCTGTAGCTTTAGCTGCAATTTTTCTAATGAGAACTCAGTTCAAAATGCACACAAAACATATGTCACCTTTTAGTACTCAGTTCAGTTCATGGCTCTAAAACAAACTTGATTAAAAATAAAGCAGAAACACCAAGCGTTATAACCAAATCCTGGAACTCCCTCTGGAGCAAGACTGTGAAAACGCCTTCTAAGTGTGGACTGCAGAAGTTCACGAAGGTGAATCGCCATCTTCTCTATTTGACTGCAAGGTGGGTACCGAACAGGGACTAACTTGAGTTGGAGAAGTGAGCTTGAATACTAGTGCATAATTGCAGTAAGCTAGAGGAAACCCTAGTTGATGTGAACTCACCTGGTCCAAGCACCCTGTACCTTTTTAGGAAAACTAATACAACGTTGTTGAAATCTTGATTCAACTGACATTGGCATTCCTTTCAAACTTCCATTAAATTTAATCTAATCTCATTATAAATTCATGTGTACTTAAATGTGGAATTTTTCCATCTTGTCTGTTGTAGTGAAGGATTTCTGACTGTTTACTGCCATCAAACCCATTACAAGACTGCAATTTAACAGGTGATGTTTTATAGGCCAGTTTATTTTGGGAAATGGGTGCAACAGGGCTACTTTCAAATATCAAGTACTCACCTTTAAATCCACTTTGGGACCACGACGAAGAATCAGCACTGGCTGCTAGACCTTGGAGCCCACGTTTGGGGGTCTAATGTTGGGAAATAGATGGTCTGTTCACTGTCGTCAGAAATGGGTGGGGCCATTGTAAGGGCTGCAAAATGCAAGAGCCCTGAAGATGGTCTAAGTTGACAGCATCACATTGGCAGGTTTAACAATTATTGGTTGCAGTATAACGGAAAACATTGCCAAAATGGTGCAATAACGGGTAGGCCTGAGATTTGCTACTGGACAGAAGGGAGTTTGCTCACCCTGACTATGGTCCAAAAATTGTTCACTTTCCTCCATCCCAGCCCTAGCATCCTTTTTTGTCTTCATAAAAACTTAACTAAGTTTTTCCCTAAATGTCATGACAACATGTAAAAAGCTCAAATACAACTTAAAAACTAGTCTCTTCTCTGAATGGGAGAGAAGCTGTGCATGTTGTATAAGCAGCTCTGCGGTCTGTGCTTTTAAGGTGAAGGGAACTCTGCAACTAGCCCTTTGCACTTTAATGCAGATATCTTTGCAATCTCAGTGCAGAGGAGCTGGTATTCTCTTCCTCCTAATTCTTTTATCAAACAGATTATGCCTGCGCCCTTCATTTGCATGCCTGCTGGTAGAAATACTTTTGCCTCTCCATTTTTGCTATTTTTCACAGCTGTTTAAAAATGTCCAAAGTTTTAGTGAACAAGCAATGAAATAATTTTAGTTTCCATCCCTTTTTTTAATCTGAGGTACATTGCACCAGTAAAGGGTGTTGATGCATTGAGGGTGCAGAGGAGCTTTACGAGAAATCTTCTAAGAGTTGAAGGACTTCAGCTCAATTGGGAGCTCTCCTTCAGAGAGCTTAGCAGGGAGAGTAGATAGAGGTGTTAAAAGCCATGAAAAACCTGTGACTGGTATCTGCTGGCAGAAGGGTTGGTAATCAATGAACGAGGCAATTGGTTTAAAAAGATCGAGAGGTGGGATTTTAGGGTATTCTCCAGAATGTTCTACTTTTAAGGATAGTGAAGCATGATTCAATAGTAACTTAATAAAAGGAAATTGGACTGATCCTTGAAGAAATTTGTTGGGTTGCTGAGAGGATGAGGGAATGAGGCCTAAATGGTTAGATGTTTGAGGAGCAATGGGCTGAATGGCTGGTACGCTACAAGGCATTATGTGGATATCTGCTTTATTATTCCTCTTTAGGAAGCTGCAGATAGAAATAAAGGAAATGGTCTGTTCTTCAGGGATGGGAAATGCCGGATAGATTATATCCTTGTTTACAGAAAATCTAACACGCAAGCAGAGAAACGGGAAGTGTTTGAGAGAAACTTGAGAGCTGAAGGACTGAACATTGAAAAAGAGGTAAGTCTGATCTTTCTCTTTGTTTCAAAATCGAAGGAAAGTCTGATTCTTGGTTAACTATCAGTTTGCATTTAGCAGCCTGACCAGCTTCTGGGGAAGATTCCAGAGCATCTTTCTTGATCCTGATCTGTTGCACGTTAGCAGTGAAAGTTGTGTATAATCTATGGGATCTTTTTTAATATCAACCCTGAGGTTGGCAAGGTAGAGCATGGGTGGCTGGCACTTTAATTGTTTTTGTTCATTAAATATGTCTTGAAATCTTGATAGTTTAGACAGATGTGTACAAATTGAAGTAATGGCACCATTTGAATGGGAGGCCATTCAACCCCTTGAGCTAGTTCTGCCTTTAATTAGACATGGTGGATTTGTATCTCGGCCCATCAATTGGCTTTATTTCCAATGCCCTTTTTATACCTTGACTGTCACAACAGAAATGTTCATACTTTCAGTTGACCCCAATTCTTTTATTTGGAAAGAGGGGTTGGGAAAGAGTTCATTACGATCATTATACTCCCTGTCTGAAGAGGTGGCACAGTGGTTCATGCTACTGCCTGTCAACATCAGGGACCTGGGTTTGACTCCAACCTGTGTGTCTGTCTGTGTGGAGTCAGTACGTTCTCCCCACATCCATGTGGATTTCCACTGGATTCTCTGGTTTCTTTCCACAGTCCAAAGTTTGAATTGTAAATTGGAAAATGGAGTCTGAAGTGTTTTCTTTAAGAAAATTCACCCCTCTTTTTTAATCATGACAATTCAAAGGAAAAGTCAAACAGCGGTCACTTGCTGGTTGTACAAGGGCGTGTAATTTTATTTAGTAGTTTGATTCCATTCTTTTATAAAGTAAAAGAGTGTGAGAAATCCTTGGTTAGCAAAATGAAGCTGCCCAGTAATGGCTTTTGGTTTGGCTTGATTTGAAGCAGATGAACTCATATATCTCTAACAAAAAACTGTCTCTTTTGCACCTCAGACCAAATTGTTGGCATTCCTGTTGAAATTTCCAAGTTCCTAACTGTCAAAAAGAATTCACTTTGGAGAAAAATATTCTCGCCATAGTGGAAGCAGAAATAAAAGGGATTCCTTGATAAGTCGTGGGAGGTTAATCTTCTCCCTTGAGGGTAACAAAGTCTATCCGCTTAAGGTACGGTCAATGCTGCAAGGCAACGAGGCCTTGCAGGCACAGACAATGCCTGGACATCAAGAAGAAAAGGTGACACTTGCAAAATTCTGAAGTCATGTGCAGAAGTAAAACTGCCTAAAAGCCACAGAGATTCTGAAGGTTATATGTGTAAGGAAGCTTGTACAGTGGAACACACCCATTGGAAAAGAGATCTCCATTGGAGTACGTGCAGGGGAAGCTGGAAGTCTTTCTCCTGAAATTCTTTTGGCAGTAAAAGTTCCTGAAAATTCTGTATATCAGTGAAACCTGAAATGTTGGACTGTGACCCGTCTCCAGAGGCTTGGTTCCAGATTGAAATCAAAATCAATCTGATGCGTGTCTTCCATCAATCTATGGTTGACGACAATTTGTTTTCAGACAGAAAACCCAGTTGTCTTTTGATCCAGACTCTTGGCCCTCAGGTTTTTTTTGCTCATGTTAAAAATCATCACGAAGACTGTCTTTTGCTTTTTTTATTTTGAGTATGTCTGGAGTTAAGGGGATATTATTTCACCTTGGATCATGACTTTAACATTGACCGATTTATTTATTTACTGCTTGTTTTTGGGCATAAGATTTGTCACTGATTTAATGAGTTAATCGGAGAACCATGGTACAAAACTCTCCACATTGCAGATCATGGCATAAACAAAGAAGCATTTGGTCATTTTGGTGATTGAATCAGCACCTTTTTATAATAGTAATGGTATTACCAGTTGAGAAGTGGATTTGATTATCAGTGAATTCTTCTTGTCACTTTCTGTAGGGAAAGTGATAGCCTAGTGGTATTGTTACTGGACTGTTAGAGACACAGGAAGTGTTTTGGGGGACTTGAGTTTGAATCCCACCGCAGCAAATGGTGGGATTTGAATTCAGTTTATTTTTTAAAAAAAAGCCTGGAGTTAAGAGCCCAATGATGAACATGTCACTTGTCAGGAAAAGCCCATTTGGTTTGCTGATGTTCTTTAGGCAAGGAAACTGCCATCCCACTGGTCTGACTTGTGTGTCACTCTAGACCCACAGTAATGTGGTTGACTGTTAACTGCCCTCTGGACAATCGGGGATGGGGAATGAATGCTGGCCTGGCCAGTGAAGCCCAAATCCTGAGTTATTTTTGAAACAAGTACTCGTTACTACCACGCACTCATCCTCCTTGTTATGATAACAATGTCTCTTCGGTAGATAACACTCGCTATATATGGTGGTATGCCCTCCACTCGTTGCTAGATTGTCCTCTTCCATCTTGGCACAGTAGTGGCAGTGAACTACAATAAACAACCTTTACCCAGTACCCCGTAGTAGTGTTGGAAAATACCACAGTGGCCAACTGGGCAAATACCACAGGAACCCGTCAAAGCTATAAAAAAGCCGTGCACTCCGCAGTGTGCAAAATTCTTTATCGAGTGCCAGCATTGACGCTTACTCGTGCTTTGCAATCAGTAAGCAAACAGTTGCTTTGACTAATTGACCATGTTGCAAGCTGCACCTGCATACTGAGGGACAAGGATTGGCTGGAATATAAAAATCAATAGGGTGGCACGGTGGCTGTGGCTAGCACTGTTGCCTCACAGCACCAGGGACCTGGTTCAATTCCAGCCTTAGGTGGCTGGCTGTCTGTCTGTGTGGAGTTTTCACATTCTCCGTGTCTGGGTGGGTTTCCTCCCACAGTCCAAAGATGTGCAGGGTAGGTGGATTGGCCACGCTAAATCGCCCATAGTGTTGTGGGATGTGTAGTTGGGTTATAGGGGTACGAGTTTGGATGGGATGCTCAGAGGATTGGTGTGGACTTGCTGAGCTGAAGGACCTGTTTCCACACTGTAGGGATTCTATGAAACCTCGGCTTCTCCGAAACCAGCCAGACTCCTGCATGCTAATTTAACAGATTAGATTCCCTACAGTGTGGAAACAGGCCCTTCAGCCTAACGAGTCCACACCACCCCTTTTGCAGCATCCCACCGAGACTCATCCCCCTATAACCCACACAACCCTGAACACTACAGGCAATTTAGCATGGCCAATCCACCTAGTCTTCACATCTTCGGACTGTGGGAGGAAACCTGAGCACCTGGAGAATGTGTGCAAACTCGGCACAGACAGTCACCTGAGGCTGGAATCGAACCTGGGTCCCTGGCGCTGAGAGGCTGCAGTGCTAACCACTGAGCCACCGTGCTGCCCAAGATCATTGGGCATTGCCAAATGCCTCTGTATCAAATGGCTTTGGGTTGATTGCCTGCATCTCCACACGTGTGCACTTCTAACCAACACCTGGGAATAGAATTAGCCTGTAGCTCTCCAAGAACAATGTCAGTCATCCCATGAGCATGACTGTGGTGTCCCATCTGATGGGAGAGATTGCTGTCATTTTCCAGGGAGATGGAATCAATGGCTGCTTTTTTTTTTGTGCTTCTGTCTGATCGTTCCTCTGTTTCTGGGTGGGATTTAATATTGATTTTTGAACATGAAGGCAAAATATCTAGCTTTGCATCATATAACCCACCAAACTTTTTAATTGAAGGGCATGACAATACTCTTTTTTTAAATTCATGGGATGTGGGCATCATTAGCTAGGCCAGCATTTATTGCCCAAAGGGAATTTTTAGTCAGTCACGTTGCTCTGCTCTGGGTCTGGAGTCACATAGATTAGACTTAACAACATTAGTGAACCAGATGGTTGGTTTTATTTTGTGTGACAATTGACAATGTTTTTGTGGTCACCATTATGTTAGCTTTTAACTCCAATTTCTTTTCGTAGAATTCAAATTTCACCCACAGCTGTCGTGAGATTCAAACTCAGATCACTTTTTTTAGCTTGGGTTTTTGGATTACTAACCCAGTAACACTGCTGCCACGTAACCGTCTCTCCATGATCATGTTTCCCTCTGGGAGTTTAGACATGGGTGCATGCTCTGAATATTGGCTCTGTTGTTTAGCACGCGAGGTTTTGAATGTTTGTTTGTTTGGAACTCCTGCCTGTGGAGAACTGTGGATGGTCCATGATAAAACTCCCTTGAGATGGGGATAGACAGCGTTTTGACTTGCCATGCGTATGGGGAGTGAACAGGAAAATAGAGGGCGAGCCCTGATTTCCATTTGATAGCGAAACAACAGGTTTGAGGGATCGTTTAGGTGTGATTGGTCTATTTATTTTGATTGAAAACTGAATGTGGAAGGCTGTGAACGATTGGCCCAAACGGTTTGTCTTCAACACGCTCTTGTGATGCAGGTGCCCTTGGTTTTTATTGCTGATGTCTTTTGCAAGTGTAAATTAGTAGTGAGCCACCATCTCTGAGGGCTGTAGATGCTGTTAGATGGGGGAACTGCAAGACTTTGGCCCAGACGTGCTGAAAAGATGATATCTTTCCAAATCAGGATGGTGTGTAACTTTGGGGCAAGTTTGCAGATGGTGGTTTTCTGGTGCATCTGCTGAACTAACATCCTTCTGGATGGTACAAGTCACTGGTTTGGAAAGTGTTGCTGAAAGAACCTCGGCAGATTATTGCAGTGCATCTTGTGAATGGATAGTAGACACTTTTTTTAAAATGAGGTTATTGCAAAAAGCCGATATCCTTTTAAAAGGATAGAGCCTGAGTTTGGAAAGAACTGATCGTGTGAAAAGGGTGGAGGGATGTGAATGTGAACTGAAGAAATGTGTTGTGATCTATTCTGCAAATTCAGAATGCTTTAATTTTATGGCTAACCGTGCTACAAGCTGTAGTGTAGATTCCAGAGGATGGAGTTTTGGTCACTGACTGGCTTCAGCCTATTTTATATTGATCCCATTCTCTCTCTCCGCTCCAAAAATTCTTCTGAGAATATTTATATCCCCACACAGCTGGGAAAGCTGATACATCCACTGCAGTCAGATAATGAAAAATGCTGCCTGCAGTACAGTATCATGTATAAATGTCTGCAATTTTCTTCCCACTTAATTTTTTTTGTTTAAAGACACTTCATAAAGCATTTGGAAACTTGTAATGATTTCCAACAGATGATAACCTTGCATTAACTTTGCTGCCTTCTCCATATCCCTCCAGACCTGCTACGATCTGCCATGTCAACAACTAAATAGTGAACTCCAGCATCCCATAACTGGCAATGAAATAACCAGACCATCTTTACTTTTTGTGTGATGTGGTTGTAGGGATAAATCTATTAGAGACTAGAGCAGAACTCCCTTACTGATGTGAAAGCAAAATAGTACAAATATTAGAACTCTGAAGTAAAATCGGAAAATGCTAACAAAACTTGGGCAACGTCTGTGCAGAGAGAGACCATTAACGTCAGTTTCCTTTTCATCATTGATCTCCACAGACCATTCCTGGATTCCCAGTACTTCCTTTCTTGCTTTTAAATCTCAGAACACCCTGACAGTTCTTCAGAATTTTGCCATGTGATCTCCTCTTCTGTTCACATCAGATAGAAGGGCCCTTACTACTTAGTGTCAACTTGAATGATGACATCTTTTGACAGTGTAGCACTCCCTCTGTACTGCCCTGAACTTGGTTTGGATTTGTTTCAAAAATTCCTTGGCTCACTTAACTTAACATGGGTTTCTTAACTCCATGTTCATCAACAATAGTGGGGTTTAGCCTGGAGGGAAATGTGCCTCCATTTTGTCACTCTTGCAATTAAAATGCTGCATGAGAAGGTCTGTTGGTGATTTTCTTGACTTGGCAGAAAACTTAAAATCTTTGTGGTCTATTAATGGCCATGTAAGGGCCTTGGCTTGCCACCTCCCTGATCACCCAGCTCCCCCTAGCAACCAAGCGAACTATTAGTTTCCAAATGGGAAGCCATGTCGACCTGCTTGCTAACATGGGTATGGGGTGCACAGAGCAAGGGATGACCTGCAAGTGCTCCAGTCTGGGGTAATCGGGTGTGGGTGGAGAACAAAGGGTTGACCTCTGAAAGATAAATGTCTGTCTGTCTGTCCCACCAGATGTTTTCCCCCACCCACCACCTGTAACCACCCACACCCTGTGATGTCCCATTGCATCCTCCCCAAAGGAAAAACCAGTAAACTTGCATATTGGTCCAATACACCTTGTATACTTTAAACTGAATGACCTTGACCATCATTACCTTCACTTCAAAATATTAACTTTTTGTGTTGCTGAGTCCAGGAAATTTTTTTTTTTTGAAAAAGCACTACTATTTGCTGGATCTCCCCTGGAGTAGGCCTTGACCAGCAGTCCTTGAGTTAGACACTGTGGGATAGGTCAGGCTTGAATCTGCTGGAGCTTGCAAACACACAGGCCAGGTGTTTTCACTGAAACCTGTGAGAACCTGATGGACCTTGACAGACCAAATCTCCTTGTGGGGAAAATCTGGAATGAATGGTCACTGCCTAGCAATCGGTAATCATTCTTTTAAAGCCGGTGAGGGCCAAGTTTTGAGGGTTGTGAATCTTTGGAACTTGGTGTGGAAATAAGGTGGTAGACGCAGAGATCTTGACTCTTTTTAAGACGGGAGTAGGTTCTTGTTCAGCTAGGGAGTGAGTGCAGGGTGAACATGCATAGCCAGGAATGCACACTTGGTTACAATTGGGTCAGCCGCTTTGTGCTGAAGATGCAACGAGCCTGCTGGGCTGAAAAACCTACTCTCTCTCAGAATTGCCTAAACATGAAAGGAGACTTTTTCAGCCCGTTCTGTCTAACTAGGTCTCAGATGAGTGTCAGGTCTTGGTGCCCATTCTCCTGCCTTGCACGTTAGATGGTTTCTATTCAAATCACTTGAATGCCTCAATTAAACCAGGCAGTACATTCCAGACTTGAACGACTCATTGTATGAAAACGTTTTCTCTCTCCTACCATTTGCTGCTTGTTCGTGACAAGCCTGATCCCAATGAGCTAATTAACCACTTGACTAGAAGAATGGAGAAGTAGTAATGAGAGAAAGGCAGTCGAGTAATGATGGGGACAATTGTCTTGGTAATAACTCTTTAGTGGAGTGTGAAATGGTGAAAGCTGCATCCTCTAATTGCCTGCACTTAATCACTGCAAAGCACTGTGCCACAATAGACAGTTATTTTGTTTTGTTATAGTAAATCCTTGCCTACAAAGGTCACGATGCTTCAGCCAAAAATTACTCTAATTTGTAGTTTATTGAATTAAATGTTTCTTTTTAATGTGAATGTTTAGTGGTGGGGAAAAAATTTGAAGGTCTCCCAGTGCTTTGGAGGAGGGTGGTCTCAGTCGAGAATCAAACTGGCCAAGTTGATGTATTTTCAATTCCTTGTTAGGAGGTGAATGTCATTTGGTATAGTCAGTCGCTATTGCCTATCCTGATTTGCCCTCCATGTTGAGCTGTCTTCCTGAGCTGTTAAAGCCTGTGGTGTAAGCATACCTACAGTGATTCAGGAAGGGACTACTAGGATTTTGACTCACTGACGCTGAAGGAATGGCGACACAGTTCAAATCATAAATAATTGAATCCTTTGTGTTGAAGCAGGCCCCTTGGCCCAAGAAGTCCACACAGAACATCAAACATCCCATTATAACCCACTTAATCTGAATGCTATGGGCAGTTCAGCATGGCCAGTCCATGTAGCATGCACATCTTTGGACAGTGGGAGGAAACCGGAGCACCTGAAGGAAACCCACACAAACACGGGAAATGTACAAACTCCACACAGATGGGTGCCCGAGGGTGGAATCGAACCCAGGCCCCTGGTGATATGAGGTAGCAGTGCTAACCACTGAGTCGCCATCCTGCTAGGAATGACCTCGTAGGTGGTGTGCCCATATAGCTGTTGCCCCTGCCCTTGTAGATGGTTCTGGTTGTGTCTAGGAATGGCTGTTGAAGTCTAGTTGGGTGTCTAGGTTCTAGGTTCAAGTCTCACTCAAGGACGAGATTGCCTTGGACAGGGGAGGTGCTACATTGTCAGATGCCGTCGCATGAGATGAGGAATTAATTGAGCGCTTTTCTCTCTCGCTACTGAAATGCCAGGTAGATATCCTTAAGGCACATACAAAAATGTTGGGTAGTAATATTTGAAAGGACAGTAGCCAGGTGTCCCTGCACTAAACAACTTAAAATAAAAACACAACCCAGCAAATTCTTGTCTCCCTGATATGAGATCTTGCTGTACATAAAATGGTTGCAGCGTCAGTCAACTTATTGCATCAGGCGAAGGGAAACACTTCCCACTTGCAAAAATGTAAATTCTTCTTTGGGATTAAGCAAGATTTTTAACAAGAAAAACTGAATGTGGCAAATAGCTTAAACACGTGGTGCAGAAGTTCTGACCATTTTCAGGAGAGTCCATCTACTGTGTAACTCTGTTCAGCACTACTGTGGGTGAAACCTCCAATGTCCATGCCCATTGAAAGTGAATGAGACCAGCCATAAAGTTGTCATAGATAATAAAGTGTGAAGCTGGATGAACACAGCAGGCCAATCAGCATCTCGGGAGCACAAAAGCTGATGTTTCAGGCCTAGACCCTTCGGAAGAGCGTTTTCTGAAACGTTGGCTTTTGTGCTCCTGAGATGCTGCTTGGCTTGCCATGGTCATCCAGCCCCACACTCTGTTATCTCGGATTCTTCAGCATCTGCAGTTCCCATTATCTCTGACCATAAAGTTGTCATCATCTGAAGATGACAGGGCTGATGTCTCTCTAGACATGGATTGCTGGTGGTTTTATCTGAGTATCACCACAAACCAGCATTACATATGAGCTGTGCGGCGAACTGAGCTAATGGCACTCCGTTTGTCCTGCCGTAATATACAGCGGCTACAAGAGCAGCTCCTAACTGGGAATTCTGCAGCAAATAACTTGCCCCCTGACTCCCCAAACCTGTCCACCACCCAAAAGACAGGCATGTGATGGAATACTGGTTTTGGGTGAGTCAATAGAACAAACAGTTGACACCATGTTGGACAAAGCAGCCCACTTAACTGGCATCCCGTCTACCACCTTGAAAATGTTCACTCTTTTTCACAACTAGTGTGCAGTGGGAGGGTGTCTATGCGGGGAGTAGCAACAACTTGGTAAGCCTTTTTTGACCGAATCTTCTAAATTGTGACCTCTATCATCTAGAAGGACAGTAACAGCTGGTAGCTGAGAACAACACTGTTCTGAGGAAGGGTCACCGGACCCAAAATGTTGATGCTGTTTTCTCCTCCACAGATGCTGCCGGACCTGCTGAGCTTTTCCAGCAACATTATTTTTTGTTCCTGATTTACAGCATCAGCAGTTCTCTTGGTTTTTTAATTTAGTAACAGCAGGTATATTGGCATAAGTTCCCATCTAAGCCGCTTGCCATTCTCACTTGGAAGTGTAGCATCGTTCATTCAGTATTGCGGCGTCAAAATCCCAGAACTCCCTCCTTAATAGCACTGGGTGTCCCTGCATCCCACCATCTTCAACCGTTAAGGAAGGCAGCTTATCGCTACCACCCTGGGGCAGTTAGGGCTGGATCAGCCTCCACGTGCCATGAATGAATAAATGTAAGATCTCTGAGCCTGGGATGAAATTGTTACCGACTGAGCCAAGCCACTAAGATGTATTCTGTGGAGATCGTGCTATTGCATCCCACAAATTGTTTAATTACGTTCTTTAGCATCTGAGAATTCCAAGTGCTGTAATTTTTTTCGTCAGTTTTAATCTGCAGCCCCAAACCATGCTTCAAGGTGACTCTGTTCCAGAGACTTCCATTTGTAGAAATTCCCGGTCCTAATAGCAAACTCTGGCCCCTGCCCTTTGGGCAGTTCTCATCCCTGAAAACAGGCAGATTGCTCTGCTGAGAGACTGCGTCTTGAGCTTCAAATCATTCTTCAATAACTTAGATTTTTTTCTTTATTTACAAATCAACTTCTATCCTCTCGTCAGGAAATTATCTTCAAAATCATTAAATGTCACCAAACACTCGCTATTTTCAAGATAATTTGACCTTCTGACAGGTTAAACTTTAGGAAGATGAATGGCATTTATCTAACTATTAAATCTTGACTAGTCAATCTTATTTCTCACTTACAGGCCAGTATCTAACAGATTTATCTATTGCTCCTAGTGTCTTGTGGTGAGGTTTTAACTGATAACTTTTCATCAAAAAGAGTAATAGTGGCCAAAAACAACTTAAATTCTGAATTCCAGGCAAATATTTGTGAATCAAATTATTTTAACATGTATTTACAGATATTAAACTACCATGAAGATAACTTGCCTGTAGGAGGCAGACTCCCAAGTTGCTCTCTAATATGATCTCTTAATTCTAATAAAAAATGAAAATAAAAATTAGAATTCTTGAGGATGTGAATCTCACTGCATCTCACTTGAAAGAATGTCTAAATGTCCATAAAGCAGTTAAAATAGATTGAATTTTAACTCAACTGGATATAAATTTGTAAGGTAATAAGTGGTCGCAATGCGGAAGGAGATAATAAAGTGTGGAGCTGGATGAACACAGCAGGCCAAGCAGCATCTCGGGAGCACAAAAGCTGACGTTTTGGGTTGAGACCCTTCGGAGAGGGTTCTGGGGGAAAAAAAATCGGGAGGAGGATAGAGGACAAGATGGGTGGAGAAGAGAGTATAGGTAGGGAGGGGATAGGTCAGTCTGGGGAGGACTGACTAGTCAAGGAGGTGGGATGAGGTTACAAGGTGGGAAATGGAGGTGTGGCTTGAGGTAGGAGGAGGGGATGGGTGAGAGGAAGAACAGGTTAGGGAGGCAGGGTTGAGCTGGGTTGGCTTTGGGATGCAGTGGTGGGGGAGGGGAGATTTTGAAGCTTGTGAAATCCACGTTGATACCATTGGGCTGCAGGGTTCCCAAGCGGAATATGAGTTGCTGTTCCTGCAACCTTCAGGTGGCACTGCAGGAGGCCCAGGATGGACATGCTATCTAAGGAATGGGTGCCAATGTGGTATACTGTATCCATTGTACCCGGTGTGGCTACCTCTACGTTGGGGAAACCAAGCGAAGGCTTGAGGACTGCTTTGCAGAACACCTTCGCTCGGTTCGCAATAAACAACTGCACCTCCCAGTCGCGAACCATTTCAACTCCCCCTCCCATTCTTTAGATGACATGTCCATCATGGGCCTCCTGCAGTGCCACAATGATGCCACCCGAAGGTTGCAGGAACAGCAACTCATATTCTGCTTGGGAACCCTGCAGCCCAATGGTATCAATGTGGACTTCACCAGCTTCAAAATCTCCCCTTCCCCCACCGCATCCCAAAACCAGCCCAGTTCGTCCCCTCCCCCCACTGCACCACACAACCAGCCCAGCTCTTCCTCTCCACCCACTGCATCCCAAAACCAGCCCAGTTCGTCTACCCGCCCCTCTCACCTATCTTCCCCCCCCGCCCACCTCAAGCCGTATCTCCATTTCCCACCTACAAACCTCATCCTGTCCCCTCCCCACCTACACTCTCCTCTCCACCTATCATCTCCTCTACCCATCTTCAGTCTGCTTCCCCCTCTCTCCCTATTTATTTAAGAACCCTCTCCCCATCCCCCTCTGAAGGGTCTAGGCCCGAAACGTCAGCTTTTGTACTCCTGAGATGCTGCTTGGCCTGCTGTGTTCATCCAGCTCCACACTTTTGTTATCTCGGAACTTCCAGCATCTGCAGTTTCCATCATCTCTGATCGCAATGTCGAAGGAGATCGTTCACTCCATCATGCCTGCCCTTGCTTTGTGCTTCTGCTGCAGTCCTGCCAATTGTACCTTTTTTTTCCGGTTAATATTCCAATTCCCTCTTGAATGCCTTGATTGAACCTGTCTTCAAGCTTGTACTGTGTATTCTAGATCCTGACCATTCATGTTCTGCATGTGCTATTTCTTTTACCTTTTTTAAATTTGTGTCCTTAAGTTCTCAATCCTTCCATGATTGGGAACAATTGCTCTCGCACTCTCTGCTGTGTCCAATATAATCTGCCCATTAACCTCGCTCCTTGAAGAGCGTTGCAACTTCTCCAAATTCCTACATAACTCGCTCCAAGATTGAGAAACCACACTTGTGTACCTGTTTTGCACCCTTTTCTAATGTCTTTATTATTACAAAGAATAGTGTCCCATTCAAAACTGGACAATACTGTGATAGATAATTGAGTGTGTTACCAAGGTTTAACACAGCCCTTAGATCTTGTGCTGCTTTTTATTTTAAAGCCCAAATTACTCTGCTTTACTCACCTTTTTTAAATGTCTTACAATCGTCTGAACTTATCCATATGTTATATCTAATTCTCTCTTCTACTACTCCATCTCAAAATTTTAATATTGTGTTCTTAGCAAAATTAACGCCTTCAGAGTTCTGTCCATTATATTTTTAATCTGCATGTCTTCCCATTTCTCCACCTGTCTGTCCACTTTGAAATTTTCACTGTTCACTTTGACTCAGTTTCTTACTTAGAATTTGGGAACTGCACCCTGTGACCCCAATTAAATGTCAATGTTTATTTAAATTTTAAACACAGATTGACTGAGACCTTGCCTTTTAACTAACAGTCTGGCAGTTGTCAATCAATTAACATTAACAGGGCCAGTTTCTGTACCAATCAGCACATTCTCTGCTCCAAATTGCTTTTTTCCCTTTACTTTGACATTTCTTGCAAATAGTCCTGATGACTGCAAGACAAAAAGCTTCAACAAAATGAGCCAATTTTGACAGTAATGAAGCTCTCTATTGTCAAATGATCAATTGGGCCAAGTCAGTTTGTGGCTGCAATGTAGTTTTCTTTGTGGCTGTCTACATCTGCAGCTCACCAGTCATGTCTACACTGCAACCCTAATTTAAAACTTGAATGGGTGTGTTAGGAATAGCTCGTTAGTACAGGGGATGTGTTTTGTGTTCTAATGGTGGCATCAGTTATGACCAGTAGTTATTCTATTGATTTTAAAATCAATGATTGATGGAATGAGACTTGTTGGGGAAAATGGCATTGGACAGTTCAGACTTTTTTGGGTGTAGGACAGTTCTTCAGCTTGATCAATTTAGCTGTTTTTGACACTTGTTCTGCACCCCTGTGCGCTTCCAGTGTACTTTAAACAAAGTACAGACAGTGGGATAGCTTTGTTCACCTTGTCTTGGGCAGGGATGGTAGCCTAGTGGTAATGTATTGTTGTTAGATGGGATTAGTATCTCAGTTGCTGCTTTCCTCCCACCCCCTCCCAATGATGAAAGCAGTCCCACCTTCTCCAATCCACCATTGATAACTGGTTTTATTGGTGTGAAAATCATTCTTGCAAGGAATAAAAAGTATTTCTAAAAGAGGGATAGAAGCTGTGGTGGTGCATGTTACTAAACCTAGTGAGTTAAAAATGACAGTGGGGTGCAGACTGTTTGATCCTAGTCCCCAAATAAAAATCAGCCAGGGACTGACAAGTGAATAAAATCTGTCCAGTGGGAATAAAACCACAGGCTGCATTAATTTGAAGGGGCGAGGGTGGGTTGCAAGGCTCCTAAGAGGCCAGCAGTGCCAGAGCTCTGTTAGTGGTTGCTGCCAGTATTGCAGATGGGCCATGCATTCCAGATTGACACAATTTGGACAGCAGATCTGTGACCAACGCTGTGCTGCAATCGTTGCTGGGTCCACTACTTTTTGTCACTTGTATAAATAATTTTGGATGGGAATATGCTGGTGGTGTAGTGGATGGCAAAAATGATTGCATCACAGTCCAATGGGACCTTATTCAGATGGGCTGAGGAGTGGTAGATAGACTTTAAATGAATGAGAGGTTCTGCATTTTTTTTTTGAAAGACCAATCAGGACAGGACTTGTGCACTTTAAGGTCCTGGAGAGTGTTGCTGAACAAGGAGACCTTGAAGTGTAAGTTCACAGTTCATTGAAAGTGGAGTTGTGGGTAGTGAAGGAGGTGTTTGGGATGCTTGCCTTTGTTGGTCAGTGCATTGAGTATGGGAGTTAGGTCATGTTGCATCTGTACAGGACATTAGATAAGCCACTTTTGGAATAATGCATTCAGTTCTGGTGTCCCTGCTCTAGGAAAGGTGTTATGAAACTTGAAAGAGTTCAGAAAAGATTTACGAGGATGCTGTCAGGGTTGGAGGGTTTGAGCTCTAGGGAGAGGCTGAATCGGTTGGAGTTATTTTCCCTCGCGCATCGGAGGCTGAGAGGTGACCTTGTAGACGTTGATAAAATCATGAGGGACATGGATAGAGTAAATAGACAAGGTCTTATCCTAGCATGGGGGTGTCCAAAACTAGTAGGCATAGGTTTGAGAGGGGAAAGATTCAAAAGCCACCTAAGGGGCTACTTTTTCCGCACAGAGGGTGTGGTATGTGCATGGAATGAACTGCCAGAGGAAGTGATGGCAGCTGGTACAATTGCAATATTTAAAAGGCGTCTGGATAGGTCCATGAATAGGAAGGGTTTAGAGGGATGTGGACAAAACACTGGTAAATGGACTAGATTGGCTTAATTTAGGGTATCTGTTCAGCATGGACTTATTGGATCAACGGCTGTTTGCTGGCTATACGTCTCATGACTCTTTGAAGCCTACGTCCTATGAATATTTTTAATAAAATCTGTTTAAAATAACAATGTTTGTATTAATATTAATATAAATCACTTTGTTTTTTCAGTCATCACTAACCAATAGTGATATCATATTTGTGAAGTTACATGCCCCATGGGAAGTTCTTTGTAGATATGCAGAGTTAATGAATGTACGGATGCCTTTCAGGTAAATACAAAATGTTACTTTTCCTCGATCTTGGTGTTTTTTAATTGCATATCTTGTTGGACCTGTGTAAAACAGGATTGTTTTCTCAATGCTGGTGATACACAAGTTTGTTGACGGTAGTTGGAGATGGCCAACCTTTTTAGGAAAGCTTTTACGAACAAAGTATCGACTTGTTTAACTTTTTGAAAGTTTTTTTGTTTCTTTTTCTTGTGCCAATGTTTCCCTTGTTTGGCAAAGACACTTTTCCCACTATGAGAAATTGGAATCTGGAAAACAGATTACGTCATCTCTTCGATATCCAGTTCTGATTTCATGTTCCTAGAACGTTTTTGTTTGGAAGCAAGTCAGAAATATCCATTAACTAACCAATTAAATCAATACAGTCTCGATCATATTAGAGGGTCTAAGAGCAATTGAAATCCTCAATATTGAGGAATTATCATGGAGTTGATGCTTTATTCCTATCATGAAGGGTGCACTTGTCTAAGTGATAAACTAGAACACAATGCACTGGCAAGACGGGCAGAATGGCATCCTCTTGATCTGAAATCATTGTTCTCCATTTATTTTCTGAATCACTGCGAGATCATTTGGACCAACCTATCTAAGCCTGCTGTTGCTTTAATCTAATCCTACTGACCTGCTCATGCCCATTGCCCTGTAACTTTCCTAACTGCTTAAAAGCTTCAGCTACACCTTGTTAGAGAATACTCCTCTGTGGAAAGAACTGTCCAAATCTCTCTCTCTGAATTTTAAACGTTTTACAGAACCAGCGTGTTCTTTTTAAAAATAAACCGTTTTTTCTTAAAACAAATGGTTTGACTTCCTCACTGTCTTTTTTTTTGAATTAAATTCTGTGATTGATCTCTCTCTCAATCTCTCCTTTTTAGTCTTTTCTCCTACCTCTTGCAGGCTTATATCTTCAATCTCCCTTTCCTTCCTTGATAGTTCATACTGTAACTGACGACGGGTTTTCTTCTCGACTGGCTTCATTTTTGCTGTTCTTCCAGGAGAAAAATCTATTACCTGCAGCGGCGATACAAGTTCATGAGCAGGTTGGTGTGTCCGAGCATTGCCTGAACTCTAGTCTGCCTTAAACTGTGACTGTGCGCTCTGTCCCCTACACTGTCAGAACGAAGGTGACTGTTTTAAAAGTCAGAGGTTGTCCACTTAAAACAGCCAAAAACATTCAGACCAGTGTCTTTGAGGCCCACCTCAATGGTGGTGGAAGCAGAGTTCTTATATTTTTGAAGGCAGAGCTGAATAGATTCTTGGCAAGCAATGGGGTGAAAGACTCAGTGATAGATTGAACAGAACTTTGAGGTTTACAATTAGGTCAGCATGATCTTATTGAATGGCAGACCAGGCACGGGGGGGGGGGGGGGGGGGGGTGCGAATGGCCGACACTAGCTGCTCATCCCATAATACTAACGTTGGTCGAGGGAAATTTTTTCTTCACTGGAGGTAATGCCGATGCCTGCCATTGCTGGTATCAAAAAGCTTGTGTGACTTGCAAAATGCACCTTATGCAAAGCAGCACCTGTTGAAAGGTTTTTGAGTAGGAGCAAGCTCTATAAGGGAATGAGATATGAGCTGGCGTAGATCACCTTTTATAGTTCACGACTTGTTCTGCTTCTCAACATGATCATGACTGGACCTTTTACTTCATCAGTATTTATTTTCCCTGTCACTATATTCCTCCCAAACCGCTTGAACCTCTATCTGAATATTCTGCAGGACAGAGCATCCATAAACTCCTGCGAAAGAGACTTTGAGAGATTCATAACCCTTTGGGTGAGCAGAAATGAACAGCCCCTCATACTGAGCCCAAACCCCTCCTTCCAATCTGTAAGAACAGCATTGGGTGTAGGACTGAGCTGCCAACTGTTTGAAGCAGTGTCCCCATTATTCTTACATTTGGGAAATTGTGATTTTAAACAAATTTAAATTCCAGAGGTCAGCTTTGTTCTTTCTGTGGTTGAGCTGATGAGCTCTGACGTTTTAATTTTTTTTAGAACAAGTGTATTGTAAATTACATGTAGCAACTGTCTGTGGGGTGACACTGACGGTTGTGTTGGACACCCTGTTTTAGGCAGATGCTGTAAACCCCAGTATTTCTTGGAACCTGGAAATAGTGACTTAGAACATTCAATAAACATTCTGACACTGAGGAACTAGCACAGGAATGGGCCCTTCAGCTTGCAATGTTGGGCCAAACATGATGCCAAATTTAAACTCCTTTCTATCTGCCTTTGCTCCACCCCCATCTCTTTGCATGTTCATGTGCTTATCTAAAAGTTCCTTGAATTACCCTATTACCTACTTCCACCACCACACCTAATGGTGCTTTCCAGACACCTACCACTGTGCATTAGTTTTTAAAAGAACTCATGCCTCTCCAATCCCCTTTGAACCCCCACCGTGTCTTAAATGCATGCCCCCTAGTGTTAGACATTTCAGCTCTTAGTGGGTGGGGGAAGGATTCTGCCCATCAATCCTATCCATGCATCTCATAATTTTATAGACTTCCATCAAGTCTCCCCTCTACCTCCACTGCTCCATAGAAAACCGACACTTTTTGAGATAATGGGAACTGCAGATGCTGGAAAATCTGAGATAATAAATTGTGGAGCTGGATGAACACAGCAGGCCAAGCAGCATCTTGGGAGCACAAAAGCTGACGTTTCGGGCCTAGACCCTCCGATGTGCTCCTGAGATGCTGCTTGGCCTGCTGTGTTCATCCAGCTCCACACTTATTATCAACGTCCTGGTAAATCTCCTCTGCACCTTTTCCAACACCACCACATCTTTCCTGTAATGAGGTGACCAGAACTGGATGCAATACTCCAGATTTGGCCAAACCAGGCTTTTGTATAGCTGAAGAATAACGTCATGGCTCTTGAACTCAATCCCTCTATTAATGAAAGCTAACACACCATATGCCGCCTTAACAATTCTATCCACCTGGGTAGCAGCTTTCAGGGAACTGTGAACACAAACCCCAAGATCCCTCTGCTCCTCCACACTGCCAGGAATCTTTCTGTTGCACCTGTATTCTGCTTTCAAGTTTTAACTTCCAAAGTGAATCATCTCTCACTTTTCCAGGTTCAAGAAGTTCTGCAACTTCCAAAAGTGATTGCTAGGTTAATTTTAGGAGCTTATTGTAGTGGTTTACACTTCTCAATAGAGAGATGCCAGCAAAATGTAGCACTTTCACGATCAGAATAACTCAACATTTCTCTATACCATCCACATTCTCACTTGTAAATTGCCCCCTTTTTTGAGGTTGTACCACAAGTCAGGTAATCTGATAACATTTTACTGATGTCATACATATTGTGGAAATGACTTTATATGTGGGCAGCAAGTCTAACTGTAAATCAGGTAACCTTTAATTTTTTAATTTGATTAAAAAATATGAAACGTGAAACTAAGTTTGCATTTGTATACTATTTTTGCAGTCTCAAGATGTCCCAAAACTGATAAAAGCCAATGAAGCGTAGTCACTGTTTTAACTTGGGAAACGTGGCAGCCAATCTGCACACAGTAAGCTCTCTCAAATACGATGAGAGCCTTTTCCTTTGTTAGGGATATTGGTGTGATCATTTGACTCAACCCAATAACAAACAGCTTCCACCATTAATTTCAATCAGAAAAGTGGCCATTTGATCACGGTATTAATTCAGCAAGTTCACAGGTGCCATCAACCTTTTCAAAGGTTTTTTGCAAACAAAGTGGGGTTTTTGGGGAGCTGCCAGCTCCTTAGCAAGGAGAATGGTGGAGCACCATCAAAACTTCAGGAAGTTACCGTGTAATGCAAGCATTAGCGTTACTTAATGCCAAGAATCAGTGGATCTTTGGGTACATTTAAAGTTTCAGTGACATTGACACTACCTTTTACGGACAATGAGTTCCTGGCTGCAAGCTTCCAGAAAGTCTGAACTAATATGTTAATGCATGATTTATTATTCAGCTAAGAAGTTGTATTCTGGGTGAAAGATTTTTATTCCTCTTTAAGGCCACAGTGTGTAATTATGCTAACTTGGGTCAGCTAGAGATTAACTGCTCTGTGCAAATACTCTGATCAGTTACAATTCAGAGTGATACCTTACTTTGCTCTTTTTTCTTTTTAAATTTGAAGCACAAACTTGCATTTGCAACAACTGACTCCTAATTTTTTTTTGTATCTAATCCCCATATGGTTTAAGCATGAAGAGCAGATCCTGACTAACTTTTTTGTGTGATTGTCTAACAGGATGGAGAAAAGCTTGAGCAGGTTCCGAGGATGGTTGCCCAGGAAACCTATGAAGTTGGACAAGGATACGTTACCGGATCTGGAGGACACAGACTGCTACACGGCTCCTTTCAGCCAGCAGAGGATTCATCAGTAAGTATTAGCCTCCAGTATCACAAACAGATTGTGTATGTTCCTGTCTTCAGTTCTTTTGCTGCTCTGGGAGCAATTTTCCAGGTACTGAGGACATCCGTGATTTGTAAAGACAACAGCAAAGTGGTTACTTTATACCTTGGGCAATCTCTCTGCCACCAAGAGGAAGATTATTTTTAAATTGCTGTTCGGCCCCATCCACCAGTCTTTTTGTTTTTCTTTATTGTACCAATGTCTTGGATGCAGTGACACCGCAGTTTTCAGGATTGATCATTTACACCCCATTGGATAACAGAGGGACTTTGGAAATACACGATTACAACTGACTTTAGCAATAGCATTTCAGAGAGGGAATTCCAGATCTCCACTTTGTGTGAAGAGCTACTTTGTGATTAATGCCTCTACATCCTATCTTTGTTTTGGGTTATAACCCTTTGTCCAGCCACCTTAACCGTGATATTTTGGATCTTTTGTTTTTCCTGTGAATGGTGCAGCATTGCTAACTGTAGCCTCAATGCTATAAGTTGAACATCTCACCAAGCCTTACTTTCAGCATGGAGATCCAGTACTTCAACTGGAGGTTTGTAATTACTCAGGTGAAGAAGCAGTCTCTGCCTTCACACACAAGAAAACCTTTTACAACATTTCGGACTTGCACTGATTTAGCAGCAAATAATGTTTTGCACCCAACAAGTGTCAGGTAGTAATCCTCTCCAACCCAAGAAACTAACCATCTCTCTTTGACATGCAATAGCATAACTTTTCCCAAATCCCCTCACCACCAACTTCAACGAGCCAGCGGGGCACATGCTAGTGAAGCTGGCTCGAATCTGGAAATTCTGTGACCTGAAACTGAACTCCTTCATCTGCAAAAGCCTGACATCTACAGGTAGGATGTGTGATGGTATACTCTCCACTTGCTGCACACTCTCAGGCTCCCACAATTCACAAGAAGCTCCACACCATCCAAGACAAAGCAACCCATTGGTACCACATCCAACACTTAATGTTCACTTTCTCTCTGCTCAGTAGCAGCAGTGAACGCCATGTAGAAGATGCACTGCAAAAACTAACCGAGGCTCTTTCCAAATGATTAAAGATACAGGAACACCACAAGCTGCAAGTTCCCCCTCCAAGCTACTCGCCGTTCTGACTTGGAAATATATCACCATTCCGTCACTGTCACTCGGTCAGAATCCTGGAACTGCCTCCTTAACAGTATGTTCAAGAGTGTGCTCACAGCAGTGCATTATAAGAAGGCAGCTCACCACCAGTTCTTGGACAACTGGAAAAATTACAAATGGAGTCTTGCCAATGTGACTCTTAACAGACACCAGTTTTTTTTTTGAAAAAAAAATAGCTGAGTGAACATTGAAGGAGTTGACAATTTTTGATATGCTTAATGACTTCCATCCTAAATCCGTGACCATCTCCACATTGACCTGTTGACGCGTACACCATTGGACTTACCCTTTTTGTCTTGTGTACTATCAGTAGGAAGCCATTCAACCAATTGTGCCTGCGCTGGTTCTATTAGAGTGCCATCCCCTGCCTTTTCCCCTCATCAATTTCTATCCAACTGTATCTTAACTGAATGCTTCTTGATGTATTTTGTTTTCTCATCAGGAAACACTTTAAATTGCTCGCAGTCAATGGTTAGAGTGAAACTTTCACTTAATTTTGCCCTGTGTGCTCACTCAGTGATTTGGGGAGGTTGAATGATGGGAGTTGAAGCCCTAGAATTGCTGGAGTAGAGGGTCACTTGCAGACCCAAATTGGGAGTAGTCCCGTGTCAGAACTTGAGTCTTCTCTCTGTCGACTTGACCAGCATGTTTGAGCCCCAGTGAAAGTAATTCTCTTGGCCAGTTCCTCATGTACATGATTCCACAGGAATGTCTGCTTCAGTCTTTCTTCCAAGTGTATCTCTTTTTCAGTTTGCAAAGTCACTTAAATACGAGACACAGGAACAGGAGTAGATCGTTTGGCCTGTTGAACCTGCTGCATCGTTCACTACAACTATGGCTGCTCATTTGGGCAGGAGCATGGTGTTGAAGCCATGCTCCATATTCCCTGAGAAACCAAAAATCTCTCCCATAGCCTTTAAATACATTCAACAATGGAGGATCCACAAATTTCCAGGGTAGGGAATTCCTGAAATGCTTAAGCATTTCGAAGGTGAGGAATTCTTCATCTTGATCCTTCATTGATCCCTTATACTCTGATTAGGTTTAGGATTAGAATGTACCCCTGCGTTTTTCAGCTTGCTCAGCCAGACGAAGCAATTGTTCAACATCTACCTGTCCAGGCCCTTCTAAATCTTGTGTTACTACACAATTGCTGCTTATCCTTCTAAACTTCAGAGAATTTATGGAGTCATTTTTGCAGGAGACCAGATGCTTTGAAGAATGGAAACTTCCTAATCGACAAGGTGAAGGACTAGGAAAGTATGGGAACACCAGAGAGGGAGTTGAGGATTAACAAATGTAAAGGCTAACAACAAGAGCTCTAAAGCATTGTTTTGCCAAGAAGCTCACCAAATAGGTAAGCCACTGAAACCCAAAGCAGGAGTAGGCCCTTCAGCCCTTTGACTATTCTGCCATTTAATATGATCATGACAAAATCTCTTTCTCAAAGCCATGTTCCATTTTGCTCACCGTACACCTTGCAGTCACTAATCTTGTTGGCGTTTGGGTGGGGTTGGAGAAGGAATCCTTCTTTTTGAGTATGCTCTGGCCCAGCCTTCTGTGTTAGTGAATTCCACACTGTGACCACCTGAACAAAAGAAATGTTTCTTCATCTCAGTCCGAAATAGCCTACGCCCATGTCTTGACACTGAGCCCTGGTCCTAGACTCCCCAACCTGGGGCAACACCCTCCCTGCAAGTAGTCTGTGTAATCCTCTGAAAAGTATAAAATTTCAAGTTTGATTCCCTTTCTCATCCTTTTTAAACTGGAGTGGATACAGGTCCAGTTGAGCCTCAATTAAACAATGTGATAGTTCTGCCAGCTCCAGTATTAGCCTAGTGAACATCTGCTGCACTCCCTTCACAGTAAGTATAACCTCTGTTTAGGTAGGGAGAGCCAAACTGCACAGTACTCCAGGTGTGGTCTTACTAAGACCCTTTATAACTTCAGTCTGATAATATTGAGATGAACAGTGTGAAAACAGACCCTAAGTCCAGCAAGTCCTTGCCGACCAGATATCCTTAATTAATCTAGTTCCATTTGCCAGCATTTGGCCCGTATCCCCCTCAACCCTTCCTTTTCATGTACACATCCAGATGCCTTCTAAATGTTGTAATTGTTCCAACCTCCTCCACTATGGAGTGGTAGCTCATTCCATACACACCACTGCATGAAAAAGTTGCCAATTAGGTCCCTTTTCAATCTTACTCCTTTTCACCTTAAACCTATGCCCTCTAGTTTTGGACTCCCCTACTTGGATTACACTTTGTCTAATTTACCCTATCCATTGCCCCTCATTATTGTATAAATCCCTAGAAGGCCACCTCTCAGCCTCTGACACTGTAGGGAAAATACCCCCAACCCTCTTCAGCCTCTCCCTATATCTCAACCCCCTCCAACCCTGGCAGCATCCTTGTAAATCTTTCTGGACCCTTTCAAGTTTCTCAAATCCATCCTTCCTATAACAGGGAGACCAGAATTGCATACAGTATTCCAAAAGTGGTCCAACCAATGTCCTGTACAGCTGCAACACTGCCTCCCAACTCCTATGGTCCAAGCACTGACTAATAAAGGCAAGCATCCAAAATGCCACCTTCATTATCTTGTCTACCTGTGACTCCACTTTTGAGGAGCTATGAAACTGCACTCCAAGGTCTGTTTATTTATCAATGCTCCCCAAGTGTACAAGTCCTGCCCTGATTTGCCTTTCCAAAATGCAGCACCTCAAATCTATCTAAATTTAAACTCTGACTGACAGTCCTTGGCCCATCTGATCAAGATCCCACTACTCTGAAGTAACCTTTTTGCTGTCTACTGCACCTCCAGTTTTGGTGTTGTCATGTCTTCCAAATTTATTCTGTTGCAGTGAAGGTGACTACAGCATTTTCCATCCTAAATACTTGCCTCATCTGTCTGTCTGCTTTTATTGCTAGGTGTATGAGGACACCCAGATCCCTTTTATACATCCACATTTCTTGTAATATCACTTTGTTAAATAATGCTTTTCACTGGTGTGAAACGCACAAAGGAGTTGAATTATGTGGTTATCCATGTCATTGCTGAATCTGCCACATGTTACCCACGCACTCAACTTGCCTGGATATCCCAGGATTCTCCTTCCATACTTCTTTCAACTTGCAATTCCACCAGATTTTGTCTTTAGATTTGAGAATGTTCCAGTGAATACTTAAGGTCCAAGCACTGATCCCTGTGGAACACCATATGTCTCTGTCTGCCACCTGGGGGAAAAATATCCTTTTATTTCTGCACACGCTCTTGTCGGTCTTGAACCAATTCTCAATGATGCCACTATGTTCCTCCCAATCTCACGTGCTTTTATTTTGCCTTTAGTTTCCTGTGTGACCATTATCAAAAGCTGCCTTGGAATCGAAATATGTTAATTCTCCACTATTATTCTGCCGGCTACTTTTTCCAAACACCCGAGGTAGATTAGCCTTTTTGTATGCATGATATTTACACAGGTGTCTAACTGCATCAAAGAAAAGAAGCAGCTCCACTTGAACACATAATGTGTCAATAATAGAAACATAACTTAGTCAGTAAGAATCCAATATCATATAGGAGTAATATAAAATGTTTGAATTTCAAATTTAGCTGGACCTGAAGGGAAAACAATGAATTGTTTGAACAAGCTTACAGAAAATGTGATTTAATAATTTTAAAACATTATTTAAACAGCTTTTAGTAAGTCTGTTTGATGCATCAGGATACTTTCTCAAACGTTAGTATGGAGACAGTGGCCTGTTGTGTTATACTTGATTGTATCTTGGGTGAAAGAGATATGCCATAGGAAAGATATTGTGAAACTTGGAAAGGGTGCAAAAACTTACCAGGATGTTGCCAGAGTCGGAGGGTTTGATCTGCAGGGAGAGGCTGAATAGGCTGGGGTTAGTTTCCCTGGAATGTCGGAGGCTGTGGAGTGATGTTTATAAAGTCATGAGCGTGAACAGGCTGAATATTTCCAGGGCAGGGCAGTCCAAAAGGGCAGAGTCTAGGGGGCAAGACATAAAAGTCCCTTCTTATGCAGAGGGTGGTGCATGTTTGAAATGAGCTGCATGAAGAAGTGGTGGAGGCTGGTACAATTACAACGTTTAAAAGGAGTTTGGAGGGATATGGGACTAGATTAATTTAGGATATCTGGTTGGCATGGATGAGTTGGATCTGAGAGTCTGTTTCCATGCTGTACATCCTGACTGTTATTTGCATTGTAACTTGTTTAGGAATGGGAACAAATGCTGGCCCAGCCAATGAAGCCCATATCAATTGAACGAAGAAAACAAAACTTGTGCCACTTATTCATTCATGTATTGTGGACTGGGCCAGCATGTCGCGTTGTGAGCAGCCGCCTCAAACTGCTGCAGTTCAGCGGCTCTCTATAATAGCCACTGTGCTGTTAGTCAGTGTTCTAGGATTTTGACTCTGGCCAGGAGGGGATGACCCCACAGTGTTTTGGGGTCAGTGAAACACACTTAGTGTGTTGGCTCAATGTAGGAAGCACGGCAAGCTTACCCAAATGGCACGGTGATAATGACCAGCTAATTCCTTTGCTGTATTGGTTGCTAATTCCTTTGCTGTATTGGTTGAGGGATTTTTGTTGGGACACCCCAGGAAGTGCTCCCCTGCCAGTGTGTCAAATAGAGGCTAAAGGACCTTTTTACGGTGTGAATGGGCAGGGCCTCCGTTTCACCAGGAGAACAAAATACTACAAATGCAGGAAATCTGAGATTTAAAAGCAAGAAACTCAAACCCTCAGTGGGTTTGGCAGCCTCTGGAGAGTGAAACATTAACCTTTTCTCCCCTGACATCTCATCTGATCTCATGCAGCCCGTTATTGAACACCTTTGTGGAGAAGATTGCAGCCCTAATGCTTCATAGTTGTTCCATGCTTTTCTAACATAATTTTGCTCTGCGCTTTAATGTCAGGATAGCATCTGCTCTGATTCACTTGGAAAGATTTATAGCTCAGCCTGTGCATTATTTGATCGATATCCATGTATGCTTGATTAGCAGTGTGACTTCCTGAATCAGCAAATATACTTTGCAATGGAAAACTTCAGCAGTTTATCTCTCCAGTTAATCAATGCAGAATTAATGTGTTTCTTCTCCCTCAATGCTGTTTTGCAGAGGAAAATGCAAATCACTGGAAAAGAACACCAACTAATTCAGCATGTACAAATCAAAAATGATTGATTTTATTTTGTAGTTCTCTTGTTCAATTCCACCACCTGTGGAATGCAAGGGTTAGAGTGAGTGGTTTCTCTGAACTTCACTCAGTAGTAATGCACAGTGGTGAAGAGGGTACTAATACAACTGAATCCATCAGGCTGGAAAAGAGGTGGTTTCTGTAATCTGACATTTATCAATTTCAGTAAAGATATGATTGCACAACCCTTCCTCCCTAGTGCTGCTGGTCACAATCTTTTAATTATTTCATGGCTCTGATTTGAGTGTGTCAGGAGTGATTGGTCCTGGACGCACATGGTTTTGTCATAGCATGGAACCAGGCTATTTGGCCCATCGCATCTGATTTGCCCTTTTTAATCCCATTCCCTTGTTCTCTTCCCAAAGCCCTCAACGCTTTGTTTCAGTTATATATCTGGATATCCTTTTTGAAAGTTGGCATCAAATCTGCTTTCACTCCCCTGAGCAGTGGTTTGAGGAGATAACAGCAAGCCTTTTGTAATTTGGACATATCTAAGACATGTGCAAATATTTTGCTCAAAATGCAGTTTGAAATCTTAGATTAAGGTGCATTTTGAAGGATGCCAATTTCTTGGCTGTTAGTTGTAGGGAGTAGGTGTTGCTCTGACTCACTTTACCCCAAAGGATTAACACATCTGTTGAGATTTGCTGATGTGCAGTCTCATCAACCAACTATTATACAGGCCACGCAGTACAGAAACAGGCCCTTCAACCCAACTCTTCCATGCCAACCAAGTATCCCAAACTCAACTAATCCTACTTATCAGCATTTGGCCCATATACTTCTAAAATCTTTCCTATTCACGCAGCTTTCCAAGTGTTTTTAAACATTGTAACTGTGCCTGCATTTACCACTTCCATTGGCAGATCATTCCACATATAAAAAACCACCTTTTGTCGCTCGGGTCCCTTTCTAAATCCTTCCCCTCTCTCCTTTAAAATTAAGCCCTCTAGTGTTGAATTCCCCTCCTCAAGGAAAAAGATCTTTTGCTAGTCACTTAATCTATGACCGTCATGATTTTATAAATCACTGTAAGGTGACCCCTCCACTTCCTACGCTCCCTTGGGTGGAGGGGGCGGTAGTCCCAGCTTATTTCCTTACCTCATACCCTCCATTCCCAGCAACATCCTGATTTAAATCTTTTTCCGAACCCTTTCCAATTTACTAACATCCTAACAATAGCCATGTGACCAGACCATATACTACCCCAGAATAGGTCTCAGCAATGTCCTGCAAAACCTCAACAGGACGTCCCAACTCCTTGACTCGGCAGCCTGAGCAATGAAGGCAAGTGTGCTAAACGCTGCCTTAATCGCCGCAGGAGATAGCAAGAACTGCAGTGGCTGGAGTCGGAGTTAACACCGTATGGAGCTGGAGGAACGCAGCAAGCCCTGCAGCATCCAAGGAACAGGAAAGTCGATGTTTCACCCAAAACAAAACATTGACTTTCCTGTTCTGCTGCCTGACCTGCTGTGTACCTCCAGCTCCAGATTGTATTGACCTTAACTGCCCTGCCTACCTGTGATGCAATTTTCAATGAACTATGTCTCTGAACCCCTAGGTGTCTATTTGATAGCACTCCCCAAGGCCCTACCATTAACTGTAGATCCTGCCTTTGTTTTACCAAATAGTTTGACCTGCCTCCATCACATTCTGAACTACCTAAAACTGGAATCAATTTTTAACTTCCAGTAAAGTCCAAAATACTGTTTAATATTCCTGTGCAAAACAAAACCTGGCTAGTTGCAAACTGCAGGAGTGCACATCTTCAAACGATTCTATTCCACCAGTTTAGTTTTGGGTAAATGTCAAGGGAATGGGAATTTTAGGAACCTGTTAATTGCCTGATGTACGCCCTGCAGCTGTTACAAACTGATACTCACATCCAGCATTTATAATGTAATGTGGTTGCAGTTAGCAAGATGTTAGTAATGTCTTTCACAAAACTGCCAGCTCAAAATTGCTGCAATGTTCAACATGAATGGAGGTAGAAATACTTCCTTATCTGTTCTAAATTCATTCTTTTTTTTTGTACTATGCCTCCCTAAATAAATGTTTCAAGACCATGTTTGAATCTCCAAACTTAGCCAACTGACTTAGCATTTCCCTGTCCAGGCCATTTTTATTTTATTATTCAGAGGCTGCTTTCTGCAATTTGTGATTGAGTATCAGGGTATCCCTACAATCTAGCATCCAACTTGTGATTGTAACCTGCTGCTCCCTTTGTAAATGTTTGTTTATTTTTTTCCCCCTCAGCTGCAGTTTTACCTTGGGTATCCGTGTCTTAAACATGTGCAGTAACCTTGACTGAGATCTTAGAATATTCAACAGCTCTCTCATCAGGGAAGCAAAATAAATGGGATGTGCTCCTTCTGAAACCATGTTGACCATGGCTGAGGTTAATTTTGATCCAGAAAGTCAAGTACATCCCTGTTGGCTAACTTCACTTTGCTAGCTGCTGATGAGACACTAAGATCTTTTGGGCTGATTGAAAATTTGCTGCAGACCGCAACTAAAAACGCACAAGTGGAAAAGCTCGATGGATTGGGCAGCCTTTGTGGAGTAAGAAACGGAATTGATGTTCCACACTTCTGAATCCCCCTGGCAGAACCTTGCAGCCTCACTGCTTTCTCTTCTCATCTGTTCTTTATCCCTTATTTCTAATCCAATCTGTGTTCATTGGTAACATCCTGTTGAGTGCCTGTACTTTAAAGATTCTGTCCCTAACTCCTTTCCCACAACAGTGTGTAAAGAATCACTTGCTGATGAGCTGCTGATGGAGTTTTTTTTAATGGAAATGGAATATTTAAAGCACTAGGTTTGGTTATAAAATCTTCTGTGGTGGCAGAGGTACTAACATTTCTTGTTAATCTGCCATCGCTTTTTGAGAGGATGGTGCTGAACTGCCTTCCTGAACCACTCTAGTCTGTCTTGTGAAGGTGATTCCTTATACTGTCCCAGGGCTTGACCAAGCAACAATGAACAAATAGTGTTTACATTTCACAAATTCAAGATAAAGTGGAACTTGAGCGAGGAATTTCCACTTGAATATGTGTAATGAATCCATTGCTAGTCATCTTCTGGGGAATTCATCCAGGAAATAAGCTTTTGGGTTCTTTTCTTCAATTCTTTTTAGTTGCTGGCCGGGCTTTTGGTCTGAGCATATTGAATTGCCTCTTCAGGGGTTTCTTAGTCTTTTTAAAAGCCAAACAAAATCAACTTTCCAAGAACAATGTTCTGATCGTTGACCACAAAATCCATTCCATGTAATTTCAGCTTCATTATAAACAACAAAGACACGTTCTTCAACAATGCAACAAGAAGCAGGATCCTGCACCACATTTTGCAAAGGGTCAAATATGAAGAGGGCAAGAACAAAATAGGTGAGTCTTGTTGCTTTATTCTGAGGAAATGTGTTGGTTACACGTTACCAATAGTAAAGCAGTTTAATGCTGTGTGGATGGTGCAACGGCAGCACAATACTTCAATATGAATTGCATTTATAAATTTGTCTTCGGCAATTCCTTCCTGACAAAATGTTTATTTTATTAACACATCTTGACTTCATTTATAATGGGATGTCTGAACTCTAGTGCCCCCACTGATGAAGGTGTAATTACAGTGTGACATGTTGGCATAGTTTCCACTTATAAATGGGTATGCATGAGTGTAATGCAAGTGTCAGTGATGTTTGACTTGAACTAGGGTAGAGTGCGGTCTGTTCACCCAAGGCTAATTAACACCAGGCCTATCGTCATCCATGAATGAAGCTTCCTCTTGATTTTGAAAGTGCAGAACCATTGTAGGATAAACTGGTAATTATTCAACTGGTCATCGGGTAGATGCCTATTAACACATGGTCAAAGTGCACTTAGGGGCTAGCTAAAATTGCGCCTTCAGTTTAAAAAAAGGGATTTTATATGCAGTGCCAGCTGGGGAGCTTTTTTGGTCCATCAAGCATGTGGTCAGGACCTTAACCCACCAGTTCCCAATAATATTGGCACAGGTTACCTAATGCACAAATACAGAACCTCTTGATTTGTCGGCACCTTGTTTCAAATGAGCATTTTTTTCAGTTGAATAAAGATGTGAGCCTTCGTCCAAGGCTATTTAACTGTTTGTCATAAGTTCTCAGTTGTTCTTGGCTCTGAGTGCAAGATTGCTGTTACCATGACCAGTCTCTGAATCTTGAAAATTTTGTTAAAATACTTCATGGAGTGAATATAAGAGGGGAGTCTGGGTCTCATGATTTTCGATTTACAGCTGAATGTCTTTAAATATTCAGCATGGTGTCGTCTAAAATGATACACTCCAGTTTCTGAATGTCCAGTGAACTAGGATGGATGCTCTTGGTTATTCTCCCACTGTATTACATGGGAGAATACTCACTAACAGCAGAAATAAGTTCAAGGGATCAGTGTATCTATATTCATTTAAATAGAACAGTGTCAGGGACACTAATAATTCTATAACAAACCTTAGTGAATCAGTTGTTGCCAAGTTTTTATATAGTTAATTTAAAAAGTTGCTTTACATAACTACATCCATTGTTTTCAGCTAATTACATAAATTTTTCTGCACCATCCACATTGAACCAGAGATGATGATGTGAAATAAGGAACATTTTATGCTTTAGAAAGTAATCTGAGTGTGTTATGAGCTGAAACAATGAGATTTTAACATCACTCCTATTAACTAGACAGCAACCAGCCAATAACTGAGTTGTTTTGTTTCATGAAGTTTATCTGTAGCTCGTTTGCTGTGGCAACTTCGACTGTGGGTTTTTTTGAGATACTAAATACAATGCAGAGAAATTCATTTTGGCCCAATGATCTCACTGGTATAATGGGTGCTGTTAGCAATGGCACTCCTGTGTAATGCAATATTAAAGATGGCCAACAGCATGCATCCCGACATTATTTATGGAACAGTCACTCCTATAATTGTATTCTAAGTTCTGTTGAATATTAAACCTGACCTTGAAGCCTATGTTCTGTCCGTTAACAGCCCTGACTTTTTTGATGTTTACCTTAAATATGTGTACGATAAACTCGAGCATAAGGAAAATCCACTGACAGTTCTAGACTAAGTGGAACACAAACACATGTATGACTGTAGGAGGCTTGAACATTGTAGTTTTCCATTCTGCAAATAAAGACATCCTTCTGATATAGAGTCTTTGGTTAATGAATCTTTTTAATTCCTTTCAAAAATCTGCTTCATTCTCATCACAAACATGGCACTGGCTCAAAAGCACATGTCACACTTATTAAAGAAATCTCCAATCTCCTTTAGTGGCCAGTGAATGTCCTTGAAGGTTTGCTATGAATGAGGAGAGGTTGTAGACGAAAGTGGTTGGTTCTTAACTCCAATGCTCAAATACTTCACTCCTGATTTAGAGTAAGAACTGCAGATGCTGGAGTGAGAGATAAGTGTGAGGCTGAAGGAACACTGCAGGCCTGGCAGCATCGGAGCAGCAGGAAAGTTGACATTTTGGGTCATTTCTGAAGAAGGGTCCTGACCCAAAATGTCACCTTTCCTGCTGCCTGGCGTGTGGTGTTCTTCTGGCTCCGTACAGTGTTCTCTCACTCCTGAGAGCGGTTTGATTCCTGAACCTTTCACTCACTGGTTTTGTGTGAGCCTTATCAAGTTTTAACTAATTCAAAACACAGTTCCCATCTGAGACTATGAAATAATAAAATGTGAGGCTGGATGAACCCAGCAGGCCAAGCAGCATCTCAGGAGCACAAAAGCTGACGTTTCGGTCCTAAACCCTTCATCAGAGAGGGGGATGGGGTGAGGGTCCTGGAATAAATAGGGAGAGGGGGAGGCGGACTGAAGATGGAGAGAAAAGAAGATAGGTGGAGAGAGTATAGGTAGGGAGGGGATAGGTCAGTCCAGGGAAGACTGACAGGTCAAGGAGGTGGGATGAGGTTAGTAGGTAGATGTGGGTGCGGCTTGGGGTGGGAGGAAGGGATGGGTGAAAGGAAGAACAAGTTGGGGAGGCAGAGACAGGTTGGACTGGTTTTGGGATGCAGTGGGGGGAGGGGACGAACTGGGCTGGTTTAGGGTTGCAGTGGGGGAAGGGGAGATTTTGAAACTGGTGAAGTCCACATTGATACCATTAGGCTGCAGGGTTCCCAGGCGGAATATGAGTTGCTGTTCCTGCAACCTTCGGGTGGCATCATTGTGGCAGTGCAGGAGGCCCATGATGGACATGTCATCAAGAAAATGGGAGGGGGAGTGGAAATGGTTTGCGACTGGGAGGTGCAGTTGTTTGTTGCGAACTGAGCGGAGGTGTTCTGCAAAGCGGTCCCCAAGCCTCCGCTTGGTTTCCCCAATGTAGAGGAAGCCACACCGGGTACAGTGGATGCAGTATACCACATTGGCAGACGTGCAGGTGAACCTCCTGCTTAATGTGGAATGTCATCTTGGGGCCTGGGATAGGGGTGAAGGAGGAGGTGTGGGGGCAAGTGTAGCATTTCCTGCTGTTGCAGGGGAAGGTGCCGGGTGTGGTGGGGTTGGAGGGCAGTGTGGAGTGAACAAGGGAATCACAGTGGTCTCTCCGGAAAGCAGACAGGGGTGGGGATGGAAAAATGTCTTGGGTGGTGGGGTCGGATTGTAGATGGCGGAAGTGTCGGAGGATGATGCATTGTATCCGGAGTTTGGTGGGGTGGTGTGTGAGAACGAGGGGGATCCACTTGGGGCGGTTGTGGCGGGGGCGGGGTGTGAGGGATGTGTTGCGGGAAATGCGGGAGACGCAGGACACCACACCCAGGACCTTCCCCCTGCAACAGCAGGAAATGCTACACTTGCCCCCACACCACCTCCCTCACCCCTATCCCAGGCCCCAAGATGACATTCCACATTAAGCAGAGGTTCACCTGCACGTCTGCCAATGTGGTATACTGCATCCACTGTACCCAGTGTGGCATCCTCTACATTGGGGAAACCAAGCGGAGGCTTGGGGACCGCTTTGCAGAACACCTCCGCTCAGTTCGCAACAAACAACTGCACCTCCTAGTCGCAAACCATTTCTACTCCCCCTCCCATTCTTTAGATGACATGTCCATCATGGGCCTCCTGCAGTGCCACAATGATGCCACCCGAAGGTTGCAGGAACAGCAACTCATGTTCCGCCTGGGAACCCTGCAGCCTAATGATATCAATGTGGACTTCACCAGTTTCAAAATCTCCCCATCCCCCACCGCATCCCTAAACCAGCCCAGCTCTTCCCCTCCACCCACTGCATCCCAAAACCAGTCCAACCTGTCTCTGCCTCCCCAACCTGTTCTTCCTCTCAGCCATCCCTTCCTCCCACCCCAAGCCGCACCCCCATCTACCTCCTAACCTCATCCCACCTCCTTGACCTGTCCGTCTTCCCTGGACTGACCTATCCCCTCCCTACCTCCCCACCTATACTCTCCTCTCCACCTATCTTCTTTTCTCTCCATCTTCGGTCCGCCTCTCCCCTATTTATTCCAGAACCCTCACCCCATCCCCCTCTCTGGGTCTAGGCCCGAAACGTCAGCTCTTGTGCTCCTGAGATGCTGCTTGGCCTGCTGTGTTCATCCAGCTTCACACTTTATTATCTTGGATTCTCCAGCATCTGCAGTTCCCACTATCTCCCATCTGAGACTGATCTTACATGCCCCAAATAAATTTAGAATTCGGCTGACTTGTAGAAGGTTTACTGTAATGGGGAATCTTCTTCAAAAAAAAGGAAATGGAGGCAGGGGATGGTGACTTTATTTACATTTAAACAGCTGTAAGTAATTTTAACACCAGTCAGGTGTCAAGTAGATTAATTTATTTCATTTTTAGCAGTCTTGAATATTCACTTTCCACAGGACTCAATCGTTTACTTGGAAACAGTACCTATGAGGCAGCATTCCCGCTTCATGAGGTAAATATAAGGTGTCTTGTGTTGTAAAATTACAAGTTTTATAGGTACACTCTGTCTAGTCCGGAAGCTGTGAAAATTAGGCCCGTCTGGTTTTCAGATAAGAAATCGCAATGTTCATTCAAACTGAAAGGTTTAATCCAGTGAATAGTGAATTTAGGAGAATCACCTGATATCATTGCAGAGTGCTTTCGGTTAATAGCCATGTCGCTGCTGAAATTAATTCACTTCTCGGGTGTTGGTTTTCATCGTTCTTTTATGCATCCTCCATCTCTACCTCTGTTAAGGTTGTAGTAATGAGATTTGGATCTAAAATGAATAGCAGTTAGCTTATGGAACACTTCAATACTGAGGACGTCTTACCCAGAGGCCTACAGACTCATCTAGTTGCATGTGATCTGACAGCACTAGCTCTTCGCACATGTTTTGCAGTCGCTCCCACAATAAAGGCACCGTTCCTTTTTTATAAGTGGAACCTGCTTAAAATCAATTTTTTTTTTCAAGTCTGCTTTTCTTTTGATTGTTAGTTTTGAGCAGCTAAATGAGAGGGTGTACTTTGCTTAACTGTACTAATCCTGCACTTCTGAGGTGCCAAATTAAATTTAAAAATTTGTTTTAGTTGTAATTTTATTCATAAGCCATGTTGCCTAAACTGAAATACTGCATTTAAAGTCTGGAACAGCCAATGAATTGCTGAACCTGATTTGACACTTCTTTCTTTTTAAAAAAAAAATGTGCATTTTTCAGGGAAGCCACAGAAGCAAAAATTCCATTAAGACTCATGGAGCAGTGAACCACCGTCACCTGCTGTTTGAGTGCTGGGCCTGGTGGGGGGTGTGGTACAAATATCAGCCACTCGACCTGATCAGGTAACCTCCTCTTCTTCTGCAATATTTGGCCAAGCAGTTGTTGTTATTGCATGAATGATCTAATGTGGTACGCACACGTGTGTACATGTACACACACCCCTTGGGTGTCTCAATTCATTTGGGGAAATGCACTGATATTCTAGCCCACCGAAGCTGGGGCCATCAAACTCCTCAATCTACCTCTCCAATAGACTTCCATAAAAATCCATTCTAAACACAAACATGAATTATCAATACAACCTGCTGACAGGTGGAGCCAAACAAGCAATCTCTAATGGACAGAGGAAAAAAAAATTGGGTAACACTATTCAATAGCATTAGTCTACAAGATTCAACTAGGTGCCTACTTTTGGCTCCTTCGAAGCCAAGAAAACATGCTGACCCTTCATCCGAGGCTGCACTGAGGATGTTACCAAGCACGGTAACGAAACGTCTACGGAACAACAAACCAGCTCAGTGAGCCAACCAACCTCCACACCTTTTTTCTAAGGTTTTTTTTACTAAGTTACGGGATGGTGTGGGTTAACATTATTTACTTGATTTCCTAGTCACTGGTTAGAGGCAACAACTAATACCAAAGGTGGGAGAGAATGGCTTGCTGTCTTTCACAATTTGTTTACTTCACTGCAGAGAGAGGGGGGACAAATGTTGTCTCTTGCAGTCTGGAACCTTCAGCCACTGTATTGTCCACGTGTTCAGGAGCCACATGCTGAGTTTAGTTATACTGATGACCGCGGTTTCCTAATGGGTTGTTCAATTGGCGTTTCATCCAGAGATTCTTGTTGCTGTTATGAGGCAAACAGCTCCCTCTGCTGCTTGAAAAGAGCAGTTTAAATGCTTCTCCATTCCATAACACACTCTCACTGCAACAAATCCTTTCATAGTCCTTTGCCGTCTTGCCCCAAGTTCGAAATAAAAGCACAAAAAGGCTCTTTTGGAAGAGCTATCCTGTTACTCCCAATCTGCACAATTTTTAGCCCTCATAAACCTGAAATATGTCTAATTCCCTTTTGATGGTTGCCATTGAAATTGTTTCAATAATCTTTCTCAGGTCATGTATTCTAGATCATTACTTGCTGCATTGCTTACTTGACTGGGGGAGGGGGAAGATCAACTTTTTTTTGCCGGTTATCTTAAACTTGTGTTCTGTTTATTGGCTCCACTATAACAGCTTCTCCAGGTCCGAAGGTGTCATACCCTTCATGATTTCAAACACCTTTGCATCCTTAACCTGCAGTGCTTTATTTGTGAACATCTCAATTTTTGTGGGGTCTCCCATGTAATTAAAGTCTGCCATCCTTGGTACCATTTTCAATAATCGTGTTACCCATTGCTTTATCCGTGTCACATCTTTAGCCAATCAGAGTTGGTTGCCCAAACAATCAGCATCGTTTCTTTGTGTAGTATAAATTATTGTGATGGCTTGAAACTTTAACACTACTACCTACATGCCGAAGAGTGCAAGATGAGAAACATCAACATGTCAGCATCAAAATCCCTGGATGTGATGCTCTCCCTTAGCCTCACTTAGGAGCCAGTTGGAACAATTCGGAGAAGCTGATGTTTTGCAGAATGAGGAAACCCAAGGCTAAACATAATTCTTTACAATGAGAACAGGTCATAAAGTCCCATCTGTAAGACAGTAAGCTGATCTGATCACATGACCTCTACCTTCTGGAAGGTTCGTAACAGCTTCTGATCCACCTTGTATCGATGTGACCAGAATCAGGATGACTGTCTGTTGATGCACTCGCATTTGTATAACTTTTATTTTAAAAATCATACTGACCTAGTGTGATTATACCACATTGAAACAGAAACATACCTTTTTTGGGCCCAACTCGTCCATGCCATCCAGTTATCCTAAATTAATCTACTCCCGTTTGCCAGCATTTGGCCTAAATCCTGCTCAACCCCTTCTATTCATGTACCCATCCAGATGTCATTTTAAATGTTGTAACTGTGCCAGCCTCCTCCACTCCCTCCAGGAGCTCATTTCATAAATGCACCATGTTATATCATTTTCTTCAACTATTTAAAAATGCTTGGTCTATCTATGGCCTAGAATTCTGATGAATTTTCAAGATTTTTTTGCTCTCTTATTCTGTCAGTAGCATTAGCATTGTCTTCAACAGCGACCAAAGTATAGACTGAGTCCCAGCAGCTTCTGATCAGCTTAATTCTTGGTGTAGTTGAGGGAGTCATTGTTCCTTTGGGTTTCAATGTTTCTCTCACTCCTTGCTGTAGTGAATTTACAAATGCCTCCCTGAATTCAGAAACCTCTACCTGTTCACTTAGCGATTTTAGTCTTGTGTTGAAAATTCCATCAAGAGGCAGTATCCCCTCATGTTTAACCAAATCTGTTTCCTTTCTTTGCAGACGCTACTTTGGTGAGAAGATTGGTCTATACTTTGCCTGGTTAGGTTGGTACACTGGAATGCTGTTCCCAGCTGCCATTGTTGGTTTGCTAGTGTTTTTGTATGGAGTTTTCACTCTGGATTATTGCCAAGTGAGGTAAGGGTGGGTATTACATTTGGGGATCTTTTTGATTTTTTGTTTGATTTGGACTTCAATGGAAATAAGTTGTTTGTTTTTCGAGTGTTACTGTTTTTAAAAAACAAGTGAATTTGGACTTTTTTTTTCCTTTGGAGTTGAGGACAACCACTGAGCATAGGCATTGACCATTCAAGCCATAAGGTTCTTGTTGGTCATTATTACATTCTGACTCAGGGAAAAGTCCCCCAATTTGTTTGCAGACGGGATAGCTCAAATACTTGAACCCCTGTGTGTTGACAAAAGGACTCCTTGTTATTTATCTCTTTAAAGACAGAGAGTACCATACTTGCAACTGAGTGTAGCACTCCATCACAGGTACCATCTTTTCTGAGATGTTCAGTCAAGGCCACATCTGCCCTCCAAGTGGGTACGAAAGGAGACCTTGTCACTATTTTGAAGATGGCTAGTTCTTCCTGGACTTATGACCAATGTTTTTCCATCAGAAAATGTCACACAAGTTGTGTAATTATGCTGTCTGTAGGAGCTTGCTGTTCATAAATTGGCTGCAATATTTCCCACATTCCAACTTTGACTCATTTCTTTATGAGGTATGTTATGGAGTTCTTTTGGGATCTCATGGGTACGTGAAAGGCATAACCTAAATACACTGCTAATCTCTAGATATTTGACATGAAAAGCAGGTGGAGGAACACGGCTTCTTTTGCAGGCTGTATAGTGTAATGAGCCACTGAACCTGAGGAAAAACTACTGCACACAGGCCATTCAACCCATTGTGTTTGCATTTGCCAAATAAAAACAAGCTACCTGTTCTATTCCTGGTTTCCAGAACCCAGTCCATACTATTGCAGGTTTCATGCCTCAAGTGTAGACATAGCTGCTCTTCCTAAATGGTTTCTGTCAGAACGGTGAATTCCAGACACCCACCACCCTCCTGGGTTTTTAAACGAGAAGGTTATACGCACGCTCTCGTGCTCTCGCTTTTGTGCCCGTATGTGTCGCCAGGCAATTAAAGCAAGGGGATGATATCGCCCTTTGCTGTTCACTCTATCCAAACCCCGCATTATTATGTAGACCTCTTGGCAACTCCCCCACCCCGACCTCCCCTATTCCAAGAAAAATTACTCCAGCCCATCCTAGCTTTCCTCGTGGCTGCAATTTTCAACTCCTGTCTACATTCTCTTGATTTCTGATGGATTTTATATTCTGCTGCCTTTTAATTCTTTCTATTTTCCTGGCTTGCTTAAGTGTCCAAGGTCCCTTTCTCAGCCTGCATGTGCTCTCAATCTTTGCATTGCAAATCTAATTTTGTTGCAAAATACACAAGACGAATAATTTGTATTGGTATTTTTCAAACTCTTAATGTTGATTCAGCTGAATGCTTATGTTGTCCAATAGACATTTGGGAAGGAGGATACAATTGCTAACCTGTTTCTGGCCATTCTTGTTCTATTAATTTCATCTTTAAAGCATCTTTATTATAAATGAGAAATATAGGATCTCAACATTTCATTAGATTTCAGAATTTTGCCTCTGTTCATGTCCCTTCTCTGGAATAACCTCACATTTGCGTTGTTTTGGTCAGTTTCAAATGTTCCTTGCTGTGAAAGTGTGTTGCAGGTGTTCAGACTTGATCAGGAAAGACAGTGATAATTGGCAGCGTGGCCTCGTTATGAAATAAGTGAAGCCTGATTACATCAGCAAGATCACTTTGCCTGTCTGACTGCTATGCAGGGCAAAAGCAATTCTCACGAGGTTTAATCACGATTTGTAAACACGTGTTTCCTTAATACAAGAGTGAAAAGGAAACACACTTCACCTATTACTATGCAACTTGAACTACACCCTCTTAAATCCTCCAATGCAGACACACACCACAAAGGCATGCCTATGATGCACCTTTTTTATTTGTATTTTCACTCTTACAAGGAGAAGTGTGTGTGTGAGAGAGAGACCTTTTCTGTTTGTTGGATCTGGAGTTCACTGGCTTCTCCTCATAAAGATTTGTAGCAGACTGTCATCTGGCAAACTTTCACAACTCAAACACTCCTGTCCCACTTAATGTATCAATCTCACTGCTCCAACAGTAACATTGTCTTGCATGGTGAAAAGTGTACACCATTTGATTTTGTGCAACTCCTCAGACCAGCCTGATATTTCAGATTGTATAGCAATGACTGACTTCCATTTTATTATAGTCCAGAAAGGAAAATTGTGTGGACCACTTTCCATACCATGGATGGAGGCCATTTGACCTACATTCCTGTACTAGCCCTGAATAATTTAGCCAATTTAGTTGTATCTGCTTCCAATGCCATTTGCAGGCAGTGTGCTCAAAATCATCATAACATGCAGACTTCTCTCTTTTTTTCCATCTTTTGCCAATCACCTTTTTTAAATATTGTCCTGTAGTTACTGGCCTACTTGCCATGGGAAACAGCATCTTCCTTTCTCTTCTCTGCCTTTAAACCCTTCAGGATATTGAACAGCTTGATCAAATCCACCCTTGACTTTCCTCACTCAAGGGACAACGTCCCTGGCTCCTCTAAATCTTGTGTATTGCCTCAGTGCCTGATGAAGAGTCCAGGCCCGAAACATCAGCTTTTGTGCTCCTAAGCTGCTGCTTGGCCTGCTGTGTTCATCCAGCTCCACACTTTAGTTATATGATTTCACTGTCTCTTCTTTCCTCTGTCTAGTAAAGAAATCTGCCAAGCAACAGAAATAATTATGTGTCCACTCTGTGACCAGCATTGCCGCTATATGCGGTTATCGTACAGCTGTGTGTATGCCAAGGTAAGACATCAAATTCTGTTAAATCATGACACTCAATAGTTGTTGACAAATAGTTGTGTAGATTCACCGCTTCTGAGATGTTTTGATCCTGTTTACTCTCAATAACTACCTATCAATTGTAACAAAGTCCGACCCAGGTGTATAACATGCAGGGTATTAAACTTCCTCTGCCTATTGAGTATTGCTGGGAAAGTGTGTGATTTTTTTTTAAATCACTTACTGAGACAATTTATGTAAATAGGAGCAAGTGGTTTTTTTACTGTAGGAGAGGGGAGTACTGATTTAGTTAACAAATGAACTCTAGTAGAGAAGTTGCTGTAGTGAATGTAATGTTGATAACAGACTTGTTAATTCGAGCGAGGGCTGTAGTGTCTCTGGACTAGTAATCCAGCCAATCAGCCCAATGTCCTGGGAACGGGTTTGAATCCCATGCTGTCAGATAGTGAAATCTAAGTGTTTTTTTGAAGGAAAAAAAAAAATCTGTAATTGAAAACTAGTTGAAGTGCATCCATTTGTTTGTTGTAAAAACCCGTCTGGTTCACTGACGCCCCTTTTTAGGGAAGGGAATCTGCTGTCCTTACCTGGTCCGAATTACATGCGACTCCCTCTGAAGTGGTCCTGGCAAGCCACTCCAATGAAGAGCAATTGATGGGAAAGAAATGTTGCACCAGCCAGTGATGCCCATGTCCCACGAATGAATAAAATGATTAAAACAAAGTTTGTCTTGTATGCCTGCCTGGCTCAACATTTGAGTCCGGGCATTGTCCCGAGGCATTGGTCAGAAAATGGCTGTTGAGTGGACAGGAGCACTGCCTGACTGAGGAGGAATTAACGTGCCCACCAATCAGCACTCCTCTTCTTAGACAGTGTAAATGTTTGTTTTCCTTTACTCTGATTACTCTTACTCTTGTGAATCCATTCACAGGTGACTCATCTCTTTGACAATGGAGCCACTGTATTCTTTGCTGTTTTTATGGCCGTATGGGGTAAGTGTCCTATTATTTACATTGAAATTATGGGCGAGGAATCAAAACTGGAGTGGGTGAGGAGTAGCAAATCAATCTGATTTTGCTCGCGCTCTCTCTCGCGCTCTCCCTGTGCTCTTCACCATTAATTGCTTGATCTGTGATTGATTGATTGAGACTACTGCAAACTTTTTATATTCCAGCATCGTTTAAGGGAAATCTGATGCTTGAGAAAATTAACCTCCCCATCGACTATACTCTCAAATTCTAATTATATCAGATATAAGCTATTCATACACAGCCAAACTTACCCAACAATATGTTTTGAGTTGAATCTCCAATTTTAATTAGCCTACTTTCTTTGCGAGAGGTTTTATCATTTCACATATTCACTGTCATACAGTGTTCTAGTTGGGTGTAGATAATGATGAATACTCTGTACAGCACAAACTTTCTTCACTGTGCTCATCAAGATAATTTTTCAAGAATATCAATTGTTAATCCTGATTTTAATTGCTTTCTCCTTGGCCATGCCTCTTCCAATCACTCAGCGGCATCCTGTCACACAGTATAACTGTTGATTTTGCTTCTTGAATTGGTATTCTTGCGAATTGTCCTGATGGGTACATCATGAAAAGCTTTGTCAAAGTGATTGTCCTTTTTCCTCCCCCCCCCCCCCCCCCCAACAGTCTTCACCTTCAGTATTGGGACAAACAGCTGCTTAAAGTTTTTTTTAAACTTTTTTTGTTAATTTTGTTGCTTTTTTTTTTTTGAAAAGGCTTGCCTGGTCTAAGTCAGAAGTCACACAACACCAGGTTGGAGGCCAACAGGTTTATTTGAAATCTCAAACTTTCAGAGCACAACCCTGTGAAATAAGTCATGTGACTTTGGATTTTTGTCCACCCTGCCCTGTTCCATGGCCAGCATCTCTCACTCAAGCTTACTGCACTGCTGCAGTGACACTGAATGTAAACTGGAAGAACAGCACCTTCTTTTTTATTTTCTGCCTGGGGACCCTGTAGCCTTCTCAACTCTGTTTTAGAATTCAAGCTGTAAAGTTATTGAACTCTGTCCTAACCTTCACCACGCCGCGCCCCCCCCCCCCCCCCCCCCCGCTGCCACATGAGAACTCCATTTCCAACCCACCCCTCTCTTTGTCGGGATTGCTCACTTTGACTCCCTGCTTCCCGTCGACCTACTACACCCAGCACCTTCCCTGCAACCATTGAAGGTGCTGCACCTGCCCCTACACCTTGCCCTCACCTCTATCCAAATCCAACAGGGATTCGTCTGTACCTCTTCCAACGTGGCCTACCGTAGTTGTTACTTGACTTCGCTGAGACCAAGCACAGACGTGGTGACTATTTTGTGTGGGCTTTTTCTTTTTTTTAAGAAGCAGCTGCGCTCCGTACGCCTCTAATCAACAACACCTTCTGGTTGCCAACCACTTGCATTCCCCATCTCACTTTCTGGGTTGATGTGCCCATCCCAGGCTGCCTCCAGTGTCACAATGATGCCATCTGGAAACTGGAGGAACAACACGTCATTCCACCTCGGGAGCCTACAGCCCAATGACCTCAATGTAGAATTTGCCAGTTCTTTTAAAAAAATCCTACCCCAGCCTCATCCCATGTCCAATCCCTGACGCTAGCTGTATGTTATTCTTTCCAACTGATCCACCCCACCCTTTCCTCTGATCAATTTCCACTACCTGCTACTTGCACCCACCTACCTTCTCCGCACCCCCCCCCCCCCACCCAGCACAACACACCTACCAGTAATTTCTGAGCTCCCTTCCCCACTGCAGCCCTGAGCAAGGTTGTAGACCCGAAACTCTGACTTTCCTGCTCCTCTGCTGCCTAACTTGCTGTGCTTCTCTAGCTCCGCACTGTGTATGGATGTTTTATGATCATTTGTAGTGTGCTATTCCACACAACCCACTGTTAACCACTAACAGTCTCCATTAACAGCTCTGCACCCTTCTAACCGTATCAATATCTACTTTTTTGTCTGTCCAGCTGTCCACTTGAGCAGCTCCTCCCACCTGCCCTATCTTCTGCATAAAACAGACATTTTCTTAGTTGCCCTCTGTGCTGTGCGCCCAAATGTTAACTGATTTCTCTTTGGATGCTGCAAGACCTGCTGTACTTCCCAGCAACTTTTTTGATTTTGTTTCCCAGATTGTCCATGCTGACCAGTGTTTGGTTTCCCCCCCCCCCCCCCCACTCCCCCAAACTAAACTGGTCCAATTTGCCTGTGTTTGGCCCTTTTATCCCTCTCTACCTGTCCCTGTCCAAATGTCTTTTAAATGTTGTAATTGTGCCAGCATCTACCATTTCTTCTGGCAGTTCATTCTGCATACGAACCACCCTCTTGAAAAAGTTGCCTGTCAGGTCCCTTTTTAAATTGTTCTCCTCTCTCACCTTTTAAAACCCATGCCCCCCTAGCTTTGGAATTCCCTACCCTGGGCAAAAGACTTTTTTTAAATACCCTTATTTATGCCCCGTCTGTTTTTATAGACCTAGTAATGTCACTTCTCAACCTCAGTGCTCCAGTGGACGAAGTCCCAGTCTATCCAGCACTACCTTTATAACCAAAAGCACCACCCCTCACCCGGTGCACGCAACATTCTGGTAAATCTTTTCTGAACCCTCTCCCAGTTTAATAATATCCTCCTATGGCAGGGCTGTTAGAACTGTCCAGTGCTCCGAATGGCCTCGCCAACTTTCTGTATAACCTCAACATAACATTCCACCTCCTATACTCCAGGTCTGAGCAATGAAGGCAAGTATGCTGAATGCTGCCTTGACCAGCCTGTCTACCACTTTTAAAGAACTGTGTATCTGAACCCCTAAGTCTCTATTCAACATCACTTCCTAGGGACCTACCATCAACTGCATATGTCCTGCCCTTGTCTTACCGAAATGCAACACCTCACGTTTATCCAAATTAAAATCCATTCTCCACTCCTCAGCCCATATTATACCAGGGATCCTGTGAACGCTTGTATCTCAGTAACTGTAAAAGCAGTTCTATGTCTGGCACACATCTGGTAAAAATTAAACCCTCAAATCGTTTTCGCGCGCGCACTCTCTCTCGCTCTCCATCTCCCAACTTAGGGCAAGGCTATGTTCCTACATGTTTTCTACACAATAAAGTTTTTTTGTTTTGTGGTGAAAAGTAGACTGGCAGTTCACTTTGTCACAACATTATTGCTGTCTGCAAAGGTTTGTGACATTTTGAATTTGAGTTCTAAAAGTATTTAGAGCCACATGAACTTTTGATTTTTGTATTTTATATTGTATGGATTAAGAATGGGAGGTATTTTAGTTTCACTTTGGATCATTCTGTGAATGGTGCTGGGATGTATGTGAACTTTTCAGATGTATTTAACTGGAATCTTGAAAATTGTTCTTAAGGCGGCAAGAAGAGGGGGGGGGGGGAGCGTGGAGGTGAAAAGTCTATTTCTTAGCAACAAGGTGCCCTTTGACACAGCGAGGGTTGTTAAACAGTGGAGAGAAGAGTGTTAACGTTGCATGTCCAGTGACCCTTAGGAACTGAGCCATTGACTAAAGAAATGGCATCAAGTGAATACAAGTTTGCTAGAAGGAAAACAAATGCAACAGTGTCACTGCAGAAGGAACTTGAAACTTTGAAAATGGAAACGGTGTGACCCTTCACTGAGATGAGTATCTGCAAGGTTGTTTCTAAAGGTAAAAGGATGAAGTCTTTTATTTCTAATATTTTGAAGACCATTTAAAATTATTCTTTACCAAATATTTGGTGCCTCCCCCAAAAACAGTTTTCTACATAAAGTTTTGGCTTTTTGTGACAGTTACACCGGCAGTCTCTTGTGAGCCTGTTCAGTGATATGATCATCATGCTTACTATGGCATTAGGAGGTGCATTTTGTCCTGGTTTTCCTTTTTTCTATATTAAAAAAAAAAGACCAGATGCTCAGTGGTCTGCTCAAATCCAATATAGATTAAAGACCTTGAGGCCTTGGGTATTTTAAAAAGAAGGTGGAACAATAGAAGCAGCATGAATGGGCAGAGTCAAGCTCCCATAGAACCAGGATTCTTTAGTGTTAGCTTCTTGCAGTTGCTGGGGTCTTGAAGCTGGGTGTGGAAGCATTTATTCCCCTCTGTCTGTTACAGCTAAAAGCTGGGGTCCTGTTCTTGCTATTAGAATTACATGTGAAACAATCTATTTTACTGAATTTGTCTTTGCTAAGGGTGTGTTTTGGACTGTTACTACAGTGAAACAATTAATGAATAGTTGACATTACTTTGTTATGCATTTTGATAGTTATAGTTAAACCAATTCTCCTTATTTTGTCTGTTTTTATTGTACTGTAAAAGTGTTTTGCTTCAAGTTGAGTTTGACCAATTGAATTGCATCTGGAATGCAATGCCTTACACGTGCCTCTTAAAATAAGAAAATGTTAGTCTAGACAATCTTCTCTATTTTTGAGGGGGTTTTGTCTGGTCTGTAATAGTAATTGCAAAACGAAACCTGGCTTGATAGACCATAAATTTTACACTTGGATCTGATCGTCCAAAACTACAGCTGATATGACAATGCTCCATGGTGTAAGGAATACACAAAGTTTTTCATCTTGTCCTGATTTATTGGTCATTAAAACACTTTAATTCCTCTGGGAGAGATAAATGGGCCCCCTTCAGATTGCCTTTGCTTTTGAAATGGAAACTAACTGAATGAGGACGCTTTCCATTCACTAGGGTATTTTGAGTTGGAGTTTAACCTCCCCTTCCATCTGTTTCTCACCTTAGCGACTGTCTTCCTGGAGTTTTGGAAACGGCGGCGAGCAGTTATTGCCTATGACTGGGATTTGATTGACTGGGAAGAGGAGGAGGTTCGTGCTAAGTGACTATAAAATGTGAATGTGTGTCTATCACCTTGTCTGTGAACTGATGACACTTGAGGGAAGCCGACATTCAAAATCGTGTTTCACTGAAATGAAATATCATTGTCTATTAGTTACCCATAACCTCCTTTTAGACTAGAGGTGCTGATTGGATTTTTAATCCAAAGGACATTTTTGAGCCAAGGCACTAATTAGTGAGGGCCAAAATGGGAAAGGTTTACTTCTGTTTGTCTGGCTTTTGTTCAGCGGACAAACCCTGCTATTTCCACCGAGTCAAAAGGTTTTTGGTTCGGGTCTCCGGTACTTGAGGAGTGCTGCACTGTTGGGTGCTGAGGGAGTGCCATGCTGCTGGGGCAAGGTGGGGGGGCGGGGGGCGGCAGGCTGGCAGGATTGGTGCTGAGGGAGTACCACACTCATTGCAGGAGGTGGGGATTAATATGGAGAGAATGCTGAGCTATCAGTCTGTGTGGAGGGAACACCTGTTTGAGTGCAGTTGTTTTAGTTGGGTGCGGGGGTGCAAATCTTGTTCAGGACACCAAGCAGCGCATCAGTTCCTTTTCTGGAAATAATGCCTTGACTTTTATGCCAACTTGGAATAACCAGAGCTTTAATTCACTAAGTCAAGCAAAAGGTGACATCTGCAACGGTGCTGCATTCCTCATTACTGGCAATAGGTATACCAGGCTGGATTCTGTGCTCAGGTTTCTGATCTGGCACATGTCTCAGTCAAAAGTTGTTGGGGACAAGTGTTTTCCCACAGAGCCACAGCTACAGTGTGGGGCTGTAGGTTGGTTGAAGGTGCAGTGTGTCTCACTACTTGTTAGTAGCTGACTGTTTGCATTGGATACTGGAGTCATAGGGCGAACTTTGGTTTTTTTCCTAGTTTAGATGATAACCTGACCTCAGCATCAGCCAGGAATTCCAAATCCACTTGTAGCCTGTTGTAGAGCCTGAACCAACAAGAGGATAGGAAATTGAATGTCTTTTATCTATCTTCCTGCAGGAAGAAATCCGTCCCCAGTTTGAAGCAAAATATTCCAAGAAGGAACGTGTGAATCCTATATCTGGCAAACCAGAGCCTTATCAAGCCTTCACTGATAAATGCAGCAGAATCATTGTATCTGCTTCTGGAATATTCTTCATGGTTAGTTAAATGGCATCGTGTTACATAGAATCAACTACAGAGAAATGGGACATTCAGCCCAACTATTCTGTACAAGTGTGTAGAACACCTAGAGTGCATAAGGGGAGGGCAGGAAGTTGACAGATATCCTGAAGAGGTCAAGACAATCCAGATGGAATGGGAGGATATCAGTGCAATGTGTAAACACTTGCACAGAATAATTGGGCTGAATATCCCATTTCCCTGCAGTTGATGTTTTGCATACCTATGAATTTTTCTTACCTTTTATGGACTCTCGTGTTTTGAAAGTGTCTAAGTAATTTATCTGTCATTGTGTGTTCCTCATTCTAGCACTCTCTCTGAACAAAACTAATTTCTTGTTTGATGTATTAGGAGCTACCTTGTGCTTAAGTTTTTGATTCCCTCACAAATGGAAATATTTTCTCCCCTATCCAACTCTGTTGTTTTGAAGACAAGTATGAACTCTCCTCTTAACCTCTCTCATTTCTAAAGAAAACAGCTCTGCTTAATCAAGCTTGCCTGCTAACTGGGATCTTAGTTCTAGTCCCAACCTGTGTTTCTGTGCCCTTTTTCCAGTGTGGAGCTGTGAAAAAGTCACAAGTTCTCATTGTGTACCAAGAGTTTGGATGGTCCTTCCCTCTGCTCTGCTTGTGTTCACATTAATAATAGTAGATAATCCTTGATTGAAGAGAAAAACACAGACCCATTCATTGTCCATTTTGACCAGTTCGGCAGGATTTAAATTTCCAACTCACTTTCTGATTCTTGGAATTATCACACTGGATTCGAAATAGTTCACAACTCCTGAGCATGAGTTGATAATTTGAAGAATTTCTGTTGAAGCTTTTCTCCACCCAAGTTTATAGGATTGTTGAAACTTTCTAATCCAATCAACTCGGATAAATTAATTTCCCCTCTTTCAAGGATGCCACATCAGAAAAACAGCCAGAAAGTCTCAATAGAGAATATTAACAATAGTGTTAGTATGATCACAGTAATGTATGATGTGGCATAGAGCCAGTGTCATGTTTGGATAAACCTGTGACTGTGGACCTCTTGTTCGTAAAGATGCTCACCTCAGGGGATGATGTGGAGGCGTAGGAATTTGGGTATCTCGGGTGAAGCAGGCATTAACTGATCATTCCTAGGTAGCTCTTTCAAAGGTGGTGATGAACTGTCTTTGTGGGCTGCTGTAGTTCGTGTGGTAAAGGTAATCCCGCTGTACTGTTGGGGAGAGTTCCAGTATTCTATCCTGGGAACAAGTTAGTGGTTAAGTTCTTGTTTTTTCCTAGAGTCGCGAATCAACCTTTTCCCTCACCCCTGAATGGAGACTGATCATGTTCCAGCTAATTGATGAATCCAACCTATCTGTCTCAAATTCCTCTCAGATCTGTGTGGTGATTGCTGCTGTCTTTGGAATTGTCATCTATCGGGTGGTGACTGTGAGCATTTTCGCTGCATTCGAGTGGGCTCTGATTCGGAACAATTCCCAACTTGCTACAACAGGAACTGCAGTGTGCATCAACTTCTGTATCATCATGCTTCTGAATGTGGTAAGCTTTCCTAATCCAGACAGGAGATGCCAATAACTCTCTTTCTCTCACCCTCTCCCTCCCAGGCGCACCCCCCCCCCCTCCCCAAACCAAAGAAATACATTTAGTAGTGAAGTGTGCAGGAAGTTGTCCTGTCCTGTGCTGTGCAGTGCACTCAATCCACATCTTGCGTTTTGTTCCTTCTATGACATTCCACTGGAGTAGGTGGATTTTGAACCTGGGTCTCCTGGCTCAGAGGGAGGGACACTTAACACTGCCATTTGCTCCTGCATAAGGGTCCCAACCCAAAATGGCAGCTTTCCCGCACCTCTGCGGCCTGGCCCACTGTGTTCATCCAGCTTCACACCTTGTTATCTCAGACTCCAGCATCGTCAGTTCTTGCTATCATTGCGTCATTTGTGCTATATCAGGACTTTGCCCGTTCTAATACATTGGTGCAGAGCTCCAATTGCTGTGAATGGCTTCCTTCCGATTGATTATGGATCAGGAATCCTTTTTGTTTAATGAAGCCTGTTTTGAGAGTAGTCAGAAAGAAATGAAATTGAGGGCATCAAACCAAAGATCAATTAATTTTCTAAAAAATTAAACAGGAACTACATCATTACTTGCGTAATTATCATAAATGATATTAAGCCAAACTAATAATTATTCCATTGTTTCATTGTCACTAAATTAACTTGCTGAATTGTTACTTTGGTCAATCTTCTAAATAACAGTGCACCTTTTGGGGAGACACTGACAGTGATGATATTACATAGTTTGTGACACAGTCTGGGCTAATGCATGATGGACACTGTTTCAAAACTCAAATTTAAGGTTGAATTTATATTACTAAAAATCTGGATTTGCAAGTTAGCTTTGTGGTCACCATTACTGAGACTATCCTCAATGATTTAAAACCCAGCTGGTGCACCTCTTCCTTTTGTTTTGCTGGTGTGGGGCTGGGGGGAGGAATGGTAATTCTGCCATTCTGGCCTAAATATGGCTGCTAACCTGACCTCCTGACCTGATGGTGAACTTGGTCAGAAATTGCACTTATCTGAATATCTAATTTTGTGAAGCATCAGTCATTTTGTGAAATGTCTGACACCAGGGTGTACCATGGCTCAAGTCTTACTATATCATAGATTGCAAACACCGTTGAAAATAGTTTATGCTGGTAACCAGCATAAACGAGTTAAATGCCTTGCCTATAATCAGATTTTAAAAAATACCTATGAGCTGGTTTATAATTGGTTAGCGTACACATTCAGTCATATTGAAATATAAACACCTCTCTTCAAATGTTCTCAACACAGTCTTCTGAAAAAGAAAAAAAGGAAATTATTTCATTTTTCCAAGATTTGAATTTCTGAAATAATAGCATTTGACCAGTAGGTTGTAAGGGAAGGCAACAGGATAAGGTGTGGGATGTTCAAGAAGCAGTTGATCCAATGTTCTGGCATGTGATCAGATCACAAATCAGACACCATTAACTTTGAAGACTTTGAAGACTTCCTGACATGGCCTGCTTATGAAGTGCAATCAGTCTTCCAACAGAATAGACTTCCCCTGAACAGTTGGAGAGGATTCTGTTTCTAGAAAGGGTATAGATGAACTGGGCTGCTTGTTCTTAGCTTTCCTCCATCTCAGCTTTCCTCCAACTGAACAGATAAAATAGCCTCACCAAGTCAGTACTGTTCAAAAGTTTAAAAAGTTTCCATGAAGGTCTATAGCAAGGCAACCAGACATCTCCAGTCATGCATTTAAGCCTTGTTTTAAAAACACAATCCCCCCCCCCCCCCCCCCCCCTGCCATGTGTGTGGTGAGCTTTTAATGATCTGTTTTGCAAAACTACTCCAAGAACATCCTCCAGATTTTTAATGACTATTGGCACTGAAATTTTAAAATCGTAATTACCAAAAGTCTCTGCTTATTCTATCAAAAGGACTGGTAGAATTTTGTTACCTCTGGCTGAAGCATTTTGATTTTGGGATGAACCTGCTCTGGGCACCACCTCAAGCTTGGTTTGCCAGCCATACACTGGGTCCCAGTGGGTTAAATTAGGAGGACATTTTTTTTAAAAATCACTCACTCGAGCAAACGGAAGCTATGAGACGAAGGTTGGTTTGGTTGAGATTTTGTTGCCGTCTTTCCTATAAAATTGAGACAAAGATCTGTGGATACTGGAAATTTGAAAAAAAGACAATTTGCAGGTGACAGTCATCAGGTCTGGCAGTATCTATAGAGACAAAGTAGAGTTAAACATTCTGGACCCTGTTGAATTGTTCTGAAAAAGGGCCATGCAACCTGAAATAGGAACTGTGCTTCCTCACTGCTGATGCTACCAGATGTGCTGAGATTCTCCAGCAGTATGTTTCTGTAGCATCTTTCTCACAATGGTTTAATTGTGTGGAAAACTATGGAAAAGGCTTTTTTTCTTTATTTGCTCACAGGATGAGGGTGGCGCTGGCTCAGTGGCATTTATTGCCCATCCCTAATTGCCCAGAAGGCAGTTAAGAATCAACCACGTTGCTGAGAGTCTAGAGTCACACAGACCTGACTAGGTAAGGATGGCAGTTTGCTTCCCTACAGGACATTAGTGAACCAGATGGTGTTTTTTCCAGCCATCGACAATAGATTCTTGGTCATCATTAGACTCTGAATTCCAGATATTTATTGAATTCAAATTCCACTATCTGCCATGGTGGGATTTGAACGCAGGTCCCCAGAACATTATCTGGGTCTGTGGACTCAGTCCAGCGATAATACCATGTGGAAAGTGAAAGGGGTGGATACTCAACAGAGGTGATTAACGTTTCCAGAGCAAGTAATTGGACAGGGTTTGAAAAGCTCAGAAATGTAACTTCAGGGACAGATGTGAGAAGGAATACAGTCAACACAGGACTGATGGTGTTGTATTTGAATGTGCACCATATGCTAAAACTCTTGGTTTTTGTCCTTGATTTACAGCATCGCAGTTCTTTCGGTTTTGACTTGGAATAACAGAATAGGTGCTTTGCATCAGCCTTCACGGTGCAGATTGTACCAGCCTATTTCAGTGTTGTGGATATCTCCTGTAGCTGCACGATGATCTGGACTGGGAACTAAATAGCCAAGAACACACTTCTGACTTAGAGGATCAGGCAGCTGCGGGAAAGGGATGAAATTGCCTTGTTAGTAACAAATGCAATTAAGTCGCTAGCAAGAAATGTGGGGAGAGTTGAGGAACTGCAAAGGGATCAAGACCCTGATGGGAGCTCTGTACAGATCATCTAACAGTAATTGTGATGTGCAGTCAGAAATCTATCCCAAGGAGGAAGAAATATACAAAGGGAAGGACGAGGCAGCCGTGGCTGACAGTGGAAGTCGGGGACAGCATAAATAGGAGAGGAAAAGCCTATTTGAGGATTAGTGGGGAATCTGATGTGAGAAGCCTTTTCAAACACCAGAAGATAAGCTAAAAGGTGATAGGACAGGGAGAAAATGGAAGACGATAACATAATAGATGGGAATATAAAAAGATTGCAAGAGATTTTTTTAGACATGTATAAAAGATGAGGCAAGAGTAGTAATTGGACTGCTGGAAAAGGAGACTGGAGCAGTAATAATTGGGAAGGGGTAATGGCCTATTGGTATTATTGCTGCACAGTTCACCCAAAGGTCCAAGTAATGTAATGTCCACTGGACCAGAGTTTGAATCCTGCCACAGCAGATGGTGGAATTTACGTTCTATAAAAATTTGGAATGAAGACCTAATGATGACCATGCCAATTGTATGTTTTTGGGAAAGTCAATCTGGTTTACTAATGCCTTTTTAAGAATGGCAGTTTCTGTCCCTACCTGGTCTGACCTATACATGACTCCAGACTCTGAGCAATGTGGTTGACCCTTAATTATCCACTAGACAATTAGAGATGGACAAATGCTGGCCTAGCCAGCAATACCACCATCTCATGCCTTTTTTTCTAAAAATGGCAGAATAACTGAATTAAAAACTAAGTTGCTGGAAAAGCTCAACAGGCCTGGCTGCATCTGTGAGGGGAAAATACAGTTAATGTTTCAGAACTGGTGATGGCTAGGAAAATATCTCTTTAAATGCAGAAAGTAGGGAGTAAACAATAGGATGAGCCCATAGTGCGTGAGAGACAGTTGGACAGACAAAGGAGTTGCTAATGATCAGGCTGGGAGGGTGAATAGTTCTTAATGGAACTGTTAGCCTGTCACTACACACCCCCTGTTAGTCACTGTGGTAACAAGGTCTGGTATGTGGGGTGGGGGTGCTGGGACATGGGAGACTTTGACCCTGAAATCATTGAACTACATATTGAGTCTGGAGGGCTGTAGGGTTCTCAAGTGGAAAATGAGGTGTTCCTCCAGCATGTGTTGGGTTTCACTGGAACACTAGCAAGCCAGATATAGACATGTTGGCCAGGGAACAAGGTGGTGCATTAAAGTCCCAGGCAACAGGTAGTTTTGAATCTTTTTTCGTGAGCAGAACATAGATATTCTGCAAAGCAGTGGCCAAGTCTATGCTTTGTTTCCCTAAAGTAGAGGAGACCACATTGTGAGCAGTGAATGCAGTGGACTAGATTCTTGGAAATGCAGGGGAAGTGTTGCTTCACCTGGAAGGTATGTTTGGGCCCTTAGATATTGGGGAGGGAAGAGGTTAAAGGAGGAGGTCAATGACCAGGTGTTGCACCTTTGCCAGTTACAGGGGAGGGTGTTGTAGTGCTGTGCGGATGTGTTGAGGGTGAAGGAAGTGTGGACCTGTAACTAGTTGGTTAAGATGCAACACCTGCCCATTTACCTCCTCCCTCCCCAGTATCCAAGGGCCCAAACATACCTTCCAGGTGAAGCAACATTTCACCTGCAATTCCTTGAACCTAGTCGTCTGCATTCGCTGCTCACGATGTGGTCTCCTCTAGACTGGGGAAATGAAATGTAGACTTGGCAACTGCTTTGCAGAATGAGTGATAATGGGAACTGCAGATGCTGGAGAATTCAAGATAATAAAATGTGAGGCTGGATGAACACAGCAGGCCCAGCAGCATCTCAGGAGCACAAAAGCTGACATTTCGGGCCTAGACCCAGAGAATATCTGTTCCCTGCTTGTGGAAAAAGACCCAAAACTGCCTGTTGCCTGTCACTTCGACACACCACCCTGCTCCCTGGCCAGCATCTGCCTCTGGTTTGCTGCAGCATTCTCGCAAAGCCCAATGCAAGCTGAAGGAACGACACTTCACTTTCTGCTTGGGGATCCTACAGCCCTCTGGGCTCAATTGAGTTGAATAATTTTAGGATCTAAAACACTCATGTCCCAGGCCTTGTTACCACACAGCCTGCCACTACACACCACCTGTTGTTAGTTACTAACAGTTCCTATTAACAACCGTTCACCCTCCCAGGCTGATCGTTAGCAACTCCTTTGTCTGTCTAACTGTCTTTCTCTTTCTTTGGGCTCTATCTTATTGTTTACTCCTTACCCTACCCAACTCCCTATTTTCTGCATATAAAGTAATGTTTTTCCCTGCCGCCATCAGTTCTGAGGAAGGGTCATGGGACCTGAAATGTTAACTCTGTTTTCTCCTTCACAGTTGCTGCCAGACGTGCTGAGCTTTTCCAGCAACTCCTGTTTTTTTTTTTGTCCTTGATTTACAGCATCCGCAGTTCTTTTGGTTTTGACTTAGAATAACAGAATAGGTACTTTGCATCAACCTTCACGGTGGAAGACACCAGTGGTATACCAGAACTGAGTTGGGAGAAGAGATGAGTGTAGTGGCTGTCACCCAAGATGACGTTTGGGAAGCTGAAAGGTCTGATGGTGGATAAATCCCTTGGACTGGATAGGGGGCAGTTCATCTTTGTGAAGGAGAAAGATGAGATTATGGATGCACTGGAGGTGATCTGCCAGGCAGGATCCTAGAGGACTGGAACATGACTGTAACACCCCTGTGTAAGGCAGAAGACAAAAAATTATAGGCCGATTAGCCTGACTTTGGCCTTTAAGACTTTCATTAGTCAGTTATTAAGGATGAGATTGCAGTGTACTTGAGAGTGTATTGTAAGATGGGGCTGAGTGATGCCTGACAAATCTGTTAGACTTCTTTAGAGGAGGTAACAAGCAAGTTAAATAAAGGCAAGCTAGTGGATGTGATTTATTTGGCTTTCTAGAAGGCCTTTTGACAAGGTGCTGCACAGGAGGCTGTGCTCAATAAGAGCTCGTCTTGCCCCTAAAACCATACCGGCATGGATAGAGGATTAGCTGACTGGCAGGGATTAGAGATAAAGGGTTCTTTTTTTCAGGATGGCATCTGGTGACTAAGAGTTTTACTGGTCAGTTGTGACGACAACAACTAGTTACATTATAGACTAATGTTCCGGGCAAAGAAACTGACGTCATCTGCAAACTTTGCAACCATGTGTTGTTGATGGGAAGGCTGTAGGAGCGGGCAGAGAAGGGGAGTAGGAAACTAAACATCTCTTGGTGTTCCTTCCACTTGGTCACTTTTTGAGGTCAGTTTACACACCTCACTTCCCCCATCTTGATCCTAGAGACTTCCAGTTTTTCCCCCTCCCAGCTTGGTTTTCCGATGTGATAAATCCGCATGCTTGCTCCTACCATCCTAAGATTATTCCCTCTCCATCTCGCCACAGATGACTTGGCTCGGTTGACTACACTGCTGAGGAGGCAAGCTAACAAATGGTCTCTACCATTTGTCCAAGTTGCTCCCTGAGAGTTTGGTTACAATGCTACTGTTTTGGTAAAACTGTGTACATGAAGCTGAAAATTGGTCACAGTAAGGTTTGTTTCTTGAGAATTTATCTAAATATTTTGTTTTTCAGCTGTATGAGAAAGTTGCTCTGTTTCTGACCAATTTAGGTAAGTCCGTGTGGTTTTGCTGATGCTATGTATCGGGGAGGTTGGAGTGAGCATTCATGTCATCACTAAGACAGGCTGGTTTAGTTTTGACCATGAGTGTGGGTTGAAAGTTGCTGATAGCAGATAGGCTTCTCAGGATGAACTGTTAGGGGAAAATTTCCATGATTTGTATATCATGAGAGTTGAATGATACAGCACAGGGAGGCTATTTGGCCCATTGCTTCTGCTGCTGCTTGTTACTTCAAAATACATTCAGTCCCACTCCCTGTTCTTTCTCTAAAGCTGTGAAAACCATCACCTAGAGTTCTTATCCAATTCTCGTTTACAAGTTACTGTTGAATCTGTTTCTACTGCCTTTTACAGGTAGTGCGTTCCAGGGCATGACAGGTCTTTTTTTTTTAAAAACTCATCTGATCTGGTTTTATTTACAAATATCCCTTTGTTTTTGAAGGTCACAAACCATTGTTGCAGAAGTCTGACACTGGTTTCTTGGTGTTTGCTGATGTCAAACTTGGAAGGAGTTCAAACCTATAACTTATGTTTTGCCACTTGTAAATTATTTCTCCTTTTTGCCTGAGCGTGATGCATCACCCTCCATAAAGGGGACTATTTGAGGAAGCTTGGTGATACTCGTGATGTATGAAGCAAAGGTGATGCTTCCATAGTCTTACCAGACCATAGAGTTGCGCACTCTCTTTAGAAAGCAATTAACTGACTGGTGTTTCATCCAAGGGTCACTACACCTCAAGGAAGGAGAGGAGATTGGATAGGGCTGTCCTCCCACAGGAACCTAATGAATGTGGGAATTGAGCCCACACTGTTGGCATCGTTCTGCATCGCAAACCGGCCATCTAGCCAACTGAGCTAATGGTGGGCAACTGTGTAGCTGACACTGGGGCTGACTTCCCACTGATCTTTCTTTTTTTCTCGTTTTCATCCTTTCTGCAGCGTGGATCTGTTCTGTGCCCCTCCACAGCAGAGCTGAACACCACCAACTTGACCTTGTGTGGAATCTGAATTTCTTGTGTGTTGCAGAAGCGGGCATTTTAAGAGTAATTGCTGAGTAGAGAAAAATCTGTATCCCATAATCATCTTGGACTGAATGACACAATTGGGTAGCTAACTAAATTCCAGAACGTGTGTATCCAAAAGCCCATAGTTTAACCCAACAGGAGCAGTGAGAATGTGCCTTGTACTTTGCAGAACTCTATTGATTGAGTTCAGTGGATTGCCAAGTCAGGATACATAGTAGAACAGGTTGAGGGATTGTTTACTGAAGTATAGAGCATCCTAGGTCTTAGCAGAATTTAATCAGGGTGTGGAGTAAATGAGCAAGGAACTTGTGTTGAACTTGTACAAGACGATACTAGAGCACTACACACCAGGAACACTCTGCCAAAGAGATTTCCAAGAATGGCTTCAGGGTCAAGGAGCTTCAGTTGTGAAAATAGATTGGAGAATTCAGGACACCTTTTTCCTTGGATGAGAGGAGATTGGGGGTGTTCAAAACCATGAGGAGCATGGACAGAGTGGCTGGGGAGAAACTGTTCCCATTCATGAAAGGATTGAGAACAAGAAGATACAGATTAAAGAAATTGGCAAGGTGATATGAGAGAAATATTTCTCGTGCAACAAGTGGTTAAAGCCTGGAACAATGCACTGCCTGGGAGACCGTTGGAGATGGATTCAGTTGAGGATTTCAAAGAATTGGACTGTTAGTTGAAAAGGAAGAATGTGGGGTTACAGGGAGATAGCAGTACGATAGCATGAGGGTGAGTTGAATTTTCAAAGAGCCAGTGCAGACACAATCAGCCAAATGGTGACCACTGGCACTGTGATAATTGTTATTCTGTAAGTTACTTGAAAGTATATTATCCAGAGAAGTAAGGGTAAATGATGTGTAGTGTAAGACTCTCTGCTTTGAAACGTTCTCTCAACCCCAGGAATGAAAGCTGAACTATTTTGCTCTTTCTCTTTCACAGAACAACCTCGGACTGAGTCAGAGTGGGAGAACAGCTTCACTTTAAAAATGTTTCTGTTTCAGTTTGTTAACTTGAACAGCTCTACCTTTTACATAGCCTTTTTCCTGGGAAGGTAAGTCTACTCTTTGAATAGCTGGTTTGTGTTTCTTTCAGACAGCGCCCTAGTAAAGCAGTTCATGATGTGTCGGTATTATTTGGCATCTACTCGAGAGCTTGAGAACCAGAGGGTGCGTAGTCCAGGCCCCTTTTTCCCTAAGATAGGAGAGTCCAAAACTAAAGAGCAGAGGTTTTAAGGTGAGGGGGTGGGGGCAAAAGATTTTAATAGGGGCATAAGGGGTAACTTTCTCTCATGCAGTGGAATGAGCTGCCTGAGGAAGTGGTGGAGGTGGGTACAATTACAACATTTAAAAGGCATCTGGATGGTTATACGAACAGGATGGGTTTACAGGGATTTGGGCCAAATGATAGCAAATGGGACTGGATTAATTTGTGATAACTGGTCAGCATGACCAGTTGGATCGAAGGGTCTGTTTCCCTGCTGTATGACTCTGACATTCCTGAAGGGAATTTGTGAACCATTGTAGATTTTTAAAACAATTGAGAGTTATCAGGCCATGATCACTGAGGCTGGCTCTCGATTCCAGACTTTATTAATAATATTTAAATTCCAAAGGCTGCTATGGTGGAATTTGAACCGATGCCCTGCAAGCAGCAGCCCACTTGTAAATTAGTGTGTTCATTCAATCATGCTGTCACTTAATCTTTACCACTATCAAGTAAATATTTTTACATTATGGTCTTCCCTTCCTTGTAGGAAGGAGGAATATTAATTCTGATTGAGGAATTGATTTATGTATTCATTACATTAAAAAAAACTCTTTTCTTGAACATTTTACCTTACTAAAAGTACTAGAGTGGTTTATAGTTGCATAATGAAACAGCTATGCAGGGAGTTATTAGCAAGTGAACAAGTTTGGTAGAAGATAGATTAAGATCATACTTGCATGGCATCCCATTGATGTTCCCTCACTTGAACTTGCCTCTCTGGGCCACCATGTTCTCCAAGGCACAGGAGACTGCAAATGTAAATGTGATACAAGTCGAAGAGGATTCGAGCCCTCTAACATGGTGTGTATCTTGTAGCACAATGATAGTGCTGCCAACTCCGGGGTGGAAACTCCATGTTCGGTCTCCCTTCAGGACACTAGTAAGGTGTCATAATGTAGCCAGACAGTTTGAGCAAATAATGAAAGCAAACTTTTGTAGATGTCAACAAACTGAAATAAAAACATTTGAGTCTGATGTTTTCAAAACTGAAAGGGGTCAGCAAATGATGTTTTGTCCTATTAGGATGATACGGTGGAGGAACAAGAGGGACAGCTGGAGTAAAGTGCCCAGAGCAAAAGACACGTAGAGCAGAGACAGAAAGAGGTGTTAATAGCAGTATAACAAAGCGTGAAGCTGGATGAACACAGCAGGCCAAGCAGCATCTCTGGAGCACAAAAGCTGACGTTTTGGGCCTAGACCCTCCTTGACCTGCTGTGTTCATCCAGCTTCACACTGTTATCTTGGATTCTCCAGCATCTGCAGTTCCCATTATTTCTGTTAATAGCAGTAAATGGTTCTGCTGTACTAAGAGCAGATCTGTATCCATCTGTAGGTCTTCCGAGTGTGTCTATAGCAGGTGATAACAGCAGGATCCCTTTGTTCTGCCAGAGTTGCTTCCCACCCCCACCGGTGCATGCTCTAATACACTGGAGAGCCTACTCTACGCTCAGTTTTTGCACTGGCTGATCAATGATGCACGTTTGTGGAATCCTAGAATCCCTACATGTGTGAAAAGAGGCCATTCAACCCATGGAATCTGCACTGACCATCTGAGAACCCCCATAGTCCCATACTCCTTGGACACTGAAGCAATTTAGCATGGCCAATCCACCAAACTTGCATATCTTGGGACTGCGGGAGGAGACTGGATTACCCAGCAGAAACTGAGACAAACACTGGGAGAATATGCAAATTCCACACAGCCAGTCACCCGAGGTTAGAATTGAACCCAGGCTCCTGGTGCTGAGGTAGCAGTGCTAACCACTGAGCCACAGTACAGCATGTTGATTGGGCAGTTTCTACAATTTCTGTATATGAACTCATTTGAATTCTAGCAACAAAATGTTGCCCATTTTTAATTGAAATTTAATTTGCCTTTTCGCTCTTGGAGGAGAATCTGCCTTTGACTTTGCTGCTAAGCAGGTATTTTGCGATGTGCTGCTGTTAAGTTGATTATGCTTTTATTGCAGATTAACAGGACGCCCAGGAGCCTATCTGAGAGTCTTGAACAGGTGGAGATTGGAGGAGGTTAGTAACTCAAACTGGAATAATATATTGCATGGGAAAGTACAACCCACAGTCAGCGCTTTACAGATGTTAATATATTTATTTTAAATGTGTCTTACTTCCTTTATTGTCTAACAAGATGATGGCAGGTGTGCAGGTCAATTTTGTTCTTCACCAGTTTCTCGAACACCATTAACGCTTTGCGTTGCCCTGTGCACTGAACGAACACTTTTTTTTGTGTCCAAACCCTACCTTTTCTTGTCTCTGATTTATTTTTTCTCCCAGATTTGTTCCAGTATTAACCTCAATGTAGAGTTAACTTCCAATCTGCTCCACATATGAAGATTTAACTGGATCTCTTTGTAAGATCCTCACTCTGCTTTACAGATTGGTTACTCCTTTGTTCAGCAAGTAATGAAGGTGGCAAACAAAACGTGACCTTTTTGCAGGGGGTTGGAGTTTAAAAATATGGAAGTCTTGTTACATCTCTGCAGGGTATGGTTGAGGCTGCACTGTGAGTATACTATGTACAGTTTAGTTCTCCATTTTCTGGCCCTTCTATTTAAGGAAGGGTATATTAGCATTGGAGGCAATTTGAAATTCACTCGGCCGATTCCTAGGATGAAGTGGTTGACTAAGCAAGAGCAACTAAACAGGTTAGGCTTTTGTTGGTTAAAGTTTAAGAGAATGAAGGTTCCTCTCATTGAAATGTAACAGATTTCGATGAGGCTTGACAGAGTGGATCTCCAAGTCTTCTCTCATTCTCTCACCACATTGCCCCAGGTAGGATGAGTAGCACGAGGTTTCATAATTGTGTGGGACAGTCTGGATTGACCAGGGAAACCTGATTGTGATTGTCCTAACCCTAATAGATATGTTAATCAGTCTAAAAGATAATTGTGCCAAAACTGGCTATAATGTTGGAATTGATAGTTTCCAACATGAGGATGGAGGAGTTGACAAGATCTTTAAAGAAAACCTGACTCTGCTCTTTTGGTCTTTTCGTATTAAGAAATAAGCCCTTTGTCATGGTATACCTTGGGTTATGCAGTGAGGTTGGGATTCTGAAGGATCTGAATTTTGATCTGATGGGCAGCATGAAGAAAATACAAAATTGCCAAACTGACCATAAAAATCACTTGACTAAGGGATAACGTTCAGTTTGAGTTCATGGCTGAATCAGGCGTATGGGATCCCAGTGTGTCACCAGCTGATGGCCAACAAGGTACTTGGTGTTGATCAATTGTCTTGATATTGAGATAGCACCATTAATGCTTTAAGAACAATAAGAGACGGGTGTTTTGTGAATTTTGACAGTGAAGTGACTGAACTTCCACAGTGGGCGTATCTTTTGAAAACCATTTAGCAGTCTGCCTCTTGGCCTAACTAAGGGAACATGAGCAGTGCCCATTGCTATGATAACTGGGTGACAATGTTGGCCTGTCATTCGCAGCTCCATTATTAGTGTTCAGGAAGAGTTGATCTCTCTCTAGTTGAATCTGATCAGTTTCCAATCCATATTCATTGCTTGTCCATCTCCCCTCACTTACTACTTACTCTTTCACTGACATTCTCCTTGCTTCATGCTTTTCATGGTGTCTTTTTCTCTCCTATCTTTCACTTTTATCCATCTCTCTACTCCACATTTTTTTTATTCTACTCTTTCTTCTCCACTACTGTCCTTCTCTCTTGAACCTGGACTGAAGAAAAAAGTTTCCCAGTAATAGAATGGTCTCATTTAAGTTGACCATTGCTAAAATCAAATGAACAGGGTATTAGAAGTAGATATTTTAAGTAATTTGCTTTTCGATTCAACCTTTGCATCACTGCAAACTGAATCTCTTTGTATTTATTTATGTAACTCTTTTCATGACCTCAGGGCATCTTACAATACTTCAAAGCTAAAGAACTCATTGAGTGTTAGACAATGCTGCATTATAGGAAGCATGGCAACCAATTTGCACAAAGCAAGCTCCCACAGGCAGTAAAGTGATGATGGCCACATCATTTTGCGCTTGGAGTTGTGGGTTGAGGTTTAAGTATAGGCCTTGGGATTCTGGGATGTGCATGCCTACTCTCTTTCTCTTCCAAATACTGCTTGTGGCATCTCATTTACCGGGGAGGACAAGTGTCCCACTTTAACAACGGCATGGCATTCCCTTTAGTCCTGTCCATGGGAGACTTCAGAATGGGACTAGAAGCAGTGACTTTGATTTTTGTGTTGTCAGTTTCCCGTTGAGCCAGAATGGTTTGTAACTTGTTTGTTTAATGTCTGGTTTCACGCCCTGCTTTTTGTCTTCATTTGCAGTGCCACCCAAGTGGTTGTTTTATTGATCTGTGTTTGCAATTGGGAATCATCATGGTGTTGAAACAGAGCTGGAACAACTTCATGGAGCTCGGCTACCCGTAAGTAAATGCCTGGTCAGTGGCTTGCGTGGAAGCCAATTCTGCCAATCCTGTACTCAGTCCATTATCAGCCCAACAAATCCTGAGGGCCGTTGCTGGCTAGTGTCCTGCTCATTTAATATTAAGCCGGCAGATATTGGTCACTGACCCCCATTTTACAATCTAGCTCATCTGTAGCTGCCCTTGCATTTCCAGATCTGCTAATTCACTCCAAATGTGGAGCGTAGCACTGCACCCCCCACGCTGCCCCTTTTTTAATTTTTGTTTTTGTTTTTGTTTTTTTAAAAAAAACCCACACTTGGCGAGTCGGTGTTTGGAAATGGAGGCAGGAAACAGGAGGGTAAAGTTGACCCGTGGAAGGCCTGACTCTGTCCAGTTGGCGTTGGTTCACCCCTATGCTTGAGATATTGCACGGAAGCCATTCCCCCCCTCCTCCCCACCCACTATGATTTTGATATTATCCTGAAAAGAGAAGGAATGAGGTTAGAGTGATCACCATCTTCTCCTTTGACCATCCTGCCTGCCTTCCATAGCAATACTGGATCTGACCATTCCAAGCACAAGCCCGTTGACGAAATGTGTAAGAGGATGAGGTGGAAAATCCAGAGGGTGGCAGAAATGTATCTTGCCTCCTCTCCACCAGGTCTTCATTTGAACCCATTTCCCACTGCCTGTAAGGAAGAAGCTAGCCAGACTTGTAACTGAACTGCTAAGCTCCAATATTAGATTAGATTCCCTACAGTGTGGAAACAGGCCCTTCGGCCCAACAGGTCTACACCGCCTCTTGGAGCATCCCACCCGCACCCATCCCCCTATAACCCACACACCCCTGAACACTACAGGCAATTTAGCATGGCCAATCCACCTAGTCTGCACATCTTTGGCCTGTGGGAGGAAACCGGAGCACCCGGAGAAAACCCACGCAGACACGGGGAGAATGTGCAAACTCCACACAGACAGTTACCCGAGGCTGGAATTGAACCTGGGTCCCTGGCGCTGTGAGGCTGCAGTGCTAACCACTGAGCCACCGTGCCGTCCCTTCTGGATGTGTTACAACTGTTGTAGATTACCTTGCTTTCTTTTGGCTAACAGGTTTGTGTTCTAGTATTGTGTGTGTAATTGTCTTTTTTTCACTGGTCTTTTTGCTTGTTTTGGACTCAACAATGTTGATTGAGTGAAGGAATTCAGAATGACAGATGAGGTAACTTCTTTCCAAGACCCTAGTCCCAGCAGGAATCTTTCTCCAGAGGATATTGAGACTTGGTTTGGTGAGCTCCTGACTTTTCCAAAATTTTAAAACCTGGGAATTGGGAGCTCTATGAATTGAGTGAGTGAATCTCCCTGCTGGATTTTCCCTTCAGTGATCCTAATGGTGTATTAAGTCTTTTGGAAGTGTGTCCCAACAAATCATTGCAAGAGTACAGGTGATAGGTTCCTGGCTACTTCATTTCGTGACCTGAGTGGAAGTCCCAGAATGGAAATTTTTCTTTAATCTGCTCATGGGATGTGAGCATTGCTGACTAATCTGGCATCTACTGCCCATTCCTGATTTTTATCCAGAGGACAATTTAAGAGTCAACCACTTTTGTGTGGGTCTGGATTCAAATCTTGGCCAGACCAGATAAGGATGGCAGATTTCCTTCTCTAAAACTTAACCCCTAGGATGGGATTTTAATTCCAGGCTTTTGTTTAAATTGAATTGAAATTTCATCATTTGCCATCTTAGGGTTTAAAATCCTGTCCCCCAAACATTAGCCTTAAGATCGCTACATAAATGGCAGTGCTGTTATGCTACCAACTGCCCCTTTAAAATGAGGACATTGATCCCATTGCTGGTGGAGGAGCAGGAAGACTAAACAGGGGTGAAACATTAGCTACCTGGAGGTAATAAAATGAGGCTGGATGAACACAGCAGGCCAAGCAGCATCTCAGGAGCACAAAAGCTGACGTTTCGGGCCTAGACCCTTCATAGAGGGGGATGGGGAGAGGGAACTGGAATAAATAGGGAGAGAGGGGGAGGCGGACCGAAGATGGAGAGTAAAGAAGATAGGTGGAGAGAGTATAGGTGGGGAGGTAGGGAGGGGATAGGTCAGTCCAGGGAAGACGGACAGGTCAAGGAGGTGGGATGAGGTTAGTAGGTAGCTGGAGGTGTGGCTTGGGGTGGGAGGAAGGGATGGGTGAGAGGAAGAACCAGTTAGAGAGGCAGAGACAGGTTGGACTGGTTTTGGAATGCAGTGGGTGGGGGGGGAAGAGCTGGGCTGGTTGTGTGGTGCAGTGGGGGGAGGGGACGAACTAGGCTGGTTTAGGGATGCATTAGGGGAAGGGGAGATTTTGAAACTGGTGAAGTCCACATTGATACCATTGGGCTGCAGGGTTCCCAGGCGGAATATGAGTTGCTGTTCCTGCAACCTTCGGGTGGCATCATTGTGGCAGTGCAGGAGGCCCATGATGGACATGTCATCTAGAGAATGGGAGGGGGAGTGGAAATGGTTTGTGACTGGGAGGTGCAGTTGTTTGTTGCGAACTGAGCGGAGGTGTTCTGCAAAGCGGTTCCCAAGCCTCCGCTTGGTTTCCCCAATGTAGAGGAAGCCGCACCGGGTACAGTGGATGCAGTATACCACATTGGCAGATGTGCAGGTGAACCTCTGCTTAATGTGGAATGTCATCTTGCGGCCTGGGATAGGGGTGAGGGAGGAGGTGTGGGGACAAGTGTAGCATTCCCTGCGGTTGCAGGGGAAGGTGCCGGGTGTGGTGGGGTTGGAGGGCAGTGTGGAGCGAACAAGGGAGTCACGGAGAGAGTGGTCTCTCCGGAAAGCAGACAGGGGAGGGGATGGAAAAATGTCTTGGGTGGTGGGGTCAGATTGTAGATGGCGGAAGTGTCGGAGGATGATGCGTTGTATCCGGAGGTTGGTAGGGTGGTGTGTGAGAACGAGGGGGATCCTCTTAGGGCGGTTGTGGCGGGCCACCCCAAGCCGCACCCCCAGCTACCTACTAACCTCATCCCACCTCCTTGACCTGTCCGTCTTCCCTGGACTGACCTATCCCCTCCCTACCTCCTCACCTATACTCTCTCCACCTATCTTCTTTACTCTCCATCTTCGGTCCGCCTCCCCCTCTCTCCCTATTTATACCAGTTCCCTCTCCCCATCCCCCTCTCTGAAGGGTCTAGGCCCGAAACGTCAGCTTTTGTGCTCCTGAGATGCTGCTGGGCCTGCTGTGTTCATCCAGCCTCACATTTTATTATCTTGGAATTCCCCAGCATCTGCAGTTCCCATTATCTCAGCTACCTGGAGGTGGTAGTTCACACCTTGGGCTGAACAAGACATGAAGGAAAGCAAGTAGAAACGAGCTTCGATGCAGAGGTGCAAGTAGTGGGCGAGTTTATATTCCTGACAACATGCATGCTCATTGAAAGCAGGAGAGAGGCAATGCAATGACTGTATATTTTACACCAACTTTGACTATGCTGAAGCTTCTTTAGATGCTTCAAGAAATTGTTGTACTGATCCATGTGAGGGAAGAACCACAAAACGTGGTCAACAAGGTAGATTTTAAGGAGTGTTTGAAAGGAGGAGAAAGAAGGGTAGACAAAAGATTTGGGGGAGGGGTCAGTTTCAGAGTTTAGGCTCCAGTGAACTAAAAGTGGAGCCAATTGTGCTGGTGGGGGGGGGGGGGGATTTTTTGTTCAGTAGAGCTGTGAAAACTGTCAGACATTTGGCCATTCAGCCCACTGAGCCTGGTACTGGTGCTAGCTCTTCAATCAAAATAAATGACTTTAATCCAATTACCTTGCCCTAGTCTGTACTCCTGGGTTCCTGATTCACCAACCAGTGCAAACTATTTTCACTATTTATTCTTTTAAAATCTTCCTGTAATGACTTTAATGACAGCTCCATTCATTTTCAAGAAACCCACTCTCACCAGCTAATGGAACTTTATCATCATCATGATCATCACCACCCTCTCCTTTCTCTCTCTTGCTCTCACACAAACTCTCTTCTGTTTTTTTTCTTTTCTGTTGCTACCAGGTTCCAGAGGGCTGCCAAAAAGATATTTGGAAAATTATGGTTAGTGCCTCTGCCATCTCTTCCCCCAAGCTCCATTATTAGCCTCCCCATGAGAGGTTGGAATATATGAATTTGCACATCATTACCAATTTAAGCTATCTCACAGCAAATGTGATGGGTTTTTTTCTTTACTTGATTGACTGACTGCTTTAGACAGGGATGCTGAACTGCTTTAGTGGTCTCTTGCTGTTGCATTGAAGCAGCCACATGCTGTCCCTAACCAAAAGAATAACTATCTTCAGAGTGAGTCATTGAACAGAAGTTGTCGTCAATGATCACTGGGCAAAGATCAGTGTAGAGACTTTCCAGTCTCTGGTTCTCAGCATGATAGCCAAAAGAACTTGCATTTTATATAGCACCTCTTATGTCCTGGCACCATAATTCACTTTGTGACAAATGTATTAATTCTGATGTGTGGCCACTCCTGTCATAAATAGATGTGGCTGCCAAGTTTTACACAGCAAGATCCCACAAACAGCAGTGAAAGGAAAATGTAAATGTCTTGCCCCTTCTGAAGTGGCTATGGAGAATTGCAAAGCGTCCATTTTTCTCACCAGTACAGAGGGGAAACTCAAGACCCTTTGTCAAAAAAGTGATTTACAAGAGAAATTTTAACTGTCTGCAGAAATAGATTCATCTGTATGTATCTGTGTGCATGTGTCATCTATTACAGCATTTTATAGAGGGGCATAAGAATGAATTGGGTTTCCTGGTTGGTAGATTTAACAATACAAATGATTAAAGTTCTATGACTTTGGGAGAGAAACAGCGAAAGATAGTTTCCCCTGGTTGGCGAATCAATAGTCAGGATGACGGGCTTATGAATTAGGGACACTGCAGGAATTTATTTTCCCAAAGAGAAATATTTGATTTACAAAATGTTCAACAGTGCAAATGAAAGCAAAGCTGTAATAACATTCCAATGGGCATCAGGGAACACATTGGACAGGGATGGGAAGGCACGTGGTGCAACGGTAACAAAGTGACAACAACATAGGGGACTCCTGTTTGAAGAGAGATGAGATTTTGTCACCATCCCTATGGAAGATGTGGGACTAAACTCAAAACAGTGGGAATACAAAATGAACAGCCATGTTGACAGTTGTGTAGGCCCTTAGCTCTGGAATTCTCCCTCTCAATCTGTGTCTCTCTGTGCACTCACTCTCAGCTGTATGTTTGCATGCACTCTTCTTTTCAAGCACCTTTTTTGCAATCCCTCCCTCCTAGATCAGGATTTTAACCTGTGGGTTTCTTTGATAGAAAATACTGTGCTAGTTTCAAAGGATTGAAACAATGCACCCATGAATTATAGTGAGAAAGGGTGATGTCTGTTTTCTAGCCTGCCGTAAAGCGGCTTGTGATATGTTTTTGTGTGTTAATTACATCCGTCCAATGGGAGCTTGTTTTACCTTCATCCACAGGCTTATTCAGAACTGGTGGACAAGGAGAAAATTAAGACAGCAGCATGGCAATAATGGCAAACCAATCCTCCCACAATGGGAGAAGGATTACAATCTACAGCCAATGAATGCTTATGGCCTGTTTGATGAATATTTGGAGATGAGTAAGCCAGGTTTACATTATTATTTCTTATTACTTAATTCGTGAACCATGTTTACAATCTCAATTAGTGACTAGCGTCATAACTATTAACTGCTGTTTTTAGTTTCAATATGTTGCAATCACCTATGAGAAAGACCAATTCAGTCAGTAATGTGTTGACAAAACATTAGGAAGGAGTTTGTAATCTAGATAACTTCCACTCAATCCAATGCACTCTTCCTATATTAGATACTGAAGTATGTATCCATTGTTTTAATACTGTATTGACCCATGTAAGCTATAGGTTTTCCCTATTCCTTATGGACTGCACTTTATGGGGCTGAATTAACTCAAACCCAAACTGAGTTAATTTTCCTGGCTATGGTGGAAGTAACCAATCTGGAAACTGAAGAGATTACCCAAGTGATTTTCTGAACATAGTGCAGATATTAAGTCCTTGTTCGTAGTGTTTAAGCCCAGTAGTATGGACGTAGCTATTGTTACAACTGATACTGAGGATCTAAGATCGAGTGCACGTCTGCATTCTTGTGATCAGGGTGTTTAGTATAAGGGAAAGGCCAGTGCGGCACACTAGTGCTCAGCAGAGACTGGCTACATCTATGGGGGCATGGAAAGGGGTGAGGGTCTTGAAGTATTTAATTTATTTTTGTTTATAGTTCACTGCCCACTCAGCCACTCCACTTCATGTCAGCTTGTTTTTTGTGGAAACACTCAAACTCTCCAAGGCTTTAAGTCAGAGTCAAACAGCCAACTTTGTATCATGGACCATGTGTTTTTGCCAACTGAGGTTGACTCATGTGTTGTATTGATGTGTACTGTTTGTTTTCCCACGTAATCCAGTGAGGCCAGCAGGTGTTTCCAGAGAATGTTATGCAATGATTTCCAGTACAGTGGATGGACTGTCATACCCGGGACGCTCTGTGACTGACTGTCAATATTCATTTCTGTTTTCCCTCAGTTCTTCAGTTTGGTTTCACGACTATATTTGTGGCAGCATTTCCCCTGGCTCCTCTCCTAGCCTTATTGAACAATATTATTGAAATTCGACTTGACGCTTACAAATTTGTCACTCAGTGGAGGAGGCCATTGGCTTCGAGAGCCAAAGATATAGGTGAGGGTATGATGAATGTGCAGTAATGTTGGTCTCCAAGATTAAAAGTGGAACTTGTATGCAGCCAATGACTTGATGTGGGGCAAGTGTTTTTATCTTGCCCTTCAACACTGACCCCATTTGTCATGTCTTGGGGAACCCATTCCTACCTGTGCATCTTGACCCACAACTGTTTATCAAGGGTATAAGACCATAAGAGACAGGAGTGGAAGCAAGGCCATTCGGCCCATCAAGTCCACTCCACCATTTAAATCATGGCTGATGGGCATTTCAACTCTATTTCCCTGCACTCTCCCCGTAGCCCTTGATTCCTTGTGAGATCAAGAATCTATCGATCTCTGCCTTGAAGACATTTAACATCCCAGCCTCCACTGCACTCCGTGGCAATGAATTCCACAGGCCCAACACACTCTGCCTGAAGAAATATCTCCTCATTTTCTGTTTTAAACTTACCCTGTCTTAATTCTAAGGCTACCCATGGGTCCTAGTCTCCCTGCCTAGCGGAAACAATTTCCCAGCGTCAACCCTTTCTAAGCCATACAATATCTTGTATCTAATGGCCAGAGTCTCATGAGCATAATCTCATGGCTTCATGAAAGGGAAATCATGTCTGACTAATTCATTGGGATTTTTCAGAACGTCTCAGTCAGAATGGATAGAGGGGGACCAGGGAATGTATTTGCATCTCCAGAAGGCATTTGAGAAGGGACCCCTCAAAAGATTAAATCACAAGATAAAAACCCATGGTTTTGGAGGAAGAATGTTATTGTGGATAGAGAATTGACTCATGGGCAGGTAGCAGCAAATGGGAGCAAGGAGTTATTTATCAGCTCGGTGACCCATGACCTGTGGGGTTCCACAAGGATCAGTGCTGGGACCACAAGTGTTAACAATATATGTTGATGACTTGGAAGAAGGAAAAGAATGTAATGTTGCCAAATTTGTAAGCTGGTTGCGAGAGGGATACAAACAATTTAGAGAGTTATTGACAAGTTAAGTGAGTGGGCAAAAAGTTGGCAAATGGAGCATAATGTGGGAAATGGTGAGGAGTTTGTAGATTTTTGGAAGGGAGAACAGAAATAATATTTAGAGAGAAGCTGCGTCACAGAGGGACTTAGGGGTACTTGTGCGTGAAACACTGAACTAGTGAACGGGGCCAGCGGTAATCGGGAAGGTTAATGGAATGTTGCCGTTACTCCAAAGGAGTTGGGGTGTAAGACTAGGGAAGTCTGGTGAGACCACATCTGGAGTACTGTGATCATTTTGTTCCCCTTATTTAGGAAAAGATAGCAATTCATTGGAAACAGTTCAGACAATGTTTGTTAGTCTGTCCCTCCATGCCCAGGATCATCCTAATGTGCAAAATCTAAACAGGTTGGGATTCTACTCCCTGGAGTTTAGAAGAATGAAAGGGAATCTAGGATATTATTTAAAAAATGGGATTGACAGGGTAAATGCTCAGAGGATGTTTCCCTTCATGGAAGACTGTGTATGGCTAGAGGGTATAGTCAGGGTCAAAAACGGAAATTGCTGGAAAAGTTCAGCAGGCTTGCCGTTTTGGGTCTGTGCTGCAGTGAGGGTGGATCAGTCACCCTCTGCTTTGCCCTAACCCTAACATGGGGTTTAGGAGAAGACTGGAGGAATGATAACAAGGCCACCTGGAGAGTTCCATTTTTTTTCCTCACTGTCTGCCAACTGTAAAATTGTCAGTGGGAGGCCCAGGAGGTGACAATTCGGCCTCTTGCGCGGCAGAATAGATACAATGAGATTGTGGCTGATGTATTGAAACATGGAGCAAGACATGGTAATTTAATGCTGGGTCCCTGATCACCTCCATGTTCATCTTAATGTCCTGCCTCAATTGGGAAGGAAAACCTTTTTTTGCTCTGAAACAATCTAGAGATGGGGACTAACAGTCCATGCAATGTTGGCTCAAACCATCTTTCCTGGGGTGGAGGGGTCAATTACAAGGGGAGGCAATCTTGGTGTGTGGGAGGGGGTAGCTTAAAGAATGAGAGGCAACTTTCTCCCACAGAGGGTGTTGAGTGCCTGGAACACATTGCCAGAGGAGGTGGTGGGAGCTGACACGATAACAGCTTTCAAGAAACACCTGGATGAATACATGAATGAGACGGGAATGTGGGATACAGATCCTATAAGTGAAGACCGTTTGAGCATGGAAGGGCAAAATGTGGATGTCCAGAGTTGGACAGCTGATGGACCTGTTTCTGTGCTGTATTGTTCTTTGTTCCCCCAACAACCTCGGAGGGAAGTTTTTTTTAGAATTTAAACTCCACTTTGCTTTTAAAATATTTGTAAGAAGTGGCCATAAACTGACAACTTTCCTTCAAGGAAGGAAACCTGCTGTTCTTATTTCATTTGGGGCCTATTTGAGACTTAAACCTTTTTTAAGGGTGATCTGATGGAAGTCTTCAAGGGATCTATCCTGTCCTTTCTTCTTTAATAAAGAAGCTATTTCCACCTGTTGGGGATTCTAGACCAAGGCCGACAGCTGAAAATTAGGGTTAGCCTGTTCAACAGATGTTCAGAAGCACTCCGACAAACAAAGGGTGTTAGAGGTTTGGAACTTTGTCTTCCACAAATGGCAGTTCAATGATGGATCAAGTCATTTTAAATCTGAGAGAGATTTTTAAGCAAATATATTAGGGATATGGACCAAAGGAGTTAAGACACAAATCAGCCATGATTTCCTTTTCTTTGAATGGTGGAACAGACTCTAGTTCTCCTGTTCCAGTGTTTGAGCTCAAACATGTAAGCAGCTGACCGATGAATATTGAAATGAGGCCCTGCCTATGTGAAGATGCACTGTCCTTATTCCCACCATTTGATATACAGCTATTTAGTTTTTTTGGGAAATAATCACCCTGTTCGGACACATCTCCTGGCCAGGTGGGACTTTGAACTTGGGCCCCTCTTGGGCATTTGGGAGTTTTTTTTTGGTCCTCCTAGTTTTATTTACAAATGTTTCCCCATAATCAAATGTTCTCAATTTTGTGAACTTGCTTTGCCTAATTAGGTATCTGGTATGGAATTTTGGAAGGTATTGGGATCCTGTCGGTCATTACCAATGCGTTTGTCATCGCAGTGACCTCTGACTTCATCCCTCGCTTGGTGTATGCATATAAGTATGGTCCCTGTGCTGGCCAAGGGAAGGCAGGACAAAAGTAAGTTTATCCATATTGCTAAATCATGTTAAGGGATAGGAATTAGTTTGGGTCTACGAGCAGCATGTAGTGGAATCTCAGTCAAAATTTTGAACTTGTGTATACAACCTTTTTATCTCCCTGCTTTAGAGATTGATATAACCAACTCCAGCTGGGAGAAGTGCACTATTGCTCTGCATTCCTACTACTGCACAAGTTGCAACATGTGCTTTAAAAATGTTTTACTCGGTTATCAGTGTCTCCAATTATACAGTTCAGAATTCAAATTACCAACTAGATATATAATAATTAGCAAAAGTTTTGACTTGTTACAAAGCAGGATTTGTTCAATTCAATTACAAAGCTTAAACCACAGTGTGAAATATGACTGAATAAATTGAATAACTTAATACAAACATACATTAAAGTAACTTTCCTGAGTGATCAACTTTACGAAAAAGTTACAAAAAAGATTAAACACCTGTTTAATCATGAGTGGAAAAGATTTAACATGAAATGTTCCAGGTGCCTTGGTACATGCAGACCGGTCACTCAACACAGTTTGTAGTGATGATGGGCCGCTAGAATAAATGTTAACTGTCTCTCCAAAGATGCTGCCAGACATACTGAGTTTCCCCAGCACTTTGTTGTATCACACTCCTTCATTTCCATTTACACACTATTTGTCTGTTTCAAATGCTATTTGCATTCAGATACTACACTTCACTTGATTGAAGATGAAGTTTTATCATTTTTGTTCCCTTTGCAAACTCTCTAGTCTTATCTGACCCTGAACTTGTACAGTGTCTTTTACTGTGAAAATCTATTTTATTAGTACCCACAGCATTACCTTTCTGTTTGCCCTTGACTCTCTCTACTTTTTGATTTTAGCACACATCACTAAATGTGATTCCTTGCCCCTAGTAATTAGTTTAAAATTTGCTCTGTTTCCTAGTAATGCACTGTCCCCAGCAATGGTCAGCTGGAAACTGAGACATCGGTACTTCCCAGAATTGATTCCATTGAACCACTGTGTGGCCTGCTTCCACGCATTATCTTTTAAATCCAATTTACACATGGATTGGGTAGTAATGCAGAACTTATGACCTTGAGATTCTGTTTATTACTATGGCACCTAGCTCCTTGTCCCAATTATGCAAAACCACCTTTTTGTCCTGCCTATATTGTTGGTACCTACGTAGGCCAGAACCCCTTCCCAAGGTAAGTTCCTCTCTAGCCCTGAGCAGCTGTCCCAAACCCTGACACTGGCCAGGTGACGTACTTGTGCTGTTTGCTGCAAGAGACACTCTATCCACTTGAATCAGTTGAGCTGAAGGAACCTCTCTCTCTGAGAATGGCAAAGGCGGAGACCCCTACTGTCTAGGCTCCCCTACCCTGAGAGAGGTGACTGCTTCCTGGTACGGAGAATCCTGGTAACATTCCCCTGTCTCTGCATGTAATGTGTGATATCTACTGAGTGCCAAAGTGTTCTGTCAGTCACTTTTTTTTAAACTTTGTAAAAGCTCACAGTATTTTCTTGGTATTTCAAACTAACAACTTGTCACAATCCTTTTTAAGCACAAGTCCCCAAAAAGATTTCCAAATGGAAGCATATATGGAACTTAGTAGTTTGAATGGTAATGATATCATCTCACAAACATTCCCTGTCAATGGGTTTCAGATGTAGTTGATAAATTGAGGGAAAAATCATTGCTGGAAGGAAAAGGGGCAATCCATCCCCACAATAATGGGATTAATTGCTTCTCCCCTTTTGAGAACACTGATGGAATCCAGGTGCAACGTTGGTTTTCCTTCTGACTTGATTGACTAACTCTCTATATACTGAAGTACTATTGGGCACGATGCAACTCTGTCCCACTCATTCCCTTTTATATTAATGCTTGAAAAATGATCCCTTATAGCTACTACACCCAACATCCAGTTGGTGATTGGGCTGTCAATCCAGAGATTTTCAGTTGAGTTCTGACTCTGATTCACCCTGGGATGCTGGAACACCTCCTTTTGGTCAGATAGTATCCCTACTTGGGAGGGGCTTCCTTTTTCATCCTTGCTCAAGCAACACTGATTAAATAGCAAAGTGTGGAGCTGGATGAACACAGCAGGCCGAGCAGCATCTCAGGAGCACAAAAGCTGACGTTTCGGGCCTAGACCCTACATCAGAGGATGTGCTCCTGAGATGCTGCTTGGCCTGCTGTGTTCATCCAGCTCCACGCTTTGTTACCTTGGATTCTCCAGCATCTGCAGTTCCCATTATCTCTGAACACTGATTTAGACCTTGGATTGAGTCAAACAAAGACCAAGTGGCATCACTTAACATCTGAAACTGAGGCGTATTGGTGTTTTATCTTGGTCATGCCTTGGTGTATCTTGTCTGAGTTGCCCGAGCTTGTTCTTTGCTCTGTTGCCCAAACTGGATATGTAAATCTGAACTCTGCGAGCCAGCAACGGCAACTTGAGCCATGCCCACATGAATAGGAGTGGTGGTTTTGAATTTTGTATATTTTCCTGAGTTTTAAGCAGCCACTGAATCTGTGTGAGCTGATGAATGTGAATAAACCGAGTCTTTTGTTCTTTCCTAGGTGCATGATTGGTTATGTTAATGCCAGCTTGTCTGTGTTCCTGGTGACAGATTTTGAGCAGCGTTCTGAACCATATTCAAATGGCAGTGACTCTTTCGGTACAGAGGTAGAGTACTGCAGGTAAGGATCTGGGATATCCAGAACTGGCCCAGAACCACTTTGTTTTTGCCTCATGATCTCAGGCATCATAACTTTAATCGGGGAGCAGTGTTGTGTATTTGCAAACTGCATAAACCTACGTGATGTTTTTAAGTTAACAAGGCAATGTATATTTTACAACATTTCTTGTGCCTCTTTTAATGTGTCCTGAGAATCTGGGAACAGACAGTTGCTCAGAAATGAGTGAAGTTCAAATGTATGACTTTGAACTGGTGTCCCAGCCACTGAACCTGATGCTGCAGGTACCCTGGTGCAAATTTAGAATTATACATTGACTAAATAAAAACTTCTGTTTGTTTTTGGAACCACATGATAGATATCGTGACTATAGAGAACCTCCTCATTCTAAAGAACCTTACGCTTACACACTGCAGTTTTGGCATGTATTAGCGGCCCGGCTGGCTTTTATCATTGTATTTGAGGTAAGTAGTCTGTTTCCAATATCCACTTCTAATCACGCACAGACATTCAAATCATCCTGATAATAACCGTTGCATTTTTAGGCAGAAGGAAAGTGCGCAATGCTGGGAATGCACACCGTTGCACAGAACAGAATGCACAGCATCTGGGGAGAAAAATCTGAGTTAGCAGTTCACACTTCCATTCTTCTGTGTGCGTTCCATTATTCTTAGTTTATTTGTTACAGAATGTGGGAAAACACACTATTTTAAACGCCCAAATGCCTGGTTAAACTGGCTCCATCGAAAAGACAAATTCATTTTTTGTCTGGAGAAAGGTATCCACAAGGCTGGCTTTTTAAAATTTTGTTGTAACCGGCCAATGTAGTAAGGGAAGAGCTAGATTATTCCTAATTGCCTTTAAGTGGGTGCTGGTGAACAGCTGCCTTGAATTGCTGCACTCCTTTTGGGTGTAGATATGCCCAAGATGCTATTAGGAAGGGAAATCCAGCATTTTGACCTGGCAACAAGTGAAGGAATGGCACTTTTAAAAGTCAGGATGGTAAGTGGCTTGGAAGGGAGCGGCATTACCACGTATCTGCTGCCCTTGCCCTTAGTGGGAGAGATGTTGGATTTGGAGGGGGTGTTAGTGAGTTACCGTAGTACATCTTGTCATGGTTGAACTGTTTTTCAGATTATTTCATTAAATCTCAAATGTTTTGAACAGTTTACAAGCTTTTGTTTTACACAACTTATTGTGGTGACAGTAAAAGTTGGTAACTTTTTTTGCTTGGGTGCAACTTCGGGGCAGCATGGTGGCTCAGTGGTTAGCACTGCAGCCTCACAGCACCAGGGCCCTGCGTTCAATTCCAGCCTCGGGCGACTGTCTGTGTGGAGTTTGCACATTCTCCCCGTGTCTGCACGGGTCTCCTCCGGGTGCTCCGGTTTCCTCCCACACTCCAAAGATGTGCAAGTTAAGTGGATTGGCCATACTAAATTGCCTGTGGTGTTCAGGGGTGCGTGTGGTTTATAGGGGAATGGGTCTGGGTGGGATGCTTCAAGGGGCATTGTGGACTTGTGGGCCGAGGTGCCTGTTTCCACACTGTAGGGCATCTAATCTAAGCATCTTAGTTGAGACAAACTGCTGCTCCAGGTCATGTGAACCTGGTCAAGTCTGGCAGATGATAGTTGTGATCTTATTTTTCTGATAATTGTTGATTAATATTTTATCCTTGCAGCATTTGGTTTTTAGCATAAAGAATCTTATTGCGTATTTGATTCCTGATTTACCAAAAGACCTTCGGGACAGAATGCGCCGTGAGAAGTACCTAATTCAGGAAATGATGTATGAGGCTGAGCTGGAGAGACTCCATAAGGAACGCAATGAGCGGAAGAGAAATGGGAAAGGCTCAAACAATGAGTGGCCTTGAATACGAAGATCAACTACTCCAGGTATTTATTGATCCTTGTCTTCTAACCTTTTCATTCCTTAAACTGTTCAGTTCCTTCAAACTAACTGCATCAAAGTAAATTATTAGGTATGGCATTGATTCTTCCTCCATACATGAAGTGTATGGTGGGATCAAGAAGATTTCATGGCATTGGTCATTTGAAATCAACTTGTGTAGTCTCAGTAATTTCAACGAGGCTGGGCAGCGATGACTGACTTATTTTGTTCCTGGGATGTGGCCATCAGTTCCTCGGCAGCATTTATTGCCCATCCATAACAGCCCTGGAGATAGTGTTTGAGCTGTCCCTCAAACCACTGCAGTCTTTGGATTATAGGGCTGCCCACAGTGTCATTAGAGTGGGTATCCTAGGATTTTGACTCAGCAACACAAAGAACAAGTCAGATTGGTATCTGGCTTAAAGGGAAACTGTCAGGAAGTGGTGTTTTCTTAAATCTGCTTCCTTTGTTCAAAGTGGTGGAGGTTGTGGGTTTTCAAGGTGCAGGGGGTGATTATCTAGCTGTTCTGGATCACATTAGCCTATCATGGGACTTTTCTTAAAAAAAACCACTACAAGAATAGTGGATGCTATAAATCAGGAACAAGAACAAACTTGCTGGAAAAGCTCAGCAGGTCTGGCAGCATCTGTGAAGGGGAAAAAACAGTTGATGATTTGGGTCCAGTGACCCTTCCTCAGAAATCAGTTCTGAGGAAGGGTCACCAGACCTGAAATGTTAACTTTGTTTTTACCTTCACAGATGCTGCCAGACCTGCTGAGCTTTTCCAGCAAGTTTGTTCTTGTTCCCTTTTTATAATGCATGTCACTTAACAGTCTCCTCTTAAGCCAATGGTAGAAGATACAGGATGGGTTGAACTGACAAAACAATGGTGCTTCCCCTCATCTGAAAGGGCAGTTGGTACAAATGTACATTATAACTTTTTTGTGAAGGGATTAGATGTCTATTTCAAAATATTGTGATGAGTGAAATGAGAATAAATTAGTCCCACTACCCCAATGTACTAAGAAGCGCAGTGGCTGAAATGGCATCCTGCAGTACCACAAGATTCTAATGATGTTTTTGTTTTTAAGAACCAACTTTGTGAACTGATTGCATTCTCCATCCATTTTGATATCTTGCTCATTTGTTTTTTTATTTTTTTGCAAGCAAAAAGACTGCCCATTTTTAAAACCTTCTAAAAATGTTCCCTCCCTTTTTAGGTTGAGCCTGCCTTCTCTTCTCTTTTCTCTTTTTTTTGTCTGTCTTGCAGTCACTTCCTGTGTCTTCTGAAGGTATCATTCTACAGACTGGATAAAATGCAGCTTCGATGCATGTCAGGAGAGAAACAAAAATAATCAGTATCCAGCCATGATAGAGTGTACTGTGAAGACTTTTTTGCAACATAAAATATCCTTTAAATATTTATAATGCTGCCAGCATGTTGAACATGTTATTCATATAAGATACAATCCTGTACACAGAGTTTTTAAACTTAAGGTAATTATTTTACACTGGTTTGAGTTTCTCAGTTCTGCATCTCTTTCATCAACCAAACTCCAGAGTTTTACATGCATTCACATTAAATCTGTAAATAAGAAATTCTGAAAACTATTTTGCATAACTTCTGTAACCTACTTGCTATCTCTAAGATCTAGTTTGATCCATATCTTCACTGAGTAGCAGCTGAAGAAACTGGTCCTGTTTACAGACTTGTATTCCTCCTTGAAGCTTGCTGCTTCCTGACATGGATGTATGATGCAAACTATTTGTAAATAACCAAAAAGCAGAATGACAAGAATTTTGATGACTTATCAGTTTGTGAACAGAATCACATCAATTGCTTGTACATTGTGATGCAGAGATCTGAAATAAATATGCACATGGAGTTTGAAGATGGCTGAGAAACTTTTGTTGTTTTTCCCAAAAAATAAATCGTTAACAATAAATGAAGTTGGTAGCAAGCCATCTTCCTTTTCATAGGAATCACTGGAATGGCTCTGAATAGGTAACAGGCATGGTCAATGCGAATTCAGATCCAGTGGTGTATAATGTTTTAGAGTAGACTTGTAGCTCAGGTTGTGGTTGGTTGGCTCGCCAAACTGGTTCATTGTTCCACAGACGTTTCATTACCCTGCTGGGTAACATCAGTGCAGCCTCCAATGAAGCGCTGTTGTGTTTTCCCACCTGTGGTTTAAACTCTAGTCCATTGAGCTGGATTACCTGTCCCACCGAGGGACAACACCAAGATCCTGGGACAAGAAAACCTGAGACAAACACAGGAATTCCCAGAAGCCTGGTACTCCATGAAGAAAGCCATCAACAAACGCATAGAGCTTGACCCCATATACACTCCACTCCAGAAGTGAGGTAATCCAGCTCGATGGACTCCAGAGTTTATATAACAGGCAGGAAAACACAATTTCTCTTTGGAGAGTGCACTAATGATATTTACCCTGCAGGGTAATGAAACAAATGCGGAACAACAAACCAGCTTGGTGAGCTAACCGGCCACAACAGTGGTGTAACAAAGTGCGGAGCTGGATGAACACACAGGCCAAGCAGCATCTCAGGAGCAGCAAAGCTGATGTTTTAGGCCTAGACCCTTCATCAGAAAAGGGGGATGGGGAGAGTGCCCTGAATTAAATAGGGAGAGAGGGGAAGGTGGATCGGAGATGGATAGAGGAGAAGATAGGTGGAGAGGAGACAGACAAGTTAAAGGGGTGGGGATGGAGCCTGTAGAGGTGAGCATAGATGGGAAAATAGGGAGGGGACCGGTCAAGGGGGCGGGATGAGGTTAGAAGGTAGGAAATGGAGGTGTGGCTTGAGGTGGGAGGAGGGGATGTGCCGGGTATAATGTTCAGTAGGTATGACGATCTGAACAAGCATATGAAACACATGAAAGCTGCAAACCCACAATCAGGACAGGAACAAAACATGCTCAACTCGTTGGAACAGTCCGAAGGGCTGGCAGAATGCATTCACCCTCTGTCAAGTGTTGAAAAGAGCTCAATCTGAGATGGCCACAGTGGATACTCTTATCTCGATGCCTTTTAGGACCTGAAGAAGAGAATGAATTTCTTCCAAGGTGTTAGGGGCACAAGAGGCAAGCTGCTGTGCGTTACACCCCACCCATATCAGAGGTCGGGCTGGTGGAACCTGACCAGCACTAAAATGCCCCAGTAGAAGCTGAGGGGGGGGAAAAAGTACTAGCTTGCCCTCCTGAAGAGGGAGGAATGCAGTGACTGTAACAAGGTCAGCCAGGTGGACCTCAGATTGGACCCCTGATTGGGGCTGTTAATCTGGCCCAATCAAGGGAGCACTGGCTGATAGATTAAAAACAGGGCTGACAGACACCCTGGAAGTTGACTCTGACAAGACTGTACCAAAGGCAATGACTTTCCACATGTAAATAAAGGGTGACTTGGTAACAGAAATACTGATCTCTGAAGTGTTATCAGTTATAATCACACTGACATTTTAAGAGATGACTGAGAAAAGGATTATTAATCTATTGTGACTTAGACTATCTCCCTTCTAAAATCCTAAATACATAGATTTATTCACGAATAAGATAAACAAAAGACACACATTAACAAATATAATGGGTGAAAAAGTACAGATGAACAAAATTCTGAAGATCTTAAAGTCTAAATAACAAAGGTAGGTTAAATTGTGTGTCTCGTGCTTTTGGTTGGAACAATGATGCCATACTGTTGCCTATAAAGTGATAGGTTTTTTAAACTTTTAGCAATTTAATGAGGCAGACCTACATCTTTCTCTTAGAATCAGAGATTTTCATTTTGCTGGTTCTAGGGGGTTGCCGTGCCCTGCACTTTTCAATGCTCTGAGCCCCAGAGATATTAGATAAACTATAGCCAGGCTGATTCAAGTCGAATTCTTTTAATGCAAAGACTCCTGGTGCCACTCAGCCTCAAAAGTGTCGCACTCATTTTTAAAATTGACATTGTTTAGCACAACTAAAATGTGTGCCACTTGATTTTCCCAAGTTGCAAAACCCTCCTGGCATTTCAGCTCTATAGCAGCATTTGACTTGCATTCCAGTTTTTAGCTCAAAAAGGAAATGTATGTGACCCTCTACATGAGAGAAGTATAATGCTAGAGGAGTGAACAATAACTAATGTAATACCTCTTTAAAGGGGTATAAAACCTGTCCAGGAATCAATGGACCCGTCAGTTTCAAAGCCATTGTAAGAAAAATTGTGACACCTACTAAATGAGAGGGTAGAAAATTTCTGGATCAACAACATAAAAGGAATAATCGGTAACCATTTCAACAGAAAATCATTCCTGCTCAACCTTTCTGTTCAAGACAATTCCGTAGATGTCAAATCTAGATTCTTATTTTGAAAGGCGTTTGATAAGGCACCAGGTAATGGACTAATTAATATTTTCAAAAATAAGATAATACAGAATGTGATCATTGGGGAAGGAAAAGACATTTTTCTTGAAGCTTTTAACCTTGCAGTCATCAAGAAACAGTGTAAACAATCCTTTTTATTACTATAAAGGAAACCAATTTAAGGTAACCAAGGTTTGCAACATAATGTCTTTTGAGCATACTGGAAGCTATTCTCTCAATGCACAGATTCTCTACAGACAGAAGGTGCACACATTGCACATGTTTCAACTTAACCAGAGGATGATAATTATCGGGTCTAGGCCCGAAATGTCAGCTTTTGTGCTCCTGAGATGCTGCTTGGCCTGTTGTGTTCATCCAGCCTCACATTTTATTATCTTGGATTCTCCAGCATCTGCAGTTCCCATTATCATCAATGATAATTATCTGTTTTGTTATTGCCCTGAGAAATGAACCAATCATTGATCTGCCTTGTTTAAATTTAAACAAGTGTGGCAGTTAACTGTCTGTCCGCATATAACTGCGTTCTCCACGGCTATGCTTCCATCAATCCGTTCCCTTGCCAACCAGTCAGCATTCTCATCCAATACAAAAATTGTTTTCCCCTTAGTGTGACATTTCTTGCAAATTATCCTGAGGAGTGCAAAACAAAACAAAAACACAATTTTTTTTTTCAGCAATATTTAAAGCCAAAGAAGCTAAAACAAAGGAGAAAAAAAACTGAATACGTAGCTTGCTGGCTTCAAGAAAAAAGGAAACCTGTTTAATTTGTAAAGTAGTGGAAAACCCATTTCTCTTTTTTTTTTTTCCCCCCCCCAAAAAAAAAGTGAATAGAAATTGTGATAGGTCAGTTTGGAAACCATTTCCTTTTCGAAAGGAGTTGAAGTATTTATTGAAGGGAAGGGTTTTAGGGTAACAGAATCAGAAAATGAGTTGTTTATTTGCAAGACAGATTGGGGCCAACGTAACAAGATGAAGTAAAATTTTTGCAGTGGGTACATAGACTGGGAATTCAGGCAGTACAGCTCATGCCTAATTAGAGAGCACAATTTGCAAGTGTCATGAATTTGAGCGAGTGAACTCTCAGAGTCTGGATTTCCTAGGTTTCTACTGTGTGAAATTAGAATGAGAAGGATAGCCATGATAAAGCAATCATACATAGACACACAATCTGATGAACAAAACAGCTCTAGGTTTTTCTGTTCTCGCTGCAGTCCAGCTCCATACGACTGAAGGTAGGATTGTCATTTCCACTAACTCTGTCACGGCATGGTACTGACTCACTAACTTCAATTCCATCCTGTAACAGATTGAAAACCAAATGATTAAACCCAGCATCCTTTAATTGGCTGACCAAGGTTAAGAATTAGAGTTGAAGGCAGACTAAATAGAATGCAATAAAAAAACATTATTTTTTATTCTTGACTTGTGGGCATTGCTGGCATTTATTGCCCATTCTTAAATACCCTGAAAAGGATGATAGTGAACCGCTGCTTTGAATCATAGTCCATGTGGTACAGTTAGCATGTTTTGGGTAGAGTTCCAGAATTTTGACAGTGAAGGAATAGTGATTATAGTTCCAAGTAGGGATGGTGCATGACTTTGCAGAATGTGAAGGTATTGGAAGCTACGTGTGCCCGACACCCCTATCTTAAATGGTAGAGGTCACTGCCTGAGTAGCAGTTGACCCTTGGCAACATGTCTGAAGTTGTGGATCAGGCTGTCAAATCCCAAGAAATGTAGATGGTGTTTGATTCAACATTTGTGGTTTTTTTTTTTTGGTCCTCCTTTCCTTTTACAGTTTAATTGGATTTACAAAAAATATAATCAGTTGATCAATCTCAGTAACCCTCAGACAATGTGAGAATGATTCTGCAGATTGAGAATTGACCTAGTACCTGCCTGAATGCCATATTTCAGCTTAATCACTGTCAGTTGGAAAGTCAGTCAAGCATAGAAAGTGATGTATTAAAAATTTTTTGCTGCAATAGTTTTTGGTTTTCATTACATGCAAATCTTAATTTCGTCCTAACCACTCCTCATGCCTGAAAAATGCAAGACTGCAGTTGCAGAAACTGTCAGTGTGTTTTGGAGATAGTCGGAACTGCAGATGCTGGAGAATGAGATAACAAGGCGTAGAGCTGGATGAACACAGCAGGCCAAGCAGCATCAGAGGAGCAGGAAGGCTGACATTTTGGGGCTAGCCTAGATCTTTCTGAAGGGTCTAGGCCTGAAAGGTCAGCCTCCTTGCTCCTCTGCTGCTTGGCCTGCTCTGTTCATCCAGCTCCACACCTTGTTATCTCAAGAGTGCTTTTCTTTCCCCTGTCTTTATTCTGTACTTTTTTTATGTAAAAACAAAAGTCAACATCTTCCTTTTATTTGGTTAGTCCACAGTTACCTGCTCAGTTGTGAAAACCAAAAAATACTGGCAATCACAGCAGGTCAGGCACATCATCTAGACATGCAATGTTAGCTTGCTTTCTCTCCTATGGATGATGTCTAATCTGCTGTAATCTATAGTTAATTTTGATTACAGATTTCAGCAGCTGCAGTAACTTGCCCCTCCCTGCTCTGGTTGTGATTTGGTGCAGTTTTACAAATGTAAAATTGAAGCCAGTGCAATGCAAGACTGACATAGAAACGTGCAGGAGTAGGTATGTTGCACAGGACATCATATTCAATACACATCTAGGGAAACTCCATGAATGAGTGTCACTTACACCACTGGAAGACATGGGGCAGTAGCACATGAGATCAGTCCAGTTCAGCAGTAAGTCCATGTCAACTTGAGATTTTCTCCCTCCTGCCAAAATATTTGAATGCAATGAAATAATCACACAGGAAAAAATCTACTTAATAAATGAAAGACAGACATACATACCTCATTAAGCAGAGTGATCAACTTTTTGTTATGTATACAACATGGGACTGTGTACTCACGTGTCTCAGAATTGCACTTGATTTTGTATTTGATCATCAACAATTAGTACGTATTTTGCACCATTTTACTTAGTGAAACATCCCCAAGTGTACTTCGTCTGACAAAAGTTAATTTGGACCCATAGGGACTTAGAGTCCTACTCAAACTTACTTTAGTTCTGAATTGATAAAGCCAGGACTGCTAGGAAAATCCAACTCTTTAGTTGGTTTTATCCTGAAAAAACTACAGTGAAAACTAATATTGATGTGTTTCTAGTGACCAGAAATTTGGCAGCCCTACTCAACAGTACTATGCAATGCTGCACTTTGTGGTCTTATGGACAGAATGTTTCAAAGTAGAGCTTAATAGGACAGGTCAAATGAAGAAACGCCTGAACATCATGGATAAAGCAGCAGGTTTCATTCCCCTCAGACAACTGGGATTCTTTGTCTAAACACCCAGCTTAGCGCATTTTCATAATTTACTCGAGACTTGCAAATGTCATATATTCAGAAGTATGAACCTAAGTTCAAGCAGGCTGTCAGCATAATAGACGACTGTTGTTTGATGTGCTGTCTTTTAGATAAGCAGCTAACTTAAACCCCACCTTTTCGGTTAGATATTAGTAATAAAGTGATATTCTGAGGAGACCTCTTTAAAAGAGTTAATTGATTGGAAAGTGCATATTCATCTAAAAATCAATCTGCATAGATGGAAATTCTCACAGGTGCCTAGTTGCAACTGTAAGGTCTGAGGGACATTAGTCCTGTGGAGAAGCTAGACTTGCTCTCCTTAGAGCTCAGAAGGTAAGAAGAGATACTCAAAATAAAGAATGAATTATTTTGATAGAATTAAGGAGAGCGAATTGTTTCAAGTGATGGTAAGATCAGAAACCAGCCATGGTGAACTTGAAGTGTTTGGCAAAAGAACCAGAGGCAACATTACATGAGAACTTTAGAAACAGGAGCTGGAGTATAAACCATTGAGCAAACATTTCCTTAATGCAGCGAGTTATGACCTGGAACACAGATTCAACCAGTCATAGTGTTTCAATCTGAAACAGATTCAGCAAGTCATAGTGTTTCAATCTGAAACCTAACTGATATAGAGTTGAAGGTGAAAGATTAGAAGGTCCAAGAGGAACAGCAAGGGAGAGGGATGAATTGCTAAGCTGAATAAAACAGTACAATGAGCTTAATGGTCTCCTTCTGTGCTGTCACAGTTTATGGAAAAGTCAAATATTATGTATGTACCTGTTAGTAGGCTGACGATGAGACCAACGATTATAACGATTAAAATTGCAAAGGTGCTTAAATACAAGTAGGATAATGAATACAAGGATTTCACTGCTTCAGCTCTGTGGAATGAAAACAACCCTCATTAAAATGTAATTTCATCATCAACTCGGCTCTTATTGAGCAGTGTGGCTTCCAAACATGAATAGGTCATTAACCAAATATGTGCTTCCTATTTTAAACACTTATCTAAGCCATTCCCCCTCCTTAGAGCTCTACAATTAACAAATTGGCAGGTGAGGAAACCTGCTTCCAGGTGATATTATAACTACACTGGGTGTTACTGTGAATATTCCCAAACTCAATGGGTACGAAAGTTCCAACATGGGATCTCTTAACCCTTGGGGTCCCTTCTTATTTTAAACATTGCTGATGGGGGTGGCAGGGTGGGGGTAGTTGAGAACATCACCCTTACCCCTCTCTGTTCCACGCCAGCAACAGTATTGGGATCAGAAGAAGTCCATCAAAACAAAAAGATTCATGAGCATCAAATCAGTATAATTTACACAGAACATGTGGGGAATGGTATGAACTTTGAGAATGCACCACTTCCCATCTATGGGATGAAAATCTGCCTTCCTTATATGGCCTGGACTACATGTGACTCCAGGTCCACAGGAATGCAGTTGACTTTTAACCGCCCCCAGAAATGACAGAACAAGCCACTCGGGCCAAGGAGCAACTGGGAAAAGGCAACCAATGCAGGCCTTTGCCAGTGACATCTATGACCCATTGAAGGATAATGCTAAACATTCTTAAATAGTGCAACCTCTGATTTGAAGGAGCTCCTTGCATTTTTCACTGGATCAGGTCAATAGTATCAGAGGAACAGCATTAGAGTAAATAAGCATTTAGACAAATGTAAATAAGGGGTCAAAGACCTCAATTGAACCTTTTTGCTAAATTAGGTATCGCAGAATACAGCAGTGGATGCAACTATTGTCAAAGATGACCGTCATTGATAGAAATGTTTTATTTTTATCCCCGTTAGTTTTCAGTGTTGTCCTATTAGAGGACTGGGGACATCTCAGTCTTACCGATGGAATAATTCTTAAATTAGCACACCAAGCATCAGCAATCAGAGGTTTAACCTTTGAATGGGTGGCTCCATCTTAATGCCACAATGACATCCATTTAGTCGACAAGAGTTTAGATATATTTCCAGTGAACTAACTGGCTTCACCTCATCGTCGAGTTTACGTCCATAGTTTTTACAGACCTGCCTTTGCTGGACATTTTAGTTACAGTTGTGAGAAGGATGATGGTTGCCCACGAAGTTCTGTTTCTTGACTGGCTGACATTACATCCAGCAATGCTGAGGTTCAGAGGTACTGTTATCTCAGAGGGTGGTGGCTGGATCAGAGCTCCAATTCCAATCCACAAAGCAAACGCAAACCCAGTGAGGAGTCCGACAACTCCACCCTGTGGTATACCAGAAAGGTGACAGCTCAGATCAAATGAACTTAAGATGAAAGTTAGTACAGAATTTTATTAATTGTCAGGCTTGAGGATTATGAAGGCAAATTGCTGAATATACGTAAGGCTGGCATGGACAGTGTTTTGGTCGCTTAGTGAATTGAAGAGCAGACAGGGAAGTGAAATTGAGGCCCAAAATCAGCCACGATCATAATGAATGGTAGAAGTGACTCAATGAGCCATCTACTCATGTTTTGTGGTGCACCTGTAGTCTGCCAGCGCTACTTTTTAATGAACTCTGCCTACGCCTATCATTGACAATTTAAAACTTCTTTCAAGTCTCCTCTGAGCATGCTCCTGCCCAAGGAAATCAGTACCAACTTCTCTAATCTATCCTCATCATTGAAGCCTCTCATCCTGATGACTGTCTTGTGATCAGGTCATGTTTTTGTAAGGTGGATTGAGGGATAGATATTGGCCAGAATACTGGAGAAAACGCCAATACTCTTTTGTAAAATTGTGCCAACATCAGTTGATTTAAGTTCTCATCTAAAAGATGGAACCTCCAACAACATGGTGTCCCATGAGTATGGCACTAAAGTATCAGCTCTGGATTACTGGATTACATGTTGGCAAAGCCCTAGAATGGGACCTTGTGGTTCAGAACCAGAGTGTTACCAACTGAGCCTGCTCCCTAATTCTTGCATTATTGGACTTGAAACTTGTTATTGTCCTTGGAAAGTTTGATTTATTTCTGACTGTAAACTTTTATTTCATACAGCCTGACTTCTGCCCCATCGCTTTGTAGGGAACGTCTATCAACTTTGAACACTTAGCACTGTCCTACAGCCACTGGGATGGAAACACAAATCAAAATAAGGTTGCAACACTGTAGATTAAGAGCAGTGGCTGCAGGAGAAAGGTGTTTGGGCCTGTTTTTCCATCAGTTAGTTCACAGTTGATCTGCAAGTTAAGTTTTTTTACCCACAATTTTTTATTAAATATCCCTTAATACTCAAAAGACTGAAAGGCATAGCAGAACATGTAGACAGCATTAATAGGATTGGACAAAGCCAACATGGGTTTATCAAAGGCAAATCACGGTCAACAAATCTATTGGAGTTTTTTTGAGGATGGAACTCATGAAAAAAAGAGGAGGAGGGAGAACCAGCAGATGTGATGTATTCCGATTTTCAGAAGGCTTTTGATAAGGTCCCTCTTAAGAGGTTAGTGGGCAAAGTTAAAACAATGGATAGGGGCAATGTATTGTGACGGATTGAGAATTGGTTGGCAGGAAACAGAGTGGGTGTTACGTGAGTGGCAGTTAGTGACTAGTGGAGTACCTTTACCAATGTTTGTATTCTAGCTATTCACAAGATGTGTAAATGACCTGGAGGAGGTAACCAAATGCAACATTTCCAGAACTGGATAGAATGAGTTGAGGAGGATGCAAGGAGTCTTCAAAGTGATTTTGAAAAATTGAGTGAGTGAGTGAGTGAGCGAGCAAACACACGGTCGATGTAGTACAACATGCCGAAATGAGATGTTATACACCAGTGTGAAAAAGAGAAAGGAAGAACATTGCAATATTTAAATAAAGTGTGGTTGCACAAAGCAATCTGGGCGTCCATGTAGATCCAACATTCCAGCTATGAAAGTAGACAGGCAGATGCAGCGAGCAATCCACTAGGCGAATGGTTTAGTGGCCTTTGTTACAGGAGGATTTGACTTCAGAGGTGCGATGTCTTCCTGCATAACAGCAGTATCTTGGTGAGACCACACCTGGGGTATTGTACTCCGCATTGGTCTCCCTGCCTAAGAAAGGATATATCCCTTAGAGAGGGAGTGCAGTGAAGGTTCACTAGGCTGATACTGGACATGACAGCAACGTCCTATGAAGAGCCATTGATTTGACTGTGTCTGTATTCACTAGAGTTTAGCAGGACGAGCTTGGATCTGATTGAAACATACGAAAAACATATGCTGAACAGACTAGTTAGAGGTTGGATGTTTTCACTGGTTGGGGAGTCTGGTAATGGGGTCCTATTCTCAGGATACAGAGTATACCATTTAGGACTGAGATGAGGAAATAATCTCTTCATTCAAAGGGGTCTGCACCTGTGGAATTCTTTACCATAAAAGCCTGTGGGAGCTGAGTTACTGAATGTTTTCAAGAAAGAGAGAGATCAATTTTTAAGATTTTAAGGACGTCAAGAGGAATGGGGAGAAAGCAGGAATGTGGCTTTGAGATAGTTGATTCTCTATGATCATATTGAATGACAGAACTAGCTGAAAGGCCTACTCTTGCTCCCAATTTCTGTTTTTCTGTGTTCACAAGCAGTATCACAAAATTGGTTATCTTTACGTATTCATAAGATTCTTCAGTGTAGCAGGGTAGACACACAAGCTGACTCCCTTGTTGAACAGTCAACAATCACAGGGCATTAGACTAAGGGGTTGCCCACTTACAACAGATGAAGAGGATATCCCCTTGAATCTCCCTGCTTCTCTTACTGATTAAAAATCTCTCAGCCTGGACTATAATTAACAACCCAGTATCAATAACAGTCTGCGGTAAAGATTTCTACAGATTCACCATCCCTGACAGAAGACATTCCTCTTATCCTTGGGGATAAGGCAGGAAAGTGGAATTGAGAATTATTAGATGACCCATTATTTTGTTAAGTGAATGGCCTATTTCTGCTCTTTTTTAAAAAAATAAGTTTCATGTCACTCGGAACCAAATTTGATAATTTACTGAAGGTGATTGATGTCCATTTTCCACACAGTACATGCATCTTTGATAGATGAAATTAAACTTGTGTACAGGATTTTTAGGCAATTAACAGTCCAGAGAATCGGAATGTAATTTGCTTGCTTGCTTGGCATTGAGAATTGAATTTAGTTTAATACCTAGAAAGGAAAAAAAACAACTGGTGTTAGATGAAATAAGAAGTGACCCTGAAGCTGCTGGATTGTTTTAAAATGAGCAAAAGGGAAATTGAGTCATTCTTATCTGGCCTGGCATGGTCTGGATTCCAGTGCCACATGCTGACATTGAGGCTGTAAGAGTCAGATTCAAAGTGTAAAATCCTCAGCTGTATGAGTGGCATTAAGATTCAGGGCATCCAGAGGTGGCCCATAAATGCCAGTCTTGTCAGAGAAACCTAATTCCTGAGAATCAATAGGAAAAGGATTTGTTTGGCTGCAAGTCAAACGTGGGATGCAATTGGAATTTAAGGGGCATAGATTTGATTTTAAAAGTTGAGTTCATTACCAATTGAGAGACTGCACACAATCACAGCTGAGAAAGAATTGCCACATTCTAGAGCTGCATCCTGTGTCTTTTAGAACATAGAAGAGTACAGCACAGAACAGGCCCTTCAGCCCACGATGTTGTGCCAACCATTGATCCCCATGTATGCACCGTCAAATTTCTGTGACCATATGCATGTCCAGCAGTCTCTTAAATGTCCCCAGTGACCTCGCTTCCACAACTGCTGCTGGCAACGCATTCCATGCTCTCAACTCTGAAAAGAACCTGCCTCTGTCATCCCCTCTGTACTTTCCTCCAACCAGCTTAAAACTATGACCCCTTGTGTTAGCCTTTTCTGCCCTGGGAAATAGTTTCTGGCTATCAACTCTATCTATGCCTCTCATTATCTTGTATACCTCAATTAGGTTCCCCTCTCCTCCTCCTTTTCTCCAATGAAAAGAGTCCGAGCTCAGTCAACCTCTCTTCATAAGATAAGCCCTCCAGTCCAGGCAGCATCCTGGTTAAACCTCCTCTGAACCTTCTCCAAAGCATCCACATCTTTCCTATAATAGGGTGACCAGAACTGGACGCAGTATTCCAAGCGCGGTCTAACCAAAGTTTTACAGAGCTGCAACAAGATCTCACGACTCTTAAACTCAATCCCCCTGTTAATGAAAGCCAAAACACCATATGCTTTCTTGGGTGGCCATTTTAAGGGATCTATGTATCTGCACACCAAGATCCCTCTGTTCCTCCACACTGCCGAGAATCCTATCCTTAATCCTGTACTCAGCTTTCAAATTCGACCTTCCAAAATGCATCACCTCACATTTGTCCAGGTTGAACTCCATCTGCCACTTCTCAGCCCATCTCTGCATCCTGTCAATGTCCCGCTGCAGCCTACAACAGCCCTCTATGCTGTCAACGACACCTCCAACCTTAGTGTCATCTGCAAGCTTGCTGACCCATCCTTCATATCCCCTCATCCAAGTCATTAATAAAAATTACAAACAGTAGAGGCCCAAGGACAGAGCCCTGTGGAACACCACTCACCACTGACTTCCAGGCAGAATATTTTCCTTCTACTACCACTCGCTGTCTTCTGTTGGCCAGCCAATTCTGTATCCAGACAGCTAAGTTCCCCTGTATCCCATTCCTCCTGACCTTCTGAATGACCCTACCATGGGGAACATTATCAAATGCCTTGCTGAAGTCCATATACACCGCATCCACAGCTCGACCCTCAACTTTTCTCGTCACATCCTCAAAGAACTCGATAAGGTTTGTGAGGCATGACCTGCCCCTCTCAAAACCGTGTTGACTGCATTTAATCAAGCCATGCTCTTCCAGATGGTCATAAATCCTATCCCTCAGAGTCCTTTCTAACACCTTGCAGACGACAGACGTGAGACTTACTGGTCTGTAATTGCCGGGGATTTCCCAATTTCCTTTCTTGAAGGAAGGAATTACATTTGCCTCTCTCCAGTCCTCAGGTATGACGCCAGTGGAAAGCGAGGATGCAAAGATCTTCGCAAGTAGCGAAGCAATTGCATTTCTCGTTTCCCAAAGCAGCCGAGGACAAATCTGGTCCAGGCCTGGCGACTTGTCAGTCTTAATGTTTGACAAAATTTTCAGCACATCAGCTTCCTCTATCTCTATCCATTCCAGCATGCACTCCTGCTCTTATCCAAGAGCAAGTCATACTCACAATGCAGTTGGCCCAGGGAAACAGCATGCCTAAAGTGAACAGTCCCAAGATTGGTCCTCCAACGATTCCAAAAATGCTGAGAGCTGCCTATAAAAGTAAGGACACAGAGGAGATGAAGTACCTACAAGCGAGTATTCTGTTGAAGAGAAAAAAAAACAAGTGAGACTTGCATCTCAGGAGCCTTTTCCATCATCAGGCCATCCCACTCCTGCTTTACAGCCAAGTACAGATGCACTCTCCTAAAATAGATTGGGACCGAGGTCATGTCAGACTTAGGATTTTGCTAGATTTCTGGTCAGACGTCTCTGACAAATCCTGGGTAGTGTCTCTTATGGAATGAATTAATGTGAAAGTGGCAAAAACAAGCGTCTGGCACAATGCAGAACAAAGCTAAATTGTTCAGGTACATTTATTTTTGTGGAGTAAAATAAAACAAAAAAAAAATGGTGAAAACTGAAAGAACTGCAGATGCTGTAAATCAGGAACAGAAATAGAAGTCACTGGAAAAGATCAGCAGGTCTGGCAGCATCTGTGAAGAAGTTAACGTTTCAGGTGACCCTTCCTCAGAGGTAGATGGTGAGCTAGGAAGACACTTTTTCCAATTAGTAGAGGGCCAATAATTGGGGGGAATAAATTTAAAGTCAGATGGTAGAAGGCTCAGATGAGTATTATTTGCACTCAGGAGGATGCTGAAGTCTGGAACCCACTGCCTGGAAGGGTGGTTGAATCAGAAACTCAATTGATTTTCCACAGTATTTGGATATTCAGTTGCCTTCCAATAGCCTTCAGGGCTATGGGCCAAACGATAGAAATAGGATTTCTGTGGTCGGATCTTTGTGGACCGGCATGCTGGTCAATAGCTGAATGGCCTTCTTCTGTGCTGTAAGTGTCTCTAAGACCATAATAAGTACAGACAGGAATAGGCCATTCAGCCCCTCCAGCCTGTTCTGCCATTCAATAGGATTACGATTGATCAAACATTCCTCACGTCCACTTCCCTGCATTTTCCTCATTGCCTTAGATTCTTGATCTGACAGGGAGTCAATCTCAGCCTGAGGTATACACAAGGGCTGTGCCCACACCAAAGCCCATGGCAAGGAGTTCCATCAACTCCCAGACAGAACTCAGAAAAAATCCTCAGTCTTAAATTAGCACCCCCTTTATTTTTGATGCTTTGTCCTATAGTCCCCCAAGCCCCCTAAATGGTTAAATGAGATAAACTCTCATTCTTCCAAACTCCAGTGAATCAAGTCCCAACTGATTTTCACTTTGCAAATAAGACAATCCCTCCATATCGGGGATCATCTGCATGAATGTTGTCTGAACTGCCTCTAATAAAATGATATATTTCTGTAAATGAAAGAACCAAAACTGCTCATTGTACTCCTAATGTGCTCTCACCTGCACCCTGTGTAGCTGCAGTAAGACTTTCCTATTTCAAGTGGAAATATGAACCAACATTCCATTAACTTTCCGGATTACCTGCTGCACTCGTGTGTTAGCTTTTGTTAAAGCTGTTATTGTCAGTTTTATATTCCTTGCTACTTTGTTCTCAATTTATTTTCTCTGACTTTACTATCTTTTAAGTCCTCCCTTTACTGGATTCTGAATGTATCCCAGTCTTCCATACTATGACTTTGGGCTTCTTGTATGCTTTATTTTCCTCAACTCACTCTCCGTAACTTCCTTGGCAAGCCATGGTTGGTTTATTCTTCTTAGAATTTGCCCTCCTGGCTGGCATGCATTTTTGATGAGAGTCATGAATTACTTCCTTTAATGTCTACTCCTGCTTGCTTACTGTCATTTCTACTAAAACTATAAACCCAGTTCACTTTAGCTAACTCTATCCTCATTTCATTGCAATTCCTTTTATTTAAACCATCGTTTCTGACCCAGCTTCCTCACTCTCGAACTGAATATTAGATTCTATCATGTTATGATCATTGCTTCCTCGGGGATCTTTCACTCAGAGGTCATGTACTAAAGCTGCTTCATTATCCATTAACAGATCCAAGATAACCTGCTCCTTAGTTGGCTCCATGACACACTGTTCAAGAAAGTTACCGCTGTATACTCTGAATTCATTGTCATAGCTACCTTTTCCAATTTGATTAAAATCATCCTCAGTTAATTTGTATAAGTCTATGTGTCATTGCAACTATGGGGGTCTGTTATGTATCAATTTAACATTATCACCATACTTTTCAATTCAACCTTCTAGAAATGTATTGCATAAGTTAGCAGCTATAAAAGGGTTACCACTGGGCCAATTAGAAGCTGTACCCACTCTAATATATAACAGCTGGGTGGAGCATTGGTCAGTTCAGAGCAGTTTGACTTTAGGCAGGTAACATGGTGCTTGTGGAAACTTCTTGTCCTAGCTACTTATCATGAGTAATAGTTAATACACCAACGAATTAATATAACCTGTACACAGTTACTAATAGACTGTATCTTGGGTCTTGTGTTGCATAGTATCCATACCTCCAAGCCAGGAGACCAGGGTTCAAGCCCCACCTGCTCTAGAGGTGTGTCATCAGATCTCTGAACAGGTTGATTGGGGTGGGAAAAACTTACCTAATGTAATAGCCTCTGCAGCTGAGACTTACTTGTAGCTTATCCTCCACCCCAAACTACTAGAAAGCACAGGAATGAGGATTGGTGGCAGAACTCTACTGGAGGTACCCACGCCCTTTCACCACAGTTATGACAAGATAGATGCCAGTGTTTTGTAGCATTTTACAGCCTTGGTAACATTGTATTTCCATTTTTAGTGATCTGTGTATCAGTAACCCTTATTCCCTCTGCTCCTGTACCCTCTTTTGTCCCTTACTTTCAAGGAATATTTGCACGTCTTAATTCTTCCTGCCAATATGTATCACCTTAAACTTATCAGTATTTAAGTTAATTTGACAATAATACTCGCATTCCATTAGTTCATTGATGTCTTCTTGTATTTTGTAACAGCATGTCACTGTCATAACGATACTTCCATCTATATTGTTGAAGGATTTTTTTGTTTAAGTATTGTTGCAATATGAGAAATGCAGCAACTAATTTCTGTACTGTAAGGCCTGCACAAAAAGCTTAGTATCTAATGTGTTGACAGCTAGTGACTGAGACAGGTTTTTGCCCTGGAGATTGGAGAAAGTTCCCTCTCAGGGACAGAGAAAAAGAACTGAAACAAATTTAGCTCCAACTGCTTAAATACTTGCACGCAATTTAATACCTGTAAAAGACTTCCCATCAGTGAGGCCAGACCAGCCATCCCAATACATACAGCACCAAACAACAGACCTAAAAACAAGTTGAGAACATAACAATGAGTTTGATTGTGAATTAGAACTCTAACCAAGCATAAAAACAACTTGCATTGATATAGTGCCCTTGACCAAGTAAGCATCCCGAGAGTGTGTGTTCAAAGAAGCCATATAAAGTGGGATTTGGACATATGACCGAATTCCTGGTAAAAGAAGTAGCTTTTCAGACACATCATAAGTGAGGGGAGAGAAAGAGAGCTGGGAAAGTACAGAAGAAGGAATTTGACAGTTGAAGGTATAGAAATGGGTTGCTAGTTCCATCGCATTGCCTTGGCAATCAATTAGCATTTTTCCTCCTGTGCTATAAATTGTTACAATCATTTGAAATTTGGCATTCTTGTGTTTGTCTTAATGAGTGTAAAATGTAAAGCAAGGGAGTATCAAGACCGAACAGTTTGGGCAGTGATGGTTCTTGTGTTTCTTTTTATTTACTTTAGAGATTTGGGTGTCACTGGCTAGACTAGCATTTAATGCTTATCCTTAATTGCTGTGACAGCAGTTAGCAGTTGACCACATGGCTGTGGGTCTGCTGTCACATGTGGGAAGACTGGGTCAGATGGCAGATTTCCCTCTCTAAAGGGCATTAGTAAGCCAGATGGATCTTTACAAAAGCCCACAGTGGTTACATGGTCTCTGTTAGGCAAAAGTTAAAAAAATTGATACAAAGTTCACCATCTGTCATGTTGAGATTGGAACTTAAATATCAAGAACAGGGGTTCTGAACTACTTGTCTCATGAATTTAACAGCTGCTTCCTGCTAATATTCTGAAGCTGAGTACTATGATTCTCACAAGATGTTGGGAGAGGATATGAAATAACTACACCAGGGCTGGTATCCCATCACCAAGTCACCCTTTATTTACTTGTGCACAGTACGCTGACTGTGGCCAGCCAGCTCGGAGTTAGTCCCCTGAACTGAGGGGATGCTAAATTCCCTGGTTATAATGGTCATCCAAGGCTTTCCTGATTGATTGGAGTTGTTAACCTGGGCCAAAGATTTCATAGTCAACAAGATCCACTTGGTTCCAGTCACTACAGGATATATCCTGAGTGAGACATAATCAGAATGTGTGTGTGTGTATTTTTGGGAATTTGAGGCACAGTGAGAATTTGGTACAGTAGGGCACTGGCGATTTTTGCTTTTGTGGTTGATCGTTGAAAGGACTATATTCTGTACTAATGATGACCAGGGAATAGGGCCCTAGAGTAACTCAATATTTTAGGCATCTTCCAAATAGTTTAATTTAAAAGGAACAAGTCATGGCAAGAGAGCTCAAAGCCATGGTTTGCTCTTCCTGTTTTAGATGGGAAGCTGGGAACATTTTTAGTATGCAAGGACAGCATATGTACAGGACGTGTCTCCAGCTGAAGCTCCTGGAAGCCTGGGTTTCAGAGCTGGAGCAGAGGCTTGGAAGCATTTGTGAGGCAGGCGCTATTGTGGATAGCATGTGTAGAAAGTTGGTCACAGAGGCTAAGACTCCACAGGCAGGAAGGTCATTGCTGACCACCAGGCACAGCGAGAGGATAAGGCACGCAGTCTCCTGTGGCTATTCCCAGTAAAACAGATATCTCACTTTGGATACTGTTGTTGGGAATGGCCTCTCGGGAGAGCAGCAACAGCCAAATTCATTGAGATGGTTGGGTCTGCTGTGCAGGAGACGAGTAAAACATGTGGGACTGCGGTAGTTATAGGGATTCAATTGTATGCTGTGGCCGGACACTAGGATGTTGCCTCCCAGGTGCCAAGGCCAGGGCAAAGGATGTCTCAGAGCGTTTCCAGAACTTGTGGAAGAAAAAGGGGAGGGGGGAAAAAAAAAAAAAAAGAGTGGAGAGACTTTTCTTGTGCTATGATGTTTTCATTGCATTCTGGCTTAGTAGATTTTTTTTTCATTCAACATGGTGGTCTTCCATTGAAACGTAATCACAAAAGGCTGCACAAAAACAAACTTGATGGAAAAGTTAAGCAAGTCTGGCAGCGTCTGTGAAGGAAAAAGCCAAGTTAATGTTTTAGGTCCAGTGACCCTGCCTCAGAACAAAATGCTGTAGGTTTGGCATTAAGAACAAAACCAAGGTGTAATATACAAAAGTCAGGGTAAAATAGAACAAACCAAGCTATTTACATATAATACAATTTGAAAGATTTCAAAACACATGACACAAGAGATTATCATCTATCCTAAATCTGTCACTTGACAGTTCTTAAATACCAGCATTCCCTTCTCAAATCACATTTGTAAGTTTGCCTTAAATGTTTCTTTCATAGAGAGTTTGATAGCCTTTTGCTTGATTATTCACACTACTGAACTCAAACTTTTCTACCTTCAAGTTATCCCTCCAAGTTTATAACCACACACTTCTGGTCTGGAATTTTTAAAACTTAAACCGAGTTTGTCTATTTCCTCATTGCTCTGATCTAACTCCTTTCTCTATGAGAAACTATTCTTATATTGGACTCTAGTCTTCTGTCTGCTGCAAACCCAAACAAAAGCCTTCCAATTTTTAGGCTTTTTCTTCATTCTCTAACAAAAGCAAGCTAATACCTTTCAAATTTTTCCTCTCCCCGATTGTAAGACTCTTACAACACAAAAACTCACTTGATCATTCAAGGTGGGCCCAATCATCTACTCTCTTGACACATTTTGTTTAAAATCACAGCTCCAGGAAGACCGGCAAGTTAATTTTTAAGTCCTCTCATATATACAGGGCTAAACCTACATGCCACCAGTTCAAAATTCAAATTTCTGAAATAAGTGATATTAATATATAAGAATTATACTCCCAGTCAACACATTATGAATATTCTGAAGAATTACCAGATACAAAATGTTAACTCTTTCTCCACAAATGCTACCAGATCTGCTGAGTTTTGCCAGCAATTTCTGTTTTTGTTTGTTACATTATGAATGTCATTGTTTTCTGTATTATGTTTAATCCATAAACAAAACCAGTAGTGGTCAGCAAGTAGTTTGATTCCACCACTGCTTGTCAGAGAAGGCATGATTTAAACATTGATCCATCTATTTTCTGTGGGTAAGACTTATAAATCCACACCACAATTTTGCAGGAAGTATAACTCTTTCTCAGTAACACTTTAAGAACATAAGGAACAATAGTTACCATTGGCCCCTCAAACCTGTCCACCATTCAGCAAGATTCTGGTAGATCCCCTACATCAATGTCACATTGTCCTCTCCCTGAAACCCTTAATTCTTAATCTCCAAAACCCTAATCGACCTCAGTCTTCAATATACTCAACTGAAAATCTACAGCTCTGGGTGAGAATTCCAAAAGGTCCATAAAATTGTGTGTGAAGGATTTGCTCCTCATCGCAATGCCAAATGGCCAATTCCTTATCCTGAAATTGCATCCACCTGTTCCAGATTCTCTTAGCTGGGGAAAACGTTTTCTCAGCATTGACTTCCCTCAAGAATGTTTTCTTTTCCTGATTAGGTCATCTCTCATTCTTTTGAGCTCCTAAATTCCATATACCTAGGCCTCATTCAAATTCAGTATGACTGAACCAACGCACTGAGTTATTGCATAACAGAACGGCAAGGTTACCAAATGAAGACGGTCTACTCACTTGTAGCCCCAGAAATCCAAGCAAGCTTTTTCTCAGAAAGGGTTGTGAAATAAGGCTTGATGAGATCTTCTACTGTCACAGCAGCAAGTGCATTAATGCTGGATGACACTGTGCTACAGTGGGAGAAGTTAAAAGGCACCATTGTTATAAGGTATCCACTGTCAGTCCTTCACTAAGCAAGGTTATTTTTATCAGCTGTTATGCTAAGTATAAAGTAAAATAATATATCAGTCAACAGAAACCAAGAGTTTAATTTGGGTTCAAATTAGTTTTCCAGCAACAGTTTAAATAATCTAAGTTGATAGTTTGATTCGGTGTCGGATGCTCTGTTCTACTTTCCTAACATACCTTAATGTCCCACTATATGCACACGCCACAAAGAGACCTGGCAGCCCTGGGTAGCCTCCCAGGATATCCAGCACCATGTAGGGCATTAACTAAATAACACAATCAAGAAAAAGGGCACAAACTGATTATTCAGGTAACTATACAAGTGTAGAATATAGCTGGCATACAAGTACCTATGGAGTAAATATTCTGCAGAAGCTATTGAGCTCTGAACAGAATACTGCGCATTAAAAACAACTGCCAAAAACCAGACCTCACCTGTTCTCAAGAGCATCTAAAAGCTCCCGTAGCTACTATTTTGCAGACGACCGATAGCGTTCCCTCTTATCTCCTTGGTCATTTTTTAATTCCTCAAATCAACCATATTGAACCACATTGATAGAAAGAGAAAATGGTGGAGAAACTCTACAGGTTCGGCAGCATCTGAGGACAGAGAAACACAGTTAACATTTCAAATCCATCAGGAATCTTCTTCAGAAGTGTCTTGTTTGGTTCTGAAGAAGTCATAGTGGACTCGAACAATTAAATGTTTCTCTCTCTAAAGATGGCACCAGACCCACTGGTTTTCTCTTTCTTTTTCAGATTTCCAGCAGCCAATGAAGTGTGATGTAATGAAATGTAACCATTTTTGTAATGTCACAAATGCAGTCATAGCAAGCTGTCACAGAGAAATGATCAGGAACTCCTGATATAAAATATCTATTTATCTTTCACTTGGACAATCCTGGCATTCAAGTGATACAAAAATCATGGAAATCTTGACTAATGAGCCATTGGTATAAATGACAGAATGACCTGTGTTGATGATATTGGTCAAAGGATAAATGTCAGAATATCGGGGCAATACCCAACCCTGCTTTGCTTGAAAGAGAACCTTTTATGTTCAAATGTAAGAGCAGAAGGGCATTGGTTTAACTTTGTACCTAAAAACCAGTATCTATGGACAATGTGGAACTAGCTACCTGAAACATCAGTAGCGTATGGAATGTTGACTTTCTTAGAATAAATGTTATCCTGCTGGGTACTGCAGTTGTGTATTGTCTCTGACACTGGCTGTACTTTATTTAAGAGTAAGTAGTGCACCTGATCAGGAGCTTTCACCTTCCCAGATGTCCATGGATCACAATCGTGATAGAGAGAGTACATTGCTAATCCTGACAGGACTGTACACACAAGGATAATCCACAGTCCAACCAGGTTCAAGTAGAGTGCACTGAAACAGAGCAAAATGTTATTTTAATACAATAGACAGAAAGATCCAAGTTATTTTTTGGAAATTCTCTCACCATGATTGGCTAAAATAGAAGCTCACGAATGGTTTGAAGTAACAGAAATGGGGAGGAATTCCTTCACTTGGTGGGTGGTCAATCTTTTGAATTCTCTATTCCAGAGACTGTGGAAGGTCTGAGCATTGAACAAATTCAAGACAGACCTTGATGGGTTTCTGGAAACTAGCAATATTAAGGGATATGGAGATGGTGCAGGGAAGTGGGTTTGAGGGGATGAACCCCCATGATCTGGGACAGTGGGCAGGCAAGAAGGGTCGAATGGCCTACTCCTGTGACACAGGATCCCCTGCATCCACCTGAGAGAACAAATTATGTCCTCTCTGTAAGACAGAATCTGAGATAAAAGGGTTTTTAAAAATACTCTAATTGATTTGTTGCCCATTCCTGATTTACCTTAAATTTAGTGCCTTGTTCAGCCACTTCAGAGGGCAGGTAACAGTGACCTGCATGACTGAAGGCATGTGTAGACCAGACAAGGTAAGCTCAATAGATTCCTTTCCTTAAGGGACAATCGGAAAATAGTTGTATTATTTTAAACAACAAAGGTAGTTTCTTGGTCATTATTCAATTCCAGATCAAGACATGGAATTTAAATTCCAATTTGCCATTTGAATCATCCTACCCAGAGCAATAACCTGGGCCTCTGGATTACTGGCAACATTACCACTAGGCCACTAAAAGTAGTTAAAATCACAAATAGTTTGGAGTTTTAAGAAACAGGATGCATATTGATTACAAAGACAAAAAATTGCTGGAGGAGCTCAGCAGGTGTGGCAGCATCTGTGGAGGAGAAAACAGTTAACGTTTCGGGTCTGGTGACCCTTCCTCAGGACTGGTTCTCAACAGCATCCACAGTTCTTTTGGTTTTTATGCACGTTGGTTAGTTTAGCTGGCTAGAGCATATGGCAGAACCTATAGGTGTACTTTCAATCGGCTATGGTAGTTTTGCTGCTTTACCTACACAAAGCTTCATGTAAAGTGGTGTCCATCAAACCGTGGGACCCTTGTTATGATCCCATCTGATGTTATTATGGGACAAGTCAGATCCCAGGCTGAAACTTAGCTCGATTTCTTTTTTTTTGTTTTGTTATGTGCAATTTTAACAAGGTAATGTTTCATTGAAACATTAGCATGCAATGTTGCAAATTTGGTTCTTACAGAATCTAAAGGGGATTATGCAAAAGAAAAGGGAGATAAAATAAATTAAACTATTTACATACAGTGCACATGAAGATTCTTAAACAGATGGTAAGTATATTTACCCCAATTAATCCCAAAAGCCCTTTACATTACTCACGTCAAACAGAGTACCTTTCTTTATCACACCTACAGGGCCTAATTTAACTCTGGTTCCCACTCCCCATTTTGTGGATCTATCACTTCTTCCTGCAAACTTCATATAACGGAACTTAAGCTTTCTCAGCTTCAAATACCCCTTCAGAGCGTTTAACCAAACACTTCTGTTCTGAGCTATTGCTAAGCTTCTTACTGAGGAATCTGTTTTTAAAACAATGATAAACTGTCTTTGCCCTTTCTTAGAAAGGACTGTTTAACACTTTTAGCTTCAAATAAGAACCATGTGAAATTGCCCAAACAGAAACTAAATCTGAAAATTTTATCTCCAACCTATAAGTATTCCCCACTAAGATTTCAAACAATACAGAATATGCCACCAGAAAGCCCAATATACTATCTTATGTACTTTCTTTGCTCATTAGCTCTCCTAATAAAACAAACCCATTTGTTCGTTTAGGGTCGGTCGGTCTCTCTCTCTCTAACAGTTTTAAGAAATGGCCATGGTTACAGAAATATTTACAAGTTAATCATTAAATCTTCTCAGATACACAAAATACCCCACATGCAACAGTTCAAATTCAAAAATCTAAATTTAAGAATAAGTGACATTGAAATAGATATAAATCACATGCCTTCTATCACACTCTCTCTATTGGAGAGTGGTGCCTGCAGCACTTTATAAATTACGGATAGACACCCACTCATATGAAACACATCAGCCAGGCAGTGCCATAATACCATCAGATGTGGGTGCAGAAATGAACCATTCAGCCTAGCAAGCCCACCCAATAATTATGGAAGATCTAAGAATTCACAACTCCATTTCTTTACTTTATCCTCAAACCTTGATTTCCTTGATCAGAAACCTGTTGACCTCAGCCTTGAATGTATTTTACAACATAGCCTTAACAGCTCTCTGTGGTAAAGAATTCAGCAGATTTATGACGCTCCGACTGATCTCCATTTTGAATAATCAACTCCTTACTCTTAGTCTAGATTATCGGATAAGGACAAACAACCTCTCTGCATTTAAACCTAACAAATCCAACCTAACAAATCCACAAAGAATTTTATGGTCTCCTCTCACTCCTCTAAACTCCAATAAGTACAAAACCTACTCACTCAACATTTCTTCACACAAAAATCTCTATATCCAGGATCAGCTGTAAACTTTCAACCACCTCCAATGCCTACGTTCCTTTCTTTAGATAAAGGGGCAGTATTTCCAGCTGTGGTTGGATTAGTGCCTTGCATAGTTTAGCTCGGCCTCCCTATTATTAACTTTTCATTCAGGAGGAACGAAGTGTATCATTCAATTTGCCTTAACTATTACTCATTGAACTTGGATGGTAGCTTTTTGTGATTCATGCACAAGGATCCCCAAAATCCTCTTGCAGAAAGCTGTCACACATTTTTCTCTATTTAAATATTATTCAACTCTTCCATTCATCCTACCAAACTGCATTATTGCATATGCCCCCACATTATATTCTAAAGCTTAAGAACCACCCCCCCCCCCCCCCCCCGCACCACCCCACACACTCACTCGACCTTTCTATATTCTTTTGCAGGCTCCTTGTGTCATCGACACGATTTGCCTTCCCACCGATTTCTAACGTCATCTGTTAATCTGGCTAAAATACTAGCTCCAACACCACAAACTCTTGACTTATTAAGTAGTCTTCTGTGTAGTACCTTATCGAAGGCCTTTTTAGAAATCCAAATATATCGCTGCTATTGGTTCTCTTATCAACACTGCTTGTTACTTCCTCAAAGAGCTGTAATAAATTTGCCAGGCATGATTTCACCTTCACTTTATTATATTGTAACATTTCTTAATGCTCTGTTCTTACTTTATAGTAGACGCTAACATTTTCCCAATTACAGATGTTAAGATAACAAGCATAAACACTTTTCATTTCCCTCCATTTTTGAACAGAGTTATAATGGCAGTTTTCTGATCCTCTAGGACTTTTCACATCAAGTGATACTTAAAAGATTATCTGTGCATCCACTGTCTCCATGGTTACTTCTCAGACTGCTAGGATACATCCCATCAGGTCCAGGGGACATATAGGTCTTGAGCTCCATTAATTGCCCTAGAAATTTTCCTCTACTGATAGTTGTGGTATTTATTTCCTCACCTTGTCTTCACCCCCGGATTGTTCAGTATTTTTGGAATGTTATAAGTATCCTCTAATGTGAAGACTGGTGTGAAGGATTTGTTTAACTCTTCTGCTATTTCCTGGTTCCCGATCATTATTTGCCCAGCCTAATTCTCAAAAGAACATCTGTTCACTGTTGCTTCTCTTTCTTTTCATATTTTTAAGAGGTTCTTACTAGGTTTTTATGTTACTTCACCTTCATAGTTCATATCTTCTTAAAAAAAAGTTGGTCAGTCCTCTGATTTACCATTAATCTTTTCCACATATGTTTTTCTTTCAATTACGTCCTTAACTTTTCTAGGATAACCATGGTCCAAGAACTCTTCTCCTTCACTGGGATGTACTTTTGCTGTGAGCCTTGAACTGCTTTTAAACTGTCTGCCGTTGTTCATGGACCATCCTTTCTGCTAATAAAAGCAAAATACTATGGATGCTGGAATCTGACAAACACAGAATGTTGGAGAAACTCAGCCCTTCTGTTAGGCTCAGTGCAGAGAGAAACAGACAGTGATTAGAATCGATTGCAAATCTTCTCAGAGATCCTTTCTCCTCGCAGTTTGAAACTTTGTGACATGGACGGTGTCTAATAATATAAAATCCTAACCTGCAAATTTAGGAATGAATACTACGCTTAGATTTCAAGTTCCTGTTCCTCCCAACATCTTACACAAAGAGAAATTTATTAGCACAATTTCAATAATAAAACATCACTATAGCACCTGTGTATGGCACTTTTAATATAATAAAAATATCTTCTGAAGGTGATACACTGGAGGCCACTGAGTCAAATTTTGAAGCTGAGCTGCATAACATATTCAGACAGTTGACCAGACACAAGAGATTAGGGCCTAAGGAATGAATTGGCTTCAATTGTGCAGCAATTAAAGTTGCGGATGCTTGGAAGATTGTGCAGATCTCTCATTGGTCTGCTTGGCTGCCAGAGGTTGGAGTGGCAGTGAGAGGGATTTGAAAACAAGGGAGAGAAAATTTAAGAACTCAACCTTTGCAGGATTAAGATTATAAACTGATACTCACACTTTGGCTTGAGTTCTTGTCTTACAAGAGATGTATCTCTGAACCTGGGCCTGATTCACTCCATAGATCCCTGTCCATGTGAAGGTCCCTCCTATTACAATCGTCCAAAAAGTGTGTCGGTGGAACGGGCTGGGGTCGAAACTGAACAGAGGTTGGACATCAAATTATAAAGCACATTGTTAATAGATCCCATCACTTAAAAGTACATACTTTTGTAAAAACTTACTTCCAGAAGTTTAGTCTGCCCCCGTGATCAGCAGTATTCAGTACATTACTGATGCCCCCTTTCAGTATTATTGCTTGCACAATGATTGCCACAAGCCCAATTATCATGATGACGATCTGAAACACATCTGTCCACACAACAGCTTTGAGACCTCCCTAAAGCAAAGAGAAGGAAGAGTTTCAACTCTAAGTCTTAAGCAACTGCCTTGGCTCAGTGGATAATCACTTGTCTAGGAGTCGGAAGCTTACTAGTTCAAGCCTCGCTGCAGGAATTTAAGTATGTTATTTAATTTAATTCCCAGCTGACTTATAACTGAGACACTGCTGTACTGTTAGAGGTGCTTTGTTTTAGCCGATATGTAAAAGAAAGGTCCTGTCTTCACCTCTCATTCAATTAGAAAAGATTCCACTGCACAAGAACAGCAAGGAAGGTGTCCTGGCCAATACCCAGCCTTTATTCACACCATGGAAGTGCAGGGAAATTGTCATCTCCAGAGAAATTATCTATTGCCCATTGACATTCAATGTATTATCATCACTGAATTGTCTATTATCAACAATTTGGAAGTTACCATTGACTAGAAACTGAATTAGACTACTCACAGCAATATTGTGGAGACATCAGCAGGTCAAAGGCTAGGAATTTCGCAACAAGTAGTTCTCTTCAATTTCCCCAAAGCCTGTTCACCATCTGCAAGGCTCAAGATTAGCGTACGATGGAATATTCCCCACTTGCCCGGATGATTGCCGTTCGAGTAACATTCAAGAAGACTGAATGCCACCCAGGACAAAGCATCCCACTAGATTACTACTGCATCCACAAATATTCATTCTTGCTACTGCTGACTCCTCGGAGCAGCGTTTTTAATCATCTACAAGATGCACTGCAGAACTTCACTAAGGAGGCTTGGATAGTATAAGAGTAATGAAGATTTTCTTCAGTTGTATGGGAGCTTGATTGCACCATGCCTGGAGTGCTTTGTGCAATTTTGGTCTCTGAAAAAGGTTCAAATGTTTTTTTTCCAGGATGACAGTACTGTCCAATGAAGACAAGTTGGGAAGACTGGGCCTTTATTCTCTAGAGTAATCAAGAATGAGAGATGCTGTCATTCAAACTAACCAAATATTTAATAGGATGGACAGGGTACATATAGTTATTTCCTTTACCCTAGTTGGGGACTCTATAACCAGGGGCATAATTTAAAAATAAGGGAGATGTTATTTACATCCAAGATAAGGAGAAATCTTTTTACTTAAGGTGTTGAGACTTTACCCCAGAGGACTGTGGAAGCTTAGTCTTTAAAGTCAAAGTTGATAGGATATGGTGGTATTGTGGATAAAAGACTTTGAAGTGTCGGAATCAGCCATGATTGTATTAAATGTTGGAGCAGGCTCTTAGGGCTGAATAATCTACTCCCGTTCCTATCTAATGGCAGGACCTTCCACACAGATAACCACTATTATCTAGAGGAGAAGGGCAGCAGATACATGGCAACACCATCATCTGCCAGATCCCCCAAGTCACTCATCACCTTGACTTGGAAATATATCACCATCCCTCAACTGTCACTGGGTAGGAGTCCCAGATGAGAGTTGAGTCTGCCTAGAGCACATGGACTGCAGTGGTTCAAGGCGGCAACTAGGGATGGGCAATAAATGCTGGTGCAGCCAGCGATGCCCACATCCCATGAATTGATTTTAAAAAGTCACTATCTCAATGCAAGTACTGGAGTCTGTTTGCAAATGTGATTTGAAAATATTTCATGAGCTGGAAATTGCTTTGAGATATGGATAGATTTTTAATCAAGAAAAGAATTTAAAAGTTATAGGGGAAAGGAAGGAAAGTATCGTTGAGGACAATCAGATCAGCCATGACTAGGTTGAATGGTGGAGCAGACTGACTAGGTTGAATGGCCAATTCTGTTCCTTCATCTTATGGTCTTATCATCCAGGCTGTGCTGATAGTTGATAGTGATGACTAAATCAGTCTATTTGCCTCCAGTGTTTCCCCCCTCCCCCCGCCAGGAGTAGCAGAATACCAATTTGCTGCTCATTCCCAGACCCTTCTGTAATCTTCTTTCCCAAGCCTCCATCCAGATTGCTTTATAACCAACTGATTGATTCTGCTTCTAAGGTTTATGCCTGTGGATTCCACATCCAAACTTATTCTATGTAAAGACATGTTTTCTTTAACAGCCCCTTCAACTCCTTTTGTGATTAACCTCAAAAGGTACGCTCTTTCACCAATAGTTTCACTGGCTCAATTATCTTAACTTACCAGGGTGCAATAGAAAGTGCAGACTACTCCAGTCGAAATAATAGAACCCCAGAGGTTGAAATTTGTCACTAAAAGCAAGGAAACAAATATATCCGAATGGTCAGGACAGAAGGTCTTTGTTATTATTGCTGAACCGACAAATGATGAGGCAGAAAAGAAATACAGACCTTGATTTAATGCCAGTGCTGGAGCATAAATAACAATCCCGGTGTATAATGTCTGAAATAAATGATACATAACTCAGGCAACTAAGGATCAATTAAGTAATGATTTCAGAAAAAAAGTCATTTTTTAAAAATAGTGACAAAGGAAGGAGATCAAGAATAGGGGAAAAGAGTGAAATGAAGAGAAATGGAGAGAGTGTCAGAACGGTGCGTGAATGAGTGAGAGGCATTCCTACGCCTGCTATGAAACATTTCGAAATTTTAATTACATTGATTTGGGAAAGGTTTAGGAGCTAATTTGCCACATGCAACATGAACATAAAGCAGGAATAAAAACCATGAGAACTGCAGATGCCATAAATCAGAAACAAAAACAAAATTGCTGGAAAAGCTCAACAGGTCTGGCAGCGTGTGTGCAGAGAAATCAGAGATAATGTTTTTGGTCAAGTGTCCCTTGACCCAAAATTTTCACTTTGATTTCTCACCACACATGCTGTCAGACCTGCTGAGCTTTTCCAACAAATTTCTCTTTTGTTTAATATAAAACAGATTCAGCAAAGTTTAATTTTATTCCATTGTGTTCACAGTTGCAGAATCTTGCCTAACAAATGAAACAGCCACAAAACATATGACAGCTTACAAAATTCAGTGCATTCATAAGATGCAAATAAAAGGAAGCTACTTCAAGATGTGTGAAATGCAATTTGTTTTGATTCAAAGAGATGATACAATGCTAAGCATTGCTGGGGTAACGTGCGGCATTACAGACAAGTAGGACATGTTGGCGTTAGCAATTTCCAACAAGAGGATGGCCTGGCAATCATTGAGAAGCAAAGAATTCCAAAACAAACTGGACATGACATAACGTGCAACATTTTATTGGGCATTATAGAATGGTCACAGCACAGAAAGAGAGCATTCAGCCTGTCTGGCTTGAGATACACAAAGTTTAGAGTGGGACCAACGAGAGATTTTTTCAAAAGGCATGAACACAATGGACCAAATGGTTTCCTTATGTTGAAGGATTTTATGATTCGAAGATGGAATCAAGAATCGTTGAGGGGAATACCCTCAAGGCATCAAATTATATCTGCTAGTAGCTGGATACAGAACGGGACTGGATCAGCCACATAAACCCTTTCATTGAAGAACAGTGCAATGCAAAGATCAGAAAGAGGGATTCACATTGAAAAGTAATTCATAGTCAATAAAAGCTTTAAAAACCAATAGAAGCCGTAAAAACTGGAAAGACAGTTTGTCATTACAGTAATGGCCCACTGCCAGTGAAGGTGATTTAATTATATGCCAATGTTACTGATCATTTACTGTACGATCTGTCACACAGGACAAATGTTTCTTCATTATTTTTACGGTGATAATATAATGATGGTAAAAATAAACTGGATATTAGAAGCGATACATTTTAAACTGTGTACTTACTGTTTGAATCATAAACAATATTGTTCCACATAGACGGATCCATCTGTTAAAGCGCAGTTCCAGGTACTGAAATCAGACAGCCATGGGAGAGGTCTTGGTGTAAATCTCGTTTCAAACACTGCCCCTCCCCACCAACAAAAGCCCACCTACCCCAGAGGGGCAGCATGCCAAATTTACATAGCATGATTATGTTCCACTGCCCTAAGGCTAACACAATTCTCATATCAAAGCTCATATTATTGCTTGACTCTGGGCATTAATGGCCATAGTAAGTGACCTTGAAGTTATTTTTTAAGAAGGTTTCCTGGTGGAAACATGTTGTATAGATAATGGTTCTAAAATTTTTAATGTTGATCTGGTTCCCAAATGGGTCAGATGTACAACCTCAGGCTCCTGATATTCTTTGTTATTATGTCCCTACTAGTGTCCAGAGACTTGCAGGCAAGGTGGATTAGCCATGGTAAATACAGTGTGGGTCTGGTTGGGATGCTCGGAGGGTCGGTGTGGACTTGATGGGCTGAATGGGCTGCTTCAACACTGTAGAGATTCTTTTATCTAGCCATTGTGACTTGCACCTGTTGCTAACAGGCAATAAGCTGAAACACAACTAAACTAAATAAGTCAACTAAAATAAAGTGGAGACACAGGTACAAAGATCAAGGATCAAGACAGCACAGGAACAGGCCCTTCCATATTAAAACTGGTTTTGGTTACAAGATACAGATCCCTCTATTCCCTTTGTATAGATGTATTTCTCTAGGTGCTTCTCGATTGTTGCTATTGTCTGTTCCCACCACCTCATCCGGCAGCACGCTCCAGGCACTCACCACCCTTTGTGAAAAACTTGCCTCATCCATCTTTTTTGGACTACCACCTCACACCACCCCCCCCCCCCCCAACTGGTGTCCCTTAGTAATTTACCCCTCCACCCTGGGAAAATCTCATACTTGTCTCTATCCATGCTATTCACAATCTCATACTTCTTTCAGGTCACCCCTCAACCTCCTGCTTTCCAGTGAAAACAAACCCAGTCTATCCAACCTTTCTTCATAGCTAAAATCTCCCATACCAGGCAACATCGGGTAACTTTTTCTGAACCCACTGCAAAGCATCCACATCCTTCCAGTAGTGTGGTGAACAGAACGGCGTACAATATTCCAAGTAAGTATGGCCTAAAGTTCTATAAAGCTTCAGCATAACCTGTCTATCCTTGTACTCCATAGCACTTCCAACGAAGGCCAGCATACCATGGGCCTTTTTTAGACTGTTTTATATCTGTGCTGCCAGCTTCAGTGATCTGTGGACCTGCACGCCCAGATCTCTCTGCATTTCAATAGTGCTAAGGGTTATTGCCATTCACTATATAATTTCCACCTGCTCTTGACCTTCCAAAGTGCATCACCTCACACTTGTCTGGATTAAACTCCACCTGCCATTTTTCCTGCCCATACCTCCAAGTGATCTATATCCTGCTGTATCCCTGAAAATCCTCATTATCCTCAACTCCACTAATCTTTGAATTGTCTGCAAATTTACTAATTACACCAGCAATGCTTTCCTCCAAATCATTTCTGTAGATCTTGAACAGTAGATGTTCCAGCACTGATCCTTGCACAGGGTGGTGAAGGCGACGTTTGGTGTGCTTACCTTTTTTGGTCAGAGCATCAGGTATGAGAGTTGGGAGGTCATCCTGAGTTGTTTGGTTACCACTGGTGGAGGCTGATACAATTACAACATTCAAAAAGTTATTGGGATGGTATGCAAATTGGAACACTTTAGAAGGGTATTGATCAAATGCTGGCAAATGGTACAAGATTAATTTGGGACATGTGGCTGGCACAGACAAATTGGACTAAAGGTTCTGCTCCAGTGCTCTACAACTCTTCTGTTTAAAAAACAGAACATCCTTCTGTTTTTTCCTCTGTTGGCTTGCTGCAACATCCTCAATTAGATTTAAATTCTAGGGAAATCTTAGAATCGGTAATCCTAGGAAACCCTGGGTGCAGCAGGACCTCCATTGCTGTGTGGCAACCCATGTTTTGGAGGTGAGCTGACATGCAGAATGCCTCAGGAGCTCAAATATCCAAAGCCTGCAATATCTGACACCACCGGGGTTTGATGCTTGTCCCACAAGATCTCCAAAATCCCCATCTGAAATCCCTATGTAACTCCTTCTGGCCATAAAATTTTATCTTCAATCCTCACTGCATATTCCAAGCTGGCATTCCCCAATGCTACAATTGAGCGGGTGTTTCACTGTCTGAAAATGTAGTTTACATTAGACATCAGCTCAGGGACCCAGGTAACTTCTCAGCTGGATACCAAGAAGACCCTTGCTTTCCTGGGAGGAAAGACTGAGGGATTTCTGTGGACTTCAGCAATGTCTATCTTCAATCAACAGCAATGCTGGCATGAAATATTGACCACTGGTGTGAAACAGTGGGAACTGATATGAAGCACTGAGCATTGGCTGTCTATGTAACTGTAGCCACATTCCACAGTAAATGTAGTACACATTTATAAAACATTGGGTAAACCACAGATGGAATACTGTATGCAGTTTTGATTGTCATACTATCAAAAGGATGTGATTACACAGGAGAACATCCAGAGAAGATTCAGCAGGGTGTGGCCTGGGATGAAAGGTTTGCGTTATGAGGAGAGACGGGATAGGTTGGGTTTGTTTTCCTTGGAGCAGAGGAGGCCGAGATGGGATTTGTTTGAGGTGTACAAAACTATGAGAAGGAGAGACAGTAGATTGTAAGCATCTTTTCCTTGTGGCAGCTGTGTCCAAGGCCAGACAGCATAAGCATAAGGTGAGAAAGTGGTTCTGGATGGGAGTTTGCTCGCTGAGCTGGAAGGTTAGTTTTCAGATGTTTCGTCACCATTCTAGGTAACATCAGTGAGCCTCCGATGAACCGCTGGTGTTATGTCCCGCTTTCTATTTATCTGGTTAGGTTTCCTTGGGTTGGTGAAGTCATTTCCTGCATTGGTGATATCATTTCCTGTTCTTTTCTCAGGGGATGGTAGATTGGCTCCAAATCAATGTGTTTGTTGATGGAGTTCTGGTTGGAATGCCATGCTTCCAGGAATTCTCGTGCGTGTCTGTTTGGCTTGTCCTAGGATGGATGCGTTGTCCCAGAGTGGTGTCCTTCCTCATCTGTATGTAAGGATACGAGTGATAGTGCGTCATGTCTTTTCGTGGCTAGTTGATGTTCATGTATCCTGGTGGCTAGCTTTCTGCCAGTTTGTCCAATGTAGTGTTTGTCACAGTTTTTGCAAGGTATTTTGTAGATGACGTTTGTTTTCTTTGTTGTCTGTATGCTAATGAACTTAAAAGACCATATTGACCATTCTGAACGTCAGCCTTCCTGCTCGTCTGATGCTGCCTGGCCTGCTGTGTTCATCCAGCTCCACACCTTGTTATCTCAGATTCTCCAGCATCTGTAGTTCCTACTATCTCTGAACATATTGAGAGACTTTGCTAGGAATGTGCAGAAGTGAAGTTGAGGCATTGGAGAGAACCTACACACCACCAAACCACCTACTTACTTAAATACAAGCTGCCCCACACAAGGTACAGCTTGCAGGCCACACACTGGACATCTCATCCATCTTGAAATGCACTAAACCAGAGATGAAGCAAGTCATCCACACTCAGTCGTCCAGCAACTGATTGAGAGAGAAGTCTGGAAATATGTACCCCACTAGGACAGTAAAGCAAAACATCTGTGGAATCCTTTACCAGAGTTAATGAACTACCACATATTCACAATGATTTTAACTACTCAAAAGGCCACTGGCAATCCTGTGTAATCTTTCCCTTCACTTGGACACTCACCTCATAGCTGCTGGTAACGCCGAGCCTGTAGAAGATTGGCAGGAAGACCTCGGCACTGAGAATCACCACAAACATGTAAGAAATGGCAAAGTAGATATTGACAGCCCCAAAGTGATATGTATCGTAGGGGGCCCCCAGCAATGTCACTGCAGACATGAAGCTGGCAGTGAGGCTGAGAGCCACTGGCACGGAGCTCATTTGCCTGCTTCCCAGAAGGAAACCTTCAGGTGACTCCCGTCCTCTTCCCGTCACCGCATGATAGATTCCCACCAGTGCTGAGATCAACAAAATTGCAACAAAAACTGCATAGTTCCAGACACTGAAACTGCCAGAAGTTACAGGTGCTGCCATTCTTCAGAACTCCTTCCCCTAGCTCAGGGCTTCTCTGCAGTTTGTTACAAGTTTCTCATGCAGCAGGAAGCACAAACATTAAAGGGTGCCAACCTCTGAGCTTGTTCCTGAGTTAATGTCAAACCAATTTTGACATACTTGCCAGTTACTCACCTCTTGAGAGGAATTCATAAGAATCTTGAACAAATGATCCATCAAAGATTGAGGTTAATCTGTAAACAGTGTTTCAATCTACATCTGGAGCTCAGCAAGCTAAAATACATAATTTGGAGGATAGCCAGCCTTTAGAAAGAAGGAAAAGCATGAAGAATTAAGGACAGAGAAAAAAAGTGAAAAGGTGAGAATGAATGACAATAATGCAGACGGAAAAACAGAGGCAAATAGAAGCTAGAAAGAAATGAGGACTGGCAGAAAAGGAAGGAAGTTATACAGAAAATGATCAAGAGGCTCTTAATTGCCATTGGGATCTTAATCAATTAATCTTAATCTTAATCACACCTCTGCACATTCCTCGGTGAAACCTGCACATCCACGAATCAGTGACCAGGAATAGTGAGTCTGACCCCATAGCTCTAACTTAATCTGTGGATCTGGAAATTCAGCCAGCTCACAGACTGAGCACAGGCCATGCTTTAGAATCTAGGACCTCCCTGTCTATCTGATTCAAGTATTCACCGAACCATTTAAGCTTCTCCAGATAACACAAAAATCTGCAGTAATGTTTGACTGAAATTCTGCTGTTTTAATAATTCTCTTATTTGGCTGAAGCTACTTTCTATTCTGACATTCCCATGCTCCCTTTTGGCCCTGACCTTCAATGATGCACAACAACTTTTAATGGATTGGCTCGGTGCGAGCAGGTCTTCAGAGAGGTGTTCCTTGTAGCTGCACCAACCGTCCCGTCCAATTTGAAATAAATATGTACCTTATTATCCTTGTTAACTAAAAGTGCTGACCATTAAACTGCAGAAGGATTCCTGTTGGCTCCCCTTGTCTTCCAATAGGAAGCACATATACTTTCATAAAATAAAATTGTTAGTGGCAATTAATTCAGAAGGTATAACCAATAATCAGGTTGAAATGAGTACAAATTGCACCAGAGCAGTTTTAGAATTTGAATTCAGTTTAAAAAGTAATATTGATTGACATTAAATAATATTTACAGTATATGAACAGCTTTTCAACCTAATTGGCCAGTATAAACATTTATGCTTCATAGAACCCTGCTCCCACTCCTCTTCATCACATCCCAAGAGCACAATCCTTCTATTTCTTTTTCATTCTTCTCTTCCCCCTTTTTTTTGATTTCCTTAATAATGTTGACTGCACTAAAAATTCCACTGGAAACAGATTTCTGATTATTCATCTCTGATCTGTTCGCAACAAACAACTACAGCTCCCAGTCACAAACCATTTCAACTCCCCCTCCCACTCCTTGGACAACATGTCCATCCTGGGCATCCTGCTTTGCCGCAATGACGCCACCCGAAAGCAGCAGGAACAGCACCTCATATTTCACTTGGGAGCCCTGCAGCCCAAGCGTATCAATGTGGATTTCACAAACTTCAAAATCTCCCCTCCCCCGACCGCATCCCAAAACCAGCCCAGCTAATCCCCGCCTCCCTAACCATTCCTCCCACCTTGAGTCCCATGCCCATCTCCTACCCACCAACTTATCCCGCCCCCTTGACCTGTCCATCATCCCTGGACCGACCTATCCCCTCCCTAACTCCCCACCTACATTCACCTTCACTGGCTCCAACCCTACCTCTTTGACTGTCTATCTCCTCTTCACCTATCCTCTCCTTTATCCATCTTCTATCCGCAGCCCCCTCTCTCCCTATTTATTTCAGAATCCCCTTCCCCATTTCTGAAAAAGGGTCTCAACCTGAAACGTCACCTTTCCTGCTCCTCTGTTGCTGCTTGGCCTGCCATGTTCAGCTAGCTCTATACCATGTTATTTCGGATTATCAGTCAAGTTTGGGATGTCTTTCGTTTACATCTGCTAGAAGCTACATATATTCATGAACAGGAATAGTGAGTATTCTTAGTACACAAAAGGAATTTGGCAATACATTCCAACTTTTGCAAGGTGGAAAGGGTTACAGAGATTGCCAATCCCCGCTTCATATCCCATGCAATGGCTTGACTGATCAGAGTCTACCCGCCTGGCCTGGTTTTTTTTCTTGATCAACTCATGAAGATTGACAATTAACGGTTCCTGCTGAATCTCCAGTCCAACCATTGACCAACCAATCAGCATCCTCTCTTCATGCTGTACAAAACCTAAGTTAGTTTCTTGCATCATTAGTTGAGAGGAAGTGTCGGTGTAGGAGTAATATCACTAGACCACAGCATCAGGTTAATGGGTTGGGGACATGGGTTTGAATGCTACTACAGTAGATGGTGAAACTGAAGTCAATAAAATATGGAATTAAAAAAAACCAACAAAATAGCGAGCATGTATGATGTTCTATTGTTTATAAACCCAGCTGGTTCACTAATGTCCTTTAGGGAAGGAAATCTGGCTTACACATGGCTCCAAACCCACAGTAATGTGTTTGACTCTTACCTGCCCTCTGCAATGGTCTAGAGAACCCGGTCAAATGGGGATAGACAACAAATATTGACCTTGTCAGTGACACTCATATCCCATACAAGAATAAAGTCCTGATGTAAAGGTTTGACTTTGTGCCTCCTTTTATTAATGTTTTTGCTTATACTATCATGCAGTTATTTGTCTTCCCTGTGTGCTCATTTGTTTATGGAACTACCCCTTAACTGCATCTATAATATTCATGTACTTTATTCAAAAAGAATTAATTTGCTGTAAGTAGAAAAGTTGGAATCAGTAAGAAAGTCTATGAAATTATTAACACACTAATACCCATTAAAGAAGGGTATTACAATGAAGCATATCAAACTTAGAGGAGCACCACACATTACAGCCTTTGGGACTCAGAATTGAGTTTTACAACTTCAGGTTTTGACCCCAAATCCCATTTTGCCACCATCCCGCACCCTATGTTGTTGTGACTTGCTTGGCTTTGCTCTCAGCAGAGCCAGCCCATTTTCTTCATTTCACATCTAATATTTATACCTACCTCACACCTCTATTTCTTTTACCACCAGCATCACTGCCTTTGTCTTTTGCTCTGAGTATCGTCGCAATCTACTCCACTTAGTCCTCCTCCTCTTCTGTAAACATAAGACTCATACTGGACTCGGAACATTTAGTCAAGACCTTCCGACTTTATCCAATACATCTCGTTTTTATTTCTCATCACCTGGTTTGGGTCTGTATGTGACATCAAAGAGTCTGAATATTAACTGTCTTGTGAAATGCCCCAGAAAGCCCAATGGTTCGGTGACATTCCTCAGGGTAACCAGGGGTAGGCTTATCCTGAAAATTAAGAGTTGTGTATTCTGTTCAAACCAGGTTTTCTGGTACTTAGTACCTTGTTTGAATGCTTTTTGCATTAAATGATGGTCCGCAGGCAATAGCTCAACTATTAATCCAGAAACTCAGCTACTGATTCTGGGACTCGGGTATAAAACCCACCATGGCAGAAAGTGGACTTTGAAATCTTTTTTTTAATCTGGGATTAAAAATCTACTGATGACCATGAATCCATGACTGATTGTTTGAAAAATCCCTCTGGCTGACTCATGTCCTTCAGGAAACCCTCACCTTGTCTGTTCTCCAGACCCATAGCAAATGTGGTTGACTCTCAACTGCCCTCTGAAACTCAGTTCAAGGGCAGCCAGCAACAGGCAATAAATGCTGGCCAGCCAATGATGTCCATGTCCTACAAAAGAATTTTAAAAATATATGCTTCCAGTTCAGTTTCCAAAAAATTATCCTGAGATATCGTTCCTTAACAGTAATGAGGGTGTTTCTATGTCACATGGACTGCAGCAGTGGCTCCTCTTCTACTTTCTCAAGGAATGGACAATAAATACTGCACTTATAGTGATGCCCATATCCTGTAAATGAATGATTAAAATGTAATTTCTTTCTACTTTCTCCTTGAAGAAAAGAAGGTTGAAAGGAGAATTGACAGAGGTATTCAATTTTCTGAAGGGGTACAGAACAGAGTCATTAAGGAGAAACTGTTCCTGTTGGCAGATGATTGAGGGAGAACTAAAGGACAAAGATCTAAGGCCTTTTGCAAAAGAATTGAATATATCATGAGGAAAAACATTTTCACACGGTGAGTAGTTAGAATCTGAAATGCACTGCTTGTGAATGTGGTGATGGCAGATTCAGTTGTGTCTTTCAAAAGGGTATTGCAGATGTAAGGACTGTGTCGTTTTATTTTATAAGATTTTTTAGTTGTGGACTGAAATGAGAAAAAAACAACTTTAAAAACCAAGGATTGCTACATGTTTTGAAAGTAATGATGCCCTTGTAATCCTATCATCTAATGACTTAAAGCAAATAGGTTACACGAATAGGATTTGGAGAGATTAATAGAGAAAAAAGGAGTCAGGAGATGCCAACGTTCAAGATATTTGCAGTATCGCTGAATCATCCACTATAAACATCCTGGGGTTCACCAATGACCAGAAACTCAACTGCATTCGCCATTTAAGTTTATTGGATACAAGAGCAGGTCAGACAGTAGCAAAACTGCAGCAAGTCATTCACCTCCGGACTCCCCAAAACCTGTCCACCATCTACGAGGAACAAGTCAGGAGTGCAATTGAAGACTCCCTACTTGCCTGGATGAGTGGAGCTCCAACAAAACTCACGAAGCTTGACACTATCCAGAACAAAGTAGCCCGCTTGATTGAACCACATCACAAGCAACCACTTCCTCCACCACTGACAGTCAAAAACAGCAGTTACAAGATGCACTGCAGAAATTCATCAAAGATTCTTAGACAGCATCTTCCCAACTTACAACTACAACCATTTAGACAGGGCAGTAGATACAATGGGAACACCACCACCTGCAAGTTCTCCTCCAGGGCACTCACCATTCAGACTTGGAAATAAATCACTTTTCCTTTGCTGTCCCTGGGTCAAAATGCTGAAATTCCCTCCCTAAGTGGCACTGTGGTCTACCTACATATGGCACAGGGTCTGTAACAGTTTGAAAAGGCAGCTCAGCACCACGTTCTCAAGGGCAGTTACGGATGGGTAATAAATGCTGGCCAGCCATCAACACACCCACCCCTTGAGTGAATGAAAAAGATGTCCTGCTGTTGGATTTCAGCAGCAATTCCAGTCCAGATTTTCAATGACAATTATATTATGACAAGTTCACAGGTAGAACATGCTCACTTAACTATTAACTTTTCTACTGTTGAAAAGAATGTGAAAGAATAACATTAAAGCATAGTGCATCAGACTGGTACTTGCTGGGGTCTAATATTTAGCGAGGATTGGTTAACCAGGTTTCAAGTTAAAATCAAATTGCTACCAACTGGATGTGATTGTTGCTGTAACTGAGAAGTAGGGAGGTTATGCTTCAGTTGCTTTTTTGTATTCATTCACAGGATGTGGGCATTACCAGCCAGGCCTTACTTGCCCTGACACAATTAAGAGTTAACAGACAATCATATTACTGGAGTCTGGAGTTACATGTAGGCCAAACCAGATAAGGATGGCAATTACCTTCCAGAAAGGAAATGAGTGAATCAACTGATGAGAGTTTCATACTCATCATTAGATTCTTAAATCCTGATTTTCCCTTTTTCTTAAATCAAATGCAAATTCTGCTATATGCTCTTGCAGGATTTGAACCCAGGTCCACTGACATTCCGTGGGTTTCTGAATTAATAGTCCAGTAATTATTATCACTCGCCCATTGCCTCTCATAACCATTACGCAGGACATTAGAGAGTTCCCATTTGCAGTCTTGTGTACTGGAGTGGTCTCCTTAATAAAAAATGTAAATATGTTAGAGGCAATTTACAGAAGTTTAATCAATTAACGTTATCATATAAACAATAGACAATAGACAGTAGGTGCTGGAGTAGGCCATTCGGCCCTTCGAGCAGCACCACCATTCATTATGTTATGGCTGATCATCCACAATCAGTATCCTGTTCCTGCCTTATCCCCATAACCCTTGATTCCACTACCTTTAAGAGCTCTATCCATCTCTTTCTTGAAAGTATCCAGAGAGTTGGCCTCCACTGCCTTCTGGGGCAGAGCATTCCACATATCCACCACTCTCTGGGTGAACAGGTTTTTCCTCAACTCTGTTCTAAATGGCCTACCCCTTATTTTTAAACTGTGTCCTCTGGTTCTGGACTCCCCCATCAGCGGAAACATGCTTCCTGCCTCCAGTGTCCAATCCCTTAATAATCTTGTACGTCTCAATCAGATCCCCCTCATCCTTATAAACTCAAGTGTATACAAGCCCAGTCGCTCCAATCTTTCAACATATGATAGTCCCGCCATTCTGGGAATTGATCTTGTGAACCTACGCTGCACTCCCTCAATAGCAAGAATGTCCTTCCTCAGATTTGGAGACCAAAACTGCAGATAATACTCCTGGTGCGGTCTCACCAGGGCCCTGTACAGCTGTAGAAGGTCCTCTTTGCTCCTATACTCAATTCCTCTTGTTATGAAGGCCAGCATGCTATTAACTTTCTTCACTGCCTGCTGTACCTGCATGCTTGCTTTCATTGACTGATGTACAAGAACACCTAGATCTCGTTGTACTTCCCCTTTACCCAACTTGACTCCATTTCGATAGGTAAAGGAAGGTTGAACAAACTCGTCTTGTGTCTGCTGGAGTTTAGAAGACTTGATTGATTTATACAAAATCCTGAGGGTCCTTGGCAGGGCAGATGTGGAGATTATGTGGAGAAGAACGAGGGGTCACTGTTTAAAAGTAAGGGTCATCCATTTGAGAACGAGGCAAGGAGCAATTTTTATTCTCACAGAGGATCACAAGGCTTTAGAATTCTCTTCTTCAAAGGAAGCAGAGCCCTTGAATCTTTTTAAGGCAAAGATAGATAAGTTCTTGGTGTAGGTGGGAATGTGAGTATACAGATCAACCCTGACCTTGTTAAACAGTAGTTTGTAGGGCAGAGTGGCCTACTCCTAATTTGCCTGTTCATATGTTGAAATTCATTCAGCCTCTGTCATGCATGATATTTGATGTCTGCCGTGAGCATTGCATGTGTGCAATTGCTGGGGAGCTAGAGTTCTATGCCCTCATCCTAACAGAATTCCAGACACAGGAGCCTGCAGTCCACACCATGCTATGCTTCCCTGTCCCTCAGCAACTTTGTTGCTGGAGGAGGAGAGGAGGTGATGAGGTGAAGGGCAGGATGTCAGATGTAAGGTTCAAGGTGATTAAGAGTCATTCAATGTGAAAGTTGCTCTGAGCAAGGATTAATGCCTGTCTGAGTTTGGCAGGAGATTACAGTCTGTGTGAGCATTAAGAACTGGATTTTGCTGCTATTTCAGTCCTACAGGAACAAATGTCTCTCTAATCAATGCAAAAAATGACTTAACTCACAGAGAACAAAACCCTGGGACTATGGATCAGAGGAGCAGGAAGTCTGACATTTTGAGCCTAAACCCTTCAGCCTCCCTGCTCCTCTGATGCTGCTTGGCCTGCTGTGTTCATCCAGCTCTATACCTTGTTTCTCAGATTCTCCAGCATCTGCAGTTTCTACTATCCCTGGGACTATGGAGTCTGTTTCTGGCATGGGTGAATGAGTTAGCTAGTCAAAACAAACTGCACCTGTGAAAGCTGGTGTGGAATCAGTCCTGACAATAAATGTCCTAGAATAGGTTAAAGATAGAAAAGCTGGAAAATAATTCAGGAGAGAACCAGCAAAATGCACCAGAAACCAAAGTGAAAGAGTGAGGAATGTATTCAGTCCAACCAGGACCTGATGGCATGATATTTGTCTCAATTATCTTTCATAAAGCCCTGCTCAAGTCTGTTTCTTCTACTTTAGTTGTGTCAGCATCATGGACAATTACCAATATTCTGCAACGTATGTACGGATAGCACCAGGCAAACTGCACTTTCCTTTATATGGCATATTTAAATTGGATTCTATGACTGTCCTGGCTGATCCATTGGTCTGGTGGAGGAAGAGAACTCATTTAGACATTGTGCAACACTCAGGTTTAACAGGGATGGTTGATTCGTAGAAAATGACAGGATTATGTACTCCAGGAATAAGAAATTCAACAAACTGTATGTAACAGCCTGACAATCATTCCTGGGCGGTCCAAAGAGGAATTGTGTCAGAAGGTAACTGAGCAGATTAAGTGGACTAAGAGTGGACTGAGACGTGGATGATCCTGTGCAGCAATATATCATGGAGATCTAGACCTGCCACCACTGAATGAATTATTTGTTTATTTATGACCCCAGCATTGTCTGGTTGAGTTCCCTTTTATTGACACCATGTAAATAACAAATGGCGTTGCCTTAGGATTCCCTCTAGTCCAACTCTTAGTTGGGTTCCACTAAAACTCTGTCCTCACAGAAATGACACCTGGCATCCTGTCTCTTACATGTAACTGATGCATTTGCAATACTTGAATTGGCAGCTGCATGTAAGAAATTTCTTAGTGTCTCAATGGGCTCCATCCTTAGCCAAATGTCCCCGTTAAATTCAGCAATGAAATGAGCTTCCCTGAGATCCTTGTTGAGAAATCAGCCAGAGAGTTCTTGATTGCTGTCTACTGAGATTCCTTTCATTCCATGAAGTATAAGACTTGCCTTATTGGCAGCCTTTTGAATACAGCCTGAGAAATGTTTGACTGTGTAAAGTTGATGTTGCATTAGGGTGCATCAAAACCATTCTGCAGGTTGTGGTTACTCTGAAAGATCATTTCTCCCTGTATATTATGCAAATTCATGATCCACCCGAAGGCGATCACTTTTGACTTCTGAAAAGTGACCAATATACCTCCTTTTACCCTGAAGGGCAAGGTATCTCAAACACTTGAGCAACTGCAGCAGTTATATGTTTTGTCTTGCTACTACAAAGTAGGAACATGAATGGTATTTGCCACTATTAGAATGCAGTGATCAAACTTAAAAGATTTTCTACAGATCTCACAACTGAGTGATTTTTTGTACAAATTTCAGTGTGGGTCTGATGCCAGTTATGTAGCCTTATGTCTGAAACATTGGCAGATTGTATCAAACAGCATATTCCCTGACAGTTCACAACAGACAAGGATCTGACTGTAGCTAAGATAACAAAGTGTGGAGCTGGATGAACACAGCAGGCCAAGCCGCATCTCAGGAGCACAAAAGCTGACGTTTCGGGCCTAGACCCTTCATCAGAGCGGGGGATCCCTGATGAAGGGTCTAGGCCCAAAATGTCAGCTTTTGTGCTCCTGAGATGCTGTTTGGCCTGCTGTGTTCATCCACCTCCACACTTTGTTATCTTGGATTCTACAGCATCTGCAGTTCCCATTATCTCTGACTGTAGCTAACTTGCTTGCAAAACTGGAAATGCAGTGCCTATCATTAGATCAGAGATAGTAGGAACTGCCGATGCTGGGGTCTGAGAAAACAGTGTGGAGCTGGAGGAACACAGCAGGCCAGGGAGCATCAGAGGAACAAGAAAGCTGATGTTTCGGGTCGAGACCCTTCTTCAGAAATTTACCTTGTTTAAAATGGAAACAAAGTTTAGCAGTACGCTGTTGATCATCATCTGAGGTACGATGATGGGATTGATGTAATATTCGTGTTAAAATGATGAAGGGCGTTAGTCAAGTGAATAGACAGAAACAGTTTAAGGCTCTTGTGGCCCAATGGTAATGTCCCTACTTCGCGATCAGAGACCTAGGGTCAAGTCCTACTTGCTCCGAGGTATTTCATGACAGATTGATTTCAAATCATCTCAGCTTAAATATTTTAAGGTTCTTGTGGTGTTATGGTAGTGTCCCTCCCTTTTAGCCAGAAGGCCTCAGTTCAAGTCATAACTGTTCCAGAGGTATGTAATACCTTGCCTCTCAGCCTTTCTTTTCTCCAGGGAGAACACTCCCAACTTCTTCTATCTATCCTCATAACTGAAATTTGTCATTTCTGGAACTATTCTTGTAAATCACTCCACCACTGCCTTCAATGCATTCTCACCTTTCCTAAGTGTCCACAATTGTACACCTTACTGCATGTTTGCACAAGTTCAAAACCATCTGCCTGCTTTATACTCTCCGGTCCCATTAATAAAGCCAGGAGCATTGTATGTTTCATTAGCTGCTCGCTCCACCTGTCCGGCTACCTTCACTGATCTGTGCAATATACTCCTAGATCCCTGTGCTCCAGCACCTCTTTAGAGCTTGACTTCCTATTTTGTACCATCTTTCAATATTCTTCCAACCAAAGTGCATCACCTCACATTTTCTGCATTGAACTTTATTGTCACTCATCTGTCTGTTCCACATGTTAATGTCCTTTCAGAGTTCCACACTGTCTTCCTCAAAGTTTGCAATTCTTCCAATTCAGTGCCATCTGCAAATTATCTGTCTGTGTGGAATTTGCATGTTCTCCCCATGTCTATGTGACTTTCCTCCCACAGTCTAAAGATGTGCAGGTTAGATGGGTTGGCCATACTAAATTGCCCAAGGTGTATAAATTAGGTAGATTAGCCATAGGAAATCCAGGGTTACAGGGATAAGTACTGGGGTGAGTCGGGGTCGGATGCTCTTCAGAGTTGGTGTAGACTTGTTGGGCCAAATGGTGTGTTGCCACACTGTGGGGGTCCTATCCTATGATTCCTTTAAGATTTCTTCCACGTCATTCTTGAACTTTCTAGTGACAAAAGTTCCCTCCACTGTCCATGGACCTGGCAGCATTCTTCTCTTTTGTGAAGACAGATGGGACCAGGCAGCATTCTTCTCTTTTGTGAAGACAGATGCAATGTATTCATGTAACACCACAAATACGCCCCCTGCCCCCATATGGAAATCCCGTTTATGGTCTCTGCTCAGCCTTCTTCCTTCTTAAACCAGTCTTTTACTGTTTACGCGCCCGTAGAAGGCTTTGGGTCTTCTCTTTATGGTTTGTGGGCTCTAGGAGAATGGAGGGTTACAGGGAGCAAGCGGAAAGCAGAGCCAAGGTCAAGGTCTTGTTGAACTGGGGAACAGGATATGACGGGCTGAAGGGTTCCTCAAGGCTCTGCGGACGACGGTGCAAGGCGAACGCGGTGGTGCTGCTGCGCACGCGCGGGCAATGAGTCTGTTGTCGGGGGGTGTCCCGTGATTGGCCGAGGTTTGGTCTGTCCCACAATCCCGCGGTGAAGATGGCGGCGCCCAGGAGCTGGCGGCGTGTGTAGTCTGAGTGTAGGAAAGCTCTCTGGCTGTCCGTGTAACCGCCTCCAGTGGGGTAGCAGCCCCGTCCCAACTCTTCTTTCACCATGAAGAACAAATCCACCCGGCATCGGACCGAGAACACGTTCCGGGTGAGCGGTGAGGGTAACTAAGCGAGGCACAGAATGAGGCCTGGCCGGGGGAGGGGGGAGAGCCTGGGTTCGTCGGTTCCTCGGAACCCGTATCAGCGCCGTCTCCCGGGGAGGAATGCTGCCCCTTCCGTCTCCATTCCTGCTTATCGCACCGAGTATACCCCCCTCCCCCCATTTCCAAGCCCCCGGGTTCCTCCGTTCTCCCCGCTATCACCACTCCAAAGGCGATTTCCTTCTCTCAACAACATCCCCATCCATACCAATCTCCCTCATTCCGGCACCAGACGATGGGTGGACAAGTATCGTGAGGGTTGATACCACAGGGCATGTTAGATACAAAAACCTATTGTATCTTTGAAGGGTAATTTCGTTCATTGTTTGCACCGGCCAAGTATATGGGGAAGAAAGCAGTGATAATGGGAACTGCAGATGCTAATAAAATATGAGGCTGGATGAACACAGCAAGCCCAGCAGCATCCCAGGAGCATAAAAGCCGACGTTTCGGGCCTAGACCCTTCATCGGTGAGGGAACTGGAATAAATAGGGAGAGAGGGGGAGGCGGACTGAAGAAGGAGAGAAGAGAAGATAGGTGGAGAGGAGAGTATAGGTAGGGAGGGGATAGGTCAGTCCAGGGAAGATGGACAGGTCAAGGAGGTGGGATGAGGTTAGTAGGTAGGAGATGGAGGTGCGGCTTGGGGTGGGAGGAAGGGATGGGTGAGAGGAAGAACAGGTTAGGGAGGCAGAGACAGGTTGGACTTGTTTTGGGATGCAGTGGGTGGAGGGGAAGAGCTGGGCTGGTTGTGTGGTGCAGTGGGGGGAGGGGACGAACTGGGCCGGTTTTCTGATGCGGTGGGGGAAGGGGAGATTTTGAAGCTGGTGAAATCCACATTGATGCCATTGGGCTGCAGGGTTCCCAAGCGGAATGAGTTGCTGTTCCTGCAACCTTCGGGTGGCATCATTGTGGTACTGCAGGAGGCCCATGATGGACATGTCATCTGAAGAATGGGAGGGAGAATGGAAATGGTTTGCGACTGGGAGTCCGCTACATTGGGGAAACCAAATGGAGGCTTGGGGACCACTTTGCAGAACACCTCCGCTCGGTTTGCAACAAACAACTGCACCTCCCAGTCGCAAACCATTTCCACTCCCCCTCCCATTCTTTAGATGACATGTCCATCATGGGCCTCCTGCAGTGCCACAATGATGTCACCCGAAGGTTGCAGGAACAGCAACTCATTCCGCTTGGGAACCCTGCAGCCCAATGGTATCAATGTGGACTTCACCAGCTTCAAAATCTCCTCTTCCCCCAACGCATCCCAAAACCAGACCAGTTCGTCCCCTCCCCCTACTGCACCACACAACCAGCCCAGCTCTTCCCCTCCACCCACTGCATCCCAAAACTAGTCCAACCTGTCTCTGCCTCCCTAACCTGTTCTTCCTCTCACCCATCCCTTCCTCCCACTCCAAGCCACACCTCCATCTCCTACCTACTAACATCATCCCACCTGCTTGACCTGTCCGTCTTTCCTGGACTGACCTATCCCCTCCCCACCTATACTCTCCTCTCCACCTATCTTCTTTTCTCTCCATCTTCGGTCTGCCTCCCCCTCTCTCCCTATTTATTCCAGAACCCTCACCCCATCCCCCTCTCTGATGAAGGGTCTAGGCCTGAAATGTCAGCTTTTGTGTTCCTGAGATGCTGCTGGGCCTGGGGAAGAAAGCAGTTGGGTTCGGGTTCCTCAGAACTGAGGATTGGTCACCGGCCCCGAAATGTCAACCCTGATTATGCTTCACAGATGCTGCCACACTCGCTGAGCTTTTATAGCAGCTTCTGCTTTTGTTCCTGATTTACAGCATCTGCAGTTCTTTCGTTTTTATTTAAAGAAGGCAATCGGGTTGGATTCCTCCAGTGAAGAATTGCAACAGCCGTGGGCTGAATGGAGTGTAAACATCTTTGTGGCTGTATGCCCTGTGTGGACCCTCCTGATATGCCATTTTTTCCCCTAAGAATAGCAGTAATTTTTGATTGGGAAAAGTAATATGCCCGTATTAAGCCAAGATGTTTAGAAAAGACAGTTTGCAACACGTGACAATCTGAGTAACCAAAATAAACCAAAACCCCTCATCTTTAATACTGTATTTTTTCTGCATGTATGAAAGCTGTTATGAATGAGTGAAATTTCACACTAGTTACTCTGCAAATGCAGGCTGAATATAGAGTCAGGTCTAAGCCAACAGTTCACTCAAGTCAAACTGTTGATGAGATTTGTAGCCTGTTTGGAGTTAAAATTTGTTCAGTCTTTGAAATGCACATCACATGAGTTTATTCCAAAATTTAAAAAATTTACCATGTTAACTTTATAAATGCTTGCTAACACAGCCAATGCATCTGTATGCTGTCAAGCAATGTTGATGTGCAATGCCTTCTATAGTCTCCAGTTGAGTGCACCCCACAGTCAAGGAAATGTTGCTGCTGGTTGGCAATATGATACACTTATGGCCACATGGATATTACTACATGGAATACAAATGAACTGAAACTTGTTAGGGAACTTTCCCTAATGTGTTTGTTAACTCTGAAATAAATTAGAATGTTGAGGAAATTGCAGTGCGAGATGTAGATAACTGAGAAAAAGATATTTCTTTCAACAGTTTATTATCTAAGTCACGGAAAAGATTTGTTTGTGCTTCTGTGTGAGAGCATTGATTCTAGATGATGTGTTTGTGATGACTAAAATGAACCTTTCTCTCTTTACAGTTTCTCACCTTCTCGGAACGGTTGGTGAACGTGAATATTGATATAATCCATCGGATTGATAGAACTGGGAGCTATGCTGAGGTAAAGAGAAGCTGATGCACAAGCATAAACTTTTTGATAATGGGCATATTTTAAATTTTGTCGCTCTCAAGTACTGCATTAGCTGGAATTAATTCTCGAATAGTTGAGGGGGCTTTACAGATAGTTCCCACCAAAGATTGCTGGGAATTGTTTTAAGGGCAAGTAGCAATTGAGACAAAGCTTGAAGTCTTGGAAGTGGATTACGTTGATGTGAGGAGACGTAAAGGAGAAATGGGATCAGCTGAAACGTCACTAAAATGATGGGCATAATGGCCTCCACTCTGTGTAATCGCTCTGAACTGAGCATTGTTATTTTAATATAAATCCCATTCTTGTGTGATGGCTTTTTTTACTTCTTCTAAACTCCTAAAGCTAAAGTAACTAGTGGTGCGTTGTAGAAGTAGTGTTATTATTTAAAGTTATCCTGTAAGTAAATTCTCTCAAACTTCAGTGAGATGCAATTTTACTTTCTCGATACGTAGTGAAGTGATTGTCACTAATTCCTAATGCCTTGTAACTGAAAGGAACTTAAATTTGCTTAGCAGGTTTTATATTACTGAAATGCCACAACACAGTTGATTCTGTTTGTTTGTTTTTTACAGTTATAATATAGAAAAATATGGCAAACAATTTGTGCATAGCAAACTTCCACGGGTAGCAGTGCTTTGGGGATTTTTGATTGTGGGCTAATTGTAGATCAGCTGTCTGGGGAGAGCTGCCCACCCTTTCCTTTGAGTAGTGCCATTGGATTTTTTGCATTTGTCTCAATGGTCAGATGTGGTCAAAGTTTAACATTGCATTCGAAGAAGGTACTCCAACAGCAGTGCAGTGAATGGGCCAGCTTGGATTGATCGCGTGAACCTTGGAGTGATGCTTGAACCCTCAAGCTTCTGATGTGGATAGGAGTGCTTTTGAACTGAATTATGGTTGATACTTGTTGAGGTCCAGAGTAAGCATGGATCTATGCTGATGACCTGAACTTGTCCCCAGTGACAGATTCAGTTTGATATTCTGACGGCTGTGCATTTAACACTCTAAACAAACCTTTCCAAAGAATCAGACTCGGACGGAATAAGTTTAGTGAGTGAAAGATATAAGCATTGTTACCTGGCCTTCTGAGGCTTAGCGCCAGGACAAGAATTTCTGCAGTTGGATTCTTCTTCTTGTAGTTGCATTGACTAGGATTGAGACTGTAGTGTGTTCTTTGTGCGCACGGTTACATACTCACTGCCTTGCGTGTGCAAATCAAAACCTACGTTTCTTTTCTCAGGAAGTGGAAACCTACTTTTATGAAGGCCTGGAGAAATGGAGAGATCTTAACTGCACAGAACACTTTGGTATGGCTTTACTTACCCAGTTGCTCTGTTAAAATGTCAGAACCTCACTGCATTTGTCACAGAAGTATTGCGGTACATTTTCTCTGGTTTGCCTTTAATTGGACAACAATCTTGGAAAGCAGTCTGTGCATTGTACCACATTACGTGTTTAGGAGCGGGTATGGTTGTGAAAAAGATAAATCTTCCGGGCTATGGGTAAACAGCAGACTGAAGCCACAGCAGAATTAGACGTGTTTTAAAATTCACTAATGGAATATGTGCATCACTGGCTAAAGGCCATAAGTCAACCATATTATTGTGGGTTGGAGTCACATTTAAGCCAGACTAGCTAAGGATGGCAGTTTCCCTCCGTAAAGAATATTAACGAACCTGATGGATATTTCCGATAAATGACAATGGATTTGTGGTTATTATTAGACTTTTTATTCTTGATTTTTATTGAGTTCAAATTCCATCTTCTGCTCTGACAGGATTTAAACCTGAATACCAGAACATTACCCAGGTCTCTGGATTAACAGTCCGGTCATAATGCCACTAGGCTGTTGCATCCACATATTACCGATTTCCTTCAATTCTTCCCTCTCACCAGACCCCTGGTCCTCCAACATTTCTGGAAGGTTATTTTACCCCTTTTTGTGAAGATGAAACTAAAGTTTGTGTTCAATTTTTCTGCCATTAGTTTGTTCCCCATTACAATTTCCCTGGATTCTGTCTGATGGGATCTACACTTGTCTTTACTAACCTTTTACGCTTCATATTTTTATAGAAACTTTTTACAGACATTTTCTGTGTTCCCTGCAATTTTACTCTTGTACTGTATTTTTGCTCTCCTGCATATTTTTTGTCCATTTTGCTGAAGTCTAAAGTAGTTCCAGTCCTCAGACTTGCTGCTTTTTTTGGCAATTTATATGTCTCCCCCGGTTCAAATACAATTCCTAATTTCTTTTGCAAGCAATGGTTAAGCCTCCTTTCCTTTTTTTTTGTATTTGTTCCAGACAGGACTGAATAATTGTTTTAATCATGCACACTTTGTTCAAATATGAGCCAAAATCTAACAATAAGGTTCCACAATTCATGTCACCCGTTTGCACCTCACATCCTCATTGTTCCCTTTGTTTTCTGACTCGGCACCCTTTATTTCAGATTCGAATAGATGGAGTGTGAAGTTATGAAGAAGTCTGTAGAATTACCGTCATTCTTGCCCAAGGGATTTCATGCTGCAAGATTTTTAATTATTCTTTCTCTTTGCATAGTACCATGTCTAGAATAGTCTATCTCAGGTTGGCTCCTCAATGTGTTGGTACAAAAAAATCACATCAACACTCCAGGAAATCCTCATCCATAGTACCATTGCATGTTTGCTTCGTCCAATCTCTGTGCAAAGTAAAGTTACCCATGATTACCGTTACACCCGATTACATTCATCTCTGATTTCTTGTTTGTCGCCTTCCCTAACATTTCCGCAACTGTTTGGGGACTAATAGACACACACAACAAAGCTTCTGAGCCAATATCATTCCTCACTATTGCATTGATTTTACTCCTTTGTTAACAGTGCTACCTCATCATGTTTTCCATGTTTGCCTGTCCTTCCTAAAACATGAATATCACTCATTTCTGTGGGTCTGGAGTCACAGGCCAGCCACACTGGGCAAGGTGACAGACGGCCTTCACTAAAAGGCAAGAACGGATTGGTTTTTACAGCAATCAGTGATAGTTCTGCGGTCACTATTACTGGGACTGGCCTTCGTTTCCAGATCTAACTACTGATTTTAAATTTCAGCAGCTGCTGTGGTGGGATTTGAACCCACGTGCCAGGCACATTAGACTGGGTCTCTGGATGCCTAATCCATTAACATTGTCAAAATTCCACTCTGGTGGAAATCCTCCCCATCTTCTAGTGTGTTTCTGACTTCGAGAATGGGCTTGAATTTACACCCTTGTAATATGGACACAGCTAAACTATTGAAAAGCTGGAGGAAAGAATCAAAGACTGCGCAATTGACACTTGATTCTTGACCGGTTTTAACCTACTTTTCTCTTTACAGTTAAATTTTACAAAGAGGTGTATGGAAAGACCCAATCTTTTAATCAGTTGGTGTACCATCAGAACACAGTGGTGGAAAGCTTGAAAAACCATCTTCAAATCAGGAGCAGCATGGCCCACCAACCTTTGCTCGAGTAAGGATTTGAGCAGATTGATTATATTAAGAGGAAGAGTCAGTGAATTAATCCAGAGCTGTGTAAAGATGTTAACAGATTGAAAGATATTCCTAAACTTCTGTTTAATTGTAAAACGAAAATCTGCAGCATTGTGCGCTTGTTTCAGTGAGCGACCACTTTGCTAAGATCAGCATGTCATCTGTCAAGCCTAATTTCAGCCTGGGATCTGATTTATCCACTAGTAACAGCAGCTGGGATAATATGCTGTGATCTGTTGAAATTTAGCATTCTTGCATTTGACCTGATGAGAGACAGATGTAAAGTTCAGCAACATGCCTCTTTTCTCTACTTCAGTATCTTGTACATATTCAAAACTTAGTCCTTTGACCAAGCCTTTGGTCAACTGACCTCCTATTTCCTTACATGGCACAGTGTAACACATTGCTCTGTTTTGCTATATTAGCAAACTGTAAAATGATATTGTGCTGCTTGTGTATTACAGCCTTGTGGTACAGCTGGCCAGAGATCTGCAAGGGGATTTCTATCCTCACTTCAGTGAGTTCTTTGTAATTATAACTTCCCTGCTGAACACACAGGACACAGAACTGTTGGAGTGGGCCTTCACCTGCCTCTCCTATCTATACAAATACCTCTGGAGACTTATGGTCAAGGACATAACAGACATTTACAGGTGCACATCCACTTTTTCAAAATTTTCAACTGCCAAACCTCAACTTGGGAAGTTTTGTTCATTTTTATGTAGGAGCTACGTGCTTTATATTGGATGAGATTGAAAGCAGGGACATCTGCTCTCGTATACATTCAATACCTATTTGAGATATATATGCTGTTTTAAAAATGATTAGTAAAGAATGAAAATAGAAGGCAGCATCTGTGAAGGGACAAACAGAGTTAACGTTGCAGGTCCAGTTCTCAGAACTCTGGGTTCTGAGGAAGGGTTGCTGGACCTGAAACGTTAACTCTGTTTTATTTCCTTCACAGATGCTGCCAGACCTCCTGAGCTTTACCAGCAACTCTGTTTTTGTTCCTGAGTTCTTTTGGCTTTTAATAAAAGTAGAAGGTTTATTTTACACCAAGAGTCTGACAATTTTTAGGCAGTGCAGTGACAGAATTTCTTCCTTGACCGAATGCAATAATTGCTTTCAAACTGGTGAAGTAATTATTCAAATACATCTGTAAATAGTAAATAGTACCCAATGATCAAAACCTTACAACACAAAAGAAGATTAAAACCTTACAGCCTGCACTGGCTCTCAGTAGGAACTATTCTATTAGTCTCTCTGCCCTGCTTCAGCACACCGGTCTTCACTCTCTTAATTATTAATCCAAGAATTCCACCCTCTTTTTAGACAACATCTTTATCAACCTGTCCTGCCACCTCCAAAGATTAATGTATGTTAATCCCCTGCCTCTGTGATTTGTTCCTACATCTCTATGTAAATTGATATTTTAGGTTTATTTTGTCTACAATATTTCCCATGTTAATGTACAGTAAACACTGGAAAATGATTAGTGCGATTTCGCCTATCCATTCCAAAAAATACATAACAGCAAAACTCAACATCAACCGCAAAACTCACGAATCCTCGATTTTTAACCCAAATTTAAACAAGCTCCGCCGTCATGAAATTCAGCATTTGTGGAGGTTCTCAGGAACAGAACCCCTGCAGAGACAGAGGTGTGACTGTATCACTTCAACATCTTCATGTTAACTTGTATCTGTCAGTGTCTTCTAATTTATTTTTCCCATTTATTCTATTTCATAAACTGATTCTGTTGAGAGAATCGTTAATTTTTCTTGACCATATAAGTAATTTTTAATTCTGTCCGTCTTAATTGAAGAGCCGGCTTGAAATTATAAAGTACTATGCAAGATGCCCCAAAGCATTCTACAACTCATGAAATACTCTGTACGGTGGAGATATGATTATGAGGTAGAGAAACATGTTAGGCAATCTTTGCACACCCAAATCTGTCAAACAGCAAACAAAAAAATGACCAGTTCTTCTATTCTCTGGCATTAGTTGAAGGATAATTATTTGGGAAGTATCGAGAGGCACCTGCTTTCAGATAGGTGTGTTTTGTGAAATACACTGCTTTGAATTTTGGATTTATCACTCTTGTTAATGTGGTTTTTTTATAGTTTGTATAGTTCACTTTTGGGCCACAATAAGGAGCATATCAGATGTTTTGCAGCTGAAAGTTTTGCTTTCTTGATGAGAAAGGTGAGTTTAATTTAACAGTATTCATCTTGCGATTAAGAGTGTGTGCCTTAGATTAGTGAGGCCCATCAATTAGGTGTTTACTTGTTTTCAGTGTATAAATGTGTATGTAGATGAATGCACACTGAATACAGTGTGGCTATGTAAATAACAGTTTGGAACTGAATAAAAGATAAACTAGCTGAGCTTTGAGCTTTCTAAACATCATAATTTCTCCTTTAAGATACCACTGTCTCTGACCAAACTTTTGGTCACCTGTCCAAATATCTTCACTCAGGTACTGTGTCAGTTTGTGTCTGATACCGCTCCTGTGAAGCTGCTTGGGATCAAAAACAGAAGTTGCTGGAAAAGCTCAGCTGGCCTGAGGAGGGGGTCACTGGACCCTGAAACATTAACTCTGATTATTTTTCTTCACCAATGCTCCCAGACTTGCTGAGCTTTTCCAACGACTTGTTTTGCTCCTGATTTACAGGATCTGCAGTTCTTTCGGTTTTTATTAAGGTGCTTGGGATGTTCTGCAATGTTAAGAATATGATATAAGTTCAAGCTGTTTGTAAACTGTTGTTTTATCTTGTTGAAGAGGAAGTGTGCCAGGATACCCTTTTTCTGCAGAATCAGTTTAATTGCATGGATGTTTTTTGTTTGTTTCAGTCAGTGATTGCTTTTTGTGTCTATGCAGGTTCCTGACCACGATGCCCTTTTCAACTTCATGTTTGCTGACCTGGAGCAACACTCTGAGAAGGCTGAGGGAGTGGGCCAGCTGCTTTTCGATGTGTGCAAAGGCGTCCGAAATACGTTGCACTCGTGTGCAGCCAAAGTAATATTTTAATCGTTTGACTGCTGCTGATGAAAGACACATTGTGTTGAAAGTTTTGAATTGCCCTCATTGGGTCATCCGTAACGAATAACAGAGCAAAAGGGAAGAGCATTTTAGAGAGTACAGATTTGTTAGCAAGTGGACTGTAATTCTGCATTATGGAGAAAGCACCTGTTAGGTGAAGCCTGACATTTGTCTACCAAAAATTGATCAGCCAAGATGCCCTCAAGAATGAATCAGAGGATATCTGTCATACATCTTGTTCAGTTGAATCGAGTGCAGTATATGTGCATGTTTTTTTCTGTCTCCATAAATGTGTGAGGCAGTTAGCATGGTGGGTGTTGTTGCTGGTAATCCAGAAACCCAAATTATGCTCTGGGGACCAGGGTTTGAAACCCAGCATGGCAGATGTTAGGATTTAAAATGCTTGTCCTAAAAAAAATGAACAAAATGAAGCCATTGTTGATCACTGTAAAAACCTGTATGGTTCACTAATATCCTTTAGGGAAGGAAATCTGCCATCCTTACTTGGCCCACCTGGGCTCCAAACCCATAGCAATGTAGTTGACTCTGAACTGGCCTACTAAGCCATTCAGTTGTAACACTTGTCAGTAAGTCTCAGAAAACAAACAAAATGGTGTGGATCACCTAGCATTGACGTAGGCACCAGAAATGACAGTGGCATAAACAGCAGTGCAAAATCCTCCAAACATCTACTATCAACACCAAGAGAGCCGTCTCACAGACAAGTCAAGCAACAGTCAGACATTGTCACTCAGAGTTGTACCTTACAGATGATGCCCCAGACACACCATCACCATCCCCAGATATATCCTGTCTCACTGGTTGAACAGACCTAGTAGCACAATGGTATCTAGTTGGTAAGGAGTTCCTGGGAGTCCTCAGAATTGATTCCGGACTCCGTGATGTTGAGTGGTTTCAGGTTAAACGTGGGCAAGGAAACCCGCACTTACCGCCCTCCCTTAGTGGATGAATCAGTACTCCCCCATGTTGAGCATATACTTGGATGAAGTGCTGAGGGCGGCAAATGCACAACATTTATTCTGGGTGGGGAATTTCATTGTCCCTTATCAAGACTGGCTTAGCAGCAGCACTACTGATCGAGCTGGTTGAGTCCTAAAAGACACAGCTGCTGGACTGGGTCCGTGGTAGGTGGTGAGGGACTAATATACTTAAGCTCATCCTCATATGCAGATATATCTGTCCATGACAGTACCAAAGCCCTGTCTTCACAACGAAGACATGCTTCACTGTGTTTTGTGGCACTAACTCCCTGCTCAATTGAATGGCTTTCAAACAGACCTAACAACTCAAGCCTGGGCAGACTTGTGTGCTATTAGCAGCAGAATTGTGTTCAGACACAATCTGTAAACTTATGGCCTAGCATTTGACGCACTGTACCATTTCCATCAAGCCTGGGGATCAACATTTTTCAATGAAAAATGCAGTGGAGCGTGCCAGGAGCTGCAAAAGGCATTTCAGTGTCCTCCAGAATTCACCAGCATCACAAATACCAGTCTTCAGCCAATTTGACTCACTTTGTGTGATATCACAAAACAGTTTTGAGAAGATTTGTAGCTCAGGTTGAGGTTCTGGATGTGAGTTTGCTCGCTGAGCTGGAAGGTTTGTTTTCAGACGTTTCGTCACCATTCTAGGTAACCTCATCAGTGAGCCTCCGGTGAAGCGCTGGTGTTATGTCCCGCTTTCTATTTATCTGTTTAGGTTTCCTTGGGTTGGTGATGTCATTTCCTGCGTTGCTGTCATTTCCTGTTCTTTTTCTCAGAGGGTGGTAGATGAGCTCCAAATCAATGTGTTTGTTGATGGAGTTCCGGTTGGAATGTCATACTTCTAGGAATTCTCGTGCGCGTCTCTGTTTGGCTTGTCTTAGGATGGATGTGTTGTCCCAAAGTGGTGTCCTTCCTTATCTGTACGTAAGGATACGAGTGATAGTGCGTCATGTCCTTTTGTGGCTAGTTGATGTTCATGTATCCTGGTGGCTAGCTTTCTGCCTGTTTGTCCAATGTAGTATTTGTCACAGTTCTTGCAAGGTATTTTGTAGATGAACTTAAAAGACCCTATACAGACAACAAGCAAAACGAACGCCATCTACAAAATACCTTGCAAGAACTGTGACAAACACTACATTGGACAAAGAGGCAGAAAGCTAGCCACCAGGATACATGAACATCAACTAGCCACAAAAAGACATGATCCACTTTCACTGGTATCCTTACATGCAGATGAGGAAGGACACCACTTTGATTGGGACAACACATCCATCCTAGGACAAGCCAAACAGAGACGCGAACGAGAATTCCTAGAAGCATGGCATTCCAACCGGAAGTCCATCAACTAACACATTGATTTGGAGACAATCTACCATCCCCTGAGAAAAAGAACAGGAAATGACATCATCAACCCAAGGAAACCTAACCAGATAAATAGAAAGCGGGACATAACATCAGCGCTTCACCGGAGGCTCACTGATGATGTTACCTAGAATGGTGACGAAACGTCTGAAAACGAACCTTTCCAGCTCAGTGAGAAAACTTACATCCATTTCACAAAACAGTTGGAGGCACAGGATTACTGCAAACACGATAGGCCCTGACAACATTCGGGTTGTTGTACAATAAATTGCTGCAGCTACTTAGGGCTGTGCCACAGGCCAAACACTTTCAACTGCTTCAACAACCTTCTTCCCTCCATGAAGAGGTCAGAAATGGGAATGTTCACCGATGAGTGCACAATGCTCAGCATCATTTTGCAACTTCTCAAAAACTGAAGTGCTCCATGTTCCAGGCATTCTAACAAGAGAGAATCTAACCAGTGTCTCTTGACAATAAGCCCCACTATCAACAGAAGCTGTGTGGGCTAGTCAAATAAAAACAGTGGCGACAAGAGCAGGTCAGAAGTAGGAATCCTTCAGTAGGTAACTCAGCTCCTCACTCCCCAAAGTTTGTCCTCTATCTACGAGGCACAAGAGTGTGATGGAATACTCTCCATTTGCTATGGGTGCAGCTCCAACCACACTGAAGAAACTTGACGCCACCAGGACAAAGCAGCCCACCTGGATGACAATACATCTACAAGCATCCACTCCCTCCACCACTGACATTCAGTAGCAGCAGTATGTACTATCTACACGATGCACTGTAGAAATTCACCAAAGACTTTGGCAGCACCTTCCAACCCCTGACCGCTTCCACTTAGAAGGATGAGGGCAGCAGTTACATGGGAACAGCATCACCAGCAAGTTCCCCTCCAAGTCATACAGAATTCAGACTTTGAAATGTATAGCTGTTCCTTCAGTGTTGCTGTGTTAAAATCCTGGAAACCTCTCCCTTGGGCAGTGTGGGTCTACCAGCATCACATGGACTGCAGTGGTTCAAGATGGCAGCTCATCACCACCTTCTCAAGGGCAACTAGGGACGGGCAAGAAATACTGGCCCAGCCAGCAATGACCACAACTGAATGAATTTTAAAAAACATAGTGGTAAAGGTTGTAAGCTTGTACTGTGTAGAATCTGTGCAGGGTGCCGTCACAAGGAAGACTGAAGATTTACAAAGCAATATGTGATGACTCGTTGAGCCGTATAAAGTTTTGTTTCCTGTTCTGTAGATTTTCCCGGCTGTCTTACAAAAACTGGGGCCCTTCACAGAGTTGGAGGTTGTGTTACCATGGGACACGGTTGGGGAAGCAGTTTGCCAGATGGCTAAGTCGTTTGCAGCCTATGTTGACAGGGAACACTTCGATGTAGTCTGGAGCTGCTTGCAGGTAGGTTGATGAGTATTGAAACGTCTGAGCAATCTCTCTGGTATTACTCGTGGCAGCTTGTATGACGTGTTGTTCATTGAGGTCAACGAAGAGCTACAAGTTTAAAGAATTACATTCTGAAGCCAGGTATCACAGCCCAAGGCGTGCATTCCCTTGTGCATAGACAATGAAGAAGTGACTTTGTTGAAGAGCGTAGGATGATTAGAAACATTGATGGGTTTGTAACTGTTTAGTCTGATGAAGGGGGTTGAGAACAAGCGAGCAGAGCCTTCAATGAGAGCCAGGCCATTCAAGGTGTCAGGAAGCCCTTCTTTGCACAGAGAGAGGAGAGTAGAAATTGGGAACTCGTTTTCTGTAAAGAGTTGTTGAGGCTGAAGCTCAATTGAGAGCTCTCGACACTGAGATAGATAAGGTTGGGCGTGGGTATTTAGTTTTATGGAAGTAAGCCTGGAAAATGGTGTCAAAATACAGACCCCCCCTCCCCCCCCGCCTCAATGAGCCAGCTTGTGAAACAGGCTTGGGAGCTGCACAACCTCCTTTGGTCATATGTAATCTGGTGCAGTGTCTCTTTTAGAATGTGAGACTGTTCCTAAAGTAAAATCTGGATGAGGTCACTTGAATTTAACTACACGACGTTTCAGACAGAGAGTCAGAATCTCAGTGAAATGCCTGACTTGATTTTTGCTTTCTTTTCTGAGTACAATTAGCAAGATTACTCAGGCATTGCAGTTACCCTGACTCCTGTGTCATGGAGATATTTCTTGTTGCTGGTGTCATCTATCTCTGCAATACAGATGTGGCTGCACATCCCACTTCAAAGACTCCTGCACTCAGTCCAAACTGCTGGTACTGAGGCCATGCTCCGCTGTTAGAAGTGCCACCTTTCAGATGGACCTGACTTGAGCCTCTTATTCTCAAACCACTTCATCAGAGGAAACAGATTCACACCCATTAACTGAGGGCCTTTCTGCTGTCTTGGGTGAATATAAAGATCCTGTGGCACAATTTTGAAGAAAACCCAGTAGAGTTATAGAGACACAGAGCACAGAAACAGACCCTTTGGTCCAACTTGTCCATGTTGACCAAGTTTCCCAAACTAGACTAATCCCATATCCCTCTGAAGCTGTCCTATTCATGAACGTGCCCGATTGTCTTTCAGATATCGTAACTGTACCAGCAACTATGGCTTCCTCTGGCAGTCCACCCTCAGTGTGAAAAAAGCCTCTTGAGTCCTTCTGCTCTCACCTTAAAAATATGCCCCGTAATTTTGCACTCTCCCACCCCGGCAAAAAGACCTTTGCTATTACCTAATCTGTGCCTCTCAAAATTTTATAAACCTCTAAAAGGCCACCCTGCAACCTCCTCCACTCCAGTGAAAACAAGTCCCAACCCAGTCAGCCTCCACTTATAACTCACACCCTCTGGGTGAGTTCTGGCAACATCCTGGTAATTTTTTTCCCGATGTCCTGATCAATATTCTTAATCCTTCAATCAGCATCTCAAAAGCTGGTTATTTAATGTTTATCTTGTGTTGTTTGTTGTATTTATATCATTTCCTAGATTGCAACAGGGACAGTATTTCAGAGACATACTATATTGACTTTAAAGCACTTTGGGATATTCTGAGATTGCCCTTATATAAAGGGGATGTGACATGCTAGCATGATGGACAGAATAGACCCACTGATTGTGTTGTATTAAAATTAATACGTTCTGAGAAAGTGATTCAGAGATACAGAGTACTGGTAGCCCATGTTTTTGATGATATATCTGTTCTTATGTTTAGAAAATGTAATTTCAAATAAGTTTCCATTTTGTAAGTGACAAAAGACAATAGCAGCAGGAGCTGGGACTGAAAAAAATAGATTACGGTCCTTTTTGGGAGTGTGTGTGGCTGTCCCATCATAAGAATATTTTCTGTTATTAAAAAGTAAAAAGCTAACTTTAATTTCATTGATAGCGATGTATCCTGGGGCTCTGTGACAAATTAAACTGCGGTGACAAGCAACAAAGCTCTGATCAAATCCAGAGGATTCTGCAGATATACCTGGTGTTGGTGGAAAGCGGACAGGGGTCAAGGGTTACTCATCCAGTTGAGCTTTGTGAGGTGAGTCCTGTGATCATAGAGTCAGAGTTTTACCGGACAGGAAGGTGGCCATTCAGCCCATTGTGCCTGTCTCTGCTATTCAGTTAGCCACATGTGCTAGCCATTTCTCCATAAGTTTTCAGATTAATCCTCTTCAAGCACATATCTAAATTCCATTTTGGAAAACACTGTGGAGTCGGTTTCCTGTGTGCACTGTGATCCAGATCATTATCATTTGTGAAAAAGCATTCCTCCTTATTTCATTGTTTTGCCATTTATGTTGAAATGACTTCCCACAGGATTAGCAAAGTGTTACGTGCAGAGAGGATTGTATGACCTATTGTGTCTACACTGGCTCTCTAAATCAGTGTCATTACTTGGGGTTGGTTACTGACCAGTTTGCCAGTGAGGATGTTTCTTCCTTCCTGCTCTATCGAAACCTTGCTGCAATTCTGAATATCTTACTTAAATCTTCGCATAATTTCTAACTGCTGTGAGGAGAATCATCCCACTTGTTCTGGTCTAGAGCTGTCACCTGGTAAAGGATGGAACTGAGGCCAAGTTTTTAATGCATTTTTATCCATGAAGGCGAATGTTATAAACGTGCCTCTCAAATCCCTATTACTGCAATTTCAGTCTGGACCCATACAGGAGCACAAGTGAACTTCCAGTTAACACAGATTATTTGATCACAAAAAAAACTTCCATTTCTATGCGGTTAAGACCATGTCTACATACTAACCACACGCTGAAACCAGATGTCCTGCTCTAGTTACGCTCTTGGCCCAATGTGCTTCTTTCTTTAGACCTTGATCCAGATGCTGCAGCCTTCGCAGATGACCATGTCCTGCTGTGAGGCTCTTCTCGAAGTATTTTCCACCCTCCTCAAGGCTCAGAATATTACTCTGCCAAAAGAACTGATTGTTGAAGCTTCTAGGAAGGTAATTGATGCTCATATTTTTTATGCTGTACAAAATTACTGTCAACATCCAGTTGTTATGATACATGCTGCCTGTAGATGTGATTGCTGGTGTTAAAGATCTTTTATGTCCCTTTCAACTGTTTAGTCATATCAGGATTCTCCAATAACAAGGTGTAGAGCTGGATGAACACAGCAGGCCAAGCAGCATCAGAGGGGCAGGAAAGCTGAGGTTTCGAGCTTAGACCCTTCTTCAGAAATACTTAGTGTTGCCTCTATTTGTGACACAAAAAGAACACTTTCTTGTTGTAAAGTGAGGCGTTGAAGCCTTTCATCTTAAACTCATCAGGACAAACGTAAATACCAAATGTCAAATGATTACAACAGTTCATGTTGCAGATGAAAATGGTGATGGTTGGTTTACAAATTGATGCTGGCTAACGAAGCAATGAGGAATTATTGACCCCTTAAGCAAACATTAATTCTTAAAAAGACACAGGGCTTGAATATATATTTCTTTTATTTGCAGATAAGTGCTCATTGCATATGAACATGCTACTTCTAAATGAACCACATCACAAGCTCAAATATCTTTAAATGAGTTAGTGTAGCTATTAGCGCAGTCAGGATTGTTCAGCAAAATGCTGCTCCACATGCAGAGTTCCATTGAGCAGTAGGCGTTCCTTAATCAATTGAGTGGACTGTTAGCACGCTTTTCTTCTGTAGTAATAAATGTTGTGAAATTTGGCATTCTTGTGTTTGTCCTGATGAATGTAAGCTTTAGCAATACATCTCTCTTTTCAGTAAGTTTCAGTTGGTTTGCTACCAAAAAGCAATGCCAGATTATCACAATCACATGTATGTGTGTGCCCGTACATTTTTAAGAAACGTCTGTATAACTGGGTGTTGCTGTCGTGCAATCTCTCCCACAGTTCATGACATCGCATAAAGAATGCTATACTTAGTAGGAGCCCATTTATCCCATTGTATCTGTACTGTCTTTTTCTTACTGTCGATTATCCCCACTTTCCTACTGTTTTTCCTTCTTTCCTACAGATTTTAATGTTTGAGGTATTTAAAATTGAAAATTAGAATCTGGTCTCTCCACCCACTCAGGCAGAGCATTCCGGATTACAACAAATCACTGTGTTAGAAAGGAGTTTCTTCATGTTGCCTCTGTTTTGTTTTTGCATTTGCCTTCTACCTGTATTCTCTGGTTAATAATCCTTTGCCAATGGAAACATTTTATCCTTATTTGTAAAGCTGCAATAATTTTGAATGTATCAGTCTTCCCAAGTCTAAGGGGTACAGTCCCTGCTTCTCTATTCTCCCCAAACTGAAGTTGTTCATTCTTGGAACTGTTTTTATAAACTGTTGTTCTTGCACCCTTTCCTAATTTATGCGTCTTTGCAAAAGTGTGATGTCAGGAATTGGACCCAATACTGCAGTCAGTGCCAAATCAGCATTGTTTCACACCTTGAAGCATTCTGCCAAACTGTGTGTTGCCATCTTTAACAGCTTCCGAAATGTGTCTCTCGATTTGTGTCTTCGTTTTCCTCCCTTGGCATCTTTGCAGGTTTTCTGACTGTCCAATCCTCTCGGGTTTGGAATGCTGCAAATGTACAAATTGTCCATGTTATACAGCAATGATGGTGAAAACCTGTAACTGAAGATGGGGTGCTTGTGCATCTTATTGTGAAAGAATCTCCTTCCATTCAATAAGCTGAGTGAATTTTCTGTTTCAGATTTACAGTAGTGAGTTTGAAAGAAAATTAATTCTGGAGTTCTCAGAGGAGATGTTTAACATGTGCCAGTTTGAACAGGTACGTTTGAAATGCACTTGTGCTGTCGAGAGGTTTAATATTTTACCTCAGGGAAGTGGATTACTGATTCCAAATACAGTGTCCGAAATCTGACCCATTTACTCTCATTAAACAGGAATATTGATTGAGGATCTAATATGGTGAAGTCTGTATTGCTGCACTCACCCAAACCCAGATATATGCAAAAATTAGACACATTCAGAGATGCAAGTAACTTGCATGCACCAGACCTTTTACAATTGAAACCACTGAACTTCAACATTTTTGAATCACAGAAGTGCTGCAGTGCAGAAGGAGGCCATTTGGCCCATAATGTTATACCAGCACTGTTGGGGTCTGTGAAAAATGGCATTTGTTTGATGATGGGAATTCGTACTGAGTGAAACAACAAGTGGAAATAATGGCTATTTTCCTTTACCTTGAGCAGTGTCAAAAATAGTTGATAGTGAGGGATTCAATAGCTTTATTTCTCTGTCCTCAAGGAAAACAGTTTACAAGGAAAATAAACAGCTAGCAGAGTGCAGGAACTTAGTGAAATTACAATTAACTGGGAAAACTTTGCTGGGCAACCTGATGGAACTGCAAGCTTACAAATCCCAGGTGCCTCCTAGTATCTTAAGAGGTTGCTAACGAGATAGTAGATGTGTTGGTGTTAATTTTCCAACAGATCTGATTTTGAATAGCTGTAAAGGAAGTTGTGGTTGTAATTGCCCTGAGATGATGGGGGGAAATTTCAATGCTCTCACTGTTGTATTCATGTCTAAGAGGCAAGAAGTAGAAACGGTCATCATTGACTTCTGTGCACAATCTCGTTTATCTTTCATATTTTGTCCAATGAAGCGAAAATGGGAAGAAGTGGTCTTGGAAAGTTTTTTTTTAATGTTATATCGAGAATTAGTATTTGGGAATTAGTAGATCCTAAAACTAGAATACCATGAGAATAAACTTGCCCTTCAATATGTTTGTTTATTGTTTATAGCTGTTTCTGCCGAGCTTGCTGCAGTATGTGGAGGAACAGTTTGCAATTGATGATCGATCGGCCAGGGAAGAAACTCTGGGAATTTTGGTGAAACTGATTCTGGCCAAAGCTGAGCCTCTGACTATTGGGTCGATGGCATTTGAAAAGTACCCTCTTCACTTCGCAGGAGCGGTGCAAGTGTGAGTGGAGTGATAGCATAACTCATGGTGATGTACCTTATCAGAGCAAGATGAGACAGGGATTTTCCTATTAGTTATAGAATCATCCAAAGGTGGCTTTAGAGCCCGGGTAATTAAGTATCTTCAAGGCTGAAATAGATTCTTAATCCGTAAGGGACCGAGGGTTATGGAGTTACGGCAGGACAATGGAGTTGAGGATTATCAGATCGGCGATGATCATGTCAAATGGTGGAACTAACCTGTTGGGCCAAATGGCCTACTTCAGTTCTTGTACCTTGTCCAAGACCTTCAAGAGATAGCCGTCACAATTATGCTGTCCTTGTGTGAAAAAGACACGGCAGGAACGGAGAAACCCCGTAAAAAGTTAAGGCATTTTTACTTTAACATGGGTGGTTCAGTGGTTAGCACTGCTGTCTCAAAGCACAAGGGACCAGGGTTTGATTCCAGCTATGGGTGACTGTCTGTGTGGGATTTGTACATTCTCCTCATGTCCGTGTGGGTTTTCTCCGGGTACTCCGGTTTCCTCCTACTGTCCAAAGATATGCAGGCTAGGTGGATTGGCCATAGTGTCCAGGGATGTGCTGTTTGGGTGGATTAGCCATGGTCAATGTGGAGTAATGGTGATAGGGTGGGGTCTGGGTGGGATGATGTTTGGATGGTCGATGTAGACTGATGGGCCAAATGACCCCTTTCTGTATTGTAAGAATTCTACAAAAAGGAAAGATTTGGAGATGATCTGGTTGAGGTCTTTACTGTTGTGAATGAATTGGAGAAGATAGACATGAAGAGAGAAACTGAAAAGCCATTGTTGACTCGAAACCTTAACTCTGTTACTCTTGGCATGAATGTTGTTGGACCTGCAGTTTGTTTTTAATTCAGGTTTCCAGTGTTGGCAGTGGTTTAGTTTATGATGTGGAGAAAATGTTTCTGTTTATGGGACAATGCAAAACTAGGGGCCATCAATATAAGATAGTTACTTGTAACTCCAATGAGAGAATTCTTGTCTTATTAACCCATAAAGTGACTGGAATGTGAAACTTGCTGTGACTGAATGTGATTGAGGCAAGTAGCCTAGACATTTCTGAAAGAAAACTAGGCAATCACATAAGGTAAAGGGAGATAGAAACATTTACTAAAAGGCTGAAATGAAGGAAACTGAATGGAGGCGACTTGTGAACTGAAAGCACAAGCTTTCAGACTGGTTTCTTGACAGATTCAGGAATAATTTATTGATCTAAAGTGTAATTTTCGAAATGGGTAAATGTCTGGAACCTGAACATTGCATATTTATTCTTGTTCTGCCTACTCATCAAAAATTTTTAATAAACATTTTCCAGTTCTCATTTTATTGATGAAAAGGCTTCCAGCGGAGTGGAGAATGGTGGATCAGTTACTTTGGTGTTAGATTTCATCCTGTCTTTGCTGCACATACCTGAAGCTGGAAGGAGATTGGATCTTGCACATATCTGGGCTGCACTCGTCATTCTTCCCCATATCAGGTTGGGAAAATGATTTTGTTTGCGTTTTTAACTTTGAAAGCAAAGGGTGGACTTCAGTGCATTTGTTCTTCATGAACTTGTTTGACAGCCCAGTTAGTATCGCTGTCAAATTCTGAGCCTGTTTAGTTAGATTATGTCAAGTGGAGACAGCAGGCAACCCATAGCTGTTAGATATTTTTAATCGATCAGACCAGCTAAGAGATGACACATGTCTGGAGAAGGTGGGAGTAAAATCCCAGGCCTTTTGGCCCACAGGTAGTGATGCCACCACTGTGTCAGAAGAACCCTAACCTATCTGTTACACAGGTACATAGAATTAGGGTGTAAATGATATGTTGAATTCACATGAGAGTTATAAGTGCACTGGTCACTGATTAGTTAACTTGAGCACAGTGTGATAACATAGCTGATCAGGCTTAGGGACTGGATTTAGCTTCTGGTCTCAGGCATAGTTTAGAATCCCAAGACCACAAAATTTATGAGATAACATGGTGTGAAGCTGGATGAACACAGCAGGCCAAGCAGCATCAGAGGAGCAGGAAAGCTAGACCTGAAGCAACAAGCCCGAGCAAGAGACAAAAGAAAGCAGTAATCAAGAAATAGACCAAATGTAAGAAGTAGAATAGGAAGGCGGGTTACAGCAAACACTGAGGTCGGTCAATCCTGAAACGAACATTGACTCTTCATCTATATGTGTCATCATCTCCTTCCTCATCCACAACTTGAATCAACATAGTTATGGAGCTTTCCACCTCATCCTTTATAAGATATGTCAAGACCGTCTTGTCCAGGGAAATCTGGACCAACATTTGTCGTGTGCTGCTTGGGAGAGCTGATTACACGGGGGGAAAAAAAAAATCCGTCACAAATAGTGTTCCGACAGACCATCTTGTAAGGAAAGACAGCTAGGCACTGTCAGTTAGTAAGTAGGAAGCCAATATACGAGAGGCTGCATTCTGTAAATAAACCAATTGTCAAGGAAAAGACTTACATTGGTTTTCTTACCTCATTGTCAAGTTAGTAATATCGACAGCTGTCTGTCACCTAGAACGCAGTACCTGACTCTGGTCAAAGGCTGACGTTGCCTTTAATTCAGCGGATTGTAGCATCTCTCATTTTTGACTCTAAATGATACTGTTTTGAAAGGAGAGGGTTACAGGAGTGGAGGCATCCGAGGGTGTTATTCATCAATTCTTGACAGTTGTCGGGCAAATCGATAAGATGGCTATGAATGCCGATATAATGCTTGGCTTTGTAAGTAGCAATACTTAATACGATAACAAGCAAATCATACCAGACCATTACAAATCACTGGCTAGGACTTGACTGGAGTATTTTGTCCACCTCCAAACACCACGCTTTAGCGAAGATATCAAGGTCTTGAAGCAAGTGATGAGGAGGTTTACCAGCTGGTACTCAGGTTGAGGGAGTTGAGTTGTGGATTATGAAGCTGGGATTATTCTCCCTGGAGAAAAGGAGATTGAGGAGATTTATTAGAGGTGTTTGAGGCAGTGATGGGTTTTAGTAGAGTAAAGATGCTTGCACCAGCTACAAGTTGCCCTTTGGTGACTTATCGACAGCAATATCTAGGTCCCTTTGTGCCTCTGCACATGCAGCCCTCCTGCCATTTAAGTATTTCTTAAATGGTGAGAGATTGGAAAGTGTAAGTGTGCAAAGGAACTATCCCTGTCAATGAATCACCAAAGGCTAACAGCAGGGACAGCAAGTTATTAGGAAGCCTGATAGATTGTTAGAGCCCTTTATGGTAAGAGGACTTCAACACAGGAGGAAATACTTGCTTCATTTGTGTTGGATTTTGGTCCGACCGCAACTGGAGTACAATGTACAGAATTGGCCTCCTTACCTTGGGAGGACATTATTGTGATTGAGGGATGATTGTATCAAAGATTCGCTAGACTTGTTAACAAGATTGTTCTATGAGGAGAGATTGGGAAAACTGGGCCTGTATTCTCTACAGTTTCAAAGAATAAAGTAACCTCATTGAAACCTACCAAATACTTAGAGGAATAGACAGGAACAAAAAAACAGTTCAGTCCCTCAGTCCTGTTCCACCTTTCAATGAGATGGTGACTGATCTGCAACCTAGCTCTGTATACCTGCCTTTGGATCTAATCCTTTAATATCTTTGCTTAACAAAACATTACCTATTTCAGATTTAAAATTAGCAGCAGATCCTGCATCCATATGTGGAAGAGGGTTCCGAACCTCTATCGCCTTTTGTGTGTAGAAGTGCTTCCTAATATCTCTCCTAAATGGCCTGGCCATAATTCTCAGACTATTCCGCCTTGTTGTAGAATCCCCACTCATTGAAAAAAATCATTTTCAGTTCTGTCTTTTCCTGCTAGTACCTTGAGGATTTTAAGCAGATCACCCCTTGAACTCTAAATTTTAGAGAAAACAAGCATCATCTGTCTAATCTGTCCTTAATTAGGGTGAATGCAGGTAAAATGTTTCCCCTGGTTGGGCACAAGTTGGAATAAGGTGGGGAACGGGCATTTAGAACGAAGATGAGGAGAGATTTATTTCCTCAGAGTTGTGAATATTTGAATTAACTTGGCCAGAGGTGTGTGGAAGCTCAGTCTTTGGGTATATTTGATGTAGAGACTGATAGATTTCTGACTACCACTAGAGTAAAGGGTTATGTGGATTGTATGGGTAAATGGGAATGCAAGTTTTCAATTAGCCATGATCGTATCAAATGGCAGAGCAGGCTTAATAGACTAAAATCTTGTTCCTCACTTGCTTAACTTATTTCTTCTAGCTTGTGGATTGGTAGCCAGGCATGATGGATTTAAAATAATTGGGAGAAAGAGAAGCCGGAAAGAATTTGTTTCACAGAGGGCCATTAATTTTTTGGACTTGGTCTCCAAAATGGAAATAGTGGAATCACATTCCATGGGAATTTCTAAAGGTCATTTGGGGCCTGTACATCTGGAGGATGAATTCGCAGTTTTAAGGGTGGGGAGAAGCTGGCTGCAGAAATAAATTCAAGATCTCTCACTAAAAGAGCTTCCCCAAGCTTGATGGACCAAGTGGTTGCTTTATCGCAAAAGGAAAATACTGCAAATGCTGGAAATATGAACTAAAAGCAGAAAACCTCCTGAGAAAAGGTCATTGACACGAAATGTTAACTTTTTATTCCTGTCGTAGATGCTGCTGGATCAGCGGGTTATGTCCAGCATTTTCTGCTTTTCTTTCTGATTCCCTCCTATACTGTGAGGCTTTATGAGGATCCTCTGGGTTGATTTTAATAATGGAATGCAAGTTTTGCAAAGGTCATTAGCATGATTCATGGCTCCCAATGGTGCAGTGCTGACGTTTTGACTTATTCAGTAACTTTGGTGTGACAGTGCCGAGTTAATTGAATAATGCGCTGGGCTGTGTAGGCTGCAACTTGAACTGTCTCTTTCATCATCAGTGATGCATTGCCCCAGTTTTCCTATTTTGCTTTATATCTGCAGTACTTTATTCTTTTAACAACTGGCATCATTCCAATTTTTCACATAGGCCTATGCAAACAGAGAAGGTGTTGGCCCAGGTTCAGTCATTTTTTAACTGGCTACTGACAACCCTAAAGGAAACTGATACCGTTGATGAAGGTCAGTGCACTTCTCTGACATTGGGGTGGGTTGTTTTATAGCATTTCAACCATTTATTTTCTAAATTTCATTGTTTGCTATAAAGCTTTCTTTGAAGAGTGCTGAAGTTTTAAAAGAAGTTGTATAAATCCAAACCTTATTTCTCGCTCACTTGCGCTCACTCTTGCTGACATACTCTCTCTCTCTTGCTCTCCTCCTTCCCAGCATGCACTCTCTCTACCCCTCTTTGATTCCCACTTCCCCTTGTGCATGTTTGTTCATTTTCACACTCTGCTCACATTTTCATTCCCTTCCCTGGTCTGTCTCTCTCTTTTCTTCGCGCTCTCACATGCTTTCCCTGCCGTGTCTGAGGAGAAGCTGATAAATGCTAATTATTTCCCGGAATGACCAGTGCTAAGTAATAAAATTGGAGGCAAATCCCTATAGTCCTGGCAGAAGCATCCAATATGTTGTGATGGAAAAGTTGCGTTGGATGTGCTAAGTTAGGTCACCATGCTGTTTGCTGTGCTGTGATCTTGACAAACCATCTCTTTGGATCCAGAGACCATTATTTCTGGAGTGAGCTGTCAATGACTAGAGCCCCTCTTGTTTTGATAGGATCGATGTTTGTTGCTCGTCAAGCAGTCAGCACCATTTTGAGTCTGACCGAATCATCAGATGTCCTCCGCATTCTTCCAGTGGAATGTGTGAGGAATTTGATTAAGTAAGTATTTTATCATAAATTGTGACATGGCTTGAAAACTGTGCAGACCAATGATCTTTTGTTTTGTGATTGAGAGTTTATGGAGCCAAAATGATCAGTGATTACCCATGGTGATGAGCTGCTGCCATACGTCTGCTGGTGTTCCAGGGAAACAAGTGCAGTGTTTGCATAACTTGATACTTGCTGTTTCAGTGAAACATATTAATGATGTGCTGTAACAGTGCGTTAAATTGAGGTGCACATTGAAGCAGGACATTGTTTAGTGTTTTTTGTAAAATGTTGTTCATAAAGCAAAGTGATGGATTCGACCTATCAGGCCAACTGTTTTTACTCTTGTTTTCATTTTTGCAGGAAGTCACCATCTAACCCCTCTGCTCTCTTGCTGGGTGATCTCTACTACACTCGGTTAGCATTATGTGGCTACAGTGATCTACTTTCGCAAGACTCTCTGCTTGACCTGTTCAGAGAACTTCGGCCAAATCTTTCCGCAGCTTTTTCCAAGGTATTTTATGTTACCGGTATTTTAGGTTGACAGTCCATATTAGAATCATCTTTTGTCCTTGGAATGTGGTTTTGCACTAATATGCAAACCGCTTCCATATCTACAGGGCAGTCTGAACTGCCTCATGGCCACTGACTGCTTTTGAAGTGCAGTCAATATTATGTAGAAAGCTGTCATAGATTGTAACCTCAAGACGGCAGAGGCAGTGTCTAGATGGCCAGTTTACCTTGGTTTGTGTTGTTGGTGGTGAGGTGAGTATGCCAGGGCGACACCAGGAAGAATATTCTTGCTCTCTGAGTCAGGGAGATGCACATAATTATTCGTTTTACTATCTTGCCCAAGATGCAGCACTTCTGATAGTGAAGCACTCCCTGAGTACTGCAGTGGACCATTAGTTCGATTAATATTCGTGTTAAACTAATTAACGAAATTGCAGATAGTCTCTCTGATGTTGAAATCGTGTCCTATATCTCACCTTAAACGTTCACACGCTCTACCACCAATGCATAGTAGCAGCAAAGTGTACCATCTACTAGATGTACTGCAGCATTCATTTGGGCTTTATTCACAGAATCATAGATGATAGAATCCCTACAGAATGGAAACAGGCCATTCGGCCCAAAAGGTCCACACCACCCCTCCGAAGAGTATCCCAGCCAGACCCATTCCCCTACCCCTGCATTTCACATGTCTAACCCAGCTAACCTAAACATCCCTAGGCACTACAGGCAATTTAGCATGGCCGATCCACCCAACCTGCACATCTTTGGTCTGTGGGAGGAAATTGGAACATCTGGAGGAAACACACGCTGACACAGGGAGAATTTGCAAACTCCACACAAACAGTCACCCGAGGCTGGAATCGAACACGGATCCTTGGCGCAGTGGGGCAGTAGTGCTAGCCACTGAGCCACCGTGCTGCCCTTTCAGCAGGGCCCTGGCAGCACCTTTCGAACCCAGATCCTCTATCACCTTGGAAGGACCAGGACAGCAGACAAATTGGAGCACCACCAGACGAAAGTTCCTCTCCAAACCCACACTCACTGACCTGACTTGGAATTATATCACTGTTCCTGCTGTCCTGATTTCTCAAAATCCTGGATCCCCCTCCCTTCACAGTATTGTGAATGTTCCGACACTGCGAGAACTGGAATGTTCAAGGTGATAGCTCACCACTAGCAAGTGTGCATACTCCCAAAAACAAGTCTTCAAAGAACTGTAGGTGGGAGGGATGTTTATGGCTGTTATCAACCGCAGCAATGCTGTCATCCATTTATCATTTAGTCTTTCTTGTGAAATCTGCATTTTTAAAGGCAAAAATATTTTTTCAATGCTTCTCCAATTTGACCAAGATCTGCCAGTATAAAAGTAAAATATTGCAGATGCTAGAGATTTGAAATCAAAACAGAAAATTCCAGAGAAACACATCCAGTCTGGCAGCATCTGTGGATGGAAAGATCGAGTTAATGTTTCGGATTGAAGATGTCTCCTGTTTGAAACCGTAGAGAGGTGAAACTGTGATGCTTGAATGCTTTTGCAACAGGGACATGGTCAGATAAAACAAAAAGGAAGGCTAGGGATTAGTTAGAGAGCAGGAGAAGATTAAATGACAAACATGTCATGGAACAAAAAGAAAAGAGAATAGTAATGGTTGTGATAAAGAAGCAAGGCATTAATTTCTCAATGAGCAAATTAATTGACAGTTTGAGACATACAAGGTGTGTAGTTGGGTGAACACACTGGGCCAAGCAGCATCAGAGGAGCAGGAAGGCTGACGTTTCGGGCCTTGACCCTTCTTCATGGTCTTGCATTTTACTGTTCACTTGATTGTCTGTAAACTTTCTGTGAAACAGGTGCGGCTTCTCACACTGAGGATTATGAATCATTTTGAAGTGTGGCTACGGAAAAGAGTCGAGGTATGACATTTCTTGCATTTACTCTGTATGCAAGATAATGGCAATCATTATGTTTAAACAAAAAGATAAAAGTTGAAGCACAGAAACTAGTCACTTGGGCCAGCTGGTGTTTGGTCATCAGATAAGTCTCCTCCCCTCCTCCATCCCCCCCCCCCCCCCCGGTCTCAGCAAATCTCCTTTGTGACATATCCCTGTCTGCTTGATACTCTAGTTACAAAGCTTTAAAATATATTAAGCGTCTCCATTTTACCGAGGAAAACTTCAGATTAATCCACGTCCAACAACCTGCTCTAAAAGCGTTGCTGACATTTTGATAGATGTATCAAATTTCATGACGGCAGCTGAGACAATCCACAACATTCTAAATTAAGCAATGCAAAAAAAAACATGAAAACAAGCCAATTCTTCAATCTCCAATTTTAATGATTCCTTCAAAGAAAAATCCAGAGTTTGGATTTGCATATTTGCCAAAATTGAAGCAGCTCTTTTTTGGATCATACCCTGCTTGTATATAGAAATCTGCCTGGTGGTTCTTTTAGACATATTGTTTACAGAGAATTAGATTGACGCGTCAGCAAAAAATGTGGCCCGCACCTCTTTCAGTGACAGGGGTGAGGACAGTGTAATTTATTTACTTGCATGGTTTCAATTATAACTGTGGAAGTAGGAATTTATAATGGTGAAAGATGGACAAAGATTGTGCTGGAAATGGACTTCTGAAATGGTCGAATCACAGGGTTATCATCAATGTTCAAGCATTGCTGTTTGTTTATTTGTACAGGATGAGGGCGATGGAGATCTTCAGTCTGTCTTTGCCATCTTACTGCAAGCTGAACTTGTCCCTGCAACTGTTCATGACTACAGAGAGAAGCTATTGCACCTGAGGAAGCTAAGGCACGATCTGGTACAGCCGTGTATCCCTGAGGGACCATATGATGAGGTAGGGAATAGGGCAGCTCTTTTATATTCCCCAGTTTAAACATTAACAAATGTTGAAAATCATTGGACTTAAACGAGCAAAGTAGTAAACATGGTTCTGAGGAATGGTCACCAGACCCAAAACATTAATTCTTTTTGCCCTTCACAGATGCTGCCAGACCTGCTGACCTTTCCCTGCAACTTTGTTTTGTTCCTATTTGACAGCATCTGCAGTTCTTTTTTTTATTTAGGTTTTTATTTAGTAAGCGTGGCACGCATGCCTTGGCTAAAATAACATTGGTAGCTGCTTGAGCTTATCTGAGTCTGGTCCTGTGCTGACTTTTTTCTTTGGAAATAATGGAAATGCAGAGACACCAGCACCCAGAAAGATAATGAATAGGTGAACATTTTGACCCTAGACTCCTGCAATTGATGAAGAATTACACTTGACGCATAAATGCACTTTTTCTCTGAAATCATGTTAAATTGACCTAGTTACAGTCCTAGCATTTTTTGTTTGTTGCCCAAGATTTCCAGCATGCGTTTCCAGTTGTTTTTTTAATTTCTGTTTTGGACATTTGCTTCAATAGAATTCAATCTTAACCACATGTTAGTATTTGGATTGAGATAATTGGAGATTATAACTCACAAAGAAGTTCACTAGTTGCTTGGTGGTACTGAATTTGAATCTTGCTGTAAAGAGAGTTATGTTGCCAAAGCTGCTTGTCTTGCAGAACAAACTTTGGCATTCTTTGGTTTTGTCCTGATGAATGAATGATGGATGAAAGGTGAAAAGCTTTGTACAAGTAACATTCATGCCACACAATTTCCACGCAAATAAGTGAAAACCTAACCATCTGTCTTTGACACTCAATGGCATTACCATTGCTGAATCCCCCATTATCAACGTCCTTGTGGATTACCATTGACCAGAAACTGAACTGGACCAATACGGTTCCTACAAGAAAAAAGCAAAGGCTGGGGCTTGTACATTAATTGATGTACTAAGTGATGAATTTTCGCCATCCATAAGACACAAGTCAAGAGTGTGATGGAATATCCTCCTTTTGCGGTGGTAAGTGTAGTTCCAACAGTACTCAAGCTCAACACCACCCAGGGTAAAGCATCCCTCTAGACTGGTATCTAACCATCACCTTCATTGTCAACTCCCTCCACCACTGGAGTTTGTACCATCTGCTAAATGCACTGCAGGTATTCGCCAAGATTCTGTCAACAAAACCTTCCAGACCCTGTGACCTCTCTCAGTTAAAGGACAAGGGCAGCATAGGAAGGCAAGGTCCTGTAAGTACCTGTCCAAACCACTCACCATCCTGATTTATAAATATATCTGGGCCTTTAGTGTCACTGGGTTAAAATGCTGAGTCTCCCTCCTTAACAGTACTGTGAATGCACCTAAACCCCACAGACGGTAGTGGTTCAAGAAGACAGTGCCTTCTCAAGGTAACCAGAGATGGGCAAAAGACACTAGCTTAATCAATGGAATGGACGTGAGCAATTAACAACAAAGTCTCTCATTTTAACAGTTTACCTTTTTGCTAAATGCCAAGGAGGTTGGTGTGTAAACCCAAGTTTTGGAACATAGGAAATAGAGCAGGAATAAACTGTTTGGCCCATCAAGCCTGTGATGCCATTCACCTAGATCATGGCTGATCTTCTACATCAGTGTCATGTTTCTTATGCTATCCCTGTTTGCCATGGTATGTTTAATATCCGGAAATCTATTAATCTCTGATAGAGCGTCCACAGTTCGTTGGGGTAGAAAATTTGAAAGAAATTCTTCCTCAGTTCGTATGTAATGAATATTATCAATGGATTTGTGGCTGTGCTGAATGTTCAGTGCTCTTCTTCACTGATCTGTATTCCCTTTTCCAGGTTCCTCTTCAGTATTTGATAGGAATGCTTTATATAAACTTCAGTGCACTGTGGGACCCAGTGGTTGAATTAGTTGTGTAAGTATGCCATAAGTTACTGTATACATGATGTATTTGATAAAGAGACAATAAATTGATAATTCAAAACAAAACTGAAAAGTAATTTACATTGTACATTTAATAAAATGGAAAAGTTGGATTCTGTGCTTGATGCTGATAATCCATATGGGGTCCAAAATAGGAATTTTAAAATAAACTCTTGATTTTTCAGGTATGGGAGGTAAAGATGATGCGATCTGAAAGTTGGTGTTTTGTTCAGTATCTGTTCTATCCAAATTGGTGTTGTCTTCATGTATTATTTTTGAATTCAGTATGAGAGATCAAGTTTGATCAACTGACTTTAAAAGTATTTGGTATAAACTCGTGTGTTATAGAGTCATATAGTTGTACAACACAGAAACAGACCCTTCCTGACCATGTTTCCCAAACTAAACTAGTCCCACTTGCCTGCATTTGGCCCGTATCCCTCTAAACCTTTCCTATTCATGTACCTGCCCAAATGTCTTTCAAATGCTGTAGTTGTACCTGCATCTTCCATTTCCAGTGGCAGTTCATTCCACATACGAACCGTACCTAGTGTGAAAAAGTTGTTCCTCAGGTCCTTTTTAAATTTTTCTCCTCTCATCTTAAAAATATACCCCCTAGACCTCCAGATAATCCTAGAAATAAGTTAATTTTTTATAATTTGAAAATTTTGTGCCATCTTCTTCTTCCAGTTCTCATGCTCGTGGGATGGAAAGTAAAGCATTCTGGCGTATTTATTATGAGCATCTGGACCAGGCAGCTCATTTTACAGGTAAATAAAACTAAAATGTTTTAGCAAACTCAAAATAGTCATAGAAGAGTCATTAAGTTAGCCTGTGGCTCGAAGAGAGTTGGAGAGAACCTAATCTGGTTTGCGGTTTATGACATTGTCTTTCCACGCTATCCCAGGCTCTTGCAAACATATTCTGTGACTAATCACTATAGTACCCAAATTATAAAAGTTGAGCCTATGATCTACCAAACCAGGTTTCCCTCTGGGATCTGACTTGTTTCCAGTAGTAGCATCAGCTGGGATTATAGCACTTCCTAGACCCCCAGCATCCACATTTTCATAGATTTCCGCTGTAGTTTCAATGATGTTAATACATAAATTGAGCTCTCGTTACACAAGTCAGAGAATTTACTAGTGCTTTGTAAAGAAGAACATCACACCGCAGGTAGAAAGATTTGCATTTCTGTAGCTCTTCTCACCATCTCAGTATGTCCAGAGTGCTTCAAAGCCACTGAAGTAGTTCTGAATTTTGTAGTGGCTGTTGTATTGTAGAAAATGCGGCGACAAGTTTGTGAAAAGCAAGATCCTGCCATCAGCTATGTGGTAGTGACCACCTAAACTGATCAGAGTAGGAATGTCTCACTGCAGTTGTACAAGGCTTTGTTAAGACCCCACCTGGAGTATTGTCTGTAGTTTTGGCCTCCTTATGTAGGAGAAGCTATACTTGCCATAGTGGTAGGGCAGTGAAAGCTCACGAGGCTGTTTCCGGGAATGACAGTACAGTCCTACGAGGAGAGTCTGGTTTGACTGGATCTTTATTCACCTGAATTTAGAAGAAGGATGTGGATATGAGTGGAACTTATAAAACTCTAACAGGACTGGACAGACTAGACTGAGGATATTTCCCCTGGCCGGGGAGTCTCAAACCAGGGTTCTCAGCATGCAGATTAGGCCTGACCCTGTCAGACGGTGGCCAGCCTGTGGAATTCACTACCGACAAAGGCTTTCAAGATCAGAATACTGAATATATTCAAGAAAAAGATCGGTTGATGTTTAGATTTTGAAGGTATCAAGGGATATGGAGAGAAAGCAGGAATATGTCATTGCGATAGAGGGTCAGCATGAATGTTGAGTAGGCACGAAGGGCTTAATGGTCTACTCCAGCTCATAGTTCCTGTGTTTCTATTATGTTATGGTTGGGGATGAATATTGGCTTGGGTACTGTACAGCACTCCCGAGCTCCTCTTTAGCACAGTGTCATCAGATGAGACCTTTGGTTTGAAAACTACGGCTGAAAGAATGTTATCCCAGATGGGAGTAAATAGCATTGTTTTGTTGTGATAGTGAAACAACCCATTTATGGTTAACAGCCTAATTAGAAGGCAATAAAGGGTGAACTCATGTGGAAGTTAATTATCCTGTCTGAAGAGCAGTGTTTTATTAGGGAGCATTGATGCCTCTTTCTGTTCTCGCACCATCTCAAAGTGCAGCACACCCAGTGGTCGTGTTTTTTTACTGGTCTTAATCACTAAGGTTTATAGGTTTGAAGCTGCCAAGATCACTCGGAGAGTTGTTGTAACTGCTCTAGGCTCCAGCTCTTTGCCCAGCTTTCTCATTTTCAAGGCAAAAGTGGACAGATTTTGACAAATGGTAGGTGGAGTAGAATAGGTGTGTGCTGCCGTGTAGAATAGGCACGTGCTATGGTGCACGTAACCTTCAAACGGCCTTTTTTTAAGCCTCTGATAGTGTATCAGCATTGCTGGCTGGACCAGCATTTGTTGCCCATCGCTAATTTTCCTTGAGATAGTGGTGGTTGTGAGCTGTCTTCTTGAACCTTTGCAGCCCGTGTGTGGGGGTGGGGGTGTGTGTGGGCATATGTTTAGTTACACCCGCAGTCCTGGTAATGGACTTCAGTGGTTTGATGGAGTTGAGGAGTTTACTAAGGCATTTCAGAGGGTAGAAATTCACAGAGATGCTTAACAGCAGCTTCCAGCCCACGACCACCTCTTCCTACAGGGACAAGGGCAGAAAATACATAGAAACAACACCTCCTGCGAGTTCCCCTCCAAGCCACTCACCATCCTGAGTTGAAAACCTATCACCATAACTTCACTGTTGCTGGGTCAAAATTCCCTCCCTAAGGGAATTGTGGCTCAACCTATAGCACATGGACTGCAGCAGGTCAAGAATGCAGTTCACCTTCTTCTCAAGGGCAACCAGGGATGGATAATAAGTACTGGCATAGCCAGCAATGCCCATGTTCCACAAGTGAATTAAAAAGAAAGTTGAGTCAACCACATTGATGTTAATTTTGAGTTGCATGTAGGCCAGAACAGAGAAGGACAGTGGATTGCTTTCCCTAAAGGACATAAGTGAATGAGATGGTTTAGAGTTCATACAATCCCTACAGTGTGGAAACAGGTTCTTCGGCCCAACAAGTCCACACGGATGCTCAGAGCATCCCACCCAGATCCATCCCCATAATCTACATATCCCTGAACACTACAGGCAATTTAGCCTGGCTAATCCACCTAACTTGCACATCTTTGGATTGTGGGAGGAAACCTCAGCACCCAGAGGAAATCCACGCAGACACAGGGAGAATGTACAAACACCACACAGACATTTGCCCAAGCGTGGAATCGAACCCAGTCCATGGCACTGTGAGGCAGCAGCGCTAACCACTGAGCCACCGTGCCGTTCCAGTGGTTTGATGATGGCTATCTGGTGGTTTCACAGTCATTACTACCAGGTACCAAGGTTCAATTTGATCTCATGTCTCAGAGTCCAGTGACAATACCACCACATCATTTTCCTGTAAATATCTAGTTACGATTAATACAGTCTATAAATAGATATGCCATAGAATATCCACGCAGGCGAGTTTTCTAGACATGTTCGTGACTCCAAATCCATAATTTTCCTTAAGTTCTTACAAATATTAATAGATGATACAATGGACATCCAACAATCAAACATATGTTCTTTCGATGAAAACAGTGTGCTGGAAAAACTCATCAGGCCAGGCAGCATCTGTGGAGCGAGAAACAGAGTTGATATTTCGAGTTCGGTATGATTCTTCTACAGAACATCTTTGAATTTGTGTTTAATATGAACTACGTTTTGTTTTAACCAGAGAAGAATTTGAAATGTGAATTGGGAGAGGAACTGAAAGTCAGCATCCTATCGGACACTCAGAGTATTCTGCCAAGTATAATCAGAGGATTGTACCAAGACCAGCTCCACTTGGCGAGTAAATCCAGTGAGAGGACAGATCGCACCAACTTCCGTTTCCTGCTTTGGAAAGCAATGAGTGACTTTGCTGACAGAGTAGAACCTCGGTCACGCGAGCTCTCTCCTTTGCTTCTAAGATTTATTAAGTAAGTCAAGATACAGCTTTACACGTCTCGATGCATTTGGCATAATCCTAGTAGATTTATCTTTCCAGACACTTTGAGAGCTGGGAGTCAGCTCGTGGCTGTATAGAATGTGACCAGAGAATAATAAACTAAAGTCCATTACTCGACCAGCAAGACAGGTTTGGGAATCAGAAGCAGCTGGCAGATAAGATTTAATAAAATGCACAACTAAATATGGGCCAGTAAAGATCACAAATTGTTTTGAAATCCCACTGATTCAGTGATGTGCTACCAAGAAGGGGATGTGCTATGCTTAGGTCTGTTCTGTCTGTGACTCCAGCCTCCTGTTAGAGGGTGAGATCCAATGACCTCAGGGTAACTAAGCATGGACAATAAATGTTGCCCTATTAAGTGCCTAATGCTGAGAACAAATAATTTTAGAAAAAGGCAATTAATGTTTCATAGATAACAAAGTGCAGAGCTGGATGAACACAGCAGGCCTAGCAGCATCAGAGGAGCAGGAAGGCTGACTTTTCCATGTCTAGGCCCGAAACGTCAGCCTTCCTGCTCCTCTGATGCTGCTTGGCCTGTTGTGTCCATCCAGCTCTTCACTTTGTTAACTCAGATTCTCCAGCATCTGCAGTTCCTGCTATCTCTGAATTAATATTTCATGTTCGCTAACCTTTGACATTCGTTTTGCTGCTGAAAAAGAAAAACTGTGGTTACCAGCTACGAGTATAAGATAGCATTCCACGTTAAGATTTGCCAGTAATTTGGAGCAGTGCTGTGCAACTGGTTTTTGGCATATGAGGCCGTGATAACAGTAGTTTTATTTTCTTGCCTCACACACAACCCAGCGAAATGGTCTTGGAAAGTGTGTATTTACTTTAAAAATGCCCCTTGAGTAAAACATTCAACCATCAAACTACACTTGCACATTTCCATCTCATTATTTTACTGACAAACTGTGGAAAACATAGTTTGCCTGCCTGTGTGCTCACACATACATTCACACTTGCACTCTCATTTGTGCACACACTTAACAAGGTCACACTCTCGTGAACACATGCTATGGGAGTAAGTATTGAACACATTAACAGTGTCTATTACTCATTTTATTTACTAATCACGAATGTGTTTAGTCACATGTAGAGTAGCAACACGTGGCTGGTGATTAATTTGTGACAGTGCCGATTTAGAAAGAAGACATAATTAGCCCACCAGCAAGTTTCGAGTGCACAGCAATTTTTTTAAATGCAAGTTATTTATGTCCCTTCAATTATTTTTTGCATGTGCATTTATTGAAAGGAGCCAACCTGCATACAGCAATCTAGGTTGCTACTTGGTTTCCACACAGGGAACAGTGTTTACATGTGACCCTTCTCTCTGCTTGGTTTAGCAATGAATATTACCCAGCAGATTTGTTGGTTGCTCCAGCTGAGGACATCAGGAAGAAGCACGTTCCTGATGAAAATGTGACTGCTGTCGAACCGCAGGATGGGTGCAATGCAGTTGACAATGAGGTAGCAGCTCCTGAAGAACCCAAGTTTGCTGTGGGAAAGAAGCCCAGGAGGGCAGCTGTAAAGTAAGTAGGAGGCACATTTCCTCAACCCTGAACTCGTCCAAATCTCTGTTGCCTACAGCTGGTTGTAATTATTTTCCCCATTGGCAAAATCATTTGTGGCATTTTCTTGAAGCTGGTTGTGAGTAATTGGGTAGTTAATTGATTCTGAGTGGTGGGCAGTAGCTCCTGATTCAATTGTGAACTCGCATCGACAATGGGAAGTCCGTGCTTGAATCTGTGTCTCTGTCAATAAGTAGTTGCACTGTTTAAGCCATTCTGTCTTCATGCGCTGGTGTTTTGAAGCGTGACGTTCATATCTAACTCACACCAAGTTCCATTTGCTCTTGTTGCTCATTGACCTGCATTGACTGGATTGCACTCATATTAAAATCCTAGACCTTATCTTAAATCCACCTCTGCCCTTGCATCTCCTTATCTCTGTATCTTGCTTGAACAATGCTGACCTCCAGATATATGCTATTCAGTAATTCTAACATCTGCATTCCTGATTTCTAACTACTGTGCCTTTAACTGCATGGTTCCCATCTCTGGAATTTCCACTCCACTTCTCTCTGCCTTTAGGATGATGCTTAATATCTCTTTCTCTGTGTTTCTACTCTTCTGATATTTTTCCTTAAGAGCCTCAATGTTACACCCCATGTGATATTCCTCTTATTATATTAAAGGCTTGATATAAATGCAAGTTCTTATTATAGTAGTACTTCAGAACTTTCTCATATTGCAAGAATCTGCATCTATTTAAAACTGACTAGATCTGTAGGACATCCCTGAGTGTTGCGCAGAAAGTTAAGTATTTTTCTAATCAGTAAATACACCAGTTAATCTGATGGTGAGTCGAGGCTGAGTCACTGCCTATGAATATATGTCACTTCCAACAAGTGTAAATATACAGCATTAAGAGCTCAACTGATTATCTGAAATTGGTTGCTAGTGTCGTTAACAACAATTTAAGATGATCAGAGACTGAGCTTCTACAAGCAAAAAGAATTTGTTCAAGCCATGCTTCCTTTTTGCAATTAACCCAGAAGCTTGGGATGCCCCTTTCTTTGCCTGGTAGCACCTCAACCAGCCAGCATCTGTGGTCATGCGGTTGTTTGAAATTTGGCCTTCTTACATTGGTCTTGTGAGAGCTCAGCCAATGTGTCTTTCTCATCAGCAAGCTTCTCATTCCTTTCTGGTTATTTACACATAAAGCATACTAACGTTCGGTTGGATATATATTTGAAAGGGATGAAATTAGAAGGCTGTGGAGATGGAGCTGGAGAATGGGACTAGCTGTGTAGCTCTTTTGGGAGCCTATGACAGGCAAGATGGGTCAAATGGCCTCCTGTGCTGTAAAATTCTGTGATTCTATACCTTTTGCGATTTTTCTAACTGACCTATATGATGTTCTGCCAATAATGGTACCATTCAATGCAGACAACATTTTGTAAACATTGCTTGGAAATCATGTGGATAGATACAATCCAAATAAATCACTTCTTGCCAGTCTAGAGTTGGGGAGGGAAAAAAAAACCCCTTGACTATTGCTCTTTTTGCAATCAAGCTGGCATGGATATGTTTCTGTTACATTTGTAATCACAACTAAATCTGGTTGCAGCCCATATCTGTGCAGTTAGGGCCATAGGAACAGCCTGATGAGAGAATCCAGCAGTTTGAGGAGACTCCTTACCACCACCGCCTCCCAGTTGGGGATGGGCAGCAGACTTTGGCTTTACGTGCAATGAGAACAAATATAAAGTCAATGCAAAATCGTTACTAATAAACTCAATAAGAAATTCAGAAGACATTATTTTACCTAAAGAGTGGTAAGACCACCACCTCAAAGTGTGTTTGAGTTTGATAGCATGGACATGTTCGAGAGGAAGCTGGAGAAACAAGAGGTTTAAAGGAATGGAAGAATGTTGTGAAAAAATGGGAGGAGGTTAATGTGGAGCATAAACATTATATAATGTTGTGTGAAATAACCAGTGTCTTTGTTTTAAATGCTGTGTAGCTCTATGGATGTAAGCACAGCTTTTAATAGAAAAGATTCGGCGTTCACAGAACGATCTATTGACTGGCAGCCAAATAGATATTACCAATTGCGCTCACTCTAACATGATGTTTAAATTGCATGCCTGTTCCTGGTATTCCTTTGGGTTTCAGCCAGGAAATGTCATATGCACACCTGGAGCTCAGTTGCTTGAGAACCAGCTTCTGGCTACGTTCACACACAACTCACATTTCCAGTCCTAGAAGATGGGAGGAGTGCGATGCCCCCACACTGCCAACATTTTAAATAGATGTAGGTGAGTGTGAAGTGTGTAGAGGGTTTCCAAGGAGCTGCTTGACATCTTGCATACACAATTTAATGAGGCAATGTCCAGAAGAGAGACTCCTGCAAGTATAGTTCAGGAATCTGCTGTACTTTGAGTTACATTGCGATAACGTTGAAAATGGAAGCAATTTTGCACCAGTGTTGAAAATAAGAATTGCTGGATAGTTTTCCCCAGTGTTTTGGCCCAACAGTTATCCATGAGCCATTACCTAAAGGGAAACAGATAATCTGGTTCTTTAACCTCTGTCTGTGGGATCTTGCTGTGCACAATTGGCTGCTGCATATAAGACATAGAAGTGGAAGTAAGGCCAATTCGGCCCATCAGGTCCACTCCACCATTTAAATCATGGCTGATTGTCATTTCAACTCCACTTCCCTGCACTCTCCCCGTAGCCCTTGATTCCTTCTGAGATCAAGAATTTGTCGATCTCTGCCTTGAAGGCATCCAACATCCTGGCCTCCACTGCACTCTGTGGCAATGAATTCCACAAGCCCACCACTCTCTGGCTGAAGAAATGTCGTCGCATTTCAGTTTTAAATTTACCCCCTCTAATTTTAAGGCTGTGCCCACGGGTCCTAGTTTCCCCGCCTAACGGAAACAACTTCCTAGCGTCCACCCCTTCTAAACCATACATTATCTTGTAAGTTTCTATTAGATCTCCCCTCAACCTTCTAAACTCTAATGAGTACAATCCCAGGATCTTTAGCCGTTCATCATACATTAAACCTACCATTTCAGGGATCATCCGTGTGTATCTCCGCTGGATACGCTCCAGGGCTAGTATGTCCTTCCTGAGGTGTGGGGCCCAAAATTGGACACAGTATTCTAAATAGGGCCTAACTAGAGCTTTATAAAGCCTCAGAAGCACATCGCCGCTTTTATATTCCAACCCTCTTGAGAGAAAATCTACATATCCTACATTGATACAGTGACTGCACTTTATAAAAGCACCTCATTGGCATGGAGGGGGGAGGCCATGAAAACGTTGTGCCATAGCTGTCCAAGGTCTTCCTTTCCAAAGTAGAGGTTGCTCTGTTGGCAGGAGATGCAGAGTTAAAATTGGGCTCGTTTTCTGACTAGGCTTTTTGAGTAGGGAGCAGATTGAGGCCATACAAGATGGTTTTTTCCAAAACGATACTGCCGCAAAATTTACCACTGCTTTCAATTGTTTGAAAATAGTATTCGATAACCTTTTATTCTTTCATTATTTCTTTCAAGCATGTGATCTTCTGCGATCTCTGCTGTATTTCTGATGTTTCAGCAGCCTGATTTTAATGCTTGCTGTGTGGGCGGCCCCCTCTTGAAACTACGTTTTTTGGTTTAGCTACCTCCACCTGCTCCAATTTCTCCTTATGTACCACTGCCTAATGTCACATTGCAGCATTTCTGTGAGGAGACGCAGAATGTCTTTTAATGTTAAGGTAGCTGTATAAGTATGTGTTGTGGTTGTACGGAATGATCCTCCATTTAAAGTTTTTTTTTCATATTCGCAAATCCAATGCCAGTGTGTGGCAGCACCTTCCAAAACTGGAAGGCAATGCGTCTGCATGCCCATCACAGTGATCAATGCACACACAACTTTGAAGAAATCTCAGAGCAACTGCGCAGCTTTGAGGGGATATTGGTTTTGAACTTCTGGGTTCAATGCACTTTGGTTCAACATCTCGTTCAGAGGACAGTACTGCTGGCTGTGTGGCACTGCCTCTGCATTAAACTGGAATGTCAGCCAGGATTATTCACTTGCTCATGGACTGGCACTTGAACCTGCAACTTTGTAGCCACTCTTGTCTAAGCCAAGCAGCTCTGTAGCTTTGGAATTCCCTCCCTAATGGCACTGTGGGTCAATCCATAACAGATGGACTGCAGTGGTTCAAGAAGGCAGCTCTCCACCACCTTCTCAAGGGCAGCTAGGGACAGGCAATAAATGCTGGCTCAGCAAGCCACACCCACAAAACGAGTAGGAAAAAAAAAGCTGTGCAATTTGATGAGTAAAAGGACTGTTCTACAAATCAAAAGAGAATGTATTGGAGCAACTGAGTTGTTGTAAGATGGGTTCTTGGTATTGCTACAGAGACCCAGGAGGGTTTGGGGATAGAATGCAGGTTGTATTTTAAAGATTACCTGAGTCTCCTGTCGGTTACATCGAGTTTTGATATGAGTGATCCTGAGCTTGTTTCATGCTCTGCAAATGTTAACGTGTTCTGTGTCCTTACAGGCAGCTGATCGCTCACCTGAAAGTTTTCTCAAAATTTACTAACCCAAGGTCGCTGTACCTGGAACCCAAGCTGAAGGAATTGTACACGCAGGTAGGAGTCAAGTGTATAGCTCCGAATGCCTCGGTTACCTGTCCCTTTCCCTGCCCGTCTCTCCCTGTGGTTAAGAACCTCTTTCACACTTCTCTCTCTCCTATTTTAGCTGCTGTGCCATCATTGCCAGGATGTGCAGAAAATTGCCTTGGAATGTCTGCTCACCTACAAGCACCCGCACCTTCTGCCCTACAGGTAACATTAATGCCTTTATAATAAATCTCTGTGAAGGGTGTCATTATTTATTTAGTACAAATTAATTCCCATTGCATTGTTTGCTGCCACCGGTTAGTGAAATGTTATATCTTTGCAGACAGAAGGAACACGTCACCTTGCTGCACTTGTTCCACTCATAAAATACACGAAAGCTGTTTGCTGGTTCGATTTTCAGGGCTATGTCGTGACCAATCAGGATCCTGCTGCCTGATTTAAAGTTTAAAGCCTGACAGTTAACTGTCAATCTACATCAAGTGATGCAAATTATCCCGGGGATCGCCTCCACTTGCCAAACAGCCTGCACTCTGCTGGCGTTGGGTCTTCGCCTTAAACTAGTAATACATATTGTCTTAGGGAGTACAAGATGAACAGTTTGTATAAAATAAGTGTAATTTTCAGTAACGTAAAATTATCTGTATAATTTTGTCTTCCCAGTTTTTCTGGCTTTTTTTTTCTCTCTCTGCCTCTCATTCGTTCTGGTTGTGACAGCTGCTGTGTTGTGCTGTGGTCTCATGCTATTTCATACAATTATCAACGAATCATAGAATCCTTACAGTGTGGAAGCCGGCCCATCAACTCCTCTTCGACCCTCCAAAGAGCACCCCATGCCGGTAACCCTGCATTTCCCATGGCTTAACCACCTATATTACACATCCCTGGACTTTGGGCAATTCAGCTTGGCCAATCTACCTAATTTACACATTTTTAGACTGTGGGAGGAAACCGGAGCACCTGGAGAAATCCACGCAAACATGGGGAGAATGTGCTAATTCCACGCAGACGAGGCAGCAGTGCTAACCGTTGAGCCTCCATGCTATCCACTGTATTGCCTTGTCTCTATGTGTGTGTCTCTCGCCCTTGGTCTCTCTCACTCTGTCTCTCATCTCTTCCTTTGTCAACAGATGTGGTAGCATCTGCCGAGAGAAACCCAGTTTGGACTCAAAATGTTAATTGCATTCCTCTCTTTGTGCAGCGGCTGCCAGACCTGCTGAACCTGGGTCCTGGAAAAGGGTCACTGGACTTGAAACATTAATTCTGCATTCTGTCTACAGATGCTGCCAGACCGGCTGTGTTTCTTTAGCAATCACTGCTTTTGTTTGTTTCTCCGGAATCCTGCCTGTTTGGACCGATGTCTGAAATTTGCTTCACTAACAACATAAGCATGAGGCTGTTTTTCCAGCAGACTTTTATCACAGCCAGGAGTTCCAAATAATACAACCGTCCAGACACCTGAGAATTTAATATCTGTTTTGGTTCCTATTTCAAAAAAAAATGAGAGTAACTGTTCTCAAACTGCCAATTCTGTCAGACGTTTCTGCTGTGGCATTCTGTGTTTGTGTTCCAATACTTTAGTCTCAAAACGCTGTGTCTTTGAGAGGGAAGGTGCAGTATCACACAGTTGTTTCTGTATTAAACGAGGCTATTCATAGAGTCATAAAGATGTACAGCACGGAAACAGATCCTTCAATCCAACTTATCCATACTGACCAGATATCTAGAACTAATCTAGTCCTATTTGCAAGCATTTTACCCGTATCCCTCTAAATGCTTCCTATTCATGTACCCATCCAGATGCCTTTCAAATGTTGTAATTGTACCAATCTCCACCACGTCCTCTGGCAGCACATTCTATGCACAACCACCCTCTGTGTGAAAAAGTTGCCCTTTAGGTCCCTTTTAAGTCTTTTCTCTCTCACCTTAAACCTGTGTCCTCTAGTTTTGTACCCCAACTGTAGGAAAAAAGACCTTGGCTATTTGTGCTATCTGTGCCCTTCCTGATTTTATAAACCTCTATAAGGTCACCCTTCAGCTTCCGATGCTGCAGGGAAAATAGCCCCAGCCTATCCAGCCTCTCCCTACAGCTCGAACTCTCCAACCCTGAAAACATCCTTGTAAATCTTTTCTGAACTATTTGACCCATTCTGTCTGGAGTGGCTCTCAAAGCATCGTGACTCAGTGCTGATCTATCTTTTCCTAGAACCGTACACTTTATTTCTGTTTAAATAACCATGCAATTACCTCCTGTATACCTCAGTTGAACCAACACGTTTCCAGGCAGGGCATTCCAGACCCTAATGACATCCTGAGTGAAAATGTTTTTTGCTTGCCTCACATTTGCTTTACTCAGAGTATTTTAAGACTGTGCTCTCTTGTTCTTAATCCATTTATGAGTGTGAACAGTTCCTCCCTATCCACCCTGTCTATACCCCACGTGATTTTGCGAACTTCTCTTTAATTTCCTCTTCGTCTTCACCTCAGTTTTAACTGTAGATTTCCCCTGCTTCCCATGGAATTTGAGAAACTGTATCAAATATTAGGAGGCAGAAAAATGCGGAGCATTAAGCACAAGATTCAGAGGTTTAAGCAATGAAGAATGTCAGTAGAGAATTCTACTATGTCTAAAATTGCTTCTCCAGATGTTAAGAGAACTTAAGTAGAGTTTGTGGTATCCCCAAGCTCTCCTATGTACCTGAACAATTATTCAAATGAGTTCAGTGAAGTGAAAACATTTTTGAATTGGCATAGCTGGAAAAATTAGCACCTTAAGTATTACTGAAAAGCAAGAAATTTTGTCAAAGCTTTTTAATCTCGCACTCATGTGGACAATTGCAAGAATGCCAGATTTTATCCGATCACATTTTATTCTCCAGGTGAAAAGGATACTGATTGGTTGACAGGTCTACTGTCATTGGCCAAATATTCAGATGAGCACCTCGTCTAAGCCAGGTTTCCTGGACCTGACGACAGAATAATATTTAATCTGTTTGCTGCAATGTGGATGATTTTGACTGTGCATTTTGCATAAAGTTTGTAATCCAATTTCTGAAATCAATGGAGAAACACCTCTTGTGTATTCATTGGCGTTTGTGCATCTGCAAAAAAAACTAAATCTTGGTTTCTTGTTGCAGGGAAAATCTCCAGCGACTGCTGGAGGACAAGAGTTTCAAAGAAGAAGTCATTCACTTCAGTATTGCAGAGGAAATAACCATTGTGTCAGCTGCACATAGACCTGAGCTCATCCCAATTATCATGAGGTAGGAGTAGCAGGGCTTGCAATTTCTCTAAATTAACACAAGCTGCACTGCACAGAATAAGTGTCACGTGTAAAACTTTGTGAAGGAGAGAGAGGGAAATGGATGTTGTGGGCTGTCGGAGATTGTCAAGCTTGACCTCTAAGCCGAGTTAACTGGGCTGGGGTTCAGACTATTGGACTATGAGTCGGGAAACAGATTCACGAGCGTTCCTGTTCCTGTAGGGAACCCGTTGACAGCCTGCTCAGCTGTGTGGCTTAACATTGCTCTGTGTGAATGCTGGGTACTCGTTCAGCCAAGCTCGTCCATACTGCTGTTAGTGCTCTGTGTAAATGCCATCCCATCCCATCCCATCAACATATCTTCTGTTCCTTCCTTCATCCCTCATGTGTTTATCCATCTTCTTCTCCTTTAAATGGATCTGTGCTATTCATCCTAACTAATCGCTGTGCTAGCAAGCTTCACATTCTAACCAATTATTCCTTGGAATGCACTATTGGCTTTTTCACTAACTGTCTAATATTTATGATTTGTAGTCTTAGACTCCATACCCTCACCTCTTCACAAATGGAAATGTGGAAACATCTGTACATTATTTGAAATTCTTCATAATTTAATCTCTACTAGGTTACCTCTCAGCCATTTCTAATGAATGGTTTTTTAAAAATTGTCTTTGTTACTTCTTATTTGAGATTATACTTTTTGCTGGTTTATTGCCTGTGTCAGTACCTGCAATGGACACCTGTTCCTCTACAGTGAGGTTAACATTTAGTATAATGTTTTATTTTCATACGCAGTGATAGCTTTCATAGTGATATTAGTTTTCATTCATTTGTGGGACATAGCATCACTGGATGGCCCAGCATTTAGTGCCTGTCCCGAGTTGCCCTTGAGGATGTGGTGATGAGCTGCCTTCTTGAATCGCTATGGTCAATGTTCTGTAGGTAGACCCACCATGCATTTGTTGGGAGGAGGATTTCCAAAGTTTTGACCCAGAGACAGTGAAGGAATAGCAATAGATTTCCAAGTCAGGATGGTGAGTGGTTTGGAGCAGAACTTACAAGTGGTGGTGTTCCCATGTATCTGCTGCACTTCCAATGGGATTGGTCTTGGATTTGGAAGCTGCTGTCTAAGGACCTCTGGTGAATTTCTGCAGTGCAACCTATAAACAGTGTACATTCCTTCTGCTGAGCATTGTTGGTGGAGGGAGTGGATGTGGTTCCAATCAAGTGAGCTACTTTCTCCTGAATGGTATCAAGCTTCTAGAGTGTTAGAGCTGCACCCATCTAGGCAAGTGGGGAATGTTCCATCGCACTACTAACTTGTACCTTACAGGTGGTGGACAGGTTTTTGGGGAGTGGTGGTGAGTTCTTGTCGCAGTGTTCCTAACGTCTAACCTGTCATTGTATTATATGGCAAGACCAGCTGAGTTTCTGGTCAGTGATAATCCCCAGGAAAATGGTATTTGGGGGTTTCAATGATGGTAATATCATTTTAATGTCAAGGGGCAATGGTTAGATTGTCTCTTAGTGGAAATGGTCATAGCCTGCCTGAATGTTACTTGCCACTTGTTAACCCAAGCCTGGATATTGTCCAGATCTTGTGTTTGGACATAGACTGCTTCAGTATATGAAGAGTCATGAATGGAGCTGATCATTGTGTAATCATTGGTAAATATCCCGACTGATGGAACAGTTGAAAATAGTTGGCCTGGGGCACTACCCTGATGGTCTCCTGCAGGGATGTCATGGAGCTGAGGTGACTGACCTCCAACAACCACAAACATCATCCTTTGTGCTAGGTGTAACTTCAACCACTTCATTTAAGGAGTTCACAAGGTTGTAGAGTAAAAACAGGGGTTTAGATTTAATTCCATAGATTTAGATTTAGATTTAATTCCATAGCTGCTCCTGAGTTAAATGGCCTTGTTCTGTTCTGTCCTATTTAATGATTCAAGATTATTGCGTAGGACAAATGCTCGAAGCTTGTGTTGCATTGTCTAATTTTAATAATCTTTTTCCCTGTAAATTAAATTTGGAGATCTAAAGTCTTATTTCTTAAAGTATTTAAGTATCCTTGATTTCCATGTTTTTGACTCTCTGTTTGCGGTGTATCACTTAATTCTCCCAGTCTTTACTAAATAGCGACTCCAAATTTAGTGCCATATTCATTTTGGACTTCAAAAGTTGCGGATCCGTTTCCAGTGTTAGAGACCTACCAGCGAAGAACTATGAAGTTGATCCTGAACATCAAGGGGTCTGGGATTCAATGTGTAATGCGTTAACTTTGCATTGATGCCAGGTTGTTGCCACATGCTTACGTGTACATGCAGAAACAAGCATATGCACATACGTACAGGTATACAGTGTTCAGTAACTGCAATCAGAACTTGCACTTAGCTTGCAAAGTAGTTAAAATGTTTTGGTAATGCTTCCATTGAATAGTCAGACAAAAAATGGTAATTGAGCCTCAGGACTGAACGTTAGGACAGATGACTAAGCTTGTCAAAGAGTTTGTTTTCAGATGTGTCCTGAAAGAGGTAGAGAGATTTCGGGAATTCCAGAACTTAAGCACAGGCTGCTGAATGCTGATTGTCAATAGTAGAGTGATTTAAAATCTGAACGTGCAAGAGGCCAGACTGAGTAGTGCAGAGATCTCTGATGGGAATAGGGGAGGGCTGGCAGGGATGTGAAAGATGGGGAAGGAGATGGTGTCATGAAATGATATGAGAATAAGGATGAGAATTTTAAAATTGGCTCCTGTTCTACCCACGTCTCAATGTAAAAAGACAGCCTTCATTTATGTACTGCTTTCAGGACCACCAAGCAACTCATATTGCTTTACTGCCAATTAATTAATTTTTTGAAGTACAGCCGTGGCTATAATCCCGGAAATGTAGTAACCAGTTTGCGCACAAGAAGCTCCCACAAACAAACATGTGATAATGACTTGATAATTTATGTTGTTGACTAATTAAATACTGGCAGGACAGTGTCTCTACTTGAGAATAGTACCATGAAATCCTTTAGATCTGTCTATGGGACTTTGATTTGGTGTCTTATCCAAGTAAATAGCATCTCTGACAGTGCAGCATTCCCTCAGTACTACACCAGAGTCATTTTTCCATAGTCCTACCAGACCATAGGCCTGCTCTCTCAATGGAGAGAGGCAGCTGATGGTGGTTTAACCTGAGGGTCACCACGTTTCAGGCTTGGAGAGAGGTCGAGAAAGACAATCTGCATAGTAACCTCTCCCAGTGTGGGAGGCAAGTCCACACTATTGGCGTCCCTCAGCATCATAAACCAGCTGACCAGGTAATTGAAGTACGTTAATGAGCACACTGGATGAGGGAACAGTGTCATTGAATCATATACCATGGAAACAGACCCTTCAGCCCAATGCGCCCATGCCGGCCACGTTTCCCAAACTAAGCTAGCCCCGTTTGCCTGTGTTTGCCCCATATCCCTCTTAAACCTTTTCTAGCCATGTACCTGTCCAAATGGCTTTTAAATGTTGTAACTGCAGCTACGTCCACCACTTCCTGTGCTTAAAAGGGACTTAGTGCAAGTTAGGATTTGGGCAGCAGATGTTTGGATGAGTGTGGCTTTACAAAAGAACATTTGTGGGAGGATGATCTGGGAACTTTGGAGCCACCTGGTTTATTTGCAACAAAAGGTAAATGTTTCAGATGTAAATGAGTGGAGACTGGAAACAGAACTGGATAGTTATCACTGAGCAGGAACTTGGTGACTTTGTTAGAGAAGTAGAGACACAGATTTTGCAGTAGAATTGGATATTGTCATCTTGTGGGGTCTGTATGGCACTCACAGGTGAATGAACTGATTAGTGTTGAGTTTTCAATTAGTTGTTACTTCCTGATTAAAATCTGTTGCTGTCTTCAAAACTCCAAAAGTGAGTTTAAATTCTTCTTTTTAAAATTCCTGCTCACTTTGTTTTAAAGGATTCTTTATGGACGCATGAGGAGCAAAACAGGGAGCAAAACCCAAGGCCGAGCAGCAGCAGGGACCCGCATGGTCATTGTTTTAAATTTCCTGGCTGGCTCGTTACCTCAGGAGATACACCTCTTTCTGGATCTCCTCCTCGAGCCAGTAAAGCATTTAACTCAGGGTAAGCATTGAAGGGGATTCTGCATCTCTTATTTCCACTGTTCCCTTTCCTTGTCTCTGTACTCGCTTAGGGACAGCTGTCATTGCATAACTTTCTCCAGCTCTGACAGAACATCTTTAGCCTGAAAGGTTGCCAGTCTCTCTCGTCGCAGTGTGACCTGCTGAATGCTTCCAGCGTCTTCAGTTTGTGTTAGTGAGTTCCAGCAGCCTCAGTACTTCCCTTTAGTTGTGTGGCTTCTGTTGTCAGGTTTACAAGGAAATCTTCTGTCTTCATTCCTCCCGTGAAAAAGGAATGTGGTGGACTTGTGTTTTAAGTTAATTATTTCAATCACGGCTTTCACATAACAGATTTAATGTTGCCAAATTAAAACCATAAAGATTGATAAATGTCTTTTATTTTCTCTTTCCCATGTATCAAACTCATGATAATGTCAGGTAATTACACTGCTCATTATCAAGTGATCTGCTGTAAAGATCGTACTGTGTTATTAGCTGTGGACAGTGGAAACTTTAAAGGTAACATTCCATCAGACAAATAGCTAGTGGTGACTTATCTCTACTGATGACAATTCTACTTCCCCCTTCTCCCCATCAATCCCAAACCAATCCCACTGCCCTGCTCTTAACCCAAAACCATATATCAAACTATTCCAAGTACCTGTTTCTCTCTTTCCCTCTCTCTCTCTCTCTCTCTCTCTCTCTCTCTCTCTCTCTTTTCAAGTGTTTGCCACATCTTTGTGCAAGGCACCGCACATCTGATTTATTTATTAAAAGTTACTGCTTAAAGCAACTGATGAGAGAAAGTTGCTTCAAACTTTTGTCTCTTTATTAAACTGCAGAGGAAAGGACACCACCTCCCTTTCCTGTGGTCCAAACACTTCTGGCAGCTTCATTTTCAATCACAAACCATTTAGCTTTCTGGGAACCAATCTCACAGTTGTTGTCAGGCAGAACGCCTTTGTCATTGAGAAAGTCACTTCATAGACCAATAGCTACTTATTGCTGGATGAATCCCACTTTTGTCAGCGCTTAGAGTAAGTGCTCATAACCTGTGTTTTTCAAGCAGTCTTTTTCCCCATTTCAGTCCACAATGAAAAATGAAAAGGTACGGTCTTTACACAGTCACAAACTGGTGCACTGCCCTCTCCCAATAGCCCTGTGTCAATCTGGTTCTAAACTCCCAGTCCTGCTCTCCCTCCACTTTTTGTTTGAAATTTGATGTTGGATTGTGGGTGCCACGCAGACGGCAGTATTTCTTCACTTTGCCACTTCCACGTGGTGTGGAACTGGAGCAAATAAAGCCAGACTGGGCAAAGGTACCAGGCTCCCTTCCCTGTCTGATGTAGGTGAGCCAAGAAGGTTTTGAATGGACCTGAAAACCTTTGTCATTAAATCTGGCTGCAGCCACAAAGTGCCAATTTCATTAAATTTACTTGCCCTGATGGAATTGGAACTCATGACCTTTAGATGTAAAGTTGAATGCTCTCAATATTGGATATGAGTGATATGAAAGCAGCACTGAAGCTATAACTTGCCTTCGGCTTTCGCTGTGTTGTGTAGTGCACTCTCCCTGGACACTTTAATTTGTAAAGTCTAACTGCAGGCTGAGCTTTATTGTTGTTGTAGGTTCTGCTGTGTTTGCAAAATAGGACAATATAAAAATATGCATGGTGGCACAGTGGTTAGCATTGCTGCCTCACAGCCCTAGGAACCCAGGTTCCATTCTAGCCTCGGGTGTCTGTCTGTGTTGCATTTGCACAATCTTCCCGAGTCTGCGTGGGTTTCTTCCGGGTGCTCCGGTTTCCTCCCACAGTATAAAGATGTGCAGGTTAGGTGGATTGGCCATGCTAAATTGCCCACAGTGTTCAGGGGTGTGTAGCCAAGTTGGGTTATAGGGGGATGGGTCTGGGTGGGATGCACTAAGGTTTGGTGTGGACTTGTTGAGCTGAAGTTCCTGTTTCCACACTGTAGGGATTCTAAATTCTAAAAGCAAGATGCTGGAAATCTCAAATTAGGAGAAAATGCTCAAATCTCAGGCAGACCTTTGGAGACAAACCTGATAGATGTTTCAGGTTGATTACAAATTGTTCTTATTTTCTCAAAAACACTGTTATGTGACCCCAGGAGAAAATGTGATGTGGTATCTTGAGTCTGGAGTAAGTTTTGTCTGCGTGAGTAAGCATTTTATCTTTCTTCTTTCAGGATCCTGTCTTTCTGCAGTGTTACAGTCAGTAAAGACTTTGGATTTGTCAAAGGTTTTACCTCTAGGGCGTCAGCACGGTCTACTGAATGGCGTTGATGTGGTGATGAAAAAACTGGGCCATCTAATCCAAGACTATCTGCCGAAACTGCTCCAGATCACCTTGTGTACGTGTGCATCAGTGTCTCATATTCTGCAACAAAGAGACCAGGTAGGCACATGGAATGCGGTGTTCAGGTCTCAGCCGTGACTGAGAGGCGAATGCACGTGCACTCTTAGCCTGAGTCAGAAGCTGGTGGCCTGATGCCACAGTACATCGCAGACAGTGTGCTGCGCCCTCAGATGGTACTAACTCTGAGAAGATATTAAGCACGTCTACAACCTCTGCACGATGTTCAAAAAGAAAAGGGAAGGTTTCCCTTGTTTTCGGGATAATATTTATCATTCAACCAAAATCACAGCTGTTGTTGTTTTCCCAGGCAGTTAATTTTAGGACCTTGCTGTGTACAATTTGCCATGTTTCGTACATTACAGCAGTGACTACACTATTTTTCATTGGCTGTTAAACACTGTTGGATGTCCTGGAGCTAGGGAAGGTGGTAAACGAAATTTCCTTTGCAGTGTCACCAAATATTGAGGCAAATATCTCTAAAATAGATTAGTTTCCTTTTGAAATAATCACTCCCTCACATTCTTCTAATTGCCATATTGGCTTATTTAGCCACAGTGGACTGATGAGATTGAAATTTCTTCTGGTGTATTTAGTGCTTTCACATTTGTGTCATGATATTCTTGTCTAATTTGAATCAGGTACTCACTGAACATAGGTGGCACAGTGTGGAGCTGGAGGAACACAGGTCGGGCAGCATCAGAGGAGCAGGAAAGTTGATGCACCCCAGCTCTCTATTTACTTCCCAGTTCCCTTTCCCTTCCCCATTTCTGAGGAAGGGTTCCGACCTGAAATGTCAACTTTTCTGTTCATCTGATGCTGCTGACCTGCCGTGTTCCTCCAGCTCCACACTGTGTTGTCCCTGACTCCAGCAGTTCTGCAGTTCTTGCTATATCTGGCTGAACATGGTCTCTGGTCCCTTGACGTGAAACTGAAGCTCAGGATTAGCATCGTAGGTGTGTGCAACAGCCAACTGCTGGGCGAATGCTGAGAAGGAGGACCTTTGTGAGGATTATAGAGTTTTTTTTTTGGTGGGGTGGGGGGGGGAGTGGGGAGAGGGGAAGGGAAGCGGGAGAGAGAGAGAGCGGTTGAGGGAATATATTGATAGCCGGAATAGGTAACTTGAAGTCTGTCCCATTTAGCACGGTGATCGTACCACACAACACGATGGAGCATATTCTCCATGTGAAGGCGGGATTTTGCCTCCACAAGAATGGCGCAGTTGTCACTCTTAGTGATGCTGTCATGGACAGATGCATCTGCAGCTGGTAGATTGGTGAGGAAGAGGTTGAGTATATTTTCCCCTCTTCTTGGTTCCCTCACCGCCTGCCGCAGACCCAGTCTAACAGTCTAACAGACCCGACCAGTTCAATCAGTCATACTGCTGCCGGGCCACTCCTGGTGGTGGGCGTTGAAATCCCCCAGCCAGAGTACACCTTGTGTCCTTGATGTCTTCAGTACTTCCTCCAAGTGTTGTTCAACATGGAGGGAGTACTGATTCATCAGCTGGGAGAGGACAGTACATGGTAACCAGCAGGAGGTTTCCTTGCCTGTCTTTAACCTGAAGCCATGAAATCTCATGGGGTCCAGAGTCAATGTGGAGGACTCCCAGAGCAACTCCCTCCTGACTGTATACCACTGTGCCACCACCGCTGATGGGTATGTCCTGCCAGTAGAACAGGGCATATCCAAGGATGAAGGTGAAGGTGTGTGGGACATTGTTTTGTTGAAACATTCAAGATTGTCGGCTTTTTTTTTCTAAATTCATTTATTTATATGGTATGGGTATTGCTGACTGGATCAACATTTATTGCCCGTCCCTAATTGCTTTTAAGGTGGTGCTGAGTTGCCACCTTGAACCGGGACAGCCCCTGTGCAGTAGTTAGATGCACAATGTCCTGACGGAGGGAATTCCAGGATTTTGACCCAACAATGGTATAGGAAGGATAGTGAGGAAATAAATTGTCATTGGCAGGGCAGATGGTGAGAAGATGTCTCCACTAGTTGGGGAATCTTGAACTAGGGGACATAGTTACAGAGTCAAGGGGTACCGAGATGTGAAGGAATTTCTTCTCCCAAAGGGTTGTGAATGTCTGAAATTCTCAATCTGGAGAGGTGTAGAAGTTAGATCATTGAAAGCATTTAAAGATGAGGCAGATAGATCTTTGTAATATAAAGGAGTTAAGAGTTTTGAGGAGCTGTTCCAAAAGAGGAGTTAAAACCTGGGCCAGCTCTTGTTAAATGGTAGGACAGGCTTCCTGAGGGGCCTCCTGTATTTCATATTTCCCACGGTCATGTCTTCCAGAATTGGATGCAGGTTTTGTTGTTGTCTCATCTGAATCCGTTCCCACTGGCTGACTGGAGACAGCCAGAGTGACAGTGGTCACTACCTGTGTAGTCCATGGTTTTTCAAAGTAGAGGGTGAACGCCCTAAATGGGGTTACCAGCTCTGACTTGGCAGGGGCTGTCGAGCTCCTGCCTCCCCGTCTGCCATTTTCTATGCTGTCACAGATCCTGTCAAATACCCACCCAGCCCCTGCTCTCTTAGTTCTCACTGAGGGGTCATGACAGTTTTCAAGCTTGGAAATGGGAGCTCAATGGAAAAGTAGTTTCGGAAATGTTGATCTATTTAGCCAGTTGCTAATTAGCATAAAGAAGAACAGGTGCAAGCATCTGATAAGGAAGATGATATCTAAAATGTTGCGATGTCAGTTGTCGAAACCAAAAGACGGGGGAGCAGATGTAGGCCATTCAGCCCATCTAGTCCAGTCTGCCATTCATAGAGATCCTGTCCAATCTGATAATTGTCAACTTTCCTGCCTTCTCCCTATAGACCTTGATTCCTGCTTGCTGTAATTCTTTGCATGAGACCCACAGTGAAAATTACTGTGAAAAGTTCTGTATTTGTAGCAAAGTAAAATTCCAGGAATCTTGCATTCTTGACTTGTCCCCCCATCTTTAATAGAATGAATTTTGAGAGGGGGTTGGCGGGGATTTGACGAACGTATTCCAGCTTACTCAATTGAGTTTAAATTTCATGTGCTGCCATGGTAGGATTTGAACCAACGTTCCCAAAGCGTTGACTTGGATCTTTGGATTACTGTCCCTATTATGCCCAAACCAACATCACTAAAAATGGATGATCTGTCATTCTCACATTTGTGGGAGCTTGCTACGCACAAGGTGGCTGCTACGCCTCTGATATTAGAACAGCAACCACAGTTAAAAGTACTTTATTGGTTATTAAGGCCTCTGGGAATCCTGGGGTGTGCAAGGTGAATACTGTTTCTCCCTTGATTTCTTTTGTTGGAATTGACACAGTTCACATCTCTTAAAAACAATAAGGTGTAGAGCTGGATGAACACAGCAGGCCAAGCAGCATCAGAGGAGCAAGAAGGCTGACGTTTTGGGCTTAGACCCTTCTTCAGAGGTTTGTTGGCTCGGATCCTTGAGGACAGAAATTAAAAGTGCCCAGGGCAGTACTGAGAAAGTGCTGTAATGTCTAAACAGGACCTCGTCTGACTTTGCAGCTGCGGAAAAATCATATGGCACCATTTTGAAGAAGATCCCTGGAGGTACTCTGGTATCCTGGCCAATACTTATCCCCTCAATCAGTATTGCAGAACAGGTTCCCTGCCATTATCATGCAGCTGTTATTGGAAGCTCTCTGTGTAGAAGTTGGCTACCACATTTCCTAAAATCAACCATGATGATGCTTTAAACGTACTTTAAAACACTTAGAGCATTGTGAAAGGCACTATAGAAATGCAAGTGCTTCTGTTATTTTCCTTTGGCATCTCTGCCTTCAGAAATAAAAGGTTTGTTGGTGATGCGGGATATTGCTCAGAACTGGCAAGTGTTAAAGTTGAGAATTTACATTTTTTTTTTGCCTTGTTTTGTTTTCAGATTCAACCACGGTGCATAAACCAGCTGAAATATTTGAGGCGTCTGGGAATAAATCAGATTGCTGCTTTCTTTTCCGACTTTGAGTCTTACGCTTTCACAGCAGATGAGATTGATGCCTTGTTTCATGGTGTAGTGTGGCCACAGGTAACGGTCTCTCCCTTACTGTTTGTTTTTATCCTACTCGGTCACATCAGTGACTTGCCAGTGTGACTCTGAAAGGGCATTGGAGTTTTGTTTGGTATTTTACAAAGAGATAGGTCACCTTTTGACTGTCCAATTGTTTTTGCCTTTTTTCCCATCACGGGATGTGTGTGTTGCTGGCAAGGCTGGCATTTGTTGCCCATCCTAAGTACCCTTGAACAGGTTGGCTGTCTCGGGCATTTCAGAAAGCAGTTACATAGGTCTGGAGACACATGTCAGCCAGACCAGGTAGAGATGGCAGATTTCCTTCCCTAAAGGACATTAGTGAACCAGATGGGTTTCTATGTTAATCAGTACTAGCTTTATAAACCAAACTGAACTTCAGTTCCACTGTACTGTGTCCCCATTAGCATTAGTCTGGGCGTCTGGATTAATAGTTGAGTTACATTACCACCGTGTCATCACCCCCACAGTTGTCCTGGTGGAGTGTCTATTTTGACAGTGACCTTGTTCTGTTTGCAGATAGGGAGACTCGCCTCTGAAGGGCAGTACGCACCAACTCCTCTCCTGAAACTGATTCATATCTGGAGCAAGAATTCCAGGTGAGGAAAACTTCAAAAGTTTTCTGAACTTTGTTCATTGGGCTCCTCTGCCTCTTTAAACAAGTTTTAAGAGTTTTGATGTGATAGTAAAATGTCTCAGCATTTTGCCAGGGATTGATGTGGTTCAAGTTACTTGCTGGTTATTTGACTGTGTTGTGCGATTGCTCTTCATTATCGGGTATTCCTGCATGTTGCCAAAACAAAACAAATCCCGAACTTGTGGAAACTGCTAACTGCCGTTGTTAATGGAATGTCTGATTTTTAAAATCAGCTTATCTGGAGTTTATTTTGGGGCATTGGTCCTGATTAGCAGCTACTGACCTATCTTCAGTGGAGGCCTGTCCTGCCTTAGTAACTAACTAATGACTACAGTTGTTGGTAACTAGCTGTCACTTCAAAGCCTGCCCTCAGAGAATAGGAATTAATACAGCAACAGTGGAATTCAAAGTAGCATTAAGTCATTTGGGCCTTTGAACCTGCTGTACAATTCAATAAGATCATGACTGAGCTGGTTGTGGCTTTGACTCTCCTGTCCTATCTGTGCATCTGTTCTCAGATTACTACTGCTTTGAAAGTTATATTGAATTTCAGCGTAAATGAGGTGGCAGCTCCTCCTGGTGTGCTGGCTGCACTGCACTGTGCAGTTTTACAGACTTGCTGTTTGCATATTTTCCAGGTTCTTCCCCCTCCTTGCAAAACAGCATCCCGATCACCCAGCGTTGGACATTCTGAGCAACGTCTTTGCCTTGCTGTCGTCCAAGAGCATCGCAGAACTAACGGCGACAGTTGTCATGGATATTGTTGACAGCCTGCTGAGCACGCCTGACTTCTCGCCAACAGCGCCAGCAAGCATCCTGACTGTCAATGACACAACCTTTCCAGAACTTTCCAGCACTGCAGGAGGTACTGCAGCTCCCGTTGTGTTGTTGCAGTGGGAGAGCTTTGCATTACTGGGTTAATCAGCCAGAAAGCGATGGTTCGAGTCTTGCCATCGGAGTTTGATTTAAAAATTTGAAGAAAGCTCTAGAAACCAAAATCTGGTTTCCATAAATGTGGCTGTGAAATTATCTTATAGTCATGTAACTCAAACTGGTTCACCAATGTCGTTTATTGGAAAGGAAGCTTCCCATCCAGTTTCACACCAATGTAGCCCATTCTGAAGTGCTGTCTGAATTAGGCCACTCTGTAATATCAAACTCACCATCAAAGGCTCGTTAAGCTTCCCCCAGTACCCCCATCACTTAAATTTGGATGTTGTCAACCTCTAAATCCTTTACTTCCATCTTCGGAAATGATTCAAAAATGATAAACCTTACTGCCAAGAGTGGTAATTCTTAATCTAGTAAAAGGAGCATGTGAACAGCCAAAATCTGAACAATAATAACATCGCTGTACCCTGAGCAGGCATGCGATCTGTAGGCTACGACACCCAAGCCATGCCCCAGGTATTGCTGTGTGTGTCAGTGTGATGGAGAGACAAGGGACCCTCTTCCAGGATTCATGTGCAGGCTGGGCCAAACCTCCTCTGGCTAAGGGGTTGGAATTAAATCCTTTGTCTTTCCAGGGAATTGCTTATTCTTCCTTTACACAGCATCGTTACTAATGGAGGCTGATTTAGCCTAATGCCTACATTGCCTTTACTTGACTGACCCAATTGCAAAGGATATAAGTTACTGACTTGCCCATCAGACTCAGATTGACCTCTCTGGATTTCCCACACTTGGCCACCATTGGCTGGTAACATGTTCCTGATAGCTCGCCAAAGCGAGTGGTCCCAGCAGCCTGTTTGGTCATCTTGGATGTGCCTAAATCTGGGTCTCTTCAGATCCTGTTGAGGTGGTGCTAATCTTTTAGCTCTCAAACAGCAAGGTGCCGGTTTACAAACCTGGTTGGATTACTGCTGAAGTTTTCCTTCAGTCACAGAGTCAAACAGCACGAAAACCCTTTGGCCCAACCAGTCCACGCTGACCGTGATCCCAGTTGTTTGGTTCCTCTGGGCCAACAAACATTTGACCAGATTGAGACCAAATCAAGTTTCCCATTGTGTCGCCTCTGAGTAAGCTGTTACCCAGAGCATAGTGCAAGTAGGATTTAAAAAACTATAGCTGAGGGTAAGCAACGTCGTATGAAACCACTAAGTTACAGTTGATTGATTGTAATGCTTAAGTTAGCTTTTTGTTAATGCTTTGTAAAGGCTGTTTCCTCTTGTGAGAGAATCAACAATTAGGAGTCAATGCTTAGAAATAGGTGGTCACCCATTTAAGACAAAGATGAGAATTTTTTTTAATCTTATGGAGAGTTATGAATTCCCTTCCTCAAAAAGGTAGTGATAAAAGAATCTCTTAATATTTTTAAGGCAGAGTTGAATAAATTCTCAATAAATAAGGAAGTGAAAAGTTATCAGGTGATGGGAATTTGAATTAATTACGATCAATCCTGATCTAATTGAGTTGCAGAACAAGTTCGATAGGTCAAGTGACCTATTCCTGCTTCTAATTTGTATATTTATATGTATGTTTGTAATTAGCAAGAAAATGTAATGTAGGCACTTTCTAGAATTCCATTGAAATTGACATCACCTGGTTGTGTTTAAACGTTTCATTGAATTCCATTCAGCAGTATTTGTTCTGTCAGAAACAGGAACTATATTAGGGCCTGGCAGCTCTTGGAATCTGTTCCATCGTGAGTCAGATCACAGCTGATCTCCCTGAAGTCCGCATTCTCACCGGATCCCTGTCAAGGACAGGGTAAGAAACCTGCCTCCAGCTGTCTGATCGGAACCCAGGGTTGCAGTCCCTCCAGACATGTTTCCCCTCTGTAATCAATCCAGCTCTGCTCTGTTGTGTATCTTCTAACTGGGATTTGGGTCAGGAGATGGCTAAGAGGTCTTGCTGTTTATACACCGACACTAAAGATAAAGGAGCAAGTTCTGAGAGAGAACATGGCGTTGTCATGAAGCCTCCCTTTCTGTAGTGCCCATCACAACCTGAGGACATGCCACAGTATTTACCTGAAACAGAATATTTCTGAAGCGTGATCGCTGTTGTAATATTGGGAAACGCAGCAGCAGATCTGTGCACAGCATGATCCCACAAGCAACACAAGGCTCGCTGAACTTTGGACAAATCCCTACTCCCCTAAGACCATAAGACATAGGAGTGGATGTAAGGCCATTCGGCCCATCAAGTCCACTCCGCCATTTAAATCATGGCTGATGGGCATTTCAACACCACTTCCCTGCACTCTCCCCGTAGCCCTTGATTCCTTTTGAGATCAAGAATTTGTCGATCTTTGCCTTGAAGGCATCCAACGTCCCGGCCTCCACTGCGCTCCGTGGCAACGAATTCCACAAGCCCACCACACTCTGACTGAAGAAATGTTGTCTGATAGTCACCTGTGACTTTTATTTGCTGATGAAGATTGCTTTATAATCGGGTATCCCACTGTCTCCCTTCATGTTAGAGCCTATTTGCTAAAGCATCCTCCCATTATTTGTCATAGAATCTGCGAGCATGGGGATATGTCTTATTCTGCCTCATATTTCTACTATCCTGCAACATCTCAACAAAGCAGTTGGAAATGTGGAACGAATGAAGAAGAAGAAATTCCAAACACAAGTCAGTAAAGATTTGAGCATCCTTTCAAGGTACAGTTTTCTATCCCATTTATCCTTTGGTATATTGCAAAATATTACCCTTCTGATTCCTTGTAACATCATTCCTGGGGAGAGTCATGGACTTGGCCAGCGTTTATTGCTCGTCACTTAGTTGCCTTTGAGAAAATGATGGTGAACTGCCTTCCTGAACTGCTGCAGTCTGTTTGGTATTGGTAGATCCGTAATGCTGTCAGAGTGAATGTTCCCAAACGTAATGACACTGAGGGAATGGTGATATAGAACATAGAACATAGAACAGTACAGCACAGAACAGGCCCTTCAGCCCACAATGTTGTGCCGACATGTTTCCAAATCAGGATGATGTATGACTTGGTGGGGAACTTGCTGCTGGTGGTGTTTCCACGTACTTGCTACCTACTCCTTCCTTCTCAGTGGGTGTGGTCAAAACCATGTTGGTGAATTTTTGCAGTGCGTCTTGTAGATGGACTGTTCCCCTCTTCTGAAGGCTACAAGTAGCTAAAGGCTACTTGTCCTCCTCATGCTGCTCTGACAGACATCTGCAAACTTCACGCCGATCAGGAATCAAATTGAGGAGCTCTTCTAGCTGTGAGACTCTGAAGACAAGCTCCTGTCTCCGCCCCAGGGCAAGGAGAGTGTGTCTGTGCGCTTCTTCCACACGCACATTGCTGCTTTTGTCCATCTCCGACTTTGTTTCATTGCATTTAAGGTACTGGTTGATTTTAGGTGTATTGGAGAATTGACCCCAATGTTGTACTATGATGCCCCTCAAGCAATTCTTTGGTAGTTTTCCTAAATTATTTTCATAAATGGTATGTGTAGTCCATTTATGGAATTACTCTTAGCATGTTGTGTTGAATTCAGAAATTTTCAATAAAGATGGCAAGGGTATTGAAACATCTGTGGAAAGAGAGAGTTTTGAGTTGTTTATGATTCTGTTTTGTAAGATCTCACTTCATAGATGCTATGTTCACTTTCTCTTCACAGATGCCACTGGACCTGCTGAGTTTCTCCTGCACTTCTCTCTTTTTATTTCACACTGCCACCATCTGCAGCATTTTGCTTTTATATCAGAAATCCTAGACTTTTTAAATTTGTGCAAGAACCGAATTTGTATTAACCTTGATAAATATACAACTTCATGAAGTTAATTTTTCCACATCATTTCTATCTGTTAATTGCTTTCCAGAATAAGTCGGTTTGTTCAGGATAAGGAACAGAGCAGTGTTCTGATCAATCTCCTGATGCCCTATCTATTTAAGCCAAACACGTCTCAGGTAAAAGATTTTTTAACAATGCATTTCTCTATCAGGATATGTAGCATATATATAATATGTGTGTGTGCGCGCATTTGGCATTTTGGAATGTTAAGGTAGAGATCACTGGTGAATAAGGTTGTAGCAATTTTGATGTGGTGGATGTCGAAACCTAACTAGGAAAGGAGGTGAAGACAATTGGACACACTGAGAGAGAGCAAGAGTTGCCTTTCTGTTCAGGATCTTTAATGACTGTGTAAGAACAAGTTTGAGGGTTAGGAGGAGTTTAGCGCTTCCAAGAGACTCGAGACAAGTCCCTTTATTCTTTTATATTTTGGCTACATGTCAGTACGGTCGGGAGATACAGTTTCGGTGTGATTGGCAAATGAGCAAGAGGAAAGATGAGTATTGAAAAAATAAGTTGGGCAGTAAGTTACGATGATCGGAATGCGCTGCCTAAGAAGGCAGTGGAAGAAGATTCCGCAATGACTTTCAAAAGGGAGTTTAATAAATACTTGATAAGGTAAGATTTCCAACAGCAGTTGGAAAAAGCAGGGCAGTGATAGCTCTTTCAATGGGCTGAGTGGCTTCTGATTGTGTTTGATTCTCTGAATTGGTAGAGAGAATTGTAACTAATTTGGAATGGATGGGATTTCTGTAACCAGTTATTCATAAATAGGGCCGATGTCCTGGACAACTAAATATTATCAGCTGTTAAGCTTCTGTACTGCTGCATTGGCAAGTAATTGGTTCTGATTTCTTACTCTGGACCAGCAACTGGTGGTAAATTCTTACATTGTGATTTCTGGCGGTGAACCATGAGCAGCTCAGGGTGATTGATCGGGGTATGGGATACATATGTCATAAGGTTTGTATGTCATAAGCTTTATTGTGGAGATGAAAGCTATGGAGTCTCATCGTTTTCTGCAATTCCTGAAGGATACGGAGATTGACATCCTGGAAACCATTCAGAACCTCCTGCAGCACTGCTCTGAGCCTGCCACTTTCATCAAGCCACTGGCTACCCTTTTCTCTGTCGTTCAGAATCGGCTGGCCCGGCAGACACTCTGCTCTGTCTTCCAGGTACAGTTACACAGCAACTAATTTACTTAAAGCATGTGGATAATTGTGCTTGTTTTCAAGATTATTTTTCCATTCCTTCAGAAAAGTTGAATTTGTGTTGCATTGTTTTCCTAACTTTGTCTATATTCTGAACCGCCTAGATACCAGTTGTCTCTCAGCGGGCAGTGCCTTCCTTGAGCCCAAAGGCTCTGGGTTTGCGTACCAGTCGAGAGACTTGAGCAAGACTCTCCACATGCAGTGCTGAGAGAGGGCTGCACAATTAGAAAAACTGTATCTTTTCAAATGAGCTGTTAAACTGAGACCCAGCCTGTCCACTCCGGCGCGTGTAGAAGACCCCATGGTCACTGTTCTGAAGAAAAGTAGGTAGATGTTTTTGGTATGTTGCCAATAATTATTAGGGGGAGGTGAATGCCTAGTGGTATCATCGCTGGACTGTTAACCCAGAGACCCAGACAATGTTCTGGGGACCCTGCTTCGAATCCCGCCACGGCAGATGGTGGAATTTGAATTCAATAAATATCTGGAATTAACAGTCTAATGATGACCGTGAATCCATTGTCAATTGTCGGAAAAACCCACCTGGTTTACTCATGCCCTTTAGGGAAGGAAACTGTCATCCTTACCTGGTCATTGTAATTACTGGGCTCCCCCCTCATTCCACTGATTCCTTCACTCACGTCAAGTATTCACCCTTCACTTGGATCCCTTCCTCTGACCTCTTACCTTCGCGCAATCTCTTCATTGAAAACTGCTGATGTGATTTCGGGCATCTCAAATTTTATGCTCCTGTCCCCTTCTGAAATTGCCACCCTTTGCTCTCTTAGATCCAACCCTAACTTTTTTTTATCAAACCGGCTGACAAAGATGCTGCTGCTGCTGTAGTCTGGCACACTGATCTCTCCCTTGTGAAAGTTCAAAACCAGCTCTCTGATACTTCTTCCTATCACCCCTTGGACCATGACCCCACATCCAAACTTCAAGCCATTGTCGCCATCTGCATTCAAAGGATCATTCTCTGCAATTGCAGACAACGCCAGCAGAATGCTGCCACCAAACACATGGTTCCCTCACTCCCCCATCTGCATTTTGCAGGGATTGTTCCCACTGGGCACCTTAATCCATTCTGCAAACACCGGCACCTTCCCATGTAACCGCAGAAGGTGCAACACCCAGCCGTTCGCCACTTCCCAATGCTCGCCATCCAAGGGCCTAAACAGCCTTTCCAAGTAAAGCTGCATCTCGCCTGTACCTCCTCCAGTCTTGTGTATTGTATTGGCGGCATGGAATGTGGCCTACTCTACATAGGAGAAACCAAGCACAGACTGGGTGTCCGCTTTGCGGAACACCTCCGCAAGCAAGACCCTGAGCTTCCATAGCCGGTCACTTCTACACAGCATCCTGCACTCCCACATACCTGTCCTCGGCATGCTGCTGTGTTCCAGTGAATCACAGCACGCACTGGAGGAACAACATCTCATCTTCATACTGGGAACTTTACAGCCTTCTGGACTCAATATTGAGTTAATACCTTCAAATTATGAACCATTTCTTCCCTTTCTTTTAGCCTGTGATCATGTCCTCCCCTCCTGTTATCCCAGTTACTGTCCTTTCGGGTCTGGCAGGAGATACAATTGTTGAGCCATTCTCACATTCTGATCGCTTAATCTGAACTTTCAACATCTGTTCTCCATCAGCCCACTACACCCACTACCCCCAAACACCACCCCCCCCCCCCCCCCCCCCCAAAATTATAGCACAAATGCTGCCCCCTCCACACTTCAGTTCTAATGAAGAGTCATCTGGACTCGAAACATTAACTTGCTCTCTCTCCATGGATGCTGTATAATCTGCTGCAATTTCCAGCATTTGTTATAATCAGTACTGAGGATGATTTTGCCAGGCAGCATTGTGTATTGCATTTTCTGTCCTCCTCCCCTGCCCAGTCAGAGTAAACAATGCTGATTCCAATCAAGGTAATAACATGAGCATGGAGAGGAAATCCATGGGCAGAGCCCTGAGCCGATGTTGGGTCTAGGATGTGCAGCTGCTTTCAACTTGTCGATCCTGTTTGATCGCTCACTGATAACAGTTCACCCACATGTGAAACTGTGGTCATGTAATTCAGATTAGTGCAAAAATTGACATGGATTATCTTGGATGTGTAATTATAATTAATCAAGAGCGAACAGGTTAAAGGGTCACCATTCAATCCGCGAAGCAGAAAACAACTTGCAGATGCTGGAAATCTGAAGCAAAAACAGAATTATTTGGAGTAATTCAGCAGGTCTGACAGCATCTGTTCTGGACCCACGCCATAGACTCTGCTTTCTCTCCATGGATGCACTCAAACCATTCATTCCCTGCTTGGTGTGTTATTTATTTTTGGGAGGAGGAATATAAAAATTTGAAACTGAGACCCTGATATTATTGAGACTAGACAATTGCCAGCTTCCCTTTGCAATGGAGACCCACAGCAGTTGTCTGCAGAGTTCTGGCAGCTGCAATGTTGCTGTCTGTATTTCTGATCTGACTCGAGAGTGTGATTGGTGAATGCCAGGTTTCCAGCTCTGCTTTGTTCAGGCTCACTAACTATGAAGGGAAACTGCCTGACTTTGGTGTTGACATTGCTTGTTCGCAGAACCACAGAAATGTTACAGTACAGAAGAATGCCATATGGCCCAAAGTGTCTGCACTACATCTTCAAAGGGAGCATCATTACCTCATGCTAAGCTCCTGCTTTTTTCTGTAACCTTGTACATTATTTCTGTTCAAAACAACATCCACTCTTTCCTTTCTCTCACAAAGTAGTTGCAAGTCAGGATCGTGTGTGGCTTGTAGGGGGACATGCAGGTGGTGTCTGCATGCATCGCTGCCTGTTTCCTCTGAGAGAACAAAATTCCCATCATCTGTCTCCTAAAAAGATGACCCCTCATTTTAATTCTGCTCACCCACAAGAGGAAACATCCATTCCACATTCTCTTTGTCAAGACCATTCAGTATTGTATAAACTTCAATCAAAACAGCCTTTGCTCTGCTAAACTCCAGAGAAAACAAGCTCAGCCTGTCCAGACTTTCCTCTTATTCCAGGCATCAAGGCATCAATCTAGTAATCCTCGGAACTGCCTCTTGGCCTGTGCATTATAGATGGTGGACAGGCTTTGGGGGGTCAAGCGGTGATTTACTTGCTCCCAAGATACTTAGCCTGTGGCCTGCACTTGTAGCCTCTGTATTTGTATAACTGGCCCTGATGGATTCAATATCTTAAGTTACAAGATGAAAGAGAGTTTAACCTAGATTTGCTATGTTTCTTCATTGAAGACGTTTGAGAGGTGTTTACAGTGTTGTTCCTGCAGTTTTTCATTGGTATTTCTAATCTTCTTTTGTTAAGTCTTGTTTTTAGTGACTGTTTTATTTCGGGGAGAGAAAATGCAGTATCAGCTTCAGGCCTGAGGAGCTTTGACCTGCTTATCCACAGGGTTAGACCGAGGAATAATGTAGGGGAGCATTTCCTCATTTAATAAGGGGTTGGAAATCTGAGGGATGCCACACCCCTCTTCTCCACCCCCCCCCCCCCTTCCCCCCTACCTCTCAAAAAAATGCTGTCGAGGTTGGAGATAAAAATGGACAATTTCAAGCATAAGATTGATACGTATTCGCTGAGTGAGGGTTTTAGTGGTTAAGAGATCGAGAGGGATCAAAGACACAGACTGGCTATGATATAATTAAATGGCAGAATGACCTTAAAAGGCTGTAAGGCCTATTTCTGTTCCACAACGTTATACTGAACCTCATTTTGCAATGCGAAACTGCCTTATTAAATGAAAAGTTATTAACTCTATAGTATGTTGTTTAATTTGTTTATTTGCTGTTTCGTTATGTTAAACAAAGACCTTGGCCGATCTGGACTGCAGACTAGCATACATTACCGAAACTGTCACTAAGGTAAGGTGAAGTTTACCGCAGATTTTTTTCACCAGATGGCAGAAAGCTTACTTTTCTTTTTTTCACACTTGCTAGTTCTGACCTAGTTACGTTTTCTTCTGTCAGTTAAATGCCTTTGATCGGCAACATCTTGACGACATTGATTTTGATGAACGCCTGACTGCGTTCCAACTTGCGACCAAGTCTATCCGAGAGATGGGAAAATTGGATATGGAGTATCTGACCGCAGTCATGCACAACTGCTTCCATTCCATTCAGGTTTGTATACAGCCTACCAACACACCTTCATTTACATGTAGTAAGAAGCTGGAACTTCTTAAATCCAGTGGGTAGATTTATGCAACAAATTTCTCTGCAATAAGGAAAATGCAAGAAGAACTCTGTGGCATTAAAGTTCTCACTTTCCACTGTGTTGCCTACCTCTATCTGTGTAATCTCCTTCACCCCCTTTACCTTTTGAGATGTCTGTGCTCCTCTAACTCTAGTCTCTTATGCCTCTCAGATTTATCAGTGTGATATTATTGGCCATGCCTTCAGCCTGCCTGGAACTATGGAATTTCCTCCTTGTACCTTTCCCTGTTTAAACTGTCCCTTTAAGACCAAACCTTTGGTCCTCTATCTGATGATTCCTTATGTAACTTGGTGTCAAATTATGTTTGATTATGTTCCAATGACATTTTTTATTTGCTGTAGTCATGAACATTATAAGTTACTGTTCTTTCAGCAATCGAGTCACTGTTGAAATCCTTCCAACATTCACAAGACCACCAGATGTTTGAGAGTTTTAATTTTAGAAATGATCTTTTTCCTTGTTTTGACCAGCTAGTGAAGAGCAGGGAAATCTGATTGACCTGATCAGCAGTTGGAGCTGGAATTTAACAGTCGGCAGTACTTGTCAATAGCTTTGAGCTGTTGTGTTAGCAGCTAAACTCCTCTTTATTCAAATCATTGAACATTCCCCGGCCATAAAAGCCAGGAACATCAGCAACACCCCCAACCCCAGTTAACCTTATTCCTACATCGGTCGGACTGTACTGCCTGGTTCTACAACAATGTGGATGATAACTATTTGCCTCTAATTTTTATTCCAGTTGGGTGAGATGACTCTCAGCGACAGTGCGACACTTTGCTTGACTGCAGTTATCCAACAAGTGGCTTCTGTTGATTGCTCAGAGGAGGAATACAAGGAGGTCATCAACCGCATTTTACTGGAGACCTTAAGGAATTGTCTCAAATCAAAGACCGAGGTAAAAAGACGATGAAGGGATAAACCTAACAGGAACTTTATGGCCGCAGCATTCGATGTGCTCCATTATTCACATTAGTTGTGCCCCTGCCCTTATTCCAGCTTGTCAGAGGAAACAGACGATGAATAGATAAAAATAAAAGCAGGAAATGCTGGATATATTCAGCTCTGGCGGCATCTGTAAGTAGTGAAGTTGAATTAATGGTTCCTATTGATGGTCTTTCATCAGAACTTGCTCCCTCATGGAAGTTCACAGACCTGAACAGTGTTCAATCTTGTATTCTGTCTCTGCAGATGCTGCCAGACCAGCTGAATATTTCTAGTAGCCTTGCTTTTCATTTTAATTTCTGGCATCTGTAATGTGTTGCTTTGGTGTTGCTGAATAACATGATGTGTTATTCAATGTTTGGCCACACTGACAGAGTTGTCATTGACGCTGACACTGTTTGATGGTGAAGTGTTAATGTATATTAGTCAGCTGCAGATTGCCTTTAATTCTTACACTGCTGGTAAATACAGTTTAATTTCTGTGTCTTGGAGTTCAGAAAACTAATGTCACAGTAACAAATGATGTCTATTTAAAAACTCTAGCAGTGATGTTGGTATAAAAGTAAAGTTGCCACTATCCTATCAGACCATAGGGCTGCGCTCTCGTCAGAGAGAGATGACTGGTGGCGGTTTAACCTGACGGTCACCACATCTCAGGCAAGGGGAGAGGTTGAGAAGGAGAGTCCTTCATGGTAACCTCAGCTGGTGTGGGAATTCAACCTACTCTGGCATTATTTTGCATTACAAACCAACCATCCAGTCGATTGAGCTAACTGCTGAGCCAGTGAATATGCTCTTAGGAGTGTTGCATGGGTTAAAAGTGAAACTGTTAGATTTGCCTTTGTGTTCTTACTGACTAAATAGCTGACAAGTGAAGCTGCATTTTTGCAGGATGGTGGGGAGACTAACTCCATGGACTGGTGTTATTCCCAGGGACTTACGTTAAGCCTGTTATAATTTAGTGGGTGACTGGCTACAGTGTGATTCGCTTCTGTAATACCACATTTCTTGTCAATCAGGTTGTGTGCATAGATTGGTGAATCTGACAGTTGTGTCTACACAGTGAGTGCAGTGTTAAGCTGTGAAGACTCCACTTAGCCCAACTTGCTTTTTAATTGGACTTTGGAGCAGTAGTTTAAGTAAAAGCACTAGCATCAGGACTATTTTTAAAATAACATGTTCCTAAGATGTAGCTATCGTTGGGTAGACTAGCATTATCCCTAATTCATTTAATCCCTACAGTATGGAAGCAGGCCATTCAGCCCATCGAGTTGACTCCGATCCTTTGAAGAGCATTCCCCGTCCCGGCCAGATCCACCACCCTACCCTACCCCTGAAACCCTATACTGAGCCTGGCCAATTTACTTAACTTGCACATCTTCAGACTGTGGGAGGAAAATGGAAGAACCCACACAGACGCAGGGAGAATGTGCGAACTCCACACAGACAGTCACCTGAGCATGGAATCAAACCCAGGTCCCTGGCGCTGTGAGGCAGCTTTGCTAACCACTGAGCCACTGTGCCACCCTGGAGAGGATAGTGATGAGCTCTTGCTTTGAACAACTGCAGACAATGTGGTGAAAATGTACCCACAGTGCTTAGAGGAAAAGAGTTCCAGGATATTGACCCAGTGATGATAATTGTAAGGCCAGTATATTTATGAGTTAGGATAGTGTGCAGTTTGCTGGTGGTGGTGTTCCTTTACATTTGTTTCCCTGATCTTTCTAGGTATTGGAGGTCAGCGATCACCTTGGGAGATGCTGTGGCAGGACCTTTGGCAAATTGTAGCAAGCCATGACATCTTTGTGAACGGCACATTGCCACTGTGTACTGTTGTGGAGGGAGTGGTTGTTCGAGGTGGTGGATGTGGTGCCAATCAGTTTGGTTGGGTTATCATTGATGGTACTGAGTGCCTTGAACCCTGTGGCAAGACCTCTTGGGAGGTTGGTTAACCACATTCGGTTACCCCAATTCTAGATGCAATAACTAGTGCATTTTGCTTCGAAATTTTGCAGTAACGACATTTGAAACATCTCTTTTAGATGAGTTACATAGAATCTGCAACATCGAAACATGTCATATTGTTGATCTTCATGGTTATCTAACATAGTGATATAGTAGTGTAGCGGCAATGTTACTAGGGCCGTATTCTGGAGGCTAGGGCTAGTGATGTGGAGACATGGGTTCAAATCCTACCACATCAATTAGAAAATTTAAAATCTGTGAACTGAATCTAGAGTGAAAAGTCAATAACTGTAACAGAGATTGAGACATTCAGACAGTATTAAAAACTTACTGCTTCGTTAATGACAAGATGCGGTGAAGGAAATCTGCTGACTTAGCCAGTGTAATAAACATGCAATACAGACTGTTGGTGGTTGGCTGTTAGCTGTCCTCTGAAATGATGCATAAGCCACTCAGTTGTATTCAAGAAGGAGGCTCACCATTACCTTCTTGAAGCCAAGTAGGGCAATAAATGGTGATTTTACCTGCTGTGAAGGAATATTTTAAAGAAGAGCAGTGTTTTTTATCACCTTAATTGATCTGAGATTTATAGAAAGGGTCGTTATTATTTGCAAATCAAGATGACTAGACTGGGACAGATACAGATCAATTATTATCTAATTGAATGGTGGAACAGGGTCTGAAAGGGGCTGAATGACCTCCTCCTGTCCCTGTGTTCCTATATGTGTGCATTTCGATAGAATTACACCACCAATGTGCCTGATTCATGTTGTTCTATTTTGTGCCTACTTCCCTTGCTCCGTTTTCGTTTGGTTTATTGCAGAGTGTTCAACAGGAATACACCACACTACTTTGCTGTTTAATTCGGGCATTCCCCCAAAGGCCGGAGTTCCAGGACTTAGTGCAGTTAACAGACCACGATCCAGAAATGGACTTCTTTGAGAACATGAAGCATATACAGGTGGACAATACAATTCATTCATTCTTATACATTCACAAATTGGCAGTACGATCTCCCCAGAACAGGGTGTTTATTGTGGATAAGAATTAAATCAGATTACTTGAAAATTAGTTGTGTTCTTAAACGAGCAGGGCATTGAGGTTAAATTGTTGGAAAGGTAATGATAAACAAAATAAATTGAGAGGCATGCGCAGGCACCAGATAATACTTTAAACTTGCCTTTCATCAATTGACCTTTGTATGAGCATGAACATTGCAGCTCCCAAGAAGTCTAGAATTTGATTAGGTGACTATAAGTAATCAGTGCTTAATATGTCCGTTAAAAATATCACCTCTTGCAGCATTGAAATAGGTTATAACTTAGTGAATATGAAGTGGTGAATATTGCAAGTACAAACTAAGCTTAATAATTTCCAGACTTAAAATACAAGATTCCTGTTTGAAGCTGTATAGTTCTACAAAGAGGATTGTTATGCTGTTCAGCAACATCAGACAACAAGCAAAATATTTAACTTCAATATTAACCAACTGTAGACTAGCTCACTTCAAATTTATGTTGCAGTTATGTGATGCTAAGAGATACATTCACTAAGTCGGGTGTAAATATAGAGAGAGAGAGAGAGAGACGACTGATGGGATTGTGACCCGAAGATGGATACCATCATGTCATCTCCCATGATTGCTGTATGATTTAATTGCCGTCTAATATTGGCTATTAATAACCCAGGGACAGCTGTTTAGTGTTTCGGTAGTGCTCCAGCAACCTAAACGTTTTTCAGTTCAAATCCCATAATGGGAAAGTTATAAGGAAACACCAGGAAGCTACAGTAAGGATGATGGCTGTTCACCCAACCACACAGTATTGTCATTTACCCCAAGCAAAAACTTCTGCTCCCATCTTTCTTTCTCTTTGCACAGCCTTTCAATCCCATTTTGCCATCATTCACCTACACAATTTAATCTGAATGGTGACATTGTCTCTAACTCAGTCACTAGGGCTGGAAGTGCATCACAGTTGTCTGTGTGTGAACGTGTGCACACATGATGGTATTTCTTTATCCTAAACCTGTCTCATTTTGTTTTATATCTGTGGTCCCTTAGTCAATGACCCTCAACTGGAGAAACTGTTTCTATCTACCCTGTCACCCATCCTCTCTCATTTGTGAAAGTCAGCTTCATAAATCTTATTGCTACCTCATAAAACGATCATGGAGCTGCTGGATTTTCATAAGAGCAGTATCAGCACTTGGTCCTGGAATCCTTATTTAAGGATGGATTTACTTGTGTTGGAAGCAGTTCAGAGAAGGCTCACTTGGCTGATTGCTAGGAAGAGTGTTTTGCCTTATTAGAAAAGGCCATGCACACTGGTCCTATTTTTATTGGAGTTTAGAGGAATGAGAGATGGCCTTGGTGAAGTACACAAAATCTCTGGGAGGGGATTCACAAGTTGGGAGCGAATCGTGGGTAATCTAGAACTAGGGGACACAATGCAAAAGTTCACGACTGAGATGAGGAATTTCTTACCTCAGAAGGTCATGAACCTGTGGAATTCCCTCCCCCAAAGTGCAGTGGAGGATGATCATTGATTAGATGCAAGCCTGAGTTTGACCAGGTTGTGATCTAATGGGAATCAAGAATTAATGGGGGTCAGGTTGGGGCTGGAGGTTGGATATAAGACCGTAATCAGATCAACCGTGATTTATTGATAAAGTGGGCATGAGAGGCTTAACAACCTATTTTTGCTCCAGGTTCTTATGTTCCAAAAACCAACTACATCACTAATGTTCTTCTGGAAAGAGGAACTTGTCCTTACCTTGCCTGCCCTGGGTGACAGCTCAGTTACATGCCAACATGACTGGCTTTTTAATGTCCAAAGGACAACGATCATGATGCCAATATCATATCAAAGGGCAAAGCAAAGCTCTAGGTGTCACCTTTTCAGATAACGCTATTTGAGTTTACAGTGAGCAGGATTTGGCAAAGTGTCGGCTCTCCTGGTGATATTTCTCTCCTCGTGTCAATTGTGTTTCAGTGGGTCACATTCTCCCCTCTGAGTCGGGCTTCTTGGTTTGAGTCCCACTCTGGAGTTTGAGCACCTAAAGCAAAACTGATTCTGCAGTGTAATACAAAAGGGAGTACTGTACTGCCTTAGAGATGCTGCTTTGTCTGCCTCTTCCGGTGGGTGTGAAAAATCCCATGGCATTGTTTCTAAGGAGATGAGATGGTTATTCCTGAAGTCCCGGCTAATCAACTTCACAGAAACAGGGTATCCACTCATTATCACATTGCCCTTTGACGGTGCTTCCTTTGAGCAGATTGACAGTTGCATTTTCCACAGTACATAATGACCCTGCTTCACATGTACTTAATGGCTGTAAAGCCTATGGGACGTCTGCTGATCATGAAAGGGTCCATATAAATGCAAGTGTTGTTCTTTTCTGTTCAATGTTCAGATTCACAGGAGAGCCCGGGCCTTGAAAAAACTAGCGAAGCAGCTTGATGAGAAAAAGATTACGTTGTCCTCAAAATCTTTGGTGAACTACATTCTGCCATTTGCTACTTCAACACTGTTCAATCAGAGCATGCTGAAGGTAAGAACTGCTTTTATAAAACGTTGAGACTTGAAGAGGCTGACTGGAACCTGGTCTGTCAGAGTGGTAATGTCTGTAGTAAATCAGAGGACCATGTTAATATTCTGACGACATGAGTATGAAGAACAGCAGATATATGGGAACACCATCTTCTGCAAGTTCCCCTCCAAGCCACTCACCATCCTGACTTGGAAATACATCACTATTCTTCAATGTCACTGGGTCAAAAACCTGGAATTTCCTCCCAACAGCACTGTGAGTGTATCTGCACCAAATGGTCAGCAGTATTTGAAGAAAGGCAATTCATCACCATCTTTCTGAGAGTGGTTAGGCACGGGCAATAAATGCCCACATCACCTGAAAGAAATTTTAAAAAGCCTTTATTAATTTTAAACGTTTCCATTAGATCCTTTTGAGGGAAACTATGTTGATTCAAACTCACTTCATTTAGCCCTTTCCTCACCATTGTTCTTATGACCTTATAATTCTAAATGAAGGGATCTATGAGGATATGAAGCATGAATTTGCAAAGATGGACTGGAGCACCTCATTAAGCAGGGGGCTGGTGAATAGGTACTGGCTCTTACTTAAAGAATGTGTGCATGATTCACAACAACCATTCATTCCAAACAAACTCAGAAATGGCTGGAAAAGCCCAACAGGTCAGGCAGCATCTGTGGAGAGCAAGCAGAGTCCTTGAGAACTGATTGTAGCTATGAAAAGGTGTGTGTGCAAGTGGGCAGAGAAAGGTACATATAAGCTTCAACCGGAGAGAATGAATAGCTTCTAAATGGACCATTAGTAGTTGACAGCAGGTTGTTTGGGGTAGCAGCCCATGTGATAACAAGGCCTGGTGTGTGGACGTTCTGGTAAGGAAATGCGAGAAAGTGCTCAGGCCCCAAAGTTATTGAAAATTATTATCAAGAAAAGTTGGGGCAGTTGCGACTTACAAAAGGAATTGTGAATAGTATTAGATCCAGAGAGGAGATATTTAAAGTTCCCAGATGAAACAGCAAGCCTGAGGTTTGGGAGCACTGTAGAATTTAGCAAAAGAGGGTAAAAAGTTTGATCAGAAGGGAGAATTTCAGAGAACATGGAAACTGACCATAAAAATATGAAGAGAAAACAATTAGGAAAGACAAATAAAAGGTGCCTTACAGGCAGAAACTGGGGAAATTATAATGGGGAGCAAAGAAATGGCAGATAAATTGAGCACACATATTCGTTCTGTCTTCACAAAGGATTGCACAAATAACCTCCCAGAAATGTTTGAACAGAATTTAGTGAGCAGGTGGATTTGAAGGAAATCAGTATTTATTTGAAAATGGTTCTGGGCAAATTAGTGGGGTTGAAGGCTGACCAATCATCAGGACCTGATAATTTACATCTCAAAATACAAAAGGAAGTGGCCCTTAGAATATTGGATGCATTAGTGGTAGTCTTCCAAAATTCTGTAGACTCGGAGCAGTTCTTACAGTTTATCAGGTGGGAAATGTAGGCCCACTCTTTAAAGGGGGAGGGAGAGCAAAAACGGAATTACATTCTAGTTTGCCTCATGTCAATGGTGGGGAAAATGCTAGAGTCTGTTGTAAAAGACATGATATCAGAATATTTGGAAAGCATTAACTGGATTGGACAAAACCAGCAAGGGTCTATGAAATGCAACAAAAACAAAGTTGACAGAAAAACCCAGCTTGTCTGGCAGCATCTGTGAAGGCAAAAACAGTGTTAACGTTTCTGGTCCGGTGACCCTTCCTCAGAACTGACCTGAAACATTAACTCTGTTTTTGCCTTCACAGATTCTGCCAGACGTGCTGGACTTTTCTAGCAACTTTGTTTTTGCTCCTGATTTACAGCATCCGCAGTTCTTGTGGTTTCCATGACAGGCCAGTCATGCTCAACTAACCTACTGGAGTTTTTTGAGAATGTAACTCAGTGAATTGATTGGGGAGGTCCAGTGGACGTGGTATATTTGGATTTAGATAAGGTCCTTCATAACTGCTTAGAGGACACAGTTGAAACCCATTGGTTAGAGGGTGATGTATATTGACATAGATTGATAATTGGTTAACAGACAGACTGTAACTAGGAATAACGGGTCTTTTTCTGAGTGGTAGGCATTCAGTGACCAGTGGAGTACCACAAAAATGCTTGGGCCATGGCAGTGCACTATATATATAAATGACTTGAATGAAGGAACCAGTGCAACATTTCCAGTGATGGCACAAAACTTTGTTGGGGTGTGAGTGTGTGGAGAATAGCAGGAAGCTTCAAGATGGTTTAGACAAGTTGAATGTGTGGGTAAACATGGGGCTGGACAGTCTAAATGTAGGGAAGATGTTTTCCCTGGCTGGTACGTCTAGAACCAGGGGACACAGAACCAGGATAAGGGGTATACCATTTCAGACTGAGATGAGGAAAACTTTCCTGTGGAATTCTATACCACAGAAGACTGTAGAGGCCAGGTCACTGAATGCTTTCTTGAATATATTCAATCAGTTTTTCAATTTTAAAGACGTCACAGGGTATGGGGAGAAAGTGGGAACAGGGTGCTGAGTTGGATGATCAGCCCTAATCATATTGAAAGGTGGAGCAGGCTCAAATGACCTTACTTTAGCTTCTGTGTCTCTACGTAAAATAAATTGGATCAGGATTGGGTCATTTGGCTCATCAAGCCTGCTCCAATGTTCAACATGATCATAGCTAACCTGGTTATGGTCTCAGCTCTGCTTTCCTGTTGACTCCTTTGTTGCTCAAGAAACTACCCTACTCAGTCTTGAATGTATTTAGTGACCTGTTCTTCACTACTCCCCAGTGAAGTGTTTTCTACACAACTCCCTCAGTGAGAGAGACAGAGGGAGAGAAAACAAATTCTACATTTTTGAACAATGACTCTAGTTCTGGACTCCTTCCATACGGGGAAACTTTCTCAGCTTTCACTTTGTCAAGTCCTGTCAGAATCTTATATATTACAATAAGATCATCTGTCATTCTTCGAAACTCCATGGAGTATAGACCAGATCTATTTAATCGTTCTTCATAAGATAACCCTTTTCATCCCAGGAATGAACCCGGTGAACCTTCTCTTTGCTGCCTCTATTGGAGGTATATCCTCCTTAAATATGGAGATTACAAGTGTATACAGTATTCTAGGTGTGGTCATGTTGATATCCTGTACAATTGTAGCAAGACTTCTGTGCTTCTGTACTGCACCCCTTTCAAGGCAGTGCCTCCTTGAGAGGATGTGCCCAGAATGGAATGCAGCCACTCTAGAGGGACAGGCACTAGAGGTGATTTGACTAGGGCTACATGTGACTCCAGTGTAACTTTCAACTAAACATGAGATGGCTTGAGTGGAATGTTTCAATTTTGTTTCACCTGTGTTCTGCTTATCTTTTCATAACATTCTCTAGTATGAGAACATGACCACGGCATCTGTGGAACTTGTTGGAGCTGCCTGCAAGCATCTCGCATGGTCACCATATATTTATTACCTTAAACGGTATATTCATGTTCTGCAGACTGGACAGATCAACCTGAAACTTGCAGTCAGGTGTGTGTGTGGAATAGAGTCCTGTGATGATTGTGCCAGCAAGCTAATGAATGGTTCGTCGATTCTGTTTTCTCACAACATGCCAGGTCTCATTTAATCTGAGGCTCATTCTTTTTAAATATGATAATCAAGATGCACAACCCTATCCAGAACAAGGCAGCCCATTGATAGTCCCACCACTTTGTGTGTTCACATCCTCTACCACGGTGGCAGTGGTATGTATTGTCTACGTGATGTACTGCAGAAATGCTGCAGCTTTCTCAACTGCACTTTCCAAACCCACAACCTTTCCCATCTAGAATGATAAGGGTAGCAGTACATGGGAACATCATCAACTGCATGTTCCCCTCCAAGCCATTCATCCTCCTGACTTGGGAATATAACATGGTTCCTTCATTATCACTGGGTCAGAATACCGGAACTCCTTCACAACAGCACGGAATGTCCTTACACCTCAAGGACTGCAGCAGTTCAACAGGATGCCTCACCATCACTTTAGAATGCTCTCGGTGCAGAAAGAGACCATTCGGCCCATCAAATCCATAGCATCCCTCTAAACAGCATCCCACCCAGACAAAGCTGCTCTTTGGAGCCCACTCCAACCCTGAATGTTAGTATATATCACTATTTTGTCAATGACGTGACACAGTAAACTGAAAATTCTCTTCGTGCTGTGCACTATCTAGCACTGCCGTTAACTAAGGATGTTAAATCTTGTTCATTTTCAGTCTTAACTTGCGTATTTTTCAACTACTGCTTCAGTGTACTTATTCCAGTTTATTTTCTCTCTGACAGTTTGCTGCTTTCTGTGTTGCAAGCCTTTCACTTTGACCCAGAGAGCCTGCAGAAGGAGTTTGGAGCGGTTCAGATGGCTGAAAATGAAAGTACGAGCCAAAACTGTGACTTTTAGGGTGCGGTTTCTGCAAAGAGTACACAGGGTGGGACGCATGAGCTGCATGTTGCACTTTGACGAGAACTTCCTTTTTCTGCTCTCGCTGTTCTGTCTCATTCTTAGCTGGTTCCAGTTTTCCCATGCATGTTTGTATAACCCTCAGAGGAAATCTCCCATGGGCAAATGTAATCAATCAACGTAATTGATCAGTGTGATTGATTGGCAGATGGAACAGGGTAGCCACCTAATTCACATCAAGGAATGGAATTGCCAAGCGATGAACCATTCTTCAGCTAATTGGTTGTTAGCAGAGCAGGACAGATCAATTGATAATTAAAGCACTTGTAGCGCTAGCAGGAACAATAGACCTGGGTCAGACGTCACTCGGCTGCCCTATCAATGTAAGTTGTCATCACTAACTGGTTATGATGATTCTGGGTGAAACATGATAAACTCCTCCAAACTGGAACGACTGGCAGAATCTGGTCATTTCAACCTAAAGGTGTGGCAGGGCAATGCCTTACCTACAGCTAGTGTTCCAAATTGATGCAAACTCCAGTTAAAGTTGTAACTGTAGTTCATGCGCTTCAAATTGTAAGGAGAGTTTCATTCAATTCTGCCTGAACTGCAATCGTCTTTCAGTGGAAATTGGGGGTTGAAACTTCAAGCCATGCGTAAGGAAGGTAATCTCAGTAACACTGACCATGAAACTGCTAGACTTTCTCAAAGCCTACCTAATGTCTTAGTGGTAAACAAACCTGCTCTCCTTACCTGGTCTGACCTGTATGGGACAGCTTTCTGATATGGGGATGAGCAAGCCACTTAGGCACATTCGAGAATGTTTCAGAGATAGTGGGAACTGCAGGTGTTGGAGAATGTGCTCATCTCTAATTGATCTCAAGAATGTGTTCTTGAGATCAGTTAGAGATGAGCAAATCCACAAAGAATTTTCCTAATGGAAGGCAATGGTGCAGAGTCCATGACAAAACTTTGGAGGATATAGATATGGCAAAATGAGATGGCCAGATGACGGGCAGATGAAATTCAAAGCAGAGAAATGTAGAGTGATTCGTGGGTTGCTAGGAAGAACATGGAGAGAGAATATAAAATAACAATTATAACTCCATAGTGAATGCAAAAGCAGAGGAACCCTGAGAGTATATGTGCAGAAGTCATTAAGAACAGCAGGACGGAAAGAGTGAAAGAGTGGCTACTGATGCAGACTACATCCTAGGTTTATTAATAGAATCCCCACATTGCCTCCTGGGGATCTCCACCACAAAACGTCCGCCAGCTTGACTTGTTTCCTGTCACTCAACCAATTACCTCAACAAAACTGTTCAGCAGATTGGTTAAGCACTTCCTTCTTAACTTTGCATTTTTCCATGTGACTAAACTGTATTCCCAAATTATTACTTCTAGATGCTTCCCCACCACAGAACTTAGATTAGTTTTCTCTCACTTGCTACAACTGTGTAGAGTTGAGTGGATAGCAGAGGTAGATTGAAGGAGTCGGGGGGTGGGGGGGGCAGTTAAAACGGTTTGCGACTGGGAGGTATAGTTGCTTGTTGCGAAGTTGAAATGATTCGCGAGTGGGAGGTGCAGTTAGTTGAAATGGTTCGCGACTTTGCAAAAAACTACTATACTTCCTAGTTGCGAACTGTTTCAAGTCTTCCCCCGCCGCTCTCCAACTTCTTGGACGACATGTCCATCCTGGGCCTCCTGCATTGCCACAATGATGCAGCCTGAAATATGCAGGAACAGCAACTCATATTTCACTTGGGAACCCTGCAGCCCAAGGGTATCAATGTGGACTTCACAAGCTTCAAAATCTCCCCTCCTCCAACCACATCCCAAAACCAGCCCAGCTCATCTGCACCTCCCTAACCATTCCTCCCACCTCAAGCCCCACCCCCATCTCCTACCCACTAACCTCATCCCACCTCCTTGACTTGTCCATCCTCCCTGGACCGACCTATCCCCTCCCTAACTCCCCACCTACATTCACCTTCACTGGCTCTAACCCGCCTCTTTGACTTGTCTGTCTCCTCTCCACCTATCTTCTTTATCCATCATCTATCCGCCACCCCCCCCCTCCCTATTTATTTCAGAACCCCCTTTTCCCTCCCCCATCTCTGAAATTGGGCCTCGACCCAAAACGTCAAACTTTCCTGCTCCTCTGATGCTTGGTCTGCTGTGTTCATCCAGCTTCACACCGTGTTAACTCATTCTCCAGCATCGGCAGTTCCTACTATCTCTGTAAGAAGGGCTGATCTCTCTGATTTTGACTTACTGTATTGTCCTGCAGTCCAGATGATGCTGTCATAATTTTTTAGCCTGCTTGTTAAATTGACCCAGCATCCACATAGGTGGTTTTTCTGTTGGCTGCACCCTTCACCCTGTGCTGATCATGATCGTCTCACTGTGCCCTGTAGGTACAGAGAAAGAAGATGAGGAAAATGTGGCTGAAGCCATGGAATTGGAAGATGATGTTGATGAAGAGAAGGAAGAATCTGCAGAAACATTAAATGAAGATAACACAGTGTGTGAGGAAGAGACAGCGGGAGAACAGCTTCCAGTGAAGCAGATGAAGAAGCCCATGGCCCCTCAACCCAAAAATAAACAGGAGCTGGAAAGTCTGATTGACCACATCCAAGTGACTGTCACCCACGGCATCCTGCCTAAGCTGCAGAAATGCTTAATTGCAAAGGTCCGCAGGTGAAACCCTCCAATAAACTTGCAAACTCTCACCTCTTTACCTATGTCTACATGTCACTGTCTAATTTCTCCCCTTTCTCACACTCACTCTCCCCTTACCCTCTCTCTCCTCCTCCTCCTTTCTACCCCCTCTCTGTTCCCACCCCCCCGTGAGCTTGCTGCCCTCTCTCTTTCCAGTTGTCATAAATCTCTCTCGTTCCCTGCTTTTTATCTCTCTTCTACCTTCCATTTATTTCACTCCCACACACTCTTGCCCCTCTCCCTCCAGCCCCCTCCACCTAACTCTGCCACCACTTGAGTTTATTTCATTGTTAACAGGTGCAAAGAGATGAGCAGCACAAGTTGGTGAAATCAAAAATAGTCAATGACGAAGAGTTGGTGCGAATCCCACTGGCTTATACAATGGTTAAACTGATGCAGACTCTTCCCAAGGAAACCATGGACTCCAATTTACCAAGGTATTGCTACACAGCAGTGACTAAGAATAGTTGTATTCACAGTGGCGTTGGGGGATTAGCAGGGCCTTGTCTATTCAGTGAGTGGTTGTATCTGCATTTTAAGGGTTTATTTTCTCTCTCTATCTGAGTCAGCCATGTCTCAGTTGGTCGCATTTTCACCTCTGATTGACAACATTCCAGGTTCAAGTCCGTTTCTGGGATTTGGGTGTGATACTCATCGTTGGCACTCCATGGCAGTAGGTGCTGCATTGTCAGAGGTGCATCTTCAGGATGAGATGTTAAATTAAAACCCAGTCTTCCCCCACTCAGGCAGATGTGAAGATCCTGTGGTACTATTTTGAATAAAAGCCCAAAAGTTATTCTTAGTGTCCTGGCAATATTTACCCATGATTTGTTCACAACAAAAAGGCAAACGATTTTCATATTTTTGTTTGGAGCTTATTGGGTGTAAATTAACAGCCACTTTTTCCTGTGTAAACAGCAGTGGCTAAGCCTCATTGACTGTAAAAGACATTGAGACTTCAGGTGATCATGAAGGGAGCTACATTAACAAAAATCTTTCTGGTCTCCTGTTCACAGCATCCTCATCAAAGTCTGTATGCTGCTGAGAAACCGGGCACAGGAGATCCGAGAGGTTGCTCGCAACACCCTGACTAAAATCATTGAGACTTTGGGCCCAGGATACTTTCTGTATCTTCTCAAAGAGATGCAGTCAGCTTTAACCAAGGGCTATCAGGTAACGTGTTGCAGTTGAATGTCATTGAATGTCAAGGGGCAATAACTATATTTTCTCTTGTTGGAGATGGTCATTGCCTGCCACTAGTGTGGTGGGCATGTTACTTGCTGCTAATATGCCCAAAGTGATTGCCCAAATATATAGTATTTGCAGCCCAAATATTAGCCATTCAGTGGAACAACTCTGCGCTGCTGATTGCACAACACATGAACCTCCTCCAGCCCTATTCATCTCACCCTACTTCCATATTATTACATTCCTTATGTAGCAGCCTACGACTACTTAAGTGAAATAAAAATCACGAAGAAGGGAGGCCAGAAATACAGGCACAGCAACTGAAATAAACAGGGCATAAAATTGGCCAAATTGCAAAGTATGATGGGATTGCTTGAGCCAAGACAGACTCAAGAAACAGTTTGGCCTAAGGACATGTCCTGGCAAGATCCAGTCCGAGACAGTTGAAACCCGAGAGGCACCGGAACACAGCAGGAAGTGTGAAAGGGTAACTCAACCTGTCCTGACAAATAACATTACATGCATGGGACAGACAGGCCTGAGTAAGACAAAAGGCCACATGTATGTTCTAAGATAAAACTAGACTTCCAGGCCTAAGAGCATACACATCGAAGGGGTCACAGTTAAGTAAGCTGTCGAGAGCCATTAGCAGCATTTCAGGATGATAAAGCCAATTAATTTGATACCCCGATTAGTTAAGTCCTTGGAAAGTTCTGGAAGGTAATCGGGAGGGTATAGGAAACCAGTTAAGCAGGATTCGGGGACCTCGCTCTCCAGGCTACCCAGAGGCATGTCTGGATGCAGCAATAACCAGAGCAGGCTGCCATCCAACCAGAGAGAGAATCAACCTGTGAAGGGAGGAACAGACAGAACAGTTTGACAGACCAGCAAAATTATGATTATCTGGGAAGTATTTTAAGTTTCTAAAGAATCAGATCGTGAGCAATGGAGTTGTTAAAAGTGTAAAACATACCTCTTAACCTCTGTTATCTTCAAATAACGTTGTGACCTGGTTCACTGACTGCAGACCCATGCTGTGCCGTCCTTTGCTGAGGTGCCTGGGTAAATTAATATTGTGTACACTGGTTGAGGGGTCTGCGGGATCTTCGGGACATCCTGTTCCAGACAGCACTTTCTCCTTCATCTTTCTCTAGCTTTCCCTTAAATGTATCTGTCATCCACCTCAACCACTCACTGGTCAGCGTGCAGGAATCGATTGCCCAGATAATGTGACAAACCCAGTTTGAGGTCTTCCAAATATTGACAGTAAAGTTTCCTTTTAATTGGGATGTACTTGTCACTGGCGAGGCCAGCGATTAATACCCATCCTCAATTGCTGTGGGGCACTTGCTGTTGAGTTCGTATCTCAACCACTGCGATCCTTGGAGTGTAGGGACACCCAGAGTGCTGTTAGGGAGGGGATTCCAGGATTCTGACCCAGAAACAACAGTATAATTCCAAGTCAGGATGGTGTGTGGTTTGGAGGGGAACTTGCAGACAGCATTCCCTTGTTTCCTCTGGCCTTGTCCTTCTATGTGCAAAAGGTTGCTGGGTTGGAAGGTGATGTAAATGAAAAGAATTGGAATGAGAAAAGAGTAAGTTTTGGTTTGTAATATTGATATTCTCTCATTGAATTACTGAAATTGTATTACGTTAATGATTGAGATATGACGCACTCCCAGTTCCAGAACACTCCTGGTAGTTTCAGTTCACTGAGCCTCCTTTTATTTTTAACCTTGCTAGGTTCATGTTTTGACTTACACTGTCTACATGCTGTTAAAGAGTCTCATACCCAGACTTAACAGTGGTGATTTGGACCCTTGCATGGACGTTCTCATTGGGGTAAGGATTTACTCTCAGAAATGATTAATGCTTTACAGATCATCATGTACTAAAGAAGGAAACAAAACCCAGCTTTTCCACCCTCTGAATATCAGAAAGTGCTTTAGAAGTCGTGAAGTAATTTTTTTTGTTGTAATGTAGACAATAACAGTTGCCACTTTATGCCCAATGAGCTGCTGCACCAATAGCAATGTAATAAATGACTAGATGATCTCTTTCAGATGTTAGTTGAGGAATAGATATTTCATGAGGATTTAGGGAGGAGGAATTACCCTAGTGCTTATTGCAGTAGATCATTCTGCATTCGTTTGAGAGCATATGATGAGCCTTGATTTAACTCCCTATCTGAAAATCAGTGACAACATAGCCCTCCTTCCGTACTGAAGTCTCAGATTGGATATTTTCTAAGCAACCTACTCAAACGTTATGACACAGTGCTGGAACGTGTGGAACTTGAACCCAGGCCTCCTGGCTGAGAGGTAGGAACACCACCAATGTGCCACAAGAGCTGTCTAAGTCGCGGCTTTGATCATAGGCTCAATTATATGGTTTGGGACTTGTTCCCACTTCCAAACCGGTGTGAAATGCTACCAACTGTGCCCTAGCTGACATCACCTCAAGTATCAGTGTTAACTATAACAAATCTGTTTTGTTTTAGAAGATGACTGGTCAGTTTATTATTCTGATGTTAATCCTAAATTCCATTACCCTTTTCCACCCGTGTTCTTTGAATCTTCTAAAATATTTATCTATTTCTTGGTGTTGTAATTAATTAAAAATAATACAATGCTGAATTCTAATGATCTTATTATCAGTGCAAAATAATTCTCTCTCTCTCTCTCTCTCTCACTGTCTAGATTTTTAACCACGAATTATTTGGTGAAATTGCAGAGGAGAAAGAAGTGAAGGGAATTATAAGCAAAGTGATGGAAGCGAGGAGAAGCAAAAGCTACGACTCCTATGAGATTCTGGCTCAGTTTGTAGGAAAGGCACAAGTTATTAAGCTGATCCTTCCACTCAAAGAGGTGAACTCAGCGTTCCGTTTAGCAATACGCACCACTAACTTTGAAGAAATTTGGCCACGAAGATCTAGCAATCTCTAAAACATTTATGCTCGCTTTCTCCCAGCACCACTTTGAATCTGCTGCCAAGTGAAGCAGATCTCCAGGTTTCCCACAGCACTGAGGTCGTCAAGCAGGTTAAGCAGCCAATTATAGTGAAATATTTTCAGACGGCAAACCAGAGTGTCAAAACCACCAAATCACTTTTTATTTTTAAGAAATTTGCAGATGGTGAAATTAATGATAGTGACATCAAAGTGGGATTAGAATGACGAAAACATGATCAGTAAACTTGTTAAAGAGTTTTAATACTTCAAGAATACATAGATTTTCTTTGTCATAATGGAAGAATCTGACATCCAACAAATTTAAAATGACGTTACAGAACTGGTAAAGATGGTTTAAGTAATTATGAACTTAGTACGTGGTTTATGAAAGCAAGAGTTAAAACTATTACAACAAGATGCAAGATAACAAAGTGTGGGGCTGGGTGAACACAGCAAGCCAAGCAGCATCTTAGGAGCATGATGCTGCTTGGCCTGCTGTGTTCATCCAGCCCCATACTTTGTTATCTTGGATTCTCCAGCATCTGCAGTTCCCATTATCTCTGATCACAAGATTCAAATTTGCTAGGGTTTTTTAAAAGTGAGACAAATAGCTTCGCATTGGAGGCTTTTGTTGGTTTGAAGATGTTTAAGTGATTGCAGACTGCAGGGTCTTCAATAACAATACCCTGTGGAATCACTGCTGGCAGATTCTGAATTTCCACATGTAAAGCTGCAGAAACAAAAGAATGACAAAGGCGAACACTGACAGCTTTGCCTTCATTGCTGCCATAAAACCCAGACCAGTTTGCTGTATCATTCACTGGTGCATTTCCCTCGGTTGGTCAACATTTATTGTGGTTTTTCATTTGACCCTTGCGCTTAGTGTCTGGTTGTTGCCCTGGGCGTAATGAGACATGAGAAAGACAAAGCAACTAGTTCTGTCTGTTTCCAGAGCTAGTTTTTTTTTTCAAGGAACAGGCCAGCACAGGCTTTATTTTGAAGGGGACGCTACTCCATATGGGGAATGACTGCTCAGGAAGACTCATCCACTATTGCTGCCTGCCTTGACTTATTGGAAGGATTTGCAGCGTCATAATTAACCTGTTTGGCTTTGTTATAAATGGACCTCTTTATTTGGATAATTCATGTTTCTTAATGAACAGGAATTCAGTCATAGGAAGCAGATTGGTTCATCTTTTTGTTATGTTGCACTCTGGTCAATTCTAACTTTCCTTACCTTGTGGAAGTACCGCATTGGCTGCAAACTGCTTTGGACTGTCTTCACGGCAAGAAAAGACCTGTACTCATGCAGCTTCTGACTTTCTATTCAATCTCTGCTGTGGCCTCAACCCTTTCCTATGTCTGTAACCTCCAACAACCTTCTGAGATCCAGGATTCCTTTCAATTCCAGCCTCTTGTCTAACTTCCCCATCTTTACTTCTTTCACATCGTTGGTGGCCTGAGGCCTAAGTTGTGGAATTCCAACCTGAAGTGCCTTTACTTCTCTCTGCTTTGTCAAAATTCTGCATCAAAACCACCGCCTTGACAATTAACCACCCCTGCTGATGTCTCCTAAGATATGCTGTGGTAATGCAGGGTTAGATCTCACCGTGGCTGCTGATGGAATTTAAAATTAGTTGATTGACTTTCAATTATAAATTTCTTGTTTTCACAAGCAGTAACCATGAAAACTTGTAACCATGGTCAACATTTATTGTGGCTTTTCATTTGACCCTTCCGCTTGGTCTCTGGTTGTTGCCCCGGGCGTAATGAGACATGAGGAAGACAAAGCAAGTACTTCTGTCCGTTTCCAGAGCTAGTTTTTTTTTCAAGGAACAGGCCAGCTTGTAATTGTAAAACTTGTAATTGATTGTCGTGTAAACCAAACTATTTCACTGATGTTCTGTAGGAACGAAAATCTACCATTCTCCAGACCCACGGGAATGTGGTTGTCTCTTAACAGCCCTCCAAAATAATCAAGGAAGTCACTCATTTTCAAGGCATTTAGGATTGAGTAACAGATACTGGCAGCTGGTTTGCCAATAGATCAAGAAGATTGTTGTAATAGATTTATAAACATCAACTGCACAGGAGAAGGCCATTTGACCCACCTTGTCCATGCCAGTCAACAAAGATCTGACTCTTAATTCCAGCCAGAGTGGGAATTGAATCCATGCCATTGGCATCACTTTGCGTCACAAACTAGCTGTCTAGCAACTGAGTTAACTAACCCTTCGTAAACATCTAGATACGGCTTAGATGCTTCAAGAGTTTCCAACTCAACCACTTTTTGAGGCAGTGATTTCCAAACTCCCACCACCAATGGGGTGAAAACATTTCTCCTCCGCTCTCCTCTTCACTTCTGCCTCTTAGTCTCTATGCCCCAATAACCTTGACCCCTCTATAAATGCAAAATGTTCCTTCCTCTCCACCCTTGTAATCTTATTTGCTTGCATCAGGTACCAACTTTTGCTGCTCCAAGGGAGAAAAACACAGCCTATCCAGTCTTTCCTCATAAAACAGAACCTCCAGCCTAGGCAGCATCCCAAGAAATCTCCTGTGCAATGTCTGGCGCAGTTATGTCCTCCCGATAACGTGGTGACCAGAATTGCATGCAGTCCTCCTAGTGTGACTCAACTAGCATTTCATGCTCTGATATTCTGTGCCTCAGTTAATGAAGGCAAGAATTCCAATTGTCCTCCATTGTTTTCTGACTGTGTTCCTATGAAGCACCTTAGGGCATTTTATGACAGTGTAGGCACACTCTAAATGGAAGCTGATATTGGTGCAGTATGGTTAAGTGATATTTTACATTTTCAGATCTTAGAGAATACAACCATCCTTAAGCAAGCTCGCAAGGTTCAAGAAACGTTTCATCGCATTGTGTCTGGCCTGTTACTGAATAAGGAAATGACAGCCGACTCCATTCTCTTATTAAGCCATGGTCTGGTGACAGAGAGCTTACCATTGATGGCACAGAGAATCAAGTGAGTAATCATTCATTTGAATGACTATTTGAGTGAATATGGCAGATTAAAGTGTATATTGAGACAGTATGTTATGCTGATTGAGGTTGGTGTAAATTGTGATTAGCTTTTCAGTATCGCTGCATAAAACTGGCAAATGGACAAGATTTATTTAGGATTTCTGGTTGGCTTGGATGAGATGTGTTGAGTTGCCTGTTTCCGTGCTCTATATCTCTCTGACTGTACGTTTTAGAAGATTAAAGGGTGATTGAATTGAGACTGTAATGGTGGTTACACATTTGCCAGAGCAGCTGATGTGATGAAGTCCAGTTTGCTTGTATCCATATGTGATATGCAATTCTTGTTGGCAGGAAGTTAGCTGGGAAAATTGGAACATTCAGGTTACCTTGATTACCCAATGCAGTCCTTCCTTGGAACAAGAGGGGGGCTGTTTCTGAGGTTTTCGAGAGGCCATTGGTCACCACATTTGGAATCAAAGGAGTGCCTGGGTTTCCCAGCCTTCAGCCAGCACCCATGGAGCGAGGTTCAGTCTGTGCAGCAGCTGGTGAGCTGTATTTGTGCAGTATCCAACTATCTTAAAATATAACCGCTAACAAGAGTTAACCAGAATGTGACGAGTCAGCTCAAACTCCCTAGTTTAACCCATCCCTGCATTTGTGCATATTTTATGAGTTGATGTTTTGTCCAGATGGTTTTGTTAAATGTTGGTTGACGGTAAGTGATGAGAATGTGGAATGCAGTACCGTGTGAGCTGGTTTAGGTAAATGGCATGGCTGTCCTTAAAGAGAAATTAGATAATTGCTCAAGGGCTAAAGAAAGATGCCTGATGGGTGAGATGAGGAAGAGTTGGGAGGAAGCTTGTCTGGAGCACAGACTTGTTGGGGCTGCATTCTCTAGGTTTCTTTGTAACGCTGCTACATGTCACTTTAAAGAGGTAAACACAAGAAACTTGAAGCCTCCCGCATTGGACTGAAGCCCCAAAGTTGCCTTTTGCTGCCCCCCACCCCAAGCCGTCAAGGTGAGAAAGCGGCCACCAGCACCAAGACCAACATGCACATTCTGGTCGATACAGGGTTGAGGGTAAGTAATCAGAGTTTCTGCTCATTCATTGGTTTCTGAAATGCATCGTCTTCCTATTTGAACACAGGATGCAGGCATTGCTGGCTGGGCTATTCATTGCCTGCCCCTAGTTGCTTGTGAGTAAGTGGTGGCGAGCTGCTTTCTTGAACAGTTGGAGCCCGTTTGTGGGTTCACCCACGATGCTGTTTCAGGATTTGACCCAAGGACACCGATGGGCCAATGATTTATTTCAAAGTCAGGATGGAGTGTGGGCTTGGGTGTGCATGTGTTTAGGGATGTGTTCATTCAGAATAGCTGTTGAAAAACCCACAATTCCCCTTTGGTTATTAATATGCCAACAATTGCAAGGCCATACATTTTACCTAATCCGATTTACTCTGAGGATGTGGCATAGACCTTCTCAACCTATTGTAATCCCCCCAATATTGTTCACACTGTGAGGTTAGGCAGGGCATTTCCAAAATTTTGACTCGACAGGGACCAAGGAACAAGAGCTTATGTTCAAGTCAGGCTTGGTGGTGATGATCCTTCCAATAGCTTATGGATAATGTCCTTCATGTTGTAGAGGTCATGGGGCTAGGAGCTGGAGCACTTGGAAGAGGAGAATATTTGGAATAAGGATTAACATATGAGCAGTGGTTGTGAAGACTAGGCTTGTTTAAATTAAATAAATGTGAGATGCTGCATTTTGGGAAGGCAAATCAGGGTAGAACTTGCACACTTAATGGTAAGCTCATGGGAAATGTTGCCAAACAAAGAGACCTTGGGGTGCAGGTTCATAGTTCCTTGAAAGTGGAGTTAGAGGTGGACAAGATAGCACACTTGACTTTATTGGTCAGTCCATTGAGAATTGGAGTTGGGAGGTCATGTTGCAGCTTTACAGCACATTGGTTAGACCACTTTTCTAATACTGCTTTCAACTCTGGCCTTCTGCTCAAAGAAAAATGGTGTGAGGCTTAGAGATTCACAAGGATGTTGCCAGAGTTTGAGGGTTTGAGCTTTACGGAGAGGCTGAATGGGCTGGGACTATTTTCCCCAGGGCATCAGAGACTTAGGGGTTATCTTATAAAAGTTTATAAAATCATGAGGGGCATAGATAGGAGGAATAGCCAAGGCCTTCTCTCCAGAGTAGGGTAAACCAAAACTAGAAGCCATTTTTTAAGATGAGAGGGGAAAGATTTAAAAGGGACCTAAAGGGGAACTTTTTCAGAGGATAGTGTATATATGGAATGAGCTGCCAGAGGAGGTGGTGGAGGAAGTTACACTTGTAACATTTAAAAGGCGTCTGGATGGGAACATGAATAGGAAGGGTTTAGTGTGATTTGGGCCAAATGGTGGCAAATGGGACAAGATTTATTTGGGATTTCTGGTTGGCACGGATGAGATGTGTTGAGTTACCTGTTTCTGTGCTCTACATCTCTCTGACTGTACGTGCACCCTCGGTTTTAGGAGATTAAAGGGTGATTGAATTGAGACTCTAATAGTGGTTACACATTTGCCAGAGCAGCTGATGTGATGAAGTCCAGTTTGTTTGTATCCATATGTGATATGCAATTCTTAGCTGACTGTTGTTGGCAGGAAGTTAGCTGGGAAAATTGGAACATTCAGGTTACCTTGATTACCCAATGCAGTACTTCCTTGGAACAAGAGGGGTGCTGGTTGTGAGATTTTCAATAGGTTATCTAGAACAGTTCCATGGTCACTGAAGAGTTTCAGTCGGATAGTTGGAGTCGATTGCATAATAGTAGTGGAATAGGCTCCATGTAGGAAAAATGGTGCAGTTAGCTGAAAAGGCAATTGAAAGTCACTGGCTTTGTTTAGTTGGGGCTCAGGAAAAGGCCCCACGATCGGTTTGAACGTTCCAGGTAGTTAGGATTGGCGAGAAGTCTTGGGGAAGTGGAATTGGATAGTCAGCTTCAGGGAATTGAGGTTCTGCCCTAAAAAGGGTGCTGCTTATAGGCAGGCACTGATGATTTAGGACTCAGTAAAGTTCTAGGAGTCAATAGTTGCTGCCATGTGTTAGGGTTGGGACTCAGGAAGAGTCCTGGGAGTGAGCAAGACTGGGACTTCAAGCATCCCAAGGCGATTACAGTCTTAATGCCAGCTACCTGTCTGTAGACAGTATGGAATTGTGCCTATGAGTAGGTGCAGCAGTGCAATTTGAAAAATCCAGAACCTTGGTTGTAACAGGAAAGGAGCTTCATGTACCAGAACATGAACAAGTATTGAGGCACTCCACAATCAAACGGCTTTTGATGAAGTTCTGAATTTAGACAAGCCTTCAGTGGTGAAGAATTGAAATACCTTGTGAAATTCTAATGTGATTTGGAGACTTACAAGCTAGGTGGTTTTCTGAAAAATCTGTGAAATTAATCTTGACTATTTCATCTGCTGTGCGAGATATTTGCTCACTGTCCATTAGCCACATTTGCCTCCTGTTACTTCTGGATGCTACAATATAAGTTGCATTTACATTGTTTTGTTTATCTGACTTTGGTGATGTTTATTGTTGCTTATTCAAAGCAGTGGAAACTTGTGGCTTTATTTTCTTAGTAAGTAGCTGGGATGTCTCACTTTTGTCTGCGGGGAAAAGAAAATTACTAATCTCCAACTAAATTATATATCAGAGGATAGTGGGGGCATACAAATAAAAATCCAAATGCAGTCAAGTGAACAGAGTGGAAATACTGAACAGCTGTAATTTATACAGGAGGGATTGATTGGCTCGTTGCTGTTCCACCACCTGAAAGAATCATTGAATTAATCTTGGAAAGTTGCTCTAGTCCTTGCTGCTGATGGTACACAGTGCAGCAGCAGCCGCAAATTGGGTACCGATTGAGCAGACTGACGTCAGTCAGATGGAGTTTTAATTCTTGTGCGGTGTGCTGAAGTAGTGAAAATGGAGCTGAATAAATAGGATTGTTTTGCTGGTATCAGACCATAAACAACCTTGAAATCTTGCAGCTTGTTGGGGGAGGTGAGCTCAGTGGCTGAGGTGTTGCCCACCTGGGAATCTCACTATTAATATGTGGTCCTGCATGTGATTTCAGTCTTGTACCTGCTATGATTGGCAACAGACACTGCATTCTGTCGAAACCTTGTAACCTCCTTGTGTTCTGAGATATTGTTTGTGGCAGATGAATGGACTTGCTGTTTTGTTCATGTGTAACAGTTGCACACAAGTGTTTGTTTTTCAATCTTCTCCCAGCTACTGCATATGAGTTTGAAGAGGTCGAAGGTGAATTCTTCAGAAGAACACATTTTGGGAATGCTTGACCCATTTGTGCAGCTGTTGATTGACTGTCTCCAGTCCATGCATGTAAAGGTGAGCATTGTTCACATCTGTATAGTTTATCTTGTGAAGCAGAACACTCACACCTACAAACTAAATAGCCTCTTGCTATTGAGGATGGGCTAGTAATACAGCTATTTTTCCCTCCTATTTTATTTTTAGAAATAAATTCTCATTATTTGGATTTTCTTTGTTTTGGCTTTAATATTTTAGATTTCACTGCTGTAAATTGCTGTAAAATTCTTTCAGTTGAAAAAGCTTCCCTGTGTAAAATCTCACAAATTTGTGTTTTCACTTTTGAGGCAGTGTTAGGGGTCATCCGTCTAATATAGTCACCAGTAAATCCGGTTAGGAATTCTTGAGGAACTTTGTCAGTTTTCAGAGAATGGGGAGGGACCTAATATATGTTTGATGGGAAGCTAGATAAGGAAGAAAGGTAGCGAAGATTTGGGAAGAAGAGGGTTGTGAGGAAGAACTAAGCAAGTGCAAAAGTAAGAATTTTTAATTTGTGCCCCCACCCCACCATCACAGTTGCTTTGAGATAAACTGTGATATACCAGATCCTGATTTCTGACGGAAACATTTAAAGATTCCAAGCTGGGTCATGATGACTTCTTCACGCCTGCAGGCAGAGCACAGCCTGGAAATCCATGGTAGTGGCCGCAGGGCTCCGTCCGCTGAGGGATAGATTTCCTGTTTGTGTCCCGAGCGCTCTCAGTCAGACCCACCAGTGTCAAAGCTGTTGTTCTTCTCTGAAGACTGCCTCCTACTGGCCAACTATCACTACAGGGCGACCAGCAGGCTGGCAAGGGTACGTGGAAGCTGAACGTGAAACTGTTGATCAAGGAACTCAAAAGGGATTATCCAGGTTGGACAAGCATGAAGCCCCTTTTTGAGTCTCCTGCAGACTGGTGGAGAAACAGTGCAGGGCACCATCAGGCTCTTCATCCTCGAAAGTGTTCAGAAGATGAGAGAGAGAGAGAGAGAGAGAGAGATGGGGAAAACTATCCAAACTCCAGAAAAGCATGCAGAACCTTTACTCCTGCTGAAAACAATGAGGGCCGATGTCAAGGAGGATTTTCAACAGGTGAACAGCCAGCAAGCCTCACTCTTTCCCTGAGGGGCCTCCAAGATAATCTTCCAGTCCAGGGTCCGTCCTGTGAAGCAGGATGAGATATGTTCATGTTTCTTCTTCCAGAAGGTGCACAGGGAGAACTCTGTGACTAGTAGGCTAACAGAAGAAGATGGCTTGGTAACATCATCTCAGCCTGACATCCTGAGTATCAGCAAATCCTTTTATGCCAGACTGTACAATATGAAGCCCTCAGACAGCATGGCCTGCCAGTCATTCCTGACCTCTATAACAGAGGGCACCACACAGGAGAGGCTGGACCGGTCGATATCTCTGGGTGAGCTGACCAAGACCCTGAAGCCTTTTGAAAAGAATAAAAGTTTGGAGTTGTATCAGACATGCTCCTGGCAGGTCATGTGTGAATCTATGAGGAAGGATATCATCACCCTTATCTATAAGCTGAAGGGGGAGGGGGAGGAAATTTAGAAATTGGTGACCAATTTCTCTGTTGAATGTGGTTTATAAAATCCTGACTAAGGTCGTTAGCAACTGGGTCCAGTCAGCTATGGGATCTGAAGGTGCTAGCTATATGGTTTGGAGGGTCTAGGGCGAGGGTGTGTGCCAAAACTTGGGAGGAGCGTATTGCCAAGGTGAGGCAGAAACTGGGCAGATGGGTGGGCCTTTTCCTCTTCATTGCAGGTAAAAACCTGGTCTCCAAGTGTGAGGTACTCGGTGTGGTGGTTTACACAGACCTGACCTATCCCCTGAGCCTGCACCATTGCAGTCACCCAAACCACCTTCCAGTACATCTGGAGGTCAAAGATATCTGCAGGGACAGTATATACAAAGCTGTAGATAAGGAGGGGAGGAGCTTATCCCAATGCTGCCCTCATCCTAATGGCCACCTTAGTGTACCCTCAGAACACAAACTCCAAGTGTCTCTAATTACTAAGTTTCACTTGTGCCCAATGTTATGCAGGATGGACCTGGCCTCGTTGCCACGGAATGCTCCAAGCAGTTGAGCAGTTCCGTACCAGCTGCCCCTCATGGAGGTTTTTGTAAAGGAGAACACCTTTGACCGCAAGTCCATCAGGCAGTGATCGAGACCATGCGGGAAAAGGAGAGGGTGGATTCTGTTGGGTGGCTCCCTGAGCAGACTGTCAAAGTTATTTGGCAGAAAGTCTCATTGCCAGAACTTCCCATCGAGCACCAAGATGCAGTTTGCCTGCTAGTGAGAAGGACAGTATCCATCGGAACCTTCATTCACACCTATGCTCCACTGCACGTCTGTTCAAAAAAAAAGTCAGGCCGAATGACCTGTTTCTGTGCTGTTAATGCCTCATATTTCTTAGAATCCTGATGTGTTTTTATTTTCCCTGAAATTAACGGATTCCTTTTCACAAATATTTCTCATTCAATGGAGCATGCAAATGTAGATATTATAAGAACAACAATCAATGCTGACTAATCCTGACAGCAGTACTGAAGGAGTGCTGCACTGTCAGACGTATTGGCTTTCACATCCAGCATTAAACACAATGTTCTGACTGTCCTACTGGGTGGAAGCAAAGGATCAAACAGCATTATTTCATTAAAGAGCCAGCTAAGTTCTTGCTAGTGTATTACTCGTCCACCATCACTCTGAAACCAGTTGTCCGATCACACTCGCATTGCTGTTTCTGGCAGTTTTGTGTGTGTGAATTGGTCTCCATGTTTCCTAGTTCAACACCACAAATATGATTCATTAGTTGTAAATTTCTGCAGTAAAAGCCTGGCTAAGGTCTTTATAAGCAGAGAGAGCTCTTCATTTATAAGAAAGACATCTACATTCATATCCTAACAGGGCACCTCAGCTAGTAATCACTTGTAAAGGAATAATTTGATATTTCCTTCCAGCATTGCAATATTGTGGACAGGATAAACATGGTTTACTGAGTCAGATTACATCCGTGAAATTGACATTTTTGCTTACACTTTCAGAATACTGGGTGTGGTGCTGTATCTGTTAGGGTTTCTGCATGAACATTAATTGCTATGATGTCAATTCTTTTCATCTACAGGTGACCACTTCTGCCTTGCAGTGCCTCACCTGGATATTGAAATTCCCGCTGGCGTCCACAGAAACTCTGGCTGATCAGCTGACCCAGCAACTTTTTGTGTTACTGAAGGATTATGCCAAGGCTGGAGCAGCGAGGGGAGAAAACTTTCACCTGGTGGTGAACTGTTTCAAGGTAACATTTTCAATCATTAATATTACTTTGCAATGGTTAGGCCAGTCATTTTAAGCCAGTATCCTGCAGCCACTGGAATCTCTTTCCCTCAGTTAATGTAATCAAACACCTCATTGATTTGATCTTTTCTTTTAGATCTCGTAGTTAGCTTCTGTGCTCAAAGGAGGACAATCCTTGCTTTTCCATGTGACTGAATTCTCTCGGTTACAATACCTCTTTCATAAGTTGCTTCTGTAGCCTGTTTTTATGTCAAGTATGCTTGCCGTACTTCCTAAAGTCTGGTGTCCAGTCTTGGTGACGCCTAAGCAGTATTTTATGGGAATTTAAAGTAATTGTTGTTCTTTATGCTGAGCTTCTATTTATTTACTCATTATTTTTATTCATGAGATTATGGGCATTGCTGACTGAGACAGCGTTCATGGCCCATCCTTACTGGTCCTCTAGATGATGGTAGTGAGCTGCTTTCTTGAAACACTGCAGTCGGTAGACCCATAGTACCATTAACTTCAGGATTTTGATCCACCAACACTGAAGGAACAGCAATATATTTTCAAGTCAGGATGGTGAGTGGCTTGGAAGGACACTTGCAGGTGGTTTCTTTCTGCTGCAGTTATCCTTCTGGATAATCAAAGTCACAGGCGTGGAAAGTTCTGTTGGAAGAGCCTTGGTGAGCTACTGAGGAACTCATTGTAGATGGTACACACTAGTACGAGTGTGTCACACTAGCCAATGGGATACTTTATCCTGCTCCAGCTTAATTCTCCATCGGCTGAGCAGGGTTGTTTTGTTGGCTGTTGTTTGTACTGTTTGCCGTGCTCTCCCTGGTGGCTGACTGATCTCTTCATCAAAGTGACATGTCATAACGTATGATTTTTGAACTCATTTCCATACCTCTACAAGCCAACCCAGTAACTCACCACCTGACTCCCCAAGGCCTGTCTACTATCTGTATGTCAGAAGTTAGGCATGTGATGGAGTACTCTACATTTGCCTGGATGAGTGCAGGTCCAGCAATGCTCAAGAACCTCAACATTGTCCATGACAAAGCGGCCTGCTTGATTGGCACCATGTTCATCACCTTTTAACAGTCACTTCCTCCATCACTGACACACTCTGGCAGCTGGGTGTCCTGTTTTGTATGAAAACAGGTTGCTGGAAAAGCTCAGCAGCTGTAGCAGCATCTGTGACAATAATCAGAGTTAATCAGAGGCCCAGTGACCCTTTCTCAGAACGTACCTCTGTCTTTGTTTCTGATTTGCAGCATCTGCAGTTCTTTCAGTTTTTATGCACCATTTCATTTATGCATTGCTGTAATGGGCCACTGCTCTCTCAACAGCATCATCCAGGCCTGTGACCTTTACCACCAAGAGGAGTGTGAGCAGCAGATACATGTGAACACCACCATTGGCATGTTGCCCTCCAGCCAACTTACCATCCTGACTCAGAAATATGTTGCTGTTATTTCAATGTCACCGGGTCAAAATCTTGAACTTTATCCCCAATAGGCCCGTGATATGCAGTGCATCCAGCTTACGCTTAGTGACAGAGAAGGTTAAAAGAAGGTTTTTGAAGTGATATGTTGTATGTGACAATAGTAGAAAATTATTTCCACAATAGTTTGTGCGTTGGTAATGATAATAGACATTCACAATCAGAGATTGAACATGTTTTCAGATTACCAGAATGGTTAATGATTTACCACCAGTAGACAATGCAGCATCGACTGGAATGCCATTTAAAGTAAGAAGTTAGTTAAATATTTCACAAAGATATGGGAAGTGCGAGGGAAGGAGTCTAAAGCCCATTTGAAAGAGCTGATGCTGTGATGGATACCCACTAGATTGAGAGGTTACCCCGCCTTATGCTAATTTCTCTGAATGTGGCCGACAATACACACAGTGGGCATGTTGGTGCCATGATATGTAGAGGCCAGTGAAAGCTGCTCTGGATTCCAGGGAGCTGCTCACAGCCTAAAGTGAGTGAATTGATGTCAGCGCTCACTGCAATGTTCTAGTTCCTATTGTCTGAGCTGTGATTGGGTACATTCATTTAACAAATTGTTCTCTTAAAATATCAGGTAAGTATTAAGTCAAATGAAATAGGTAGCAGAATTGGTGCTTTATAAGCACCACCTTTACGATCAATATCATTGGTGATGGGAAGTAATGTGCATCTTTTGCCCAGTCCATCATCTGAGGGTATGATGGTGGATTGTATTAATATTTTATTTTTTAATTCCACAGTCAATTACAATCCTCGTGAGGAACATAACGGGGCACACGATAACTGACAAACAGTTGCAGATTTTGTTGGGATATGCCGAGGAGGATATTTATGACTCATCACGTCAGGCAACAGCTTTTGGACTTCTCAAAGTGAGTGAAGGTGGCAACAGGTGCCTCAGCTTTTATAGCACCTTGAAATTATCTGGAGAGGTGATGGTGGAGTGGTAATGTCATTGAACCTCTATTACAGAGATGTGGGTTCAAATCCCACTCCGCAGCTGGTGGAATTTAAAGTCAATTACTAAAACAAATCTGGAAGTGATAACTAGTTTCCATAGTGAAGACCACAAAACTACTATTGGTTGTCATAAAAATCGAAGGGCTCGGAGAACAAAACCTGCCATCCTTGCCTGACCCGGCCTCTGTGTGACTCCAGATCCACAGCAATGCAATTGACTCTTGACTGCCATTTGAAATGGCTGAGCAAGCCACTCAGTTCAAGGGCACTTAGGGATGGGCAGCGAATACTGGACATCTCCTAAAAGAATGAATTAAATACCCCAAGAAACATCCCATTAGAATAATCGGGCAAAATCTAATACTGAGCCATTTGAGGTTTTCGAGATAAAAGTTTTAAGGAATGGTTTTAAGAAGGAAAGAGAGCTAAAGGGGCTTACAGAGAAAGTTCTAGGGCTCGGGGACCATTCAGTTGTGAGGGCACAGTTGCCAGTGGAGGAGCCAATGAAGTTGGGGAAGCCAAGCGGTACGTTAGCAGACCACAGAGATCTTAGAGGGTATTGCGTTTGGAGGAGGTTACTGAGATTAGGGTAGGCGTGAAGTTTTGGGATTTGAAAATGAGGAAGCAAATTTTCAGATCCATGTTTGTGTTGGAAATAGTTCAGGGAAAGTTTACCCTGGAATGTGAGCAAAGATTAGACAGACTAGGCTTGAGTTGGAATTTTGAAGAGTAAGGAGCAAGTCAACCGAAATGTGTAAGATCCTGATGTGAAGGATGAAAATGAGAGGAACCAATTCTGTCTCTGAGTTTAGAATGGGATCTCACTAGACACCACCTGTTCAATCAGAGTCAATGCCTTCTCCTGAAGGGGACTTTGTCTGTTGTGTGAGAAAGGAATGTTAAAGTGAGACTGTGTCCATGTACTATGCCTCTCAGTCTTGGGATATCACATGGAGCCTCAGGGAATGGGACAGTACAGGAGGAGGCCATTTGGCCAGTTATTCCTGTGCTGTCTATTTGAAAGAGCTCTCCATTTAGTCCCACACACCCTGCTCTTGCTTCTACTTGAGCCGCACATATTTTTCCTTTCAAGCGGAGGTCTGATTGCCTTTTAAAAGTTACTGAGTCAGTTTCCACTTCCCCCTTTCATCAGAGGTTGACATTTTAAACACGATGTGGAGCCTGACTACTCTACAACATTTTGAACTTAAGCTGTAGACTCACCCAAACTCTCCGTTGGATTTGTGGATTAATGCTTCTGTGCTGCATTCGCAACTTGACCAATCCCACCTCAAACCCTGGTTGCCCAATTCCCCCAACTCTTCCTTCAGGATTAGTAAACCTCCAGTCCTCTGTTACTGTCTCACCCCTCAACCCTCCTATAATCCCCAATCCACTCGGCCTTCTGTGGGTGTGGCTTCCCATTCCTCAAATACTTGGGGAATTCCCTTCTGCCCCTTAAAAGCTCGCAATTCATGTTTCAAACCCCTCTGAATGTTTTTAGGGTTCAGACACCCCTTGCTGCTTTTTATCCTCACAGGCAATTCTATCAAGAAAGCTGCTTGTTCCAGAGATGGATGAAGTGATGCAGAAAGTGGCGAAGCTTGCTGTGACTGGACAGAGTGAACCAGTTCGAGTGCAGTGTCGTCAGGTCAGTGTCGAACCCAGCCTCTCAAGTTTCAGAGTTTCTCCTGTAGTTTACGACAGCACGAGCCGTAGATCCCAATTAACCTTGAGCAAGAAATCCGTTGTGCTTGTAATTCCCGTGAACGCCAGTGCTTTTTAATCTGTTCAGATCCTGTGCATTTGGGAATTCCAAGACACAGTAAAATCAAGCTCACTCTTGTTCACCTTCCACCATTTTGGTAGTCACATGAAACAACTAGAACAACAAATCAGAGGGACCAGTCTCTCTGAATCAGTCTACAAGAGAACCAGACACGAGGTGTGAAAACCCCCCCAGTAATTGATGTATATGTGTATGTTATTGTACGCCAATGCACATGCAGTGTACACATGTGCATGTGTACACCAACACATCACGTGTATGTGTGTGCGTGTGCGCGCATGTTGGGGAGGTGTGTTTATGGTGGGTTTGGGTATGTGTGTGGGTGTGCATCTCTGTGTATGTTGTACACTTTGTGTTTCTGTGTCTCGAATGGGTTTCTGCATAATTAATTTTTATTTGTATATTGTAGCACCCCAAATCGGTTGTAATCATTTTATCTGTTTGCTTCCTTGTGTCAGGTTTATTTGAAGTTCATTCTGGATTATCCCCTAGGGAGTAAGCTCAAGTCTCACCTCGAGTTCATTGTGGCACAGTTTTCGTAAGTCTTATTTCATCTGTGACTGTTAGTTCTTCATAAATTTGTTTGTTGAAAGAATGGATTCCAGTGCAACTGACCCAGGAGGATGGGGAGCCAATCTAGTAATTGTTGAATTGCAGCTTGGTGGTAAATGCGTAAGCTTTCAGATTCAAGTGGAACATATGATCAAGACTGCCAGTCCCAATGGAGTATTAAGCATTTGCAGGGCACAAGAGTGGAACCAGTTTGGCCAGAGGCTGGATACTGAGGGAGTGCCGCATTGTTGGAGGGTCAGTGCTGAGGGAATGCTGCATTGTTAGAGGATCACAACTGAGAAACTGCCGCACTGTCACAGGGTCGGTACTGAGGGAGTGCCGTACTGGCGGGAGGTGCTCAGTACTGAGGGAGTGCTGTACTGGCGGGAGGTGGCTCAGTACTGAGGGAGTGCCGTACTGGCGGGAGGTGCTCAGTACTGAGGGAGTGCTGTACTGGCGGGAGGTGGCTCAGTACTGAGGGAGTGCCGTACTGGCGGGAGGTGCTCAGTACTGAGGGAGTGCTGTACTGGCGGGAGGTGGCTCAGTACTGAGGGAATGCCGTACTGGCAGGAGGGTGGCTCAGTACTGAGGGAATGCTGTACTGGCGGGAGGTGGCTCAGTGCTGAGGGAGTGCCGTACTGGCGGGAGGTGGCTCAGTACTGAGGGAATGCCGTACTGGCGGGGGGTGCTCAGTACTGAGGGAATGCTGTACTGGCGGGAGGTGGCTCAGTACTGAGGGAATGCCGTACTGGCGGGAGGTGCTCAGTACTGAGGGAATGCTGTACTGGCAGGAGGTGGCTCAGTGCTGAGGGAATGCCGTACTGGCGGGAGGTGCTCAGTACTGAGGGAATGCCGTACTGGCAGGAGGGTGGCTCAGTACTGAGGGAATGCCGTACTGGCGGGTGGTGGCTCAGTGCTGAGGGAATGCCGTACTGGCGGGAGGTGGCTCAGTGCTGAGGGAATGCCGTACTGGCGGGAGGTGGCTCAGTACTGAGGGAATGCCGTACTGGCGGGGGGTGCTCAGTACTGAGGGAATGCTGTACTGGCGGGAGGTGCTCAGTACTGAGGGAATGCTGTACTGGCAGGAGGTGGTCAGTGCTGAGGGAATGCCGTACTGGCGGGAGGTGCTCAGTACTGAGGGAATGCCGTACTGGCAGGAGGGTGGCTCAGTACTGAGGGAATGCCGTACTGGCAGGAGGGTGGCTCAGTACTGAGGGAATGCTGTACTGGCGGGAGGTGGCTCAGTACTGAGGGAATGCCGTACTGGCGGGGGGTGCTCAGTACTGAGGGAATGCTGTACTGGCGGGAGGTGGCTCAGTACTGAGGGAATGCCGTACTGGCGGGAGGTGCTCAGTACTGAGGGAATGCTGTACTGGCAGGAGGTGGCTCAGTGCTGAGGGAATGCCGTACTGGCAGGAGGTGCTCAGTACTGAGGGAATGCCGTACTGGCAGGAGGGTGGCTCAGTACTGAGGGAATGCCATACTGGCGGGTGGTGGCTCAGTGCTGAGGGAATGCCGTACTTGCGGGAGGTGGCTCAGTGCTGAGGGAATGCCTTTCTGGCGGGAGGTGGCTCAGTACTGAGGGAATGCCGTACTGGCGGGGGGTGCTCAGTACTGAGGGAATGCTGTACTGGCGGGAGGTGGCTCAGTACTGAGGGAATGCCCTACTGGCGGGAGGTGCTCAGTACTGAGGGAATGCTGTACTGGCAGGAGGTGGCTCAGTGCTGAGGGAATGCCGTACTGGCGGGAGGTGCTCAGTACTGAGGGAATGCCGTACTGGCAGGAGGGTGGCTCAGTACTGAGGGAATGCCGTACTGGCGGGTGGTGGCTCAGTGCTGAGGGAATGCCGTACTGGCGGGAGGTGGCTCAGTGCTGAGGGAATGCCTTTCTGGCGGGAGGTGGCTCAGTACTGAGGGAATGCCGTACTGGCGGGAGGTGGCTCAGTGCTGAGGGAATGCCGTACTGGCGGGGGGTGGCTCAGTGCTGAGGGAATGCCGTACTGGTGGGGGGTGGCTCAGTGCTGAGGGAATGCCCTACTGGCGGGGGGTGGCTCAGTACTGAGGGAGTGCCGTACTGTTGGGAGGTGGCTCAGTGCTGAGGGAATGCCGTACTGGCGGGGGGTGCTCAGTACTGAGGGAATGCTGTACTGGCGGGAGGTGGCACAGTACTGAGGGAATGCCGTACTGGCGGGAGGTGCTCAGTACTGAGGGAATGCTGTACTGGCAGGAGGTGGCTCAGTGCTGAGGGAATGCCGTACTGGCGGGAGGTGCTCAGTACTGAGGGAATGCCGTACTGGCAGGAGGGTGGCTCAGTACTGAGGGAATGCCGTACTGGCGGGTGGTGGCTCAGTGCTGAGGGAATGCCGTACTGGCGGGAGGTGGCTCAGTGCTGAGGGAATGCCTTTCTGGCGGGAGGTGGCTCAGTACTGAGGGAATGCCGTACTGGCGGGAGGTGGCTCAGTGCTGAGGGAATGCCGTACTGGTGGGGGGTGGCTCAGTGCTGAGGGAATGCCCTACTGGCGGGGGGTGGCTCAGTACTGAGGGAGTGCCGTACTGTTGGGAGGTGGCTCAGTACTGAGGGAATGCCGTACTGGTGGGGGGTGGCTCAGTGCTGAGGGAATGCCCTACTGGCGGGGGGTGGCTCAGTACTGAGGGAGTGCCGTACTGGCGGGGGGTGCTCAGTACTGAGGGAATGCCGTACTGGCGGGGGGTGGCTCAGTACTGAGGGAATGCCGTACTGGCAGGAGGGTGGCTCAGTACTGAGGGAATGCCGTACTGGCGGGTGGTGGCTCAGTGCTGAGGGAATGCCGTACTGGCGGGAGGTGGCTCAGTGCTGAGGGAATGCCGTACTGGCGGGTGGTGGCTCAGTACTGAGGGAGTGCCGTACTGGCGGGAGGTGGCTCAGTACTGAGGGAATGCCGTACTGGTGGGGGGTGGCTCAGTGCTGAGGGAATGCCGTACTGGCGGGTGGTGGCTCAGTACTGAGGGAATGCCGTACTGGCGGGGGGTGCTCAGTACTGAGGGAATGCCGTACTGGCGGGGGGTGGCTCAGTGTTGAGGGAATGCCTTTCTGGCGGGAGGTGGCTCAGTACTGAGGGAATGCCGTACTGGCGGGTGGTGGCTCAGTACTGAGGGAATGCCGTACTGGCAGGAGGGTGGCTCAGTACTGAGGGAATGCCGTACTGGCGGGTGGTGGCTCAGTGCTGAGGGAATGCCGTACTGGCGGGAGGTGGCTCAGTGCTGAGGGAATGCCTTTCTGGCGGGAGGTGGCTCAGTACTGAGGGAATGCCGTACTGGCGGGAGGTGGCTCAGTGCTGAGGGAATGCCGTACTGGTGGGGGGTGGCTCAGTGCTGAGGGAATGCCCTACTGGCGGGGGGTGGCTCAGTACTGAGGGAGTGCCGTACTGTTGGGAGGTGGCTCAGTACTGAGGGAATGCCGTACTGGTGGGGGGTGGCTCAGTGCTGAGGGAATGCCGTACTGGCGGGTGGTGGCTCAGTACTGAGGGAGTGCCGTACTGTTGGGAGGTGGCTCAGTACTGAGGGAATGCCGTACTGGTGGGGGGTGGCTCAGTGCTGAGGGAATGCCGTACTGGCGGGTGGTGGCTCAGTACTGAGGGAGTGCCGTACTGGCGGGAGGTGGCTCAGTACTGAGGGAATGCCGTACTGGTGGGGGGTGGCTCAGTGCTGAGGGAATGCCGTACTGGCGGGTGGTGGCTCAGTACTGAGGGAATGCCGTACTGGCGGGGGGTGCTCAGTACTGAGGGAATGCCGTACTGGCGGGGGGTGGCTCAGTGTTGAGGGAATGCCTTTCTGGCGGGAGGTGGCTCAGTACTGAGGGAATGCCGTACTGGCGGGTGGTGGCTCAGTACTGAGGGAATGCCGTACTGGCGGGGGGTGGCTCAGTACTGAGGGAATGCCGTACTGGCGGGGGGTGCTCAGTACTGAGGGAATGCCGTACTGGCGGGGGGTGGCTCAGTGTTGAGGGAATGCCTTTCTGGCGGGAGGTGGCTCAGTACTGAGGGAATGCCGTACTGGCGGGTGGTGGCTCAGTACTGAGGGAATGCCGTACTGGCGGGGGGTGCTCAGTACTGAGGGAATGCCGTACTGGCGGGGGGTGCTCAGTACTGAGGGAATGCCGTACTGGCGGGGAGTGGCTCAGTGTTGAGGGAATGCCTTTCTGGCGGGAGGTGGCTCAGTACTGAGGGAATGCCGTACTGGCGGGTGGTGGCTCAGTACTGAGGGAATGCCGTACTGGCGGGGGGTGCTCAGTACTGAGGGAATGCCGTACTGGCGGGGGGTGGCTCAGTACAGAGGGAATGCCGTACTGGCGGGAGGTGGCTCAGTACTGAGGGAATGCCGTACTGGCGGGAGGTGCTCAGTACTGAGGGAATGCCGTACTGGCGGGAGGTGGCTCAGTACTGAGGGAATGCCGTACTGGCGGGAGGTGGCTCAGTGCTGAGGGAATGCCGTACTGGCGGGAGGTGGCTCAGTGCTGAGGGAATGCCGTACTGGCGGGAGGTGCTCAGTACTGAGGGAATGCTTTACTGGCGGGAGGTGGCTCAGTGCTGAGGGAAAGCCGTACTGGCGGGAGGTGGCTCAGTACTGAGGGAATGCCGTACTGGCGGGAGGTGGCTCAGTACTGAGGGAATGCCGTACTGGCGGGAGGTGGCTCAGTGCTGAGGGAATGCCGTACTGGCGGGAGGTGCTCAGTACTGAGGGAATGCCGTACTGGCAGGAGGGTGGCTCAGTACTGAGGGAATGCCGTACTGGCGGGTGGTGGCTCAGTGCTGAGGGAATGCCTTTCTGGCGGGAGGTGGCTCAGTACTGAGGGAATGCCGTACTGGCGGGGGGTGCTCAGTACTGAGGGAATGCTGTACTGGCGGGAGGTGGCTCAGTACTGAGGGAATGCCCTACTGGCGGGAGGTGCTCAGTACTGAGGGAATGCTGTACTGGCAGGAGGTGGCTCAGTGCTGAGGGAATGCCGTACTGGCGGGAGGTGCTCAGTACTGAGGGAATGCCGTACTGGCAGGAGGGTGGCTCAGTACTGAGGGAATGCCGTACTGGCGGGTGGTGGCTCAGTGCTGAGGGAATGCCGTACTGGCGGGAGGTGGCTCAGTGCTGAGGGAATGCCTTTCTGGCGGGAGGTGGCTCAGTACTGAGGGAATGCCGTACTGGCGGGAGGTGGCTCAGTGCTGAGGGAATGCCGTACTGGTGGGGGGTGGCTCAGTGCTGAGGGAATGCCCTACTGGCGGGGGGTGGCTCAGTACTGAGGGAGTGCCGTACTGTTGGGAGGTGGCTCAGTACTGAGGGAATGCCGTACTGGCGGGGGGTGCTCAGTACTGAGGGAATGCTGTACTGGCGGGAGGTGGCTCAGTACTGAGGGAATGCCGTACTGGCGGGAGGTGCTCAGTACTGAGGGAATGCTGTACTGGCAGGAGGTGGCTCAGTGCTGAGGGAATGCCGTACTGGCGGGAGGTGCTCAGTACTGAGGGAATGCCGTACTGGCAGGAGGGTGGCTCAGTACTGAGGGAATGCCGTACTGGCGGGTGGTGGCTCAGTGCTGAGGGAATGCCGTACTGGCGGGAGGTGGCTCAGTGCTGAGGGAATGCCTTTCTGGCGGGAGGTGGCTCAGTACTGAGGGAATGCCGTACTGGCGGGAGGTGGCTCAGTGCTGAGGGAATGCCGTACTGGTGGGGGGTGGCTCAGTGCTGAGGGAATGCCCTACTGGCGGGGGGTGGCTCAGTACTGAGGGAGTGCCGTACTGTTGGGAGGTGGCTCAGTACTGAGGGAATGCCGTACTGGTGGGGGGTGGCTCAGTGCTGAGGGAATGCCGTACTGGCGGGTGGTGGCTCAGTACTGAGGGAGTGCCGTACTGGCGGGAGGTGGCTCAGTACTGAGGGAATGCCGTACTGGTGGGGGGTGGCTCAGTGCTGAGGGAATGCCGTACTGGCGGGTGGTGGCTCAGTACTGAGGGAATGCCGTACTGGCGGGGGGTGCTCAGTACTGAGGGAATGCCGTACTGGCGGGGGGTGGCTCAGTGTTGAGGGAATGCCTTTCTGGCGGGAGGTGGCTCAGTACTGAGGGAATGCCGTACTGGCGGGTGGTGGCTCAGTACTGAGGGAATGCCGTACTGGCGGGGGGTGCTCAGTACTGAGGGAATGCCGTACTGGCGGGGGGTGGCTCAGTACAGAGGGAATGCCGTACTGGCGGGAGGTGGCTCAGTACTGAGGGAATGCCGTACTGGCGGGAGGTGCTCAGTACTGAGGGAATGCCGTACTGGCGGGAGGTGGCTCAGTACTGAGGGAATGCCGTACTGGCGGGAGGTGGCTCAGTGCTGAGGGAATGCCGTACTGGCGGGAGGTGGCTCAGTGCTGAGGGAATGCCGTACTGGCGGGAGGTGCTCAGTACTGAGGGAATGCCGTACTGGCGGGAGGTGGCTCAGTGCTGAGGGAAAGCCGTACTGGCGGGAGGTGGCTCAGTACTGAGGGAATGCCGTACTGGCGGGAGGTGGCTCAGTGCTGAGGGAATGCCGTACTGGCGGGAGGTGCTCAGTACTGAGGGAATGCCGTACTGGCGGGAGGTGGCTCAGTGCTGAGGGAAAGCCGTACTGGCGGGAGGTGGCTCAGTACTGAGGGAATGCCGTACTGGCGGGAGGTGCTCAGTACTGAGGGAATGCCGTACTGGCGGGAGGTGGCTCAGTACTGAGGGAATGCCGTACTGGCGGGAGGTGGCTCAGTGCTGAGGGAATGCCGTACTGGCGGGAGGTGGCTCAGTGCTGAGGGAATGCCGTACTGGCGGGAGGTGCTCAGTACTGAGGGAATGCCGTACTGGCGGGAGGTGCTCAGTACTGAGGGAATGCCGTACTGGCGGGAGGTGGCTCAGTGCTGAGGGAATGCCGTACTGGCGGGAGGTGGCTCAGTACTGAGGGAATGCCGTACTGGCGGGAGGTGGCTCAGTACTGAGGGAATGCCGTACTGGCGGGAGGTGGCTCAGTACTGAGGGAGTGCCGTACTGGCGGGAGGTGGCTCAGTACTGAGGGAGTGCCGTACTGGCGGGGGGTGCTCAGTACTGAGGGAGTGCCGTACTGGCGGGGGGTGCTCAGTACTGAGGGAATGCCGTACTGGCGGGAGGTGGCTCAGTACTGAGGGAATGCCTTACTGGCGGGAGGTGGCTCAGTACTGAGGGAATGCCTTACTGGCGGGAGGTGGCTCAGTGCTGAGGGAATGCCGTACTGGCGGGAGGTGGCTCAGTGCTGAGGGAATGCCGTACTGGCGGGAGGTGGCTCAGTGCTGAGGGAATGCCGTACTGGCGGGAGGTGGCTCAGTGCTGAGGGAATGCCGTACTGGCGGGAGGTGGCTCAGTGCTGAGGGAATGCCGTACTGGCGGGAGGTGGCTCAGTGCTGAGGGAATGCCGTACTGGCGGGAGGTGCTCAGTACTGAGGGAATGCCGTACTGGCGGGAGGTGGCTCAGTGCTGAGGGAATGCCGTACTGGCGGGAGGTGGCTCAGTACTGAGGGAATGCCGTACTGGCGGGAGGTGGCTCAGTACTGAGGGAGTGCCGTACTGGCGGGAGGTGGCTCAGTACTGAGGGAGTGCCGTACTGGCGGGGGGTGCTCAGTACTGAGGGAGTGCCGTACTGGCGGGGGGTGCTCAGTACTGAGGGAATGCCGTACTGGCGGGAGGTGGCTCAGTACTGAGGGAGTGCCGTACTGGCGGGAGGTGGCTCAGTACTGAGGGAATGCCGTACTGGCGGGAGGTGGCTCAGTGCTGAGGGAATGCCGTACTGGCGGGAGGTGGCTCAGTGCTGAGGGAATGCCGTACTGGCGGGAGGTGGCTCAGTGCTGAGGGAATGCCGTACTGGCGGGAGGTGGCTCAGTGCTGAGGGAATGCCGTACTGGCGGGGGGTGGCTCAGTGCAGAGGGAATGCCGTACTGGCGGGGGGTGGCTCAGTGCAGAGGGAATGCCGTACTGGCGGGGGGTGGTTCAGTACTGAGGGAGTTCCGTACTGGCGGGAGGTGACTCAGTACTGAGGGAGTTCCGTACTGGCGGGGGTTGGCTCAGTACTGAGGGAATGCCGTACTGTTGGGAGGTGGCTCAGTACTGAGGAAATGCTGTACTGGCTTCCAGTCCCACCTACCCAGAGGTGTGCTGCAGTAGATCCGAGCTGGTTCATTCGGAAAGTAATTGAGCACTTATTGGGTGGGGCTGAGAGTTTCTCTGTTAGGTCCAGCCTCTCTGTACAATGAAAGCAGAAGCGGCCACGTGTGGTGGCTGGCTTGGAGAGTGATTTCAGGGAAAGCGTCTTGTAAAATATTGGTGAATGAAAACTGTATTAATGACTAAACATAACTTTTGCTTCTGTCCTGTGTTTAGGTATGAACATGAAATTGGAAGAGAATCTGCACTGGAAATGCTGGCTTATATCTTCCAATCTTTTCCACAGGTTGGTTGATAAGATATTAAACCATATACTTTATACCTGGCCTCATGTGCTGATTGGTTGGTAAATAAACCTGTTGAACCGAGACATGGCCACGTTGAAAACAATGGGGTACCGGAGGCTTCCCAAACTCTCAAAAGGCACAAGGTGTCAATATATTACAGACAACATTGCTTGATACTCATTGTTGAAGGGTGTCACTGTTGGATCAAATAACCTGTTCTGAAGTTGTTGAGTCTCTCTGAACCTCGATTAAATCTCCCAGCTCTGAGGGGATCAACCACAAGTTTTCAACTCAAAACTGAAGTTGTTACATCCTGAGCCCTGTAACGAAACCAGAAATTGTTGGCAAAACTCAGCAGGTCTGGCAGCTCCTGTGGGAAGAGAGCAGAGTTAATGTTCAAAATATTGTAACTCTTCTTCAGTCAAAATCTGATACTAAGCTGCACAGGTTATTGGAAGTTCATGAAGTATATTCCTCTGATAAAAAGTCACTTGACCCGAATACTAACTCTGTTCTCTTCCCACAGATGCTGCTCGACCTGCTGAGTTTCTCCAGCTATTTTTGTATTTTGTTTCAGAACTCAAACATCTGCAGTTCTTTGTTTTGTGAAATCCATTAGTGACATGTTTCTGAATGTCTTTGTGTCTGCCGGCAGGGTCTGCTTCATCAGCACTATGCTCTCTTCTTCATCCCTGTCACTCTGATGATTGTGAATGATGACTCACCGAAGTGCAAGAAGATGGCAGCTCTGGCAGCCCAGTCATTGTTGAGCAAGGTGGACGAGGAGCACAAGGACCTCATGTTTTCGTTGGTTTTGACATGGTTCCAAAGCGAAAAGGTCGGAGCCTGGGCCTGAAGTAGTTTAAGAGGGTCATTAATGTTTTAGGATTCACTTCCCTGGGAAAAGGGCCATTGAATATATTCAGAGCTGAGGTGGGTGGATTTTTGATGAAGGAAGGAGTGCAAGGTTATGGATTGGGGGAGGATGGCGATGTATGGCAGAGGAGGCTTGAAGGGCTGAATGGCCCACTCCTACTACTTCTTGTGCCCTTGATGCAATCTTGGGTTACTTTGAGCCTTCAGATCATGAAGGTCAGAGATGTTTCAAGAGGCTGCAAGAGAGAAGAGCATTTATTTCTGTAGCTGCTGTGACAGTGTCAGAACATCACCAAACACCCTGCAGCCAATGAAATACTAGAAAGATGTTACCGCTGTATCGTGAGAAGCCTGGCAGATTGTTTGCACTGTATGATCCCACAATCAGTCAAATACACACCGACAAGGTTTGGAATTGGAAGGGTATAGGATTAAACCACTTGAAGTGAGCTTTTCCATTGTGACTCATTAGTTCTGTGAAAAGCCAACAATGACACCACAAGAAATTAGAACAGGGCTAGGCCTTACATCCCCTTAAACCCAAATTGCCATTCAGTAGGATTATGCCTGATCTGACATTCCTCATATCCACTTCCCTGCATTTTCCCTGTCACCTTGATTTCCCAACTGATCAAGAATATATCCATCTCAGCACTAAATATACGAAAGGACTCTGCCCACATAGCTGTCTGTGGCAAGAAGTTCCAAAGACACACAACCCACTGAGTGAAGAAATTCCTCCTCATCTCTGTTTTAAATTGGAGCTCCTGTCTTCTGAGTCTGTGCCCTCTGGTCCTAGATTTTCCCATGAGGGGGAACATCCTCTCTCAGCATTTATCTTGTCAAGCTCCTTGTGTATCCTCCTGGTTTCAATGACATCACCTCTCATTCTTATAAACTCCAGTGAGTAGAGTCCTTATTTATTTATCTTTTGCTCATAAGACAATCCCTTCACTCCAGGGATGATGTGAGTGAGCCTTCTCTGAACTGCCTCCAATAAAATGATATATTTTGTTAAATAAAGGGACCAAAACTGCTCTCAGTACTTCAGGTGTGGTCTCGCCAGCACCTCGTACAGTTGAAGTATGGGTTCCCTACTCTCATACTCTAGTCCCTTTGAAAAAAGGTTCTCAGTATTCCTGAGAACCTGCTGTAACTGTGTGCTAGCTTCCTGTGTTTTGTACACAAGGACTCCCAAGTTCCTTGTGATGCAGCTTTCATCCATTTATAAATGCTGTATTCTTTTGTTCTCTCTTCCAAGTTGAACAACTTCATGTTTATTCACATTGAACTCCAATTGCCAACTATGAGCTCACTCACTTAACCTGTCAATGGCTCTCTGCAAACTGTTCACCTAAAATGTCGAGAGAGATCCCAAGGCATTTCACAGAAAGTTGATGAGACAGTGGTGGAGACTGAACCGAGGAAAATGATTTTGAGATTGATAACCAAAAGATGGTTTGCAGAGTAGGTTTTACAGGTTATCTTAAAGGAGGACAACTCGTGCCGGTTTCCCAAACTAAACTAGCCCCATTTGCCTGCATTTGGCCTGTATCCCTCTAAACCTTTCCTCTTCAGATACCTGTCCAAATGTTTTTTAAATGTTGTAACTGTATCTGCATCCACCACTTCCTTTGGCAATTCATTCCATATCTGCACCACCTTCTGAGTGGAAAAAGTGGCCACTTGGGCCTCTTTGAAATCTTTCCCTTCCCTCTAATTTTGGACTGCCCCACCCTGGGGAAAAGACCTTTGCTATTCACCTTATCTGTGCCCCTTGTGATTTCATAAACGTCTATAACGTCGTCCCTTAACCTACGCTCCATGGGGAAAAAGAACCAGCCTATCCAACCTCTCCTTATGACTCAAACCCTCCAGTCTGGTAACATCTTGTAAATAAATCTTTGCACACTTTCCAATTTAATAAGATCCTTCCTATTCCATAGTAGCGTCACCAAAGTTCTGTAGCAGCATGATGTCCCTAAACTCAGTGCTGTGACCAATGACGGCAAGCATGCCAAATGCCGCCTTCACCACTCTGTCCACCCGTGACACCAACCTCAAGGAGCAATGCATCTGAACCTAGGTCTTTCTGTTCGACAATGCTGAGAGTTTCAAAGAGGGAATCAGATCTTAGGCCACTGATGGCTCCAGGCACAGCTGTCTGCTGTGAGTCTAGAAAGCATGGGAAATAGGTGTGGGGCTAAAGATTGGAGAATTTCAGGATTCTGAGAGTTGTTGGCCTGAAGGATGTTACAATGATAGGTGAGTTGGGAGTCCGTAAATGCAAAATGTATTTTTAAATGTGACAGAACAATGCTGTTTAATCCAAAGAGAGCAAAGTGCAATAGCTGCTGTAAGTCTGAAGTAAAACTGAATAACACTGTAGAAGCTTAGCTGGTCTCGCAGTATCTGAGGAGAGAAAATCTGAATCAACGTTTCGGCCTGTGACCTTTTGTCCGAGCTCGTTCTCAGTTATGTACCTGTTACAGATCTCTCACCGTCGACTAGCTGCCCACGCTTGTGGGCTTTTTGTGGAAGCTGAAGGAATCGTCTTCGAGAAACGTATTGGGACCATTCTTCCGACCCTTGAAGCTGCAATTGATCCTGAAAGCTTTCAAGATGTGAGTTTCCTGCTCGTGCACTGCGCAGCTTTTTTAGAACACATTGTTGGGGTTAGGGATAGGGGTGGTCAGACTCTCTCAGAAAATTTATTTTAATATAATGACAGAATCGCAGTGCTGTTTCCTGAATCATTTCTGGCAGTATTGAACATGAGGGGCTGTGTTAGCAATTTGGGTCTAAGAGGTCAGAGTGCATCTGTTAAAGATAATGGCCATTAACGTGGCGCACAGTCACCCCAGTACATTCTCATCATTTGGAGCTCTGTACTGGGAGTGCCTGGCTGCTTTCTCTAAGCCAGCCCCGTACATGAAGGGATTATATGAAGCAGAGAGGTACAGACAGGTTCAGTGAATGGACAAAAATTTGCCAGATGGAGGAGAAATGTGAACTTGTGAAATTTGGCTCGAAAAATAGAAAAAGTGGCATATTATTAGGATGGAGACAGATTGCAAAATTGACGTACAGAGGGTTTTGCATGGTCCTGGTATATGAATCACAAGAAGTTAGAAAGCAGGTGCAGCACCTGATTTTGAAGTGAAGTTAAATGTTGTTTGAGGATTTGACAATAAGAGCAGGGACACCTGGCCATAATTACACAAGCTGACAGTGAAACCCCGCTGGAGTATTGTGTGCAGTTCGGTCTCATTTTTGCTAAGAAAGCATACAATTGCCCTGGGAGCAGTTTTGTAGATTGTGAAGAAAGTAAGGAGCCTGGGCACAGATGAGAGTTCTATTTAACAGTGAGATGATCTGGAATACACAGTCTGGGAAGGGAGGAGGAGAAGGCTCTGAACAGAAATTGGATAAATATTTGTGAAGGGGATTATTTGCAAAGTGACAGGGAAAGCGCATGAGACTGGGACTAAGTTCTAAACCTGGATGCCTTCCGGACCTGCTGTGCGATTCTGATCAGAAAATTTACATCTTTAACCTTGCCCCTGCAAAAAGTAAATATGGTCCTGAATCCATTTCCAGTCTAAGCTGGAGACCCTTGAGTTTGCGGTCTGTTTCTGGTTTGTGCTCAGATCCAAGAGGAAGAGGAAGAGAAAGCTACAGACCGTTTGCTGTTCAGCCTTTTGACTCTGACCGTGAAACTGGTGAAGAATTGCAACTTGACCCAGCTGCTCAAACCACGTGCTGTTCTCACCTCTCTCTGGGGTAGGTTCAGCCCTGCACTGCTGATTGTAAACTGACAATTGCTCACAAGTGGACCCAGGGTGGTGAGCAAGATGGGGGTGGTATCTTCAAAATGTGTTGGGGTGGGGGTGGTGGTGGGGTTGCTGTTAGGTGCGTGGGTGGTGGTATTTAGCTGTTTAGGCATGTCTCACCTGCTCTCAGCTTTTCGGACCAGGATTTTAGTTCTTATGTCTGATCTTCTCACTTGAAAGAAAAGGAAAAATAAGATTTGGCCAGTTAGCCCCTCAGACCTGGTACTGAACCCTCCGTTTCCCCTTCCCTCCTGATTCCCTTGGTATCCCTGACCACAATCTTTAATGTACTGAGTGACTCAGCATCAACACCTCTACTGTACAGCATTTCAAAGATTGACAGCACTGTGAGTGAAGATTCACCTCATCTCAGTCTAAATGGCTGACCCCCTTGAAACTGCGGGTATGTGGTTCCTTTAGCGGCAGATTAACAGGAGTGTAGTGGTAATGTCACTGGATTAGGAGACCAGAGGACCCGGCAAATACTCTAGGGACATATCTTTAAACTATGCCATTGCAACTGCTGCGATATAAATTCATTTAAAAGTAATGTTCAGTTGAGAATTGAGCTGTCGTCTTGCAGAGTTGGCTGGATGGCTGGTTCGTGATCCAGAGTGTTGCCAATGTCACGGGTTCAATTCCTGCACCAGCTGTGGTTACTACGAAGGGCTCTCCTTCTCACACTTTCCCCTCACCTGAGGCAGGGAGATACTCGAGTAAAACCACCCTGAGTGCTGTTAAGGCCGGAAGGAAGGCCGAGCAAGCCACTCAGCTCATGAGGAATGGGCAACAAGAGTGGTCACTGTCCACAACATCCACATCCCGTCTAAGAAATTCTCAGAAGTAAATTTGAAGGTTTTGTAAGATCCATCAGCTGCGAGCTCACAAACACCGAATCTGCTAACTCACCACCAGGTCACATCCAAGCTCACCTGTGGCACCCTCACTCCTGGGTGTGGCTCACCTCAGCTCAGCTCTTCGGAATGCTGTTCGCCTCCTATCAACCGGAACAACTGGTGGCCAAGTGGAACACTGGCAAGGCGCCAACCGTGGCAAAGAATTCCCTGGAGACGCCAGCGGCACAGTTTTTGCTGAAAGAGCTGGACAGAAAGGTAGGCCCCTCCCTGAGGGGGGGACGTGCTTTGATTCATGCCACTAGAGGCATTGCAGTCAGATGTTGTCCACTCCTTGATCCTCTGTAAAACTGAATAGGTTCAACCTCTTCTCCGTTCTCCATTACAGAGAGGCACAGCAGTTGCCTGGAGAGATTTGGAAAATGAAGGGTTTGACAAAGGAGTCATAGGGACCTTCTCTCTTCTTGATAAATTCACCAGGGGGACAGGCCTTAAGAAGAAGAGGGTCACATATGAATTCATTCAGGAGTTCAGGATTAACATCTTTGGGCTCTCCCTTAGTACTGGTATTCTTATTCTAAGGCACTCCCTCCAACAGTGCAGCACTCTCTCAGTACAGACCCTTCAGTTGCACACCATTCTCTCAGCACTGACACCCTGACGGGGCCCGCCCTCCGACAGCGGGGCGCAGCCTCGGCGCCCGCCCTCCGACAGCGGGGCGCAGCCTCGGCGCCCGCCCTCCGACAGCACGATGCTTCAGTTGTCGAATGAACTGATGTCTCTGAAGTGAAGCCACAACCTTCTGTCAGATGATTGTGCTTCCCTCTGAAACAAATGCACTTGTTACTTCATGTAACAGTGTGAATGATCTGAATGTTAGTGCACCTCTCTGTTTACCATATACATGGGAGTGGTATATTGAGACATTACTGTACTTGTCTGCCAATTTTATCAGATTTCTCTTGCTGTTGCTATTCAGTAACGTGCTGAACAATGAGTTGTCGTCATGGGAGCAGGTGGCTACTATGTAGATGCAGTTGTTGAAATTGGGCCTGTTGCCCTTGGTAACTGCTGTAGTGGCTGTAAATGGGCCTTTGTGGTTCTGTTGCCTTTAACTAACAGCACAGTGGAGATTGATGCTGCTGAAGGCTGTCTCTCGGACTCGTACAAAAAACTTGAGTGAGATGTGGAGGGGAGCAGTGCAATTGGAAATTGCCCAGTCTGCGACAGGTTTAAGGAAGGCCTCCTCCAAGACTTTGCATGTTTGCAGTCTAACCAGTTGCATTTATTTGAAGCATTTTCTGGCATTCTGATGATTTTCTAAAGAAGAGGCCTTTCTGAAATGCAATCGTTCATGTTGCAAATGCAGCAGCCAATTTGTGCACAGGGAGATTCCACAAACGGGAATGACTGGAGATAGCTGTAATAAAGAACAATGGGCTGAATGGCTTTGCTCGCTGTTGGTTCATTCTAGGTTTGTTGGCTGAATGGGCTACCCTTGTGTGTTTTTATTTCTGTGAAGCTTACCCTCGATTTTAAATCCTTAGTTTCTGAATACTGTTGATTCTTTTTTCAGACTAAAGTCTTGGCTTTAGCCTTTTGTCATCAGCTGCAGTCCAAGTTCCTGGATGTCATGTTGGGTGAACAGGTATGAAAAGGCATTGCTGTTCTGTCGCAAATGCAGAGGGTGCTGGAGAAACTCGGCAAGCCTGGCAGCATCTGTAGAGAGAGGGAGACAGTTCGCATTTCGACTCCACCGTCATATGCTCCACAGCTGCTGCCAGACTTACTGAGATTCTCCACCATTCTCTGGATTTGTTTCAGATTTCCAGCATGCACAGTGTTTTATTCTTATTAATGTTCTGTCACCTGGGACTGCAAGGCTGGGTGTGATTACAACTGGGGACAGTCCATGGATCGCCAAAGGAAAGTGTCAAATAGTCCAGTTTACATTTTTCTTACAGTCGTCATTAAATGTTTATTCTGCCAATGTCAGATTTCTTTAGCATCACGTTTTAACATCTCCTCTTAGTTCAGAATATTTTTTGTCAGTTTAAGAGCCCCATAAGGATGGAGTTTTTAAAGGGGGATAAGAAGACCTCTGCATTTAACTAGCGTCTCCCAGAGTATATGACTTTGCTCCATTTTTCATGGAAACATAGCCACTGTTGCATCTTGGGAAATCTGGCTGCTGTTTTGTGCACAGCAATGCAACAATGACCAGATAACCTAGCAAAATGATGTTGGTTGAGAGTTCAGCACGACATTGAGGGGTGGCCCTCTCTCGCTTTGCTTAAATACACAAGTGCTTTCATTTACATCTACCCATGAAGGTCGACTGGGCTTCGGTTTAACCTGATATTTTAAAGATGACCCTTCCAACATTGCAGCATGCATTCAGTGCTCTGCCTTGCAACCTTGCTATATTTAGAAATTTTTAGTAGGTTAATAGGTTACTCAGTGAGCAGGATGGTTTGGCTGACTCCCACTTGCTTGTAAATTTCATTTGAGAGTCAAACTCTAATCTTTGACATTCAGCGTTCTTGTCGCCAAACAGGTGATAAAGAATTTGCTGTTTGTGGCTAAAGTCATCTACCTCTTGGAGTCTGTCGACTGTGGAGATGGAAAGAAGGATAAGGAGACAGCGGAAAGCGAGGATGAAATGGGAGCCGAGGAGATGGAGGAAGAGACGGCAGGAGAAGGAGCTTCTGACAGTGCTGGAAGGAGGAAAGTAACCCTCATGTGGCTGATCAGGAAGCTCTGTACTCTTGCCAAGAAAGAAGCAGCCCATTCCCCAAAAATTCCTTTGAAGGTACTGTTAGTCTCCAGCCCACTTTTCTGTGGCATCCTAAGTGATAAGATGCCTCAGGTTGTTTCACAGCAGACAGAACAGTGATGGATGGAATTGTCGGGGAGGGGTTGTTGATGATGAACCAGGTCAGTAAATGAGAAGACTTAAAAACCCAGAAAAGGGGCATATGGCGGTTATAGGCGGCCACAGGTTTGGGAGGAACCCATTTGCATCTCTGTTTTGTTGATCACAGAACAAACCAATGGTTGATTGATATCCCATTTACTCTTCTTCGCTCCAAATCATGTAATATCCTTTCGCTTAGTGTGAACCTATTATTTAAAAGGAATGGGTTTATTTAGCAAATGCAAAATTACACAAATTCACCTCCTCCTTACTAACCCCTTACGCCAGCTGTATATCTTTATAAACTGCTTGTGTGGAATCGTTTACTAAATTGTTCATTTTTGCATGGGAAGCAGGTGTTGATGGTAAGTGCAGCATTTGTTGCCCATCCCAGTTGCCCTTGAACCGAGTGCCTTGTTAGGTGGTTTCGGAGGGTGGTTCAAAGTCAGTCATATTGGAGTCACACATAGGCCAAACTAGGTAAGAGTGGCAGATTTCCTTCCCTAAAGGATGTTAGTGAACCAGGTGGATTTATATGGCGGTTGACAATGGTCACTATTAGATTAGCTTTTATTTCCAGTCTTTATTGTTCTGAAATTTTGCCGTTTACCATAGTGGGTTTGAACCTGTCTGTCTAGAACATCGGATTATTAGTCCAATGACATTGCCACTGTGCCATCATGCCACCACCTCCGTTTTAGGATTCCAGTGGGCGAACAATGCCTTTCATCCTGTGAATCTGAATGCTGTTTACATGTCGTTAACAAACCCTATCAAAATCCTAAAATGAACCTCAATCAACTCACCAATTCTCCTTCAGCACCAGAATGGCCTCCTGTGGTGTCTGTATCTCAGTGAAGTTAGCCAAATAAGCATTTATTTCCATATTCCCCAAAGCGGATCGTGGAGTCTGTGATGTCATGGAGTGAGTTAGTAAATCCTATTAGGAATGCGGGGAATGTATGTTGTAGACTCTCGGGCAAATGATCTCCTTGAAATTGCAAGATGTGCTCCTTTCAAACGCCACTTGTCTTAGGCAGCGAGGTCAATAAGGGACTAATAATGTTTATTTTCATTGTTTTTCTCTCCAGAGGACCTGTGTCTTTAAGTTCCTTGGAGCAATCGCAGTAAACCTTGGAACGGAAGGAGTGAAGCCATACCTCCCAATAATTATAGCACCTCTTTATAGAGAATTGAACAGTACTTATGCAGAGCAAGGTAACCTTCATTATTGGAGTTGCTCAATCATTCCTCAATCATTATCAGACCATTCAATCTGTCTCAGTGTGTCTTCACAGACTTCCCAACTGGCTCCATTGGTAAAGAGATAGTAGAACTCTACCTTGTGAAATTGTAGGTCACAGAAGGAGACCATTCAGCCCATCATGCCTGTATCAACATCCAACTAATCCCACTCCCCTTTTCTTTTCTCATAGCCCTGTAAATATTTTTCTTTTTCACGTGTTTAGACATTGAAGGCCAGATTTAGATCTTAATCCCTGTTGTGTTAAATATTCATACAGGGGTGAAATAGATAGAGTGAGCTGGTGTCAGCCTGTGCATTAATGCAAATGTATGAGCTTAATGTGCATCATTTTAACATTTGACACATCGTTGAAGGTGACGCTTACCGCTGTGAAACACAGGCCGACGTGAGGATGAGATTGCAGCTAACTTTGAAAAATTCAGACCATAAAAGTGAAACTAGCAGCATATCTGATCAGCATTTGCAAAGCATGAATTCCAACTAAACCAATCCATCTCAGAGAATGTGCACCTCAGTAATAGGCTATTCAGCCCCTCTGTTCCATGTTGGATCTTGTGCTCCACTCGAGCCTCCCTTCTGTCTCCTCTTCATCTCTATAAATATATTTATCTCCTTCACACATCTATCCACTTTCTCTGAAATGTATTTGTTATTTCCCCTAGCCACTCCGAGGGTGCGAGTTCCACACTCTTAATTGCTTCAAAAGAAAGAATTTCAGTCATTAACTGATTACCCGAGCTAACCCAGAGGCTAATCAATTACTATTGGAGGTCGAACATTAAACACAAAAAAAACCCCAAAAAACCTGCAGATGCGCGAAATCAGAAACAAAAACAGAATTTGCTGGAGAAACTCAGCAGGTCTGGCAGCATTTGACGAGAGGAAGCAAAGCTAACGTTTGAGTCCAGTGACGACACTTCAGAACTGAAGAAACAATAACTGTGCTTTCTCTCCACAGATTTTGGCAGGTCTGCTGGGTTTTTCCAGCAATTTCAGTTTTTGTTTTCGTCTTTAGTTGGCTGGTTGTTTCGTAAAGGTGGGAAAGTTGTGTTTTATTTTATTGTTCATGTGCTTCTGGTTTTGAAAATGTCTTAAGCTTCAGTGAGACCAGTCACTGCTCCATGCAGGGTCTGGTGTTTACAGTTTAGTCTTCAGAATGACTCAGCCTACTGCTACTGCTGTGTCCTTTTCCCGTTTCAGACCCAACACTCAGGATCCTTTCCCAGGAGATCATCGAGGTGCTGAAGAAACTGGTCGGGTTGGAAACATTCTCTCTGGGTTTTGCAGCGGTGCAGAAACAGGCCAGCCAGAAGAAGGCTTCACGAAAAAGGCAGAAAGCTCTGCAGGTTCGGATTGAGTCAGGCCAGTCTGTGAACTGGCTGCTTCTTCATTCTCCCAACTGTAGAATATTTCCTCAATTCTCACCTTTCAGTCACTTTTTAACAGCTACCTCCTTGACCGAGCTGAAGGGTCACACCTCCCTGTCAAAATTCTTGTTGGCCTCACCACACCCTATCTTTGTAACCGCCTCTATCTGCACAAGTCTGTCAGCTTCTCCAACACTGCTTCAGGTCATTCAGATCAACTGCTCTGTGCAAGTACTAATTCACACAGTCATAGGCCCATCTTCTCATCTCATAAAATAAATGCATCTTTTTGTGCCCCTATCCTGTTCTGGCCTAGCTTCACCTCAGTCTACACTATTTCTCTAAGGTGATGAGCTCCACATTCTAACCAATGAAAGCAAAATAATATAGATGCTGAAAATCCGAATCAGACACAGAGAGTTTTGAATCTGATATATTATGTAGAAGAGTTTTACTGGACTCAAAACATTTAACTGTTGCGGACTCCACAGATGCTGCCAGACGTGCTGAGTTTTTCCAGCATTCTCTGCGTTTGTTTCACATTCTAACTGTAGACCTGAATTCCCTTTTCACTTATTGGTAACCATCTTGTTTCCCTGTTTCTGATCTCCCCTCCTCTGCTCAGTCAAACTCTTTTTGAAACATTAAATCCCCCTACCAGGTCTCCCTGCTGTATGGATTTTTATGTAATCTCTCACTTTCTGCCACTCTAATTATGAATGAAATTGCCTCACGTGCTCTTCTTAAGAGTTCGTTAACTTTTCTTTGCTATTTTCACATGTGTATACGGACCCCGAGATTCTGTGCTTTCGTATCCCTCTTACTGGCTTGTTTCCTGATGGAGAATTTGGCTTCCTACCAAAATGCACCACTCCATACATAACTACCTTGGAAATCCCCAGTTTTGCCCTGTTGGCAGCACATTGTTAGCTACTGGTGCCCTGAGCTCTGGAATTACCCCCCAAAAAAATCTTTCATGGGTCTAGGCCCGAAACGTCAGCTTTTGTGCTCTGGAGATGCTGCTTTTCCAGAGCATTAGCCTGGACCCAGGATTGAGGAAGTTGTTGTCCAGTGATCATGCCACTGATCTAGTAATCCTTAATGTTATGTTCTGGGGTCACGGGTTCGAATCCCACCATGGCAGATGGTGAAATTTGAATCCAATAAAATCCGGAATTAAAAGCTAGCCTAATAGTGTGACTGCTGTTGATTGTCATAAAGACCCATCTGATTCATTAAAATCCTTTAGAGAAGGAATTCACTCCTTTCCTGGTCTGGTCTATATGTGACCAATAGTGTAGTTGATTCTTAACTGCTCTCTGAAATGGTCCTAACAATTCCTGCTCAGTTCAAGGGGCAGTTAGGGATGAGCCACAAATACTGGCCCAACCAGTTATCTTGCCCCTGCACTACCCCGCCCCCACACCCATGAATGAATAGAAACTGTTACAAGTCCAGTAACATTATCAAATAGCACCATCCAGATGGTGACTCCTTAAAGATATTGTTGGCATTTCCCCATCTGTCATCATCACTGGTAATGGGAACTGCAGATGCTGGAGAATCCAAGATAATGAAACGTGAGGCTGGATGAACACAGCAGGCCAAGCAGCGTCTCAGGAGCACAAAAGCTGACGTTTCGGGCCTAGACCCTTCATCAGAGAGGGGGATGGGGTGAGGGTTCTGGAATAAATAGGGAGAGATAGGGAGGCAGACCGAAGATGGAGAGAAAAGAAGATAGGTGGAGAGGAGAGTATAGGTAGGGAGGGGATAGGTCAGTCCAGGGAAGACGGACAGGTCAAGGAGGTGGGATGAGGTTAGTAGGTAGGAGATGGAGGTGCGGCTTGGGGTGGGAGGAAGGGATGAGTGAGAGGAAGAACAGGTTAGGGAGGCAGAGACAGGTTGGACTGGTTTTGGGATGCAGTGGGTGGAGGGGAAGAGCTGGGCTGGTTGTGTGGTGCAGTGGGGGGAGGGGACGAACTGGGCTGGTTTTGGGATGCGGTGGGTGAAGGGGAGATTTTGAAGCTGGTGAAGCCCACATTGATACCATTGGGCTGCAGGGTTCCCAAGCGGAATATGAGTTGCTGTTCCTGCAACCTTCGGGTGGCATCATTTTGGCACTGCAGGAGGCCCATGATGGACATGTCATCTAAAGAATGGGAGGGGGAGTGGAAATGGTTTGTGACTGGGAGGTGCAGTTGTTTATTGCGAACCGAGCGGAGGTGTTCTGCAAAGCAGTCCCCAAGCCTCCACTTGGTTTCCCCAATGTAGAGGAAGCCACACCGGGTACAGTGGATGCAGTATACCACATTGGCAGATGTGCAGGTGAACCTCTGCTTAATGTAGAAAGTCATCTTGGGGCCTGGGATAGGGGTGAGGGAGGAGGTGTGGGGGCAAGTGTAGCATTTCCTGCGGTTGCAGGGGAAGGTGCCGGGTGTGGTGGGGTTGTAGGGCAGTGTGGAGCGAACAAGGGAGCCACGGAGAGAGTGGTCTCTCCGGAAAGCAGACAGGGGTGTGGATGGAAAAATGTCTTGGGTGGTGGGGTCGGATTGTAGATGGCGGAAGTGTCGGAGGATGATGCGTTGTATCCGGAGGTTGGTGCCTATTCCCAATTCCTCCGCCTCCGCCGCATCTGCTCCCACGATGAGGCATTCCACTTCCGCACATCCCAGATGTCCAAGTTCTTCAAGGACCGCAACTTTCCCCCCACAGTGGTCGAGAAAGCCCTTGACCGTGTCTCCCGCATTTCCCGCCACACATCACTCACACCCCGCCCCCGCCACAACCGCCCAAAGAGGATCCCCCTCGTTCTCACACTCCACCCCACCAACCTCCGGATACAACGCATCATCCTCCGACACTTCCGCCATCTACAATCCAACCCCACCACCCAAGACATTTTTCCATCCCCACCCCTGTCTGCTTTCCGGAGAGACCACTCTCTCCGTGACTCCCTTGTTCGCTCCACACTGCCCTCCAACCCCACCACACCCGGCACCTTCCCCTGCAACCGCAGGAAATGCTACACTTGCCCCCACACCTCCTCCCTCACCCCTATCCCAGGCCCCAAGATGACTTTCCACATTAAGCAGAGGTTCACCTGCACATCTGCCAATATGGTATACTGCATCCAGTGTACCCGTTGTGGCATCCTCTACATTGGGGAAACCAAGCGGAGGCTTGGGGACTACTTTGCAGAACACCTCCGCTCGGTTCGCAATAAACAACTGCACCTCCCAGTCGCAAACCATTTCAACTCCCCCTCCCATTCTTTAGATGACATGTCCATCATGGGCCTCCTGCAGTGCCACAATGATGCCACCCGAAGGTTGCAGGAACAGCAACTCATATTCCGCTTGGGAACCCTGCAGCCCAATGGTATCAATGTGGACTTCACCAGCTTCAAAATCTCCCCTTCGCCCACCGCATCCCAAAACCAGCCCAGTTCGTCCCCTCCCCCCACTGCACCACACAACCTGCCCAGCTCTTCCCCTCCACCCACTGCATCCCAAAACCAGTCCAACCTGTCTCTGCCTCCCTAACCTGTTCTTCCTCTCACCCATCCCTTACTCCCACCCCAAGCCGCACCTCCATCTCCTACCTACTAACCTCATCCCACCTCCTTGACCTGTCCGTCTTCCCTGGACTGACCTATCCTGTCCCTACCTCCCCACCTATACTCTCCTCTCCACCTATCTTCTTTTCTCTCCATCTTCGGTCCGCCTCCCCCTCTCTCCCTATTTATTCCAGATCCCTCACCCCATCGCCCTCTCTGATGAAGGGTGTAGGCCCGAAACGTCAGCTTTTGTGCTCCTGAGATGTTGCTGGGCCTGCTGTGTTCATCCAGCCTCACATTTCATTATCTTGTCATCATCACTGGGCCTGTTTATTGGAAATGGATGAAAAGGCAGATTACTTCAATACAGAGATGTTGTGGGCACACAACTGAGTTAATAACATATGCAATATTAGTTAAAACCCCACCATGGCAATTTGAGAATTTAAATTAAGTCAGTTGGGTGTTGTGAATAAAACGCTTGTGCACCTGAAGCTGTTTGTAAAAGGCTAACTGGTTCCCCTGTGTGTTTTAAGGAGGTTTAGGCAGAGCCTGCCGGGGTTCAGTCTTAAGTGCCTTCTGAAATGGACATGGGGTGAATATTAAATGAAGGGTTTGTCAGAGGAGTGCAGATAGATTGAAGTTTGAATGTTTGTTGACTTCTGGCGATGTGTTAAGGGGCTTTGCAGTATAAATCTGTTGGATACTGTCTGCGTTAATACCCTTCGTACTTTCATTCAAAACAGACGGTTGCAAACCCGGACATTGCTGCAAGGAAGAAACTGAAGAAGCACAAAAACAAAGCTGAAGCCAAGAAAAGAAAAATTGAAGCCCTTCGAACGGGCTACAAGGCAAAAAAGGCCCGAAGCAACACACTGAAGGGTTTAGCCATGGTGGAGTGAAATGTTTTTAGTTCAGTCATTTTGTACACAATGGTTTTATGCGAGAAACTGAAAGATCGCTTCTGAAGACCACATTTTTTTGTCCCTCTTTCCCAACAATTCCTTTGCACTGTGGCTCAGGAGTATTTAACTTGAAGTACAGTTTAATGTACTGTTTGACTTGGCAGATTGTCAATAAATGGTGCTTTGTGGTTAGCGCCTGTTCTCAAAAGAAGCTGCTGTTATCTGTTAACTTTCTGGGACAGAAGAATGAAAGCTTTAGTAACAAAGAAGTTGCACATTTCAGAGTTCTGAGAGGTGCAGGAAACTTGGTGTCCTAGTGCATGAATGAGAAAAGCTTAGTTTGCAGGCACAGCAAGTAATCAGGAAATCTAATGGAGTGTTATAATTTTATTACAAAGCAATGTGAATACAAAAGCAGGAGGCTTATAAACTTCAGATAAACTGGGTACTGGTGAGCTGGTATCCGGAGTGCCATGTAGATATTGATTACCTTATTTCAGAAAGGATGTGAACAGAGCTGATTCACCTGAAGTACCAGAAATGGGCAGATTGACTTGTGAAAAAGTTGGACAAGCTAGGCTCGGATCTGATGGAGTTGAGTAGAAGATAACTTGATTGAAACACCTAAGATCCCAAGGGAACAAATTAGAAATTGCTGGAAAAGTTCAGCAGACCTGGCTGCATCTGTGAAGGCAAAAACAGAGTTAATGTTTCGGATCCAGTAACCCTTCCTCAGCTGATGGTGGTTGGGAAAACGATGGTTTATATGCAGCAAAAAGGGGGAGGGGGATGGGGTAGGGAGTAAATGATAGGATAGAGCCTGAAGAGAGAGAAGAGCAGATGGAGAGACAAAGAGTTGATAATGATCAGGCTGCGAGGGTGAATAGTTGTTAATGGGGACTATTAATGACTCATAACAGGTAGTGTGTAATGGCAGGCTATGTGGTAACAGGGCCTGGTGTGTGGGTTGGGGTCTGGGACATGGGAGAGTTTAGGTCCTAAAATTATTGAACTGAATATTGAGTCTGGAGGGCTGGAGGGTGCCCAAGTGGAAAATGAGGTGTTGTTCTTCCAGCTTGCATTGGGCTTTGCTAGAACACTGCAGCAAGCCAGAGACACAGATGATGGTCAGGGAACAGGGTGGTGTGTTAAAGTGGCAGGCAATGGGTAATTCAGGGTTTTTATTTTTGCAAGCAGAACATAGATGTTGTGGAAAGCAGTCTTTGCTTAGTTTCCCCAATGTAGAGGAGTCCACATTGTGAGCAGCGAATGCAGTAGATTAGATTCTGGGAAATGCAAGTGAAGTGCTGCTTGACCTGGAAAGTTATGTTTGGGCCCTTGGATATTGGGGAGAGAGGAGGTGAAGGGCTAGGTGTTGCACCTTCGCCGGTTACAGGGGAAGGTGCTGTAGGGTTCGGGGGGGAATGTTGGAGGTGAAGCAAGTGTGGACCAGGGTGCCCTGGAGGGAATGGTCCCTGCGAAAGGTGGACAAGGGAAGGGAGGGGAATATGTGTCTGGTGGTGGCATCTCGCTGGAGGTGGCAGAAATGGCATCTGATGATCTTCTGGATGTGGATGCCGGTGGCATGATAGGTAAGGACAAGGGGAACCCTATCGATTGCTGTTGCGGGAGGGAAGGGAAGGGGTGAAGGCGGAAGCGTGGGAGATGGATCGGACCCGGTAGAGGGCCCTGTTGACCATGGAGATGGGGAATCCTCAGTTGAGGAAGAAGGTGCACGTTTTGGAGGCTCTTAAGCCTAAAGGACCTTGTGACAGGATGGATGTGACGAAGATCTTGTCTCCTGTGGGAGAATCTAGTACTGGAGGTCACTGATTAAAAATGATTAGCCATTCAAGGTAACGATGAAGCTAAATGTTTTCTAACAACATTGTCAAAATTTGGAACTTTCATCCTCAAATGGCCAAGGAAGTATGAATACGTTTAAGGTAAAGGTGAATAGATTGTTGATGAACCAAGGAGGTGAAAGGTAGTGAGGAGTCGACATCACCAGATCAGCTTCATCAGAGGCCGTGTTCGGCTCTTTGCTGATTTTTGCTTTTTGTCCATCTGTTGTAAATCAATTAATATCTTGTAGAATAATTGTGACTTTGATTAAGGCAAAATACTGGATCCTGAGAAGGTACAGATGTTACAGAGTCTGAAAGACTTGGGCTGTTCACAAATGCCAGTGTTTCCATTCTGATTTAAACCCCAAGGCTGATATTCTGCCTGTTTATCTGAACTCCATTTCTACACCTTTCGTAACACTTTTTCCATTCATCCCGCAAACCCTGGACCGAACACAAGGCCACTGCTGTTAATCGTACAACTTTCTCCACCTCCACAGCCTTCAGAGAAGAGATTCCCATTTGTTTCCTTTGAAAAAAGGTTCGCTGAGTTCATTCCAAAATGGTTGAGGAATCTTTTTCGAGGAAGCGATTATTTTTCTGGATTTCATTGTCTCTATCTGGGCAAGATAAAAACCTGTTTAACATTTTAGACACTTTGGTTAGATCTGCCCTCAATATTCCACAGGGGAGCAGATATTATGATTGTAACTCTTAATTTAACCATTTCTGTTTCAGTATCAATCTGGTGAATCTGTGTTACTTTCTTTCAAAAGCTATCCTGCCTGATGTGTGCAGTCTCGAACTGACCCAGACTATGTAACTTAAGCATCACATTGCCATCCTCATCAACCCTCACACCCAGCCCTGCCAAATGTACATTGCAAGCTCTTAGTGGTCTGCTTAATATTGATCAGAAATTCATTAATCATGTCGAAATCTTGCTGTAACATTTTCTGCCCAATGGCAAATGAGATGTATATCCCATCATTTATAGAATAATAGTATTTACAGAAGGCCATTCAATACATAAATGTCTGTACCAGCTCTCAAAACAGCAGCCCAGCTATTTCCACTTTCTAACCCTATCTCTGTAGCCCTTTAAATTCATCACTTTCAAATATATATCCAACTCTCTTTTGAATCCTCCCATAGAATGTGCCTCCACTGCTCTACCAGGCAGTGCATTCCAAATCCTAACCACTCTGAGTAAAGAATTTTCTCCTCATCCTAGTTACTGACATACCAATGAGTAGAAATAGAAGATTCTTTATCCTGTTAAAATTGTTCATAATTTTGAATACCTCAGTAATGTTGTCATCGCTGATCTGAAGAGAATAAGCTCAATTTCTCTAATCTTCCCTTGTATCTAAAATTTCTCATTCCTAATATATTTCTAGTAAATCTCTTTTGCACTGCCTGCAGGGCTTTAACATCCATTTGTCCCAACAATCATGTTTTTTTTCTAGAAAATTATATACATTTAAATTATGCAAAATTCCTGACTGAAGGGAAGGGCTGGGATGGCTGTTCAGTGGTCCCTGTACATAGGATTTGCTGACATCATTCTTGTAAACGTATTTTCACATTCTTCCTTCTCTGGATGCTTTCACCTGTTTGCAAGAGGCGCAAGGTGACTAATTCACACTTAAAATAAAACATCTCTCGCTTAATAATTAAAAGTTACATCCTACAGCAACTGTAGGAAAAATAAATTGGTTTTCTTCAGGCTTAAAATTGCAGATATCTTGAGAGCCTGTGGAGATCTGGTGGCTTCTCACTGTCTTGTTCACAATCACAAGCAGTTCAGCGAATAACCAATCATGTTGGCAGACCAAAGGCCTTTGTCGTCAGTACTTGTTCACTAGTTGACAGACCAATCAGCTACTTGTTGCCAGCTGAATCTCCGTTTGTACACAGCCTTTGGTTCTATTCATCTCCAAACCGTCTAGTAATGTTTGAATCCAGAGCTGTGTAAGCAATATTTTCAATGAGCATCAGGCTACTTGCTTTCCAAACCTGCAGTAATCCCTTCAGCATTCTTCCATTTTTAAAACAATCCTTTTCTCATTTCAATCCACAGTCAAAAATACAGAAAAATAAAAAGACATAGTCTTTATAATCAGCATAAGCCAGTTTGCTACTGTTGTGCAAATATATGCAGTTCTAGTCTGAGATCCAAGCTAGTAGAAATTAACTGCAAATTTCAGTGCTTTTAGGAGTTTATTTTTCATTTGAATGTTGTGTGATTGGGTGCGATAATTGCCTCTGGGATCAACAGTAATTTTGAAGTTGCTGTGTACACAACTGAATTTTGGGACATTCTATATTCCCAGACAGAGGAGAACAATAGGAAATCTGGAAGAGAGACCTGAGTCTGGTAGTGAGTTAGACACTGGGTTTCAACCTGTAAAGCCTTAAATGCACCCCAGATTGGTAAGTTGGGAATCTTGTTGGAGCAGTATGTGGACTCACAAAGGTTTAACACCAATTGTTCTGAGAGTTAAATGAGACATAGTTAGTATTGTGTCTCAGGAGGAACAAGTCAGTTTGGATCTCTAGTTCCCAGAGCTTCACTTCTGTATGTATTCTTCACCTCATGCCTTAGTCTATTGTGGACCCATTGCTGAGATCCCTTGACACATCTTATTGAGCTTAGAAACTCTTAATGGAGCATGCAAGAGTGGATATGGATAGACTGCTGAGTCTAGAACCAAGGCTATCAGTCTAAGAACAGAGTTAAGCCATTTGAGAGTGAGATGAGATATTTCTTCACTGAGGGTGGTAAATCTGGAACTTTGTAGCCCAGAGGGAGGTGGAAACTCATGCATTGAGAATAGTCAAGACAGAGATTGTTAGATACCTAGTGACTATTGACATCAAGGGATATTCCATGGTGGTAGATGATGAACTGTGGGTTAGATTTGATTGTTGGAGCAGGCTAGATGGGCTAAATGACCTTATTCTGTTCCCTTTTATTGACCCGTCCTAGATGGGGCAATGCAGAGAGGTGGTGGTCATGTCACTGGATTAGTCGTCCAGGACCTTAGGCTAATGGTCTGGGGCTGAGAGTTCAAAATCTATCTGTGTACATGTTACAATTTGTATTTAATAAAAAACCTGAAACTAAAATGCCAGCCTAATGGTGACTGAATACCATTATTGTTTCAAGCAAAAAAATCAGAAGGCTCTCAAATGTTTGTTAGACTGCCCTTACCTGGCCTGGTCAGCATGTGGCTCCAGACCAAAACCAATGTCATTGACTGCTAGATGTCCTCTGGGCAATTAGTGATGGACAATAAATGGTGACCTGGCCAGCCACACCCATGCCCCATGAAGGAGCATTTTTTGAAAAAAAAATGACCACCATTGTGCATGTATATTATCCCCAAATAGCCATGTAGCCACGTCTTTGCTCTTTTGATACTGATGGGATCTTTCTGGTGCATTTGTCTCCTCAATGCCATTAACCTCACTTCTTGGCTACCCCAGTCATCCTGCACAGAAGGGACCTTTCCCATGGATTCCTCCCAGAGTGACAGGTGCTGTTCAGCATATTATGCTAGTGGACCTAACTGGCTGTGATCTGATGAAGAGTCATCTAGACTCGAAATGTTAGTTTGCTGACTCTCCATGGATGCTGTCTGACCCACTGTGATCCTGCAGCATTTTGTTTTCGCTACAGATTCCAACATCTGCAGTAATTGGCTCCTAATTCGCCATGTCTCTAATTTACTCAGGAAGTTCCGAAATGGCACAGTACATTATTCGTTATTTTTGAAAATCAATTTATTGGGAACGTCAGAAGATTTTGACCAATAACAATTTTGAACAATTCATTAATTTTGAAGCATGTCAAGTATCGGTTCAGAGGAGTAATAACTTTAAGAAACATGTTGTAATAGTACATTGAAGGGATTAGTATAATAGCTGCATAAATAAACAATGTGTCAATTCAGAATCATCTTTGTATCCCTCAGCAATCATCCAGTCAATATTGTTCTTTGAAAGTAACTATAGTTTTACAAACTAAATTGCATAGCCATAATCAAACTCTGTGGACTGGATTAATTTTTGCAGCTCCTCAAATTACAAGAATTATTCATCTCTTGCAAGTACAAGTAGGTAAGTTTTATTTTATTAGCATTATAAATCTCTTGTATTACTGAGTAGGCTGCCATTGGAATCAGTAACAGAGAGAAATGGAGCAATGCAGTTAGCGAATGGGTGTAGCTGCTTGTACGGTGTCACGGGGAATTGTTTACATAGGGAATTCCCATTGTAACACTTATCAGTGTTCAATGTCGCTATGATTTTTGGTGCTGACAGGAGCAACAGCTCGAGGATAGAAGCTGTGAATTTATAGAATTTGGGAATATGCAAGATTTTTTGTGATGTTAGAGATTTAAAACAGCATAAGAGTGATTCACGGCAGCTGATTAGAGCTCAAGATTTGGTTTTTATTTGTTACTGGTAATTCCTGGACACAGGATGTGATGTTTGAAGTAGATATTAGGGAGCACTTGTTCACACAAAAGGAAGTAGAAATCTGGAACTCTCGTCATAGGCTAACAGTTGAAACTATGCGGGGTCGATGAAAACTTTCAAAAGTGATCGATAGATTTCTTTTTTAGGCTATTATGTTCTATGGAAATGATGTAGGTGGATGGAGTTTAGATACGGATCGACAGATCTAATAGAACGGAGGAGCCACCTCTTGTTGTTATTCGTTGCCTGAGAGGGGGAGGATGCGAGAACGTGAGATGGGGATGCTCCACTGCGGCTTGGTGCAGTCGAAGGAAGCATTGACTCCGTTGATGCAGTCTGTGGTATCGGTTGTGCACTGGCTACACACACAGCTGAGGATGACTGGGAACTTGTAGAAGGGGTCAACATTTGGGGGACATCCAGGAAGTTTAATGGAAATGTATTTGACATCTTGGTAGGTGCAGACCCTCTGCATCAGTGCGATCTTTGGTAGTAGGGACTTTGTGTTGACGTCCTGTAAAAGTACATTGTTCATTATCAATGGCAACACACTGGACCACAAATACACCCTCACATTGCTTTAAAAAAAACAGTTTGAAGTTAGTTGCTAGTTTCGCTGTTTGGCAATACAGTCAGTCTGGATGTCTTAGCATTCTCACCTGGAGATCAGAAAGTGAAGGGTTTGTATCCCACTCCACACATTGTCCGTGAGTGAAGACTACAGTGTTTCTGTACTTAGCTATTTTCTTGTTATTTTATACAAACTGTTTTTAAACCAATTTCAGAAAAGAAACACTAATTACTGGTGTTGCAGCTTTTCAGACTTTGGTAAGGCCTCACTTAGAGTATTGTGTTGAATCCTGATTGCCATGTTACAGGAAGAATGTGGAGGCTGTGGAGAGGGTGCAGAAGAGGTTTACCAGGATGCCGCCTGGATTGGAGGGTATGAAGTGTAAGGGAAGTCTAGAGAAACTCAGATAATAAAATGTGAGGCTGGATGAACACAGCAGGCCAAGCAGCATCTCAGGAGCACAAAAGCTGACGTTTCGGGCCTAGACCCTTCATCAGAGAGGGGGATGGGGGGAGGGAACTGGAATAAATAGGGAGAGAGGGGGAGGCGGACCGAAGATGGAGAGTAAAGAAGATAGGTGGAGAAGGTGTGGGTGGGGAGGTAGGGAGGGGATAGGTCAGTCCAGGGAAGACGGACAGGTCAAGCAGGTGGGATGAGGTTAGTAGGTAGCTGGGGGTGCGGCTTGGGGTGGGAGGAAGGGATGGGTGAGAGGAAGAACCGGTTAGGGAGGCAGAGACAGGTTGGACTGGTTTTGGGATGCAGTGGGTGGGGGGAAAGAGCTGGGCTGGTTGTGTGGTGCAGTGGGGGGAGGGGATGAACTGGGCTGGTTTAGGGATGCAGTGGGGGAAGGGGAGATTTTGAAACTGGTGAAGTCCACATTGATACCATATGGCTGCAGGGTTCCCAGGCGGAATATGAGTTGCTGTTCCTGCAACCTTCGGGTGGCATCATTGTGGTAGTGCAGGAGGCCCATGATGGACATGTCATCAAGAGAATGGGAGGGGGAGTGGAAATGGTTTGCGACTGGGAGGTGTCTGGTTCTTTTCTCTTGAACAGTGGAGGCTGAGGGGAGACTTGACAGTTTATAAAATTATGAGATGCATAGATACAGTGGACAGAATCTTTTTCCCCAGAGTTAAAATGTCTAATACTAGGGGGCATGCATTTAAGGTGGGGGGGAAGCTCAAAGGAGATGTGAGGGGCAAGTTTTTTTTTTACACAGAATGGTAGGAGTCTGGAATGTGTTGCCAGGTACAATTAGTTTAATTTGGTATCATGTTCAGCTCAATTTTGTGGGCTGAAGAGTCTGTTCCTGTGCTGTACTGTTCTATGTACTAAAGTTCCTGAAGCTTAAATTCTGTGGGGCAGCACAGTGGCTCAGTGGTTAGCACTGCTGCCTCACAGTGCCAGGGTCCTGGGTTTGATTCCACCCTCAGGTGACTGCCTGTGTGCGGTTTGCACATTCTCCCTGTGTCTGTGTGGGTTTCCACTGGGTGCTCCATTTTCCTCCCACAGGCCAATGGAGTTCTGCAGGTTAGATGGTTTGGCCATACTAAATTGCCCAGAGAGTTCAGGAATGTGTAGGTTAGGTGTATTAGCCAGGGGAAAATATAAGGATGGAGTGGGATGCTCTTTGGAGGGTCGGTATTATTTTCTAAACGGTGAGAAAATTCGCAAATCATAAGCGCGAAGGGATCTGGGAGTGTTGGTCCAGGATTCTCTAAAGGTTAACTTGCAGGTAGAGTCCGTAATTAAGAAAGCGAATGTAATGTCGTTTATCTCGAGGGTTGGAATATAAAAGCAGTGATGTGCTTCTGAGGCTTTATAAAGCTCTAGTTTGGCCCCATTTAGAATATTGTGTCCAATTTTGGGCCCCACACCTCAGCAAGGACATACTAGTCCTGGAGCGTGTCCAGCGGACATTCTCACGGATGATCCCTGGAATGGTAGGTTTAACATATGATGAACGGCTAAGGATCCTGGGATTGTACTCATTAGAGTTTAGAAGGTTGAGGGGAGATCTAATAGAAACTTACAAGATAATGTTTGGTTTAGAAGGGGTGGACGCTAGGAAGTTGTTTCCGTTAGGCGGGGAGACTGGGGCCCATGGGCACAGCCTTAGAATTAGAGGGGGTAAATTTAAAACTAAAATGAGATGATATTTCATCAGCCAGAGAGTGGTGGGCCTGTGGAATTCGTTGCCACAGAGTGCAGTGGAGGCCGGGATGTTGGATGCCTTCAAGGCAGAGATCGATTTGTTCTTGATCTCAAAAGGAATCCAAGGGCTACGGGGAGAGTGCAGGGAAGTGGTGTTGAAATGCCCATCAGCCATGATTTAAATGGTGGAGTGGACTTGATGGGCAGAATGGCCTTACTTCCACTCTTATGTCTTATGGTATGGGCTGAATGTCCTGCTTCCACACTGTAGGTGTCTGTATACCCATTTTTAAACTTCCATGCACGTAAAGTCAGACCCACAAAGAGACATGAGACAAATGTTTCTTCCCACGATAACAAGACAATGAAGCACAGTTCTGGCATCAGTCTGGATCTTTCATTCACCGATTTAGGATTCACCCTTTCAGAGTCCACTGAGTGTGGTTTTTCCCTTTTCCATTTACTGAAGGCAACTGGCAGAGAGGCTGAGGTACTAGCTACTTGGAATTGTTTCATATCGGAGAACGAGAGAGAAATTTTCTTCTTCACAGGCTCGATGGTTATGCTGTATTGTCAAACCACAAAACTGCAGCCTCTCACCCAGCAGCCAATCGGGAAGCTGTTACTATGCTGAGATCTCTTGAGAACATGTCTGTCTGTCACTGGACAAAACTATTCCCAGACGTATCCACAATGTTAAGGCTGTTGAACATTCTTCCCCATTTAGCATAAATCCAGCAACATTGAGGTACGTCATACAATCTGTCCCAATAGTACATTTTAAAGAAGGATATCTTCTACGACACCTTATCCTTAAGCAGTACTTTTCTCCCCTTTTTAAGTCCCCAGTCCGATAAATAGAAGTGCCCTTTACACACAAGATAACAGATGTGATATAGAAATTAGAAGAAGGATAGAGATTGCTTGCAAAGATGTGCTGACAATATTAAATTCAAACTTAGAACAAAATAAAATCCTCCTAAGATGCTATGTTCGTTCACTTTCTGGTCTGCCTTAAAAACCTGGACAATAAGTAAAGATCTGGTTTTTGAAATCTGAATGCTAAAATGTATGCTAAAAATTCTGTTCCATTATGCAAGTGAAAAGATCTTGCAAGAGTACATTTAGCTAAAAAGTGACACGTAGGAATGATAACGTCAATATTTCAGTCATTTAACAGAGCTGAAATCTGCACAGATCACTCTGGAAGGTAGAGTGGAGGACAGTAGAAACATGAGTCTTCCTAGGTGTGGGGATTGATGGATGAGTGTTACAGAGCGGTTACAGGTGAGACGTTGTGGGTTTGTGAGGATGGCATGAGACAAGTGAGACTGGTATACCATGACAGCACATCTGGCAGGCAGATCGACAAGAAGCTGCAGCAGAAGAGTTAACAATCCAAGTTGACCAAACAGTTGGTCAAAGATGTAGGTTTTAATGACCGTGTTAATGGTGAAGAGGTGTAAAGTGTTTTAGAAAATGGTTAATCCTGAATGTAATTTCACTATTAAACCATTGACTACAGGATTAGAGGTCATTGGTATAAAGTGAGGAAAAACAACCAGCTTAGACCGAAGCACCTCATGTATTGGAATCAATAGCTGGAATTGGCTACGGGGAGGTGGGTAATGAGAGCAGTCTGGAATCTTACAAGCTGTACGAGATAGAGGACACGTCGTAGATTTCCATGGAAAGGGGGCTGAATGGCCGTTCTCATCAACAATTGATACAATCAGAGAGAGATGCATGGGACAGATTGAGTGCTCCATGTCTATCCACATTGCCTGATGAAATCTGCTGTGACATCCTCTCCACCTGCCTATTGTAAATGCCTTAGCATGTATTCGTTTGTCAAGACCTGCCCTTTCGCAAACTGCTATTGAATCTGTTTGTAACTATACTTTGGGCCGAATCTCCTGCTCCTGGAGGTGATGAGCTTTGTGGATGGAAGGGATGGAATTGGGCAGGACGGTGATGCTTCTGTGCCTCTGCCCAGGTTCCATTCTGGGTGCAAAGCTCCTGACTGTAATTGAAGCCCTTCTGTGAGGGTCACTGAAGGTCCTAAAGCCCCCGGTACTGTAGCCAGGCAGCCTTCCTCATAACAACTGACTGTCTATTTCAGCATTGGGAACGAGTGACACATTGAAACACTGAGACAGACAGAGAAATACTGACTCTTGGAGTCCATCACAAAATCCCTTTTCCATTTTCAGTGGGTGGGGTTATTCACCGTTCTATGCGCATTAAATCTCTCAAACCCAGCATTAGGGTCCCTTTCATCAAGGGGACTCAGCACTTAGTCAAGGGAATAGACACTGGGTTGGAGAATACTGGCTCGAGTCACCCTGTTCCCCAACGTTGTCATCTCTTGAGTGATAATGGGAACTGCAGATGCTGGAGAATCCAAGATAACAAAGTGTGGAGCTGGATGAACACAGCAGGCCAAGCAGGCTCTGATGAAGGGTCTAGGCCCGAAGCGTCGACTTTTGTGCTCCTGAGATGCTGCTTGGCCTGCTGTGTTCATCCAGCTCCACACTTTGTCATCTCTTATCTGTGATCTTGGGCTGAAGGTGGGTGCCATTTCTACAACAGCTCCCTCCTCCTGGGTGCCAGCAGTTTTAGCTGAGCAGGTGTGTGTAAACAATGGGTAAATGTAGAAAGTCAGGTTCACATTCAGTGCAGAATGGCGTTAACTCCCTTTATCATTGCACCTTACCCGGGAGATGCAGAAACCCGCGCAGCCCGTGCTATTGATGGCCAGACAGTGGCTACACTCTTCCTTCTCCACGTACGACACGAACCTGGTCACTGAGCATTGTGAGACAACCCGATGGCAGCTCAGAGACAGGATGAGAGCCAGCAGCTGTAGGGTATACATCCTGCAACAGAGAGAGAGAGATTGGCGCAGCCACAACTCTGAACTGTGACAAAGACTGCGTTTCTATCAGTACTGTAATGTGTTGCACAAAGTTTTGTCTCGCATTCACCAGGATAAATGCCAAATTTTGCTCGGGGACACTCAAGGCTGCTTTCTCCGTGGCAATGCCTCAGCCAATCCAAGTGGATTTGCCAACTAATCACCACCGTTTTGTGTCTTCCCCCCCGCAGTATAATTTGTTGTAATTGAAATTTGGCATTCTTGTTTTTGTCCTGAGGGGTGTGAGACTGAACGTTTGTCAGTACGCCTCCTCTTTCCAGCGATATCCAAATTCTGTGCTACAAGGGGGCTGCTTGGAATTTCTTTCAAGTTAATTAGGCTTCTGCTGAACTGCAAATAGATTATATCAGGCGTTATATACATGACGTATTCATACGTCCACCCAGACGTGTAAAATTATTACCATTGAGAGCTTTCAGCAACTCCCGTTATTCAGAATCAATCTGCACAAATGGGTAACATCTGTTGACACCATTATAGTAGATGACTATCCTTATTTTTCACTGTCCTTTGTGTAACAATTACATGGGCTGCACCACAGAAATTGCTATGGACATCAATGCTCTGAACTGTCACTTTGGACATTGTGTTTCTTCAACAAACACTATCCATACCTTTGGAAACATAAAGCAAAGATCAGATTTGACGATGAGGCATTTTAATGCAGTGAGAAGTTGTTTCATACAGTAAGAATGCATAGTAATATGAACGTAAATTCATCTCACATCCAATTCTAAGGTTTGCTGCTATTTCAGAGGCATCAAACAAATTTACTCGCAGAGCGTCCCTGGTCTTTCATTTACCCATGGCCCTAGCTTTGACTTAAAGATTGTATTTTTGTTACAGACCTACAGCGTGAAAGGAGAACTATACATTCACAGAATTGAGTAGCACACATGCAAAATCTGGAAGAGAAAGACTGCCAACAGATAATAGTGATGTGACTTTACCTTGCAATCAAGTGCTGCAATTGAAGACAACAATCTTGCATCTGATTCACAAAACGTGCAAGCATTTTTATAGTGGCTTAGGTCTAATCTCAAAGCTCCACACACAAACGAGGAGACACGCTTTCCATCTGCTAAGACAATCTATGGTTTTAAGCAAATTGTATTTATCTGGAATTACATACTTAATATCCTTAAAAGCAAGGACCAGTGACTCAGTGGAAAGGAAATTAGTTGCCATTCATCCCAAAGCAGATAATCATTTTAATAAATAAGAACAAGCTAACTCAAGTGGCTGTGATATAATTACTGCATGTGGCTTTGTGTTTACACACAGACTGATTGGGACTGAGAGAATTGATCCCTGTACTAAACAGTGATCAAGTAATAAAGGTACGTATAGAAATAGAAAGGAACTGTGGACACAGAAATGATTAAAGTTTCATTCTGAGCATCTGTGAATTGGGAAAAGATTGGGCATGTGGCCATCTCCAACAAGACATTCAGTGGCATTACGATCGCTCAATTCCCCATTGTCAACATCCTATGGGCTACTACTGACCAGAAACTGAACTGTACCAGCCACATGAACTTTTCATCTGCAACAATAAGTTAGAATTTTGGGAAGAAGGATGGAACAGCTGATAATAAAATACCTATCACCGTCTCAAAATCTTGTAATAGAATATTTCTCACTTAACTGGACTGGACAGCTCCGGCAACACTCGAGAAGCTTGACCGCGTACAGGACAAAGCAGCCTCTACCCAACTGAGACCCTATCAGCACCTTTAACGTTCAATCCATTCATCACAGATGTACAGTGGCAGCAATATGTACCATCTGCAAGATTCACCGCTCTAACTCACAAAGCAGTTATAACATGTAAAAGACATTTGGATATTTACATAAATAGGAGAGGTTTGGAGAGATATGGACCAAATGCAGGCAAGTGGGCCTTGTTTAGTTTGGGAACATGGTCAGTCTGGTCTAGTTGGACCAAAGCATCTGTTTTAATGCTGTGTGACTAAATCTTCTCAGACAGCACCTTCCAAATCCACAACTACCAGCATCTAGAAGGACAAGGGCAACAGATACCCAGGAACATTGCAATTTGCAAGTTCCCTCCAAGCCACTCACCATCTGACTTGGAAATACATCAGCTATTCCTTCAGTGTCACTGGGTCAAAATCCTGGAACTCCTTCCCTAACAGCAGTGTGGGTAGGTGTCTCTAAACCCCACGGGCTGCAGTGTTTTGAGAGGGCAGTTCACCATTACTGTGATCGGGGCACTCAATACTGGAGAATAAATGCTCGCTTGCACAGGAACACCCATAACATCCTTGGGTTGAGCTACGTGAATGCAGGTTGTTGTCCACAAAGTTTGGAAATGGATGTATAATTTAGTTGTCTGTGTGCTATATCCAAAGTGCAGTCTTTGCCTCATTGTTTGCTGATGCTGCGGTGAAGCATTGGTGTTCTGTCCTGTTTGTTATTTGTATGCCTCAGTTTGTTGGGGTGTTTGGTATTACTGCTGGTTCCATTTCTCAGTGGTTTGTACACAGGGTCTAATTCAATGTGTTTGTTGATGGAGTTCCGGTTAGAATACTAGGCCTGCAGGAATTCCCTGGGGTGTCTCTGTTTGGCTTGTGTGATTATGGATGTGTTGTCCCGTTCGACATTGAATTAGACCCTGTGTACAAACCACCGAGAAGCGGGACAGAACACTGATGCTTCACCAGAGGTGCACTGGCCGTGTTACCTAGCAGAGTGATGAAACATTTGCAACCAAACCCTCCGGCTCAGCGAGCATGTCTACAACCTTGACCAACATACTCCTGAATGCTTCTATTGAATCTGCTTCCAGACGCTAACCACTTGCTGAGTGTGAAAGGTTTCTATTCGCACATTTGCCCCTTTTGCCAGTCAGTTTAAATCTATACCAGTGGTTCTTATTTCTAGCCATGCCTTCCAGGTCGCTCGAGATTTTGAAAACCTCCATTCGATGTCCAGTTAGTCCTCTTCGATCCAAAGACAACTGTTCTAGCTTCATCAATCTGACCACAAGACTGAAGTTTCTCAACCGTGGAACTTAAATCGTCTCTGCACTCCTTCTCCAATGCATTCACTTCCTTCCTAGAAAGTAGTGCACCAGAGCTGTACAGAATTCTCCAGCTGAACTCTAACAAGAGTCTGATTTGCTAACAGACAAAATGAGCTGTTTAACCAGTTCACTGTGTCTAACATCAATCTCTGGGCACCTCTGGATAAAGACCGGATAAAGACCTGAAGAAGGTCATTGAGGCTGAGATGCAAGCTAGAGGGATTTGTTACTATGGATGAAATTTTGAATTCAGTGCACTGGGAATCAAAAACTATTATTCACGAGGGGGACTTAGCACTTTACTGAACAGATAACCTTGAACTGAGCCCACAGGTAAGTCAGGCAATGGAGCAGCATAGTAATCAGTGCCCTCTAGTGTCCATCACCTGTCTCGCTGTTTCCCAGAATCATAGCAATACATCACTCAGAAAATCACTGGATATTGTCACCAAAAGACGGTCAGATAATCACAGAAATGTTACAGCACGGAAGGAGGCCATTCAACCCAACAAGCCAGTATTACCTAGTGGAAAATAAAAACCAAAAGAATTGTGGATGTTGTAAATCAGAAACATAAAGATAAATTGCTGGAAAAGCTCAGCAGGTCTGACAGGATCTGTGGAGAGAAGACAGAGTTAATGTTCTGGGTCGAGTGACACTTCCACAGAAACCACACTTTCTTTCAACCTGGGACTGATAGTCAGGTAAATTGGGGGATTTTAAGTACTTATTCTAAAATCTTTACTTTGTGATGACTCCAGGAATAACAGGGCTTGTTTTAAGCACACTACCCCAGAGACATGTGACAGTACTGACCCTCTGACACTGCCACATTCCATCAGTACTGACCCTCCATCAGTACAGCACTCTGTCAGTACTGACCCTCTGACAGTGCAGCGCTCCCTCAGTACTGACCCTCTGACAATGCAGCGCTCCCTCAGTACTGACCCTCTGACAGTGCAGCACTCCCTCAGTACTGACCCTCTGACAGTGCAGCGCTCCCTCAGTACTGACCCTCTGACAGTGCAGCGCTCCCTCAGTACTGACCCTCTGACAGTGCAGCGCTCCCTCAGTACTGACCCTCTGACAGTGCAGCGCTCCCTCAGTACTGACCCTCTGACAGTGCAGCGCTCCCTCAGTACTGACCCTCTGACAGTGCAGCGCTCCCTCAGTACTGACCCTCTGACAGTGCAGCACTCCCTCAGTACTGACCCTCTGACAGTGCAGCACTCCCTCAGTACTGACCCTCTGACAGTGCAGCACTCCCTCAGTACTGACCCTCTGACAGTGCAGTGCTCCCTCAGTACTGACCCTCTGACAGTGCAGCGCTCCCTCAGTACTGACCCTCTGACAGTGCAGCGCTCCCTCAGCACTGACCCTCTGACAGTGCAGCACTCCCTCAGCACTGACCCTCTGACAGTGCAGCACTCCCTCAGCACTGACCCTCTGACAGAGCAGCCTCCGTCAGCACTGACCCTCTGACAGCGCAGCACTCCCTCAGTACTGACCCTCTGACAGTGCAGTCTCCATCAGCACTGACCCTCTGACAGTGCGGTGCTCCCTCAGCACTGACCCTCTGACAGTGCAGCACTCCCTCAGTACTGACCCTCTGACAGTGCAGCGCTCCCTCAGCACTGACCCTCTGACAGTGCAGCCTCCGTCAGCACTGACCCTCTGACAGCGCAGCACTCCCTCAGCACTGCCCCTCTGACAGTGCAGCCTCCGTCAGCACTGACCCTCTGACAGTGCAGCACTCCCTCAGCACTGACCCTCTGACAGTGCAGCCTCCGTCAGCACTGCCCCTCTGACAGTGCAGCCTCCCTCAGCACTGACCCTCTGACAGTGCAGCCTCCGTCAGCACTGACCCTCTGACAGTGCAGCACTCCCTCAGTACTGACCCTCTGACAGTGCAGTCTCCATCAGCACTGACCCTCTGACAGTGCAGCACTCCCTCAGCACTGACCCTCTGACAGTGCAGCCTCCGTCAGCACTGACCCTCTGACAGCGCAGCACTCCCTCAGTACTGACCCTCTGACAGTGCAGTCTCCATCAGCACTGACCCTCTGACAGTGCGGTGCTCCCTCAGCACTGACCCTCTGACAGTGCAGCGCTCCCTCAGTACTGACCCTCTGACAGTGCAGCACTCCCTCAGTACTGACCCTCTGACAGTGCAGCCTCCGTCAGCACTGACCCTCTGACAGCGCAGCACTCCCTCAGCACTGCCCCTCTGACAGTGCAGCCTCCGTCAGCACTGACCCTCTGACAGTGCAGTCTCCATCAGCACTGACCCTCTGACAGTGCAGCACTCCCTCAGCACTGACCCTCTGACAGTGCAGCACTCCCTCAGCACTGACCCTCTGACAGTGCAGCACTCCCTCAGTACTGACCCTCTGACAGTGCAGCGCTCCCTCAGCACTGACCCTCTGACAGTGCAGCGCTCCCTCAGTACTGACCCTCTGACAGTGCAGCACTCCCTCAGTACTGACCCTCTGACAGTGCAGCGCTCCCTCAGTACTGACCCTCTGACAGTGCAGCGCTCCCTAAGTACTGACCCTCTGACAGTGCAGCGCTCCCTCAGTACTGACCCTCTGACAGTGCAGCCTCCGTCAGCACTGACCCTCTGACAGCGCAGCACTCCCTCAGCACTGCCCCTCTGACAGTGCAGCCTCCGTCAGCACTGACCCTCTGACAGTGCAGTCTCCATCAGCACTGACCCTCTGACAGTGCGGTGCTCCCTCAGCACTGACCCTCTGACAGTGCAGCACTCCATCAGCACTGACCCTCTGACAGTGTGGCACTCCCTCAGTACTGACCATCTGACAGTGCAGCCTCCGTCAGCACTGACCCTCTGACAGTGCAGCACTCCCTCAGCACTGACCCTCTGACAGTGCAGCACTCCCTCAGTACTGACCCTCTGACAGTGCAGCACTCCCTCAGTACTGACCCTCTGACAGTGCAGCACTCCCTCAGTACTGACCCTCTGACAGTGCAGCGCTCCCTCAGCACTGACCCTCTGACAGTGCAGCACTCCCTCAGTACTGACCCTCTGACAGTGCAGCACTCCCTCAGTACTGACCCTCTGACAGTGCAGCCTCCGTCAGCACTGACCCTCTGACAGCGCAGCACTCCCTCAGCACTGCCCCTCTGACAGCGCAGCACTCCCTCAGCACTGCCCCTCTGACAGTGCAGCCTCCGTCAGCACTGACCCTCTGACAGTGCAGTCTCCATCAGCACTGACCCTCTGACAGTGCGGTGCTCCCTCAGCACTGACCCTCTGACAGTGCAGCACTCCATCAGCACTGACCCTCTGACAGTGTGGCACTCCCTCAGTACTGACCATCTGACAGTGCAGCCTTCCTCAGCACTGACCCTCTGACAGTGCAGCCTTCCTCAGTACTGACCCTCTTAACACTGCAGTGTTAAGTTCAATTTTGTGCTGAATACTTCATTATGGTCTGAGATCCACAAACTTCTGATTAAGAGGCAAGTGAACCACCTGCTGAATTACAGCTGCCTCTTGTCTACAGGATATAACTTTCTCATGAGACCGTCACTTTATCTGAGTCTGTTGGTGAGGACCAGGCTCCTGAGAGCAGGTATGAATTTTTTAATTGTCCATTCTTGAAATGTGGGCGTCACTGGCTGGCCAGCATTTATTGCCTGGCGTGACTCTTCTCTGCACTGCTCTGAGTCTGTTATTGGTCTTTGACCTAACATCCAGAGCAGAATGGGACTGAGTGGAGAAGTTACATCTTTAAACCGCCAGATGGAGGCGTTCGCTTCTTTGATGCACAGCAGCGAAGGAGTCAGTATTTTCTGCCCAAGAGCTAGATGTTGGGCTGATGCTGTCTCAATTTAAGATGAATGTGAGCTTTCTGTCCTGGTAAGAGAGATGGAAGTCACAAAAGTACTTGGGAAAGAAGACTGTAAAGGTAAAGGGAGGAATAAAGGGATCTGCCAACACAAGTATCCAAATTACTCCAAATCAGAGCACAGGCCAGAAAATCCACGAATAAAATAAAGCAGGTAAAAAGTTTCCTTTCTAGAGGGATAGGATGGGAGAGTCAGGAAGGGACTATCAACCTCACATCAGATTTTGATTTGACTCTGGAGTAACTGAACGTGTTGTAGGAGCTGCCCCTGATGAATCTCATTGCCACCACCATTTCGTGTCAGTGTGGGTAACGACAGGGTGCCATGGGCGACCACCTCCTGGTCAAACCAGAACGGGGCTCGTTGAGTTTACAAGATCCAGTTTGTTGCATGTTACCAACTCACTACAAGTGACGCTGGTACATCAGACATTGTTCAGAGACTGTGGAGGGGAACAGCTGGCAGGGGGGCGAGGGGGACCGAGTGCTCAGTCCCGGTCTTTCAGGATCACAAGCCGCTCTGTACCCGACTACACATGCATCGCCATATTGGGTAGCACATCACTTTCCTCCGCATTAAATCTTGCAATATGATGTGAGAGCTCTTGTGGTGCAGCGGTAGTGACCCCATCTCTAACACCCAAGGGGGCCTGAGTTTAAGTTCCCCTATTCCAGCCATAAGATGTCTGAACGAGTTGATTAAAACTATCTACAACTGTGTTGCGAACCATTCTGTTTAATCTAAGAATACAATGGGATCTTGATCAAAAGGGCCAGTGATCCGCGGAATGGCAGATGGTGTTTAATGCGGATAAATGTGAAACTAACTAGACTTACACAGTTAATGGTAGGGCCCTGGGGAGAGTTGTTGAACAGGTATGCAGGCACATGGATCCTTGAAAGTGGCACCACAGATAGACAGGGTGGTGAAGAAGGCATTTGGCATGTTTGCCTTCATTGTTGCGAACTCCGAGTACAGGAGTTGGGACATCATGCTGCAGCTGTACAAGGCATTGGTCAGGCCACACTTGGAATACTGTGTACAATGCTGGTCACCCTACTATCGGAAGGATGTTATTAAACTGGAAAGGGTGCAAAAAGGATTTTCGAGGATGTTACCGAGACTGGAGGGTTTGAGTTATAGGGAGCATGTTACATGCAGGTTCAGCTATACCATTTAAGAGGCATTTTGATAAGTTCATAAATAGGAAATGTTTGGAGGGATGTGGGCCAAATGCAAGCGGGTGCGACTAATTCAGTTTGGGACCATGATCGGCATGGTCTAACTGGACTGAAGGATCTGTTTCCATGCTATATGACTCTATGAAAGTCTGGATAGGCTGGGATTCTTTTTTATAGGAGTGTTTTTATAGGCTGAGGGGTGTCTTATAGATGCTTATAAAATCATGAGAGGCATGGATAAGGAGAATAGCTAAGGTGGGGAATCCAAAACTAGATGACATAGGGTTAAGCTAAGAGGGACCTAAGGGGCAACTTTTTCATGCAGAGGGTGATGTGCATATGAAGTGAGCTGCCAGAGGAAGTGGTGGAGGCTGGTAGAATAACAACATTTAAAAGGCATCTGGACAGGTACATGAATAGGAAGGTTTAGAGGGATATGGGCCAAATGAAGGCAAATGGGACTAGTTCATTTTAGGAAACCTGGTTGGCATGGATGAGTTGGGCCGAAGGACCTGTAAAAGTGCTGCATGGCTTTATGACTCCAGGCTCACAGCAATGCAGGTGACTTCTAACCACCTTCTGGGCAATTACAGATGGACAATAAATGATGACCAGGACAGCGACACCCACTTCCCATGAATGAATAAAAACAAAATGAACTGAGTAGAGCAAATACAGAAGTTGCTGAAAAAGTTCAGCAGGTTAGATTAGCTTAGATTCCTACAGTGTGGAAACAGGCCCTTCGGCCCAACAAGTCCACACCACCGCTTGGACCATCCAACCCAGACCTATCCCCCTATAACCCACATACCCCTGAACACTACGGGCAATTTAGCATGGCCAATCCATCTACCTGCACATCTTTGGGCTGTGGGAGGAAACCGGAGCACCTGGAGAAAACCCACACAGACACAGGGAGAATGTGCAAACTCCACACAGACAGTTACCCGAGGCTGGAATCGAACCTGGGTCCCTGGTGCTGTGAAATGCCTTTTGGAAATCCAAATACAGTAAATTTATTGGGTTCCCTTTATCTCTCCAAATTAGTTACATCCTCAAAATCCCAAATAATACATTTGTCAGGTACAATTTTGCTCTCCAAAACTGTATGTTTTCTCTGCCTAATTGCAGTATGATGGCCCTTGTTAACACTTCTTTAAAAGGGGGAAACCATTTGCCCTGAGAGATCACCGAAGATACAAATTTAAGGTGATGAAAGAACTAGAGTGAAAGGGAGAATATCTTCATCAATATAGTGAGATGTTATGATCTGGAGTGTGCTGTCTGAAGCAGAATAAATAGGAACTTTCAAGAGAAATTGATTAAAATCTTGGAATGGAAAATGTATGGGCAGATTAGGCAGATTGGGTCAGTATTATCTAGACTATTGAAGAATGAGAGGCGATCTCATTGAAACTTACAAAATACTTTGAAGGAGAGACAAAGTAGATGTGGGGAAGACAGTGCCAATGGTCAGGGAGTCAGGAGACACAATTTAAAAATAAAGGGGAGGGAGTTACCATTAAGGACTGAGATGAGAATTTGCTTTTTGCTCAGAGGGTTTTGAATTTTTGGAATTCTTAGCTCCAGGGGAAGCTCAATCGTTGACATGTTTAAGGTGGAGATTAATCAATGTTTTAATACAAAGAGCACAGAAGGTTTATGGGGATCGTGTGGGTGGAAGTGTTCAATTTGCCATGATTGCCCTGAATTGCAGAGCAGTCTCGATGGGCTACTCCCATACTTATCTTGGCAAGGCCATGGGGTAAGTGCAAGGGAGGACAGGAATTATCAGAAATCTCATACAAAGAGCTGGCACAGGCAGAAGTATTGGGTACTGGGTGTATTAAGTTTTGTTTATGTCTCCACTGACCCGCTAAGGGTTACCAACAGTTTCTGCTTTTAATTCCAATAAGGTTTTGGATCCTGTCTGACAGTAATACATAGTGAAAGCTGTCGCTCAGGGTTATCTGTCAATGGAGTGAAGCTATTTGCTACTCCCTGGTTTCAAAATGGAATAGCTCATGCTTTGTTTAACAAGTCAAATGCACAGGCAATTTCATGTTTGGTGTCATTTTATGGATCATTTCAACCACATTTGCTATTCCAACACGACATCCTTGAGGCAAGAGCTGCGTAGAACTGAGGTGGAAACAGACTAAAAGGTTTTGACAAGAGAATGATATCATGAATTCACTTTGATACTAAAATATGCACCAAGGTACTGAGTGCAGATGACTGTGACAGCATTAAGCTATCTACAGGCAAGTTTTTAACAGAGAGAATTGTGGCTGTTTTGCTGACTGGAAGGGATATTGCCAAGGGATGTGCACATGCTGGAAGTCTATGGAATAGGGAAGGTGAGCAGAATGGAGTAATTGTTAATTATTCATTTGAGAGTCTTCGCCACTGACCCAGTATCAAGAAATCCAACTCAAGGGCTTTCAGAAGTGGCAAGCCTGAGAATTTTCCAGTTTCCAGATTCACATAAATATTCAGATTAGATTATAGGTTACATTAGATTATAGTGGTTTCATTGTACTTTCAAAAGGAACATTTCAAATGATAAAGAAGGTTTACCAATATGGTCCTCAAGGTCTACAGGTACATTCTAACCCATCTCATCCCTCAAGGCCTACAGGTACATTCTAACCCATCTCATCCCTCAAGGCCTACAGGTACATTCTAACCCATCTCAACCCTCAAGGCCGACAGGTACATTCTAACCCATCTCATCCCTCAAGGCCTACAGGTACATTTAAACCTTGACGTCTCCAGCCCTTCAGTTCTTCGACCACACCATGAAACAAACCCGCCAGTAGAGCCACGTGACCTTCCTCAGCTCCTGTCCTCACCACCATCACATCCCTCAAGGACTACAGGTACATTTTACACCTTCAAAATTTGGACCTACCTTCAATGGTCCATCCAGCCCCGAAGAAGGGCAATACCCAAAACAGTGACTGCTCCTTTCCTCCAGATGCTGCCTGGTCTGCTGTGTTCTTCCAGACTCCTGTTTGTCATCTTTGGATTCCAGCAGCTGCAGCTTTATTGTCTCTTACCAATGTGTTACCTGTGCTATGAGGAAAGATTGGATAGGCTGGACTTGTTTTCCTTGGAGCAGTGAAGTTTGAGAGGGAACTGAAAGATGTGTAGCAAATTATGAGGTGCACAGATAGGATGAATAGGTACTTTTGTTCCAATAGTATATGAGTGAATAATCATGGGGATACTTCTTGAAGGGCTGCAGACCACCTGATGTGGGTGACCCACAATATCACGAGGGAGGAAATTCCAGGAATTTTATCCAGGAACACTGAAGGAATGGTGATACATTTCTAAGTCAGGATGGTGCGTGGTTTAGAGGGGAACTTGCAAATGGTGGTGCTCCCATGCATCTACTGTCCTTGCCCTTCTAGATGGAAGTAGTTGTGAGTTTCGAAAGTGATATTGAAAGATCTTTGGCAAATTTCTGCATTGCATATGGTTAAGGGTACACACTGCTGCTACAGAGCATCAGTGATAGAGGAATGTTTGTTTGTGGTATCTGTCAAGTGGGCAGCTTTGTCCTGGATGGTGTCAAGCTTCCTTAATGTAGTGGGAAAATATTTCTTCTGTCTTGCCATATCACTTACCAAAGATGGGAAGTTTGTGATGGTAGCCAACAGGCTCAGTCACGTCATGGGAGGTACCTTTCAGTCTGTGGGCCCTGGCACAGTAAGTCAATGCAGTCTCCAATATCATCCAGGGGCTGGGATACATTCAGTCAGCCTCTTGCAGAGGTCATAGTTAGGATGCTGTCCATGTAAGGAATGATGAGCCACATGCTGGGCAACCCAACACCTGTCTAGACTCTATCTGCTCTATTGGAGGCAGTTTTCCTCCTGGAATGAAACACAGACAGATATTCTGGGAGATTGACATGGGCATCACAGTTGTTACTTTTGGTATAGGTGTTCTGAATGAGTAACTAGGCAGTGCAGAGGGTTGGTGGTATTGAGCGTGGGGTGAATGTCAACTAATGAGGAAATATGTTGAGTGACAGTGAGAGTGGTGGAGCATAAGCTTTGGTGAGAGGTGGATGCAGTATTGCATACACAGAGTAAGTGTGAGCTATCAGACAAAAGGTGGTAGTGCTTACACTCTTCCTACAGTGCTGGGCATTTCCCCCAGAGAGGTGAGATTGTACTAACCCGGGTAGCAACCATGGGCTAGGCAGGCATTGTCTGGTGTCATGAACCCTTCTTGTAAAAGCAGCATCTGTGTGATTAGTCCTCGGTTAAATTAACAGCTTGGTGCCGGGAATAAATTACAGAAAGGAAGAAGTGCTCAGTTCAACATTTCTTAACAGGTTGTGTAGAAAAATAAGTTAAATTTAAAAAAAAAAGGCAGGTAGGGCCCTCTTGTGGCACAGCGGTAATGTCCCAGTTCCTGGACCAAAAAGTCTGGGTTCAAGTGCCACCTGCTCCAGAGATGTGTAATAACATCATTGAACAGGCGGTTGATTAGGAAAAATGAGCAGGCTCTAGGGGATACAGTGCTTTTTATCCCCCTACACCAAAAATAAGGTTAAAATTGTATCAGAGATAATGGGAACTGCAGATGCTGGAGAATCCAAGATAACAAAGTGTGGAGCTGAATGAACACAGCAGGCCCAGCAGCATCTCAGGAGCACAAAAGCTGACATTTCGGGCCTAGACCCTTCATCAGAGAGGGGGATGGGGTGAGGGTTCTGGAATAAATAGGGGGAGGCGGACCGAAGATGGAGAGAAAACAAGATAGGTAGAGAGTAGAGTATAGGTGAGGAGGTAGGGAGGGGATAGGCCAGTCCAGGGAAGATGGAAAGGTCAAGGAGGCGGGTTGAGGTGGTAGGTAGGAAATGGAGGAGCTTTATTCCAGTTCCCTCTCCCCATCCCCCTCTCTGATGAAGGGTCTAGGCCCAAAACGTCAGCTTTTGTGCTCCTGAGATGCTGCTTGGCCTGCTGTGTTCATCCAGCTCCACACTTTGTTACCAAAAATAAGGTGCTCAGTTTAGCATCTCTGAACAGATTGATTAGAAAAATAGGTTAAATTTAAAAAAGATGACCGGATGGGGGACACTCTTGCAGTGCAGTGGTAGAGGACCTACTCCTGGATTGAGAGGCACACATTCAAGTCTAAAAAAAAGCTCAGTTCTTCCCAATGTGGGAGTGGTCTCTCTGTTCTCTGCAGTCAAAAACGCCTTGAGGAAAACCAGTTTCTTTCTCCTGGGTCGGTTGCTGAAAGCTGTGACTTTTAACTGATAAGTCAATGACTTTTTATGAGTGAACCAGCCACCTTGTATCTCTCACCAATCAGGAGAAGAAACCAGAGAAAGATGACTGAAGCAAAGTGCTGGCCAGCACAGGAGACATCAGTATGATCTCAACAAAAAAACCTGGGACGAAAAACTTGCTGAACTGCCTTTCCAGTATTTCCCCTCTACCTACTCTTGCCTCTCTGTTTGCCAGGTCTGCATGTGCATAAGATGGAGTATATGAAGGGATCAGAGTTTTAATCATGTTGTATGCTGATGGTTTATAATTGTTTATCTGCAACTAGAGTCTAATTAATAATTCTCATTCAGTACAGAGAAACCTGGTTAAACTATCAGATTGTGGCTGAAAAACAGGTAAATTCAGAAACTTAGTGAATTCTATAAACTTTTGTAGGAATAATCGAGTTTGATTTCCAGTGCATTACCTCAGTGATGGCTGGCTCTGGTAGAAGAGGCCTGCAGATTATTCCCTGTCTGTCAGGTTCAGGAGGAACATCAGGAACCATGTGAGGGACCTCAAGACCAACAGTGCTTGTCTGGGTGCACAAAAGCCTTTTAAATGTGGCATCGTTGCTGCTCATTTGCGCAATATCCCAGGATCAGTGAGTTGTCCTGGGCATGGTGCGTGCCAAGATGGGGCTGGAGTTGGATGAGGTGGATGCTATTGGGATTGGTGCGGGGTAGTGAATGCGGTGTGTCTGGTAATGTATATGGGATAAAGATTGCAAAGCGTTGCAGTGACTTACCAATGTTTATAGAAGTAACATTGAAAGCATCCTATCTGGATGCATCATGGTGTGATATAGCAACTGCACTTCACACGACTGCAAGAAACTACAGGGAATTGTGTACACAGCCCAGTCTATCATGCGAACCAGCCTTCTGTCCACTGACCCCATCTATACTTCCCACTGTCTTGGGAAAGCGACCAACATAATCATCCTCTCTCATCTTCTACATCCTTGGAGCGGAAACATTTTCTGGGTGAAGGGCAAAGACAGGAAAATTGGGACAAAGTGGATAAGAAGTCAGAACAGCGAGATGGACAGAATGGCCTCCTTCCCAGATGCACTTTTCTGTGAACATGGTGCAAGCAAAAGCAGCTCCTCGTGGGTTGGAATATAACTTTTAATTTAAAAAAATCAGTAAAATAAATATTAAATCTTTGTACACCTGCTGTGAGTTTTATTGTAGCTGTACGAAGACGAGCCCATCGTTTGCTTAGCTCTATCAAGTTACACGCTTTGTTTTGTTCAGTCAGTTTTAAAGGATTTGTGAGGATGGAGTGAATATTATTGCTTTGGGTTTCAAAGTCACAGGTACCAGCCTGAAGGCAGCAGGCTGGTGCAGTGCCTGTAGTTTAGTTAATGTCAGCTTTGAATCTCCAGCATTTAACGCGGCAGGTAGCGAACGCCGCATGTTAGTGTTGCTTTACCTTGACGATGGGAGAAAAAGCAATTTCTCGCTGTCATTCTAGCTAATGTGACTAGTAATGTAACTAATGTAACTAGTGACAGAAGGCAGAGAGTTGGGATAAAAGGCTCTTTTTCGGAATGACAACTGGTGACACGTGGTGTCCCGCAGGGTTCAGTGTTGGGGCCACAGCTGTTCACCTTTTATATTAATGATCTGGATGAAGGGACTGGGGGCGTTCTGGTGAAGTTTGCCGATGATACGAAGATCGGTGGACAGGCAGGTAGTACTGAGGAGGTGGGGAATCTGCAGAAAGATTTAGACAGTTTAGGAGAGTGGTCCAGGAAATGGCTGATGAAATTCAATGTGAGTAAATGTGAGGTTTTGCACTTTGGTAAAAAGAATAAGGCATGGACTATTTTCTAAATGGTGAGAAAATTTGCAAATCAGAAGTAGAAAGGGATCTGGGGGTGTTGGTCCAGGATTCTCTAAAAGTTAACTTGCAGGTAGAGTCCATAATTAAGAAAGCGAATGTAATGTTGTCTTTTATCTCAAGAGGGTTGGAATATAAAAGCAGCGTATATGCTTCTGAGGCTTTATAAAGCTCTAGTTAGGCCCCATTTAGAATACTGTGTCCAATTTTGGGCCCCACACCTCAGGAAGGACATACTAGCCCTGGAGCGTATCCAGCGGAGATTCACACGGATGATCCCTGGAATGGTAGGTTTAATGTATGATGAACGGCTAAGGATCCTGGGATTGTACTCATTAGAGTTTAGAAGGTTGAGGGGAGATGTAATAGAAACTTACAAGATAATGTATGGTTTAGAAGGGGTGGATGCTGGGAAGTTGTTTCCGTTAGGCGGGGAGACTAGGACCTGTGGGCACAGCCTTAAAATTAGAGGGGTTAAATTTAAAACTGAAATGAGACGACATTTCTTCAGCCAGAGAGTGGTGGGCTTGTGGAATTCATTGCCACAGAGTGCAGTGGAGGCTGGGACGTTGGATGCCTTCAAGGCAGAGATCAACAAATTCTTGATCTCAGAAGGAATCAAGGGCTACGGGGAGAGTGCAGGGAAGTGGAGTTGAAATGCCCATCAGCCATGATTTAAATGGTGGAGTGGAGTTGATGGGCCGACTGGCCTTACTTCCACTCCTATGTCTTATGGTCTTAAAAGCTCCCTTGTGCGCTGGAGAAAGGGACCCTGGTGTCAGTTTCAAGGGCCTCTGGCTGAAACATTGTCTGCGCTGGTTCTTTAGCCTTCAGGAAGTTGAGGTCTGTACAAGGCTGAATGGAGGCTCCTCCAGGGAAATCTCACATTGGCCAGCTGCCCCGACTCCTTCCATCTTCAAGTGGGCAGGACTGGCATCCCGGTACCCGCCTGTTTGCGGCAGAATTCAAATCAATTGAGCAAATCAGCGCCACCGCTTGGACCTTGAGATAGCAAGGTGTAGAGCTGGAGGAACACAGCAGGCCAGGCAGCATCAGAGGAGCAGGAAGGCTGACGTTTCGGGTCTGGAGATTCACAGCTTCCTTCCCCCTCCCCCCATTTCTGAAGAAGGGTCCCGACCCAAAACGTCAGTCTTCCTAGGTAATAAAATGTGAGGCTGGATGAACACAGCAGGCCAAGCAGCATCTCAGGAGCACAAAAGCTGACGTTTCGGGCCTAGACCCTTCATCAGAGAGGTCTTCCTGCTCCTTTGATGCTGCCTGGCCTGCTGTGTTTCATCCAGCTCCACCGTGTGTTATCTCTGACTCCAGCATCGGCCGGTCTTATCACCACTGGGATCTTGCTGTGCACTCTCCATCCGAAAGGGAAATCTTTCCCGTGTCTGTACATGCCGTTAATTAAAATGGAAGAACAGTCACGAACAAAGATCTGTCCAGTGGGAACATTTTTCTGCTGACACTCAGCCTTTTGAAACCTGCCTTACAAGTTTTGGGAGACTTTAGATAAAGTACACATCAACCGTAAACTGTTTACGTGGAGAGTCGAGATCGGAGACAGGTTGCGTCTGCAATGCTGACCCTTTTTAGTCACAGGAACCAACCAGTTTCTCCTTCTATCAGAACCCCTTGGTGATTTTAAAGGCTTTTGTCGATCAAGCTGCCTTTCAACCCTTTAGACAGAGCATAGAGAGCGCTTCCCTCTCTCTGAAATACGCACAGCCTCCTTTCAGCTGATGACTGACGGCCAGAATGTGTCGAAGCGTGCACAACTCTCTACTCAGGCAAGAGATAATGGGAACTGCAGATGCTGGAGATTCCAAGATAATAAAATGTGAGGCTGGATGAACACAGCAGGCCAAGCAGCATCCCTCTCTGATGAAGGGTCTAGGCCCGAAACGTCAGCTTTTGTGCTCCTGAGATGCTGCTTGGCCTGCTGTGTTCATCCAGCCTCACATTTTATTATCTCTACTCAGGCAATCCCACTTTCACAAATGCAGCATCACACCAGAGGCAAAAGGAGACAAGTTTTATTCAGGTCAAATCAACTGCATAGGAGATATAACGTCAAAAGGACTGTTTATGTTTTAAACACCAAAACAAACTGAACGCACACACACCCAACTCTCGAGGCTCAATCCGAAAACACATTGAGTTGATAATCTCTTGCAAAAAAAAACGCACTTCATCCCCTCCAAGGAACCTCCCGCAACCACACCCCGCCCCCAAGCAAAATCTTACTGGGACATAGAATTTACAAGCAAATTAACACGCCAACAAAACAAAAACCTCTCACTTTCAGTGGATGATATTTCTGTTAACAGTCAGAGAAAAAGAGGGTTTTAACACCATTGTACAAGGCAGAAAACAGGCCAATTAAAAACCCAAAATGTTTTTGGTGTCCTGTCTCTCTGTGCGGCCACCAGGTCACACAACTTTCCTCTGTCACGCACAAATATGTAAGCTTGTGCCCACTTGGGGCTCCTTTTACAAAATTTGCCCCAATTGCCCTCAGCGATAAGATGCGATCAGCCTGAATCTCACCAGAATGAATCCCCCAGTCGAGGCGCCTGCAAGAGACAGTGACCTGAAAGGGAAGTGTCAATGTTTTTGTTTTAAAATTGACCTTGCTCTGACTGGATTATCAATGAAGTTCCATTTGACTGTCAGTGTGCACGCTCCCCCATCCCACTGCCTGCACCAGTCACAAATTTTGGGCTATGCAGTTTCACAGAACAGAGGGACACTGTTCCCCCTGTTGTGCTGGAGCTGTAACTTAAAGAAAGACACAATTCATCTAGTTCTCCTGTTCTTTCCTCACATTCTCGATTTTTTTTCAAATAGCCTTGGCCAGTGATAGCTCAGAGGTATTATTGCTAGATTTTTAGGGCAGCGCGGTGGCTCAGTGGTTCGCACTGCTGCCTCACAGCGCCCGGGACCCAGATTTGATTCCACCCTCAGGTGGCTGTGCGGAGTTTGCACGTTCTTCCAATGTCTGCATGGGTTTCCTCCCGCAGTCCAAGGATGAGCAGGTCAAATGGATTGGCCATGCTAAATTGCCGGTAGTGTTCAGGGATGTGTAGATTAGGGGCATGGGTCTGGGTGGGATGCTCTGAGGGTCAGTGCGGGTTTGTTGGGCTGAAGGGCCTTTTCCACACATGTAGGAATATTAAAAAAAAACTCTCGACGTGAAAAGCACCTTTCAAACCCATGACCACCTCCATCTAGAAGGACAAGGTAAGCAGATACGTGGGAACACCACCACCTTCAAGATCCCGTCCAAACCACTCACCATCCTGAACTGGAAATGTGGCACCATCCCTTCAGTGTCACTGGATCAAAAGCCTGGAATTGCCTTGCTTAGGGTACAGTGGGTCAATCTATAGCGCATGGATTACAGCTGTTCAAGATGACAGTTCACCACCACCTTCTCAAGAGCGACTAGGACCAGGCAATAAATGACCACCTTGTCATTTATTTGCATTCCTCGACAAAATTTGTTAAAAAAAACTCTTTAGAGACTAAACCCTGATAAACACAAAGAAGTAAATGCCTTTCAGAATAAGCAAATATCAGACATTGAAATGCTAATGCAGCCAATGTATTTGAATAGCTAAAACTGCTTGACGGAGGAGGGACGCTATAAATTAGGCATCTGTATTAAGCCCCCTTCTGAATATGGTGAAGACAGTTCATGTTTGAGCCAGTACTTATTCAGGTTCCCAGCACAATAAAATGTTCCTTTTCCACCTGGGAAGTTGAGGATTTGTAGCCGGAGCGCTAATCCAGTGCCGTGTTGCCTGGAGGAGGGTAATTAAGAGCTTGTCTGACTGTTGGGTCATGGCTACAGAGCAGCAGTAATCAGGCTGGCAGACAGGCCTAAGGGAGCTGGAGTAGAACTCAGTAACACCCTGACCTGTATCACTCAGTTCACTGCCAGGATAACCCAACGGAGGAAATGTGGGACCACCGCAAAAAGAAACTGTTTCTCCCTTCCACTTCCTCATGGAAACAGGCTGTCATCGCTGTGTCTGTATCCAGCCTCAGTAAAATGACTTCCGTTCGCGAGATGCATGATAGGCCTTTGTTGTGCGGTTATTGATGAAATCTGACTTTGTGAATCCAGCCTTCGAATAAAACAAAACAAATTCTCAATAACTAACGGAACGTGTAAGAATGGTCCCATCTTTCTGCAAATACTCTGTCAACCTCAGAGAATCCCAAAGTGCCGACGAAACACTTTATTTTTGAAATGTAACTGTTGCAGTGTAAAGCAGCCCGGCCACCAATGCTGTGCACAGCAAGCTGCCATTAACAGCAATATAACAACAAGCAGTTTCAGTGTTGCTGATGAGGCAGGACACTGATGAGAACACATTTTGCCCCTCTTTTTTATTTGGTCAATTCTGTGGAAGAGCTGGTGCAAACAAGATGGACCGAACAGCTGCTTTGTACGCTGTAACACCACTGTGAGGACATGGGCATCACTGACAAGGCTAGAATTTGTTGATAATCCCTAACTACTGCAATGGCTGGCTCAGTCCTTTCAGAGAGCACTTCAGGCCACACGTAGGCCAGACCAGGTAAGGGCAGCACACCTCGTTCCCAAAAGCACATTAGTGAACCAAATGGGTTTTTACTATCATCAATGTCATGGTCACCAACATCAGCTTTCACTTATCAGATTTAAATTTCACAAGCAGCTGTGGTGGGATTTGAACCAGTGACCCCAGAGCTTCGGCCTGGCCCTCTGGATATTAATCCAGGGATATTACCACACTGCCAACGTCTAGTTTGTGACAGGGACGAGACAGAATGGCTGGCCAGGCAATGCCCACGGCAGTAATCACATGCCACATGCTGGTCCTGGACCAGGCCCCTGCTGTTACCCCCTCCACCTGCCCCCCGCCAAACACACACCTGCCCCTCTTGCAACCCTGATCCCATAACCACGGACTGGGGCCTCAGCACTGCAGCCCTGTCCCCCCACCCCGATCTGAGCAGAGCGGCCCATACGTGGGCCCCCTGGAGGCCGGTTCCTGATGTAACACCCGCCCACCCCCCTCATCCTCCATCCCGGGCCCCCAATTATGAGGCAAGGTCAGATGGCATAAAACATGAACCACACAGCGTAGGACTGGAGTCACGTGTAAACCTGGAGTACACAGGGATGGACATTTGAACCCATTTAGTCTCTCTATCAATCGAGCAGGTTGCACAGGCGTTTTCCAGTCAGTTAGCTCAGTTGGCTGGACGGCTGGTTTTTGTGATACAGAGTGACACCAACAGCAGGGGTTCAATCCTCACACCAGCTGAGGTTAGCACAAAGGACTCTTCTCATTAAACTCTTCCCTTTGCCTGGGGCGTGGAGAGTTCGGGTGAAACCATCACCAGCGGTCTCTCTCTAATGAGAGAGCAGTTGCGCATGGAGGTGAAGGTAAAGCCCACCACTGGGGCAAGGCTGAGAAGGTGGCACCTTCGTGGTAACCTCGGCCTGTGCGGGAATTGAACCCGCAGTATTGGAATTACAAACCAGCCACCCAGCTAACTATACCATGGTGGCTATCAGACCAAAATCCTTTAAAAAAGTTATTGAATTCCAATTGCAAATCATTTTAACCAATGACCCTGATTCCCCTCCTGAGGGGCAGAGGTTGACGGGGAGGGGACACCCGGTAGTGGATGCTGGGGAAGTTGGGGGGGGGCGGGGAATGTGTAGACTGGGGAATTTATCCTCATCTCTTGCAACGGTTCCCAGGACTTGTTCTCCACAGCAGCAGCAGAAAATCCTGGCTCCGCTGGGTTGTCACAGACTCTTCGTAAAGGTCAGGACCGGAATCCGCACTTTCACCAGCGAAAGATAGCCAGGGATCAGGGACGAAGAGACATCTTGGAGGGAATTCTAAACCTCAGGACCCGGACTACTGAACAGGCAGCTGTCAGTGACAGAGTGACTAAAATGGAGGGGATGCAAGAGTTCAGAATTAGAGCAATGCAGACATCTCAGAGAGCTGCACGTTTACAGCAAGTTGCAGAGACAAGGAAGAGGTAAGCCCGCAGAATAATTAAAGTCAAGATGAGGATTTTCTCAAGTATACAGCGCAAAAGTTCTAACTGCACCAAAATCAACGGTTAGGGTGTAAATTAGAAACAGTCTGGGCGAGAGAAGAAATTAGTTCATTCTGGCGTGACCTTGATGCCTCTCTCTGTGGGTTAGCTCGAGAGGGTACCTAGTTTGAGGCAAAATGATGTGAGTAATGATGCAGAGGGCACCTCTCCGCCCTGGGAGCCTACAACCCAATGGTCTCAATGTGGACTTTACTCGCTTCAAGATCTCCCCACCCCCGACTTCATCCCAAGACCAGCACCCCCTCTCTCATCTCCGCCTCCTTGACCTGTCTGTCTTGTCTCCCACCTATCCACCCTTCCCTCCTCACTGACCAATCCCTATCCCAACTCCCTACCTACGTTCACCTTGACTAGCTTCATCCTTGACCGGTCCCATCTTCTCTCCCACTTATCTGCTTCTCTATCCACCTTCTATCACTCTCTCTCTGTTTATTTCGGAGCCTCCTTCCCCTCCCCCATTTCTGCAGAAGGGTCTAGGCCCGAAATATCAGCTTTCCTGCTCCTCTAATGCTGCTTGGCCTGCTGTGTTCATCCAGCTCTACACCTTGTTATGATGCAAAGGGAAACCAGGGGAAATAACTCCCATTAAAACAGCACACAAAGCTACCTTTTTGTAGGTACCATGAAGCTCCCGATGTAACCACAGGCTGTACAGCAGATTGGAGGCAGCTTTTCCGGCTGGGGTGGTAATATTACTGGAAAACAGAAGCACTGAGGTTACAGATCGCACATAACAACCTTACAATGTTACACAGCACAGAAATGAGCCACGCATTCCCACTGGGTCCCAACCAGTGCTGTGCTGTCTCTGAATGCCCTCCTAAACACTTTTAACAGTCTGGCAATCTTGTATGCAATCCCCTTCTCCCCACAATCAGCTGGGGAACGTGGTGGTGCTGGGAGCAGAGATGGTAGCTAGCCCACCACCAAGCTGACCCCGTCCAATTGTGTGGTCTTATGGAAAACATACAAGATTCTTAGGGGATTGGACAAGGTAGATGCTGAATGTGTGTTTCCCTGGTAGGGGAGTGTAGGACCAGCGGGCATAATCTCAGAGGGCCCACCTACTGAAGACAGAGTTGAGAAGGTTTATGTTTCTCTCAGACAACAGTGAATCTCTGGAATTCTTTGTCACAAAAAGTTGTCGGGGTTGGGTCATTAAGTTTATTCGAGGTTGAGGCAGGCAGATTTCTAATTATCAAATCAGTCATTATCTCATTGAGTGGTGAAGCTGGCTCGATGTGCTGAATGGCCTACTTCTGTTCCTACCTATCGAGAAGGTTGTCTAGGAGTGTCCAACAAAATGGACCCAAATGGGATAAGTGTGGTACCAGTCCCATCAACTCAGCCCCTGCTGTAACATGGCAGCAACTTAAAGGATTCAATGAGTTGTGTTGTGTAGATATCGATAAGACGGACCTGGCAGATGCTGATTTGCATATATTTACATGTCAGAATCTTTCCATGAGCCAACCACAGGATTCAATGGAAATAAAAACGTTGAAGGAGATGTAAAGAAGTAGAGGAATTGATATTAGGATTAGCGATTGTCCATTTTACACAATCACTCACAGCTAAAGCCATCCTAGTACCTGATGCATGTTGATCACATGTTCAATATTAAGCTATTCCACCCCACCCCTGTACATTTGTATGTTGGCCTGGCTGTCAGTCCCACTTACCGGTCAGCATTGCTAATGCTTACGACTTTGTTCAAGCCTCCACTCAGCACGAAGTTGCGAATATTTTGCGGGTTATTCTGAACAAGGTTGTTCAGCACATGGCAGATAAAAGAGAGTGTCTCATCAGGCATTGAAGAGTCTGTGTCTGATTCTGGGAGAATTGATATCAGGTCGGGCATGATCAGACTGGCTGGAGGAACAGAACAGGTGGAGAACAAATATTGAAGTTTCCATTGAGTGTAAATGTAAAGTCCCCAGATTTCACAGGACCATCAGACAGAGATGAGGGGTGCCGGTGGTTTAATCTGAGGGTCACCACACCTTGGGTGAGGGTAGAGGCTAAGGACAGTCCCTCATGGTAACCTCAGCCAGTGCAGGAATTGAACCCACACCGTTGGTGTCACTCAGTATCACAAACTGGCTGTCCAGCCAACTGAGCTAACCATGTGATCCTGGTGTTTGTGTTTGAAGCCTGTGGGGACAAATCCTACCCTCAGTGGCAGTCAAGTTGTTGACTTTAGCAACTAGATCCCACTTTTCACCAGAGGGTTCAAAATTATGTGCACAGTATTCAAGCCACGGAAGCTGCCATATTGAAGATGGCTGCTCCCTATGCCTCCGGAGGTGTAGGCCTGAAACTGGCTGTGTGTCTGCACTAGTTTCAGGCCCCTCCACCACACTGGGCTCTTCACAAGTCACTTCCAGCAGACTTGGAAAACAAAATGCACCAGCTTCCTTGAATTGTCCTCACAAGTGAAAAATGCTTATTGACATAAGAAGTTGCTTGTTGTGGCAGTTCTTGCCCCATTTTGGTAAGCGACCAGAGACTGAGAATTGCCTCAGTTCTGAGCGGGCTGGGAATTCTTGTCCCACGCTTCAGGTGCAGCCCAAAGTCACACGTCGGCTCATAATGCGATTTTAAAAAAAAATAAATTTTCCACGAGCTGTTTTCTATTTAATAAACCACACTCGACTCACTGAGTTCCTCATGGACTTTTGGGTTTCGCGACATGTTTCTCAATAAAGAGACTGCAGCTTTCTGTACGCTCAGCTCCTTCGAGTACAGCATCCGCCTGATGTGCTGAAGCCCGTTCTCTTTCGATGTGATAATCTCAGAAATGGTGAATCCCATCTGAAAGTGGCCAAAACATTAAACCCTATACCCTCTTGTACATTGCTTAATCAGTTCCTATCACTGGAGGGACAGGCAAACCCCAGGTGATTCATTACAACAAAAAGGAATTGAAATGAATAAGATGTATTCCATCTGTCAACAACCTGCCCCATAGTGAACAATCCATTTTAAAGTCTGCACCTTTTGGGATGAATTGTGGCTCCTGCCTCTGAGCCAGGAGCTTTAGGGTGAGTTCCACTTTAAGACTTGATGTATGAGGAAGGTGTATTCAAGTTAGTAGACTATCATCCAGAATAAATTTTTCTGATACAAGCCAAGGTCAGGTGGTAAGAATGGGAACAGGCATGTGATGGAATGGACAATGGAAACTCAATTATAATTATCTATAGTTCCAGAATATAATGTGTGTGTAAAAAAAACATGCGACTGCAGTGACTAGAACTCGTGGAGTCGAATGCAACACAATACAATCCAACTCAGTACTATGCCACTGGCTGATCACCATTAAAGCAACACCTCTGTCGCTATGTTACATTGTGCTTTCTAAATGTAATGTCCTAATTTCACACAATCTTTAGTGAAAGAATCATGTGTATTCGTTACCTGCACATAGCGGTGTCTACAAATAACGCCCTCTGGGAAACTGTGTGCTATTTGTAAGCAACTAGGGAGGCAGGTAGTTAGGGAAATGGGAGTTAGGCCCATATGTGGCAATTAATTTAGAGTATAGGTTTAAGGTTGTTTCTGCACTGTTATACTTCTATGACTCTTATATATCCCAAATAAAAGCAAAATACTGTGGATGCTGGAAATATGCAACAAACACAGAGAATGCTGGAGAAACTCAGCGGGTCTGGCAGCATCTGTAGAGACAGAAACCGAGTTAACGTTTCGATTCTGGTATTACTCGATTCCATCCTGGAAAAGGGGCTCAAAATATTAACTCTGTTTCCTTTGCCACTGAAGCTGCTGGACCCAATGTAATGTATCAGACCTACTATCACTGCAGCTTCTAACCGTCTCCCTAGCAATGAGACAAATACATCATATCTTGCTGAGGAAGTTAATAATTGACAGCAGTTTAGGATATGCCTCCTTGTATTTAATATCAAAACAATAAAATTCATACTAACTAATGTCAGTGATGTACAAATCTGGTTTCACTATGAGTGAGGTCACTAAGTAAATGTTGTGTCACTGGGTGATGGTTCTGCTTTGGAGTTACATAAATGCCAGGGGGAAGGTGGGGTTTCTCAGAAACCAAAAACGTGAGGTGGGAGGGGTGTGGTGGTGTGGGGCTGGATGTCTATAGAGCCCAGTGTTCTCAGGGCAGGCCCAGGGTCCCTGGTCAGGAGCAGGACTGGGGTCTGTGATTTCTCTCCCTGCCTCTGGTAAACACAAATTCAATACTGATCCTACAGCTGGGTCTTTGAATTCTGAGCTAAGGACCCAGGCCTGACCACCTTGAGCAAAATCTAGCTGGGTCTCGCCTTGCCTGTCGCAGTAATAAAACACTGTATATGCAACAACAAATAAAATGTAAGGGATGGGCTGATGCCAATTCTAGAAGCTATTTCCTGGGGGGTTTGTTCTTACCGGTCCATTGCTGGCTGTGAGGTTTTGGAGAGCCCCCAGAGAAGCTTCCTGGGTGCAGTTCCTGGTACTCCTCGCAACGAGAGAAAGGTACACCCTCACCACCAAACTGTGCCAAAGCCACTCAATACCCTTGGGATTCCTCTTCTCTTCCAAAGAAGGAATATTGGCCATGCCCTCCTGATAGGATAGATTGAGAATCTATCAATAACTGGAAAAGAATCCACATGTTCCTCTGGTTTAAACATGGAATCTCTATTATAAATCACTGTTTCATATTAGATTTGAGAACAGCTTCTTCCCTACTGTTATCAGACTTATGAACATTGACTCTCATAAATTAGAGTCAATCTTTCTCTGCACCTTCTCTGTGGCTGTAACACTATACTCTGCATTCTGTTCTTATGCCCTGATGTACTTATGTAAGGTAGGATTTGTCTGGATAGCACGTAAAACAATATTTTTCACTGTATCTTGGTATGTGACAATAATAAATCAAATCCAATGAAGGAACTTTAACATTATTTTAGAAGACTCAATATTTACTGGCACAGTTGTACACAGCAAAAGAGTTATGCCTGTTTGTTTAACTGATTTATCTGTTATTTCCAATTTTCAGATGATCCTATCAATTCTGGTGTTCAGGGATCAACATTCATCCCCTAACTAACAACACTAAAACAGATTACTTGGTCATTAACTCTTTCCTTCCTGACCTTTGTGGTTTCCTACATTACAATAATGACTACACTACAGTACTTCATTGCGTGGAAAACACTTTGGGACAGAGTTTCTGGAAGAAATGATACAAGCGTCATCTATATTTTCACAATCAAGCTTGGCTGATTTAATCTAACACTGCCAATCTCCTCACAGTTATAGTTTCCTAAAATTAAATGTTAAAAGGTTTCTGTATGCGTACTCGCTCCTCAGGATTGTTTTGAATTGATGGAGCGTGGGGCCTAAGATGAGGTACAGAGTCGGCACTTACCTCCTTCAGCCGTGAACTCCGAGCTCCAAAACACCCTCCTGATTTCTTCTGTGATGAAGTAGCATTTTTCCAGGCCAGGGTGTCAGAGTAGGCACTTGGCAGCTCAGTCTCCAGTTGGAAAGATAGGTTATGTAAGATGCACATGCAGTTCTCTGTTGACTGTGGAGAGAGCATTGAGATTTATTGCAGGCTAGTGTCATGACTGAGCTTATCACAAGGGGGTAACCACAGTGGGTTATCTCAAGGGGTAACTGAAAGGACTAAACATTTATCTTTTTGAAAAAGATATTCTATCGGGGAGGGACAACATTTGTCACCCATTTCACAATTGTCTTGGAGAAGTTGATGATGAGCTGCATCCTTGTACTGATGCAGTCTGTGTGGTGGATAGGCACCCACACTCTTGTTAGGGAAGGACTTCCAGGATTCGGACCCAGCCACAGCATTGAAGCAATGGTGTGCAACATTGTTCCAAGTGAGGCTTGGAAGCTTGCTGGCGGGGTTGTTCCCAGTCTGCACTGAAGATGGAGGCAATAGGACAGATTAAAGTAGGTCCAGAGTTGTGAAGATTCACCAGCCTGGTCTCTAATATGGGCTGAAGGGCATTCAAGTCTTTGAGTAGCTGTCTGTAGCTCACTGATCTCAGGAACAGACTAAAACCATCTAATACCTTTCTCACAAAAGTGCATTTTAGACAGGCTAGTCACTTCAGAGAGATGAGATTTCACCTTGGAAAAAACCTGATATTGTAGTAGGAGCTGTTATAACAGGGACATGCTGGTGTGGTGGTAATGTCAGTGGGCTGGAAATCCAGAATGATGAGGTTGAAAGATAGCTAATTATTACTCCTTTTTGCAAACAACATCGAGGGCCGAAGGGCCTGTTCTGTGCTGTAATGTTCTATGTTCTACGGGAGTCAGAAAGCAGATAAACTCAAGCCAGTTAACCTAACATCAGCCATTGAGAAAAGGTTCAAAGTTCTTATTAAAGATGTTTTAATAGAACACTTGGTAAGTTCAAGATAATCAGGAAAAGGCAATACAGTTTAGTGAAAAGAAAATCATTTTTAACCAACCAGTGATTTGATGAAGTAGTGTGTACCATAGGAGAGGAATAGGTGGCTGTACGGACTTAAATTTCCAGAAGGCATTCGATTAGGTGCCACATCAAAGGTTATGGTGGAAAATAAATGTTTGTGGTGGAGGAGGTAGCATATTGGGATGGATAGAAGAATGGTTGGCAAACAGGAAGCAGAATGTGGGTGTAAATGTGGACTTGATGGGCCGAATGGCTTTACTTCCACTCCTATGTCTTATGGCTTATGGTCTTAAATGGTTGGTTCTTTTTCAGGTTGGCATAAGACTGATGCTCACTGTTTTTCAATTCACATAAATAATTTAGACATGTTTGCTAACCTTGCTGACAACACAAAGCCAGGTAAGATAGTAAATCGTGGAAAGGAAATGAGCAGGCTTCAGGATAAGTGAGTTGGCAAATGGCGTGTAATGTCAGAAAATGTGAAATTATCCATTCTGGCAGAAAGAATAAAAAAAGGGCCTTATCTAAATGGTGACAGATTGCAGAGCTCGGAGATGAATCTGAACCTGAAGATCTGAAGACCAGTCATGTTAGATTCAATACGTTAACTCAGTTTCTCTCCCCACTAATGCTGCCAGACGTGCTGAGTTTCTCCAGCAGTTTCTGTTATTATTTCATCAGAATGTCCTCATTTTTATACTTTAAAGCTTTATTTTTAAAACTCTTAACCAATATGCCTTTACAACTACATTCTCCAGCTGCAGTGCCACCACTAATGGATCACCCTCGCTATTTGTTCTTTCACCTCCTTTAGAATGGTTTTATATTGCCTCTCTTCATCATGTCACACTCTTCTGCTTTAGTTCCTTTTGTTTGAAATGGCCTTTGTGCCAGTGGTTTACTGGTTACTTATTTCCTGGAATCCACAGTTCACATCTACAGTGGTTCAAAAGGGAGTGGTCAGAGGAGCAGGAACATGTACGTCAAACTGATCATAAACAGTGGGATGGAGTAAGGGCTGGTTTCAACACTCTTCCTCTTCCAGGGACGGAGCCAGAGCACTGAGGGCTGGGGAAGGGGGGTGCGGTGGAGTTGGGACTGGGGAATCCCCTCCATAAAGTCTTGATTCCATTTACCTTATCATCCTCTTGATTATTGGCAATCGTGAACTGAATGAAGTGGACAAGGGAATCAATCAGCCCCTCACATTCTCTCATTTGCTTTCGGCCCTCTGGACTAGCTGAACTCAAGTTTCTGTAAAAAGAGACACAGCAAGAGCGCAGCAATCAATGCAAGCCAACATTAATTCTTGGTAATTCTGACCAATTACAACTCCAAACTGTACATGGTGGCAAATGTATATTCTGCTATTTCCAACTGGAAAGGTTTTGCCCTTGGGCTGTAAATAGTCAGGTCAATGCAATCATATAGAGACGACCATTCTATGTGGAGACAAGTTGAATATTATCACAAATTCAAGGTGAAATGCTTTCTGAATTATTTTTTCTTAATTTTATAAAGCAAAGTATATTTAAAAAAAACTTTACATTAAGAGCATAAAGATGACCAATTTCCAAATCTAAGCGACCAGGAAGCAAATGGGTAACTGGAGCCCACAAAATCCTTTATATCCACATGTTACAAGAACACAATGCAAATGGTCTTCGTTTGTTCATGCTCTGTTACTGTTACTGACCAGGTCAGCATTTCTGAGCAACCCCCAAGAGTGTGGTTGGTAGGCTATTTCAGAGTAACCACATTGCTTTGGATCTGGAGACACATGTAGGGTCAGATTTGCTCAGGATGGCAGATTTCCTTCCCTAAAGGGGTAGAGGTGGACTTTAGTTGACAGTCAACATAAAGCAAATGGGCTTTGCAGTGGCTGAAATAAATTTCTCCAAAGGTGATGGTGCGATTCGAAACTGTGTCCCCAAACAATTAGCCTCTAGATTATAACTAAACACCATCACAGTTTAGTCAGAGGAAGAAAATTTTATTTTCTTTTAAAGTCTTTATATTATTAAGAGCTGAACCCTGGTGGTTTTCAACAACTTGACCAAGAACCAAGCTGTGCCACTCTCACAGCCAAGATAACAAAGTGTGAAGCTGGATGAACACAGCAGGCCAAGCAGCATCTTAGGAGGACAAAAGCTGACATTTCAGGCCTAGACTGTTCATCAGAAGGGACTAGGCCTGAAACGTCAGCTTTTGTGCGCCTAAAATGCTGCTTGGCCTGCTGTGTTCATCCAGCTTCACACTTCGTAATCTCGGATTCTCCAGCATCTGCAGTTCCCATTATCTCTGACCACTCTCACAGCCATTCTGGTATTAAATGCTCAATAGCGAGCAGAGTTTTCTACCTGAACCGGTAATGGTGTCTGATCTGAGATGAGCTAACAAGAGTTGTGATGAAGGCTATGGTTGGGATAATCTGGGATCAAATTTGCTTGACACCATGGGCAGTGCTGCAGCTTTCACAGAATACCTGTTTCCTGCCGTAGGGAGATAACATTCACAGACAAACTAAATAAACAAGGAACAAAGTGGAAGCTGAAATCTCTTAGTGAGTCAGGGTACATTTGTCACCTGCAGTGTTACCAACCCTCCGGGTCAGGCCTAGGGTCTCCGGGGATTGAAGATTAATATCCAGGTCAGTAAATCTTCTGAGACAATGAAAACAAGGTCTCTCTTTTCTTTTATGTTTGAATGCCTGTGTTATACAAAAGAGCATGGGTGATGGGAAGATAAGAGGCAGGCATCACCCAATCAGGTGATGAGTAACACCTTCGGTAGCCAATTCGATGTGGGGGTACTGCAGTGATGGGTGACCATTAGGAGTGTTTGGAGTGAGGTGGGGCATAGAAGAGATAGAGACACACACAATTCTGATGATTGATGATCAGTCATCCAATGGCAGGAGGTGGAGGTGGGGGTTGGGACGGAGGTGGGAAGCAGTGGGAATGAAGGTGGGGGTCATGTAACCTAACTCCGGGAACATGTCCTACAGAATCTGGCAACTGTTCTGGACAGCCTTTTGGGGCTGGAAGCCAGATACTAACTTTTTTTTGCTGATCAAGTTTTGTTCTACTGTTTAAGAATGAGCAAAAGTTCTGAAAATGTTGAATAAAAACTGAAAGAACTGCAGATGCTGTAAATCAGGAACAGAAACAAAGTTGCTGGAAAAGGTCTGGCAGCATTTGTGAAGAAAAAAAATCAGAGTTAATGTTTCGAGTCCGGAGACCCTTCCTCAGAACTGGGGAACCAGGACCTGAAATATTAACTCTGATGTTTTTGCTTCACAAATGCTGCCAGCCCTGCTGAGCTTTTCCAGCAACTTTGTTCCTGTTTCTGACAATGTTAGTGTCTAGAATCCAGGTTCTATCAGGAGAAAGCATTAAACAAATCCATGTGGATTAATTTTTAACAGAGTCAGTGCAAGGTTTACATTACAACTGCTCAGTCTATCCATTATACTTGTGAAATATTTATACCCATGTTTCCACGGTGATGAATGAGGGGAGAACTTTTAAACAACTACTTAGTTCAATGGTGATTTTTGTGGCTGTTCCCTTTGAGTAGATCAGCAGACAAGATTGTTCAGTTTTTGACAAAAGAAAGGAGGTATAATTTCAGCGAGATAGTGTTAATACCATCTAATTAGTAAATTAGAGGCCCAAACTAATGTTCTCTGGGATAACAAAGTGTGAAGCTGGATGAACACAGCAGGCCAAATAGCATCTTAGGAGCACAAAAGCTGATGTTTCGGGCCTAGACTCTTCATCAGAGAGGGGGATGGGGAGAGGGTTCTGAAATAAATAGGGAGGGGGGGAGGTGGACCAAAGATGGATAGAGGAGAAGATAGGGGGAGAGGAGAGTATAGGTGGGGAGGTAGGGAGGGGATAGGTCAGTCCAGGGAGAACGGACAGGTCAAGGAGGCGGGATGAGGTTGGTATGTGGGAAATGGAGGAGCGGCTGAGGTGGGAGGAGGGGATAGGTGAGAGGAAGAACAGGTTAGGGAGGCGGAGATGAGCTGGGCTGGTTTTGTGATGCAGTCGGGGGAGGGTCGCCCCTGCAACCACCGCCCTAAAAGAATCCCCCTCGTCCTCACATACCACCCCACCAACCTCCGGATACAATGATGCCACCCGAAGGTTGCAGGAACAGCAACTCATATTCCACTTGGGAACCCTGCAGCCCAATGGTATCAATGTGGACTTCACAAGCTTCAAAATCTCCCCTTCCCCCACTGCATCCCAAAACCAGCCCAGTTCGTCCCCTCCCCCCACTGCACCACACAACCAGCCCAGCTCTTCCCCTCCACCCACTGCATCCCAAAACCAGCCCAGCTCGTCCCCACCTCCCTAACCTGTTCTTCCTCTCACCTATCCCCTCCTCCCACCTCAAGCCACACCTCCATTTCCCACCTACCAACCTCATCCCGCCTCCTTGACCTGTCCGTCCTCCCCGGACTGACCTATCCCCTCCCCACCTATACTCTCCTCTCCACCTATCTTCTCCTCTATCCATCTTCGGTCCGCCTCCTCCTCTCTCCCTATTTATTTCAGAACCCTCTCCCCCATCCCCCTCTCTGATGAAGGGTCTAGGCCCGGAACATCAGCTTTTGTGCTCCTGAGATGCTGTTTGGCCTGCTGTGTTCATCCAGCTCCACACTTTGTTAAATTGGATTCGCCAGCATCTGCAGTTCCCATTATCTCTAATGTTCTCTGGGCATAAACCCCACATAACACCTGCTGGAACTTTAAACTGAACCACATTGCTATGGGTCTGGAATCACATGTAGGCCAGAACAGGTAAGGACAGCAGATTTCCGAAATGGCATTAATGAACCAGAGAGGTTTTTACAACAAGTGATAATGGTTATTCTATGACACTAGATTTTTTAAAATTACTGATTTTTCATTGAATTTGAATTTTACAATGTGCCATGGTGGGATTTGAACCTACACCCATAGAAAATTAGGGTCTCTAGATTATTAGTCTAGTGGTGTAACCACAATGTCTCAGCCTTCGTCTGTGACTAATCATGTTGTGATAAATGAGAGATGGAAAAGAACCTTTTCTTTGAAGTACCATTGCGTTCTGGTGTGTGGGCCTGGAAATGTTCTCAATTTCCTGTGATTTGATAATGACTCAACCAGTTTATGACACCAAATTGTAACCAACCACCACTCCTGTAAACTGTAGCTCACTTTGTGAATAACTACATCCACTTTTCTAATGGATGTAATTTTCCTTTCTCTGCTACGTTGGGGCAGTCATCAATGTTACCAAGAGGCAAAGCCACATTATTTTCATTCAGAAGGAAGCGAGAGTCCCGTTGTAGCAATCGGCAAAGCTCTCACCAAGGCCTGGGGGAGGGGCAATGCACATGGTGCTAATCCATGGAGCCTGTGCTCTGGGGAGTCCTGGACTCATTGGCCACACACTAGTATCAAAATGCATGGGAGTGGGGGGCCATTCACCCCAAAACATCCAGGAGCCTTCAATCACTGGGACACCATAAGTAAACCCAAAGTCAAAAAGGGAAACTTCCTCTCAGCATTCTGTGATTCAATAACTTCATCAGCCTCTGTTCAAATAAGTAATAGGAAGAGATTCCTCTTTTTCTAAAAACTGAAAGAACCGTGGATGCTATAAAATTAGGAACAAAAACAAAGTTGCCGGAAAAAGCCCAGCTGGCCTGGCAGCATCTGTGAAGGGTAAAACAGCTAACATTTTGGGTCTGTTGACCCTTCCTCAGAACTGTTGGTGGCTGGGAAAACATCAGTTTATACGCAGAAATAAAAAAGACGTTTTCCCAGCCACCAACAGTTCTGAGGAAGGGTCACCGGACCCGAAACGTTAATTCTGTTTTATCCTTCACAGATGCTGCCAGACCTGCTGAGCTTTCCCAGCAACTTTGTTTTTATTCCTCTTTTTCTGTGTGCTTAAATAATTCACTGATGGGCAGAAGTGCATCGTGTGAGGGTGCCTCTCTGGATGACAGTTGTTCTATGTCATCTGTCTTACATCTACCCTATCGACAAAGCTCTTTATAATCTTAACATTTTCTTGAGAAAGATTTCCAGCTTTTACAACCATATACTGTATGCTGAGACACTAGAGATGTTAAAAATATGTACATCCTGCTGGTGGAAAATTAATCAAACAGAAAATGACAGATTTGCATTTTAATATTCGGTCCCACCCTTGGGAAGCATTGCTCATCGCTGCAAAGCTCCAATGCTTTGCCATTGTGTGAGGTTTTAATGCATAACTTGGTGAGTGCTCTTAGAAGTCAGTGTGTGAATTCAGAGAAAGCAAGGAATGGTTTCTTGCCTCATTCAACCCAGCTGTCATTTACTTTAATGGGATAGGCCCAGATTTGAATATCTGAATTTGCTGGGAATTTCTTTTTCCTGCCAAAAATCAATTACTTCACTGCATTAAATTTCATCACTAATGCTGAGATCAATTAAAAAAATAAAACTGCTGAAAAAACCCCCAGGTCCAGCAGCACCCGTAGAGACAGGAACAGTGTTAACCAGCTGAATGTTATCAGGAATTGGCCGAGTGTCAATTTTGCTAAGTTTCATGGTTGGGTTTGTCTCTGGGCCCCAGCAGGTTTTCTGTCACTATCTTCCCAACTTTGAATAAAAAGCAAAAAACAATTCAGATGTTGCAAATCTGAAAGAAACACAAAGTGCTGGAGAGTTAATGTAGAATCCACTGTGACTTTTTCTTCAGATTGTTTTCATCAGAACTCTCCCCAACCTCCCTAAATAAAAACCGAAAAAGCTGCAGATGCTGTAAATCAGGAAGAAAAACAAAGCTACCAGAAAAGCTCAGAGGGTCTGGCAGCATCTGTGAAGAAAAGAAAAACACAGAGTTAACGTTTCGGGTCTGGTGACCTTTCCCCAGAACTGATGGTGGCTGGGAAAACGTCAATTTATATGCAGAGGGGAAAAAAACGTTTTCCCAGCCACCATCAGTTCTGAGGAAGGGTCACCAGACCTGAAACGTTAACTCTTGTTTATCTTTTCTTCACAGATGCTGCCAGACCTGCTGAGCTTTTCCAGCAACTTTGTTTTTGTTCCTCCCTCGTTACCTATGCTTCCTGCCCGTATGGCATCTATTCATCGTATTTTCCCACTTGCAACAGGCTGGAGTTTTCACCCCTCCTGGGATTCCCAGGATTCTTGGTACCAGCTGTGCACCTGGTCAAGCAATGGCATCTGCCTTGCATGGTGCCACCTTGCCAGGAACTGCTGGCCAAATAGAGGTCCTTTAAGATAGACACTGGAGGCCTAGCCTTCAGGAGATCCAACAGTGATAAGGTAAGACCTTTGTTGTGGAATCAAGGGTTATGGGCATAAGGCAGGAACAGGATACTGATTGTGGATGATCAGCCATGATCATAATGAATGGTGGCATTGGCTTGAAGGGCTAAATGGCCTACTCCAGCATCTATTGTCTATTGTTGTTTTGGTTCGTGGGCAGAGGGGAAATCGGGGGAGCACAGACAAGGGCAGCAGGGGGTGGCTTTCAGCAGTGACTCTCTTCCCCACCATCCACATCTTTGGTTGCTACAGCAAATAGAGTGCACCCGCCCCACCCCGACACAATTTGGTGGGGAGACTGCTCTGGCTTCCGAGTCAGAAACCAACCATGTATCTCACCTACAGGGGAGGCAGGTTATTGGTGCACTGGCAATGAATTGGCCACTCAAGGACCTTAACTGCTGGCAAGTTGTAAAAGTGGCCCATGGGCTTTGTGGACTTTCTCAGCCAGCGCTCATTTGCCGAGGTGTCAGGGAGCGGGCAAGTACCATGCACGAGCCAACTTTCCCAGTTACTTGCTCTTTTCACCACCTTTGAGGAGGGGGAGTAATTACACCGAGAACAGCATTGCAGACCAAAATGATAAGGTTTGAGAAGATTTGTAGCTCGGGTTGTGAATGAGGTTGTAGACTTGCTCGCCAAGTTGGTGGGTTTGGTTGCAAAATGTTTCATCACCCTGCTAGGTGACAATGTCAGTGTGCCTCTGGTGAAATGTCAGTGTTCTGTCCCGCTTCTCGGTGGTTTTTACACGGGGTCTAATTCAATGTCAACTGGGACAACACATCCATAATCACACAAGCCAAACAGAGGCACCCCAGGGAATTCCTGGAGGCCTGGTATTCTAACCGGAACTCCATCAACAAACACATTGAATTAGACCCTGTGTACAAACAACCAAGAAACGGAACCAGAAGCGATACTAAACACCCCAACAAACTGAGGCATCTAAATAATAAGTGGGTAAACACCAACACTTCATCGGAGGCACACTGACCGTGTTACCTCGCAGGGTGACAAAACATTTGCAACCAAACCCAATGGCTCAGTGAGCACGTCCACAACCTCAGAATGAAAGGATCCTAACACTGTTGAACATCAGCTTTACTGTTTTCAATGGGTTTAATGGATGCTACAGTTGCAATTTCATGGAACCAAAATGAAAAGCTGCCAATTTTGTGAGGCTAATGCCACATGTTATCCAATAAATTGTGACGATTCACAGGGAATCTCTCCCTCATGACAATCTACACATTAATAACACTGTAGAACTCACCACAATTCTGCCAACAAGTCCTAATGACAGTAAATTCGTTCAAAACTCTTTTGCCCACTAATTCAAACATGGTTTTTAAAGGAAAAAAAAACATCAAAAGAACTGCGGATGCCGTAAATCAGGAACAAAAAGAAAAGTTGCTGGAAAAGCTCAGCAGGAAGGGTGACTGGACCCGAAACGTTAACTGTTTTCTCCTTCACAGATGCTGCCAGACCTGCTGAGCTTTTCCAGCGACTTTGTTGCTGTTCATGGTTTTTAAAGGAGTTAGAGATATCAAACTAATGAGTTCCATTCAGACACGAGCTGGCAATCTTTGGTAAAAGTGTATAATACCGAAAGCCCAAAAAGATCACTATTGCTGCTTAGGCTCTTTTGTGCAGCGTTTACCGTCTGCCTCCACTCCCCACCTGTTTGTGTTTGGGCTCAGTACCATTCAGGAAATGGTGACTCACCCTTATCATCAACATGTCTCAACAAAGCTCACGACTCAGCAAACGAACAGTTGCCTACAACAATACAGTCAGTTGCTGTTTAACAAAATTCAAATACAGAGCTAATCATAGGAGACAGGGGTGTAGAATAGCGTGGAGTACAAGTAATAAGAACTCAATCAGACTGCAGTGTATGGGCCTAATCTGCCAAATCATTGGGGATTCAGCACAGTGACTCATGGTATTGCAATACCTTCAGCTCGGAGCACATGGGCAAAGCATTACTTTAAGGCACAGAGAACTTACAGCTGCCTGAGCAAAGAATAAAAAAGGGAAGATTTAACAGGGGCGTCCAGCACAGTTGATAATGATGGATAGTTTTTAAATTTGTTGACAGGATTGGGGGATTGCTGGCTGTAGCATCAGTGTTTGATCCCATCTCCAGTTGCTCATGAGAAGGTGCTGGTCAGCTGCCTTCTGTATCGAGTAGGGACAGCAACAATACTGCCATTAGAGAGGGGAGCCCAGGATTTAGACCCAGCTAGACTGAAGCAACTGCAACACATTTCCAAATCAAGACGGTGAGTGTCTCATTGAGGATCCTGCAGGCAGTGACAGTTCCACATACTCGCTGTCCTCGTATTTGAGGAATTAAGGAGAAACTATTTCCATCTGAGGGCAGATGACTCAGTAACCAAAGGTCAAAGATTTAGGGTAACTGGCAAAAGAATCAAAAGGGTGACAAGAATTACTATTTGCAGCAAATTGTTGTGATCTGCAATGTACTGCCTGAAGTGAAGAGAGTCAGTAATGACTTTCAAAAGCAAATTGCATAAATACTTGAATAGGAAAACATTTGCAGGGAAGACAGACAAATGGGATAGCACCTTCAAAGAGACAAGATGGCCCGAACAGTCCTAGGATTCGATGAAAGCTGCTTGTACTAGCAGGAGAAACTCTTGACCCTGGTGCATCTTCTTCTTCTGGATCCCTACTGCATCACCTTTAACCCTCCCCTTTCCATTCTTCAGAAGCGGGTCAGGGGTCAATTTTGTTTCATTTCCGCAGGTTCTGCTTGAGATTTTCTCAAAAAGGTACTTTTTGATTTCAAGGGTAATGCCTTTTTATTCTCATGAACTCAGTTTATAAACTGAGGCAGTTATACAATAGCAGCACATTTTGTATTTATCCTGATATATCGGGTATTTGAACTCTCAGAAACAGAATTCGAAGAATTCACGAATATCTTCAATAATCACTACATTAAACTTAAAGCCACAAGTTACAAGGAAAACATTAATTTACTAGGCACTACTGTATTTAAATTGGTACAGGCAACAGAAAATAAAGGTGACAATTTTTTTTCCCCAAGCTAACGCTTGTAAACACAAGGCAATCACTCTGAACACAACTTCCACAGACAGGTGGAGTCACACCTAATGTGTCTCTATTGCACAAAACTGATTATTTTAGGAAAAAAACACAGAAGAAGTTGCTGGAAAAGCTCTGGCAGCATCGGTGAAGATAAAAATCAGAGTTAACATTCCAGGTCCAGTGACCTTTCCTCAGAATGGGAATTATAGAACAGAACTAATGCTGATTGATTTTAACCAGGCAGTTACTATCCTTTAGATTAGAGATAATGGGAACTGCAGATGCTGGAGATTCCAAGATGATAAAATGTGAGGCTGGATGAACACAGCAGGCCAAGCAGCATCTCAGGAGCACAAAAGCTGACGTTTCGGGCCTAGACCCTTCATCAGAGAGGGGGATGGGGGGAGGGAACTGGAATAAATAGGGAGAGAGGGGGAGGCGGACCGAAGATGGAGAGCAAAGAAGATAGGTGGAGAGGGTGTAGGTGGGGAGGTAGGGAGGGGATAGGTCAGTCCAGGGAAGACGGACAGGTCAAGGAGGTGGGATGAGGTTAGTAGGTAGCTGGGGGTGCGGCTGGGGGTGGGAGGAAGGGATGGGTGAGAGGAAGAACCGGTTAGGGAGGCAGAGACAGGTTGGACTGGTTTTGGGATGCAGTGGGTGGGGGGGAAGAGCTGGGCTGGTTGTGTGGTGCAGTGGGGGGAGGGGATGAACTGGGCTGGTTTAGGGATGCAGTGGGGGAAGGGGAGATTTTGAAACTGGTGAAGTCCACATTGATACCATATGGCTGCAGGGTTCCCAGGCGGAATATGAGTTGCTGTTCCTGCAACCTTCGGGTGGCATCATTGTGGCAGTGCAGGAGGCCCATGATGGACATGTCATCAAGAGAATGGGAGGGGGAGTGGAAATGGTTTGCGACTGGGAGGTGCAGTTGTTTGTTGCGAACTGAGCGGAGGTGTTCTGCAAAGCGGTCCCCAAGCCTCCGCTTGGTTTCCCCAATGTAGAGAAAGCCGCACCGGGTACAGTGGATGCAGTATACCACATTGGCAGATGTGCAGGTGAACCTCTGCTTAATGTGGAATGTCATCTTGGGGCCTGGGATGGGGGTGAGGGAGGAGGTGTGGGGACAAGTGTAGCATTTCCTGCGGTATTTCCAAGATGATAAAATGTGAGGCTGGATGAACACAGCAGGCCAAACACCGCAGGAAATGCTACACTTGTCCCCACACCTCCTCCCTCACCCCCATCCCAGGCCCCAAGATGACATTCCACATTAAGCAGAGGTTCACCTGCACATCTGCCAATGTGGTATACTGCATCCACTGTACCCGGTGCGGCTTTCTCTACATTGGGGAAACCAAGCGGAGGCTTGGGGACCGCTTTGCAGAACACCTCCGCTCAGTTCGCAACAAACAACTGCACCTCCCAGTCGCAAACCATTTCCACTCCCCCTCCCATTCTCTTGATGACATGTCCATCATGGGCCTCCTGCACTGCCACAATGATGCCACCCGAAGGTTGCAGGAACAGCAACTCATATTCCGCCTGGGAACCCTGCAGCCATATGGTATCAATGTGGACTTCACCAGTTTCAAAATCTCCCCTTCCCCCACTGCATCCCTAAACCAGCCCAGTTCATCCCCTCCCCCCACTGCACCACACAACCAGCCCAGCTCTTCCCCCCCACCCACTGCATCCCAAAACCAGTCCAACCTGTCTCTGCCTCCCTAACCGGTTCTTCCTCTCACCCATCCCTTCCTCCCACCCCCAGCCGCACCCCCAGCTACCTACTAACCTCATCCCACCTCCTTGACCTGTCCGTCTTCCCTGGACTGACCTATCCCCTCCCTACCTCCCCACCTACACCCTCTCCACCTATCTTCTTTGCTCTCCATCTTCGGTCCGCCTCCCCCTCTCTCCCTATTTATTCCAGTTCCCTCCCCCATCCCCCTCTCTGATGAAGGGTCTAGGCCCGAAACGTCAGCTTTTGTGCTCCTGAGATGCTGCTTGGCCTGCTGTGTTCATCCAGCCTCACATTTTATCATCCTTTAGATTAGGTGGGTTATAGGGGGATGGGTCTAGGTTGTATGCTCTGAGGTTCGGCGTGGACTTGTTGGGCCAAAGGGTCTATTTCCACACTCTAGCTATTCGGATGGATTTAAACTAGCTCAGAAGCGGGATGGGAAACTGAGGTGTAGTCCTAGTACACAGGAGGATGAGTGTAGGGAGGACATGGTCAGGACCTCACTGTCACAGGAGTGTGCTGACAGACAGCAAGCTGGACTGAAGTGTCTCTACTTTAATGCCAGGAGTATCCGGAAGAAGGTAGGTGAGCTTGCAGCTTAGATAGGTACCTGGTACTTCGATGTTGTGGCCATTTCGGAGACATGGATAGAACAGGGTCAGCAATGGATGTTGCAGGTTCCAGGGTTAAGATCTTTCATTAAGGTCTGGGAAGGTGGTAAAAGAGGGCGAGGTGTGGCTTTGTTGGTCAAGGACAGTATAACGGTGGCTGAAAGAACCTTTGAGGACTTGTCTACTGAGGTGGTATGGGCTGAGGTTGCCGAGGAAGGTTTGTCGACTGAGTCGGTATGGCTGGAAGCTAGGAACAGCAAGGGAGCAGTTACCTCATTGGGGGTTTTCTACAGACCCCCAAATAGCAGTAGGGAGATCGAAGAACTCATTGGCCGGCAGATTGTTGACAAGTGCAAACGTATCAGGGTTGTTGTTATGGGTGACTTCAACTTTCCCAATAGTGATTGGAACCTCCTCAGTGCAGATGGTTTGGATGGAGCTGTTTTTGTCAGGTGTGTTCAGGAGGGTTTCCTGACTCAGTATGTGGACAGGCCAATGAGGGGGGAGGACATTTTGGATTTGGTGCTCGGCAATGAGCCAGGACAGGTGTCAGATCTCGTGGTGGGAGAACACTTTGGCGACAGTGACCACAACAGCCTCACATTTACCATAGCCATGGAAAGGGACAGGAGCAGTTACCAGGGGAAGATATTTAACTGGGATAAAGGAAGCTTTGATGCTGTCAGACAGGAGTTGGGAAGTACAGATTGGGAGCAATTGTTCCACAGAGAGGGCACAGCAGACATGTGGAGGCTGTTTAAGGAGCAGTTGTTGCGAGTGATGTATAAATTTGTTCCTCTGAGACAGGTAAGAAGGGGAAGATTAAGGAGCCTTGGGTGACGGGTACAGAGGTGCTTCTTGTGAAAAAGAAAAAGGCAGCGTACGTAAGGTGGAGGAAGCAAGGGGCGAGCACAGCTTTAGAGGATTACAGGCTTGCTCGGAAGGAGCTCAAAAGTGGACTGAGGAGGGCCAGGAGGGGGCACGAAAAAGGCTTGGCAGGAAGGATTAGGGAGAACCCGAAGGCATTTTACTTATACGTGAGGAATAAGAGAATGATCAAGGAGAAGGTAGGACTGATCAGGGATCGCGTAGGGAACTTGTGCGTGGAGTCTGAGCTGATAGGGGAAGTCCTAAAATGAGTTTTTTGCTTCGGTTTTCACTAAGGAAAGGGACCTTGTTGTGAATGAGAACTTTGAGGAGCAGGAAAACAGGCTTGAACAGATCAAGATTGAGGAAGATGATGTGCTGGAAAGTTTGGCAAACATTAAGATTGATAAGTCCCCAGGGCCAGACCAGATTTATCCTCGGTTGCTCAGGGAAGCGAGAAAGGAGGTGGCTAAGCCGCTGGCGAAGATCTTTGCTTCCTCACTCTCCACGGGAGTCGTACCGGAAGATTGGAGGGAGGCAAATGTTGTTCCTCTTTTCAAGAAAGGGAATAGGGATATCCTGGAAATTACAGACCAGTCAGTCTTACGTCTGTGCTCAGCAAGGTTTTGGAAATAATTCTGAGGGATAGGATTTATGACTATTTGGAAAAGCATAGCGTGATTAAAGGGAGTCAGCATGGCTTTGAGAGGGGCAGGTCATGCCTTACAAATCTTATTGAGTTCTTTGAGGAAGTCACGAGACAGGTTGACGAGGGTCAAGCAGTGGATGTGGTGTACATGGACTTCAGCAAGGCATTTGATAAGGTTCCCCACGGCAGGCTCATTCATAAAGTCAGGAGGTGTGGGATACAGGGTGATTTGGCTGTCTGGATTCAGAATTGAAGATAGCAAAGTGTGGAGCTGGATGAACACAGCAGGCCAAGCAGCATCTCAGGAGCACAAAAGCTGATGTTTCGGGCCTAGATCTTCATCAGAGCGGGTCTAGGCCCGAAACGTCAGCTTTTGTGCTCCTGAGATGCTGCTTGGCCTGCTGTGTTCATCCAGCTCCACACTTTGGTATCTTGGATTCTCCAGCATCTGCAGTTCCCCTTATCATGGATTCAGAATTGGTTGGCTGACAGGAGGCAGAGAGTGGTTGTAGATGGTAAGTATTCTGCCTGGAGGTCAGTGCTGAATGGTGTCCCGCAGGGCTCTGTTCTTGGGCCTCTGCTCTTTGTAGTTTTTATCAATGACTTGGATGAGGAGTTTGAGGGATGGGTTAGTATGTTTGCTGATGACACAATGGTTGGAGGTGTCGTTGATAGTATCGAGGGCTATTGCAGGCTTCAGCGAGACATTGACAGAATGCAGAGTTTGGCTGAGAAATGGCAGATGGAGTTCAACCTGGATAAATGCGAAGTGATGCATTTTGGAAGGTCGAACTTAAATGCTGAATATAGGATTAAAGGCAGGATTCTTGGCAGTGTGGAGGAACAGCGGGATCTTGCTGTTCAAGTGCATAGCTCCCTCAAAGTTGCCACCCAGGTGGATAAGGTTGTTAAGAAAGCATACGGTGTTTTGGCTTTCATTAACAGGGGGATCGAGTTTAAGAGCCGCAAAGTTATGCTGCAGCTCTACAAAACCCTGGTGAGACCACACTTGGAATATAGTGTCCAGTTCTGGTCGCCCTATTATAGGAAAGATCTGGATGCTTTGGAGAGGGTGCAAAGGACGTTTACCAGGATGCTGCCTGGACTGGAGGGCTTGTCTTACGAGGAGAGGTTGACTGAGCTCGGACTTTTCTCTCTGGAAAGAAGGAGGAAGAGAGGTGACCTGATCGAGGTGTACAAGGTAATGAGATGCATGGATAGAGTCGCTAGCCAGAGACTTTTCCCCAGGGCAGGATTGACTGCCACGAAGGGTCACAGTTTTAAGGTGTTAGGAGGAAGGTATAGAGGAGACGTCAGAGGGAGGTTCTTCACCCAGAGAGTTGTGAGCGCATGGAATAGTTTACCAACGGTAGTCATGGGAGCGGAGTCATTAGTGACATTTAAGCGACTGCTGGACATGCACATGGGCAGCAGTGAATTGAGGGGAACGTAGGTTAGGTTATTTTATTTTTGGATTAGGATTATTTCACGGCACAACATCGTGGGCCAAAGGGCCTGTACTGTGCTGTACCTTTCTATGTTTTATGTTCTACTCTACTCTATTCTATTTTTCAAAGCATCTCAGATCAAGTTTTAACATCTGTCCTGTGGTTATGACAATAATATCCACCTCCTTGTCGTTTTCTTTTTCCCTCCCCACTCCCTTTTCCACTTGCAGCCTCCTTACTTTGTCTAGTTTCCCTCCCACCTTGCATTCACGTTCATTTCTACCAGACCCACCCTCTGTTTTCCATCATCTAACTCCTGTAGCCTCACTAACGATATCTAGTGACTTCTTCCACCTCGTTCACCACTGCCGCTTTCTTCATTCCCCCTTCCCTGATCTTGCCAGCCTGTGTAACCCTCGCCCTCACCCTCACCCAGCAACACGCACCTCTCAAGACTCATGATTCCGCCCTGCCACCACACACCTTATTGCTGTTCCTCCAACCACCAGCTTATTCTGGCCATTAATTGCTGCTGATTGGCTCACTATTTCACCTACCCGCAGCAAGCAATACTCCCCAGTATCCAAGGGCCCAAACATACCTTCTAGGTGAAGCAACACTGCACGTGCACTTCCCAGAATCTAGTCTACAGTGTTCACTGCTCACAATGTGGTCTCCTCTACATTGGGGAAACAAAGCTCGCAGAAAAGACCCTGAACTACCTGTCTGCAGCCATTTTAACGCACCACCCTGTTCCCTGACCAACATGTTTGTATCTGGCTTGCTGCAGTTTCTAGTGAAATTCAACACAAGCTGGAAGAGCAACAGAGGAGCAGGAAAGCATGACGTTTCAAGTCAGGAAGGGCCCCAACCCAAAATGTCAAGCTTTCCCGCTCGGCCTGCTGTGTTCATCCTGATTCTCCAACATCGGCAGTTCCTACTATCTCTGGAAGAACAACACCTCATTTTCTGCTTGGGGACCCTGCAGGACTCAATACTGAGTTCAATAATTTTAGGGCCTAAACTCTCCCATGTCCCAGACCCCTACCCCACACACCAGGCCTTGTTACCGCGTAGCCTGCCTTTACCCACTGCCTGTTATTAGTCACTAATAGTGCCCATTAACAACTATTCACCCTCCCAGCCTGATCGTTATCAACTCTTTGTCTCTCTAATTGTTCTCTCTCATTAGGCTCTGTCCTATCGTTTACTCCCCATTCCATCTCCCTCCCTAATTTTCCTGCATAAAAACTGACGTTTTTCCAAGCCACCATCAGTTCTGAGGAAGGGTCACCGAACCCGAAACGTTAACTCTGTTCATTCCTTCACAGATGCTGCCAGGCCTGCTGAGCTTTTCCAGCTTTTTCGGTTTTTATTGATAAGGGAGGGTCTATGACCAGAGGAGACAGTCTCAGTTAAGATGGAGATGAGAAAGTATGTTTTCCTCTTTGAGGGTTGTATGTGTTTGGAACTCCTTGACACAGAGAGCTGCAGAGGCAGAGTCTTTGAGTAAAAACCAAAAAAACTGCGGATGCTGTAAATCAGGAACAAAAACAAAGTTGCTGGAAAAGCTCAGCAGGCCTGGTAGCATCTGTGAAGGAGAAAACAGAGTTAACGTTTCGGGTCCGGTGACCCTTCCTCTGAGCTCTCAGTCCTTGAGTATGTGGGCGGCTGGATGGGTGGACGGGCAGATTCTTGATCAGTCGTGGAATGAAGGGTTACAGGGTGAAGTCAGGAAAGAGGATGTGAGAAATATCAGAGCAGCCATCGTCCAAATGAATGGTAGAGCAGGCTCGAGGGGCAAAATGGCCAATTCCTGTTCCTATTTCTTATGGTCTTATAGAAGGAGGCCATTCAGCCCAAAGTTCCAGTGGAAGCTCTCTGAAGGAGCTGTTGCTCAAACAGTCCTACTCCCTTGCTCATTCCACATAGTTTTGCAGTTTGTTTTCTTCTTACTTCAGTTCACTTTCAAAAGTTACGGCTCAATCTACTTCCGCTGTTCTTTCAGGCAGTAAACTCCTGATCACAATTTGCTTCCTTTGTTAAAAAAGGAAAATTTCCTAACCCTCTGCCAGCTTGGAAGCAACTCCCCTCATTTGCATAGTTTAAATGATTCATGAATTTGAATATGCCCATCAAATTGCACCTTAGTCCACCAGCCCTGCTCTCTGCTCAAAACAGAACAAGGCCTGGTTCTTCAGTCTCCCCATATAACTGGTACTATTCCAACGAGCCAGTCAACCCCAATATTTCATTACTTGTAGCATTGATTCTTAGGGGGCTTGATGGGGTTGATGTGGGAAAGTTGTTTCCCCTGTAGGACAGTCTAGTACCTAAAGGCATAATCTCAGAATAAGGCATCACCCATTCAAGATGAAAAGGAATTTCTTGGCTCAGAAGACAGTAAATCAGTGGAATTCTTAATCACAGAAGGCTCCAGGGGTTGGGTCATCAAGTTTATAAAAGGCAGAGATAGATGGATTTTAAATCAGTAAGGGAATCGAGAGTCACGGTGAAAAGACAGGAAAGTGAAATTGAGAATTATCAAATCAGCCATGATCCCACTGAATGTCAGTGCAAATTCAATGGGCTGAATGGCCTACTGCTATTCTGTTTTCTGAGGTCTTTTTATGTGGTTGGTGTGGGCAGGCAGGTGGCAGTGTGTAGCCAGTTTCTTTTGGCTAAACTGGCATGGTTTGGAATGGGTACATGATGGGATGTCATTTTGGTTTCAGCAGGAACACTAGTACCTTCTTGAAAATGAAACCACTAGAAGAAGTACTTCTTTGTATTCAAGTTAAAACAACAAGAAAGGGCTGGGTGTTATGCTACAGACAGATTACATCAATAATGGTTGTGTTTAGGTTTTGGCACCACACCACTCGAAGGAGACACTGGTCCTGGAGGGAGAGCAGCACAGAGTCACCAGAATGACAGCAGGGCTGAAAGAGTTAAGCGATGATGACAGAATGAGCATAGACAATTCAGGGTAATCTAACTGAAGTATTTAAGATGATTAAGGGATTTGATAAAACAGATTGAGAGAAACCATTTCACCTGGTAGGGAATCTAAAACAAGGAGGATCATGTTTAAAATTACAACTTTCAGACCATAAAGTCAGGAAGTGTATCAGCACTCAGGGTGTGGCTACAAAGAATTCTGTCCAACAGCTTATTATGAAGCACTTTCTCGTCTGAGTACCAAGCATGAACAGTTAATGACTGCAATGCTTCAACAAATTCAGGAATACCAAAGATCAGAACTGAAACCTTAACATTTGCAAGTAAAGGAAACTTGCCTGAATATTCAAGCTGAAGCTTCTATGCACACAAACAAATCCTCACAACAAATTCTCAATACTACAGTGGGCAGCCCATTGTCCACTGTAGGAATCTCACTGAAATCAAAAGCTTGGTAAGTAGGGCAGCTCATGTGCTGTCTCCATTGAATAGCCAGGCAGAATGCTGCAAACCTCCTTCCACACAGATTCTCACAGCATAAAAGGAGGCTGTTTGGCCCATCATGTCCATGCTATCTTTTTGACAGGACTGTCTAATTAGTCCTATGGCCCCTGTACCTTCCCCTTTGAATCTGATTATTAGTGAAATCAAGACCAGTGGCTCAGAAGCATTCTCAGCGTTTTACAAGCAACACTTGGGCTGGAATTTGCCACAAATTACATCATTTCATTTGTTATTCTATTTGTTTGTTATTGGGGAAGTTGTGATGTCGAGGGAATGTTGCCGAAATTGTGTTTTCCAGAGGCTAAATACACTGAGAAAATGTCTCAAATCCTATCAGACCAGCTGATAAAATTTAATACCAATGATTGTGTCTGAAGTTATAAAGTTGGTCCAAGCATGGCAACTATCGTCAGTTGTTGCAAAAATGTTATCACTTTTAGGGGAGGAAATCTGCCATCCTTACGTGGTCTGGCCTTCATGTGACTCCAGACCCACAGAGTGACGTGGTTGAGTCTTAAGTGCCCTCTCAAATAGCTGACCAAACCATTCAGTTCAAGATGGGCAACAAATGCTTTTGGTGCAATGTTGACAGAAAGAGTATCGAGGTAAAACAGGGATCGTGCTCTGGCAATCCAACATTTCCCACACCAAAAACTATTGGATGCTGTTGCAGCAAGAATGCTCAAAGAGGCAACCATTAAATGGGTCAGTTAATGGATTATTCCATCTACACGAACTCTGTCCTAATGTTAAACAATTCTTCCTTTTTCAAATATTTATCTGATTCTCTTTTGAAAGTTATTGAAGCTGCTTCCAATGCCCTCTTCCAACTTGCTGTGTTAAAAATTCTCCTCTGGATCATTTTCTAATATCTGAACTCTGGATTCTCTGGTGCCAGATCTTTATTATTCAATCTGGCTGTATTTGTAAACTGTGGCTCAGTTGGTTATTCCTTTCTCTTTGACTCCACAAGGTTGTGAGCTCAAGTCCCACATCCTGAGGTTTAAGCCCAAAAATCAAGGCAGCCAACTCCCAGGGTTTAATGAGAGGGTCCTGCATTGCTTTAGGTGCTGTCTGTCAGGTGAGAGGTTAAACTGAGGTCCTGACAGATGGGTGAGAAGATCCCGCAGCATGATTTCAACGATAAACACAGGAGGCAGCCTGGTTGATAGTTATTCTTCAGTCAGCTGATGGTCTGCAATTAATCACATTGCTGTTTGTGGGAGCTTGCTGTGCACATATTTGCAGCTAGATTGTGACAGTGGCTGCAAATCATAAATATGTAAATGGATATAAAGTGCTTTGGGGGGCATCCAGTAGCTGTAAAAGGCACTACATAAATGCAGGTCTTTATTATGAGGTGGGCTTCATGCTGTACTATATCTGCAATGGTTTAACAAAGTGCCCACATATAGTTCTCAGCCTTTGATAGCACAGAAATACCACGCTTGGTTGACAGGTTGTGGTTGGCATACTCCCTGATATTTCATGCCAGAACCTGGATCATGACTTTGAGATCAGCTACTCCACACCTCATGAAAGGTTTGTTTTTAAATCACAGCTCTGCCTTCATGCACCTTTAACCACACTTCCTTTTAATAGACGGAAGAATGCAAATGAAAGCAGAAGGTCTCTACGTGGAAGTTTTCATGAAAGTTAAGAACGAGGGGAGCCACCTAGTTAAGTTTTTGATGTGGATTAAGAGAATGTGTTTCTCTTTGTTACAACAAGGCAGGTAGAACACATACTGCCTGACCTAAAAAAAATTCGATAGAACCATTCAAAGATTCAAGAGGCTTCAAGCTGCTTCACAACAAATAAAAACAAATCATTTCTTGTGCCGGTACTGTTGTAATGTAAAAAATACAATCGCCATGTTACACAGCCCAAGATCCCACAAAAAGCAAGATAACAAAGTGTGGAGCTGGATGAACACAACAGGCCAAGCAGCATCTCAGGAGCACAAAAGCTGATGTTTCGGGCCTAGACCCTTCATCAGAAAAGGGGGATGGGGTGAGGGTTCTGACATAAATAGGGAGAGGGGGGAGGCGGACTGAAGATGGATAGAGGAGAAGATAGGTGGAGAGGAGAGTATAGGTGGGGAGGGGATAGGTCAGTCTGGGGAGGACGGACAGGTCAAGGAGGCGGGATCAGGTTGGTAGGTGGTAAATGAAGGTGCGGCTTGAGGTGGGAAGAGGGGATAGGTGAGAGGAAAAACAGGTTAGGGAGGCAGAGACAGGCTGGGCTGGTTTTGTGATGCGGTGGGGGGAGGGGAAGAACTGGGCTGGTTTTGGGATGCAGTGGGGGGTGGGGACGAGCTGGGCTGGTTTTGAGATGCAGTGGGTGGAGGGGATGAGCTGGGCTCGTTTTGGGATGCAGTGGGGGTAGGGGGAGATTTTAAAGCTTGCGAAGTCCACATTGATACCATTGGGTTGCAGGGTTCCCAAGCGGAATATGCGTTGCTGTTCCTGCAACCTTCGGGTGGCATCATTGTGGCACTGCAGGAGGCCCATGATGGACATGTCATCTAAGGAATGGGGCGGGGGGCGTTAAAATGGTTTGCGACTGCGAGGTGCAGTTGTTTACCGCGAACCGAGTGGAGGTGCTCTGCAAAGCGGTCCCCAAGCCTCCGCTTGGTTTCCCCAATGTAGAGGAAGCCACACCGGGTACAATGAATACAGTATACCACATTGGCAGATGTGCAGGTGAACCTCTGCTTAATATGGAAAGTCATCTTGGGGCCTGGGATGGGGGTGAGGGAGGAAGTGTGGGGGCAAGTGTAGCACTTCCTGCGGTTGCAGGGGAAGGTGCCAGGTGTGGTGGGGTTGGAGGGGAGTGTGGACCGGACAAGGGAGTCACGGAGAGAGTGGTCTCTCTGGAAGGCAGACAAGGACGGGGATGGAAAAATCTCTCCCACAAAAAGCAATTGTGACATTAACAAATGCTCTGTTCTTAGGTATTGTTGAAGGGATAAGTCCTGGCCAGTATACCTGGGAGAACTCCCAAGCTCCGCTCTAAAATAGTGGCCATTGCAATTTCTAGACTTTTACCTGAGAGGGTGAGATGCAGGTCAAGGTTTGATATCTCACTGGAAATAGCACATCACACAGTGCGGCGCTCCCTCAGCGCAGACGCTCCGACAGTGCGGCGCTCTCTCGGCAGCGACCCTCCGACAGTGCTGTGCTCCCTCGGCAGCGACCCTCCACCAGTGCTGCGCTCCCTCGGCAGCGACACTCCGACAGTGCTGCGCTCCCTCGGCAGCGACACTCCGACAGTGCGGCGCTCCCTCGGCAGCGACCCTCCGACAGTGCGGCGCTCCCTCGGCAGCGACCCTCCGACACTCCCTCAGCACTGACCCTCCGACAGTGCGGCGCACCCTCAGCCCTGACCCTCCAACAGTGCAGCGCTCCCTCAGCACTGACCCTCTGACAGTGCGGCCTCCCTCAGCACTGACCCTCCGACAGTGCGGCGCACCCTCAGCCCTGACCCTCCAATAGTGCAGCGCTCCCTCAGCATGGATCCTCCGGCAGTGCGGTGCTCCATGAGTACCACTCTGGGAGTACAGGGCAGATTTCTGAACTCAAATAAAAACCAAAAGAACCGCGCATGTTGTAAATCAGAAACGAAAACAGAAATTTCTGGAAAATCTCAGCAGGTCTCCCAGCATCTCTGGACAGAAATCAGAATTAATGTTTTGGGCTGAGTGATCCTTCCTCAGTTCTGCCAGACCTGGTGAGCTTTTCTGGCAATTTCTGTTTTTGTCAGCATTTTGAGTTTTCTCGTGCGGGTCCTGAACCCACAATATCATGATTTAGGGGCATAAATGCTAATCTCTGACGCACAACTGACAACAGTCATGCTTTTTGAAACTGTGTATATCCATTCAGGACCCTATGGGAGCTCACCTCAAGCATCCAGTGGCATTGTAGAAGATATCAGGGTTGACATCAAAATTCTTGACATCTCCATCTGGCCAGCCCGAAAATGGGATGATAATTGATGTTGTCAAGGGTTTTAAAGTTCCCTTGATCAGGTCTGCCTTTAGATATTCATTGGAAGACAAGTTCCACAGTAAACCTAACATTTGGAGAAAACAAGGAGCAAAGCATCCATCAGATGATGAAAGCCTGGAAATCTGAAGTGACAGAATTCTGTTTCAACAACAACAAAAACAAAGTTGCTGGAAAAGCTCAGCAGGTCTGGCACCATCTGTGGAAAAGAAAAACAGAGTTAATGTTTCGGGTCCGGTGACCCTTCCTCAGAACTGATGGTGGCTGGGAAAACGTCAGTTTATATGCAGAAAATAGGGGGTAAGGAGTAAGCGACAGGATAGAGCCCAAAGAGAGAGAAAGACAGTTGGACAGACAAAGGAGTTGCTAACGATCAGGCTGGGAGGGTGAGTCGTTAATGGGGACTGTTAGTAACTGACAGGGGGAGTGTAATGGCAGGCTGTGTGGTAACAAGGCCTGGTGTGTGGGGTGGGGGGCTGGGACATGGGGGAGTTTAGGCCCTAAAATTGTTGAACTCAGTATTGAGTCCGGAGGGCTATAGGGTCCCCAAGCAGAAAATGAGGTGTTGTTCCTCCAGCTTGCGCTGGGTTTCACTGGGACACTGTAGCAAGCTGGAGACAGAGATGTTGGCCAGGGAACAGGGTGGTGCATTGAAGTGGCAGGAAACAGGTAGTTCAGGGTCTTTTTTGCAAATGGAACGTAGATGTTCTGCAAAGCCGTCACCATGTCTACGCTTTGTTTCCCCAATGTAGAGGAGATCACATTGTGAGCAGTGAATGCAGTGGACTAGATTCTTGGAAATGCAGGGGAAGTGTTGCTTCACCAGGAAGGTATGTTTGGGTCCTTGGATACTGGGGAGGGAGGAGGTAAATGGGCAGGTGTTGCACCTTCGCCGGTTACAGGGGAAGGTGCTGTAGGGAGGTGGGGATGTGTTGGAGGTGAAGGAGGTGTGGACCAGGGTGTCCCAGAGGGAACGGTCCCTGTGGAAGGCGGACAAGGGAGGGGAGGGGAATGTGTGTGTGGTGGTGGCATCCTGCTGGAGGTGGCGGAAATGGTGTCTGACGATCTTCTGGATGTGGATGCTGGTGGGATGGTAGGTGAGGATAAGGGGAACCCAATCGCTGTTGAAGGAGGGAAGGGAAGGGGTGAGGGCAGAAGTGTGGGAGATGGGTCAGACCTGATTGAGGGCCCTGTTGACAACGGAGCTGGGGAATCCTCGGTTGAGGGAGAATGTGGACGTTTCGTAGTCTCCCTTGTCGAAGTTGGCCTCATCTGAACATATGCGACAGAGACGGAGGAACTGAGAGAATGGGATGGAGTCTTTACAGGAAGTGGGGTGTGTGGATGTGTAGTCCAGGTAGCTGTGGGAGTCAGTGGGTTTGTAATGGATATTAGTAGCCAGTCTATCCCCAGAAATGGAAACACAAATGTCGAGGAAGGGCAGGGAGGAATCAGAGATAGACCAGGTGAAAGTGAGGGCAGGGTGGAAATTGGAGGCGAAATTGATGAAGCTTTCCAATTCTTGACGGGAGAGGGAAGCAGCACCGATGACATCATTACTTGAACTGAGACAAAATTCTCACCAAAATTGCCCAGCTTCACAAAAACGTTTAAAGTCTCCACAGGAAAAAGCATTATTATTTTTGATGGTGCAACTAGTCCATTTCAGCTGGTCTCCCACATCCCAACTGGCAATCTTGAGGTCATCCAAAACTTGGTTGTTCATTCCTTAATTCACATCAAATGTTTTTGAATCCCGCACCCGCACCCGCTCCCCCCCCCCCCCCCCCCCCCCCACTCCTCCGGCCTCATCACACCTGTTACTGTGGCCGCTTCCAGTCCTACACCCCTCCCCGATCTCTGACCTCTGGCACATTATTGACACACACAAGTTGTGTCTTCAGGTGCCTATATCTGAACTCTGGGACTCCCTCCCGAGATTCTAACCCCGAGTGACTCTCTGTGTGGAGTTTGCACATTCTCCCCATATCACATTCACCCCAGGTTTCCACCGGGTGCTCCGGTTTCCACCCACAGTCCAGAGATGTGCGGGTTAGGTGGATTGGCCACAGTTAATGGAGGGTGACGGGAATAGAGAGGGAGGGTGTTGGCTCTGGATGGGATGGTCTTCAGAGGATCAGTACAGACTCAATGGGCCGAATGGCCGTTAGCTGAATTGTAGGGATTTTATGATTCTAGATTTCTCTAGCATTCTCCCTTTACTGAAGGATCTCTCTTGCAGACTGAGCTCTTGGTTACATTTCTAATATCTCTTGATGTGGCTCCATGTCCAATTTTGTTTGATAATAAAATCATGATACTGCTTTTTCCAGGGAGCCTGCAATTGCACATATCCTGCAGATTATATTGCTGATGCTAACAGCCATGTGACCGTATTATTCTTTTTTTGCCTTTGAGAACCAACCACCACTGAGTGTATCTCTGTAGAGAGTGATATGTGTCTGTGCGTTTGCATGTGCTTCGGTGCTTAAATGTATTTGTGTGTATGTGCATTTAAATGTGCCTTTGTGTGTTAGTCTGCATGTGTGTGTCTGTGTGCTTAAATGTGTGTTTGAGTGTGTATGCTTGTGAGGAGTAAACATCTATAGTTTCATATTACCAATTGTGCGTTAATCAATTTTACACCTTAGTTGAGTAAATTCTGATTTTTAATGAATCAATAATTTTGTGTTAATTAGATAAACCTATTTCAAGTCTAACGTTGAGAAAAACATGATTGGCCACATTGGGACCTGGGTAAATCATTAATTGATATTGTGTCCTGTGGCGAGTCGTGCTGGAGAGAGACAGACAGTACGGTCCTCTAGTAGTGGTCACTTAAACCGAACGTAGGGTGGACTTACCGGTGACTTGCTTCTTTGTCTCAATGTGCCTGGTTTGCTCCAGCAGCCGCACCAGCTCCTGGACTCCGTTATGTTTCTGCACTTCTAGTTTGCTGTCGTTCTCCTCAAACACCCCATTGCGGATCGCACCACAGGCTGCAGCCTGGATCTCGACATTCTCGTTGCTCAGCAATGCAATCAGCTTCCCAATGCCGTCCAAAGCATAAAGCTGCACAAAATTTGCATTTTTTTAAACACTCAGTGGCACAGCACGAACAGTGGTAGACGTCGCCTTGTTCAAGAATGTCCGAGCTACAAGTGATTCATATTATATGACATTACAGGCAAAGCACAACAACTTGCATTTTACGTAGCTCCTTTAACGTAGTGAAACACTCTAAGATGCTCCATAGTTGCCTGATTGGATAGAAAAAGAATTGACACCGAGCTATGTGTAATGAGGTATTGGAGTATATGACCAACCTCTGGGTCTGAGGTAGTTTTTACAGAGGGTCTTCATTAAGGGGAGAGAGATATGGAGGGGACTAGGGAGGGAATTCCAGAGTTCAGGACCGAGACAGCTGCAGCACGTTGACAGACATGTCCATGCCTCTTTCTTTTGCTCCTCCTTTAAGACCCTCTTAAAAATGTCTACCATGACTGAAATGTTTACTTCTTGCCAGGTTTGATTCAGTGTCAAATTTTGTAGGATTGTGCTCTTTAAAAGTTCCTTTTAATACATTAAAGGTTCTATGTAAATGCAGGTTGTTGCTGACATTCTGTCCCCATATATAAAAATAAAGTCTCAATAGCCAAATGCAATTAAAAAATATATTTATTATAACTGCAGTGAGTGATTTCCATCTTTGGAGATATACAGTCAGGGATCCTGATCACCTCTCTGCTTTTCATTAGAAAAGTGAGATTTACATCTGCAGTCACTTAAAACCAAATGAAAGGTGAAGAATTTCAACGTAACAAAGTGTGGAGTTGGATGAACACAGCAGGCCAAGCAGCATCTCAGGAGCACAAAAGCTGACGTTTCGGGCCTAGACCCTTCATCAGAGGCTCTGATGAAGGGTCTAGGCCCGAAACGTCAGCTTTTGTGCTCCTGAGATGCTGCTTGGCCTGCTGTGTTCATCCAGCTTCACACTTTGTTATCTTGGATTCTCCAGCATCTGCAGTTCCCATTATCTCTGAAAGAATTTCAACGGATTGCAGGACAGTTTCTGTGAGGTGGTGTAGAGGACAGTGAAGCTGGTTACCTCAGAGTACAACAGGACCTTGGCCAGATTAGATAGATATGAGATGTTGCATTTTGGTAAGGGTAGGACCTGTACACTTAGTGGTAGATTCCTGGGGAGCGATGCAGAACAGAGAGACCTTGGAGAGCAGGTTAATAGTTCATTGAAAGTGGAGTCACAGGTAGACAGGGTAGTGAAGAAAGTGTTTGGTATGCTTGCCTTTATTGGTCAATGCTTTCAGTATGGGACCAGGGAGGTCATGTTGCAGCTGTACAGGACCCTGGTTCGACAACATTTGGAATACTGCGTGCATTTCTACTCTTCCTGCTAGAGGAAAGATGTTGTGAAACTTGAAAGAGTTCATAGAAGACTTACAAGGATGTTGCCGGGATTGGAGGGTTCGAGCTACAGGGAGAGACTAAATAGGCTGGGGCTATTTTCCCTGGCGGGTCAGAGCACAGACAGGATTAGCCAAGGATTCTTCCTAGGGTAGGGGAGTCCGAACCTAGAGGGCATAAACTTAAGGTGAGAAGGGAAAGATTTAATAGGGACCTAAGGGGCAGCTTTTCCACACAGACGATGATGCATGTGTAGAATGAGCTCCCAGAGTAGGTGGTGGAGGCTGGTACAATTACAACATTTAAAAGACATCTGGATGGGTATATGACTAGAAAGGGTTCATAGGGATACGGGTCAAAGGGCTAGCAAATGGGACTAGGTCAGTTTAGGATACCTGGTCGTTAAGGATCTGTTTCTGTACTGTATATCTCCACGACTCTAAGAGATGAAGAGGTGTGTTCATGCCACAGCCAAACAGTTTGTTGATTTGTTTTCTCCTGAGCTGTGGGCTTCGCTGGTATTGTCAGCCATTGTTCCTCATCCCAAAATGCCCTCGAATGAGTGACTTGCTAGGCCATTTCAGAGGGTAGTTAAGAGTTAGCCACTTTGCTGTGGATCTGAAGCCGCATATAGGCCAGACCAGGTAAGAGTGGCTGATTTCATTCTGAAAAGGTTATTAATCTTTCTCTCATTACCATACTAGGAGTTAAGAGTGGGAAAGTCTTCTGATCAGCTACGTTTGATGCAGATTGGTATCACTCAAGCTAAAGCAACTTATTTCTCTCCAAAAGCAAAGTGATTCCTCTAGTCTCTGATGAGCTATGACTTCTCAGATCTTTAACGAATGAACACATCTATTTTTGTGTTAAGTGCTCCCTCATGCCTGGTTCGAGTCTTGATGTCATCTCATGGTGAAGACAAACACAATGTGGTGGTAGTGTTGGGATGTGAATACAGGCCTCCTCAGAAATAAAGGGACATCTGCAGGGTGTACAGCTGGAGTCCCCTGTACTTCAGACTTGCTAAGAACATGAGATATAGAAGTTAGAGAAGAACATTTGGCCCTTCTCGACTGTTCTGCCATTCAACAACATCACTGTTGACTTTCCACCTCAACTCTACCTTCCCACACTATCTCCATATCACTCATTGCCTCAATGGTACCTAGGGCAATGATACCTAGAGGGGTAAATATCAAAAATAATTCTTTGGAAAACATACATTCAATAGTTTAGTCAGAAATTGCTTTGTAACAACCAGGCTACTTTTACTTAGTCCTGTCCTTTTGAACGCCAAACTTGCACCTTTACTTTAAAAAAAGGATGAAATCTGAGTTACCTCTTTCTTTGCATCAGGTCTTTGGTAACACTCATGTTGGATGAAATTAGCCCCATATAGTACATAATCCATGTTATCGTGTGTCAGGGCAGAGACTGCAGTTTCAATAGTCCAGTCACCACTGTCATCTCCGCTTACACTGCTAAAAGAAAAGGCACTGCCTTTAGAACTGGGGTAACGTTATTCAATCAAGGTGAAATTTTAGACTTTGTTGCACTACTTCAGTAATACCTTTTCCAGCAGTAAGGACATAAAGTACTCCAGGTGCAGAGTAACCAAACTCCTATACCACTGACGCAAGACCTCACTACTCCTGTGCTTACATCGTCTTGCAATAAAGGCTAACAGTCCATTAGACTTTCTAACAACTTGCTGCATCTGCATGTTAGTCTGCAGTGATCCATTATCAAGGACACCTAGGTCCCTTCATACATCCACATTTTCTAGCCTCTCACTGTTTGAGAAATACATTGTACCAAAGTGGATAACATTTTTTCGGTATTATATTCCATCTGCCGTGCTCTTGACCAATCACTAAGCTTGTCCAAATCCACCTGAAAATCTTGCTCATGACACACAATCCTGTCCTGCTTAGCTTTGTATCATCTTGAAGTTTGAAATACTCATCAAGGTAAAGTTAGCACAGTCCTACCAGAGCACAGGGCTACTCTCTTATTAAGGAGAGACCAGTACTGGTTTATCATGCCTCAGGTGAGGCTAGAGGTTGAGAAGGAGGTTCCTTCATAGTAACCTGGTACAAGAACTGAACCTACACAATTGACATCACTCTGCATCATTGTAAACTACCCATTCAGCCAACTGACCCAGCTATATATTGGGAAGTGCTGTGGCCCAAATACAGATCCTTGAGATAGTTCCAATTGCCAGTCTGTCAAGGCAAGAATGTGGAATATGGCTCTGGTCACACCTCCTGGTCACTCTCTGAACTGTACCATCAAATTAGACAAATTCACATCTTACGTTCACAATACTTGGCACGAAGCCCCAGGTAAACTATTTAGCCATTATCACGTACACACAAACCAAGTGTCCAGGTTATTGTCTGTGACTCAATGGGCAAACACAGCTGCATTAAGTGCAAAAGATCATGTCCACTCCAGGAATTTGAGCTGGAGGTAACGGATCTGAGCCTTAATGCCCTTAATGTTCCTGGAGTTAAACCAGCTTTGATTAGGGCTGGTGCAGTTGTAGTGTCTCTCCCACCGAGCCAGGTGGCCTAGGTTCAAGTCCCACCTCTTTCAGACATGTGTCTTAACATCTCCGAACAGGCTGATTAGAAAATATCTAAACAGAGGGTCTCCAGGAAACATTCAACACAAAAATACACAAAGGGAAGAAGTTGATTTGAACAGGAATTAAAATTCTCTCCTCAGGGACTGCGGGCTGCCTAATTGCTTCAGTTGTTTGGAATTTGTTGTCCCTGACATTTCACTATGCAGAGAAGAATGAACACATCTTGAAATTATCTGCTATATTTACAACCATCAGTAAACAGGTGGCAGATTTCCCTACATTTGCAAGGCAAAGTTGTTCATACACAGGAAAGCATTTTCAACTCGATCACCACAAGATCAGGATTTACCAAAGTGTTGCAGGAAATGGAGGTGACGATTTATTCAGCTTAGCAAGCTCTCACGAACACCATTGTGATATTAACCAGATTTTAGTGAAGTTGGTTGAGGGATTAACATTTGGACATGTCTCAGTGCTGAGCTTCAGTTAGTGATGGTGGGCTCCTACGTATCAAACTGAGAAAACAAACAGAACCTCAGTTTAAGGCTTCAACTGAAATACAACATTTCTGAAAGGGCAGCACTCTCTTCGTACTGACCCTCCGACAGTACGGCGCTCCCTCAGTACTGACCCTCTGACAGTGCAGCATTCCCTCACTACTGACCCTCTGACAGTGCAGCGCTCCCTCAGTACTGACCCTCTGACAGTGTGGTGCTCCCTCAGTACTGACCCTCTGACAGTGCAGCGCTCCCTCAGTACTGACCCTCTGACAGTGCAGCACTCCCTCAGTACTGACCCTCTGACAGTGCAGCACTCCCTCAGCACTGACCCTCTGACAGTGTGGTGCTCCCTCAGTACTGACCCTCTGACAGTGCAGCACTCCCTCAGTACTGACTCTCTGACAGTGCAGCACTCCCTCAGTACTGACCCTCTGACAGTGCAGCATTCCCTCACTACTGACCCTCTGACAGTGCAGCACTCCCTCAGCACTGACCCTCTGACAGTGTGGTGCTCCCTCAGTACTGACCCTCTGACAGTGCGGCGCTCCCTCAGCACTGACCCTCTGACAGTGTGGTGCTCCCTCAGTACTGACCCTCTGACAGTGCAGCGCTCCCTCAGTACTGACCCTCTGACAGTGCAGCACTCCCTCAGTACTGACCCTCTGACAGTGTGGTGCTCCCTCAGTACTGACCCTCTGACAGTGCGGCGCTCCCTCAGTACTGACCCTCTGACAGTGCGGCGCTCCTTCAGTACTGACCCTCTGACAGTGCATCATTGTCTCAATACTGACCATCCAAGAGAGCAGCCTTCCCTCTATACTGACCCTCTGACAGTGCAACACTCCCCCAGTACTGACTTTACAACAGTTTGGCAATGCCTCAGTACAGACCCTCCAACAGTGTGGCACTCCTTCAGTACTGACTCTGCAACACTGCGTTGCTTCCACAGTACTGACTGTCTGACAGTGAATCATTCCCTCAATATTGACTCATTGACAGTGCAACATTCCATCTGTGCTGACCCTCTGACAGTGCAGCACTCCCTCACTACTGACCCTCTGACAGTGCAGCACTCCCTCAGCACTGACCCTCTGACAGTGCAGCACTCCCTCACTACTGACCCTCTGACAGTGCAGCACTCCCTCAGCACTGACCCTCTGACAGTGCAGCACTCCCTCACTACTGACCCTCTGACAGTGCAGCACTCCCTCAGCACTGACCCTCTGACAGTGCAGCACTCCCTCACTACTGACCCTCTGACAGTGCAGCACTCCCTCACTACTGACCCTCTGACAGTGCAGCACTCCCTCAGCACTGACCCTCTGACAGTGCAGCACTCCCTCACTACTGACCCTCTGACAGTGCAGTGCTCCCTCAGTACTGACCCTCTGACAGTGCAGCACTCCCTCAGTACTGACCCTCTGACAGTGCAGCACTCCCTCAGTACTGACCCTCTGACAGTGCAGTGCTCCCTCAGTACTGACCCTCTGACAGTGCAGTGCTCCCTCAGTACTGACCCTCTGACAGTGCAGCGCTCCCTCAGTACTGACCCTCTGACAGTGCAGTACTCCCTCAGCACTGACCCTCTGACAGTGCAGCACTCCCTCAGTACTGACCCTCTGACAGTGCAGCGCTCCCTCAGCACTGACTCTCGACAGTGCAGTGCTCCACTCTGAGAATGTGATGCTCCCATGGTACTGACCCTCTGACAGTGCAGCAATGCCTCGGTATTAGCCCACTAACAGTGTGGCACATCCACTGTACTGACTCTGCAACAGTACGATGCTCCCCTGTTACTGACTGTCCAACAGAGCAGCATTCCCTCAATACTGACCCTCCGACAGTGCAGCATTCCCTCGGTATTAGCCCACTAACAGTGTGGCAGTCCCTCTGCAGTGACTCTGCAAGTGTGATGCTCCCCTGGTTCTGACAGCACCCTCCTAATAATGACTCTCTTGACAGTGACTGTTTAATTGATGGCTGTTTCAAAAATGAACCTGGCTTAGCAGCATCCTTCAGGGCAGGAAATCTGGCCAGTGTGTGAAGCAGCTGCAGTTATGAAATGTGCTGCCATTTCTGTGAAATACCTCGTGCTGCTCTTTCCAGCTATCTCTCCTGATCCTCCTTCCTGGTGAAAAATGTTGGGGACCCAGGTTTTGTGGGGGCACTTCCAGTGCTGTGGCTCTCACGCCAAGTTGTCTCAGGTACAGAGCCCCTCATCTCTGTGAAGGTTCAGGCCTTTGTGAAGTGACCCCCAACCTGGTTATGGCCACTTGTGATTATTAGATTATTTTGGCCATTAGATCGTGCTCCCTCTGCTCTGCCACTTTGAGTGAAGGTTGCGGAGAATTAGTTTCCTCTCCTTCCGATACTGAGCTAGTCTGGAACTGGAATACTATACAGCAGTGTCCCGTTTGTGACCCGCAGCCCAGGAATGGACTTGGTGACCGCGCTCCACCCTCAAAACACAATGACTGGTCACCTGGAGAACACTGGATGATTGCTGTGCGCGGTTCCCATGCCCAAAGATTCAAATCAGACCAATGGGGTGTCTTTCAAAAGGTTGTTAGATATTGTAATGGGAATTTGTATGTGGGCTGAATGGCCTCCCACATCTTTGCAATGGACAAACTGTACATAAGACATAGAACATTGCCCCACGGGCAAATCTGGAACCAAATGGAACATCATTAGTGGAGGACATTCAGCTCATCGTCTCTCTGCAAACTCGTTAGAACAATTATACAGCTGATTGTATTTTCCCTGCTCTTTTCCCAATGACGTACAAATCATCAAAATCCTTTTTTGGAAATTACGATGGAATCTGCTTCCATCAGCCTTTCAGGCAGCATGTTCTTGACTATAATTTACATTGAGAAAACAAGTTTGTCCCTTCCATGACTTTCTTTTGTCAATTGTCTTAATTCTGTGTTGCTGTGGTTCCCAAAACTCCTGTCAGAAGGAGTAGTATCTCATTACTTTATCCAAAACTCTCATCATTTAACATCTATCATCCCTTATCCTTTAACATTGTGAGAACACAGCTTCTATGGTCTCTGGGCAGAGCTGAATTTCAGCATTCCCTCTAATTTTCCTTCCATCCTGAGCACCTCTAATGTCCACGTATGGCATTAACATAGAATCCCTACAGTGTGGAAGCAGGTCATTCAACACACTGAGTCACACTGACTCTCTGAGGAGCATCCCACACAGGCCTATCCTAACCCTGTATTTCCTGTGGCTAATCCACCTAGCCTGCCCATCCCTGGACAGTACTGAGCATTTTAGCTTAACCAATCCACTCAACCTGTACATCTTTGGACTGTGGGAGGAAACCGGAGTACCCGAAGGAAACTCACTAGACGCAGGGAGAATGTGCAAACTCCATGCAAACAGTCACTCGAGGCCAGATTCAAACCTGGTGTTGAGAGGCAGCAGTGCTAACCACTGAGCCATCGTGCCACCCTAAACATCTGGAAATAGAAGTCAATGTTGTGTTCAAAGGGAACATTTCTAAATTCCCTCATCCTTAACATTGTTCCACTACAACGCCTCTTGCTTAGACTCTGAAGTACTGGTTACATTATTCAGAAACAAGGGATAGCCGTCAGGACCTTCCCTCCAAAACAGGTGCACAAAATAGCTGACGGGACATCAAATTTAAACAGGAATGATTATGGGTAGTCATGCCTGGTGACTGAACTGGTCTTCCTTGTTAGCTTATCGATGTTACTTACCTTTCGGTAGGGTTTACATATTCTCCCTGCATTTCATAGTTTCCTTCGTAACCTGATGTCTGGTAACTGATTTGGGCTTGAGCTTGAGGTAGAAACTGAGGCTGGGCTTGGGCCTCGGCCTGGATCTGGACTTGGGCCTCGGCCTGGATCTGGGCTTTGTCCAGGGCTTCCATGCTCAGACTTTCCACTGGCATTAACCCTGCTTTGTTGGTTGTAAAAATGTCAGTCTGGTGAGATGTTTGGGTCCAGTTGTATCTGTCTCCTCTCTGGGCCTGCCTCTTGTACGATTCACCATGGTAACTGGAAGCAACTCTCCCTGCATGATGATCCAGGGCCCAAGCTTGGCTCCTGTCGTATATCCTCGACATGCTTTGACTGAGGCCTGGATGAAAATTTACGACGGGGCTGACAGGAGCACTCTCGTCGTGAACACTCCCGTAGGTTTGGGACTCTCTGCTCACCGTGACCACCTGCTTCTGCAAACTTTGAGAAGGAGCCCTGCTGACAAGAACTGGCCGGGGAACGGGCAAAATGAATTCCGTCTGTGTGTGTCTTGTGTTGCGGTGCATAGTGGGCCTCATGGTGTTCAGTCGATTGCCCTGGTTCTTCTCAGCATGGATGAAACGCCGACTGTAGGACAAGGTGGGATCTCTTGCCACTGTCCCCTTTCTCAAAAATCTCGATTCCATCCGTGGGCAATTGCGGGACATAACCGGGCTATTGTCAGGTGATATCTCTATCCGCTTTGTTGGTTTAATGGTCTGGCTCTGCTGTCCTTGGGACAAGAATCGGCCAGTTCCTGAGGAAAACTGGGCAGCTCCAATCACCAATCTTTGATTAATTCTGTGACCTGTTGGTTTCAGGGTCTGTCGGAAAGACAAAGAAACACACTTTAACAACATACAATAATAGAGAGATTCGAAAACTCACAGGTTATACTAGCCATGGAGGCAATAAGAGTGGGAGTAAGTCACTCAGCCTTTTGAGCCTTTTCCACCATTTAATGAGATCAAGGCAGATCTGGGGCCTATCTCAGGGCTTTGGCCCATATCCCTTAATTCCTTTCCTTTACAATAAAAAAACACTATCTCAGATTTTTAAAAAAATCTAACAACAGATCTGGCATCAATTCCCATTTATGGAAGCGAATTTCAAACCTCTAACAATCTTTGTGTGAAGAAATGCTTCCCGATATCTCTCCTGAATAGTCTGGCCCTAAATTTTAGACAAGCCACTTAGTTCTGAAATCCCTAATGAATAGAAATGGTTTGTCTTTACCTACTCAGTCCTTTCCTGTTAATATTGTGAAGGCTGTGCAGACAAGGTTCACTAGGCTGATACTGGGGATGGTCAGACCACCTAATGAGGACAGGTTGAATACGTTAGGTCTGCATTTGTTGGAATATAGAAGAATGACAGTTGACCTTACTGAAACATCGAAGAATCTTACGTGACTTGACAGAGTAGATATGGAAAGGTCGTTTCCCATTTGGGAAATTTTAAAACCACACATCATTGTCTCAGAATAAGGAGTTGCTGGTTGAAGGCAGATATGACGAGGAATGTTTAACAGCACAGGTTGTTCAGTCTGGGTTGATAAGTTTATTCAAGGCTGAGATAGAGTGATTTTTAAATCAGTGAGGGAAACAAAGGTTATGGGGAAAAGGCAGGAAAATAAAGTTGAAGATTATCAGACCATCCATAATCTCATTGAATAGTGCAGCAGACTCAATGGGCTGAGTTATCTATTTCTGCTCCAATGTATAACGGTTTTATAGTTAGTGCAGTTCTTACAATTCAAACCCTCCATTCCTGGCAACATCCTGGTAAATCATTTCTGAACTCTCTCCAGCTTAGTAATATCCTTGCTATAACCGGGCCACCAAATGCTATAATTTCCATTTCCAGGTGAATTTTACTCTCCTGTTGTCGAAATAGCATGCACGTTACTGCATCATCACAGGCTGAAATAAATTGAGATACCAGCTCCAAAATCTATCAATCTTTTATCGTTCAAAGAGTCGCCTGGTTTCATAGAACTTGAATCTTGCTGAAAAGACAGGCACACTGTCAAAGCTTTTTGACTCACACTCATCAGGACAAATACAAGAATGCCAAATTTCACCACTTTTTATACAACAGGAGAAAAGGGGTGAGGATGGTCTGAGAAATCTACTTTCATTGGCTGAGGCATTGCTATGAGGTAACTACAGGCTCCTGAAGCTCCTCTCCTGAATATTTAGAAAGGCACAAGGCTGGAACATATCCCTTTTGTTTGCGGAGACTAGATCTTTGGTAATGAATGGATGTCACTTCTAGTGAGGGTAAATTAACTATGTGTCCACATGCCTGATTATATTAAGTTTAATGTTCGAGTATCTGTGAACACACTCAGGATGGTTCAGGAAGTGTAGCCCAATTATGGACTCAACAACTGATTACAAGCATTTGCTTTTGATTTCTGCGTATCTGTTATCCTCCTTGACAATTCTCACGATTCAATTACTAGGGGAATTTTAACTCCCTGATGTGCTGTGGCAAGGGACCTTTTGAAATTCCATGTGGCTAACTTACTCTATTCCCACCCTGGCAAAGCTCAAGAAAATTTTCAAAACACAAGACAAGGCTGCAAGCTGAGGCAAACTTCTATAAGAAACATGCATGACCCGAAGGGGGTTGTCTATCAGAAAACCTTGTGCGAATCGTAGATATTCATTTGATTGACAGCAAATTAATTCTGGCTTATCTAAAACTGCCCACAGGGTTAGTGCAATGTTAAAACAAGTTGATTCAGTGCATAGATACAGACATTTTGCAGAGTACTTTAGTTTGAACAGTCCATTGTCAGAACATGAAGCTATTTTTGATATTAGATTACAATCTCAACAGAGTTCTTCCACCCAGTAAAAGAAAAGCAGGGCTCAGTAAGAGACACCAAACCCTTACAAAAGGCCCAGTTTATTGATTCAATGCCCACAGGGAAAATTAGCACAAGCAGGGCACAAAGCCTGTGCAAACATAGAGCAAGCGGTAGAAGTCTCACAACTGAGATAATCTGTGTATCACTGACAGCTGAATCACAACACTGTCTCACTTGGAAATGTTTACTGAAATAGCACGCACGTTACAGCAGCATCACAGACCATTTGGCCCTTCCGATTCATGCTAGTGCTTGTATTCCACATGAGCCCTCTTCTAGCTCTCTTTGTCACCCCCTACCAGCTTACCCTTCTATACTTTTCTTCCCCCTGTTTTACCAAGCTTCCTCCGTAAATACGTTCTCGCTGCTTGCCTTGACCTGCTTTCTGCAGCCACAAAAATCTGTACCCTAACCACTCTCTGGGTCAGTCTGTTGGATAATTAGTGACTGTTAGTGACTGTTTTATATTGCTGGCCCACCCCAGTTCTGGACCCTGCTGCAAGCACAGTCACCTTCCCTGCCATTTATCTTAATTTCGTAATTTTAAAGATCTCTACGAGGTTGCCCCTGTGCCCTCTCTTTACCAGCAGGAATAGGCCCAGCCTATTCAATGCTTCTTAATGGTTACTATCATACAAGGCAATGGTTCTTAAGGTGTTATTGTTTGAACCAAGCTCCGCCTAATCTAATATTATCACACAGCCTCTGTTTGGAGAATCTGGCACAGATCTCCTTATGAAAGCACATGTATCTTCTTCATCTCTTGTTGGTGATTTTTAATCTGCCTAAGATTTTATATCGCCTGCATAGGGTTACTGAGATGTCACACCTTGAATGTCGCTGAGAAAAGACAGTTCAGCAAATTTCGTTGAAGCTTATTGTCCGGGACTCATAGGGCAATCTGCAAGAATACCAATTCAGAGGGAAGCCAACATATTAACTCTATAAGAGGATAATACTGATTGGTCGGCAAGTCGACACTAATGGATAGAAATGTTTCTGTGGAAAAGGCACCAGTCAATGCTGAACGACACAATGCCTGACATTGTTTACATTTTAAACCAGTCAGGGTGACTCTGATTGGTCAAGGCATTTCCCTGCGAACTGAACCGGTGAGTGGCTGGCAAATATCTTGCTGAGTTGAAACAGTCACAGTATGCATTCCAAGATGATAAAATGTGAGGCTGGATGAACACAGCAGGCCAAGCAGTGCTCCTGAGATGCTGCTTGGCCTGCTGTGTTCATCCAGCCTCACATTTTATCATCTTGGAATTCTCCAGCATCTGCAGTTCCCATTATCTCTGACAGTATGCATTCATCTTCTTTCGGTCTGCAAAAATTAATAATATATTTAGCTGCCAGTATATATAAGAGCTTCATAAGGTCAGTCCAACCAATAATCCAAACTGTTTTATCAGTGAAATTCTTTGCACCCTCAGAACGGCCCCATTCAAGAATCACATCTAATGTTAGGCATTGTTGCAGGTTTCAATGCAAACACTTAAAGACGCAAGCCTCTTCTGTGAGACTTACTTGTGGTTCATTGTCCATCACATACTACTACTCAAACCTTTACAACAGCATGGGAAGGAGGATTTGTAACAGCACATTAACCCAACCAGAAATACCAGTGCTACCTAGGCATCACATCATATTATAAGACTGCAGGAGCAGAACTAAGCCATTCGACCCACAGTGTCTGCTCCCCTATGCAATCATGGCTGAAACATTTCTCAACCCCATTCTCCTGTCTCCTCACTGTAACCCTTAACCAATGACAATGATGGACCTCCTCTCACTATTAGAACTGGTACAATCACTTAATTGTGGTAGTGCGACTAATCAGCTTTGAACTCTCTCAAGCGCTGTAATATGCTTTAATTATACGGAGGGTGAGCTGTATACAGTGCTTGGTCAAGGATTCACACAATTCTATCACACTAGATATAAACCTCAGTATTCTGCTGTTTTTTTGGGGATGAATTTGGCTTGTACTTGTTCTTGTTTGGAAATTTGAGGCTGATCTGCTCAAGGTAGTTAAAATGTTAAAAGGATTTGACTGGGAAAGGTCAAGGCCTGAAATCTTTCTTCAAGGACTCCAGGAGCTTGTAGTCTTCCCCTTGTATCAGTGTTCACAGTATTTCATATTTCCAGTTTACTGAGCAGGTTAACAGCCCAGGATGATTCATGTCTCTGATTACTCTGCTGTAAGTAACTGACACATCAAAAGAAAGTAGATGGATGTGAAAGAAATAGCCAAAGAACCGTCACCTTAAACAAATTTATTGGGAGACAAAGCAACAGAAGAAACACTTTATTTGCACTTGAATAACACCTGTAAAACATCCAACTGCACTTCATAGGGATGACTATCAATTAGGGGATAGTAGCGAAGCAGCCAAAAGATTGATCAAACAGGGAAGTCTTACAGAGTGTATTGAAAGGAAGAGAAGGAGCCAGTGTGGTGTCGGGGACAATTCCGGAGCTTGGTGCTCCAGGCCACCTGAAACTATGACCCTCAATGGTGCAGCAATTAAAGTCGGAGATAATCCTAAGGACAGAGTCTGAGCAGTTCAGAGTTCTGAAGATCATAGGAGATGCTCCAGTGCTACGGAAGATCAAGGTTGCAGAAGGACTGCACCTTAACTATAACTTAGGAGAAAAATAAATAGTAGCTAAAATCATTTGGATAAAGTGGATGGTAAATAATAAGACAAAAATGAGGGGTGTAAATTTCAAAATTAGTATTAGAGTAGAAACACTTGTAACTAACGTCAGGAAAATGTATACAAAGCGTTTAAGGCAAAGTCAAGGCTGTGCAAGAACTCTCAGCCTGAAAAACAATCGATTTATTGATAATTTGCATAGTCTTCCTGATTGTTACAGTATGTAATTGATTAACCTATCAGCAATCAAGTGACAGATTGATTTAGTATTGACTGAGCCCCAGAGATCAACCTCAGCCATGGGAGAGCTCTTGGCTTGGATTCCTGCAGAGACCCTGAAAGCACAATCAGGAGGGACACTCTGTGTATGGGCTGAAGGAACACAGCCCTGAGGAACCCGGGGGGGGCACTACACTTGCTGGGGTGGGGGGGTATTCCACTTGGGGGGGGGGGTTACATTGAGGGGCAGCCACACTGAGGGAGTGTAGCACTGAGGGACTGAGTGTTGCACTGAGGGAGCTCCATGCTGAAGGAGGTCCACGCTGATGGAGGGCTATGCTGAGGGAGTTCTGCGCTGAGGGAGCACTGTGCTGAGGGAGCTTTACACTGAGGGAGTGTCATGCTGAGGGAGGTCCACATTGAGGGAGCGCTGCACTAAGGGAAGTCCACGCTGAGGGAGTTCTGTGCTGAGGGAAGTCCACACTGAGGGAGGTCCACACTGAGGGGGTGTTCTGCTGAGGGCAGTCCACACTGAAGGAGTGTTGTGTTGAGGGAGGTCCACGCTGATGGTGCACTGAACTGAGGGACTGGGGGAGCGTTGTGCTGAGGGAGCTCTGCACTGAGACATTAAAATGCTACTTGATGATGTGGGGATTTCAAACACACGAGGGCGGGTGTCCGAGTCCTGACAGACATTTGCTAATTAATTGGCAGCTGCATTTCCTTATTACAATCAGCGTACACTTCAACAGGTTTCAATGTCTGTAAAGTGTGTTTCTGAAAATCCTGAGGATGTGTGTGGTGCTACCTAAATGCAACTTCTTTCTTTCATTCAGTCCTGTTTTAGTGATAAGTTGGGGTGATTTAGTTATAGTGGAAAACATAAGAAACTGCACTATTTATCCCAACATGGTGCAGGGAGGAAACCAGCATTTAAAACGTTGAAGCTGTCTAAGTTAACACAGAGTAGTCTCAGTGTTAGGGACAGAGGATCAGGAGGAGGTTATTCAGCCACTCTTTTGAGTTTGTTCTGCCAGATCATGTCAGATCTGTGGCCTAACCCTACTCACCCAGCTTGATTGCACATTTCTTTATCTCCTTGATTTAGAAAAGCAAACCATCTTAAAATGAACCGAGCTAGCATCTGAGATAACAAGGTGTAGAGGTGAATGAACACAGGAGGCCCAGCAGCACCAGAGGAGCAGGAAGGCTGATGTTTTGGGCCTAGACCCTTCTTCAGAATAATTTTTTCTGAAGACCATAAGACATAGGAGTGGAAGTAAGGCCATTCGGCCCATCAAGTCCACTCCACCATTTAAATCATGGCTGATGGGCATTTCAACTCCACTTCCCTGCACTCTCCCCGTAGCCCTTGATTCCTTTTGAGATCAAGAATTTGTCGATCTCTGCCTTGAAGGCATCCAACGTCCCGGCCTCCACTGCACTCTGTGGCAATGAATTCCACAGGCCCACCACTCTCTGGCTGAAGAAATGTCATCTCATTTTAGTTTTAAATTTAACCCCTCTAATTTTAAGGCTGTGCCCACGGGTCCTAGTCTCCCCGCCTAACGGAAACAACTTCCTAGCGTCCACCCCTTCTAAGCCATACGTTATCTTGTAAGTTTCTATTAGATCTCCCCTCAACCTTCTAAACTCTAATGAGTACAATCCCAGGATCTTTAGCCGTTCATCGTATGTTAAACCTACCATTCCAGGGATCATCCGTGTGAATCTCCACTGGGCATGCTCCAGGGCTAGTATGTCCTTCCTGAGGTGTGGGGCCCAAAATTGGACACAGTATTCTAAATGAGGCCTAACTAGAGCTTTATAAAGCCTCAGAAGCACATCGCTGCTTTTATATTCCAACCCTCTTGAGATAAATGACAACATGTGTGGAAAGTTCTTTACACAGAGGGTGGTGGGTGCCTGGAACGTGTTGCCAGCGGAGATGGTAGAAGCAGACACGTTAGCGTCTTTTAAGATATATTTGGACAGGTACATGGATGGGCAGGGAGCAAATGGACACAGACCGTTAGAAAATAGATGACAGGTTAGACAGAGGATCTTGATCGGCGAAGGCTTGGAGGGCCGAAGGGCCTGTTCTTGTGCTGTAATTTTCTTTGTTCTTTATTCTTTATTACATTCGCTTTCTTAATCATGGACTCTACCTGCAAGTTAACCTTAAGAGAATCCTGGACCAACACTCCCAGATCCCTTTGTACTTCTGCTTTGCGCATTTTCTCACCATTTAGAAAATAGTCCATGCCTGTATTCCTTTTTCCAAAGTGCAAAACCTCACATTTACTCACATTGAATTTCATCAGTCATTTCCTGGACCACTCTCCTAAACTGTCTAAATCTTTCTGCAGCTTCCCCACCTCCTCAGTACTACCTGCCTGTCCACCTATCTTTGTATCATCGGCAAACTTCGCCAGAATGCCCCCGGTCCCTTCATCCAGATCATTAATGTACAAGGTGAACAGCTGCGGCTCCAACACTGAACCCTGCGGGAAACCACTCGTCACCGGTTACCATTCCGAAAAAGAGCCTTTTATCCCAACTCTCTGCCTTCTGTCAGACAGCCAGTCCTCAATCCAAGCCAGTAGCTCACCTCGAACACCATGGGCCCTCACCTTGTTCAGCAGCCTCTCGTGAGGCACCGTATCAAAGGCCTTTTGGAAGTCTAGATAGACAAGATCTACTGGGTTTCCCTGGTCTAACATACTTGTTACCTCTTCAAAGAATTCCAACAGGTTTGTCAGGCTCGACCTCCCCTTACTAAATCCATGCTGACTTGTTCTAATCAGAGCCTGCACTTCCAGGAATTTAGAAATCTCATCCTTGACAATGGATTCAAGAATTTTACCAACTACCGAGGTTAGGCTAATCGGCCTATAATTTTCCATCTTTTGCCTTGATCCTTTCTTAAACAAGGGGGTTGCAACAGCAATTTTCCAATCATCTGGGACTTTCCCTGACTCCAGTGACTTTTGAAAGATCACGACCAAAGCCTCTGCTATTTCCTCAGCCTCCTCCCTCAGAACTCTAGGATGTAGCCCATCGGGGCCAGGAGATTTATCAATTTTTAGACCTTTTAGCTTTTCTAGCACTTTCTCTTTTGTAATGCCTACCATACTCAACTCTGCCCCCTGACTCTCCCTAATTGTTGGCATACTACTCATGTCTTCCACTGTGAAGACTGACGCAAAGTACTTATTAAGTTCTTCTGCTATTTCCTTATCTCCCATCACTAGCCTTCCAGCCTCAATTTGGAGCGGCCCAATATTTACTTTTGTCTCTCGTTTGTTTCTTATGTATTGAAAGAAGCTTTTACTATCATTTCTAATATTACTAGCTAACCTGCCTTCATATTTGATCTTCTCCTTCCTTATTGCTCTCTTTGTTATCCTGTTTATTTTTGTGGCCTTCCCAATCGTCTGATTTCACAGTGCTCTTGGCCACTTTATAGGCTGTTTTTTTTTCTTTGATATATTTCCTGACTTCCTTGGTCAGCCATGGCTGTCTGATCCCACCCTGGATAATCTTTCTTTTCTTTGGGAAGAACCTCTGTGCTGTGTCCTCAATTACACCCAGAAACTCCTGCCATTGTTGGTCTCCTGTCTTCCCTGCTAGGCTCCGCTTCAATTTTCGTCAATTCCTCTCTCATGCCCCTGTAATTACCTTTATTTAACTATAACACCATTACATCCGATTTTGCCTTCTCTCTTTCAAACTGCAGACTGAACTCTACCATATTATGATCGTTGCCTCCTACTTTAAGATCTTTAAAACGTCAGGCTCATTACACCGCACTAAGTCCAGAATAGCCTGCTCCCTTGTGGGCTCCATCACAAGCTGTTCCAAAAAGCCATCCTGCAAACATTCCATTAATTCTCTTCCTTTGGATCCACCGGCAACATTATTCACCCAATCCACCTACATATTGAAGACCCCATGATCATCGTGACTTTGCCTTTCTGACATGCCCTATCCATTTCTTGGTGCATCTTGCGCCCCTGGTCCTGATCACTGTTAGGAGGTCTGTACATAACTCCCATTTATAGATTTTTTGCCTTTGTGGTTCCTCAATTCCACCCACACAGACTCCACATCCTCTGACCCTATGTCATTCAGTGCCGTATTTAATTTCATTCTCAACTAACAAGGCAACCCCACCCCCTCTGCCCACCTCCCTGTATTTTTGATATGTTGTGAATCGTTGGATGTTTAACTGCCAGTCCTGAGCTCCCTGCAACCATGTCTCTGTGATGCCTACCACATCATAATCATTCAAGAGGATTTGTGCTGTTAATTCATCTACTTTGTTGCGAATACTACGAGCATTTAGATAAAGTGTCTGAATGCTAGCTTTCTTATCATTATTAGAGAGGTTGGAAATCCCAAGATGTCTTAAGCTATCCTTCCTTTTTGCTGTATTCCTAGTCTGCCTCGAGCTTAAACCCACCTGTACACCTGCTATTTTGTTGCTTATCTTTCCATCTAACTCCATACTCCGTGTCTCTTTCACTGCCTCCCCCCCGACTCACTAGTTTAAAGTCCTACCAACCACCCTATTTATCCTTTTCGCTAGAACACTGGTTCTGGATCGGTTCAGGTGGAGACCGTTCCAACGGTACAGATCCCCCCCGGTTCCAAAACTGATGCCAATGCCCCATGAAATGGAATCCCTCTTTCCCACACCAATCCCTTAGCCATGTGTTTACTTCCCTAACTTTCTTTTCCCTATGCCAGTTGGCTCGTGGCTCAGGCAGTAATCCGGAGATTATGTCCCTTGAGGACCTGTACTTCAATTTCTTTCCTAGTGCTTCATAAATCCCTGAACAAGTCCTCTACCCCAGCTTTGCCTATGTTGTTAGTCCCAACGTGGACCACAACTGGATCCTCCCCCTCCCGCTCCAATATCCTTTCAACCTGGTTGGAGATGTTCCACACCCTGGCACCGGACAGGCAACACATCATTCGGGACTCCCAATCCGGCTTGCACAGGATACTGTCTGTCCCCCTAATTATACAATCCCCTATAATAACTACCTGTCTTTTTGCTCCCCCCTCTTGAATGACCTTCTGCACCACGATGCCGTGGTCAGCTGGCTCATCCTGTCCAGTCCTTTTCCTCAACCGTACAGGGAGCAAGAATCTCATACCTGTTGCTCTAGGTCGAGGGTTGAGGCTCCTGCACTCCTGAACTCTGAATCCCCCTGCCTGCCTCACTTACAGTCACACCTTGTCCCTGAACACTTTCTGAATTTGAGTTATTTAATCTACCGGGGGTGACTGCCTCCTGAAACAAAGTGTCCAGGTAACACTCCCCCTCCCAGATGTGCCGCAGAGTTTGAAGCTCAGATTCCAGATCATTTACTCTGATCCGGAGTTCTTCCAGCAACCAACACTTGCTGCAGATGTGGTCGCTGCCGTTCACAATGGAATCAGCCAGCTCTCACATCATACAGCTACAGCACATCACCTGTCCAGCCACTGCTACTTATTTAGTAAAGAAGAGTCTTTGCTGGAAACGTCAGCTTCCCTGCTCCCCTGATGCTGCTTGGCCTCCTGTGTTCATCCAGCTCTACACCTTGTTGTCTCAGATTCTCCAGCATCTGCAGTTCCTACTGTCTCTGAGCTAGCATCTACTGCTTCTTGCGGGGAGGAGTCACACAAGCCTAACACTTGTGGCATGAAGCATCATTTGCTAATTTTACTCCAGAATGGCCCAGCTCAGATTTTCAGGTTATGTTCCCTCTTCCTAGATTGCCTGACCAGAGGAATAAGATTCATTCCATGAACAGCACACATTCATCAATGACATACCTCCGTGTAATTGTATCGAGGCCCTGGAAGTGGCAGTGTCGGATATCCAAACGCAGGGATTGCCACGGAGCTAATGTAGTCAGGGGCACTGAGTGTCCGCTGCACCCGATCTACAAATACAATGACACAATTAACAACTCTGTCCCAATCTCTATCACATACAGTACTACACACACACACACACACACACACACACACACACACACACACACACACACACACACACACACACACACACACACACACACACACACACACCATGTGCAATGCAAGTGACAAAACACCATTCTGGGATTTAACCTACTTAGTGGGAGAGAGAGCAGTGACTTTACTCACTGACGTTCCCTACACCATTCCAATAGCTCAGTAGAGCGATTACCATGGTAAATATGACAACCAGATACATAAGTAGACTGTAGGAGACTAAACTGCTGCTCCAAGATATGTAGGGGAGACTGAAAGAAGGGGAGACAGGTAGAGGGGTTTATGGAGGTAATTCTGGAGCACAGGGCACTGATGGCATGGTGACCACTGGTGGGGAAATAAAACTTGGGGTGAGCAAGAGGCCAGAACGGAGGAGCAGAAAGATCTTGGAAGTTCGTGGGCTGATGGAGGGACAAGGCTACATAAAGGGTTCATTCCAGGGTGCAGTTCCTACTGTTCCAGCACATTCCTAACAATGCTGCCCTGGTTGCTCTTCTTCACTGCCGTTACTTTTAACACAAGCGTTTTTTGGCTAACATTTCCACTCAGATAGGCATTGGTTCAAGCACCACTCTAGAAAATTGTCACCAACTGAGATGACATTTTGGCCCAATACTGAGGGGGTTCTGCACAGTCAGAGGTGGTGTCTTTTGGAGATTTTGAAAACATGACCACTGTTGAATTGTGGCAAACGTAGAGAGTAATTTGTGTTCAGCAGGATCCCATAAGCAGTGATGTGATAATTTTCTTTCCTCTATTCATTCATGGGGCGTTACTGGCCAGGCAGCATTTATTGCCCATCCCCAATTGCTCAGAGGGCAGTTAAGAATCAACCATATTGCTGTGGGTCTGGAGTCACACGTAGGCCAGACCTGGTAAGGATGGCAGTTTCCTTCCCTAAAGGACAGTGGTGAATCAGATCAGTTTTTCCTGAAAATTGACAATTGACAATGGATTCACGGTCATTATTAGATTCTTAATCCTAGATATTTATTGAATTCAAATTCCATCATCTGCTGTGGCGGGATTTGAACCTGGGTCACTGGAACATTATCTGGGTCTCTGGATTAACAGTACAGTCATAATACCGCTAGGCCATCACCTCCCCGATTGATGGGGCAGACACTCAAATGAGTTGTCACTGTCATGTGGACTTGCGATCAACCCGGGGTTATCTAGAAGTGATCAGATCACTTGCTTCAGGTGTTGTTGCAGACACAACTGTTGATGAGACCACTGGCCGAACTACCCTGGCCATCTGCAAAATTGTGCCAAGTGATCACTTCCCTGTGATAATGGGAACTGCAGATGCTGGAGAATCCAAGATAATGAAATGTGAGGCTGGATGAACACAGCAGGCCAAGCAGCATCTCAGGAGCACAAAAGCTGACGTTTCGGGCCTAGACCCTTCATCAGAGAGGGGGATGGGGTGAGGGTTCTGGAATAAGTAGGGAGAGAGGGGGAGGCGGACCAAAGATGGAGAGAAAAGAAGATAGGTGGAGAGGAGAGTATAGGTGGGGAGGTAGGGAGGGGATAGGTCAGTCCAGGGAAGACGGACAGGTCAAGGAGGTGGGATGAGGTTAGTAGGTAGGAGATGGAGGTGTGGCTTGGAGTGGGAGGAAGGGATGGGTGAGAGGAAGAACAGGTTAGGGAGGCAGAGACAGGTTGGACTGGTTTTGGGCTGCAGTGGGTGGAGGGGAAGAGCTGGGCTGGTTTTGGGATGCAGTGGGGGGGAGGGGACGAACTGGGCTGGTTTAGGGATGCAGTAGGGGAAGGGGAGATTTTGAAGCTGGTGAAGTCCACATTGATACCATTGGGCTGCAGGGTCAGTTCCCAGCACTGGTTCACAGCTGAATTCTCAGGCTGACATTTCAGTTAAGAAGAGAGACTAGATTGGCTGTGTTTGTTAGAGCAGAGAAGGCTGCGGGGGAAGCTGATTGTCAAAAACGTTGAAAATCATGAATTTTGTGAAGAAGAATGTTTCCTCCCTAATAGAAGGGACGAATAGGAAACACAGATTTAAGACAACGGAGGTTTAAGAGGAGATTTGACAGAAAATTTATTTAAACCAGAGGGTCATGGTGACTGGAACTCACTGCTTGAAAGGACGGTAGTGGCTCGAATCATCACAATACTTAAGAAGTATTTAGATGAATACTTCAAGCACCCTAGCGTACAAGGCCACAGGCCATGTCCTGGAAAATTTTAACTGAAATGATCCTAGCACACCACTCAGTTGAAGGGCACTTAGGGATAGTGACACCCACACACCATGAAAGAATTTTAAAAACCTCCCGATGTGTCAAGACTGACAAAATTGAACCTTACACAACAACAGGGAAAATCTCAAAATGGGGAAAGGTGTGTCAACATCACTCCAAAAATCTGAGGGCGCAGAGATGGCGAAAGATTGCAGTTAAGAACAGAATTACCTGCTCTTGTTTAGAGACATTGTAGGAGGGTGGCCTGCTCCCTAATTTGTATCTGCAGCCCTTTGTATCCCTCCAAAATTACTCCCTGACTTGCTTATTCATACTAAAGTCATTAATCCGCAAATAATGCAAAATTCAGATGTTAGTATTTCATTGAGCTATTCAGGGTTTCCACCCAGTGAGATCAGCTGGACGCTGCAAGTTTGACAGGACAACCTGAAATGGATTTTTAATGGAGCCAGACTGATGAAGAGACCCCACAACAGCGTAACTCGACAACACAGCATGGATTCTCAATGGAATGGAGCTGACGAGTGACAAGGCTGCAATGCAAAATGCAGGCATAGACATATGCAATTAACATGCAGCACAGCAGGAGCCAAAGTAATGATTGTTATCAGTGATGGGTTGGGGCTAATTTACCACTGCAGTAAACGTTGGCATCTCTGACTTGCAGCTACATCTGTTCTTTAATTACCACTGGTTCAGAATCCTGGAACTCCTTTGTCCATCATGTTGTGGAGCATCTAAACTGCATGGATTGCAGTGGTTTCAGAAAGTGGCTCAGCACCACCTTCTCAAGGGCAATCGTGGGCCACATAACAATTTTTATCATTTATACCTTCATGTTAAACTTGAGTTTTGCTCTAAAATGGCATATTTTATCGAAGCTTTTCATCTTGCACTCATCAGGACAAATCACAAGAATACAGATTTAAAGGGAAGCCAACATTATACTGTATGAGCAGAGAGCGCTGATTGGTTGGCAGAGGTGTTGCCAGAGATAAATGTAGCAGTTGATAATGGGCAAAAACAGAAGTTGCTAGAAAAACTCAGCAGGCTGAGGACCATCTGTGGAGAAAAAAAACCGAATCAGAGAATAAATTTCAGAGATAGTAGGAACTGCAGATGCTGGAGAATCTGAGATAACAAGGTATAGAGATGGATTAACACAGCAGGTCAAGCAACATCAGATGAGCAAGAAACCTGACGTTTTGGGCCTAGGCCCTTCTTTGGAATAAGGTCTAGGCCTGAAACATCAGCCTTGCTGCTCCTCTGATGCTGCTTGGCCTGCTGTGTTCATCCAGCTCTACACCTTGTTATCTCAGAATCAGAGAATAACTCTGATTTTTCTTCACAGATGCTGCCAGGCCAGCAGACCCTTTCAAACAACTTCTGTTTTTGTTCCTGATTTACAGCGTCTGCATTTCATTTGTTTTTCTTAAACCAGTTAATAATGATTGACAGTTAACTGCCAGGCTTTGTTTACATTTTAAAGGAGGCAGGTTGACTCTGCCTGGTCATGGCATTTTCCTAAGAAATGAACCAGCGAATGGCCGTCACCTACTTTCTTGAGTTTAATACAGACCCGCACAGCACCTGTTACCTACAAAGTGACCAGGGTAAAACACCTGTTACTATAGGAAGTGATTGAAGCTGACAGTATTGACACATTAGAGGGGAAGCTGGATAAACATGAGGGAGAACTCAGAGGGAGGCTACACTGACAGAAAGAAATAAAGCAATGTTGGGGAAACTCATGTGGAACAAAAACACCAGCCTGGGCCAGTTGTGTGAAAAGATCCATTTCTGTGCTATAGTCACAATGCAAGCTGAGGCGACAGTGACCATGGGATCTTTTACACAATATGAGAGGGAAGTTGAGGGACCTTTAACGTCACATCTAAAAGACAGCCATAAGAGGGAGAAACATTCATTCAGCAAGTCCACACTGAGGAAGATAAGTGAGTGGAAGAAAAAAAACCAACAGCAGTCCTCCCATGGGTTTTTCTCAACACTTTGTTGAAAAGAAAACATAGCTGCCTCTGTGACAGTTTCAGTGTTGTCACTACATTCTCACACATACAAAATACTGCTACCAGCACTACAGCATCTGACCTTCGAGTATACTTGGGAATCATGGTGTAGATTCTCACAGAGACTCCCTCTCCCACAGCAACACAGACTTCCCTTCCCCCAGGGGATAGACCCCCCCACCCTCAACACACCCCTTCCATGCAGATACCCGTCGCCTCCCTTGGGGGTGGGGGGTGCAAAGTCTTCACACATCCCCACCCAGGGAAGCAGACTCTTCCCCGCCCCCCCACACAATGGTCAGACTCTCCCTCTCAGACTTCCCCACCCCCGCCCCCACAGGGGACACACAATTCCCCTCTTCCCCCAGGGGACAGACTGTCCCTTGTACACCTCCCCACCCAGGGGGACAGACTCTCCCCTCTCCCCCAGGGGGACAGACTTTACCCCTCTCCCCCAGGGCGACAGACTCTCCCTCATGTCCTTCCCCAACCAGGGGGACAGACTTTTACCCCTCTCCCCCAGGGCAACAGACTCTCCCTCATATGCTTCCCCACTCAGGGGGACAGACTCTCTCCTCTCTCCCCCAGGGGACAGACTCTCCCTCATACACATCCCCACCCGAGGGGAACAGACTCTTCCCCCCCCCCCCACCAGCGGTCAGACTCTCCCTCTCAGATTTCCCCACCCCGCAGAGGGGCAGACTTTCCCCTCGCCCCCAGGGGGACAGGCTCTTCCCCTCTCCCCCAGGGGGAACAGACTCTCCCCTCTCCCCCAGGGAAGACGGACTCTCCCTCGTACACTTCCCCACCCAGGGGGACAGACTCTCCCCTCGCAAGCATCCAGCCACCAAAGTTTGGGGGGGGGGTGGGGAGGAGGGGGTGAATCGGACAGCCCCTCCGGAGGAGAACGTGTGCCCTCTTCCGGGGACCAGCGGATGCCCCTTTACCTGTGGATGCCCTCCTGTTCTTGCGGGACATGCTGAGGCTGACCTGCTGCCGGATTCGGAAGTTCTTGTCATCCTGGCGGGACAAGCGGAGCTTCTCATCGGAGGGGACAGCGAGGCTGGAGTCCAGGACAGAGAGGATCTCCTGGCTCAGCACCGTGCGGAAGAAAGGGTCCCGGCTGCTCACCATTGCAGGTTCCAGCTGCTACTCCTGCCTGTAACTGAGGTGTGTCTGTGCGACTGCCAGAACCACCCCCGAGCGATTGCAAAACCTCCTCCTGCTGCACACTTCCTGGTCGCAAGTTCCCAAAAGCCCGGTTCTCCCGAGCTCTCCAACTCTGATCCTGCTGTGTTCCCTGCAGAGCCTTTCATTGCAATACTCACTGTCTGAAGGAGCACTGAAACCAGATTGATTCACCATTTTCAGAACAGGAGTGGGTAAAGTAACCGATGGGCAGTTGCAAGGGAAACTGGTTGAGCACCATTTTCAAAAGGCCAACATGCGCCCGATGGACCGAATGGACTTCTTCTGGCTACCATTCTATGCATTGAGTGAGCTTGCATTGCCCACGATTATAATCGATTGGAGTTAAAGGCTCTTCTTGCATCAGGCGGACCGCAAATAGCTCAAGAAAGTGGCATTGAATCATAGGGGGCAAGGGATGGGATGGAAGGTCTAGACTTGCCGCAGACACAGGCAGTGAAAGATTTCAAACGTTTTTCCAGCTCCTTGCTTTGCAAAGCTGGCCCACGTATCTACACGCTTTGCGTGGCCTTTCTGTAGTAAACTGAATGGGCATTATACACAGAGGGACTCCCAGTAGCTGTTATGTATGAAAATAAACAGGCCTTATGGACCTGCATTTGTTATAAGTTTGCAACTGCACTGTGGAATTTAGGAATGTCAACATGAACTTACGGTGATTCTTGATTATTTAGGGGATTAAGGGTTACAGAGAGAAGGCATGATAATGGGGTTGAGAGACATGTTAGCCATGATGGGCACAGCAGACCCGATGGACCGAAAGGCCTAATTCTGCTCCTGTATCTTACATCCTTCTAATAGCTGATTCTTTCGAAAACAAACCTCTTATTGTGCTCTACTGACAAGACTAGCGAATGATTGTCATCCAAGTGCTGCAATCTGTCCAATAAATGGGATTTATAGCCTGACAAATGCTTTGGATGACAGGTTAATAGGTTAAATTAGCAACAGTCAGCATTTACGATAACAAAGTGTGGAGCTGGATGAACACAGCAGGCCAAGCAGCATCCCAGGAGCACAAAAGCTAACGTTTTGGGCCTAGACCCTTCATCAGAGAGGGGGATGGGGAGAGGGAACTGGAATAAATAGGGAGAGGGGGAGGCGGACTGAAGATGGAGAGAAAACAAGATAGGTAGAGAGGCGAGTATAGGTGGGGAGGTAGGGAGGGGATAGGTCAGTCCAGGGAGATGGACAGGTCAAGCAGGCAGGATGAGGTGGTAAGTAGGAAATGGAGGTGTGGCTTGAGGTGGGAGGAAGGGATGGGTGAGAGGAAGAACAGGTTAGGGAAGCAGAGACAGGGTGGGCTGGTTTTGGGATGCAGTGGGGGGAGGGGAAGAACTGGGCTGGTTTTGTGATGCAATGGGGGGAGCGGATGAACTGGGCTGGTTTAGGGATGCGGTGGGGGAAGGGGAGATTTTGAAGCTTGTGAAGTCCACATTGATACCATTGGGCTGCAGGCTTCCCAAGCGGAATATGAGTTGCTGTTCCTGCAACCTTCGGGTGGCATCATTGTGGCACTGCAGGAGGCCCATGATGGACATGTCATCTGAGGAATGGGAGGGGGAGTTGAAATGGTTCGCGACTGGGAGGTGCAGTTGTTTGTTGCGAACCGAGTGGAGGTGTTCTGCAAAGCAGTCCCCAAGCCTCCGCTTGGTTTTCCCAATGTAGAGGAAGCCACACCGGGTGCAATGGATACAATATACCACATTGGCAGATGTGCAGGTGAACTTCTGCTTAATATGGAAGGTCATCTTGGGGCCTGGGATTGGGGTGAGGGAGGAGGTGTGGGGGCAAGTGTAGCACTTCCTGCGGTTGCAGGGGAAGGTGCCGGGTGTGGTAGGGTTGGAGGGGAGTGTGGAGCGGACAAGGGAGTCGTGGAGAGAGTGGTCTCTCCGGAAGGCAAACAAAGGTGAGGATGGAAAAATGTCTTGGGTGGTGGGGTCGGATTGTAGATGGCGGAAGTGTCGGAGGATGATGCATTGTATCCGGAGGTTGGTGGGGTGGTATGTGAGAACGAGGGGGATCCTCTGGGGGCGGGGGCGGGGGTGTGAGGGACGTGTTGCGGGAAATGCGGGAGACGCGGTCAAGGGCGTTCTCGACCACTGCCGGGGGGAAAGTTGCGGTCCTGGAAGAACGTGGACATCTGGGATGTGAGGGAGTGGAATGCCTCATGTGGGGCTGGATGAAGACAGCAGACCAAGCAGCATCTTAGGAGCACAAAAACTGACGTTTCGGGCCTCGACCCTTCATCAGCATCCGTTCATTTGCAAACATGACGGGAAAATAAGTTTAAACTTGGAAGTATTTTCAATAATTACTTGGAATAAAGCATGCTGTTTATTTTGGGCTGAGGAATCCTTTGTCTGTCAGCTGTGTCATCCCATGGGCACTCTTTCCCCAAAGATAACACAGTGTAGAGCCGGTTGAGCACAGCAGGCAAAGCAGCATCAGAGGAGCAGGAAAGCTGACATTTCGGGCCTGGACCCTTCTTCAGAAATGGGCAGAAAAGCCCGCTTGTCATCTCAGATTCTCCAACGTCTGCAGTTCCTACTATCTCTTTCCCCCAAAGATGCTTATTTTCCAGAGGGTCTTTGCAACGGCTGACCTGCCAACACCCCCTCACTATTGCCACATAGTGACTGATTTTTTTTTGCACTATTCCTCAAGTGCCTCTGAGCATGCCTTCCCACATATTTGCCAGCTGCCGTTGGAAGTTCTGTCACAGAAGCTCCTTAAAACCCACCTTCATCGACCAAGCTTTTGCTCACTTACTCTCCTGTATCCTCATGTGGCTCAGTGTCAGACTTTATGTGAAAATTTCATCTACGAATCACCCTGGGATGTTTAACTGAACCATAGGTGCCGTATAATTGCTCATTGTTGTTACATTCAAAGATCGGTTGGAGACCTAGTGATGTGATAAATTTAACTAAAAGCACATTCGCTCCTGAGTGAGGAGCGCTACAGTATTCCTGTCGGTATCATGCCGCAGGTAAACTGTGTAAAGCTACCTTCACTTTTATAAAAATGGTAACTATGTGCACCATTTAGTGTGCTAAAAGATGCCCCATAGAAACCCCGGGTCATTCTGGACATGTGACCATTATCTTTGTTGAGGGATATGATTTAAAGCAGGACAGAGCGAGAAAGAGAGGTGGTTGAGAGAAAAATTCCATAGTTTAAGACCTTGGCAGCCGAAGACCTGGCCAGAAATGGATGGGTGAGAAAAGTTGAGGATGTGCAAGAGACAAGAATTAGAGGAATACCTTGGTGAATTATAGAGCTGGAGAAAATTCTAGAGGAAGGGAGGGATTGAACATAAGGGTGAGACAATTAAGTTAGAAACACCAGGGAGCCAATGTAGGTCAAAATGAAAGCTGTTATGGATCTGCTATGGAGAGTAGGAGGAGAGGATATTGGACGCGTGTTCAGCAGAAGTTCTATTCTGCAACATAACAAATGTTGGGTGAATATCTGTTAGAATAGAATGAGAATTTAGACAAAGCAATGGACGGTGGAGATCTGAGATAGAACCAGAAAGTACTGGGCAACTTCAGCAAGTCTGTGGAGAGAAAAATAGGATTAGTGTTTAGAGTCCAAGGGGGAGTCCTGTTCCAAGGACAATTCTCTAGACTCAAAGTGTGAAGCTGGATGAACACAGCAGGCCAAGCAGCATCTCAGGAGCACAAAAGCTGACGTTTCGGGCCTAGATGATGAAGGGTCTAGGCCCGAAATGTCAGCTTTTGTGCTCCTGAGATGCTGCTTGGCCTGCTGTATTCATCCAGCTTCACACTTTATTATCTTGGATTCTCCAGCATCTGCAGTTCCCATTATCTCTAGACTCAAAACTCTGTTTCGCTCTCCATAGATGCTGCCAGACCTGCTGAGTTTCTCCAGCACTTTCTGTGAGAATTTAGTACAGTGTTTTTCACTTTAAAAAGTAAGGGATGGAAGTCTGCTTTTTGTTCATTTTAAGTCAACTCATCTGGGCATTTTATGATTCACCTGTAGGAAAGTGGGTGTTGAACTCAGATGTTCTGGGACAGAGATAGGGTTGCTGTCACTATACACCACAGGATTCTTATAGGATAAATGCTTCCCTAGAACCCTTGGAGGCTTCCTGGCCAATGCAGCGACTGAACTTGCAACCCTAGTATTATTAACACACACTCTTAACCACCTGAGCTAACCAGCGTCAGAAGTCCCTTAACAGATAAATGCTTACTTAGAAACACGATAGACTGCCTGGTCAAGGAGCTGTTGTTGCACAATGGTACTGTCTCTACCAATGGGCCAGAAGGTCTGGATTCATGAACCACCAGCTCCAGAGATGTGTTATAATGTGACTGAATAAATTGATTAAAAATATCTAGGCTCTCTGGTCAATGTAGTGAATGAGCCGCAACCTCAGCAGTTCCCACTCTATTAACCTGAGCCCCCCGATTACCACAATATATTGAAGCCTATCTGTCTGTATAGGTTATGAAACACCTCCAGGGTAGATGGCTTTTGGATCTCCTGGTCCGGAAGTGGGGAGATTACAGTATCACCGAAGCCTGCTTTGTAAATATAAAAATCTGTTTGGACTTGTTATGACATCCCTCTGTAGCCATCATGGATTTAAATCTGAACCCCCTGCCCTTCGAGTTAAGGACACTACCACTGAGGTGCAAGGCTCTGTTTCCGTTTGTCCAAATGATGCCTTTCTTCAATGCAACTAAATTCACCTTATTCTTAGAAACCTGTTCAATATAGTACAGCTCAACATCTGGCCCTCACTAGGTTTAAAACCCAGTTAATTTGTCAATTAATGGTATTCCAGAAGGAGGCTGTAGATATAAAAGGAGCAGTTACCAGGGGAAGATATTTAACTGGGGTAAAGGAAACTATGACGCTATCAGGCAGGAGTTGGGAAGTACAGATTGGGAGCAATTGTTCCACAAAAAGGGCACAGCACTCATGTGGAGGCTGTTTAAGGAGCGGTTGTTGCGAGTGATGTATAAATTTGTTCCTCTGAGACAGGTAAGAAGGGGTAAGATTAAGGAGACTTGGATGACGGGAACAGAGGTGCTTCTCTTCAAAAAGAAAAAGGCAGCATACGTAAGGTGGAGGAAGCAAGGGTCTAGCACAGCTTTAGAGGATGACAGGCTTGCTCGGAAGGAGCTCAAAAGTGGACTGAGGAGGTCCAGGAAGGGGCACGAGAAAAGCTTGGCAGGATGGATTAGGGAGAACCCGAAGGCATTTTACTTATACGTGAGGAATAAGAGAATGATCAAGGAGAAGGTAGGACTGATCAGGGATAGCGTAGGGAACTTGTGCGTGGAGTCTGAGCTGATAGGGGAAGTCCTAAAATGAGTTTTTTGCTTCGGTTTTCACTAAGGAAAGGGACCTTGTTGTGAATGAGAACTTTAAGGAGCAGGAAAACAGGCTTGAACAGATCAAGATTGAGGAAGATGATGTGCTGGAAATTTTGGCAAACATTAAGATTGATAAGTCCCCAGGGCCAGACCAGATTTATCCTCGGTTGCTCCGGGAAGCGAGAAAGAAGGTTGCTAAGCTGCTGGCGAAGATCTTTGCTTCCTCACTCTCCACGGGAGTCGTACCGGAAGATTGGAGGGAGGCAAATGTTGTTCCTCTTTTCAAGAAAGGGAATAGCGATATCCTGGAAATTACAGACCAGTCAGTCTTACGTCTGTGCTCAGCAAGGTTTTGGAAATAATTCTGAGGGATAGGATTTATGACTATTTGGAAAAGCATAGCGTGATTAAAGGGAGTCAGCATGGCTTTGAGAGGGGCAGGCCATGCCTTACAAATCTTACTGAGTTCTTTGAGGAAGTCACGAGACAGGTTGACGAGGGTCGAGCAGTGGATGTGGTGTACATGGACTTCAGCAAGGCATTTGTTAAGGTTCCCCATGGCAGGCTCATTCATAAAGTCAGGAGGTGTGGGATACAGGGTGATTTGGCTGTTTGGATTCAGAATTGGTTGGCTGACAGGAGGCAGAGAGTGGTTGTAGATGGTAAGTATTCTGCCTGGAAGTCAGTGCTGAGTGGTGTCCCGCAGGGCTCTGTTCTTGGGCCTCTGCTCTTTGTAGTTTTTATAAATGACTTGGATGAGGAGGTTGAGGGGTGGGTTAGTATGTTTGTTGATGACACAAATGTTGGAGGTGCCGTTGATAGTATCGAGGGCTATTGCAGGCTTCAGCAAGATATTGACAGAATGCAGAGCTGGACTGAGAAATGGCAGATGGAGTTCAACCTGGATAAATGCGAAGTGATGCATTTTGGAAGGTCGAACTTAAATGCTGAATATAGGATTAAAGGCAGGATTCTCGGCAGTATGGAGGAACAGCAGGATCTTGGTGTTCAAGTGCATAGCTCCCTCAAAGTTGCCACCCAGGTGGATAAGGTTGTTAAGAAAGGATATGGTGTTTTGGCTTTCATTAACAGGGGGATCGAGTTTAAGAGCCGCAAGGTTATGCTGCAGCTCTACAAAACCCTGGTGAGACCACACTTGGAATATAGTGTCCAGTTCTGGTCGCCCTGTTATAGGAAAGATCTGGAGGCTTTGGAGAGGGTGCAAAGGACGTTTACCAGGATGCTGCCTGGACTGGAGGGCTTGCCTTACGAGGAGAGGTTGACTGAGCTCGGACTTTTCTCTCTGGAGAGAAGGAGGAAGAGAGGTGACCTGATCGAGGTGTACAAGGTTATGAGATGCATGGATAGAGTCGATAGCCAGAGACTTTTCCCCAGGGCAGGATTGACTGCCATGAGGGGTCATAGTTTTAAGGTGTTAGGAGGAAGGTATAGAGGAGTCGTCAGAGGGAGGTTCTTCACCCAGAGAGTTGTGAGCACATGGAATAGTTTCCAGTGGTAGTAGTGGAAGCGGAGTCATTAGTGACATTTAAGCGACTGCTGGACATGCACATGGGCAGCAGTGAATTGAGGGGAATGTAGGTTGGGTTATTTTATTTTTGGATTAGGAATATTCCACGGCACAACATCGTGGGCCGAAGGGCCTGTACTGTGCTGTACTTTCCTATGTTCTATATTTAATTGGAGCAATGAGCTTCCACACCTGTTTCAGTCTCATTGTCATTTCCAGCTTTTGAAAACTGTTATTCAGACCTTCAGGAGCGGGCGCTTGCTTTTAGCACATCAGTGAGTTTGAGGTTGTTAGTTTGAGGGAAATGAAATAAATGCAAATGAGAAAGGAATAGAAGGAAATGTTGATAGGGTGCGATGAACAGAGTGATGATGAAAGATGAACAGGAGGCCCATGTGGAACAGAAACACCAAAATAAATGCGGGTGTGTTCAGTTATTGGACTTCCCGGTGCCTCAAATTCGTGTAAATGTGGTCTTGTATGTATAAGAAATGCCTTTGGTTTGTTTGGATCGAGTCAAACACCAATGTTTTTCCTTCCTTGATATGCTGCTATACAGAACTGAACTGTGTTTGTGACTATGTATATAAACGAAGGTTTTTTTTATGAATAAATTATATTTTTGAACTGAAGAAATGGCCAACGCTGAGCGCTGTAAATTCTAAATCATTAATCTCTGGTCCTTAAAATCTGAACCAAAGATTACACCATAATCCTGTTGGGGATTTCTTCAGAGATTCTTCTGACTGGGATCCAAAAGTTTGTGCAAGATAGCGTGCAGACAGGATTTCTATCAAAGTGGTGGTAAATTTACAGTGGCTCATCAAGAAAGAAAACAGCTGGTGCTTAGGTTCCAAACATTGACCAGGTTGCCCGTTTGTGTAACTTCTGTCTGAAACTTCCCATTTGAATTTATTGATTTTTGAAAATTCACTCATAGGGTGTGGGCATCACAAGCTAGCCTGGCATTTGTTGTCCATCCTTAATTGCCCAGAGGACTATTAAAGGTCAACCACATTGTTCTGGGACGAGAGAATCATGTTGCCCAGACTCAGTTAGGACAGCAGAGATAATGGAAACTGCAGATGTTGGAGAATCCGAGATAACAAAGTGTGAAGCTGGATGATCACAGCAGGCCAAGCAGAATCTCAGGAGCACAAATGGTGACGTTCCTCTCTGATGAAGGGTCTAGGCCCGAAACATCAGCTTTTGTGCTCCTAAGATGCTGCTTGGCCTGCTGTGTTCATCCAGCTCCACACTTTGTGATCTCAGTAAGGACAGCAGATTACCTTCCCTGAAGGGCATGGTGAAATCAGACAGGTCTTTAATGACAATCAGCACTAGTTTCCTGGTTCCAATTAGGCTGGCTTTTTAATTCCTGATTTTTACTGAATTCAAATTCCACCATCTTCCATGGCAGGATGCCTCCCAGAACATTCACCTGGAATTCTGGTTTATGGTCCTACTGATATTATCACTACATTACCACCTCCCCACCAAACCTTGCCATGTTATTGAAGGATGGAAAGTGGCAGTCCTTGACTCTATATGAAACTCAGGCCCCGCAGCAGCATTTGACCCTGAAGTACTCTCTGTTCTCTGTATCCACTGTCTCCATTTTTCAGTGTGACTGATGATGTGCAGTAAATATCAGTTATCCATATTTCAAGAATCTGTTTTGCAATTTCTTTTAGGCTTCCTGCGAGGGATTTGATGGGAATTTGGAAATTTACTGTTTGGCTTACTGTTTTCTGTTGGATTAGCCCTGAACTGAATATTGCCCTGCAGCCCCTATCTTATCTCATGTTCTATTTTGTTGATTATCACTGACCTACATTGACTGTAGGTCCATAAAACACTTGATTTCAAAATTCTCATTCTTATGTTGAAATTCCTTAATGGCCTCTTCTTCCCTCTCTAACCTCCTTTCACGGCGAAGTTTGTCCATCCAGAAACAGTACGTCTATTTGACTCAAATTGTGCATCCTATTGGCTCCTGCTCTGGATTGCATACACACAGGGTTTCTAAGCATGCTCCTCGTGGTCTGTGCTGCTCATATTGTTTTGGCAACACCACAGATGGTAACCAAGGACAGGTTCTTCCACTCTGGTAGCCTCTGATCACTAGATCTGTAAAGTCCACAATATATCTGGGGTGATTGGATCAGTTGTTGTCTCAATGTCCTGAATACAATGGATCCCAGGGATGGAATCTCTTGGCCACACGTGGCATTAAGGATGAGACTGGAGGAGTGCACTATATCTCTCTTTAACCGCACTACTTTAAAGAATAATGAACAGTGGAACACAGGTACAGGCTATTTGGCCCACCAAACCTGTGCTGCCATACATCACCTTTATAAACTAAAAATATTTTGCAGTCCATATCCCTCTATTCCCTGCCTATTTGTGTATTTGTCAATATTCCTCTTAAACAATAGTATTGCATCTGCTTCTACCACCTCCTTTGGCAGTGCATTCCAAACAATTAGTGCCCTCTGTGTAAAAACTTTCCTCTAACTTCTCCTTTAAACTTTCCAACTTTTATCTTAAACCTGTTTACTGCACTAACTGACATTTCCACCCTGGGAGAAAAAGTCTCTGACTAGCCATTCTACTTGTGCTTCTCATAATTTTGTAAAATTCTATCAAGTCACCCCTCAGACTCCACATACAAGCGAAAACAAACTGAGTTGGTCCAATCGCTCTTCACAGCTGATACCCTCTAAACCAGGCAACATCCTGGTATATTGTTTCTGTACTCTCTCCGAAACTTCCATATCCTCCTGGGAGTGTGGAGACCAGAACTGTACTCTAGTGGACACTTTAATCATTTTGTGCATTTTGACCAAAAGGATATTTCATCTGCCTTAGATTTAGGATAAAGAGATTCATCAACCACAAAATTATTAATCTATAATGAAAATAAGAATTATTTGACAAAGATCTAAAGCTAATTAAGGGAACTGTTCCATCAGGGAAATACGATCTGAAGCTTATGTTGGCTAATTCTGTGGCAGTGAGGGAACAATCTTCTCATTGTCTCTGTTTCTTCTTACGAATTGGCTAATGATCTCAGGTGGTTGTTGCCTAAGGGACGTAAGCTCTTGAACTTTGAGTATTGCCCACTTTTTAACCGAGATTACCTGGAGGGTCTTTGGATGGATTTGACATGTTCAGGCTGGAGACGCTTTTATTTTAATTTTGATGGTTTGTTTAATTCGTCCATCAATATTGTTCTCGGAAAACACCGCTCGATGCATTGTCAGACAAAACAAGCTCAGATAGGAGATCCATTGCTTTCCAGTTGAGTGTTGGAAATTTTGTGTTCATTTCTCAGTTTTTTTGCAGGATTTCTTATTGCTATCAGGAGCCTGTGACAGTGATGTGATCTATGTTCTGCTTTTCTAACTGAATTAGATTAAATTAGCTCCGAATTGTGATGCCTTCAGTCACCATTGCCAAAGGGTTTGTTCAATTGCAATGGTGGTGCTATTAAGTTCTCTTGGTTTGTCACAGCATTTGCTGAGTTTTGTTTTCAATTCATTCACAGGATGTGGGCCTCGCTGGCAGTACTGGTATGTGTTACCAATCCCTAACTATCCAGAGGGCAGCTAAGTGTAAGTGTAAACAACATTGCAATGGGCCTGGAGTCCCACAGACCAGGTAAGGACAGCAGTTTCCTTCCCTTAATTTCATTAGTGAACCAGATGGGCTTTCCTGACCATTGACAATGGATTCATGGTCATCATTAGACTCTTAATACCAGATTTTCATTGAATTCAAATTCCACCTTCTGCGATGGCAGGATTTAAACTTGGGTCCCTGGAACATTACCCAGGTCTCTGGATTAAATAGTCGAGCAATAAGACCACTAGGCCAGCATCTCCCCTGTGAATGCTGCACACCAAACAGATTTTAGGCAGAAAAATGGCTGCAGATCTGTAAAAGTAAAAACAAAGGAAAATGTTCAAGCCTTAAGAGCATTGGCACATGTCCCTTCTTGTCAGCAATGTCTAAGTCTGGCCACTCAAGTGACCTCTTGTTTACTCGTGTGTTTTCTCTGTTGACGTGGCTGATCTGCTGAACATCTCTAGGATGATCTATTCTATTGTAGATTTCTAGTATCTGCATATGTTTCTGAGAGATTTTCATTGGCTCATGAATATTGAGAGGATTTGCGAGTTATTACACAGGATAAAAGGTGAGCTGTGATTCTGTAACTTCACAAACATAACGCACTGTCAAAGAGATGCCCGTCACACCCTGCCAACTGCTGCCGAGGAATGCTTATTACATGCCTCGACAGACTTTGTATAAAATAGCGATTTAAATAAACTGTCGTATGGAAGAGGAAGAGCTTTGCATTGATCACTATTTGATGAACTTTTGCTTCTAAAAGCACCAAGGGGTATGGGGAGTAAATGGGCGTACAGATAGAGGTTTGGCCATAGTCATATTGAATGGTGGAGCAGGCTTAAAGGGCCAAATGGACTACTCCAGCTCCAAGTTTCTATCGCTCTATGTTTCTGTGTAGAACAGACAGTGTGTTTAGAAATCCCATTTCCTTGATTACCCTGTTGCTGGTTTTTTTAGGTTTGTGGGATTTCAATACATTTATCAGAAACTCGAGACGATGGGTGAAATATTGGTGCTCTGCAACACTGAAAGAAGCATAAAGAACAATGAAGGTTTGAGATAACAACGTGTAGAGCTGGATGAACACAGCAGGCCAAGCAGCATCAGAGGACCAGGAAAGCTGATGTTTCGGGAAGGGTCCTGAACCAAAACGTCAGCTTTCCTGCTTCTCTGATGCTGCTTGGCCTGCTGAGTTCATCCAGCTCTACACCTTGTTATCTCAGATTCTGCAGCATCAGCAGTTCCTACTATCAATGAAGGCAAGAGGTTTTTTTTTAGCCCCGACAACCATGTTCTGTCATTCACCTAGTTCCTGAGACTTAACTCCATCTACTCACCTTGCTTCTATAGCGCCTTACGCCCTGGTCCAACAAAAATAAATAGTCTCAGTTTTGAATTCCAATCTCAACATTTTTTGGAGGAGAAAGTTCCAGATTTTTGTTACTCTTTGCGTCACTAAATGCTCCCAAATCCTTCCTCTGAAAGTCCTAGCTCTGATTCTAAGCTTCAAACCCCTTGTTTTAGACTCTCTTGACCAGGGCAAAGTTTAAAGTTTTTGAGAAGATTTGTAGCTTGGGTTGTAAATGAGGTTGTAGAGTTTCTCACTGAGCCAGTGGGTTGTTTGCAAACCTTTCATCGCCTTGCTGGGTAATATTGTCAGTGTGCCCCCAGTGAAGTATCGGTGCTCCATCCCATTTGTTAATTATATGGCTCAGTTTGCTGGGGCGGTTGGTATTACTTCCCGTTTTGTTCTTCAGTGGTTTGTTCTGCTTTGCCAAAATCTGGGTTGCAGGGAACAGGAGCACTTATATGGAGTTTTTAAAAGGAATGGAGACCCAAAAAGCACAATCAACCGCTTCCTCCGTGACATACCACAACAAGATGACACAACACGGCCAGACACGCTAGTCACCCTACCGTCCATCAGAGATATATCAGAGATGACCACAAGTCTATTCAGACCCCTCGGTATCAGAGTAGCACACCAACCAACAATGACCCTGTAACAGCTACTAATGAACTTAAAGGATCCCATACCAACAACCTATAAAACTAACATAATATACAAAGTACCACGCAAAGGCTGTGAAAAACATTACGTTGGCCAAACTGGATGAAAACTGACCATAAGGATACACAAACACCAACCAACCATGAAGAGACACAAACAAATCTCACTGGTCTCGACACACATGGACATAGAAGGACATGAATTTGACTGGGACAACATTTTTATAATAGCACAAGCCAAATATAGACATGCCAGGGAATTCCTGGAGGCCTGGTATTCTAACTGGAACTCCAACAACAAACACCTCAGTGATGTTCTTCAGAGAAAGGATTTACATGTGACTCCAGACCCAGATGATATTGCTGACACCCCCAAGGTAATGAAGACACCCAGGGCTGGGTGTTAAACAAGATGCTTTCAATGCAACAACACATCTCAAAGATAAACAGTAAACAAAACGGTGATGAGGGAAGCATCAAAAATGACAGATTCATAGAACATAGAACAATACAGCGCAGGACAGGCCTTCCGGCCCTCGATGTTGCGCCGACCTGTGAACTAATCTAAGCCCTTCCCCTACACTATCACATCATCATCCATATGCTTATCCAAGGACTGTTTAAATGCCCCTAAAATTCGATCGCCTACCATTCTGTATTGGGATGATCATTACCCTAAGCAACACAAATATGCATTTAAATCTTGTGTCAATATGCTTAATTTGAGATCTTTATCCAAAATCAAATAATCAGTGTCTAAATGGCATGAAGAATTTGATGAATTTGTTAGGTGACTTTCTGATTCAAACCCCCAAAGGATACAGTTTCAGACACTGATTCACAAGAGGCTAGGCTTTGAAAACTAAAGCCAAGATTTACATCTGTTGCTAGCACTATATAGAAGACCTCTGAGATGGTGTCACTCACTTCACGATGTTAGTCCACAGATCCTGAATGTGCATACTTAGCTCCTGCATCTGAAACACGCTATGCAGGCTGCATCTAGCTGTGTGTTAGCTGTGGCTCAGTTTGGCTTTCTGCTGAGATTTGGGGTTTAATTTGCACTCCTGAACATGAGTATAACATTCAAAGCTGAATCTCCAAAGCAGCACTGAATGAATGCTGTACTGTCAAAGGTGCTACCTTTTGGAGGAGACGTTAAACTGAACCTGCAGAGGGAATGGGAGCTAACTGGGTCTCTCTACAGCTGACCAGCATAGATGGGCCAAATGGCCAACTGCTATGCTGTAATGCCTTTATGATGATACTGTTACAGTCTAGAACTTCTTGAAAGAAAATTAAAACTTACATTTTTATCCCCTTTTTCATGCTAGTGATGTATTTCTGAAGCAAAGGCAGAAATTGCCAGAAAAACTCAGCAGGTCTGACACGATCTGTTTAGAGAAAGCAGAGTTAATTCTTCTTTAGAACTGGCTTAACAAATATTAACTCTGCTTTCTGTCCACGGTTAGTGCCAAACCTGCTGAGTTTTTCCAGCAAGTTCTGTTTTTGTTTCTGACTTCCAAGACCTGCAGCTCTTTCAGTTTTTGTAATGTATTTCTGAAGTGTGGTTACTGGGGAAATATTTGGTGGAAACTGTCTTTAAAAGCATCATCAACTCACACCTTGTAAAACTTTCACCCCCTTTTGCAGTTGAAGTGTTTAACAGTTTTAAAGGTATTTATTCATGTGAACATCACTGCCTTTTATCTCTTTATTCATTGATTCATGGTCTGGAGTCACATTAGGCCAGAACAGGTAGAGATGACAGAATTCCTTCCACAAACGGCACTGGTAAACCAGATGTGTTTTTAACACAGAGATAATGGGAACTGCAGATGCTGGAGAATCTGTGATAACAAAGTGTGGAGCTGGATGAACACAGCAGGCCAAGCAGCATCTTAGGAGCACAAAAGGAACACATCTTGTGCTCCTAAGATGCTGCCTGGCCTGCTGTGTTCATCCAGCTCCACACTTTGTTATCTGTGTTTTTAACATGATCACCATTGTGCTAGCATTTTATTGACTATTTGCTTTGGTGGGATTTGAAGCCACATCCTCAGAACATTAGCCCGGGGCTCTGGAGTTATGGTCTAGTGACATTACCACTACCTTCCCTAGGCTCATATTTGTTGTTTATCCTTGAGACTGTGTTGGTAAGCTGCCTCCTGAATCAATGCAGTCCTCAGTGTGTAGGTTGCTCATTGCCTTGTGTTAATGATTGGCAGAGATCATTGTTAATCCCATTATATCATGCAGCACATGATCCTATACATAAGAAAAATTGAGATAATTGGATAAAATGATCTTGTAGTATTATAATAACCAAATTTAACAATTCATTAAAGTTGGTCAACTATCAAATACCGCAGTAAATGGATGGTCGTATAGGAAGCATTGTTTTGATTGTTTTCATTCGGTATGTAAGTTGTTTAATGGGATTATACATCATTACTAAACAGTGAATCTCTGACAGAAGACCCAGTTAATTAATTGCTTCTTCAGAGTTAACTGCCTTGTATGGTTTCTTAGGTCAAACCAGTATATTATGGTCTCTGTGCCTCTCATTTTGTTAAACCCATGTAACATATATCACAACAAAAACTAGATTCTTGTTGAGACAGAGATAGTAAGAACTGCCAATGTTGGAGTCAGAGATAACACAGTGTGGAGGTGGAGGAACACAACAGGCCAGGCAGCATCGGAGGAGCAGCTAAGTTGACATTTCAGGTTGGGGCCCTTCATCAGAAATTTCTGAAGAAGGGCCCCCACCCGAAACATCAACTTCCCCGCTCCTCTGATGCTGCCTGGCCTGCTGTGTTCCTCTAGCTCCACATTGTTTATTCTTGTTGAGACAGATGTCTTGGAGTTTATTAACACCACAAACTATTTACACTGTTACAATGTCTCAGGTTTAAATATAATCTCAGTTCCATGTTTGCTGACTACTGCTGTGTCAATGACTGTTGCTACAACAATAGTGGCTGCTGAAGTTGAGGTGAATGCCTTTAAACTGGAATAGCACATGCCTTAATATCATCTAAATATCTTAAGGGTACACTTATTAGGTGGTTGGAATCTATGCATTTGTACAACCTTATTTATCACTTATCAGGCTGAGAGGGCATTGTATGGAAAAGACAGGAAATTTCGTAATTCCTTGTCTCTGAATTCACTTGCGCTCCAGCAAAAATTCCATTTACTTCACTGTCAGAAGTGCTGTTTCTTAGATTAGAAAGTAAATCAAGGCCCCACCTGTCCCTTCAGCTGGATATAAGAAATTCCATGCCATTGTTTTGTACAAGGGGAGAGGATTCTTGCCAATATCCTGTCCAATATCTATCTATCCATTACTATCGCAACAAGCCAATTGTCAGATGATGATCGTGTTGCTGTTTTGGGGAACCTGCCATGCATAACATGGCTGCTGGGATTTTGACTTTAGAACAGTGACTGAGGTGTTTTTTAAAATCCCATGATTGCAAAAATCCTCACTTTCTTTAGAACCCAAGAAATCCCTTGGAGTGGACACCGGTGAATTTAGAAAGCAGTTCTTGATGCTCTTGGGAGGTTGTTTCTGAGCATGTTCAATGATGTTGGTGCCATGGTAATGTCACTAGATTGGTCATCCAACAGGCCCAGGTTAATGCTCTGAGGATCCTGGGTTATGCTCCCAATGCATCACTAGATGGAGTGTAAATTCAATTAATAAGTCTGCAATGGTAAGATCAGTAGTAGTGACCATGAAACAGATCTGTTTGCTAATTCCTCTGGAGAGAGAAATCTGCTGTCCTTGCCCAGGCTGGTTTACATGTGATTTCAGACACACAGCAATGTAGTTAACCGCCTTCTAAAGCAGCCCCTTCAATTCAACACAGGGACAGTTTGGGCCAGACATCAATGCTGGGGAATTCCCATGTCTCAGTAAGGAATAGCAATCAGCGTGTCCACCCATCAGTGCTCCTGTGCTGGACTTGTTTATACATACCTTCTGCATCACAATGCGCATGTAATTGCACGGTGGCATTGATATGTACCATGTTTGAGCCTTGGCTTGACCTTGTGGTGGGAATGGGGGTGGGGGGTGGGGTTCTTCATCAGCTATGAACGCCAGCAGGCAGTTTGGCATTTGAGAAGAAGTGAAATCGTTTCAGAGATTCTGATGTTTTAATGAATTTTGTTAGTATTTTCTAACAGTTTTGTGCACAGTGTTTCAACTGTGAGAGGTCCCGTGCCTCTGGGGGCCTTTGTGGTCCTTTGCTGATGCCTTGACCTGCAGGCCAATTCATCTCTTAGCTTGACCTCTCTGCCATTGTCCATGCTCCTCTGGCTCTGGCACTGAGGTGTGATTTAGTCATGATTTGCATTTCAAAGTCCATTGTTGAATCCAGGGGTATAAATTAGTAAGAAGGCAGTAAAACTTGGAAATGAATGTTTTGCTCCTACTGGAGCTCCACCCTGAGATATGAAATACAAGGTGGGACAATTTTTAGTTTCCCCTTCCATTGAAACTTTTCATTGTTCGCTGATCAGGACAGATGCAAGAATGCCACATTTCGAATCATGTATCAATTTATACTGCATGAGTAAGGGTGCTGATTGCTTTCCAAGTCAAGGTCTAATTGGTTGATATCCTGCCATGGGGAATGCACCAAGGAGCTGGCGCTGGGGAGCTGGTGGTGTGCTGGTGTTGTCATTAGTTCAGGTTCTAGCAACATGGGTTCAAGGCAGCCGATGAACCTCAACTTCAGTAAAAGCCTGGGAATGAAAACGCTAGCCAGTGCCAACTGTTGACTGCCAGAAAAAAAACACATCCGGTTCACAGATGACCTTCAGGGAAGGAAATCTGCCAACCTTACGTGGCCTGACCTGAATGTGAATAAAAACCGCAAGAACTGAAGATGCTGTAAATCAGAGACAAAAACAGAAGTTGTTGTAAAGCTCAGCGGGTCTAGCAGCGTCTGTGAAGAAGGGGGGAGAAAAGAGTACGAGGTAACAAAGTGTGAAGCTGGATGAACACAGCAGGCCAAGCAGCATCTCAGGAGCACAAAAGCTGACGTTTCGGGCCTAGCCCCTTCATCAGAGAGGGGGGAAAAAAAGAGTTACCGTTTTGGGTCTGGCCAACCTTCCTCAAAACATGCATTTATTTAAAATTAATTTCAATGTTATTTTCAACTAACAGAACAGGGTTTTAGACTATGAGTCTGACATTAAGATTCTTCCTTCTTTTGGTTTTTGATTTCCAGTTAGCATTGCTATGACACTTATTGTTTCCCCAGTATTCTCCATGAAAGAACTGTCTGGCTGAGTGTGGGCTAGGCGTGAACTGTTGTTACTGGGCAGATTTCTCACTCCCTCAGTGAAATTCACACTTGGCACAAATACCCACTTGCAACCTTTGCTCCAAGAAGGTGAACGATTGGGTTGGAATACGATGTCAATTATCCCCTTCAAAATACCATCACTGATCAATTGCTCAACATGCTCTGCCAGCCTGTGTTAGAGCTCCCTCTTCAGTCCCTTCTAACAGCTGCATACTTGTAGGCTATCTCCATACAAATAAGTTACATTTGTATAGCAACTTTTCACGAGGACAGGATGCCTCAAAGCATTTTGCAGGTAATGAGGCAGCAGCATATATCTGCAGTAACGTAGGAGACAAATTGTGCACAGCAAGCTCCCAAAAATAACACTGTAAAAAATTCATTCGCAGAATGTGGGCATCACAAGCTGGTCCAGCATTTTGACTGCGCCACAGGGCAGTTGATAGTCAACCACATTTCTGTGGATCTGGAGTGACAAGTAGATTGAACAGGTAAGGGTTGCAATTTTCTTCCCCAAAGAACATTAATGAACTAGTTGGGATTTTCCTGACAATTCAAATTCCACCATTTGCCATGGCAGGATTTGAACCCAGGTTCACAGAACATCATTTGGGTCTCTGGTTTAATAGCGTAGAAATAACATCATCTCTCCTATTAATCAACATCTGCTTGCTGAGGTAGGTTGAGAAATAAGTATTGTTCTGGAATCTTGGAGGAGAACTACACCATTTGTCTTTAAGCAATGTTACCTAAGGGGCAGACATCTGTTTAACATCTCACCCAAAATTTGCACCACTGACAGTGCAGCGCTTCCTGCGTACTGCACTGCAAGTTCAGCCTGGGTTTGTGCTCTGTTCTCTGGTGTGGTTCTCCATCACTCTGACTCCAAAGCGATGAACAGTTTGCTTTTGGTGAAGTTCCCACCACAATGTGACCATAAGAAATCTCACCACTGCCCTTTCAACACACTTTGGACAGTCTTATTTTTAATTTGCTTTTTAAATTCCAGGTTTGAATCCCATTGTGACAGATGGTGGTATTTGAATTCAATAAATGCTGGAATTAAGAATCTGACGATGACCGTGACAATTGTCGTCAAAACCCATCTGGTTCAGTAGTGTCCTACACAAGACTCCAGGCCCATAGCAATATGGTTGAGTCTTAGTTGCCACGTGGGCGGCACTGTGGCTCAGTGGTTAGCACTGCAGCCTCACAGCGCCAGGGACCCAAATTCAATTCCACCCTCAGGCAACTGTCTGCGTGCAGTTTGCACATTCTTGCCGTGTCTGCGTGGGTTTCCTCCCACAGACCAAAGAAGTGCAGGCTAGGTGGATCGGCCGTGCTAAATTGCCCGTAGTATTCAGGGGTGTGTGGGTTATAGGGGAATGGGTCTGGGTGGGATGCTTCAAGGGGCGGTGTGGACTTGTTGGGCTGAAGGGCCTGTTTCTACACTGTAGGGGATCTAATCTAATCTTAACTGCCCTCTGGGAAATTAGGGATGAGCATTAAGTACTGATCTGGCCAGTGACACATTCATCCTGTGAAAGAATAAAAAAAAGCTGCTCTTCATTTCTTTTAATCAACAAATGTGGAGAGGGCTTAGATAAAATTCACCAGAATTCCACCAGGGCTGTGGGAGATCTGTGATATAGACGACTGGATCAGATTAACTTGTTCTACTACAGCAAAAAGAGCCGAGGGGTGGACATTACAAAGGCTTTTGAGATTTATGGAGTTTCGATAGCGAAAATGAGGAGAAAGCTTTTCTAGTAGCCGTAAAATCAATATCCAGGGGAAACACGTTGAAGATTCTTGGCAAATCAAAGATGGAAATAATATTTTTATGCTGTGAGTCACTCTTGAATGCGCTGCCTGAGAAGGAAATAGAAGCTGCCTCGGTTGGAATTATCAGGCGATCATTCGATAAATACTGGGAAAAGAAAATAAACACACGGTTGTGGAGAAAACAGAGTGCCAGGAATGTAGGATTATAAGGATTACAGGGTTAGACGGAATACCGGATTATAGGGAATTTTGGGTAATGAGAAGAAAACAGGGAATTGGACCTAATGGGAGAGCTTTTCCAGATTTAATGTAGTGAACTTTACCTGAGAATGTTCCAATTGTATCATGATTCAGGATTGTTAAAGCCCAGAGAAGGCTATTCGACCTATTGTGTCCCTCCCTGATAGCTCTTCTATAACCCCCCCCTCCCCCACACACCATAGGCAGTCCTCCACTCCTCCTCCTCAGGTATTTAGCATATTTAGAAAATGTAGAAACAGGTACAGCAATTATGCTAATATGTTCTGTGCTGTCTTGTTGTATGTATGTATGTATGTATGTTGGAGGGACATAAGTCATTTTGGTCATTTTGCCCATCATGCTTGCTTTATTTGCTAAATTCCTTGCATAGACATTTTCTTTATTCATTAATGGAACGCTAGCATCACTGGCTGGGTCAGCACTTATTGTAAAGATGCAAACAACATGCTGGAGAAACTCAGCAGGTCTGGCAGCAGCTGTGGACAGAAACAGAGTTAATGTTTCAAGCCCAGTAAGAGCTTTCTTCAAGTATGAAGCCAAGTATGCTTTTCCCTCCTGTTGGCTCCCCTGCCCCCTACCATAGAGCCCGTCCAGCAGTTATGTCTTTTAAGGGTCGACCCACCCAGTCAATTGTGGGACTAATGAGCCAATCTTGGTGGTGGACATTGAAATAGATCACGTACCCTTGCCACCCTCAGTGCTTCCTCCAACTGGTGCCCACCCGTGAAGGTATACCGATTTATCAATCAAGGGGGTGCAGGTTGTGATTATCAGCAGGAGATTTCCTTATCCAGACTTGACCTATTGCCATGAAATCTCATAGGGTCCATAGTCAATATTGAGAACTCTCAGGACAATGTCATCCTGACTTATACTGATGAGTTCTGCCTCCTGTACTGGACCTGTCCTGCTGGTGGCTCAGGACACATCCGCAGTTGGTAATGGTGTTATCTGGAACATTTCCTGAAGGTGTGATATTGTGAGTTTGACAATGACAGGCTGGCTGCTCTTGGGAAGTGATGGTGTTCTGCCACTGTCATTGGAATAGTAACCCTGAACCCAGGCTAATATGTTGGAGGGACATAAGTTCAAATCCCAAGTCGTGGAACATGATTTCTGTCAGAGGCAAAATTAAAATGAAAACCAAAATAACCAGGGATGATGTAAATCAGGAGCAAAAACAGAAGTTGCTGGAAAAGCTCAGCAGGTCTGGCAGCATCTGTGAAGAAAATCAAAGTTAATGTTTTGGGTTTGGTGACCCTTCCTCTGAACAGTTCTGTTCTGAGGAAGGGTCACCAAACCTGAAATGTCAACTCTGATTTTTCTTCACAGATGCTGCCTAACCTGCAAGCTTTTCCAGCAAATTTGAACCAAAATTAAAATGTTTAGCTGAACAGTGATCACTTCTGTAAAAACCCATTAGGGTCTCTAATGTCCTTAAGAGACAGAGATCTGCAGTTGGTTACCTGATTTGGTCTATTTGTGACCCCAGACCCACAGCAATGTGGTTGATTTCTAACTGCATTCTGGTCAATTAGGAATGGTCAATAATGGTGGCTTATCCAGTGACCGCTACACTTGACAAATGAATAAAGATAACTCTGTGAGACAGTTTTGGCACCACCCTGCTCATCCACTAATACCATCCCTCTGTCTCATTGGGAAAGAAAATTTTGCAGGGGGTCAATAGAGGTTGCTGTTTTCAATTCCAGTGGTCCACCCAATTTAATTCCTTTTTCAAGACTTTATAGCAGTTTGATAAGCAATATACCCTCGATCCAAACTTTTGGTTTTCTAACCTTTGCCATATTAACAAGACTCCCCCACCAGAACATGGGTCTTGGCCCAGCTGACTTGCAAACTGTCCATCTTACACAGGTTCCACCTCGCCCAGAACCAGTCCCAGCGCCCCAGGAATCTAAATCTATTGCTCTGCACCAATTCTCTTGGGCATGCGTTAGCCTGCGCTGACCTCCTGTTTCTATGCTCACCAATGTGGCACAGAGAGTAACAGGTGGCACACCATTGGTAGCACTGATGTCTCATAGTGCCAGGGACCTGGGTTCAATTCCAGTTGAGGGCAACTGTCTGTGTGGAGTTTTTACATCCACCCAGTGTCTGAGTGGGTTTCCTCCCATCAGCCAAACATGTGCAGGTTAGGTGAACTGGCTATGGGAAATTGTCCATAGTGTCCAGGGATAAACAGGCTAGGTAAGTTAGCCATGGTAAATGAAGAGTTACAGAGATAGCATGGGGTGGTGCTGGGTCTGGATGGGACGTTTCTTGGAGGGTCAATGTGGACTCAACAGGCTGAATGATTTGCTTCCACGCTGTAGGGATTCTATGATAATCAAGGGAATACTACCTTTAAAGTCCTGCTGTTTAGCCTCTTTCCAAAATCCTTGAACATTTGCTGAAGGACCTTATTTCTCTTTCTTCAGTACATTTATGGACCATGAACACTGGTTGTTTGCCTTCTGCTTCAGAATGTCCTGCAGCTGGTCAGTGACCTCCATGATCATAATGTCAGGGGGAACAATGTAGATTCTGGATTGACATTTCTGGCTGTGAGAATGGCTGCCCTCACTTCCAGTCTTGTGCAGCAAACACTGAAGGTCTGCAGAGCGATTTAGATAGGTTAAGTGAGTGGGCAAGAGCCTGCAAATAGAATACAATGTTGGTGAACGTGATGTTTGGGTAGGAATAACAGCAAAAGGAACTCTTAAAAAATGGTGAAAAATTGTAGCATGCTGTTGTGAAGAGGGACTTGGTTTTCCTTGTGCATGAATCACAAAAAAGTTGGTTTGCAGATACAGCAGGTAATTAAGAAGGCAAATGGACTTCTGTCCCTTATTGTGGATGGATGGAGTTTAGAAGTAGGGAGGTTGTTTACAGCTCTATAGGGTACTGGAGAGGCCACACCTGGAGTACTGCGTACAGTTTTGGTCTCCTTACTTGAGAAAGGATGTACTGGCACTCAAGGAGGTGCAGAGGAGGTTCACTAGGTTGATTCGGGAGTTGAGTGAGCTGGCTGATGAGGAGAGTTTGAGTAGACTGGGACTGTACTCATTGGAATTTAAAAGAATGAGGGGGCATCCTATAGAAGCATATAAAACTATGAAGGCAATAGATGAAATAGAAGCATTGTTTCCAATGGTGGGTGGAACTAGAGCCAGGGGTTATAGCCTCAAAATAAGGAGGAGCAGATCTCGGAATGAGTTGAGGGGGAAATTCTTCACCGAAAAGGTTGTGAATCTATGGAATTCCCTGCCCAATGAAGCAGTGAGGCTTCCTTGTTTAATGTTTTAAAGGCAACAGTAGATAGATTTTTGGTGAGCGGGTGGGTAAGTGGAGTTGAATGCATAAAAAGATCAGCTACAATCTTACTGAATGGAAGAGCAGGCTCGATGGACCGAATGGCCTACTACTCCTTGTCCTTTTTTTATGTTCTTGTGTTTGTTCCTTGTGCCCCTTCTATACATATGGTACCCGTGCTATGACAGGCTTGGCTCTGGCATTACTCCCAACACTCTGACCCACCTACCCTGTTCCAGACTGGCCGACATCCTCATCAGCCTTCCTAAATACTGCTTAGAAAGTGGGAGTACGCTTTGGGGGACTCCTGCACTGTTTGCAGCCTGCTACCAACTCCTATCTCGCTGTGTAATCTTTGTCTGTTGGATGAACACATCGATAATTGTTCTTACCACATAGCTCTTATCCTCATTGGTGTACTGCTGCGTTTATTTATTAACTGTTATCCTTATAACAATTAATAAACCCTAATTACTGGCAACAAATGTATTGAGATTCCTCAATGCACTATTTTGGGCCATTGCGTGATATTCAAAGTTTATTTGTTCACTCAGAGTTTGCAACCTCCATGGAGTGTCCAGGCATTAAAGATTAATCTTTAGCGAAGCGAGGGAAAAAGTCAGAGAAGAATCTTTAAAAATAGCACCTTTTTTTGGTTTAATTTTAGTTTATTCATCAGAAAAAATATTGGCAGTAGAAACAGTAAGTGTCACACCAATAGGCCTATGAGATCACGAATGATAGGAATGTTGTGGGGGTAGGGGGGGGGGGGGGCGGTGGGTGTGATCTGGTGATCATGCGATGAGATTTCGAGGAACACATCCAACCCAAATTATCAACTACCCAGCTCTCACATGATTTGTTGGTCTTGTAAGTAAGTTAAAATGTTGTAATTTTTTGGCTTGTTCGTGGTTTTCCATGATTAAACCCTCTTCAATCAAATTGCTCAGTGTGAATTTTGGTCCGCATTTAGTTGCTTTGTGAGTGTAGGAAACAGTAAATTGAATCTTGAGCCTTGAGACTCAATTCCTCATGACAGCATATTGATCAATGGTCTTTGCTTCTCTTGATCAAGAACAGTGGATGGCAGCAAATTGCCTCAAACAGCCTTTACACAGTTCATCCCGCTGGTAGAGGAGGCAAATACCACAAAGGGCCAGAAATGCTTGCCTGGGAAAATAGTAAAATTTAGGGAAGGAAGTCCAAAACTTAGGGCCCAGGTAGCTGAAGGCATGAGATTCAAATCAGTGTGTAATCATAGAATTGACACTGCAGAAGGAAGCCATTCAACTCATTATGTGTGTAATAGCTCCTGAAGGAGCAGTCTAGTTAGTCCCATTCTCCAGCCCTATCTCTGTAGCCCTCTAAATTAATCACTTTCAAATATATATCTAGCTCTCTTTTGAAACCTCTTTGGAATCCAACTCCTTCATTCACCCAAATGGCACATTCCAAACCCTAGCAACTCTCTGAGTAAAGAAGTTTCTCCTCATCTCACTCCTAGCTCTCTTGCTGAAAATCTTAAAGCTCTGACCCCTAGTTAATGACATGCCTACCACGTAAATGGAATATCCTTCTTTGCATTGTCAAAATTGTTCATAATTTTGAACACCTCATTAAGGTCATCTCTTAATCTCTGCTCTAAGGAGAACAACTTCAATCTCTCTAACCTTCATTCCTTGTATAATTTTAGTAAATCTCCTTTAAAATCTCTCTAGGGCATTAACATTCTTCCTTAAATAAAGTGCCCAGAATTGAACACAATTCTCCAAATATGGTCTGACCAATGATTTGTAGATGTATAACATCATTTCCCTGATTTTATACTCTTCCTTTATATATAAACCCAAGGATCCTCTAAACTGCCTTACTAACTGCTTCAACTTACCCAGCCACCTTCTGAGAATCATGTATGTGAATCCCAAAGTCTCTCTGTTCCTATACTCCCGTCAAAGCTAGACCATTGAGCCTGTATTGTCTCTCCATGGTTCTCCTACTAAAATGCATCACCTCACATTTTTCAGCATTGAAATTTATCTGCTGGGTGTCTGCCCATTTGGCCAATTTGTCAATGTCCTTCTGAAGTCACTCAGCATCATACTCACAATTCACTACTCTCCCTAGCTTTGTATCATTTGCAAATGTAACGGTTTTGCTCTCAACACCCATCTCCAACTTGTTTGTAGTAGTCAAGAGAAAAGGATCCCAATACTAATTGCTGGGGAACAGCACTTTCAACTTGTCTCCTATCTGAGAAATACCAATCCATGTCTACCCTCTGTTTCCTATATTTTAGGCATCCTCTAATCCATGCTGACAAGGACCCATTAATCCCAAACATTTCTCATTTGCTAATCAAACTGCCTTTCTGAGAGTTCAAATATGCAACATCCACAGCAGTACCCGCATTCATTATCTGTGTCACCTCTTCAAAGAACGCAGTTAAATTTGTCAGACATGACCTGCCTTGGAAAAGCTAAGTTGACAGTCTAGTAATAATTTATTTTTCTGTAAGTGTATATTTACCTTATCCCATATTACAGCCTCCATCAGTTTTCCCACTATTGATGTCAAGCTGACAGTTTCCTGTAGTATCCTGGATTATACTTTGTTCCTTTCTTAAACAATGGTGTCACATTTGAAATCTTCCAAACCCCTGGGACTATTCCTCTTGCTCAGAGGAGTGCTGAAACTTTCTGTAAACAGCTCTGCGATTTGTTTCCTTTCTTCTGTCAGCAATCTGGGCCTGGCGACTTATCTACCCAGAGAACTGCCAGCCTTTTTAGTGCCTCTTTTTTGTCTATCACTACGTTATTTCATTGCTCAACACCCATGTTTTCTACTAGGTCATCGTCACCATCTTGTGACTTGCTAAAGACAGAAACAAAATATCCTCTGCCATATCTTTGCTTCAGTGAGAAGCTTATACTGCTTGTTCCTTATGACTACCACCACTTCCACTGCACCCACTCCAACTCCAACCACACCATTCTCCACCTACCTTTTACTGTTAATATGTTTGAAGAACATTTTACTATTTATTTTAGCACAGCCTGTCATCCTTACCTCACACTTCAACATAGACTTCTTTATTCCAACCTTAAACTCTTCCCTGCATTTGAGATACTCTTCTTGATTTCTGTTGCTATTTTTATTGTGGTATGCATCATATGCTTCCTTTATCTTCCTTATTTTCTCTTCACTATCCTACGTCATCCCAAGCTTTGGATACCCTGTAATCATTTCTCCGGGTATGTAATTAACCTGCACCCTATTCATCTCCTTTTTGAAATTCTCTTATTTTTCACCACTGTTTTATCCACCAACATGCATTTCCAATCAATGTGCTCATGTTCAACTTTTAGACCCCTAAAATCTGCCCTTTTCCAGTCTGGGATCTTAATCATTGTTTAATTTTTAATCCTTTTCTGACTTAACATTGAATCTTATTCTGTTGTAATCATTATTTCCCAAATACTCCCTCACTCTGATGTTCTCCACTTGACCTGCCTCATTTCCTAGGAGCGGATCCAGCACCACCTCCCTTTGTGGTGGGCCTGGAAGCTATCTATTCCAGAAAGTTGTCCTGCACACATTGTAGGAATTTCTCCCCTTTCGTACCCCACACTCTACCTTTCTTCTAGTCTATCCTAGGTTAATCACAACTCTACATGTCCTGCAGATTCCAGAATCTGCTAAAAAATGCTCTCTTCCACTTCCTCCTCACTATTTGGAGGTCTATAATAAATACCCAAGAAGATCACTGCTCCCTTCCTGTGTCTCACTCCAACCATATAGATCCTAATTCCGGAATTGTATCTCATTCGAGGGCAATGATACTATTTTTGACCAATACTACGACACCTCCTCCCCTTTCTCCCACTCATTTTCTACTAAAAGCATTATAACCTGGGATGTTCCTGTTCTGGCTTCTGTCAAAGCTACTACATCAAATCTCCCACAGCAATTTTTGTTTCTATTTTCCCAGTTTTGTTCACTGCATTCCATTCATTTACATACACAGTGTTTAACCCTGCCCTTATAATTTTCTTGCCCACTGCCAGGCAATCATTTCATGGTTCACTGTCAACACTCAAGCCTTTCCTCACGTCCTTTTCCCCATTCACCACGTTCTCTCTTTTGCATCTCTGCTACTTCCAAAACATTTTCAACTAATATTGAAATGAGCCAGTGGAACTGTTCCCACAAATTGTGACTTTCGAAAAAGAAAGGACATGACTTCCACAAAGTCAGCCTGTAAAAGAATTCTTTAGAGCTATTTTTAAATGAGTGTTTTATTTCCCAAATGCTTTAAAATGGCAGTGTTTGTCTCCAAGGACCTTTGTAACACGTGCCCATTGTATTAAAAACTAGCTGGAATGTGGAGTGTACGTGACCGTCATGAGAAGGAACTGAAGGCCCCATTGGAAACTAGTTGGATATTTAATAAATTAGGATCTTGCTTGTTGGTGAAACCGAGATGATTATTAGGTAGACAGTGTAAATAAGCCACCAAGAGGTGATCAATAGTGTCTCAAATGTTGCGAATTACTGCTGTAAAAACTGACAAACATAATTGTTCATTAGCTCCTGCCCTGTATCGAAATCCCAACCCATACATTCCCAAAATTAGTCACTCATAATCAATGGAGCTGTAGACAGGCTAATGTGGAAAAAGTCACCAGTCATGTCTTTGGAAAAATACTGATGGTATAAAACTTTATCCAGGAATGGTGCCCTCAACCCATTGGCAGATGTGGGCTCCAGACTTACTGCATTGGGCATTGACTTCCAGCAGAGCTCCCACAGAGCATCAGAATTGAACTACAGTGCAACAAGTCAGACTGCTTCCGGGGTGGACTAAAGGATAAGTCTGATTACATTTCTGAATGCTAGGTGTTATCAGTGATGGCTGCTTACACAGAGATGTACCTGGAGCAAGTACTAAAACAGCAAGGTTTTAGAATTGCTCCCTTTTATTCACTAATGCAAATAGTTAGCAACAAGTTGTTGCTGATCAGCATGGAGACAGGCCCACCTCGCTCTGTAACATCTGTACAATCACAGGTTATTGACAAGAGGCTCTGAAACATTAGCCTACCAAAGAACAGTTGGACATTCACCTTTACAATTCTACCTATACCTTAAAAATTCTCAACCTTGTTTTCAAATTTCTCTATGGTCTCACTCCCAATCCATTTCCATAACCTTCTGCATTTGTGTTTTTCGCTGCCTGAGCCTGGAGCTCTGGAATTCCCTCCCTGAACTTTGGTATTTTCCTGGGTGATTACAGCTGGCACCTTGTGTTATTAGCCCCTTTACCCATGTATGCTGCTGGGTAAGGGTTGTTTGAGGTAGTTTGCTGCCACCAAACCCCCTTTGTCTTGAGCCTATCTAGTGACTAATGGTAGAAGATTTTATGCTGTAGATCCCTTAAGAAGGGACAATATTCCTAGATTAGAGGAACGTTTATTGCAAGGTGACAATAAGTATAGCTATTACATGTATTTGGCAAGGCCGTTCCATCCAGGAATGATCCTTGCAGGGTGCACCGTAGTGCTATAGTCAAGGAGGAGTGAGAATTCAGGCATTACTGCTCATCATATGGATAATCTGTAATATGGGAAGGCACAGGTCGAGATGCAGGGCCAGCTGGGCACAGCCCTCATCCACTTGCTCCCCGCATGTAAACATCGTAACATCGGACACTGCCGGCCATAGCAATGGTAATCAGGTCCCCTATTGACATCTTGGAAATCCCCAATTTCTTGAGGTGCGAAGCTTTCTTATTATAGATGAATCCTTGGCCTGATATCATCACCGGAATCTATTTCATCGTAGTAATCCTGTGGCCCAACGCTGCTAGGTGCTTTCGTGTAGCAGTAAGCACCGCGTCACACCCGTACTTGTCATGCTTTAGCGTCCAAGCCTGTTCCATACGGGATTCCAGTGGTATCTCTACATCACACACATAGGCTGTCTTATTCCCCACTACCATAATATCTGGTTTACAGAACAAAGTCTTTAGCAGGATCCTGGGCTCTATTAGTACTTTGGCCTCCATAACCTGACGTAGCTGTTGCAGGAGTTGTTTAGCAATTTGGTTGTGCCGTGCACAGCGAGCGTCATGTGTGATCCCACAGCTACGTAAAATGTGCTTTAGCGTTTCCACCTGGCCACAGTTACCATGGCATTTATTATCCCGGTTCCTCGGGCACCTCGAGTTCTCCTGGTCTTTGTCGAGAGCAACCCACTTCTCAATTGGGTTGCTCTGATAAATAGCCGCAGGAACATCTTTTTGTTCTTCAACACTCACTGATGTGCTATCTGGTCAGCCTTTACCCCCCGGAGGATCTTGCAGTCAGGATGACTCAGCATTCGTTCCTTCCAGCCCTCCTCAGCTTCTTCCATATTAATCACTTCCATATTATGTATCCTGCCCGCTCTGGACATGTTCCTGCAAACTGGCTGGAAGGAATCCAGTGTCGCCAACGCCCGAGTCCATGGGCTTTCCATTGCTAATAGCCTGTCCAACCTCTTCCCTTTCTCGATTGGTATCACAGTCGAGAGAGATGGTGTACTCAAGCCGCCATGCTTTATAGTGGAGTGCCAATTGTCACATCTTCGGGAAGGCGGAGCTAGCTTCTGATGGCCTGCCTGATCTGCCTACCCATAGCCTTAAGGGTGTTATGATGGGCATCACCCAATGTTAGGCTATACTTCAACTTCGGGATTAAATAACTCTGGATGATTTCCACCTGCTGCTGTGGTTTTAATGGGGCATGCGAGATCTCCTGAAGCATATTAAACATAAATATTAGGACCTTAGGAAGCTGGTACACAAAAGTCTGCCTCCTCCGAAAGCTGGAACTCTTATCTCAACCCAGAGATTGCGTGGAGTTCAGCCAAATGGGTGGAACCAATTAACTATTAACATTAACCCCTTTAGAGCCATTTCCTTATGAATTTAAGCCTCTTTTACCACTTTTCCCTGTTAAGTCATTTGACAAGGATGACAATCAAGAGAAGAGTGTACTTACTGGGTGAAAGCAGTAGGATTTGAAACAGAGATATCTGAACACTTTGAGGGTGAATTAGAAATTGAAAATTCAAAGGTTGGTCCTGCAACAATCAGATTGAAAAATACGTAGGTGCTTAAAATGCCAGATAGCATAATGTCTTGTCTTCCAGAAAGCTATTGGGGTGACTTATGAAGACAATTATAAAAACCAATTTGAGCCTGAAGCCAGATACACCCCTAGTTTCTCCAGGAAAAAGGAGTTTGTTCAGAGCTGTTAAGGAAATAATTAACTCAGTGAAAGAATGTTGTTTGCAAAACTTCAAAATCTGGAGTGTCTGGTTATTCAAAGCAGAGAAAGTTTTAGATCTCAGTGGTTTGAAAATTCAAGGAAAAGGTTTCACAATTGACAGGGCAGGAACAGTTAAAAGAAAAAGTGAAGTCAAACCTATAGAATCAATAAAGAAGGAATTCCCCTGGATTTTTCATTAACTGTAAGTGATGGTGTTGAGGAGTAGATTGTTTTACCATGTGTTTTGAAACCTTTTAAGCTGTGTTGTATTTAAATAATTTAGTTTGTTTTATTCTATTTCAATTTCTCTTGTCTGCTTTTTTGTTACAACTGCTTGTGTGCTCATGTTTCATGAAAGACCACCACATTAAATGTTTAAGAAATGTGACATGGTCCATCAAGCTAGATTTCAAGCTCGAATCTGACTGGTCTAGTAGTAATGTCTGCTGTAATCGTAACACTTCACTGTTAGCTGCTGCTTTTCAACCTTGCTAGAGTTCAGGGTAGCTAATTTCGTTATGCATGCTGACAGATTGTGGGTTGAGGCCTTGGGCAAATGTGTAAGGTAGTGCCTCTCAAGCTCTGTTCCTCCATAACCCCATTGCGAGGCTTAAGCAATTGTCACTACCCTCTTGGTGAAAACCGAGAGATGGGAGGGTGGGTGGATAAAAAGTCAATGTGCGGAGGGGCTGGGACAGTGAATAGCACTGAGTACAAGACAGGGGTTGTGTCACTCTGCAATGGCCCTTGCTCCCGTGGAGCTTGCAACCCAAGTTTTCAGCCGCAACCCCACTTGAGGTCCTGGCCCCTTGTGGGAAGGCCTGGGGTAAGACTAATGGTTCAGTTGGTTTATTTTGAAATACAGTCACTGACCTTGACTCCTCGACGGGGCTTGATCTCCAATATTACCCTCCTGGCTAGCTCTTCCTGCTGCCTCTCCCACTTATGTGCCTACTCTGGCCAGAATGCAGCTCCCAGGGTTCAAATCCCACCACAGCAACTGGTGGAATTAAAATTCAGTTATTTGAACCTTCTCCCCAGAGTATTAGCTTGATGTCATTCTTGTCAATCTCCCATTGCATCCTATATGTTTCAATAAGATCTCCTTTCACTCTTCTAAACCCCAATGAGCATGACCTCAACCAGCTCAAGAAGACAATCTGCTTATCCCAGGCATCAGATTTATTCACTGAACTATTTCCACTGCCAGTATATCCCTTCATAAATGTATACAATGCTCTTGGTGCAGTCTCACCAATGCCTGTGTAGTTGCAGCAAGTTAAACTAGCTTTCATATTGCATTCCCCAGTAATAAAGGCTAATATTCCACTCGCCTTTCTAATTATTTGTTGCAGTTCATGTACAATGATTCGCTAATTCGTCTGGACCACAGCATTCTGCAGTCTCACTTCATTTGAATAAAATTCTGCTTTTCCATTCTTGCTGTCAAAAATCGCCTCATTTTCTCACGTTATATTCCATCTGCCAAATGTTTGCCTAATCATTTAACCCATTGATATTCCTTTGCAGACTTGCTTTCTTCCTCTCAACTTGGTCTGTCATTTACAATTGAATAGTGTACAAAGATGCCTACAATATACTCAGGCATGGGGAGTGTCCACCAAGGGGTCATTCCCCTCAGTAGCTAAGTCTGAATCACACAAAACCAGATTATAGTCCAAAAGGTTTATGAAAAATTATAAGCTTTCGGAGCGCTGCTCCTTTGTCAGGTGACGTGCTGACTTACCCTGACAAAGGAGCAGTACTCGCAAAGCTTGTGGCTTCAAATAAACCTGTTGGACTATAACCTGGTATCAATGCCCAATTGTATCCATGTGGACTTCACAAGCTTCAAAATCTCCCCTCCCCTGACCACATGCCAAAACCAACCCAGCCTGTCCCCACCTCCCTAACCATTCCTCCCACCTCAAGCCCCACCCCCGTCTCCTACCTACTAACCTCATCCTGCCCCCCTTGACCTGTCCGTCCTCCCTGGACTGGCCTATCCCCTCCCTACCTCCCCACCTATACTCACCTTTACAGGCTCCATCCATGCCTCTTTGATCAGTCTGTCTCCTCTCACCCAATCTTCTCCTTTATCCATCTTCTATCCGCCTCCCCCTCTCTCCCTACTTATTTTAGAACCCCTTTCCCCTCCCCCATTTCTGAAGAAGGGTCTAGGCCTGAAATGTCAGCCTTCCAGCTCCTCTGATACTGCTTGGCCTACTGTGTTATCTCGGACAATAACCTGCCGTTGTGTGATTTCAGGCTTTGACCAACTCCGCCCCCCCCCATTCCAAAACAGGCACCTACACATCCTGAAATGCTGAAAGTATTCTACGGACGGAAAGTCTTGTTTAAGGGCAGAGTGGCCCTTCTTCCATGGTTACCATGATTTTGTGCATATTCTGGACTTCGTGCATCTGCTGGCCATAACGTCTGTGTAATTTTGTTAACTGTATATATGTTTATTTATGGAAGTTTCGAAATAAAGGGGGAAGGGTGTCACGTATTTAGTTGGGGGTGCTGCCTCTTTAACAAGAGGGCGTCGGGTAGCCCCATCAGGGGCGGGGTTTGGGTGTAGTTTAGAGCTGGCTGTGGAGGGATCAACATAATTAATATCGTGTTTCTGTTCAGATTTCCCATTTGTCTATCTGGTGTTTCAGTCCTGCTTCTAAAGGAAGCACTGAAACAACTGCTTGCTTTCTGTTTTGTTATAAGATATTACACTGCAATCTTTCTGATTTAATGTCTTGTGTCAAACATTCCCTGGCGACCGGTTACATTTCGCAATAAGTCACTGGGCGGACAGGAAGTTTTCTGCACGCTCTGTTGAAGTTTGTTTTAAATAGTAGTGTGTCTCTCTCTTTGTGCTGATAGCGCCCTGCATCAAAACAACATAGCCAAAACTTTTCTGTTGCAAGGAATATCAGAATGGTAGTGATTCAGGCAAGATGCATCAAATGTTTCCTCCTTATACTCAACCTGATATTCGCAGTAAGTTGGACTTTTTGCTTGTTTTGTGAGCATGATTTTCAATAGTTTCCTAAAAACAGATTTTAGCAATTTCAGGCGTGAATTTTGACCACAATAAGGTCATTGTTGATTATAGACTGTGTTTTAATCTGTTTTTTTTAGACTTTATTTATTGCATGGCGAATAATCTATCAAAGCATTTTTAATTTTTTTCACACTTTTAAAATGTCATTTGAAATCATTTTAAAATGATTATAATGCAACTTGTGTGTATTTTAAACTGGGGTCTAAAACAATCCTTGGATAAAATTTCTCTGGAGGCTAGTGTAGATGCGGGAAAAATCAATGCTTCTTTTACATTCTGATGGTTGGGTTGGTTAGCTGTGTTAGAAGTGTGTTGTCTCCATCCAACACTCATACAAACTGGAGAAAGAACATTTTGCATTTTTGTTTATCTCTGCCTTAGTTTGGGTGGATGGGTATCTAGCAGTGCCCAGCGAGTTAGTGGGAAGATCAAAGATCTTCAGGCAGGTTCTTCTTGTTCATGTGAAATTATGTGAACTCCATTTGCTTCAGTCAGGACTGAAGTCATTCTCAAGGTTTAAGCACATGGGTCTAAAATGCCTGCTGCCAGCTTCTCAGTCTAGTTGGAGGATGCTGTTGAGGTGCTGGGTGGACAGGGAGGTGGTGGCTTTCCTTGGTTCCCTGATCTCCCAGGTTGCAGATCTCAGCTGATGGGGAGGGCAGACTGATGTGTGGCAGCGTGGATAGTCAAAGTGTTGGGGGTTGATGTGTATGCAGTTAGACGTGGGCAAATTGAGTGACCACTTCTGGTCTATACTTTGCAAACTCATGACCACTTCAACCTAGAAAGACAAGGACAGCAGATACCTGAGAATACCAACACCTCCAAGTTCCCCTCCAAGCCATTCACCATTCTGACTTGGAAGTATATTACTGTTCCTTCAGTGTTCCTGGGACAAAATTCTGGAATTTACTCCCTCACAGGATTGTGGAGATCACTACAGCCTATCAACTGCAGCGATTCAAGAAGGTTCTCACCGCCACCTTCTTAAGGGCAACTGGGGATGGACAATAAAAGCTTGGCCAGCAGTGACACTCATGTCTCATGAGTGAATACAACAAAGTTGATGCACAGCTTAATTATATGGAAGTATTTTGTCACCCAAGCCACAGATACTGACAATCCCCAGCTTGTGCTCAGCTCTAACGAAAAATTAGGAGGAAATCCGAGACGTAAATAGAATTGGAAGAGGAATGGGTGACAGGGATGGAGGAGAGTGGTTAAACAGCATTGTGGTGTCCCCAAATAAAATGGGAGAAGCTAAAAGATGTCACATTGCTATTTAGAGTTGATAGGGCCAACGTTTCATAAAATTCCTCTTTGGTTGGTTTTCTGTAGCCTGGGAAAGAATGTTGTAAATCCCTGAATGAGTGGACTAGATGAGTCCACACTTTTTCATGGAGCTGTTCGTGACTTGCTGTCAGAAGTTCAGACTAATATCCTAAAGTGAAAACTCATTTGCAAATTACCGCAAATTTAGTTTTCTTCCATACCTTCTTCAGTTGCTTTCTTCCCCTTTTATATGTTCTTGCGATTCTTCTCTGGACTGTCCTGTGCTTTCAATGGCATTTTATTAACTTTGTTTGAACTTACTTACGTCCATTATTGTGGTCATCCCACCGTTCATGACCAGACTAGTGTTTGTTGCTGAGAGATACTGGGAACTGCAGATGCTGGAGAATCCAAGATAACAAAGTGTGGAGCTGGATGAACACAGCAGGCCCAGCAGCATCTCAGGAGCACAAAAGCTGACGTTTCGGGCTTGGACTCTTCATCAGAGAGGGGGATGGGGTGAGGGTTCTGGAATAAATAGGGAGAGAGGGGGAGGCGGACTGAAGATGGAGAGAAAAGAAGATAGGTGGAGAGGAGAATATAGGTGGGGAGGTAGGGAGGGGATAGGTCAGTCCGGGGAAGACGGACAGGTCAAGGAGGTGGGATGAGGTTAGTAGGTAGGAGATGGAGGAACGGCTTGAGATGGGAGGAAGGGATAGGTGAGAGGAAGAACAGGTTAGGGAGGCAGAGACAGGCTGGGCTGGTTTTGGGATGCAGTGGGGGGAGGGGAGATTTTGAAGCTGGTGAAGTCCACATTGATACCATTGGGCTGCAGGCTTCCCAAGCGGAATATGAGTTGCTGTTCCTGCAACCTTCAGGTGGCATCTTTGTGGCACTGCAGGAGGCCCATGATGGACATGTCATCTGAAGAATGGGAGGGGGAGTTAAAATGGTCCGTGACTGGGAGGTGCAGTTGTTTATTGCGAACCGAGCGGGGGTGTTCTGCAAAGCGGTCCCCAAGCCTCCGCTTGGTTTCCCTAATGTAGGGGAAGCCACACCGGGTACAGTGGATATAGTATACCACATTGGCAGATGTGCAGGAGAACATCTGCTTAATATGGAAAGTCATCTTGGGGCCTGGGATGGGGGTGAGGGAGCAGGTGTGGGGGCAGGTGTAGCACTTCCTGCGGTTGCAGGGGAAGGTGCCGGGTGTGGTGGGGTTGGAGGGCAGTGTGGAGCAAACAAGGGAGTCATGGAGAGAGTGGTCTCTTCGGAAGGCAGACAAGGGTGGGGATGGAAAAATGTCTTGGGTGGTGGGGTCGGATTGTAGATGGTGGAAGTGTCGGAGGATGATGCATTGTATCCGGAGGTTGGTGGAGTGGTGTGTGAGAATGAGGGGGATCCTCTTTGGGCGGTTGTGGCGGGATGTGTTGCGGGAGACACGGTCAAGGGCGTTCTTGACCACTGTGGGGGGAAAGTAGCGGTCCTTGAAGAACTTGGACATCTGGGATGTGCGGGAGTGGAATGCCTCATCCTGGGAGCAGATGCGGCGGAGGCGGAGGAATTGTGAATAGCGGATGGTTTTTTTGCAGGAGGGTGGGTGGGAGGAGGTGTATTCTAGGTAGCTGTGGGAGTCGGTGGGCTTGAAATGGACATCAGTAACTAACTGGTTGCATGAGATGAAGACTGAGAGGTCCAGCAAGGTCTGCAGCTATATCTCATTGGATAGCACTCTCTGCTCTGAGCCATAAATTGCAAGTCCAAGTCGCAGTCCAGCTCAACCACTGAATCCAGACTGACGCTGTCAATACATTACCAAGAGACATTACCAAAAGAATGCTCATTGTTGCTGATGCTAACTTTCTACACAAGATATTGAATTGATATCCCCTCAGCAGGAGAATTTCTGCTGCTTTTCTGTGCAATATTTTTGTATTTATTCGTAAAGCAAACACATTTAAAAACAGTGCACTTTTCATTGTCGCAATGTGGGACATTGCCATGGGCAAATTAATTGTAGCATTTCCCACATTAAAGGAACTTCACATCACTTGATGGTGAAGCATTTTGAATATCTGGAAGCCCGCAAAGACATTACAGAAACCCATCTCTCCCTGAGTACATAGTTTTAAACCAACACATTTGGAATTAAATGGGAAATTTCACAGCATTGATCCAAGGGTGATGAAGGAGAGAGCAATTCACTTGCTAAAAAAAATTGTCCTATTATTGACAGTCCCTCTCATTTATTCCTTCTTTATTATTTTTTTATGGAATGTGGGAATCATTGGCTAGGCTAGCTTTTTTTGCACATCCCTAATTGGTCAATGCAGTGGCCCAGTGGTGAGCACTACTGCCGGGTTCAATTCCACCTTTGGGCAACTATCTGTGTGGAGTTTGCACATTCTCCCCATGTCTGCGTGGGTTTCCTCCGGGTGCTTGTGTTTCTTCCCACAGTCCAAAAGTGAGCAGGTTAGGTGGATTGACCATGGTAAATTGCCTTTAGTATCCAGGGATGTGAAGGATAGTTGGATTAGCCATGGGAATTGTAAAGTTACTGGGATAGGGTGGGGAGCTGGGCCTTGGAGAGATACTTTTCAGAAGGCTGGTGTGGACTCCATGGGCTGAATGGCCTGGTTCCTCACTGTAGGGATTCAGTGATTCCAGTTGGCCTGAAACTGAGTGACCTGAGTGAATTAGACCCTCTCAAAGTTAATCATGTTGCAATGAGTCTGGAGTTACGTGTAGGCCAGAATCAGGTATGGTCAATAGATTCCCTTCCCTAAATTGCATGAGTGAACCAGATGGCTTTACACAACAATCAACAGTAGTTACATTGTCTTTTAATCGAGTTCAAATTTCACCTCCAGCTATGATGAGCTTTGAATTCACATACCCAGAACATTAACCTGGACTGCTGGATTGTTAGATTAGTTGCATTACTTCCTCCCATGCATAGAACATGAGGTCCTACCCATCCTTAATTGCCCTTGAGAAGCTGATGGTTAGCCACATTCTTGAAGCCTGTGGTCACCTTGCAGACAACTGAGAGGTGGGCTGGCTGTTTCTCAGGGTTGTTAAGAATTAACACATTGCTGTGGATCTAGAGTGTCATGTGGGCTCAATCAGGTAAGGAAGTCAGATTTTTTTCCCTAAAGTCAGTAATGAGCTGCACAGTTCAAATATAATAAACATATCGATAATAGACAATGTTGCCTATAAAATCTTCATGATTAACAATGTTAAGATCACCCTCTCATTGTCGCTTGCTAGTTGCTGGGACTCATCATTTTGCTGCTGGCATTTTGGTTTCGCTTTGATGAAAGGACAAAAAGTCTTTATGAAGTTGGCATGAATGGGGAGAAATTCATTATTGGTAAGTGTTTGATGAGATCCAATTGAATTTTAAACTCGCTGCTTCTCACTGTAAACATGCCCCTGCTGTCTTTCTTCCCTCACTGTTTGCATCCAAAAATCTGCCCGTTGCAATCTAACTCCCACCTAGTTCCATTTAACTATCGCCTATTAGTTCAGCTCTCAGCCCAACAAAGCCTCACTATTAAGCATGGCCAGATGTCTTTACCCCTTCCCATCCCTGTAACCACATTTTGGTCTAGGGTGATCTATGAAGAGGTCTTGCCACAAGTTAGGATGTGAAGAGCAGAGTTCTGGATGGATTTAGATTTACAGCCTCAGAATTGTCAATGGTGCAGATGAAGGCTAGCAGCTCAGTGTTTCTGCACTGAATGTAAGCATTTTGACTTGGTGCCAGTCTCCTGCCTTCTTCCTGTAATCCCGTACATTGCTCCTATTTAAATAATCATCGAATACCTTCTTACGTTCCTCAGTTGAACCTGCGACAACCTGACTGCCCGCTGTGTGACCACTTCTTCAACTTGTCAATAGCCCTTTGAATTTCTACGCTGTCCTCACCATTTTCAATGCTGTCACGTTCTGTTTTGTCTGCAAACTTGGAAATGGTATATTCAGAAAAATGAGAGTCCCATTGGGGATCTCTAATGCACACCCTCCTCCAGTTCAAAATACATCCATTAACCAATACTCTCCATTTCCTGTCACACAGCCAGTTTTCTGCCTATGTTGCTCCTGTTCCTATTGTTCCATGAGCTGTAACCTTGCTGATAACTGTGGCACAATTTCAAATGCATTTTCAAATACATCACATCAACAGTATTTCCGTCATCAAAACCTTGTCAGCCGTTAAAAAAACTCCAGCAAGTTAATGAAACATAACTTACTTAAACAAATCCATGCTGTCTCTAATACAGAATTAACCCATATTTTTCCATGTGACTATTAATCCTATCCTGAATAATTGTTTCCAGAGGTTTTCTCACCACTGAAGTTAAACTGACTGGTCTGTAATTGCTGAGTTCATCTTTACAACCTTTTTGTTTTGGAAGTGGGCGGTCAGCCTGGAATGCATTTGAAATGTGAAGTCCAGAGATGACAAATGCTTTGGGTGAAGGCAATGATCTTGTGGTGTTATCCGTAGACGAGGTACTCGGGTAATGTTCTGGAGACCTAGGTTCAAATCCTGCCAATGGTAGAAACTAAGTTAAATAAAATCAAGTGTTAACAGTCTAATGATAATTGTTAAACTATTAACAGTTGTTGAAGAATAAACTAATCTAGTTCACTAATGTTTTTAGGGGAGGAAATCCACTGTCATTACCTAGTCTGGCCTTGATGTGACTGCAGACCCACAACAATGTGGTTGACTCTCAACTGCCCTCTTGTCAATTTGGGATTAGCAATAAATGGCAGCACAAGTATACACACACTTTTTAAAAAGTGCACAAATGAGAATTACAGTAGCAAATGAACTGAGGCAGATCAGAATCAGGGCTATTACAATCAAGCTGTGAATGATTCATGTTTAAATGTTAAAGGCGTCAAGGGACTTGGAGTGAAAGCAGGAATATGGCATTCAGATAGAGTTTGGCCCTAATCTGAAAATAGGGCAATATAGGGTCAAAGGGCTGATTGGCCTACTCCTGCTCCTAGTTTCTACATTAACACGGAAGTAGGCGATATTGTTGATGGTGGCCAGATATGGCTGGAAACTCATTTTGAGGTCAAATATGATGCAATTCAGGGATATTCAACAGACCATGACCAAAGCAGCACAGATATCTGAGAGCGGTGTCAAGTTGAAGGTGATCACATATTTAGAGAGGGGTAAGTCCACAGAGGGACTTGAAAATAGGGATGTGGATTTTATATTTGAGGCACAGCTGAATGAGACACAAATGGAAGCCAGCAATCCCTGGAGTTAATAGGTAAATGAGGCTTAGTCAGAGTTTTGGTTGCAGCTCTTCCTTGTTTTGGACTTAAAGAATGACACATTTTACTGGCTTATTTCCCGATGTAACGGTCAGGTTGAAAGAATCCGCTTAATTTTTTACAATGAGCCAAAGTTGAAAATTTCAGCAGCAAGGTTTGTAGACTGTTGTTGGAGAAGGGTCGTGAAATCAAGTGTAAAAGAATCTAAAAGGTGGATCAGCCATGATCTAATTGACAAGGCAGGCCATACTCAAGAAACTCTGGTGTGAGACCTACTTTAGATGTTGTTTGTGGGATACAACATAGAGAAGACCCTCCATCATATCTATCTGTATGTGATATTGTTGTGACTGCCCTTTGTGGTCTTGTGCATGTGCTGTGGATGCAAAAACGACAGTAATGTAGTGGGAAATGAACAGAAGCTGATACAGAAACCATCACAGAAAATGCTGGACAGACTGAATGGGTCTGGCAGCATCCGCAGAGAGAGGAGCTGAGTTAACATTTCTGGAGTGGTATCAGTTGAAACATTAACTCTGTTTATCTCACCACAGATGCTACAAGACCTGCTGAGTGTCTCCAGTGTTCTCTGTGTTTTGTTTCAGATTCCCAGCACCTATAATATTTTCTTTTGAGAAAATGACAGGGTTCAGACTTGTGGGAGTTGTCCCCAAACCAGGTATGGTTGGTACTGGCCAAGCAAGAGACAAGTGAGCAACCAGAATGGAGGTCACATCCTCTTCCCCCTGTCAGAAATGGATTAACAATTGCTTTTAAACAAAAGGGAGCATCCAATGAGCTGCAAGTTCTAACACTGGCCCTCCTTCAATTGCTGAGCTCTGGGTTGCAATGAAATCTGCTCTATGTTGACATTGAAGTGAATGCATCACCATCACCTGAAAGATGATGGGGATAAAAGCGTTAAGTTATAAGGACAGTTTGCCAACAAAATCATTGGCGTTTAAGGGGTTGAAGGGTAATTGAGCTGAGGTGTTTAAAATGATTGAATGATTCAGTAGGGGAGATGAAGGAAAACCAGTCGCTCAGGGAGTGGGCTGGTCTGGGGGCTGGGTGGAGGGCTGCAGGGATGTGGGAGACTGGCACAACCTTAAAACACTTACGATTGATGTCAGGAAGCACTTTGCTCCACTGTAGGGAGTGAGAATTTGAAACTGTCTTCCGCAAAATCTGTGGATGTCACGGTCGATAGGAAATTGTGATTCTCAGTCTGAGAGATTTTTGCTGAGTTTAATTTAAGGAGGAATATGAAGCAAAGGCGAGCAAGTAGATCTGATCTACAAGTTAGCTATTGTCAGATAGAATGGTGGAACAAGCCTGAGGGGTTGAATGGTCTTTTCTTATTGTTACCTATCCCCAATGCCTTCCCTGCTTGCCCCTCCACCATTCTGTGAGACGCTGTAATGATGGAAAGTCTGAATACTTTGCACAATCCTTGGGAACAACTTGCACTGTTGTTTACTGACAATGATGACAGATACGCATAAAGTAGAGACTGAACTAGTTCAGAATTCTTATGAAAAATCTGCAGCTCGTCATTAGGCATTTGTTGTCAAAGAACCATGTGAAAGTTCTTGAAGCTTCAAGTAATCTGTTAGGAGCAAACTCCCCTTGCCCTGTTGGAGCTTGGATGCAGTAATCCTTCATTGAAAAGGAAAAGCAGCCAACATAATCAAAGATCCATCCTGCCCTGGTTATAATCTTCTCCAACCTCTTCCACCAAGCAAAGCTTAAACACACATACCAATAGATTCAAGAATAGCTTCTTCCCCATTGTTATTAGACTTCTGAATGGACCTGTCAAATTTAAAATTTAATGTTATCTCGTTCTTCGTGCACCTTCACTGCAGCTATAACACTGTATTCTTCACTCTGTTCTATTACCCCTCTATGGTTCAATCTGCCTTTCCTACATGCAAAACAAAACTTTTCACTGTACACTGGTACATGTGACAATAATAAATGAAATCAAAATCAAATTGAAAATACTCTTCTGACTTGCTTCAAGGCTACTATTGATTAGTGTGCATTTATTAGATATTGAGCATTAATTCTACTCTGTGCAAACAGACTTTCTCCTTCTCTTGCCCACCTTATATTCTTCCATCTTGCTTCTTCTCATCTTCCATAGAATCCCTACACCAACCCTCGGACCCATCCCCTATAACCCACCTAATCTACACATCCTTGAACATGACAGGCAATTTAGCATGGCCAAACCACCTAGCCTGCACATCTTTGGACTATGGGAGGAAACCCACGCAGACATGGGGAGAATGGGCGAACACCACACAAACAGCCACCCAAGGGTGGAATTGAACCCGGGTCCCTGGCACCGTGAGGCAGAGGTGCTAATCACTGAGCCACCATGTTGCCCTTCCTCCTTTCCTCCTTATCACTTTCCTTTCTTTTATTCTTTCATGGAATGCTGGCACTCTTGGTAAGGCCAGCAGTTGTTGTCTATCCCTAACTACTATTGACCAAAGAGGCTGGCTAAAGCCATTTCAGAGTTAAGAATTCACGTCATTGCTTTTGGTCTGGAGTCCTATGCAGGCCAGACCAGGTCTGAATGGCAGATTTCTTTCCCTAAAGGGCATTCGTGAACCAGATGGGTTTTACAACAGTTGATGGTAGTTTCATGGTCATTGTCACAGACATTTGGCACATATTAATTGGTTTCAAACTTCGCCAGCTGCCATGGTGGGATTTGAATCCATGAGTCCTGAGCATTAGCCTGGGCCTGTAAATTACTAATGCAGTGACATTATCACTACATCACTGTCTTCCCATCCTTTCTTTTTATATTTGTCCCTTCCTCTCCCATTCCTTCCTTCAAACCCTCCACTCTCCCTTGCTCTGTTCTAGCTGTTTTTCTTCATTCACACCTTTCCACCCTGCTTCCTTTCTTTAGTTTATTTTACCTTCTATTACTGGCTTGTTTCCATTCTGTTATTCCTTTCTCTTACTTTTCTGTTTATTTTTTACATACTGAGCTGTGATGAAGAGCGGGTGGGGAGGAGGTCCCCATACAACTTGAACCCTGGTATACAGTAATTTGTTGGTGGGGTGAGTGGGGGGGGTATGCTATCAAATGGTTTAGTTCTGTGCCGTAAATCTGCTGTGCAGGATGGTGGGATGGGGAGAGGGGAATGGTTCACAATTGTGATGCAGTGAAAGGTGAGCCAGACCCTGATATGGGAGATATCAGTGGGACTTGGAACCCAGGCCACATCATCAGATGTTTGTTTCTATTTGTTCAAGGAATGTGGGCATCACTGATGATGGAAGCATTTATGACTCATCCCTAATGCCCTTGAACTGAGTAGCTTTCTGAGCAATTTCAGAAGGCAGTTAAGAGACAACCACATTGCTGTGGATTCAGAGTGACATTTAGGCCAGACCAAGTAAGAATGACAGATTTCTTTCATCAAAGGCCTTTATTGAAACAGATTTTACAACAGTTGTCAAAGGTTACACTGTTGTCATTAGGCCAACTTTTAACGTGGATTCAAATGTCACTATTTGCCATGGTAGAATACAATCCTACATCCCCCAAACTTTAGTCTGGGGTTCTGAACTAGAAGTCCAGTGACACTACCACTACACCACTACCATGTTGCAATACCCACAGGAGAACTTACAGCTGAGTCAAGATAAGTGCTTTAACGCCCAGGAGCTGAGAGTACAGAAGATGGAACATAGTTGGACGTACACCGTCTTCACTGATGGCTGAATGGTACAAAGGCAGTCCCAAACTGGGTAACTGGAGGCAGAGCAAAGAATTATAATTTATTTTTCCTACACTATGGACCAATGTAGGAGGAACAAGACTTAAGTTAGAAGATGCGTTCTGGAGCTGTTCTAGTGACATGATATGAGCTGAAACTTGAACAATAGGTGTGGTCCTTGGAAGATAATGAGGGGCTGAAGGAGATAGGGGAGGTAAGGGATTGGGGGTAATAATCAAACACAGTGAAAAAAGCGACATTGTATCTTACAATTTTACAATCACAGTTTCCATTTTCTCTCCAGGTATTTATGTCATGTGGGCAGCGGGAGGCTTGCTGCTGGTTTCTGGTTTCACAGGATACTTTGCTGTATCTAAGGAATCGAAGTGTCTGCTCTGGATTGTAAGTATGTTGAGTCATACTTAAAGTGTGTGTAGATTTTAAGTACACGTCCTTGCCCTTTCTCTCAAGTATGATTGTAAAATTGTTTTGATTTGGTTTTGTTATGTCATTTTGTATGTTTTTGTGGCCCTTAATTTTTTAAATCTTCTTTTGCTGTTTTTTAAACCTCACCTGAACAGTAGAAGGCATATGAAATACTTGCCTTATTAATTTTCTTTCATCATTGGATACAAGTGCAAGGAGATTTTGGTAGAACTGTACATGATATTTGATAGGCCACAGTGGAGTATCAGTTGCCACAACAAAGGAGGGATGTGATTTCATTTGAGAAAGCGCAGAAGAGTTTCCCCAGGATGTTACCTTGGGTGAGATGACTCAGCTATGAAGACAGATTGGATAGGCTGGGTTAGGGTTCCTTGGAGCAAAGAGAACTGAGGAGGGGATCGGATTGAGACGTATGTAGGGAGAAACATTACCCCCTTAGAGGGATGAATAACCAAAGAGCTCAGCCTTAAGGAAAGGAGCAGGAGGTTGAGAAGGGATTTGAGGAATGTTTTTTCACTCAGGGTTTTGCTTATCTGAACCTCACTGCCTGTAGAGGTGGTAGAGGTGGGAATCTTCAAGATATTTAAAAACTTTTAGATGAACACTTGAAATGTCATAGCATACAGGGCTACAGGCCAAGTGCTAAAAGTGAATGGCTGAACCTCTGATGACCAGTGTCAGCAGGATCAACTGACAGACCTCTTGACGTGCTGCAAAAAATTCTATCACCCTCTTCTTAAAGTTGGGCCAAATGGTGCGAATCTGAGCTATAAATGTTACATTATTCTATGAAACTATCATTTGTAACTTTTGTTCTTAGTTCACTGGGTGTGTGGTACTGCAGAGTAATGAATATCACTTCCTGCCCAGCTGTCTATGTTGACTGCATAAGACATTTATAGAAGCATATCACAGAAGTGTGACCTGTTTAAAAAAAATTTTAGAACCTGCTCACACAACAGAATCTTACCACCATTACAGATCATCATGGGTTGTGATTAAAAGTAGTTTTTACTCTGCCGTCGATGTCTGGCCAATGGAGGTAGTAAATGAGGAGGGACCTACCTGGACCTTTGGGAGGGATTATAGAGTTGTCTTGCTCAAGTTGGGGACACCTTCTGAAGTCTGGCAAAATGTTAAACTATTTACACCTGTATGGTTCATGGTATTCTACACTGAGTAACCACAATTGCAAAACCACACAATCTCTCACTCTGGGAAGTGAAGAGGAGCTGCCAAACTCTGTTAACCCCTCAGATTTGTTGGATTTTGCCAGAGTTTAACAAACTCTCTTTTGCAGCTCTGCCGATTTATGTTACACAATATTAAACTGCATCAATTTATGTAAAATTGTGTCAAGCTGTTAAATGATGTCAGGCCATTCAAATCTGTTTTAAATGATGTCAAATCACTTAAAATGATATTGATCTGGTTCGATCTGCTAACCATGTTTTACTTTCTCTCCGTGCAATCCTGAGCTGGTCAGTCATAGAGTCACACTGCACAGAAACAGACCCTTCGGCCCATCCAGTCCATGCTGAACATAATGCCAAACTAAGCTAATCCCACCTGCCTGCTCCTGTCCCAGATGCCTTTAAACTTTTCCTATTCACGTACTTTTCTAAGTGTCTTTTAAATGTTGTTACTGTGGGCACATCTACATTTCTTCAGAAAGTTCATTCCACATACGAACCACACACTTTGTAAAAAAATTTCCCCCTCATATCTTTTTAAAATCTCTCTTCTTTCTCACCTCAAAAATGTGTCCACTAGCCTTGAAATCTCCGCATCCTGCTATTAACCCTATCAATACCCCTCGTGATTTTATAAACCTCTATCAAGTCACCTCTCAATCTTCTACGGTCCAATGAAAAACATTCCAGCTTATCCAGCCTTTCTTTATAATGCAAACTTTCCATACCTGGCAACATACTGATAGTTCTGTTTTTAAACCCTCTCCAGCTTAATAATATCCTTCCCATAACTGGCCTTATGGGATCTAGCCTACTTTTGATTTTGGGAATCCAGGTTCAGTTCTGTACCATCAAAAGGCTGTTCCCTTAGACTAGGCTGGCCCCACTCTGAGTCCTCTCTGTCTCTGCCTTATAATTGCCCCATGCAGAGAGTTCCAATAAAAAGAGTTTTTATTTACACACAGTGATGTATAACACTGATCTCAGTATCACAGCAATCTCGTGCAATTATTTTGATCTCTCTTTACTGAGTACGAGTGGCATAGATGTCAGTTACATCATCATATCGTTAACGTAGACATTCTCACTCAGTTACAAATCTACAGTAAGCTAAGGATCCCAATGTTCATCATGAGTTTCCTCACCCTATTTTAACAATGCTGCATTAATTTTCTTTCATGCCCCTCTGCCATCTCCCATGTCTGATTCTGGCTCCGTCTTACCACGCATCCTTACCAGATCAACCTGCCACTCAGTGGATATCCAGCAAAAGGCCTGTTTCTGTTTTGCCCGTCCCATTGCTAAGTGCTTGGGCAAGGCATCAGCAATCTGGCTTTGCCCTTCACTGGCAACAACCTGGCAGATCAGCCCCAGAGCCAAGCTACTTGTGGCGCAGAGCTGGCATGGCTGGCACTCCCTTGCATGCACAAGCTTGTTCTCTTACTCAAGTGAAGGCTTAACCACATAGTAGCTACATCCTGCCTGATCACCCTCTGAATCACTGCTCTGCTATCCTCAGTTCCCAATGCATCTTGTCATTGCCTAGCAGAGGAACATCACCTACAGTAAGCAATTGGACAATTCTAAGCGTGAATGTTTATTGACCGAAGGCAAAAGGGAACAGATACAAAACCAAGACAGGCTGCAATTTTGCCCACAATCCAAGTCAGATTTTGGCAACATGACTGAATAATAATTCACAAACCAGCACTGTCTGCTGCCTCACACACACATTTGTTGGTACCGGGTGTGAATCAGGCCCCCTGTCTGCCTGGTAGCACTCGCTCGATGTAGCTGAGCTCTAGTCTACGAGGAGAGCTTCCTCTTTCTCAGTGTCCTAGGAAGATTGATTCCGTTCACCAGTACCTCGTCGTCCAGAACATCTCTTTGTTGCTTGCTCCAGTCGTGCACACCATAACATACCAGGATGTTGCAGTATCAACTGGTCAGACTGGACTGGACTATCCACATACCCCTCACAAGACCAGTTCAAACAATGGAACCAGATCTTCAGCAACCTTTCATCTGCTCCACCATGACTTGCATTTATCAGCATAATGGCTTTAACTTGGGAATGGAAGGAGCAACGGAGTTTCTTAGACCTCAGGACAGTCATCAGTGGTACACCCAGCAAATGAGGACCACTTCATCACACAGTGAGACACACTGGACCCGAATAACAGGTCTCCAACATCCATCCACATTCAGGCTCAGCAACTTGGTGAAGGTGCCACACTGGCTGAGTGACCACCCAATGTCATCAAGACATCACCCCAACACTTTTCTAATCATAGACTCACATCAAACATTCAAGCATTAAGCACAGACCATTGATACACTTATATGACAAACATTGAAACAATGCTTTGAGGCTTGCACAGGATCCTTGGAAGTTGCAAGGGTTCTCTTCATCCACCATCAGCCTTTTGCATTGTCATTGCTAATGTAGTCTTTGGCAACTCCGTAAAATGTAAGATGCAAGCATAAATGGCATGTTGAAAATCATCTTTGAGCAGCATCTAATCCCTGAGGACCTTCACGCTGCATTGCACAGCAAATGAGTAATGAAAAGATTGCAAAATTCAACGTAGCTGGGCTTTGCAAATGGCGCTGTCATGTATTTAATGCTCCAACATTGTAGCATTCAGTGAATGTTTGCTATACACTTTTGGCCATCAGACTGACACTTCTCACAACTTGGGCACTGTACCAGTCATTTTCCCGAAATTTCGAGAGGATGGAAAGTGATGGCAGTGAATGCAGCTCATGGTAGACACTGTCAGCACCGGGCCCCACCTGTTCACCAGATGCGGTCCCTCTCCCATGTTCTCTATGACCTTGAACTACCCTGACAGCACATTCCAAACCAGCTGCCCATGCAGGAGAACCATTACATTGAAATTTTCCTCAAACTATTCTTCCTGCTCCCTGAAACCTGGTATTACCACTTAATGATGCCCATCCTGCTGCTTTACTCTTGCCCCTGTGGAGGGCACGGTGGTGGTTACTGCAAACAACCTCTCTCCCTATACCCTGCCATGCCCTCTGATCCTGTTATGCCATCTGTCCTCCTACACCTGAATATCCCCCACCATCACCAACCTTATCCCCACCCTCCACAAATGTTCTCCGACCCCACCGCCTTGACTACCCTGCTATCTTATGGCAGTGATCCCCAGGCTGCCTCTAGGGGGTCACCCTTTTACCCTCCTGAATGATCAGTAGTGTGACCCAGTAGTCTGACTGACTTTGATAGGCAGATCCTGGAAATGACTACCGAGACCCCTGATCACCATCTTTGCAACCTCCTGATTGATGGTACCTGAACCTCCTGACTGTTTGTGCTGTCTATACAGGGCTGCTGCTGGAGCCCAGAAAGAGAGAGAGGACAACAGTTGGGCAAAGCAATGGATAATAGTGAGGTGGGGAGAAAGAAAAGCTGCTAATGACAGTCTATTAGTGGGTTGAAAAAATGGGTTGTGTGCGTGTGTGCGGGATAAGGGCATGAAAGGAGGTGCTCAGGCCCTAAAAATATTGAACTCAGTATTGAGTCTGAAGGCTGCAGAACATCAAAATGGAAAATGACAAGCTGCTCTTCCCATGTGAGCTGAGATTCACTGGAGCACTGCAGCAAGCCCGAGATAGAGCTGTGGGCCAGGAAACATGATGGCGCAGTGAAGTGGCAGGCAACTGGAAGCTCAGAGCTGTTTTTGTAGACAGACATGGATGTTCTGCAAAGCAGTCACCCTGTCTACATTTTGTCTTCCCAATGTAGAGGAGACTTTCATCACAGCCAACCCACGTTCACCCACTAATGGTCCGAATAGCAGCTGTTCTTTCTCCCTGGCTCACCATTATCCATCCTTTTGCCTGCTCAACTGTTCTTCTCACTATCTGAGTTCTATCTCCACCTATTGTTCACTCCTTCTCTTCCTCCCACCCCGTTGACAGCATATATACTCCCTTCTGTCTGCAAACAGTTCTGAAGAAGGGTCACTGAATCTGAAACATTAACTCTGTTTTCTGTTTACAGATGCTGACAGACCTACTGAGTTTCTCCAAATTTCCAGCATCCACTTTTTTTGTTTAATGATTAAACTGTTTGAGTTGAAGTATTTAGTGTGATTGAATATCAAAAGGATCAATTTATTTACTTGTTTTTATTATTTTTTCACGTGACGTTGGTCAGTACGTACTGCTTGCCCTGTTTACCTTTGAACTGAATGGTTTACTTGGCCACTTTAGAGGTTCAGTTATACTGGTCTGAATAGCTGTGCAAGTGAACCGTTGCATACTTTTAAGGCAGAGGTAGACAACTTCTTGATAAACAAGGTGTTTGGGGATGTGGCAGGGGGAAACACAAAGAAATCAGATCAACCATGATCTTGGTGAATGGCATAACAGGGAGAGGGGGCAAAATGGTTCCTATGTCAAAAGTCAGTTACATTGCTGGGGGTCTAGAGTTACGTGTAAAGCAGACTGGTATAAAGGTGATAATGGGAACTGCAGATGCTGGAGAATCCAAGATAATAAACTGTGAGGCTGGATGAACACAGCAGGCCCAGCAGCATCTCAGGAGCACAAAAGCTGACGTTTCGGGCCTAGACCCTTCATCAGAGAGGTATAAAGGTGGCCTGTTTCCTTCACTATAAGGTATTAGTTTTTTAATAATGACAGTCAGCCGGCACCCGGTGGTTGCATTGCTGGGATTAATTTTCAATTCCAGGTATTATTGGATGCAGAATCAATTCCACTGGCTTCTGTGATGGGAATTGAACTTGTATCCCCATAAGTTTTAGCCATGGGCCTCTGGGCTGTGGGCTCACCGACGCCACATTTTCTCATATGTTCAATTAGGGGACCATAGTCTTGGAGCATTGCTATTCAGACAATATCAGGGAGTACATTTCCACACAAAACTAACTGAAAATTTGGAACAACTTCCCCTGATGAAAAAATTGCTGCAGGGAGCTGATTGAAAAGTCTTGAACTGAAGTAGGCAGGCTTTTTTTGGATAAAGAGATTTAGGGTTACAGGCAAACATAAGTAGATTGAGTTAAGTCATGATCCTATTGAATGACAGCTGGCTTCAGAGGTTGAATGGATTCCCTTTGTTCTCACATTGCAACCTCAGAGTTTCAGGACCTGTGTCTTAATTACAATTAAAGAGGTGAAATTAGGCAGTTTCTTATGTCAGTCTGTGTTCCTGTACCTCACTCACCATTCTCTTTTCCTTTCAGCATCTTGTACTTATTGTGATTTTATTCCTGGTTGAAATGACAGTTGCAATCTGGGCATTCGCACAGAAAGATGAGGTAAGTTTATTTTTGTAACCAAAAATGTAGTTCACGAATTCTCGCCTGTCAGTGTCTGTTTAAAAAAAAAATGAAATGTTACCGCTTGATTGATATATCGCTGTTAATAATTCAAACTAAAGGTAACACAATTACTTATTGAAATGTGAAATACACTTACAAAGGGTATCTTAGGTTAACTTATGGTTCGGTGATGAGATTTCCCAACTACTTGTAAAAGTTTCTCACCTATTATTCTCTATTTTGTTGATGTCGGGTCTCAATTATCCCAACACCTCAAATTTAAAATTCCCAATCCATCAGCCGATTGGCCTCATTCTGCTCCATCTCTGTTATATCCTCCAGTCCCAGAGCCCTCACAAAACCTCCATTCCTCTGATGCTGGGTGTCATATGTATCCCACTTCCCTTTGCCTTGAATGGGCAACTGTGTCTTTCGTTAACTAGGTCCCATGCTTGATCTCCAATTCCTAAACTCATGGAATTTAGATAAACGTGCGGATAATTTTCTTTTAGTGGCGTTGGCTGAGGGATAAAGATTGGCCTGGAGGTTAGGCCTTGGCTGCCGGCCTTTCAGTTTTATTATATATGATCTGCAATTGGTTTTTAAAACTATTATTAATACTTGGCTTAGTTAAGTAAGTTGTTACTGGGAAAGATTTAAGCCTATTGAAAATCCACTATAACTGTGGAAGAGCTATTTCAACTGATTTTCAACACTCCCCTCCCAGTTACCTCACATTCCTTTCCTCCCAACTATGCTTTTCCAAGATCCAAACACACTCCAGAACATTGCTAGTCACCCAACTCCTCCCCCATCCCAGGAAGTAACTCCATCCCCATCGCCATAGGCTCCAATATCATCTCCCCCTGCATCTGGATGAGTCACAATCCCCAGGATCCATTACTGCTCCCTCCCCACACTCCGGGACCGTGCCACTGGAGATAATACCCCTGCCCCATCGGAATACAACATTCCTCTTGCTACCCCAGGACCAATAACTACTGCTCCCTTCTGAACCGGGCATCACCTGTCCCAATATCTGCTGCCTGCTCCAATCTGCTCTAAACTCTCCTTCTCACCTAGAGAGTCATAGAGTCCCTGCAGAGTGGAAACTGGTCATTTGGCCCAGCAAGTCCACACAGCCCATCTGAAGAGCATCCCACCCAGACCCGTTCCCCTACCCCTGTATTTCCCATGCCTAACCCACCTAACCAACATCCCTGGGCACTATGGGTAATTTAGCATGGCCAATCCACCTATTCCGCACATCTTTGGATTGTGGGAGGAAACCAGAGCACCCGGAGGAAACCCCCGCAGAAACGGGGAGGATGTGTAAACTCCACACAGACAGTCGCCCGAGGGTGGATTCAAACCTAGGTCCCTGGCACTATGGGGCAGCAGTGCTAACCTTATGCCCTGGCACCTTAACCACTAGACACCCTATTTACCTGGCACTTTTCCTCCCAAGCTGGTACCTTACCCACCTGGCATCCTAACCTTCAGGCACCTTAACCTCAGAATTATTTTATTCAGCTTTCTTTTATACAGCTGCTGTCCAATTGGCTGTCTGTGATACTGAACCTTTAAACACAGAACATGGAAACTGACTGCTTTTGAGGAAAAGGAGGCATGGTTTAGCTTCTGTTCACTATCCTGCACCGTGAGGGACCTCTCAGGTTTGAAGTTTGGTTCCACTTTGCTGAAGGAATCCTGTGGGATCTCCTTTCAGAAATGTGGTGCTTTCTCATAATGTAAAAAAAGTGAGGAATGAAGCAGTAATCTGCGTATGGTTATTGTTTCTCAGAACATCCAGCCCAAAGTGAAGTCAGTGCATGAGGTAACTGAAATTGTCTTCCCTGTTTCCTTTCCAGGTCGTTAAGCAGTTGCAGGACACTTACGCTGGGACCATCGATCTGGGCAGTCAAGATGATTTAGATTTTAAATGCATGATCAACGTTCTGCACAAAACTGTAGGTAGACTTTTCTCAAATCTACATCTGACTGCATGGGGGCGCACGAGCAACACTGTTCTTCATCCCCTCTTTCCCCTCCACAGGTACCATTACGGTTGTGACTCGTTGATGACCCTGAGAAAATACTGTCAGAATTTCCGGAACCCAGCGAGTATTTCTTATGCGATGCTCTGCCCCATTCCTCTTAAGTGCTGGATAACAGGGCACTTACTGTACACCCTTTTGAAAGTTCCTATGTAACTTCAGCACCATTTCAACTCGTGTGTCCCATATCTTAATAACCCTCTTTAAATTACCCTCAAAAGAGCCAACACACAGGAGGTGAACTGAATGCTCTTCTTCTTCAGTAAATGATTCTAGAATTTTGTCTTTTGTCTTGATCCAGACTTCCATCAATGGGTTTCACCATTTACTGCCTTCTGAAGAGGTGTGGCAAACTATACAGTTATAAGCCCATTAGATGTAGAAGCACAAGCAGAAGCAGGCCATTTTGCCCGTTGAGTTGGTCCATCGTTCATTGAGATTGTGGCTAATCTGATAATCCTCAACTCAGTGTTTCCGCCTCTTCCCCATGTCCCTTGATTCTGTCACTAATTAAATAACTGTCTATCTCAGCCTTAAATATACTTAATGACACATTCTCTGCAGCCGTCTGTATTAAGGATTTCAACAGATTTGCAACCCTCTGAGTGAAGGCATTCCTCCTCTTCTCAGTTTTAAATAGGCAATCCCTTACTCTGAAATTCCGTTGTCTGGTCCTAGACTCATCCCATGGAGGCAAATAACTTCTCCATATCTACTCTATCAAGCCCCCTAAGAATCCTGCATGGTTCAACAAGGTCATCTCTCATTCCTTGAAACTCAAATGAGTACAAGCTCAAACTACTCACCCACTCCTCATAAGACAGTCTGTCCATACCTGGAATCCACCTGGTACACCTCCTGTAAACTCCAGTGCCAACATATCCTTCCTTAGAAGATTGCGCTACAAATTTTCAAAGTGTTCCAGTTATATAAGAAGTCTCGCCACCGTGGTTCTGGTATAACTAAGAGGATTAACAATGGCTTCTGTTCTTGCAAATGACAGCAGTACCCAGGAATGAAAAATGAATAGATCATAATGTTGACATCAGAATGGAGAGTAGATCAAGAAGTGGGGAGGATGTTTTGCAATTTGCAAAATGTTACTTATTTAGTATATTCCACAACCTAGACAGTTCTCTAAGAATTCTCACTGGCGATCTGTTGGTTCCTGATAGCAGCTCCAACTGCGAAGTCTATCTTGTTGTCACTATATCAGGTGCCTATTGGTTCATGGCAGGTTAACAGAGTTTTCTGACTCAATAACCTTGCATGCTGAGCTGGAGTAACTCCCATTGACATTGGGACTACAAATTGAAACATCAACGCCAATGTGAAGTTCACTTTGTCAAGGGTTTACGTGGAATTTTCTTTGTTTGATATAAATATTCTGTGCTAACTAATAACAATGTGTTTGGCCTTTAGTTGGACTGCTGTGGTTACAAATCTACATCAGACCAAATAAGAGGATGTGATTCTTCCAAATATAAGGTATGATTTAATCCTGAATAGAGTCTTGACTGAAATTGATGTATATTGTAATAACCCTGGAAGCATATACCTTGCTAACACCTTTGGTTAATGTGTAGTGAAGGGTGGACTGAAAATTAAAGGGAACAAAGTAACAACACAACAGCTTATATTTATATAGTGCCTTTAATATAATGGAATCTTCACAGGAGCATTATAAAACAAAACACGGCACTAAGTCATGGAAGGATGTTCATAGGACAGGTGGTGAGAAGCTTAGTCAGGAAATGTTTTTAAATAGTGTCTGAAAGAAAGAAAGAAAGAAAGAGAGTTGGAGACCTGTAGGAGGACATTTCTGAGGGCAGTTAAGAGACAACCAGAATTACTATGGGTCTGGAGTCACACGTTGGCCAGTTAAAGTAAGGGTAGCAATTTCTTTCCCATCTCCGCATATCATTTGTAATCAGCATTGTTCTTTACTGAACAGAAATGTTCAGGTCCTGATGATTTATCTTTTGAGTCAGTCCTTGTTTGACCAGTTTTCACTGCCGTTGACTTCAAATCATTATTAGCATCACAGCCTAGGTACCAGCTGTTGTGAAAAGCTGACACCCCAGACTGTCAGTTTGATTGTTCCCAAGGACGGAATAGGTCTCTCAATTCCTGAAAGCAGTAATGGAGATGAAAGCCTTTTGGTCAGGGTGGGGTGGTGGTAGAAAACAGACTGTAACGTCAGTAATGTCAGATGATATCAGATTGCATGGAGTCCTGCTGGCCCATATCAGTGTAAATAGTGTTAATAGTTATGAAATGTTCACTGGTTTACATGTGAGTATGGTGTCCAGCCCTCAGCTGGAAGCCCTAAATATTTATTGCTTCATTAAACAACAATGGCAGGTCTAAGTGGAATCATAAAGCTGCCTGATAATTGCGCTCGATAGATTTGAGTCCGCATTTGTGAATGTCTTTAAGGATGTGAAAGCAGATTTACAGGCATTATTCAGGGCAATTTGTGTGACGTGACCATGTCTAATTAGGAAGAGCCCAATGTAGCACTGAGATTATCCGATATCGCATCAGAAAAAGATTTGCATTCTTAAAGCACCTTTTGTGACCTAAGACATCCCAATGGATTTTTCAGCTAATAAAGTACTGTTTGAACTAAAATCACTGCTGTCCAGTGGGAAACAGAGCACTCAATTTATGAACAGCCGTTCTCGTGAACTGAAATGAGATAATAAGCACATCAGCTATTTTTGGTTGTGTTGATGAGGGATGATTATTGGCCAGGGCATCAGCAATAACTCCCCTCTGGGTTTGATGCAAAAATCTATGCTAACGGGGTCACTGCAGTATTGAGGGAGTGCTGCAATGTTGTTGGCACCTTTTGGCCAAGATAGTGAATCAATGCTTCATCTCCCCTGTCACATTGATGTAGAAGAACTCTTTCTGCATAATTGTGGAATGGAGAAGGGGAGTTCTCCCTCAAGTCTTGCCCAATGTTTATCCCTCATCATTTAACACAAAACAGATTACCTGGTCACACGTGCTGGTGGCGGTAACTGGCTGCCACACTGCCTACAACAGGGACAACCCTTGAGAAATACTTCAGTCATGAAAAACACAGTGATGAAAAGTTCAGTCATTTCATCATCTCAGTCTGGGTCAACTGTGGGGATGAAAGGACAATATTCTCTTACTGTATCATCCTACTTCCTTTACAGCCCAGGAGCCCATGCTCTCAGTTCTCTGCATAAAAAACACATTCTTAATGTAGATTAGATTCCCTACAGTGTGGAAACAGGCCTTTTGGCCCAAAAAGCCCACACTGCCCCTTGAAGCGTCTCACCCAGACCCATCCCCCTATAACCCACCTAGGCTACATAGCCCCGAACACTGTGGGTAATTTAACATGGCCAATCCACCTAGCTTGCACATCTGTGGATGGAAACTGGAGCATCTGGAGGAAACCCACGCAGACACGGGGAGAATGTGCAAACTGCACTCGGACAGTCGCCCGAGGCTGGAATGAAACCCGGGTCCCTGGTGCTGTGAGGCTGCAGTGCTAACCACTGAGCCACTGTGCCGCCCTTAAACGCAGGTCATTAGCTGTTGTTGGGAATGGGCTTCACCACTCTGCTCCCATTGTATTTCAGCGACCTGTTAATGGCTAATACAGCATTCGAAGGCCAGAATCCTCATCTGCTGCTTGATGGAAATGTGTAACAGTCCACCTGAGAGCTGGGAATAGGCCCTACTCCCAATTGATCTATCAAAGTGATGAAATTCGGGAACAATGCAAGAGCTAACTCTTACTTTTGATGTTTTGATTCAGGACTGCCTAGAAAGCATTGAATATATCATCAACTCCAAACTTCACATTTTTGCAGCTATCGCCTTTGGCATCGCCCTCATTACAGTAAGAGCTATTCTGCGGCACTTTGATTCAGGCCTTTGGTTCAGTTCTCCTGCCTGTTGTTGATGCCTGTTTATTGTCTTTCAGGTTTTTGGGATAATATTTACCATTCTGTTGTATCGATCCATCAAGCAATCAGCTGATATAATTTAACAATCTGAACATTGGACATCAAAGTGCCACTCTGAAACTATACATGTTTCCTCTTTATAAGGCAAATACTATTGTTGCAACAAAATAAGTCCCAGTCATTAATCTCCATTTACTGTTTACAAAATGTGTTTATTTTTGGTTAAAATGTATTTTCATGACTCGACACAATTTGAGGGCACTTTCGTTCTGTAACTTTATCTGTTGTGTCTCTTCTGCCGATGTTCCGAGTTAAGTTACAGGCGTTGGGCTGGAGGTTGTTGGAATTTAAGATACAAATGGGTCCATCTTTGACTAATCCCTTTTCAGCAGCCAATTTGCTTGAGGCTAAACTGGAACCAGTAAAGATCTAACCTTGGCTCAGTTTCCCTTCCATCACTGGGAGGAAATCCCCTTTGTCCAATTTTACTGAACTGCAGTGAATAGCTCACCTTCTGGCCCTTCCAGAAATATGCCAGCTCAAATACTTTGCGCTTGTTTTGTTGGTGTGTGTGTGTGTGGGTAGTGAATGCCACCCGATGACTGAGTCTGCCCATTTGGGGAAGGGTGACAGACAACAGCTTGCCTTTGTTATACACAAATAAAGTTGTTGGAGATGCTCAGCAGGCCTGGCAGCATCTGTGAAGGAGAAAACAGAGTTAACTTTTCGGGCCCGGTGACCCTTCCTCAGAGCAACAGTGAAACCAATTACTTCAACCTCTGTTACATTATCCATCTCTTACTTTGGAATGACTTGAGTGGGCACCAAGGTCTCATTATCAAAGTCTTTCATTAGCTCGCTCAGCCCATCAAGACCATGTCAGCCCTTGTCAGAGCAAACCAGTGATGCCCTCATACTGTGAATGAATAAAGAAAAGACAAAATCCTCACAGTCCCACTCCCCCATTTGGTCCCGGTAGCCCTGTAACTTTACTTCCATCAAATATCGAGCCAATTTTTTTTAACCATCTGTTCAAAGATGTTGACAGTTGTATTTGTAAATTGTACAAACATTGTAAAAAGTTTGTTCTTATATTCCGTCTGCATCATTTTGCCCAAAACTTTAGAATGGTGTCCATCTCCCAGTCTTTGTACTGTCACGGTGATAGATTTTGCTCATTGACCTTGGCTGAATATGTCATTATTTGGTAAAATGCTATTAATACTCCACTTCATTTCCTTTACTCTAAGTTCAACAACTCCAACTTCCCCAACCTAATCTTGTTACTGGACATCTTCATCCCTCGAGCCATTCTGGTATATTTCGTCTGTGCCTGGCAAGAGCCCTCACAATTTTCTTATTGTGTGATGACCAGAAACTATACATTGTACTCCAACTTTAGCCCCTCACTTTATGAAGGTTCAACATAATTTCCTTGTACTCACTGTTTATGAGCCCCAATCCCATAGTTTTTGATAACTGCACTATCATTATGGCCTCCCACCTTTAAAGATTTAAGCACATAACATCCCAGTTCTGTCTGTCCCTGTACTTTCTGTGGAACTGTGTCATTAAGTCTCAATTGCATATCCCTTCAACAGAGTACATCATCTCACACTGCTCTGTATCAAAAATGCTGGAAATCTGAAACAACCACACAGCATACTGGAGAAACTCAACAGGTCTGCTAGCATTTGCAGAGACACTTAATGTTTTTGAGTTTGGTATGACTCAGTTTGGCAGAAGAGTCATAAGAAATAGGAGCAGGAGTAGGTCATCTGGCCCCTTGAGCCTTCTCCACCATTCAATAAGATTGTGGCTGATCTTTTCATGGACTCAGTTCCACTTACCCAACCACTCACCAAACAATTAATTCCTTTACTGTTCAAAAGTCTATCTACCTTTGCCTTAAAAACATTCAACGGGGTAGCCTCAACTGCTTCACTGCCAGGGACTTCCATAGATTCACAACCCTTTGGGTGAAGAAATTCTGCCTCATCTCAGCCCTAAATCTGCACCCCCTTATTTTGAGGCTATGCCTCCTGTTTCTAGTTCTTCCCTCCAGTGGAAACAATCTCCCTACTTCAATCTTATCTATACCATTCATAATTTTGTATGTGTCTACGATACCCCTCATTCTTCTCAATTGCATGGAGTATAGTCTATGCTCAAGTCTCAACTTCAGAATTAATCTAGTGAACCTCCTCTGCACCTCCTTGTGTGCCAGTACATCCTTTCTCAAGTAAAGAGCCCAAAACTGTACAAAGTATTCCACGTGTGGCCTCACCCGCACCCAATACAGCTGTAACATAACCTCCTAACTCCATCCCTCTTGCAATGAAGGACAATATTCCATTTGCCTTCTTAGTGACCTGCTGCATCTGAAATTGCAGCAAGCTGTAATTTTTCACCATTTAAATAACAGTCCATTTTGCTGTTATTCCTACCAAAATGGAATACCTTACATTTACCAACATTGTATTTCATCTGCCAGACTCTTACCTGTGCACTTAATCTACCTATCTGCAGATTTTCAGTGTCCCTTCACACTTTGGTCGACCACTGACTTTAGTGTTATCTGTGAACTTTGACACACTACACTTGGTTGCCAACTCTAAATCATCTATGTAAATTGTAAACAGTTGCAGTCCCAATACTGATCCTTGAGGCACACTACTAGTCACTGATCATCAACCGCACTCTTTGCTTTCCGTTTGTTAACCAATCTTCGATCTATGCTAATACATTAACCCATAATGCCACGTGCCTTTTTTATTTATGGCAGCCTTTTGTACGGCACCTTAGCGATCATTTTCTAGGAATCCAGATACACTACATTCACCTGCTCCCCGCTGTTCACCGCGGTTGTAATGTCCTCAAAGAATTCCAGAAAATTAGTTAAACATGACCTGCCTCTCATGAACCCATGCTGCACCTACTCAATGGGACAATTTCTATCCAGATGCCTTCTTCCTTGATGACTGATTCAAGCATTTTCTCCACTACAGAAGTTAAACTAACAGACCTGTAGTTACCCACCCTTTCTCTATAATTTTTTAAACAGTGTTGTAACATTTGCTGTTTTCCAATCTGCCTGAACAGCCCCAGAATCCAGCCAATTTTGGTAAGTTATGAGGAGTGTTATTTTCCCCAGCCATGTCTTTGAGCACCCTAGGATACATTCCATCATGACTAGGTGACCTGTCTACCTTTAGCCCCATTAGCTTGCCCAACACTACCTGTTTAGTGATAATGATCATTTCTAGGTCTTCACTTGTCAATGCTTCTTTGTAATCAATTATTGGCATGGTATTTGTGTCTTCCACTGTGAATTCCAACACAAAATAGCTGTTCCACGCCTCATCCATTTCCTCATTTCCCATTATTAAATCCCCTTTTCATCCTCTGAAGGGCTTTGCCATCTTTTTCATTTTATGTTTTTTTGAAGATTTTGTTATGTGTTTTTATGTTCTGAGCTAGTTTACTCTCACAATCTATCTTACCTTTCTTTATGGCTTTTCTTTGTGGCTTCCTGTTGACCTTTGAAGATTTGTATATCCTCTAGTGTCCTACCAATCTTTACCACTTTTTATGCATTAGCTTTCAATTTGATGCCCTCCCTTATTTCCTTTAGTTATCCACGGCTGATTATCACTTTCCTACAGCCCTTCCTTTTCACTGGTATATATTTCTGTTGGGTACTGTGAAAAATCACTTTGAAAGCCTTCCATTGTTCCTCAATTGTCCTGCCTTGAAGTCTTTGCTCACAGTCTATCTAAGCCAACTCCTCCCTCATCCCACTGTAACCTTCTTTATTTAAGCATTGATATTGCTATTGGATTTTACCATCTCCCCCTCTGTCTATATTTTAAAAGCCACCGTACTGTGATCGCTCTGTCCAAGAGGATCCCTATCTATGACACCATTAATTAATCCTGTCTCACTATACAGGACCAGATCTAGGATAGCTTGAGTCATACTGGACTCAAAATGTTAATGCTGTTTCCCTTTCGACAGATGCTGCAGGACCTGCTGAGTTTCTCCAGCATTCTTTGTGTTGGTTCTATCTGCCACTTTGCCTGTCATTCTGTTAATCTATCAAACATCCGATTGTAGGCAGATTATGTCATCCTTACTGCTTGCCTTTCCTCCCAGTTTTGTATCAAAATCATGGCTACTGTAAGCAGATATCCCTGGATGTCCAAGTGAGACCTGTGGGCTTGGTGGAAGGCTTTCAGTTCTGCAGTAAAACCTGACTGATTCTCCAATACCAGCAATGAAGTTACATTCTGAAAGAGCTGGTCCGATAAAACTTATCCCAATAGTTCAAATGTTCATATTACTGAACATGATTTGTGTTTTTAGGAATAGCACTCTATAATTCCATGGGAAAATCACCTTCAGCAATTACAAAATAGAATAAGTTTAACGTAGTAACAGCTTTGAACTCACCTCTGGATTAAGGTCAATTATAATACTGCACTTTGACACTGGTGATATAGTCCAGCTTTATTTGTTATGACTTTCCACACATTAACATTATTGAAAGTGCTAATCTGTAAACAATTGTAAAAGCTGACAAATATAATAAAGGTATTGCTTTGTGTTTTATTAATTACAGGGTATTTAACATCCTCCCAGCTGGTCTGAGCTGGAGTTTGATACTCCACATGAATTTATTTCCACCTCCACTTCATTTCAGCCGATCACCCTATCCTTCTTTTCCTTCCTCCCTCATGTGTTGTTCTAACTTACCCTTAAAAGTGTTGATGCAATTTACTTTGACCTCTTCCTGTGATAGGAAGTTCTGCATTCTCAGCACTCCAGGGATGTAAACATGAATTGTTTTAAGGATGAACTCAGCCTGGTGGCAATGAGCCTCTGGTGGAGAGATTACAATATTTCTTGTGTTATAACAGTGGCTACACTGCTGGAAGTGCTGATCAACCACTGAAGTGGTTGATCAACACTTCCAGATGGCACGGTGGCTTAGTGGTTAGCACTGCTGCCTCACAGCGCCAGGGATCTGGGTTCAATCCCATCCTTGGGTGACAGTTTGTGAGGAGTTTGCACATTCTCCCTGTGTCTCCGTGGGTTTCCTCTGGGTGCTCTGGTTTCCTCGCACAGTCCAAAGATGTGCAGACTAGGTGGATTGGCCATGAGAAATGCAGGGTTACAGAAGTGGGGTGAGATGGTCTTCAGGGGTCAGCATGGACTCGATGGGCTGAATGGCCTGCTTCCACACTGTAGGGTTTCTATACAAATAGTGAAAGGTGCCACAGAAATGCAAGGTTTTCCCCTCACTGATTTACTGGAGGGTGATGAACAAACAGGAAGCTAGGGCCTGGGAAAGAGGGTGCAGGATTTAGGGGTACATCAGGACCCAGTAACTGGAGCCAAGAGGTCTAGAGGGCAGCTTGTGTAAAAGTTGGGGCCAGAAGTAGGATACTCAAGGTGGGAACAGGCAGCAGGGATGGGGTAACAAGGTGTAGAGCTGGAAGAACACAGCAGGCCGAGCAGGAAAGCTGATGTTTCAGGCCTAGACCCTTCTACAGAAATGGGGGAGGGGAAGAGGGTTCTAAAATAAATAGGGAGAGAGGGGGAGGTGGATAGAAGATGGATAGAGGAGAAGATAGGTGGAGAGGAGACAGGTTAAACAGCGGGGATGGAATCAGTAAAGGTGAGTGTAGGTAGGGAGGGGATAAGTCAGCCCAAGGAGGATGGACAGGTCAAGGGGGTGGGATGAGGTTGGAGATGGGGGTGGGGCTTGAGGTGGGAGGAGGGGATAGGTGAGAGGAAGAACAGTTAGGGAGAAGGGGGACAAGCTGGGCTGGTTTTGGGATGCGGTTGGGGGAGGGGAGATTTTGAAGCTTGTGAAATCCACATTGATACCATTGGGCTGCAGGGTTCCCAAGCGGAATATGAGTTGCTCTTCCTGCAACCTTCAGGTCGCATCGTTATGGCACTGCAGGAGGCCCAGAATGGAGATGTCATCTGAGGAATGGGAGGGGGAGTTGAAATGGTTCGCAACTGGGAGGTGCAGTTGTTTAGTGCGAACCGAGCGTAGGTGTTCTGCAAAGCGGTCCTCAAGCCTCCGCTTGGTTTCCCCGATGTAGAGGAGGCCACACCGGGTACAGTGGATACAGTATACCACATTGGCAGATGTGCAGGTGAACATTTGATTGATGTGGAAAGACTTCTTGGGGCCTGGGATGGGGGTGACGGGGAGGTGTAGGGGCAGGTTTAGCATTGCCTGCAGTTGCAGGGTCAAGTGACGGGTGTGGTGGGGCTCGAGGGGAGTGTGGAGCAGACAAGGGAGTCACGGAGAGAGTGGTCCTTCCAGAAAGCAAATAAAAACCCGCGGACAAGGTGGGGAGGGAAAAATGTCTTTGGTGGTGGGGTCAGATTGCAGATGGCAGAAGTGTCAGACAATGATGCATTGGATCTGGTGGTTGGTGGGATGGTATGTGAAGACAAGGGGGATTCTATTTTGGTTGTTATCATGGAGTGGGGGCGTGAGGGATGAGTTGCAGGAGACATGGTCGAGGCGTTCTCGTCCACTGAGGTGGGGGGGAGCTTGCAGTCTTTGAAAAACGAGGACATCTGAGATGTATGGGAGTGGAATGCCCTCATCCCTGGAGCAGATGTGGTGGAGGCTAAGGAATTGGGAATAGGGGATGGCATTTTGCAGGAAGGTGGGTGGGAGGAGGTGTATTCTAGGTAGCTTTGGGAGTCGGTGGGCTTGAAATGAATATCAATTTCCAGGTGGTTGCCAGAGATGAAAACAGAGAGGTGGAGGAAGGAGAGAGAGGTATTAGAGATAGTTCAGGTGAACTTAAGGTTGGGGTGGAAGGTGTTGGTGAAGTGGATGAATGGTTCGAGCTCCTCCTGGGGGCACGAGGCAGCGCCGATACAGTCATCAATGTAACGGAGGAAGAGGTGGGGTTTAGGGCCAGTGTAGCTTTGGAAGAGGTATTGTTCCATGTAACCTACAAAGAGGTAGGCATAACTTGGGCCCATGCGGGTACCCATGACCACCCCCTTTGTCTGTAGGAATTGGGAGGAATTAAAAGAGAAGTTGTTGAGGGTGAGGATGAGTTCGGGTAAGCAGATGAGGGTGTCGGTGGAGGGGGACTGGATGGGCCTGCGGGACAGGAAGAAGCAGAGGGCCTTTAGGCCATCAGCGTGGGGAATGCAGGTGTATTGGGAGTGGATGTCCATGTTAAAGATGAGGTGTTAGGGACCAGGGAGATGGAAGTTCTGAAGGAGGTGGAGGGTGTGGGTGGTGTCATGGACGTAGGTTGGGAGTTCGTGGACCCAGGGGGAGAAAATAGAGTCCAGATAGGTGGAGACAATGGGTCAACCAGGGCATGTGGGTTTGTGGATTTTGGGAAGGAGATAGAAGCGGGCGGTGTGGGGTTGGGGAGTGATGAGGTTAAAGCCTGTGGGTGGGAGGTCACCTGAGGTGTTGAGATTGTGGAGGTTTGGGAGATGATGGTTTGGTGGGATGGGGTCATGATCAAGGGGATGGTAGGAGGAGGTGTCAGAGAGTTGGCACCTGGCCTCAGTGATGTAGAGGTCAGTGCGCCATGCTACAACTGTGCCTCCCTTGTCTGCAGGTTTTGTGGTGAGGTTGGGATTGGAATGGAGGGAGTGGAGGGCTGCACGTTCTGCGGGGGAGAGGTTGGCATGGGTGAGAGGGATGGAGAGGTTAAAGTGATTGATGCCTCGACAGCAGTTAGAGGTGAAGAGGTCGAGGGAGGGTAGGAGGCCTTGAGGTGGTGACCAGGAGGAGGGGGTGTGTTGGAGGTGGGAGAAGGGGGGAAGATTAGGCCCACAGCTTTGATTAGGGGCAGTGCCAGGTCACTGGCTGAAATAAAAATCAAAAGAACTGCAGATGCTGTGAGTCAGAAAGACAGAAGTTACCAGAAAAGCTCGACAGGTCTGGCTGCATCTGAGAAGAAAAAAATCAGAGTTAACGTTTTAGGCCCAATGATCCTTCCCTAGAAGTCAAAATGTTTACTCTGGTTTCTCTTCACAGATGCTGTCAGACCTGCTGAGATTCTCCAGCAATTTCTGTCTCTGACTGAAATCCCCACCTCACATCATTGTCCCATCCTGGTGAGGGCAGAGGGAAAATGATGAGGGAGGTCTAGTTAAAACTGTACAACACAATAGACAGACTGCAGATGGAATATTTTGAACAGTTTCGAGCCCCCACCTCTCTGGAAAGATATACTGCCATTGGAGGCAGTCTCGCAGCGGTTCATTCGGCTGATCCCAGGTATGAAGGGACTATGTTATGAAGGGAGATTGTACAAAAGGGTAAAGTCACCATAGCCCTCCTCTCTCAGAGAAAGACAGACAGCTGGTGGTGGTTTAACCTGAGGGTCACCACACCTCAGGTGAGGGGAGACGTTGAGAAAGAGTTCTTCAAGGTGACCTTAGCAAATGCAGGATTTGTGCCCATATGTTGGCTTCACTCTACATTGCCCCCAACTGTCCAGCTAACTAAGCTAACCAGCATATGAGATGTGGGCGTTGCTTACAAGGCCAGCATTTTGCTTGCCCATTCCAAATTGTCCTTGAACTGAGCAGCTTCTCACCTTTTCAGAGGACAGTTAAGAGTCAACTGCACTGTAGTTGGTCTGGGGTTGAGGTAAGTCAGACCAGGTAAGGATGACAGTTTCCATCCCTAAAGGACATTAGTGAATCAGATGGTTTTACAACAATCAACTGTTATTACATAGTTGTCATTAACCATGCCTCTTTATGGAACAATTGATAATATTTGGATAGTCACCATCACTGGCTCTAGCTTCCAATTCTAGATTTATTGATCAAATTTCATTACCACCAGCTGCTGTGGTGGGCCTTGAACCCCAGAGCATTGGCATTAGATGATTGTTCAGTAATAACATGACTCTGCTCCCATTTCCTCCAATTCCCATAGCTTATCAACCAAAAAAAAAATGCATCGGTACAGTATTTATGACAATTGCACCATTGACTAGGCTTCTAATGGAATTGAAAATAATTGGTAAGAGACAAGAGAGTTTCTCCATGAAAGAAATATTTTCGTTGTTGAGATTCTGAGTGTCTTGTCAGAGTAGATAGTGGAAGCAATTGTAACTTTGAAGCAGCATTTGCATAGATAGTTGAGAAATAAACAAACACAGTTATGGGGCAAGAGTGGATGGAGTGGGGCTAAAAGCACAGGCGTTATCAGTTCAGTGATAATGGGAACTGCAGACGCTGGAGAATCCAAGATAACAAAGTGTGGAACTGGATGAACACAGCAGGCCAGGCAACATCTTATGAGCTCCTTAGATGCTGCTTGGCCTGCTGTGTTTCTCCAGCTCCACACTTTGTTATGATCAGTTCAGTGGCCTTCTTTCAGTGCTATAAGACTGTGTGGAAATGCTGCACTATTTGAAACAGTGGAGAGACGAGGCGAACAAGCAGGCACGGTAAACACATGACAAATGTAAAGCATTCATTTCATGAAGGTAGAGGTTGAGGTTAGGTTTCGAGGTAAGGCTGGGGCATTAATCTTTTAACAGAAATGTTTCCAGATCTGATCTGGTAGATAGTACATCCTGTTTTTTCTATGGATTTCACAATTAACGCAACAAGTGCATTTAATCAGCTCTACAGCCAAATGAATTAGCCTGAGATTAAATATTGAAGGATTTATAGAAAGTGAACAAAATAACAATGATGGGATATTGCATCGTTTCCCGTTGATGAAATGGCCTTTCACACGCAGGCTCACAGTCACACTGGCAAAGCAGCCGAAAATTGAGAAAAATTCACATTCTTAAATTGAGTCCCTCAGGCCAAGGACAAGTCAGAACATTGTGAGGTTGCACCATGTGAAGAGATCTGGGACAAAGGTTGAGAATCACAAATAATTAATGAGGTGGAGGTGAACCATGAATCAGACGATGAGTTATTCCAGTCTGGAACTGGTGTCACAGGAAGTTCATAACTGCCTAAAATATTGAAAGCTGGTTTATACAAGTGAAAATGTTTGTGTTTTAAGGAACAATTCTTCGAGAAACAGAGCCTTGGGACATCTCAAAGGGCTCTACAGCCATGGAAGCACTTTGGAAGTGTAGCTACTGCTGTAATATGGCAGTCAACTGGTACACAACAATGTGATAGTGCTCAAATAATCTGTTTTGGAGATGGGGATTAAATATTGATCAGGACATTGGGAATATTCCCCTGCTCTGTGGCAAAATAATGCTGTGGTATCTTTTACCTCAGCTTGAGAGGGCAGATGACGCTTCACTTCAACATCTCATCCAAAGACAGCAGCTCTCAAAGAATAACATCCTTCAGTAATAAACTGGAGGCGCAACTGCAGCGTTTGTGTGCAATCCCACCACCCCCATGGTGAGTTTGTTAGCAATGGGGACATTTAATCAGGAGAGAGGGAGGCAAGCGGGGTCTTGCTTACCTTCCCACCACTGACCCATCACTGTGGGACTGGAGTCATGTGTAGGCTAAACCCAGTAAGCATGATAGATTTCCTCCCTAAAGGACATTTGTGAACCAGATGAGTTTTTCCAGTAATCGACAATAGTTTCATCATTAGACTCCTATTTCCAGATTTTTACTGAATTCAGACTTCACCATCTGCCTGGGGTAAGTGGGACGGTGAATCTGGATCCCCAGAGCATTACCTGGATTAATAGTCTTGAAATAATACCACTAGGTCAACGCCTCCTCTAAGTAGAACCTTGGCCTCCTAACTCAGAGTAGGGACACTGCGGTTACACCACAAGAGTCACCAAATGTCAGTTACTAAGCTGACATGAGAACAGTTGACTTAATAATGGCCTTTGGATGATACTGGAAGCAGGAGGACACATGGAGTCAGTTCAATTGAGAAGTGGCTCCTCTTCCATTGAACGGTGTAATAGGAATTTAAGGATTTAATGATCCCCTCTCTCCTTCTGTATTCCCACCTAGGAATGTCCCAGTCCAGACAGCAGGAAAGGAGGCTCTCCATTCACACCATTGGCTTATGAAGTGCTGCTCTGGTGTGGAGGGGGTGAGAATCTCAGGATGAGAGTTAACCAAAACGCGTTTTACCAACTTCAGACTATTCCTATCTCTTGCTGAAAATGAAACATGGCAGACATGGCTCCCAATTTGTAATGTTGATCGTAAAGGGAACTAGGCATTTCATTACTGTCTAAACAACAGGAAAAAACAGAAAGTAGTAGCCTGAGCACGTTTTGAGACAGAACAACTATTGTTTGGTTTTAAGCAATGTCACCATCATGTTACATTCACAATCCACCTTACATCTTTCTAACCCAGGAATTAAAGTCGAAAAGCTTTACTCTTATTGAAAGAAACTCTCCAAATATGGAGCTAGTAAGAACTGTCGATGCCGGAGTCAGAGACAACACAGTGTGGAGCTGGAGGAACGCAACAGGCCAGGCAGCATCAGAGGAGCAGGAAGGTTGACGCTTTGGGTTGAGACTCTTTTTCAGAAATAGGGGAGGGGAAGGGGGCTCTGAATCTCTAGACCTGAAACGTCAGCTTTCCTCCTCCTCTGATGCTGCTTGACCTGCAGTTTTCCTCCAGCTCCACACTGAGTTATCTCCAAATATGGACCTTTTTGTTGTCACTGGTAAGGCTTCCAGGCTCCAAATGTCACTATGGTTGGTAGAATGCCAGTTATTGACTCCAGGGCACTGATCTATGGCCTCTTCCTCTTTTGCTTTATGAAGAGATCCCTAGAGGAGAAACAGAGAAGGTAACAAATGCCTGTGGCATGATAATTAAGATATAGGGCCAACCGTCAGAGAAAGTCATCCATGCGCTTTGGCAAAACAGCCAGTGTTACACAATGTGTGCACCTGCTGTCAGTTCCACTACCCTGAGATCTGCTGGTGAATGGCTTGATAGTTAAGCTCTGCCTGGGGAAACAGCAACAGGTTAACTTGTACTCAAAGAACAGCACAGCTTTAGAAAACTGGCTGTTAACACACAATCATCAGTGGAAATCTGCCATGGGTAATTTATAAAGAGAAATGACGGAAATGGTTTGGAGATATGCCTCAGAACTGAATGCATGTAAGATGTTTGTGGCTTGTTATCACATTTGTACACTCACACAGACACACCCACACTGGCTTCATAACTTCCACTGTAAAAGCTTGCTGCAGCTAGACGTTTAAACAGTTTGAAATGCACAGGAAGAAACAGTCCTGAATGTAACAGCCATGATGGCGCAGTGAGAATATAGCAGTTGTTTCTTTGCACTAATGTTCACAGCGCAAGGGGGGAGAACTCTCAATTTCAAGATAATGCATATGCAGTCACATTTCTTGCATTTAAACACTTGACTTTGATCTTAATCTGAACAATCAAAGCAGCTGCACTCTGTCACTCAATCACATTTAGCCAAACAAGAGAATATTCTCTGAACTGGAGCTACTCTCATATTTGCAGAAGTCCTGTTGGACAGCTTTGTCATGGAGATCTAATGGCTCCTGGTCAAAGTGCTTGAACAAATGGTGTAGAGTAGTTTTGAAATGTTCTAGGAACATGAGGGGGTATGGTGGCTTATTGGTTAACACTGCTGCATCATAGTGCAGGGACTCAGGTTTAATTCCAGCCTCGGGGGACCATCTGTGTGGAGTTTGTGCATTCTCCCTGTGTTTGCATGGGTTTCCTCTGGGCAGTTTGGTTTCCTCCCACAGTCCAAAGATGTGCAGGTTAGGTGGCCTGGCCATGGGAAGTGCAAAATCACAGGGATAGGGAAGGGGTTCAGGGTGTGGATGGGATACTGTTTGGAGGGCTGGGCTGAATGGCCTGCTTCCATGCTGTAGGCGTTCTATGATTCTTTGAACATTGAATGACCTGACAACTTCATTAGAGAAATTGGCAGAGTCTTTAGTGTAATTTTTTCCCACAAAGAAATCCAGCCTGCAGACTGAAATTTACTACAGCTGGATCCCAGGTGAGGATCCCTAATTAGTCACACTTCCAAATGGGCAATGCCCCAGTGGTTCTGCTGCTAGGTGAGGTGGGATGAACTGACTCTCCTTTCTTACTCAGGCCCTCTGTAAGTTCATCACAATAGGGTTAATTTCAAGAGAGATCCCTTCCTTTTTTCCATCCTGAATATATTTTGAAAGGAACCAATTTATCTTGGCTTTCTTGAGTTAAAGAAAGAGTGAGTTTATTAGATTCTACAATAGTAAGAAAAAGGAAGGGACTAAAACTGAATCATATTGATACTTAAATGCACACGAATCATTGTTGTCATTGGCAACCACTCACTAATGAATATAATCTTCCACCTGAGGAGATTCCGTGTCACTGGTCTGGGGTTCTGTGTGTCCTTGCTTGGCTGATAGCCTCAATCCTAGAGCCACATCTCCAACCAGAGATAAGATTTCTGGAGGTGGGTTTGGTCGTTGGCTTTGGGATCTCTGGCATTTCTTTCTCTGGCTTCTTTTCTCTACTTCCTCTTGTTGACACATGTTCCTGAAGAATACCAATCTTCTTCCAAGTCTCTTTTTTTCTGAGCAAAGGCCTCCCAGGTATTAACGTCTACATTACATTCCTTGAGGGAAGACTTCACGGAGTCTTTGAAATGCTTCCTTTATCCTTGTCTCATTTGAGAGCCTTCCTTGAGCAAAGAAGATTTACTTTGGTAGTCAGAACTCAGTTGTCCTAGCATGGAGGTGGCCCAGTGGAGTTGGTTTTGGATGATTATGACCTTGATTCTAGTGCTTTTGGCTCCTTCAAGGATGCTGATGTTAATATTCCTGTCCTCGCAGCTGATGTGGAGACTCCCTCTCAAACAATATTGATGGTACTTCTCCAGGGTCCTGAAGTCACATCCAAATGTAGTCCAAGTTTCGAGGCATATAGAAGAGTTGGAAGGATGTCTGCCTTAGACACAAAGATCTTGGTATCATTATGGATGTCATGATCATTGAAGACTCTTATCCTTATATGTCTAAAAGCAGTGTTTACAGGTTGGATGTGGTGTTGGATCGTCACATGAAAGTCAGCCTTTGATGAGAGATGACTCACCAGGTAGGGGAAATGTTCCACATTTGGGAGGATTTCTCTTTTGGTCTCAATAGAGGCATAGGCCAGAACGTGCTTTGGGATGAATTTGAGTATTCTGGAGGTTGAAGCTGAGATCAATTCTTTGGCCCGTTTCTGTGTAGCCATTAACCATAGCTTGAAGATTTTCCTCTGAGAAATCAGGGATGGGATTATCATGTGTACACTGAAATTCCATGAGCAATGTCAGAGTTGTCTTCTTAAATTTCAAACGGTTGAAATTGAAAATTTTTTTGTCCATTGTATAGACAACATCCACATTACTGAGTAGCTTGGTCTTGACAAGACGAAGGATGGGGCGATGAAGATGGAGAAAACGTTGGGAGCAATGAAACCTGTCTGCACACTCGTGTCTTGACTTAAAAAGAATCTGTCATATTACCATCAGTGAGGACCATGCCTGGCATCTTATCATGGAGGATATGCAAGATAATTATGATATTCTCTGGACAATTGGCTTTTGACAGGGTCTTCCACAGCACTTTCCGATTAACTGAGCCAAAAGCCTTGGTCAGGTCAATGAAGGCCATGTAGAGTGATTGGTGCCGTCTCTGACATTTAGATTGGAGTTGTTGAGCAGTGAAGGTCATGTCCATTGCCCCATGGCTTATTAAAAAACAAAATTTCTTTCCAGAAAGAACAAGGTCGGAGCAGGTGTCCTCATGTACCACCCCACCAACTTCCGGATTCAATGCATCATTCTCCAACACTTTCGCCACCTGCAATCTGATCCCATTACCACGGACATTTTTCCCTTCCCACCCTTATCTGCCTTCCGGAGGGACCACTCTCTCTGTGATTCCCTTGTCTGCTCCACACTCCCCACCAGTCCCACCAGCCCTGGCATTTTTCCCTACAACCGCAGGAAGTGCTAAACCTGCCCCTACACATCCCAACTCACCTCCATCCCAGGCCCCAAGAAAACCTTCCACATTAAACAGATGTTTACCCGCACATCTGCTAATGAGGTACATTGTATCCACTGTTCCCGATGTGGCCTCCTCTACATTGGGGAAACCAAGTGGAGGCTTGGAGATCGCTTTGTGGAACACCTATGCTCGGTTCGTGACAAATAACTGTACCTCCCAGTCGCGAACCACTTCAACTCCCCCTCCCATTCCTTGGATGACATGTCCATCCTAGGCCTCCTCCAGTGCCACAAAGATGCCACCTGAAGGCTGGAGGAACAGCACCTCATATTCCCTGGGAACCCTGCAGCCCAGTGGTCTCCATGTGGGCTTCACAAGCTTCAAAATCGCCCCTCCCCCTACCACATCCCAAAACCAGTCCAGCTGGTCCCTGCTTCCTTGATCTGTCCATCTTTTCTCCCATGTATCCACTCCTCCCATCTCACTGACCAGCCCCCATCCCCACTTCCCACCTACTAGCCTTATCCCCGCCTCCTTGACCTGTCCGCCTCTCCCACCTACCTGCTCCTCCCTCCTCACTGACCAACCCCCAACCCAACCCCCTTCTTACACTCACCTTTACTGACTCCATCCTCGCCTCCTTGACCTGTCTGTCTTCTCTCCACCTATCTGTTCCTTCATTCACCTTCCATCATTGCCTCGTCCTCTCTCTATTTATTTCAGAATCCCCTTCCCCTCCTCCATTTCTAAAGAAGGGTCCAGACCTGAAACGTCAGCCTTCCTGCTCCATTAATGTTGCTTGGTGTGCTGTGTTCATCCAGCTCTACTCCTTGTTAACTCATATTCTCCAACATCAGCAGTTCCTACTATCTCTGGCTTTCCAGAAAGATGTTTTCAGAGACTGTTATAAAATGCCTAGCAAGGATTCAGGCAATGATCTTTTCAGCAATGGACAGCAGGGAGATTTCTTGGTAGTTCTCAGAATCCACTTTGTCTCCTTTCTTGAACTCAGTGGTGATGGCAGGGATTTCTTCTTTGTCCCAGATTTTCAGGAACTGTTGATAGAAATGACAGGTAAGCTCTGCTCCTCCAAGTTCCATTCATTGTGAGTCTAATGATGGCTTCAACATCTGCCACATGATGTAGGACTCCAATATTATTTTTGATGGGTAGTTGGGGGATTTCCTCAAGCATGTCCTCATCTGCAATTGTGTCGCAGTTTAGAAAATTTTCGAAGTGTTCTCACCACTGGAGGTTGATGTTTTTCTCTGTCTCTCAAATGGCAAAGTTTGAAGAATAGGCATTCACAACTGTTGCCTGCAGGGTTGGTGGCAAGTTGTAGATGGAGAGTCATGAGGCCATCATTGATGCCAACATGAGGCTCCAAGAATTGTTTGATGAATTTGTTCTTGAGGGTGAATCCAATTCCATACATTCTGAGTTGATCCTCTTCAGAAGAAGATGCAACCACCACCTCTTCCCTCAATTAGACGTCAGCACAGGGCAGTGATGCCAATGATGAAGTGCCTGAGCTCACAGGCAACCAGGCTAGTTCTTCATTCCAGATCAATGCTCACTTGTTGGTTTCTTACATTCCAGGTTCTGAGATTGAGGTTCAACTTTGGTTTTCAGACCACAGCTGGATGATCCTGCTGCGTATGGTTTTCCAGACAGGCTGGTGATAGAACAGACTATCTTTAGGGCACCTTTTCTTGCCCCATCCTTTTGGGCAAAGTGGATGCTGAAAAGGATTGGCCAGTCTTGAAGAAAACTGCTGAAACGCTCTCCTGTGCCTATCCCTACAGCGAAATGATTGAATGAAACTCCCTTGCTGGTCTGAAGAGAAGAGCTTTCAAGTTTCACAATCCTGTCCACGTTGCCATCATCGTATGGCTTGTGTTGTTGGGTACGGGGGCGATGAGATGGTGAATTCCTTTAGTTTGACATCTCACGCAGGACATCTGTTAATGTGGCAATGCTGTCACACATCTGCACAGACATGCTCCCTTATCAGAAGGTAGATCCAGCTCCAGCAGCATGGGAACCTTGATGATTGTGGATCTCCCGTTGCTGCAGCTTTTAACTATGTCAATTCAGGCAGAAGATATTTGTGTGATATTAATGTCTGTGAGGGCACACAAACAGCTTCAGGTTGGACAAATGTAGCTATGAGCGCCTTTTCTATGCATGATGGGAAATGTAGCTAATACTGTAGGCATGATGGGATATGCAGCCAATTTTGTGGGACCTCATTAGGAATGAAAATTAAGCTAAAACGTAATGACCATCTCATGCCGAATCAAGGATCTCAGGGTGATAAAGAAATAAATAGGAAACATTGATAATGAAATGTGAGGCTGGATGAACACAGCAGGCCCAGCAGCGTCTCAGGAGCACAAAAGCTGACGTTTCGGGCCTAGACCCTTCATCAGAGGGTCTAGGCCCGAAACGTCAGCTTTTGTGCTCCTGAGATGCTGCTGGGCCTGCTGTGTTCATCCAGCCTCACATTTTATTATCTTGGATTCTCTAGCATCTGCAGTTCCCATTATCACAAATAGGAAACATTGTTTGTCTCATCTTGATGACAAACCTGGGTAACAAGAACATGTTAAGGATATATATAATGTGTCCTGAGATAGGCAATGACAAGGGCACTATAAGAATTAAACTATAAGTAGTTATGTTGACTTTGCATGTGGAATACATCTTGGTGGACTTTTAGCAAGTATAAAATAAAGTCTGTAATTGCGGAACCTAAGATTTGAAGTGGCTGTTAAACATACACAACAATGTGATGCTGCAAACAGGAGCTTTATTATATTGGTACAGGAGTGAATATTGGCAGAGAGGGAGCCATAGCATCATAGAGATGTACAGCATAGATACAGCCCCTTCAGTCCAACTTGTCCAATCACAGCCAGATATCCTAGATAAATCTTGTCCCATTTGCCAACATTTAGCCCATATCCCTTTAAATCGTCCTTATTCATATACCCGTCCAGATGCATTTTAAATGTTGTAATTGTGGCAGCCTCCACCACTTCCTGTGGCAATTCATTTCACACATGCACCAACCTCTGCATGAAAAAGTTGCCCCATAGGTCCTTTATAAAGCTTTCCCCCTGTCACCTTAAACCTATGCCCTCTAGTTTTAGACTCGCTCACCCCAGGGAAAATTCCTTGCCTATTTACCCTATCCATCTCCCCCATGATTTTATAACCCTCTGTAACGTCAACCCTCAGCCTCTGATGCTCCAGAGAAAATAGCCCCAGCCTATTTAGCCTCTTACTGTAGCTCAAACTCTCCAACCCTGGCAACATCCTTATAAATCTTTTCTGAATCCTTTCAGTTTCACAAAATCCTTTCTATAGCTAGGAAACCAAAAATTGCAGACAATATTCCAAAAGTGGCCTAACTAATGTCCATAACTGCTCCAACTTGGGAAAGGCAAATATGTTTCTTTTGCTACTCAATAGATAGGAAGGTCATTGAAGGATCTGAACTGGGAAATGGGTCTGTGGCTGCTGTAATCAGACACTCTGTGGCACCGCATACGTGGTTTGAGTAATTGTTCAAACAATAATGTAAAATCATTTCAGAGATAGTAGGAACTGTAGATGCTGGAGAATCTGAGACTTCTGAAGAAGGGTCAAGGCCCGAAACGTCAGCCTTCTTGCTCCTCTGATGCTGCTTGGCCTGCTGTGTTCGCCCAGCTCTACAACTTGTTATCCAACGTAAAATCATTGTCAGGAATAGATGAAGAGAATTTACAGAGGTCCATAGAGTAAAATGGCAATACCATTTCCTAGAAAGAAAAATATTAAAATATAAAATGCAAGCCACAAAAGGAAGAAATGTAGGCTAGAAATCTGAAGGGCCTCTCACCAAATATTTGCAAGATTAACAAAAGAAGATCCTAAGTAAGAAAGACTTGGATTTGTTGTGGGTTCCAGGCAAGCATAAACCATGGTGGGTCAAACAGTCCCAAAATATGGAGGGAAAAGAATTTCCTCTGGTAGTATGTGCATGCCATCTTAAAGCTTGTCAATTCGGCAAGAAAGCTTCAAAGTCAGTGGAAGGAAAGATGTCACTGCAATTGTGACTCAAGTATTTGAGGGTGCAGGTAGCAAGCATAGGGTGGGGCCAACTCATTCCTCAGGGAGGGTGAGGAGATGTAGGCCAGATACTATAGCTTGTTGACAAATGTGTGATGGCTTTACAGGAAGCAGAGATTTTGAGATGCAGGGAATTGGTAGAGAATTCTGAGAGTGGAAACAAGTTGGACAGGCACTTGCTACTGGAGATGAGTGATGAGTGGGCTGGGCAGTAAATATTACCCAGCCTGCGGTATCCTCATCCCGTGAAATAGTTTTGTGCATGCACAGGAAATTAATTCATTGAAAACAAAATCTTTAAATGGCATGCATGCACAGTAACATGTGTTTGTAATATGATTAGAATGTGGCCGCGTCGGAGGTTTTAGTGATGGCACGAGTCAAAGTGCTCAGAAATTCATTGTGCATCTGTAGCCCTGCAGTGTCATGGGAGTCACCAAACAACAACCCCCCCACCCTCCCAACCAACCTTTTAAGTTTTAGAAAAGCTAACCAGGTATCTCTACATTCCTTGAAATTCAGGGCCCGCAAAAGTGACAAAAAATGAAAAAGGCACAATCAAAGTTTCAAGAGGTTGTTAAATGATTATTTGAATAGAAACAATGTTCAGGGTTACAGAGAAAATTGCAGAAGAATTGCACAAAGTCATGATGTTCAACCTAAGCAGACAAACCAGGCTTAAAGGCAGCACTCTGTGCTGTGAAAGGATTGGAGAGTGGTATCCAGCCTATTAATGAACAGATCTTCTCAGGTACACAAAGTCCTGGAGTAGGACTTCAACATGGAGCTTCTGCCTTGGACAGTGGGACACTGCCCCCTGGACATAAAGCTTCTTTTGATCATCCTGTGTACTAGACAGCAAGAGTTAAAAAGATCAGTGCCCCCAAACAATCCTCTGCTCTACTTCAAGCTGAAAGGTTTCCTTCAACATTGAGCCAGGTTTTCCAATGGCCAAACAGTCATTGTTTGAACATAGATGGGAGTTGTACATGGGGACCCTGTAGAATCCCCATTCTAGCGTAGTCTAAAGGAATGGCCCAGGAAATTGAAGTAGTGTCCCTCTCTCTGAGACAGAACACCCAAGTTAATTCCCACCTGTTCCAGATGTGTGTCTTAACATGTCTGAATAGTTTAATTTTAAAAGAAGAAGTATTCAACTGGACAATTCCTCTTTACCTGGAACATGCTGACGGTCTCCATTTAAATTGGGGACTCTGATGATGTTAAGCAATGTAGTTATTCAGGAAAGGTTTGACTAGTAAATACATAGTCTGACTCCTCAGTAAATACTGAACTGATCCTATGCTGACCTCTCACATCCCCAAGTGCATCCCCCTCAGACTCCTGGCGGCTGATGGAGAATTCCCTTTGGACCTGACATTCCCCTGTCAACTTCCAAAAAAGCTGGATCCATCCTAACCCAACCCGAACATTCCCCAGGAGCTGAAACCTCTCCCATCCACCAGACCTGACACAAACACGATGCTCCCAACACCCTGCATGACCCAACTTGGCTCCACACCATCCCACTGCTTGACCCAATGCCTCCTGGCCTAACCTGCCCCAGCCTCCGGCACCCTAGTTACTTTATTTATTTAGTGTCACGTGTATCCTGGTGCTGTATTAAAACACAGAAAAATAAACCGAAACACAGAATATAAAGGCAGAGAACTGAAGGAAAGAAGAGAGTGCCCAATTTTACAGATGTTGCTTGTTACTTGCTCTAGCCAGGCACAATTCCTCTTTGCTGTGCCACTGCCACTGGAACACAAATCACCAATCTTTGGTGCCATCTCTAACCCTAACCATCTCCCTCACCATCATGAGTCCTCATTGATACAGACTGCATCAATGCTGCTGGGTACCAGACCAGCCCAAACATGACTCCACTGCCACCATTTACTTGGCATCCTGCCACTATACTCACCTGGAAACCTACTTACCCAGCACCTCATACCCTACACATCTGGCATCTTACGCCTGGCGCCCTGACCCATTGCCAGATAACATCCAACCCAGGTACTAACCTACATACCTGCACCCTACCCAACTAGTGCCCTAAGCATTATGTTCTTGCATCTTAAACTTGACAACCCATCCCCTCCGCAGCTGGTAGAAATACCCAGCTAGTAATCTGCTAGTAACCAGCTAGTAATCTGTGAGTAGTCAGCAAGTAACCCATTTCTGAAGAAGGGTCCCGACCCGAACCGTCAGCTTTCCTGCTCCTCTGATGCTGCTTGGCCTGCTGTGTTCATCCAGTTCCACACTGTGTTATCTCAGACTCCAGCATCGGCAGTTCTTACTATCTCTTAGTGTGCTAATTAGCTCTGGCACTCTATCCTCCTGGCTATCAAGCGGCCTTCCCCATCATCGCACTTACCATATGTACTTACTATTTGAGAGCAGCTGTCAGAGTTACAATGAAGATCGTTCGACATCACACTGCTGTGAACAATGAGTATGGTTGCCTTCCTTTGTCTGTTCTATGCTATAAAATATCAGAAAGGAGTTACAGCTCTGAATTGAGCAGAATCTCCCTTCTTTCATATTAAAAAACGCAGGGCCAGAGACAATCAGTATGAGGTACACTTTATTCCCAATCCCTGGAATTCCCGATCAGGAGATTGAACCTGCAGGATAATCACTTAACAACTCCTTAAATTTCCAATCTTGCAATGTTCTTGGTCCTGTTACGTTTGCTAAAATGCTCACTATTTTAAAACCTCATAGAAGTGATCACTGTCCCCCGATAAATCTGAATTAAGTTGCCAACTTGCTTCGCTCTTGTTGCAATATCTCTGACCTAATCCTATAAACTCACTTGAATGTCTGAACAGATGCAAGCTTTCTTATTTAACGTTCAAAAATAGCATGGAGTATGGTTCCTGTTCCTGCTGATTTGCTCAGAACTTGCTTGTCTCAGCAATGTGAGGTTACAAGGGTAATCAGGAAAACAACTCCATTGTTTGTAGCCGACTTCAAAAGTTCAAAGTCATAGACTTGTCCTTGACCTGAGGTAATGATAGTGTTCATTCTTAAATAAGAGCGTAGAGTAGATGCAGCACAGGAAGATGCCATTCAACTTGTCATGCCTGTGCCAGCTCTGTGTGAAAGCACCTTAGCCTGTCCCACCCTCCTGTTTTTATCCGGAGTGCTACAGTTTTTCTACCCTGTTGCTTTTGCTATTTATCTGAAGCCAATGTCCTCTGAGTTTCAATCCTACTGCTACTGGGAGCAGTTTTTCCTTATTTACTCCTTCCAGATCCTTCATGATATCGAAAAAACCTATCTACTCCCCTTTTAACCCTGTCTTCTTCAAGGAGGGCATGTCCAATGTCTCTCCACAGTCTATTTGAATAAGACGTTGGAATTGTATTTAGCCTTTCAGCCCATCGTGTCCAATCTACCATTCAATGAGATCACAACTGATCTTATTATAATCAACTTCACTTTCCTGCCTTTTCCTCAAAGCACTTGATTCCCTCACTGAATAAGTCTATCTCATTCTTTAAGAAATTTAATGAGCCAGCCTCTAGAACCTTCAGTGGTAAAGCATTTCACAGATTTACTATCCTCTGAGAGAAGAAATTCCTCTTTATCTCTGCCCTAACTGGCTGAACCTACAGTCTGAGATCCACAAGGAAAAAAAACTCTTTTCATCTACCCTGTTAAGCACATATAGGTGTCAATATGACCACTTCTAAACTCCAATGGGTACAAGCCGACTTTTTAAATAACTCATTGGCATTGCTGGCTGGACCAGTGTTAATTGTCAGTCCCTAGTTCCTCCTTGAAAAGGTGGTGGTGAGCTGCCTTCTTGAACTGTTGCAGCCCATGTGCTGTAGGTTGACCCACAGTGCCCTTAGGGAGGAATTTCCAGTAATTTGACCCAATGACAATGAAGGAAAAGTGATTTATTTCCAAGACGGAATGGTATGTGGCTTGTAGGGGACCTTGTAGATGTTGGTGTTCCTATGTATCTGCTGCCCTTGCCCTTCCAGATGGGAGTGGTAATGGGTTTGGAAGGTGGCTTCTAACATTTTTGGTGAATTTTCACAGAGCATCTTGTAGATTGTACACACTGTTGCTACTCAGTATCAGTGGTGAAGGGAGCTGATGTTTGTGGATGTGGTGCCAATCAAGCAGGCTGCTTGGTCCTGTAAGGTGTCAAGCTTCTTGAGTGTCGTTGGAGCTGCACCCATCCAGTCAAGTGGAGAGTATTCCAAAACACCTTTGAATGTTAAAGGTCAGTAGTTAGATGGTCTCTTATTGTAGATAGTTGTTGCCTGGCATTTATGTGACGCAAAGTTTACTTGCCACTTGTCAGTCCAAACGTCTCAAACTGTCTTCATAAGACAATCCCTCCATACCTGGAATCAACCTAGTGAACCTTTTCTAGACTGCCTCCAATGCCAGACAGGGGGACTAGAACTGTGCAAATCATTCTAGGTGTGGTCTAATTTATGCCTTGGATAGTTTTAGCAAGACTTCTTTGTTTTTATACTCCATTTCCTTAGAAATAAAGGCCAATAGTCCATTTGTCTCCAGTATTACCAACTGAACTTGGCTGCACAAAGACCCTCAAATTGCATTGCACTGCAGCTTCCTGTAGTCTTTCCCTATTTGAATAAATATGCAGTCCTTCTCTTGTTGCTGCCAAAGTGAAATACCTCATTCCTTGAAGCATTCTCATGCCTTCACCTCCTTAATGTTTAACAGGCTGACTTAATTGTATTACAATATAAATCTATAATTTAGCACAAACACCAGATTCCACCTTTCCCTTCTGGACTCCTAGCCTGTATTGAAGCCAACAGCATGTGATGGGAACCTGTGTGATATGATAACAGGTCTCTCAGTTTCTAGAGCATCTCTGTCTGCCCCTTTCCAAAATAATATTTTCAGATAATAATAGAGTAATATGAAATCTTTTGTGTGCGCTCAAGAGGGGTAAACATGAGTCTACGGTTCCCAAAGATGCCTACCATTGGTGTTTCTCTAATTGGGTCTGATATAGACTCATCGATAGAAATTGTTCACTGTGATTAATTATGAACTCCATTACCATTGTACCAAGGGGCTACCAATGGGGTAGATGAAGAAAGTATTGTGATGATTTGTGCTGAGGAAAATTTTATTTTTGTGTGATATTCCTTTTAAGGCCAGAGCAAACTAGAGAATATTCTAAAAGAGAGTTTATTGGTTTCTTGACTGTGAAATCATTGGATTCCAGGATTCTAATGTCCTTTAGATGTTACGATAAGGATAAATAACACTTCTTTAAATTCATTCACATGCTGAGGGTGTCGATAACTAGGCCAGCATTTATAACCCATCCCTAATTGCTCTTTGATACTTGTGGCTTGTTTGGGCCATTTCAGAGAACAGTTGAGAGTCATAGAGACGTAGAACTGTTACAGCATAGAAACAGATGCTTCAGTTCAACTCTTCCACGCCAACCAGATATCCTAAGATGCTGTAGTCCCATTTGCCAGCATTTGGCTGCTATCCCTCTAAACCCTTCTTTTTCATGTACTGATTCAGATGTTTTTTAAATGGTGTAATTGTACCAGCATCCACCACTTCCTCTGGCAGCTTGTTCCATACATGTGCCACTTCTGTGTGAAAAAAGTTGCCCCTTTGACCCTCTTAAATCTTTCCCCTCTCACCTTAAACCTGTGCCCTCTAGTTTTGGACTCCCCCACCCTGAAGAACAGTGATTACATGTCATTATTTGGCTAGATTTAAAGTCCAGACATTTTAAAAATTGACTTCAGTCTTCACCATCTACTAAGGTGGGATTCAAACCCAGCACCCTAGAACATTAAACCGGAGGCGTGTGTTATTGATTTTGTTTTAATTCATTCACAGGATGAGGATGTTGCTGGCTGGGCCAGCATTTATTGCCTGTTCCTAAATGCCCAGAGGGTAGTTAAGTATCAACCACATTTTTGTGGTTTTGGAGTCACATGAAGGCCAGGCCAGGTAAGGATGGCAGTTTCCCTCCCTAAGGGGCATTAGTGAACCAGATGGTTTTTCCTGACCATCAATTCATGGTCATCATTAGACTCCAGATTTTGTTTTTACTTAATTCAAGTTCCACCATCTGCCGTGGCAGGAATTGAAACTGGGTCGCTGGAAAATTGCCTGGGTCTCTGGATTAACAGTTCAGCAATAATACTGAATAGCAATAGCAATAGCAATAGTCTCCCCTGAATTACTGTCCCAGAAGCATTCACCAATATGTCATTGCCTCTGGAGTCACATATCAGTCAGACTTGCTACAGACAGCTGATTTCCTTCCCTAAGGGACATTAATGAACCCGATGCTATTTACAATAATTAATGATATTTTCATGGTCAGGGAATCTCAGGCGGGGCCACATGTGTTGAACTCCAGTCAGCAGTAGTACATAGCAAGAACAAACAACCACAGTCCATTGGTTAATGAAACTCCACAAATGATAAGGTAATGGTATTTCTGAAGGTCAATACAGATTATGTTCTTTGAAGTTAATTCGCAAAGCGCACCAAATTACATTGAAGTTAATCTTCCCTTGTGTATATAAAGATAAACTGCAATCTGGAGAATTGTTTCAGAGATTATTCTGGAGAATTGCTTTGTGTGAGACATGGGCCAGAGTGCTGTACTTCCTCCCAGGAAGAAGGATACATATGTTCTGGAACTTCATGTATGGTACAGGTAATCTTTCAGATCATTCCATTAACAAACTATTGCTATCCATGTATTGTGAAGTTATTTTCTAAGAGTTTAATCAGAGCAGAGTTTGAAGCAATGTGTTCGGCTAGAATTTATAGCATTTACTATTGGTTTTTGCAATAAATGAGAGCATCACCAACACTGCAGCAAACAGTAGAATCAGCAACTATAGTTAGGAGGTGTTCCACTTGAATAATTATTCCCATTTAGTATGGTCATTGCATCTCAGTAATTGAGACAGAAAATGCTAGAAATCTCAGCAGATCAGGAGCATTGCTGGAATAAGGAACATGGTTAAAGTTGGAGATACAAGATCTTTTGTCAGAACCTGGAGCATTTTCAAATGTGACAGAATTTAACCCGGGCAGGAATTGGCCAGGATGCAGGAAAAGAACAAAAGGGAAGTTTTGTGATAACGTGGAAGGCAGGACAGAGAAAAGGCCACAAAATCTCGCAGCAGAAGGCTAAAGGAGGCGGGTAGCACTGAACTTGAATCTTATTGAAAACGGAGACTGGATGTTGAAGCTTTTCATCTCATACCTGTCAGGACATGATGCAAGATTGCCAAATTTCAAAGGAACGCACCAATTTACTGCAGGAACAAAGTGTGTTAATTGGTTCTCCAAGAAGAACAGAAATGTGGGCAATGCAATGGTTAAGATCAAGCCTCCAACCACAGGATGCTCCAGGTTCTAACAAAATATCTTGTATCTCCAACATTAACCCTGTTCCTTATTCCAGCAATGCTCCTGATCTGCTGAGATTTCTGGCATTTTCTGTCTCAATTACTGAGAATCCCCCTTTGAGGAAAGGGAAGACAGCTGCATGGTAGAGCTATCATGGGGTACGAGTCATGGCCAGAGAGACTGGGAGAATGGAATGGAGCCCTTACAGTGTGTAAGAAATTATTGTCAAGGCAGCCGTGGGAGTCAGAACACTTGGAGTGGATATTGGTTCATAGCCAACCAGCAGAAATTCCAAAACACATGCAAATGTACAAAGTAAGGGTTGGAATAGGCCAGCCAGCTCCTTGGGTCTGCTCATCATTCTATAAGATTGTGGCTGATCTGATTGCAGCCTCCAGCCTCTCCATTTCTGTCTGACATGGTTTAAGATGCTCCTTAGAACATTCCTCTTTGAACAAGCTTTTAACCATTGCACTATTATCACCTTACGAGTCTCAATCTCAAATCTTGCTGGTCTTTTATAATGGATCTTTCATTATATTACAGATGCTATATGGATACAAATTTTTGTTGTTATCATGAGGTCACAATCTCCTGACACAGAAACATAGAAAAAAAGCACAAAATTGTAGGAAAATGGGAAGAGGAGTAGGCCATTCAGGCCTTTGATTCTGGTCACCCATTCAATATGATCATGGCAGACCATCATACCCAGTGCCTATTCCCACATTTGCTCCTTTGATTCCTCTAGTGCTAACAAGTATATCTACCTTCAAAACATTCAATGTTTTGGCTTCAACTAACTAGTGTGGTATAGAATTCCACAGGCTTACCACTCTCGGGGTCAAGGAATTTTCCCTCATCTCAGTCCTAAATGGACTAGCCTGTATCCTTAGATTGTGATCCTTGGTCCTGGAATTCCCGCCATTGGACACATCCGGCCTGCTATTAGCCAGTCTGGTCCATTTAGAATTGTGTAAGTTTCCATGAAATCCCATCCCCAGATTCTTTTAAACTCCAGTGAATAAAGTCCTAACTGATCCTGTCTTACTTCATTTGTTAGTCCTGCCATTCTTGCTTCAGAAAGTCATGAGCTACCTTCTCAGCATGGTAAGCTACAGGAATTATTGGTCATTATTAACTTTGTGGTATTACATTTTCACAGAAAATTCATCAAAGAGTGTCCTAGTGGGTTGATCACCCTTCACGAGTTCAGGCGACACTTTTGTGATGGAACTGTGGGTCCCAAGTCTTCTGAATATGCTGAGCAGATCTTCAGGACTCTGGATGATAACAGGGTAATAAAAGTGAACATCAACAGTTTTGATCATTCTCCTCCAGCTTCACACTTGCTGAATGAGTTATGATTATGTATTCACATTAACATACACACCCTTTCCCAAATGGATCTTGAACACAAATGCGTAAAATTGCCTGTATCCACCTCTACTTCAGTTCATCTGCTAGTAGAAGATTCTTCCACTCTTCACTGGACTCAACCTTTACACTGGACTCTCCTCACCAACCTTCAATATCCACCATCCATAAAAGCCTAAAACTCTGCCACTAGTAACTTCATTCATACCAAATCCCATTCCCCCTTCACACCTGTGGCTGCCACTGGCTCCCTTTTTACAACATCTTGATTTTAAAATTCTAACCCTTGCTTTAATATTCCTCTGTTAATCTTCCCTCTAAATTGTTTTCTGCTGTATGGGTGGTTTCTGGAAGTCACAGCCATATGAGTTAGCATGGTGATCGGTGTGCGCAGTGCCTCCCAGTGGCTGTGTAGCTGCACAGCTTAGCAACTGGGTTTTCTCTCAAGTCCACAATTTACTCCTTATATCTGTAATCTTCTTCAGCTCCACAACTCTTTGCATTCCTCCAAAGCTGCTCTCTCATGAGTACCTTGCACCCAGAGTCTCCCTATAATTTGTTACACCTCTGAGATTCCTTCTCTACCCCCCGCTCTCTTAAAATAGCTCTTTGGCCATTTGAAGATCTGTCGTGATAAGATGTTCAATGTTAAATTTTATTACATGAATCCCTTCGGGATATTTTACAGTTTCTAAGACACTAGCCCGATGAGTCCTGATGAAGGGTGTAAACCTGAAATGTCAATTTTCCTGCTCCTCCGTTACTGCCTGACCTGCCGTGTTCCGCCAGCTCCATGCTGTATTGACTCTGTCTCAGCATCTGCAGTTCTTGCTATCCACAAGACACTAGTCTCTGTTGCTGTTATTATTTTGCACTTACAGCAGACCTTAAGTGTATCGTCTGACAGCATCAATGGAGAGAAAGCCGAGTGATTATTTTGAGTCCAGTGACCTTTCATCAGAGTTGAAGAAGGGCCACCAGACTCGATAGGTAACTGTGTTTTCTTTCCACAGATAATGCAAGACCTGCTGAGCTTCTCCAGCAATTTTTGTTTTAGCGGGTTTCAGATCTCTAGCATCTATAGGTCTTTATTTCATTTTATTCTAAGATGAATTGTTCCTAATTTGAGATAACTTTAGATGAACCTGCAGTATGAACAAGTGACTCAGAGGCAGAACTAGGCTATTTTACTCCTCGAGCCTAGACATGCCAATCTATTCAATTATAGCATTTGTGTTTGGAATTCCACATTCCTACCTATCCAGGATAACCTTTTTGGAATAACTCAGGAAGTTCAAATGATACTTTATAGATTGCCGGGACCCATTTTAAAAATCTGTTGCTAACCCAGGCAGATTTTCTGTATTCAATCCCTTCCCAAAAAGTTGGGACTGGCCCTTACAACACCAGCAAGGGGAATGAGACTGCCTGTTGCCCATGTGTAACTAGAGTTATGGTGCTCCCGCTAAATGTAAGGGCTCACCAATGTATGTGGCCAAAACTAGCCTTGATGTCTCACAGGCTTTGGACAAGGTGCCCCATTGGAATGAAAGGTTCACTCCTCAACAACACATGGCTGATAACTGAGTCTACCTCCATGCCTAAGAAGTATTGTCTTAATTGGGGCCACTTTGACAGCAGTGACTCAACTTAGCCGTATCAGTTCCTCATCCTCGGGCTGATTTATTTTGCAATGTCCTGTCTTGAGGTGACTTCACCCTTCAAACCAAGCGGTACATGTTTCGCCTGTTTCGGTGATTTTGGCTGAGGCAGACCCTACGACCACGACAGTGGCATGGATATTCTTTCCCCTCACTGTGTCGTGGAGAAACTTCTCACCCTGTTCTGGACCTTGCAGCCCTCAATTCCAGTTGCCCTTCCCTGATGATCAACGGGAACTGCCAGTATTGTCCACTGGGGGCACGGCTCTGTGGTAAAGGTTAAGGGCCCATGAAGCTCCCAAGCCCCTTTTTCAGTGGGGAAAGGCCAGATTTATAGCTCTCTCAATGTCCGGGTCCTGGTTCTGTCAGTAACTTCCTTTGAGTTGTAATATTATTACTTCCACAAATTAAATGATTCCTTAACTTTTCCAGAAGGACTGACCCATACTACCAGTGTTCAATAACCGGTTCCCCAGAAAGTAGACTTGCTACCTTAAACCTGTCACTCTGCGAGATAGCAGACAGCTTGGGTCTATAGAGGTCCACCCGTGATATTTATCAGTTCATCAAAGGATTTTGATTCCAGGGTAGCTGGGTGGTTTAAATGATGCTGAAATTTGGGGACCCACAAGTAATCTCCTTCTATCCCATTCGTCTGAAAAAGTACCTCATTTTTTTAGCACACTGGAGCCAATCCTCCACAACCAGATCAACAGGTTCCAGTTTCCCAAACAGAGGGATTTCCGATATCTCCCTGTCATTGAAATGCCAGGCTATCCGAAACTCTTGACACCGATGTAATAATTAAAGACGCCTGACTGGAAAGTAACATCATTTATTGTCGAACACCAAAATAACGCCACTACTCAGAGCACATTTAGGCTAGTCCTAGCTTGGGAAGACAGGTCTGCAGACCCATCCCCTGGGTTTTTTTTTGTTAAAATCAGCCTGTTCAGAGATGATATTACACACCTCTGAAGCAAATGGAACTTGAACCCAGGCCAGAGGGAGGGATATTACCACAGTGCCACAGGGCATCTCTGACTGTTTTATTTTAGTTCTATTTTTTATTCCCAGAAATACTATCATGTACAACTGAGTGACTTTCCCACCACCAAAATCACTGTGACTCTCTATGTCTTTTTCTTCTTTCTTAACTCCCACCAGTCACCATCTACGTAGCCAATTAAATTTTACAAGCTAAGCCCATATTGGCAACTGGATATTGCTTTGTTACTCTGTATCTCTTTCCATTTCTTTCCAATTCTTCGAAAAGTTTTATCACACACAACTGAATGACCTTCCCATCACCAAAATCGCCATACCACCAGTAAAAGCACTCATGCAGCCAATTCAATATTTACAAGAAATGCCAAGACAGACAACTGGGGTCTGTTTTATTTTTTCCCTTTCTGTTTCTCTCACTGTGACTGTTTTAGAATATTTTTAAAAGCACTTTTAACCTAGTTTCCTAATCAACCTGCTATTACAAGCCTCTGGAGCACGGGGGGACTTGAACCTAGGCCTTCTCACCCCAAGGATAGGGATATTAACCACTGCTCCACAAGAGGGCTAAGCTCTGATGCTGAGCTCCAGCTGGACAGGCCCTTGTCTGTTACCAAAGGAAAGCATATTCAACAAGTAGATTAATTAGTGATTTCCCATATATCTATCTATCTACCTATCTATCACTATGTGCATCTTGTTACAAAATACAGTGAAAAGTGCTGCGCAGTTTGCCCTCTTAAAACCCCAAAACATAGAATATTAAAGCAGAAAAATGAAGAAGTAAAAAAAGTGTTCAATGTTACAGTCCTTGTTAAGTGCTCTGTCATGGGCCATGGGCCTAGTGGCAGGCACAAGTCCCCTTTGCCACATTACCACTGCTGGAATGAAAGTTGGACCATGTAAGGATTATCGCACTTTTATTCCCCTACCTAACAAGAATGTGACTTAAAAAGATTCAATGACACAGACTCCACCACCTTCAGAGACTGAAACCTCCAAAGTCACTCAACCCACTGACAGAAAAAATATTTCACCTTACTTCTGTCCTAAAGAGGTGTTTTTACACAGTACTCCCCAGTTCTGCATTCAACTGCATGAGGAAATCTCCTTTCCACATTTGCTTAGGCTTTTATTCCTCTGGATGTGCTTTTGTTACAAAACATAGTGACCTCACCCCATGCTGATACAACATCTCCGTTCAAGCTGATGTCACTCAGCCCATCTCCACTTGGACACGACTTCTTCTGAATTGTCCTGTTTTCCTGATGCACTTCCGTCCCCTCAATCTTTCTCTTTTTGTTTCATCAGCCTCAAAATGACCGTTAATTATCAGAGGTCAAATGCTGATTGCCTTCGTACCTTGCAGTATTGGCGGAGTTACTAGTCTAATTAAAGTTAATCATTCACTGAATTATTAAAAACACAAACTGAATACTTTATATATTTGCTCACTGATGTGAACAGTAATTTCTAGATTTCACATCTCCAATAGGCATCTTCATCCAAGGGCCAAGATTTCAATTAAAGCTTCAATCAAATCAATCAACACACTTCCACTAAATCCCTCTGGCTTTTTAAATACTATTTAATTTAATTGGCTTAATACCTGCTTTAATATAAAAACACAGTGATAGGTAATGTGAGCGATTAAAGCGTTCTTTTGAGAATAATGCAAGTCTTGGAGGATAGTCAATTAGCAGAATTGGGCTGAAGCTGATGATTTCTTGGCTAAGTGCGTATTGTATTGAGTGTTTTGGAGGGCTTTACACTGCAAGGTCTAGTGGGTTTTCTCATTGTGTCTTAGCAACCTCATCTCATTAACCACCAACCAGGATATTGCCACAAGTGGATTGGGACTTTCTTCACTGGAGCTTAGGAGGTTGAGGGGTGACCTTAGTAAGGTTTATAAATTCATGAGGGGTATAGATAAAGTGAATGACGAGGCTATTTTGTTTCCTAAGGTGGGGGAGTTCAAAACTAAGGGGCATACTTTTAAGATGAGAGGAGAAAGACTTAAAAAGGACAATGAGGGGCAAACATTTTACATTGCGAATGGTTCGTGTGTGGAATGAGCTGCCAGAGAAAGTGGTTGATAAAGGTACATTTATATTTTAAAGACGTTTGGGTGAGTGCATGAATAGGAAAAATTTGGGGAGATATGGGTCAAGACCAAGCAAGTGGGATTAGTTTATTTTGGGAATATGATCAGCATAGACTGATTGGACCATCAGAAAGGTCTGTTTCCATGCTTTATGACTCTGAGTCTATGGCTCTATGACCCTGCCTCAATGCTGTTAATCACATCTGATTTTGCCCCCATCTTGCTAGCAGGCCATTCCCAGAAAAGATCACCATCCCCAGAAAAAACTTGCCACTGCTCGTCTATCCTGGAATTCACTGGCATCCCTGGCTTTGGCACTGTCTTTAAAAAGCCTGCTATGCACCCGTACAAGCTCGTCCAGTCTGGAGGTGCCCTGTATGGCTATTGATATTAGCCCCAGACATGGCAGAGTGCGAGATACTGGTATTCCCTGGGCAGGCAGGTGGTTGGAGATCCTGCCGAATGGGGCGATACACAAGTGGGACGGCTCTCACCTTGGACCCACTGTGGAGCCCAGGGCTGTGGTCTAAAGTTACCACCCAGCCCAATGCAGTCTCAGCCATATGGCACAGGACCTTTGGAAGAAGGTCAATGACCTTCTCCACTCCACGAGGGCAGCTTCCACCATCTTTTGTCCAATGTATTAAACTCACTCTGTCTCTGCCACTGTACCCGTCTTCCACCAAGTCTCATGCTCTATCTCTAACGATTGCCTGAAACATCTTCCCTTACTCATTCTCATCCACTCCTGGCGCCACTAACCCTGCATACCCTCTGTGCCGCCTTACTCATTCCCTCAGGACAACTCCCAACCTTCAACAAAACTAACAGTTGTGTCACCCACTTTCATTTCTTGTAGCATCTACCTTTGTCCCTTTCGGTGAGGGAAGCAGGCCACAATGAGGGGGACAGGGTCAATGTGGGCGGTGAGCTGCCCAACATTTGGCACCTCACCCATTATGTGGAGAGGATTCTGATGCTGGCCACCCTGAGCAACTGACTGACGTGTCCAAGATCTTGGGCTGTTGTTGAAGACTGCCTTTGACTTAATGTTCAGCAGCCCCTGGCTGAAGGCTTTCTCCTTTTGAGTTGACTGAGAACTATAACAAAATTCCTGGCTTTGCATCAGCACGAAACAGCACAGCAAGACTGAGCCCGAGGGGGTAATTTGCAAAATGTCAAGGCTAAGCAAAGCAAAACAGAGGTTGTTGAGCATTCGAGTTACCTCAGAGTGAGAGAGTGCTATGACAGCATGTGAGCAGCCCAGAAATGAAGCCCATCCAATCCCTGAGCTAGGTGCATGTTCCTGAGTGCACAGTGTCCTTGCAGCAGACACTTTTCTGATGAAGGGTCTAGGCCCGAAACGTCAGCTTTTATGCTCCTAAGATGCTGCTTGGCCTGCTGTGTTCATCCAGCTCCAAACTTTGTTATCTTGGATTCTCCAGCATCTGCAGTTCCCATTATCTCTGATCACAATGATAGCTGCTGAGGCGCAGTAGTTAAATGTAGAAGTGTGCTGTAAGTCAATTGAAAATGTGCCATGAGGATATTTGGAGGCTGGGACATGCCAGAAAGCAGTTTGAGGAGTGTGTGGCCAGTAGCTGTGGTGAGTGTCCTGAGGTGATGGTAAATGCTGTCCAACGTGGAGATCTTTCAGTGCCTACGGTGAACTGATATTGCCACATAACCACCTTCTCTTCCATTTCAAGAACTCTTGATTTTGACCTTGTTCAGCACATTTGATAAAATAGATAGTAGATAAAACATTAATAAGGAGAGTTGTGGTGTTAATAAAGTGCTTAACCAACAATAGTCCCCTTTGGTTGGCAGCTTGACACTGCCTCAGAGAAACTCACCTGGCACCTGGAAAATCCATAAAAGATGCAGTAAGTGGCTCCCAACATTGCAGTAGTCCTGGCTGGACTTCTCACCCAATTCTGCCAAAACTCTTGCCATAGCCCAAGCCTCTCAGGCTCCTGTAAGATTCTGTCCTTTGCTTTCTAACACCACACAGGGCAGGGCTGGGGAAGAAAAAATGTTCTTTCCTCTATCTTTTCAGCAGAACGTTAAAGAGCTGAAGAACAGAACCAGATCATTTGGCCCAACTGGACCATACTGGCACATATGTCTTTGCAATCATCTTGTTACTTGTATTTAAACAGCTTCCCCTTAAACGCATCTGTGATTCACCTCATCTGCCCACTCTGATGGTTAGCTCTATATTCTCACTGCTCTGTAATTAATGCGACTCTCTTTAACCCTCAGCACAGATTGAAGTTTATGTTGTGGAGGACTTGTGCACAAGGAATGTACCTTCCTCAATCAGATGTTCAATGGTGTACAATATGGGAAGTTTCCCTATGTTCACTGGCCTACACTGACTCCTAAGTGAGTCCCTGATTTTTAAACTTCTCAAACCAATGCTTGTGCTTGTCCTCTCCCTATCTTGGTAATGGCAATAGCACAGAAGGTGGCCATTTGCTCCATTGAGATGGTGCCAGCTCCCTGCAACTCCCCCATTCTTTCTGTGTGATCTTGACAATATTGACCCTGCAGTCTTTGACTGACTGTTTTGACTGAACCTGCCTCCAGCACACTGTCAAACTGCACATTTCAAGCCCTAATCACTCACTGCCTCCCCTGTTCTCCAGCGCTGCAAGCCTCCAGGATCAAAGCTGGCAGGGAGAGATGTAGGACTGAGGATGGAACTCATCCCAGTCTCCTTTTGCGAGTCAATGAGTTATCTGCTTTCTTTAATGTAGATTCATATCTTCTTATAACAGCCCAAAGGGGAATTGGACCTGTTCCAAATGATTACTAACCTCTCCATAAAGACACTTTGCTTCTCTAAAAGCTATCCTTGCACCCTAATGGTAAAATGGTACCCTATCACTTCAAAGAACTCTGACAATTGTAGACCTTTACCTAAAACATTTTGAATGTATATGTCATGTTCTAGATACCCCTGTAGTGAATATTGGATCTGATTTAAATATGTGCAATAGCCTCCATGAGCCAAGAATGTTCTGGTACAATCCATACACCACACTAATACCGTGAAAATGATGGGAGCCAGACTCAGGGAGGGGACCCAGCTTTCGGCATATGCTCCAGTTTGGCCATCTAGACACTCTCTCCATTGTGCCCCTATGAGGTATTATTTACATAAACACCTTACAAACATTCACTTTCAGGCCTCACAAACACAGTTTCAGTTAACTGTCCTGTAGTTCGGCACCATTCATCATATGTTAATTCACCCACATGAATCCTTCCTTGTTCCTGACCATCTGAATACAATTAAATACCAGCTTGTATGACAAGACTGAGGGCTCTCGTGGCCGAGTAGTAGTGTTGCTAACTCTGGACCAGGAGGCCCATGTTCAAGTTCCACCTGCTGCAAAAGCGTGTAATAACGTCTCTGAACAGGTTGATTCAAAAGTGTCCATAAGTTAAGATTTCGAAAGAGATATCCCTGGGGATCTGCGATTTTACCTGGGAACTATTCTGTTCTGAGCTCAGCGGGTGGTCAAACTGGATAAGTCAGATCTAGGCGAGAAACCTGATAGACCATAAGTTTGATTTTTTCTTTCTGTTTGCTGCCTGTATCACTGAACCTATTCACAAGAACTGCCAGTGTACTTTCACCAAAGATCATAAAAGTTTATTTAAAAAAAAGCAAGAACTAAATCTGACTAGACAAAGACTATTGGAGCAGTCTCATTACAAAAATTAAAAAGAAAATTCATCACTTTTATACCACTAATGCCCTTGCATGAACCTAAGTGAAGAATCATCTCTATCCTCACGTTAAAACTTCTTGCCTGGTGAACATGCTGTAATCCATTTCCTTTCAGCAACTTTCTGTGTATTTTCTCCAATCACTATCTATCCCAAAGACCCATCTGATTTATTACTTAACATGGGTTCCTTAATTGCAAGTCTTCAACAGCTTTATATGATCTCTTCTCTGACACCTCCAAAGCCCTCTGCTCTGGAGTTTGGCTGTTAGACAACAGCACCTCTGCTGTTAGGACCTCTTCTCAGCGAATGATTTGCTTCTGGTCTTCCCTCTCCCTCTCCCTCTCTCTCTCTCCCACTCTGAGACTGAGTTCCAAAACTGATGTCAACAAGCTTCTTAGGAATTATCTCCCCAGCTGACTGCATGGTGTTTGCCTGGGGCCACATGATCTCTTGTAAATGTTATTTTTAAGTTTTTGGACTTGGGTGCTCAGCTTTACAACTGATACTCTTCCTGTTGCCAGCCCTCCACATTTATCCAGGCTGAGAATCAGCAGCTGATACATGCTGCTTCCCTTTCTTCCTCAGTTGAGTGATATTAGAGAAGTGAGGACTCTGTAGAAATATTCTATTGGCAGTGAAGTGCTTTGGGTTATGAAATATTCAACGTTAGGATTTCTTCCTTATATCTGTGGGTATCCATTGGATGAGTGCCTGAAAGGATGTGACCTGTAGAAGTACAGTGATTATTGTTTTTACTTTTGAAGGATGGAACCGTCGATTACCATGAATATGTATCTGCTGTCAGCCTTCTGGTACAGGGCAGTCCGGAAGAAAAGCTGAAGTGGTCATTTAAACTTTATGACAAGGATAAGGACGGAGCAATTACTCGTTTAGAGATGCTGGAAATTATGCAGGTCAGCATCTGTTCTGTTGCTTAATGTTTAAAAAGGGCATAGTAGGTGTTTGGCTATGAATGTGGGCATGGTCTCTTAGCTCTGTATCTGTGGGAGCTTTGGCCACTTTCAAGAACCCAAGCTTCCAATTTCCTGGGCACCCTCTGTCATCATATTATCACCTCCTATTTTCTTTCTCCTTACTTAGCTGACAGGGGACTGAGAGGACTAGGGCCATACAGACAGGTTCCCAATTGACACTTTGCCCAATAAGTAGTTTCCCAATGGACACCTTGCTGATTGGCACACGTATAATGGATGCTCTAACTGTCCAATTAATACTCGCTTACCCACCCGATGGACACCCGATATATAGGCAGCTGCCATACGATTCCCTGTCACTGGAACCATGTCTATGCCTACTCTGCCTACTTCTGACCCTGCCAGTATACAACCTGCCATTGTAGAACGCATCCACTGGGGCATCAAAATCTTTGGGCACTGGATTCAGTCAGTGGGCGCCCTGTCCTCTTTTAACTTCCATTGAAGTTGCGGATAGTAAGGTTTTTAACGTGCTATTCAGTCCCATCAGTTTCCTACAACACAATTTGACCTAAAATGAACAATGTTTTAGGGGATTTTTCTGCATCCACTTGAGCAGTTGGCTTGGAGCTTCCACTTTAACAACTACTTGCCCTAGAGCTCTACCTTCACTGATATTCAAGTACTGGGCTGAAATTTGAACCTGGAAATGTTATGTTTCAGAGACCTGCGGCAAGTGCGAGCGATATGTAAGACCAGAACCAGAACCTTGCAATGAAGACCAGTCAAGAATATTGTGCGAATTTGTTTAAAATAACAGAGTAAGTGTTAGGACCACAAGAAACATTGTTTAAAAAAAAATTTGGGTCCAGGAAACACTGCTTTAAAAACAAGTCTGTAAGTTTATATTGTCGCTTCTTTAACATTCTTTCACAGAATGTGGGTATCAATGGCTAGGCCAGTAGTTATTGTCTATGCCTAATTGCTCTTGAGAATCCTAGTGAGCTGCCCTCTTGAACCGCTGCAGACTGTGTGGTCCATACATTGATTCATTGTGCGTTTAACTCACACTTATAAGGTAGTTTCTCTCCATTCAGACAATATATAAAATGGGCTTGGCTGCTTCACTGACTAAAGTTGACCCCAAAACTGCTGAAGAATGTACCAACAGAATTTTCGTTCAGCTGGACAAAGACAGAGATGGTGAGTAAAGTTTTTTTTATTAACTCAAGGGACATGGGGGTCACTGGCTGGGCCCAGCATTTATTGCCCATTCCTAGTTGCCCTTGAGAAGGTGGTGATCTGTTGCCTTCCTGAACCATGGCAGCCAATGTACGCAAAGTTGAAGATATTCCATTACTTTTCTAAGAACCATAGAATCATACAGCATGGAATGACCCATCCTGGTTACCCTAGCACTTTGCAAGAGCTATCCAACAGACCCAGTTATACAGTTGTAGAGATCTACAGTACAAAACAGACCAGTCAGCCCATCATGGCCATGCTAGTCAAGCCGACACCTAATTATTCTAGTCCCATTACTAGCTCTTGACACATAGCCTAAATGTTTCTTAAATGTTATGAGGGTTCTGCCTCTACCGCCCTTACCTTCCTACCTCTGGATAAAAATAAATTTTCTCCACATCTCTAAAGCTTATGCTCCTTACCTTAAATCTAGGCTCCCGGTCCTTGATCCCTCTATCAAGGAGAAATGTTTTTTCCTGTCTAAACTATCTATATCCCTCATAATTGTATACATCTCAATCCTGTCCCCTCTCAATCCCCTCTGCTCTAAGGAAAACAACCATAGTCTGTCCCATCTCTGTTCATAATTGTAACTCTCCAGCCCTGCCAACGTCCTGGTAAATCTCCTCTGCACCCTCTCCACTGCTATTATATCCCTCCTGTAATATTGTTTCCAGAATTGCACACAATATCTTTGTCCAAACAGATGTTTTATACAGTTTTAGCGTACCTTCCCTGCTCTTAAATGCTCTGCTTCAATTAATAAAGGCAAGCATACCATATGCCTTATACCATATGTACATGCACATGAGGGACTGACGTAAGTCCCTCTGATCCTTGGTGCTTCCTAAAGATTTACTGTTCATCTTGTATTTCCTTGCCTTGTTTGGCATGCCTGAGTGCATCACCTCACAGTTATCCAGATTAAATTCCATTTGTCACTGATCAGGTCATCTGATTAGTCTGTCTATATCTCCTTGTAGTCTAAGGCTACTCTCCTCAATATCTACTAACCCCTCCCAATTTTTGTATCATCTGCAAAGTGATGGACCTCCTATATTCATGTCTATATATCATAGCAACAAGGGCTTCAACAATGACTCTGTGGGACCCAATTGGACTTGCATGCTAAAAACACCCTTCCAACATCAACCTCTTTCTCCTGCCACTCAACTAATTGTGGATCCAACTTGCCAAAGCTTCTTGGATCCCAAGGGCTCTTCATTTCCCCTGTGGGACCTTATCAAAAGCCTTGCTGAAGTCCAAACAGACTCCACCAATGATGTTGCCCTCATCTGCACTCCTGGTCACATCTTTGAAAAATTCAATCAAGTTGATTACTAACCGTACAATTCCTACAACCCTCCCTTTATAGAGCTACCTTTAACCTTCCAGCTTTGCCACTGAGCCTGTTAATTAAAATTATGATACTTCAAGACTTTTTACAGATTTTATTAATGATGTATAACCCAGATTCTCATTCGCAGAACAGATACAGTTGAAGGGGACTTTTTACAAGCATTGTCCTCCTCATACCAATTTCTGAAAGAAAGTTATTTTTCAAATTTCCTTACTGTCCTGCGTTTGACATTTCCAGGATCATCTATTCCCTCGCTGTCCTGACTGGCCTCCCACCTTCAACCCTCTGTGTATTTCAGCTCACCAAAACTCTGCTCCCCATACCCCGTAACTGATGCTGAAGGTGGTGAATGGAAGGGATAAAGGGTAGCCACTGAATGAAGTTGTAAAGATGAGTGCTGGGGCTCCTGTTGTTCACAAGTCATAACTACAAATAGTCATTTGGTACAAAATGTGAGTATTCCTGATAAAGAATCCACTTAGCTGTCAATCAGGACTCTCTTATTATGCAGCATAAAATATCGGTTTCTCTTTATATTGGTATTTCTTGTAAATTCTCCTGATGAGTGCAAGACTTCATCAAAATATCAGCAATTTAGATTTTGCATTAATAAACCTTGTGGCAACACCAAATTGGGGATATCATTACCATCACTGAATTTCCCCACTATCAACTTCCTTTGGGTTACCCTAGTTGACCAAAAACTGAACTGGGCATGTAAATACAGTGGCTTCAAGAACAGTTCAGATGCTAGGAATTCAGTGATGAATAACTCATGTCCTGACTCACAGAGTCAGAGAGATGTAGAATTACACAGCAAGGAAACAGACCCTTCGGTCCAAATTGTCTGCACCGACCAGACATCCCAATCTGACCTAGTCCTATTTGCCACCTCAAGTCTTGTCATCCATTTACAAGTGACAAATCAGGACTGTGATGGAATTCTCTCTACCTACCTGGGTGTGTTCAACTCCAACTACAACCACATAGCTTGACACTATTGAGTTCAAATCAGCCAATTTGACTCCTATATCTACCCTTCTTCCATCACCGATGCAGAATGGCAGCAGAATCTACCCTATAAGATGCACTGCAGCAATACATCAAGACTCCTTCGATAGTCATAATTGAAACTGATTTCACCGACATCATGTTCCCATGTAACTGCTCACCTAGTTCTGCTGGATGTTGGAAGTCGTAGGTTTGGAAGCTGCTGTTAGAAATGCTGGCATGTATCTTGAAGATGGCACACACTGCTGCCACTGTTTTTGTTAGTGCCGGGGGACTAAATGCTAAAAGGTGCTGGTCAGATGTTGTCCCAAATGATGTTGAATATCTTGGGCATTGTAGCATATCTACTCATCCAGACAAATGGAGCAAAGTAACTGCAGGGTTCATTCAGCAAGATCAATGATGCATATTTACCCACGTACAGGATCCAGTCATTTCAGCCAGCATTGCAACCTGTGCATTTAAAGAAAGATTTGGATAGATAGGGCTGGAAGGTGGCAAATGGAGTTCAATGCGGATAAATGTGAGGTGATTCACTTTGGGAAGAATAATAGGAAGGCAGAATACAGGGCCAATGGAAAGACTCTTGGTAGTGTGGATGTGCAGAGGAATCTTGGTGTCCATGTACATAGATCCCTGAAAGTTGCCACCAAGGTTGATAGTGCTGTTAAGAAGACTTACGGTGTGTTAGGTTTTATTGGTAGAGGGATTTAGTTCTGGAGGCGAGATGCCATGCTGCAGCTGTACAAAAAGCTAGTGCAGCCTCATTTGGAATATTGCGTGCAGTTCTGGTCGCCCCATTACAGGAAGGATGTGGAAGCATTGGAAAAGGCGCAGAGGAGATTTACCAGGATGTTGCCTGGTCTGGAGCACAGGTCCTATGAAGAAAAGCTGAGAGACTTGGGTCTTTTCACAGAGAAGAAGGCTAAGAGGGGATTTAATAGAGACATACAAGATGATCAGAGCATTAGATAGGGTGGACAGTGAGAGTCTTTTTCCAAGGATGATGACGTCAGCTTGTACGAGGGGGCATAGCTACAAATTGAGGGGTGATAGGTTTAAGACAGATGTCAGAGGCAAGTTCTTTAGTCAGACAGTGGTAAGGGCGTGGAATGCCCTGCCTGCCAATGTAGTTAACTCAGCCACATTAGGGGCATTTGAACAGTCCTTGGATAAGCATATGGATAATGATGGGATAATGTAGGGGGAGGGGCTTAGATTAGTTCACAGGTCGGCGCAACATCGAGGGCCGAAGGGCCTGCTCTGCCCTGTATTGTTCTATGTTCTACGTTCTATATTTGTTTCCTTATCTTTTCAGCTGTTATCAGCCAGCAGGAATTTATTGAAGGAGCTCTGGGAGATCAGTGGATCCGCGCAATGCTGGAATGTGATCCCAATACAGTAGACGTTCCAAGGTGTCCTTAGCTGTCTCATTCTGCTAATGAGCATTTTATATTGAGAATTCAACAAAATTGATCTGAAATAAAGGGCTCAATAGATTCGCACTACAGCCAGACCCAATCACTTGGGGAGAACCGCTGTGAAGAACGCAAAATTAAAAGGGGGTTTGCAGACCCCAGCCTCGGCTGCATTTCTTGCGTTCCCACACCTCTGCCCTCACATCCCCTACCCCCAACAAAAACAAAGACAGAAATCTCCCTTGTCCTTGCGTATCCCCCACTATCCTCCATATCCGACTTATCATTCTCTGTCACTTCCACCACCTACAAACCAACGCCACAACCAGAGATATTTCCATCCCCACCCATATCTACCTTTTGTAGGGGCTGCTCTCTCCACGTATCCCTCGTCCGCTCCATAATCCTCACTAATTACACCACCTCTGATACCTTCCCCTGCAACCGCAGGAAGTGCTACACCTGCCCCCACACCTCTCCCCTCACCTCCATTCAAGGCACAAAACAAACATTCCACATTAAACAGAGGATCACCTACACATCGGTCAATGTTGTCTACTGCATCTGCTGCTCCCGATGTGGCCTCCTCCACATCAGTGAGATCAAGTGGAGGCTTGGAGACCATTTTGTAGAGGATCTGCGCTCTGTTTGCTGCAAAAAACACCACCTTCCGGTTGCGAGTCATTTTAACTCCACCTCCCACTCCCTGGGTGACATGTCCATCCTGGGCCTCGCTCAGCGTCACAATGGTACCGCCTCATCCCTGCCTCCTTGACCTCACACCACCTGTCCATCTTCTCTCCCACTTCTCTGCCCCTCCCATGTCACTGACCAATGAGCACCACTGCCTACCTGCGCCCACCTATCACCAGCACACCTACCTTCCCGAGCCCCAGCCCTCCTCCACCTATTTATTCCTGACATCCCTTCCCCCTGCCCATTTCAGAAGAACGGTCCCGACCCGAAACATCAGCTTTCCTGCTCCTCTGATGCTGCCTGGCCTGCTGTGTTCCTGCAGCTCCACGCTGTGTTATCTCTACAAAATGAAAGGGAAGTACTGTAACTGAAAATAAGAGGAACATTCTGAAATTATCATGTAAGGACGGAATTTGCAGTCAGCAATTTTACCGCAGTTTGTCATGTTTGTCATGTTTATCCCATACACCTGTATTAAATAAATGCAAGAAGGAACTTTCCAATAGGGAGAGATGATTACCTAATGATAATATCATTTGTAATCCTGAGCGTTGAGGCTAATACTCCTACACTAGGTTAAAATCTCCCACAGCTGTTTGTGAATTCTGAATTCAACTAATAAATCTGAAGATTGACACCACATTGACAAGCGTTTACTTCCTCCATCACTGACCCTCAGTAGCTGCAGCCTTTACCATATACAATGTCGAAATTCACCAGGGCTGCTTGGACAGTATATTTCAAACCCGCAAATACTACCATCAACTGCATTGTGGATGTATCTACACCATACACATTGTATCAATTCATGACAGCAGCTCATCGTTATCTTCTTCAGGGCAGCTAAGGATGGGAAATAAATGATTGCCCAGCCAGCATTGCCCAAAACTCGTGAGTGAATAATAAAAAAAGGTATTAGCCAGTGAGTGTGAAAAGATCATTGGTTATTGTATAAACCCACTTCGTTCACTAATGTTCTTCAGAGAAGGAAATCTGTCACCCTTACCTGGATTGGTATATGTGTAACCCTGGACCAAAACAACATAGTTGACTCCTAATTGATCCTCTGCAAATATTGTGCTGAATCACTCAATTCAAGGGCTAGCATTGTTGATAATGCCCAATGGATAAAAGGGAAGACCTTGGGATAAGTGAGCTAAGCCCTGTTTTGACAACAACATTGGTCAGAGGCTAAGGACTCACTGTACCATCTCTGCAATCCCCAGACTGACACATCACTCAATGCCAGAGTACACTGCCTGTGATAATTCAAACTGCTAAAATTAAACAGGACCAGCTTTGGTTCAGAGGGTAGCTCTGAATTGAAATGGCGTGGCTCAATACCCCACTCTAGAGATTTGGGCACTACATTGTAATACTAAGAGATAGCTAAACGGTCAGAGATGGGGCTTTTGGATGAGTTTATTCATTCATTCAGGTGGCACGGGTGTGGTTGACTGAGTCAGTCATTATGGCTCACACCTAGCTGTCATTGAGAATGTGGTGATGTGAATATGAGAATGTTGAGAATGTGTCTTCTTGCTGCAATCTATCTGGAGTAGGCAGAACACCAATGCTGTCAGGATGCAGGCTCCAAATGTTAACCTTGGTCTGCCCTCTCAGTTGAAAAATCTCCTTAATCATTATTTTAAGGAAGAGCAGGAGAATAGTCCCCGGCGTTCTGGCTGCTACTTATCTCTCAGTTGTCAATTCCGCAATGGGTTATCAGTTCATTGTCATATTTTTTGTGGGATTTTGCTGCGCACAGATTTGCTGCCTTATCTCTATCATTACAGCAGAGATTACACTCCAGAAGGACTTCAGTAGCTGTAAAGTGCTTTGGTATGCACTGAGGAGGTATATGGCTCTATCGAAATGCAAGATCTATCTCTTTTCTCTCTGTAGTGAGCTGTAGGAACAGTGAAGTGGAATTTTGCTTCCTCAATTCCTGTTGCTTTGAATTGTTATAACATTATGTGATTCAAGCAAAGTATCTTTGCAGACCAGCAGCAGAGTATTAGAAGAACTTTAATGTTATATTCCAAGGAAGTGCAGCTCCTGGGCGCTCTTGCTACTATGACACTGTATGTGATTTGATTTCTCAATCTGATTTAGACTGTAAAAAGCACATTTGGATCACATTACTTCTAATAAATAAGAATGTTGGAAGAAAACTTGATAAACTGTCTCAGTTGTACGTACACAAAGGGCAGAGCCTTATGGGAATTTGGATGATGTAGACTATGCTGGGATATGTGGCAGAATTGGATGTCCAGTCCAGCAAGGCCCATCTCAATATTGGGAGCGCCTACTCCATTTATATGCTTTTAATTAGCGATGTGGTGAATTTTTCAGTAGTCAGCAGCGATTTCACAGTCACGTAGAGTAATGCAGCGCGGAAAGAGAGCCTTTGGTCCCACTCATCCATGCTGACCAGATATCTTAAACTAATCTAGCCCCATTTGCCAGCATTTGGCCCACATCACTCTAACCGCTTCCTATTCATATACCCATCCAGATGTTTTTTAAATGTTGTAATTGTATCAGCCTCCACCACATCGTCTGGCAGCTCATTCCACACACAAGCCACCCTCTGTGTGAAATGTTGTCCCTTAGAACCCCTTTAAATCTTTCTCTTCTCACCTCACACCTGTGCCCTCGAGTTTTGGACTCCCCCACCCTGGAAGGAAGACCTTGTCTACTCACCCTAACGACGCCCCTCATGATTTTATAAGCCCCTATACGATCACCCCTCAGCCTCTGATGCTTCAGGGAAAAATTCCCCAGCTCATTCAGGCTCTCTCTTTTGCTCAAACCCTCCAGACCCAGGTGACATGTTAACCATGTAGTTAACAGTGTAACTCACCGCATTAATATTCAGCTTTGTTATGTCTCCCTTGGGTAACGCCCTGGAAATAAAGCTCCGCTATTCCCAGAGTGGTTCCAAAGTCAATGTGCACAGAATTTTCCAATTTACCCGACTTTCAGACTCAAGTTGATGAAAGTACTTCACAAAAATTGCAATTTGTTCCAAGTACAAAGAGACCAGCTGCTGGTAAACAATTTTGGCATATAACTCTATTAGTTAAAACTCTAATTCCATTGTAAACTCTCTGCATACACACACATACAAACAGACACAACAGGGACAAAGCAGTGGGAAAACTTGATAAAGCTGTTCGTCAGTCCCTGTTCACAGGATTTGCTGAGATGATTTTTGTGCTGATCAAAACAAGCTTCTCAGTCTTCCTTCTCTCACTTCCACTTGTGCTTTCTTTTGTTTCTTGGTTCCTGACACTAGTTTTGGATTTTTCTAAATGGAAATTAAATGCTCACAGTGATGCTGGTGAGATTTAAACCTCTGACCCGAGATCAGTAGCCTGGACCTCTAGATTACCGGTCCAGTGGCCTGGGAAGTCACTAGACGACAACAGAAGAAAAATGTTGCACTTTCAGTGCTCCTTCTTAGATTATGATAAATTTGAAGCTTTTTTTCCAGTGGTAACATTCTTAGTTGCTTGAGGCTTCCTTTCTATAGTGCCACCCTTATTCCCAGCTCTTCACAATGGAGGGTGTAGAAGATTCAATAGCAACTTGCAAAGTGAATAAAGTGGGAAGTAAGAAAAATGGTAAGCTTTTGGAAAAGGCGAAAGGGATTCTCAAAAAATTGGCTCAGGAATATTGGGCTGAAGGTTTCCTAATGTGTTTCATTGATCCATACTGGTACCAGACAGTCTGGGCTGAGGCCTGCTCATAGGCACAGTGCCAAGGCGGAAGGATATCTGACAGAGAGTTAGAAAGTTCATCTCTGTCTCTCTGAAAAGTCAATTGTAAGAGAATTTAAGGAAATCAGCTGAATGCTGTGTTCACAAGACTTATTTTTAGAAAAAAAAACATTAGAGCAGCCTAGAAGTGCAATGCACCATTGATAGTATTTGACCTGTTTTTCTGTTTTGATGTATCGTAGGGGTTTTCCTGGTACACTGATTAACACCAAACATGGAGATTGATCTAAAAACTGAAACAACTCTGGATGCTGTAAATCAGGAACAAAAACAGAAATTGCTGGAAAATCTCAGTGGATCTGGCAGCTTCTGTAATGAGAAAATCAGAGTTAACATTTTGGGGGAAAGATCACCGGACCCGAAACTTTAACTCTGATTTTTCTTCACTGATGATGCCAGACACGAGGATTGATATTGCGTTTGTTTGGAGTCAATCACTCAGGATATCGGTAGGACAAACACTATTACAGGAATCCTATGTGACATCACGTGACGTGAATTTACACCTTCATCTCTCTGTCTGTCTGTCTGTCCGTGTCTCTCTCTCTCTACATTGCAAAGACCGTATCTTTTATTTTTCTACATTTTTGTTTGTGGACTGAAAGCCAAGGAAGGTGAAAGATTTACTGCACTTTTAAAAAAAAAGTTACACGATAGTCAACATAAATGCTGTTAGCTCAGGCAATGGGAATGTCTTGTTACAACCATGCTTGAACTGGGGGACTATGGGCCAATGAGGATATGTCTGCAACAAGTGGCTGATTGGACTGTGGATAGTGACCAGTTATTGATGACAAAGGCGTGCTACCTGCCAACAGTGATGTGATTGGTTCCCAGGTAAATGAACAGCTTGTGGGTGTGCGTGTTTAGGCCAGAAGTTACCAGACCTCTAGAAGCGAAGGAACAGTTTTTGTCCTGCTGTGTAAAGCATCTCGAGCTTGTAAATAACCAGTTTATATCTTCCCTCATCAGTTGCTGTAAGCTGTGTCTTAATCACGTGAGCGACCTTTATACTTGTGAACCAGGCACTCTGTGCCTCCTGAAAATAAGTAAAAGTACCAAGAGAAGAAAAATGAAGGAGCAGCTCCTTGACAAACCAAAAGGAACATCTCAGAAAACCCTGGAGAAAGCAACCATTGCGCTACCTTCCCAGGCTTTTCTTCCTAACACCCATGGTTTTGTTTTGGTGTCTGGCTATCTCTATATGTGCGTAAAGAGACAGTTTCTAAGGAGATTAGTGTTTTTACAGGTTGACTCATGTCAGTTTCTAATAAATTTAAGTATTTAAATTCATTTAAGTACTAAAACCTGGTGTGTGCTTTCTGTCATCCTGGGTCGAAAAGGCAAGTAAATTGGGGAATTCTGCATTCTTTTAAAAATCTTTAACGTTTATGTTGACTCCAGGAACAGCAGGGCTTGATTTTCAACATGCTAACCCGGTGAGGAGTAACAATATCTCACTCTAAAAAGTTTTCCTTCCTGATTGTACACAGGCTTCATAAATGTACCTGTTGCTGAATTTAGCAAACAATCAAGATAATAGGGCCAGGATTAAGTTTCCCCTCTTATCAACTCCACAATATCTGCTTGTGCTTGTGTTTTACAAACGGCCTGTAACATCACAACAACGTACTCGGGTTTCTCAATAGCAGATGCATGTCATCTCCAGCTTGCAGAGTTATTGAGTTATAAAGGTATGGATGTATACAGCACAGTAACAGGCCCTTCAGCTCAAAGCCTTCCTATCGATGTACCTATCCAAATGTCTTTTAAGTGTTGAATTGTAGCCACCCTTAGCACTTTTTCTGGCAGTTCGTCCGATATTCACACAATCCTCTGTGTGAAAATATTGCACCTCGGGTCCTTTTTCAATCTTTCCGCTTCCACCTCAAACCTATACCCTCTAGTTTTGGGTTTGCTTTTGCTATTCACCCTGCCCATGCCTCTGATGATTTTATAATCCTCCATAAAGTAACCCGTCAGCCTCCCATGTTCCAGGGAAAAAAAATGTCCCGGCCTCTTCTTGAATTGCGTGTGGTCTCTAGCCCTTTTCCTAATCTCAGAGTTGCTTTAGAGCTGCCTTAACAACTAAACCACCCACATCCAGTTCTGCAGTTGGAAGCTGTGTGTTGTAGATAAAACAAAAACATAAAATCCTTGGTTAAAATTGAATATTGATTGAACCACACGGCCCACAAGAAAGAAGCAGACTAAATCTTGTATAAAAAGATATTGATTCCAAAACTAAACAGTTATGCGTCTCGCTAAAGATTAAACATGTTAGGACATTTCCCTCTAGAAAGCAGAAGACTGAGGGGTGACTTGTTCTAGGGTTTGAAAAAAATGCAATTATTTGATATTGGAATTGTTTATTAAGATAGACTTGTTGGAGATGTTGGTCTTGCAGAAACAATCAAAAATAGGAGCTATCAATGTAAGATGGTCACTGATGGATCCACTTTGAATTCAGGAGAAATCACTTTACCCAGAGCATCATGAGACCACCACTTGCTACCACAAAAGTAGTTGAGATGGATAGTGACAGAGGGAGACGAAGAAGAGTGGCAGCAGGGTGTGTGGAGCATAAAACCATTTAAGGATGGAGGTCGTCTGTGCTGGAACCACTTTGGAGCATTCTCTATCCAACCAAGCATCCCAAAATCTGATCCTGTATCAGCCATGTCTGAAAATTCAATGATGGGCAGGAGATGGTGATGAATTACATACATAAACATAAAGCTGAGGTAGTCCCCTCCTTGAGAACGTGGTAAGTTGTCTGCTGTTTGTCTTCATGTCAATTGTGGCTACGTTCCATCTGAATGACTGGCAGAGATTTCAGGAAGCAGGCTCCTGGAAGCCGCCTCAGCAATGGACTCGGTTGGCCTAGCAGCCTGGAGACAAAGCAGAGTTTGTGATTTGGCCCAGTGACCCAGCTTCAGAACAGAATCGGAACTTTTGTTTTTGATTTCCAGCATCTGCAGTTCTTAGGGTTTTTGTTTTGTTGATGGGCTTGGTTTATTTGATTGAGAAGGAAATGGCAATTCCCTGTGAAGAAACCACAGGAAGGAGAAACGGAAGCAAACTCATCAGTTTTTCAGAGAAAGTAAAAGGAGGGGTGTGGATGGCAGGAATTAACAAGATGCTGCTTGGCCTGCTGTGTTCATCCAGCTCTACACTTTGTTATCAGGAATTAACAAGCTGTTCTGTTGAGAGAGTTACCATTCACATACACCAAATGGTGAGCTGTGCTTGAGTGGGGACAGCTCAGAGACAGAGCGACAACATGTCCTAACTGTGTTCCTTTGGAAACAGTGATTTGATTTAATCTTATTGTTTTCTTATGTACCAAGATACAGTGAAAACTGTTGTTTTGCGTGCTCTACATGCAGATCATACCATTCAAAATGCATCAGGGTAACAAATGGAATGTAAGATGCAGTGTTATAGCCACAGAGAAGGTACAGAGAGAGAGATCAGGCTTAGCATTTGAGCAATCCATTCAATAGTCTGATAACAGCAGGGAAGAAGCTGTTCTTGAATCTATTCATACATGTATTCGAACCCTTATATCTTCTGCCAGATGAAGAGGGTTGTAGAGAGTACCATCAATGCAGTTAAGGCCATACCCTCCAGTCCACTTCCTGAAAGCAAGGATCAGCTACTTCATTTTGCTGACACCGATGGAGAGATTGTTATCATGTACCATACCGCTCAGCTCTCAAACTCTTTCCTGCATTCTTTTTCATTGTTGTCTGAGTTCCAAACTACAAAGGTGGCATTGTTAGCAAACTTGTAAATGCAGTCAGAGCAGCATTTGGCCACACAGTCATGAGAAGGTAAGGAGTACAGTAGAGGGCTGAGTGTCCAACCTTGTGGGACACTGGTGTTGAGGATTATGGTAGAGGAGGTGTTGTCGCCTATTCTTACTGATCACGGTCCATTAGTCAGGATGTCAAGGGTACAATTACAGAGGGTGGAGTAAAGCCCTAGGTCTTGGGTTTTGGAGTTGAGCTTGTTTAGAATTATGGTGTTGAAGATGGATCTGTAGTCAATAGGTAGGAGCCTGATGTAGGTTTCCTTGTTGTCCAGACATTCCAAGGATGAGTGTAGAGCCAGGGAGATGACATTTGCTGTGGACCTGTTTCTGGTAGGTGAATTACAAAGGATCAAGGCTGGAGGCTGGAGCTGATGTGAACCATGAATAATAGGTGAAAAAAGAGAATCTCTCTAAGCACTTCATAATTATAGAGAGCCACCAGGCAGTAGTCATTGAGGCACACTGCATGGATTTTTCTATGGCACCAGGATGATGGTGCTCCTTGTGAAGCAAGTAGACTTTTCTGATCATAGTAAGGAGAGTTTAAAGATGTCAGGGAAGACTCCTGCCAGGTGGGTCCATGCAGAGTCTGAGTGCATGGCTGAGGTCTCCACCTGGGCCGAGGTCTCCATCTAGGCCAGTTACTTTCCATGGGATGACTATGAGAATGGGGTGGGATGAGATGGGAGGGTGAGCATTCAGACCCTGAGACCTTCCTGCTACTCTATCGAATCGTGATTGGATTTGAATCTCAACTCCATCTACCCGACTTTGCCCCATATGTCCTGATACTCTTGATTCTTACCCAACAAAAGCCTAGTCTTGGACATATAGTTGACCTACGCCCCCACCCTATGCCACAGCCCACACGTTTAAAGTCGTTTGTGGAAGAAGATTTCTGATTTCTACTCCCCTTTGTGTGAACAAGTGACCCTGAATGATCGGGTGCCATTCCTCCTCCATGTTCTGGAGCCTTCCCTACAGAAGAAATGGCTGCTCTCCCAAGGCACCCTGTTAAATCTCTTTACATTCCAAATACTTTGATCACATTGTCCTTTCAATCTTCTCACCTCAACAAAATAGAAACACTGTCACTGCAGGTTCATACTGCAGAAGGAGCCCATTCATTCCCATCATTTCCACACCAGGTCTCTGAATGAACATCTCACTTAGTGCCATTTAAACCTATAAATTAGGAGCAAGGCCTCTCGAGCCTTCTCCACTATCCTCTGAGATCGTTGCTGATCTTCTTTCCACACTTGCCCTTTTACTTTCTTCCTCCTCACTGTCCAAGGCCCCAGACGCACCTTCCAGGTGAAGCAGTGATTTATCTGCACTTCACCCAATCTAGTCTATGCTATTCACTGCTCACAAACCAGCCTGCTGTACACTGGTGAGACAAAGCACAGACTGGGTAACTGCAAAGCACCAATGTTCTGTCTGCCAAACATGACCCTGGGCTGCCTGTTGTCAGTCACTTCAACTCAGCACCATGTTCCCTGGCCCAATATCTTTGTCTCAGGCTTGCTGTAGTGCTCCGGAGAAGCTCAGCACAAACTGGAAGATCTGCACCTCATTTTCCACTTGGGGCCCCTGCAGCCTCTGGACTCAAGATCAAGTTCAATAATTTTAGGGCCTGAGTACCTTTTCCCATATCCCTATTCAAACCCCACACACCAGATCTTGTCATTATTTGGGCTGTTACTGCAACCAAGCTATTTTCAGTCACTAATGGTCCCCATTAGCAACTAATGATTCCCCCAGGCTGACGTTTACCCATCCTTTTGTCTGTCCCACTGTTGTTCTCCCTCTCTGGGCTCCATCTGCACCGATTGTTTACTCCTTCCCTTAACCCCACCCCATCTTCAGCATGTATACCAACCTTTTCCGAGCTAATATCGGTTCTGAAGAATGGTCACTGGACCCAAAATGTTAACACTGCTTTCTCTACAGAGACACTGCCAGGCCTGCTGAGTTTTCCCTCTAATTTCTATTTTTGTTTCTGAGTACTCCATATTCCCACTTATCCCAGATAAGCTTTACCCCCTAGCTCATCAAGAAGACACCTACCTCTCCCTTAAAAATATTCAAAGGACTCTGTTTCCACTGCCTGTTGAAAGAGTTCCAAAGACTTACAACACTCAGTGAGAAAATAATTTTGCTTTACCTCTGTCCTCGAGGAATGATCCCTTAATTTGAAATAGTGATGCCTCATTGTCAGCTCTCCCATGCGAGGAAACATCCACTGTAGATGCACACATTCAAGATCCATCAGGACCTTACCATTCTCCTGCCTTCTACCCATAACAGATGCATTGTTCCTCTTCAACTAACAGTCTAACTCCCTCTTGAATGCGTTGATTGAATCTGCATCCATCATACCAAGAGGCAGTACATTCCAGATCCTCTGCAGTTCCCATTATCACATTCCAGATCCTGACCATTTGTCATAAAGATGTAGTAATTCACTGAATTTAAATTCCAGCAGCTACAATGGTCAGATTTTAATGCATTTTTCCCAGCGAATTAGTCGAGGGCACTGAACATCAGTCTAAGCACTGCTTACGACATCTCTATCTTTCACTATGTTGCAACCTGTCCATAAAACATTTTTATAATTTGAAACTTTAATCTTCATTGTCATTCCACTGACTCCAGCAGTAATTGACAATATTAGTTCAATTAATTTATATCAATGGCCAATTCATGGTTGTTTGGAGTTGCTCAGAACTCCAAATAAATTTTTATGCAAAGTACAGGGTAAGGAGCTATCGCCCTATGTCAAACAATATAAGAGTCTTGTTTTGATCCCAGCTGACGTTATCATTGGACAAGTCAGATCTCTGACTGCTATTTGACTTGACTGATCAGAGTTCTTTTGTTTTTATTCGATTTTCTTTCACTGAAACACAAGCACACAATGCTGCAGATTTGTTTTTAATTGAAAAGCAAAAATTTATTATGCCATATAAATTGAAGATAAAACAAAATACGTGAAACTGCTTACATTTGATACAACTTGAGTGATTTTGAAACACACAATAAAAATCCAATCCCAGCTATCCCAGCACCATCACTTTACATCAAACATAAACAACAGTTTTCTTTTCTATTACATCTATATGTGATGATACTATGACTTTAAGAGGCGTATTTTGTCCTGGATTTAATTTATGAAGAAAGGTTGAGAGAGAGGTACAGAGAAGTCTACTTAGAGTCACTAGGCTGAACAGTTTGTGAGCATTGGATTTTTTTAAGGTGGAACAATAGAAGCAGCCTGAAAGAGTGGTGTCCAGCTCCCTCAGAACCAAGACTTGTAGTTTTAGTTTTTCAGTTGCAGTTGCTGGGGTCTTGAAGCTCTTAGTCCTCTCTTTGTCACAGCTAAAAGCTGGGGGCTTCTCTTCCTGCTGCTAGAATTGGACGTGAGACAATCAATTTTTCTAAACTTACCTTTGTCAAGGGTGTGTTTATGGGATGTTACTATATTCGAACAGTTTCTTTTTAGTAGTTAAATAATCTATCAGTCTGTTGCGTTTTCCAATAGAGTTGTTATCCCAATTTTTTTATTTGTTGTATTTTAACTATAGTATATGAATAAAGTGTGTTTTGCTTCAAATCTGATAGTTTGGCCAATCGAATCATATGTGGAACACACTTGCCTTTAAAATAAGAAAAAAAAAGGGTCTAGGCTATCTTCTTAATGTATTTTGTGGGGGATCTGATCTGGTCCAATACTTGTATATTTCAAATCTTCATCTTAAGAGTTTGATAGTCTTTCACTTGTTAAGTGACACGACTGAGCTTAGATTTTCTCAGCTTCAAATAACCCCCTCAGGACACTAACAAAGCACTTCTGGTCTGGAGCTTTCTGATAAACCCATTACTCTATGATAACCTATTTCCTTGCTGCTCTAAACCAACTCCTTTCTTCAAGAGAAGTTGTTTCTTACAACTTTTGCCTGGTCGTCTCGAATTGCACCTAAACTTTTTCCAAGCAACGTTTTTTGCCTAAACGAAAGAAAATTAATTCTTGATAGTGCTAAACTGAAAACAAACTAATCCTTTTCAACATTTGCTCTGTCTGATTGTAAAGCTCTCACAAGCCTACAACACTCCCCTCAAAATTAGTTGAGATTGCTAGGCACAAGGATTGCAGTCTGCGATGGAGTAAATAGATCTGAGGAGAACCACAGACTGGGACTTGGGCCTTCACTGCGCATGACTAGATTCAAAATTCAAGCAATTTCATTGCCGGAAGCAATGCTTACTAGGGTACTGGCCTTTGTTGGTGTTGAGGGAAAGGAGGATGTGCATGTAGGTGAGGTGATAGTGATTTGAAGGGGGCTGCTGGGTCTGAGGGATATTAGTACTTCAGTGGACCCAGAGGGATCAATTCAAGTCCTAGCTCCATGTGCAAGTAAGCATTTGTATAAATGGAGTTTCTAGTTACAACCTGAGACAGTGCCTTTAAGGAAGATAACAAAGTGTGGGGCTGGATGAACACAGCAGGCCAAGCAGCATCTTAGGTGCACAAAAGCTGATGTTTTGGGCCTAAACCCTTCGTCAGAAAAGCTTTTCTGACGAGGCGTCTAGGCCCGAAACGTCAGCTTTTGTGCTCCTAAGATGCTGCTTGGCCTGCTGTGTTCATCCAGCTCCACACTTTGTTATCTTGGATTCTCCAGCATCTGCAGTTCTCATTATCTCTGATCACGCCTTTAAGGAAGTCTTGGTTTACCTACAAATGTAGCTTCCATGATTTCAGGGACCTAAGTTTAGCATGTTCTGGGCAGTCTCATTTCAGGAAGAGATCGTGAGTTAAAGATTGGACCCTGCCATTTACACATGGAAAGTACCTAAGGCCCATTAGATTTGGTTGTATTCAAAATTATGAGGACTGAGAAGACAGGAAGAAAATAATTGCATAACAGTGGGCACAGAAATAAGATTTGTGCCAGAATGCAATGGACACATGAGAAGAAACTTGTTAACACAGTGAATGGTTAGGAATTGTGAGTGTAGTGGATAACTTTTAGTTGAGGCTTTCAAGAAGCTATTGGATCACCTGAATACGGAAGAATGCACAGGTCCACGGTGTAAAGGTGGGCACTAACTGAATTAAACCTTTGGAGAGCCATCACAGAAAACATGGGACAAATGGCCTCTTTCTGTATTGTAACTATTCTGTAGTTCTGCAGTTTCAAGCATGGCCCAGGATTCCTACAGAGGTTCTTCAAGCAAAACTGCAACACTTCACTGACTGCCCAAGCTGAAACATCAATCTTTGCATTGACCGATGCATTCACAATGATAATTAGAAAGACACATACAGTCTACTTCTGATTGCAAGTGAAAATATTTAAAAGCATTCTGTAAAATCCAGTAGCATCTCTAAATTTAGTATTTGCTGCTTTTCGCATTCTTGAAACACAGGATTCCTACAGAGCTGGAAAAGGTCATTCAGCCCGTCAAGTCTGTGTTGACCTTTCAAACAGCATCCCTTCTTTGTCCCTGTAACCCTGCATTTCACATGGCTAACCCACCTATCTGGCACATGCCAGGGCATTATGGGCAACTTCCCATGGCCAATCCACCTAACCGGCATATCATTGGACCGTGGGAGGAAACCCACACAGACACAGGGAGAATGCGCAACCATCACACCTTGGGAATCAAACCCCGGTCCCTGGTGCTGTGAGTCAGCAGTGCTAACCACAGAGGCACCGTGCCACCCATATTGTGGGCATCACTGCCAAAGTGAACAGTTATCACTCAACTATAATATCTCTGAACAAAGTCATTCCAGCACTTCTGAGGATCATTCAGAATCAACTGTTTGGTCGTGAATTTGTGTTCACTTAGGACACACTAATTCTTAAAGGGCCATTCTAGAAGCATTTGAGGATTCTTACAATGGCGATTAAAAACAGTTCACATGGAAAATTTGCATACAATTGTGAATTTAGATTGATGTATACTTCTCTAAAATACTAAACTCTATTACAGTTTCTGATTTAGAAATCTGCAAACTCAGCACATTGGTATGGTATCAGTAAGTGGTTCTCTCTCTGTCTGTGTCCCTGTTTGTGTGCTCCTCTGTTAGTGTAGTTGCAGATATGTGTGTGTGTGTGTGTGTGTGTGTGTGTGTGTGTGTGTGTGTGTGCATTTGCGTGTGTGTGTGTGTGTGTGTGCGTGCGTGTGTGTGTGTGTGTGTGTGTGTGTGCATTTGCGTGTGTGTGTGTGTGTGTGCGCGTGTGTGTGTGTGTGCGCGCGTGTGCGCGCGTGTGTGCATTTGCGTGCGTGTGTGTGTGTGCGTGTGTGTGCGTGTGCGTGTGCGCGTGTGCGTGTGCATGTGTGCGTGTGTGTGTGTGCGTGTGCGCGTGTGTGTGTGTGTGTGTGCATTTGCGTGCGTGTGTGTGTGTGCGTGTATGTGTGTGTGTGTGTCTGTGTGTGCGTGTGTGTGTCTGTGTGTGTGTGTGTGTGTGTGTGTGTGTGTGTGCCTCTGTGTTTCTGTCTCCCTCGATCTTGGCCTCTTTGTGTGTGTGTGTGTGTGTGTGTGTGTGTGTGTGTGTGTGTGTGTGCGCGCATGTGTGTGTGTGTGTGTGCCTCTGTGTTTCTGTCTCCCTCGATCTTGGCCTATTTGTGTGTGTGTGTGCGTGTGTGTGTGTGTGTGTGTGTGTGTGTGTGTGTGTGTGTGTGTGTGTGTGTGCCAGTGTTCATCTCTGTGTTGATGACTGTGTAAATGTCTGTGTCAATTTAACTGAATGCAAATTCTCAAAACTCACACAATATTTACAATGTTCACCTGAAATTTTCACGTAAAGCTAAAACAGAATAAATTGGAAAGAAGTTTTATAACACTTCTGCCTGAACCACTGGAGGGCCCTCTTGGTCTGGGGAAATGCTTATACAATCTATGTTAATGTAACATGATTCTGCTGAAATGGGTCTTGGACCGTGGTCTGATATGATTCTTTTGAGAATTAGCAGACCACTTCACGACAGAGCCTGTTCACTGTAAATGGTGCTACTCAGAACCCACTCCAGTTTGAGGAAGAATACTGAACATTCCCCCATTCCTGGCCAGTGCTTATATCTCTTAACTGACTTTGCTGGAAAAAAAATTGATGATGTGGTCATTAACTGCTTGTGGGAGATAGCAAGAACTGCAGATGAAGGGTGTAAACCCGAAACGTTGACTTTCCTTCTCCTCTGATGCTGCCTGACCTGCTGTGTTCCTCCAGCCCCATACTGCCTGTAGGAGCTTGCTGTCTGTTAATTGACTCCTGAGTTTCATACATTACACCAGTCACTCCAATTTAAGAGCATTTTAGTCAGCTGTGGAACACTTTGGAATGTCCCAAGGATGTGAAAGATAGCACAGAAATGCATGTTCAACGTTAAGCTTTTGTTAACCGTATGTTGCACTAAGACATTATACAGCCTCCAGAACTCAACATTGACCCAAGAATTTCAGAGCATGAACACTGCCCTTCACTTCGCTCTGTCTTCTTTGTATAGGTTTGCTCTCAGCAGAGCTGAAGTCTTTTCTACCATTCAGACCTATCATTAACATTTATTTTTCATCTCAAGCTCTCCTTTACCACCATTAGCACTCACTTTGGCTTTTGCCCAGGGCACCATCAACATCTGTTTTATTTGCTCCTTCTCCCCCATCGTTGGCAGCATAAACACAATAAATTTGCAAATCCCTTCAGTTATGAAGAAGCCATGTTGGACTCAAAATGCTAAAATAAAACAAATGGGCTATGGAAATCTGAAACAAAAGAAGAAACTGCTGGCAAAAGTCAGCAAGTGTGAAAGCATCATTGGAGAGAAGCCAATATTAACATTTTGAGTCTAGTGACTTTTCATTAGAACTAGTAATGCCAAATCCATTTCTCTCTCCATATATGCCACCAGATCTGTTGAATTTCTCCCTCGCTTTGTTTTTATTGCATGTTCCACTGTACTCTCTTTCATTTTTTTCTGATGCAGATCCAAAACTCAGACATTGATTCTCTTATTTTATTTACTTGTGATACTTGGGTGTCTCTGGCTGGGCCAGTATTTATTGCCCTTCCCTAGTTGCCCTTGAGAAGATGGTGGTGAGCTGCCTTTTTGAACTGCTCTAGTCCCTACTCTATGGTTGACTCACAAAATGCTGAGGGAGGGAATTCCAGGATTTTGACCCAATGACAGTAAATATATTTTCACATCAGGATGGCGAGAGTCTTAGAGGGGAACTTGCAGGTGGTGGTGTTTCAATGTATCTGCTGCCCTTATCTTTCTAGATGAAAGTGATTGGATTTGGATCAAAGGATCTTTGGTGAATTTCTGCAGTGCATCTTGTAGGTAACATATAATGGAGCTACTGAGCTATGGTGGAGGGAATGGATGCTTGTGGATGTGGTGCCAATCAAGAGGGCAGCTTTGTCCTGGATAATGTCAAGCTTCTTGAGGGTTGTTGGAGTTACTCCCATCAAGACAATTGTGGAGTATTCCATCACACTCCTGGCTCATGCCTTGTAGATAGTGGGCAGGCTCTGGGAGTCAGGAGATGAGTTACTTGCTGCAGTATTCCTAGCCTCTAATCTGCTCTTGCAGCCATTATGTGGCAAGTTGAGCTGCGTTTCTGGTCAATGATACCCCCAGGATGTTGATAGTGGGGGATTCAGTGATGGTAACACCATTGAATGTCAAGGGACGGAGGTTAGATTGTCTCCTATTGGAAATGGTCATTGCATGGTAGTTGTGCTGAGTGAATGTGACTTGCCATTGGTCAGCCCAAGTCTGGATATTGTCCAGATCTTGTTGATTTGAACATGGACTGCTTCAGCATCTGAGGAGTCACAAATGGTGCTGATCACTGTGCAATCATCAGCAAACATCCTCACTTCTGCCCCTGTGATGGAAGGAGGGTCATGTGTAATAGAACAATTCAGTCTTCCCTATAAAGAAAAATTGCACATTCCCAGGGTAATTCCAGAGCAATCCCAGAGTTCAGGATTTCTGGGATTAGTGCAGAATCTGGACCAGCCAAATCCTTGCTCCATTCACACATCTCCCAGAAATGGGAAAGCTCAAGTGCAGGATGAAAGATCCCATCTTCAACTTCCCAACACTGACTCTGTCACATCCAGGAAAGGGGATATACAGGAAAGGTTTTCATACAATACAAAGCAATACAGTACAGCACAAGAACAGGCCCTTCAGCCCATCAAGCCCACACCGATTTCTAGTCCTTATTAAGACCTGCTGCTTATGGCCCATGGAGGGTATCTATCCCTCTGTACCATGTATCTATCAAAATATGCCTTAAATGTTTCTAATGTGTCTGTGTCACTGGCAGTGCATTTCAGGCAGCCACCACCCTCTGTGAAAAATTTTCCCTGCACTCCCCTCCCCCTAAACTTTCCTCCTCTCACCTTGATCCTATGTTCTTTTGTAGTTGACCTTTCCACCCTGGGAAGAAAAGCCTTTGATTCTTCACCCTTTTTATGCCTCTCAAAATTTTGTAGACCTCTACCTGGTTGCCCCTCAGTCCCCATTTTTCCGGTGAAAACAGTCGGAACTTAAATAACCATCCCTCACAACAAAAGCCCCTCAGACAAGGCAACATCCTGGTAAACCTTCTCTGCACCCTCTCCAAAGTATCCACAACCTTCTAATAGTCTGACAAAAGTAATACTCCAAAAGTGGCCTGACAAAAGTTTTGTACAGCAGTGACATAACCTGCCAACATTTATATTTGATGCCCCAGCTGATGAAGGTAAGTGTACTGTAAGCCTTCTTGACCAACTTATCCACCTATGTTCCCACTTTCAGGAATCTGTGGACCTGTACACACAGATCCCTCTGCATGTCAATGCTCCTTATGTTCCTGTGAATTATTGAGTAATTGATTTCTGAATTTGATCTTCCAAAATGCATCGCCTCGCATTTAGAACATATAGAAATAGAACTTCATCTGCCATTCCTCTGCCCAAACCTGCAATTTATCTGTATCCTGTTGTATCCCACTGTCTGCAGCTGTGCTAATTTTGGTATCATCTGCAAATTTGCTCATCAGACCACCTACATTTTCCCCCTAATCATCTATCTATGTTACAAACCACAAAAGTCCCAGCACTCATCCTTGTGGAACTGTACTAGTTACTGATCTCCATTCCAAAATGCATCTTCTACTGCTACTCTTTGACCAAGCTAGTTTTGTATCCATCTGGCCAGCTCTCCTTGGATCCCATGAGACTCTACTTTCTACACTAGCTTGCCATGATGTACCTTATCAAATGTCTTACTAAAATCCATATAGACAACATCTATTACCTTTCCCACATCAATCATTCTTGTTTACTCCTCAAAAAGCTCAATTAAGTTGGTGAGGCGTGACCTTCTCTGCACAAACCCATGCTGCCTCCCATTAGCAAGTCCATTGGCTTCCAAATATGAATAAACACTGTCTCTCAGTATCTTCTCCAACAGCTTTTCCACCAGTGACATCAGGCTCACTGGCCTGTAATTACCTGGATTTTCTCAATTTCTCTCCTTAAACAACATTGGCTGTTCTCTAGTCCTCTGGAGCCTCGTCTAAGGTCAAAGAAGATGCAAAGGTGTCTGTTCAGGCCCTCAGTTATTTCCTTCCTTGCCTCCCACAGTATCCCATTGACTGAGGGGACCTGTCTACCTTAATGTATTTCACTCAACACATGCTCCTTTGTTATGCTGACCTGCCTGTGGTTGTTCCTGTATCATATTTTATAGAAATGCTAATGAAATTAAAAAGAACAGATTAGCATTTGCCTCAAAGGAGCAATACATTTAACTTGAATCCTGTAATATTGGATTCCTGAATTCCTGAAGGAGACAGGGTGAGTCTGTAAATGGAATGTAAGTGATGAGCAATGTAAAGATCTTGCTCTTGAAATAGACTTTCACTGTGATCAAGGAGGAAATTGGACAGTGACAACTGGAGGCTGCACATGCACTGAGGTGGGAAGTTGTTGTCAGAGATGATTTGCTTCTCTAGAGGCTTTTCTACAGTGGTATTTTACTGAGACACTCGGCATTGATACACAATGAGGGTGTGAAATTATGGCACTTACAATCTCAGTGTGGCTCCAGCACAGAAAGAGGCCATTCAGCATGCTGTCGTTCTGTGAAGGAGCAAGCTATCAAGTGCCATTCCTCCACCTTCATCCTGTAACCCTGCATCTTCTCCCTAATTCAGGTAATGCAATTCCCTCCCCAGCACTTTAATTGAACCATACTCCACAGGTGGCACATTCCTGATGTTAACTACATAAAAAAGACATTTGTAATTTTAATTGACCTCCTCAAGTATGTTGTCATACACCTTCAGGAACAGGCAGGATTTGAATGCAGACTGCCTACCCCAGAGAGAGGAACACTAGCACTTTATCACAAAATCACACCAGAAAGTGCTGATCTGCATGTCCCTTTTGTTTCCTTCATCTGTGATGTGAAAGCTGCACTTCTTATTCTCAACCATTCCACGATCACAGTTCTTCCTAAATTACTCTGTCAAGATCCTTCATGATTTCAAACACTTTGATCAAATCTCCCCACAGTCTTCACTTCTCCCAGAAATACAGTTGCCAACCTCTTCAATCTATCTTCAGAACTGAAGCTCCTCACATCCCTGGAAGTGATCTGGGGAATATTTTCTCCTACTATCTGGACTGGCCCATGTAACACAACAAGAAAGTGCAAGACATTTTTAAGTCAACCTGTTCGGAATTGTTATTAAATTCCTCTGGAGCAGGTGGGACTTGAATCCCAGCCTCCTGGCTCAGAGGAAGGACCTTTGCGTGGCAAAGGCCTCTAAACAAGAAAGTGCAGTCAATCACAAGCAATTTTTTTAACATTGATGATGTCCCAATTAGTGCCAAACAATCTCCCTGACCCTGAAAATTTACTTTACGATGTGGAATCTCGGTCTGATTCATTGTTGGAAGTTTTGAAAAGGAATTAATATTGTTTTTAATTTTTATTTCTATCCTTTTTTTCTCTCTCTTTACCCATTTTTCTTTCCTCCTCTTTGTTTCACTTTCTGTGAGCAGCTTGATATGGAATTTAATATTTGGACATAAACTCCCAGCTTTCTGCAGGCAGGGCTTTTGGTTTTGAACTAGGTGTGGGTCAAAAAGTGGACAGCGTGTGAAAATAGCGTTCCAGTGTGTGCTGGTTTATTGTTCCTGTTTCACTTCAGTCTTTTTAGTGAAGAAGGGATTGGCACTGACAGGGTAATTGTCCTCTATATGTCAGGTAGCTGATTCAGCTCACCAACAGCTTTGTTAAGTTGAATGAATCATAGAATCCCTACAGTGTGGAAATGGGCCCTTCGGCCCAACAAGTCCACACCGCCCCTTGGAGCATCCCACCCAGACCCATCCCCCTATAACCCACACACCCTGAACACTACGGGCAATTTAACATGGCCAATCCACCTGGCCTGCACATCTTTGGACTGTGGGAGGAAAACGGAGCACCCAGAGGAAGCCTGGACAGACACGGGGAGAACGTACAAACTCTGCACAGTCACCCGAGGCTGGAATCGAACCCACAGTCCCAGGTGCAGTGAGGCTGCATTGCTAACCACTAAGCCATTGTGCTGCTCCAATGATTGGAAGTTGTCTGGAAACTTACAATTGGAACGCAGTTTTCCACAGATGGTAGGGCACTACTCCATACAGTGTTAAAGGGATCTCCCTGGTATGGGCTTTGACTCCAACACGATACCTGTTTGAGCCATACTCATGCTATTTCCCATAATCTGGGAATTAGATGTGGATAACGTAGTGTTGAAAGATCCACCAGGTGTTAATTACAGCTTGATGATATGAACAATGATATTCACAGGAACTTCAGTGATTGCCATGTGTGCCATGATTCAAGTGACCCGAGTCAGGATGGGGTTCGAGATCTTTTACTATCAGGTCACATGATACATTGATGATATCACACATATGACTCTTCAAGTTAGACGTACTAACTGTGAGACAACATAATACTCTACACTTTTTCTTGAATGCAGGAATAACCACATGCCACCTTTTACAGTGCTGCAAGGACCAAATGACAGTTTTGAAGATGCTGATCACAAACTAGCTCCATGCTGAAACTCCCTCTCTGTTACTTACCTTCATCGCAGTCTGTTACTCCCCCAAACTGGAAGGTCTCAGTTCAGCCGTCCAGCTTCAAGAGAGACAAGTGAAGATCCCAATGTGTGACCGATAACCCCGTGGGAATATTCAGACACAGAAACAGTGCTGACTCCTGTTTCCTACCACTAATAGGATGAAAACCATCTGTGTGTGTCTTAGGAAGGATTCTGCAGTCTGAATGAATACAGAGACTGTATTGCTCGATCCACGTAGATCCTGGATACCCCTGGTGCTTTAGAATTAGGTTTATTGTCACATGTGCTCAAGTACAGGGATACGTGAGTACAGTGAAAACTGTACAAAATTGACATTTCTGACACCATTTTGGATGCAAAGATACCCAGGCACAAAACTTAAAAATGAAGAAATAAAGTTAAAAGATCAGCATTACAGTCCTTATAAATCCAGGTACAAAGATGTATATGTTCAAGACAAAGAATAATATATTTCTAAAGGTATGACTGACGACAACTGCTCTGACAGGGACCATATGAAACTACATTAAGTTGTGTCACAGCCAAGACCATCCATGGACTCTATTTACATTTCTCGTTGCCAAGGGAAGGCTGCCAGCATCATCCAAGACTCTCTCCCAACCTGGTAGTGCTCTTTTCCAACCTCTTCCTTCAGGCTGTAGATACAGAAGCTTGAACACACGCGCCAACAGGTTCAAGAACATCTTCCTCCATGCTGTTATTAGACTGCTGAATGGAGTCTCTAACTTCAAATAACATTGATCTTGTAATGCTGATCTTCCTTTGTGCACTTCCTGTGCAGCTATAATCTTGTATGCCTCACACTGTCTGAGCACCCCATGATCTCTATGTCCTTGTTGGCTATGATCTGCCTGCATTGCTTGAAAAACAAAAATTTTCACTGTACTTAGGTACATGTGACTGCAGTAAATCAAATCATGTTGTTCTGAATTATCTGTTATACTGTAGCCAGAAAAAGAACTTGCCTTTTGTGAGATTAGATAGCTTATGAGATATGGGGTATTTTTAGCACAATCAAAAGTTCTACCATTGCTTGTATTTTTATTCATGAGGAATTACAATAATGACAATAAACTTTGAGACTTTTTTATGGACCTCTCACTTGTTAAATGTTAAATGAGGATGTTGTTTTTGAATCCCAATGTTACATCGTGAAGGCCCAGACTGATTCCATGAAGAATTATAAACTTAATGATGAGTAACTTCACATTCCTTGAATGTTGAATCCAAAAGCAGACAAATTAATTTTTATTGGTCAAAGGTGATTTCGCTGGAAATTAAGGAATTCAGAAAATGGAAGCGAAACATGAATTTGTCACCTCTCTAATTTAATAATGTGCATTAACGAAGGAGATTAAATTTAAAAAGGTTAATTGTTTGCAAATATTTATTCGTCAAGGAGTGCTAATTTTTTGAAACATGAAGAAAGCTCAACAAAGGTTTTAAATGTTGTTTCTCCTAATTTTGCAAACTGTTTCAACAAATCACACAGAAAATCAGGAAACCTCTTTGCATCTTAATGATCAAACAGTTAGAGGAAGTTGTAGGCTAATTAAATGTCACAGTGCCACTGTGCATGACCATGGAATGTAAATGAATGTAATTAAGACACGTAATTAAAGCTGGGTTTTAATTTTATGAATAGATGAGTGGAGGAAACTAATTATCTATGCAAATGTATGCAAAGTCTTTGAATGATGCTTTAACTTTTGCCCATCCTCCAGGCTAAGTTAGTGAGTTATAAACAGTTTTATTGAAACCTGATGTTCATTTTGGTAGATTGTACTTGTTAATTGCTGTTTGTGAACTTTCCAAGGTAGTAAAGACATTTCCAGACATTGGAGTAAAACTGATGGCACTGTAAAGAAGGTAGTGGCACTATGATAATCCTAATAATTCATAGACTCAAGCTAATGTGCTTGAAACATCGGTTCAATTCTTACCGTACCTTTAATTAGGGAATCAATCTGAAATTGAGAACTTTACTCAATAGTGATGGCGTGACACAATTAGTGAGCATTGTAAACTTTCATCTGGTTCATTAATGTCCTTTTGCAAAAAAAATTTACTGTTCTGCTCTAGAGGTGTAGTAATTTTCATATCTCTGAAGGACCCTGCAACCTACTCAGTTGTACCAACCCATTACTTCATGGATTGCAGCAGTTCAAGAAGGCAACCTTCACAAGGGCAATTAAGGACCGACAATGAGAGGCTGGCTCAACCAGTGAATCCTACATCCTATGAGTGAATTTTAAAAAAAACTACAGTCCAATTTGCAAAGATTCGAGATAAAGCAGTCAAGCTTTGGATTAAACAGTTAAAAAGTTAATTTATTCTAAATTATTACTGAAAGATACTAAGGGATGAAGCAATAAGGCTATTCACAAGAAACTGCAGATACCAAGATTAAAACCAGTACAGATAAGACAAAACGATATATGTAATGTAAGCTCGGTGGTTTGAATCAGCAAGGAACCGTCTCACTCTCACAATCTGTGCTGTTCTTCTGGACTACTTCTCTAAGAAAAGACCAAGCATCCAATTGCTGACACCATCACAGCCCCTGGTCCTGGCTTCACGTGGTTGCTTGGCTTACTTTCTCTTTGTTTTGGCAACAAAGAACATAAATAATGGGTGCCAGCAGAACATCACAGCTACGTATTTGGGGCTTCTTTATTATAAGACTGTAAGACCGGATGATGTAGGATCAGAAGTCAGCCATTTGGCGCAACCAGTCTGTTCCACCATTCAATGAGATTGTGACTGATCTGATAATCTCCAGCTCCACTATCCTGCCCTCATAAAACCCGCAGAAAGGTGGAAGCTCACAGTAAACAGTACAGAAATACAATATTACAAACAAACACATTTAAAAAGCTTAAAATCTGTAAGGCAAGAAAAGTACATCAAATGATACGATTTAGCATTCATACAGTGATAGAGTTTAAAAAATATTGACAAATGAAGAGAATGCTGCACAGAGTCTCTCAGGCTTCACAGTTGTTCAATTTAAAACAGCATTCATAAATACAAAGGTACAAACGTAAAGCAGTGTATAACGAAGCAGTATTGAAATGATGCAGATTTCAAATATCTTTTCAGTAATAAGATTAAACAGTGTATTGGCAAATAGGAAAAAGACATACTGCTTGGTGGGTTCAAGGCCAGCGATGAACCACGGAGGAAAACGAAATTGGACTTCATGGAGGAAAAAGTTCTAAAGATTCAGCATTGCTTCAAAACCCAACACTAGTTGCAGAAGAAGCACGCAGTTGCAAAGTTGCAGAAAAGGAAGATGTCATGCATAAAAATCTTAATATCATACAGCTCTCTTTAGAAAAGATAACTGACGCAAATATAGCGAAAATCGGTGATTCCCAATAATCTAGTTTTCAAAACACTTAACAGCCATCCCTTTAAGTTGAAGCTTGTTACATGTTCTGAGATCATTTTCCTTTTAGACCAGTTGTCAATGATGAAGAAGTAGAATCGATAGCCTAAGATGAGACTACACGGTGCAGGTGGAATAACTGTGAAGAGCGCAAGAATGTTACAAGGTTCACGACAATGCAGTGCACATCAGAGAGATGAAAATGTGTATATTGTTTGCAATCAACCAACTTCACCTTACAGTCTCCGCACATCAATACGGCAATTTCCTTACGAGTCTGGAAGAAGCTTGATTATGGATCAACTAGTCCAGAGGAGCCTTATCATGCTTCAGAATTGTCACTGGGCTACCAATGTAGAACTCCAGGTTAGCATTTAGCAGATATAAGTTCCAACCCAATGGTGGCAGATGGTGAAATTTTGATTAATTAATAATCTGGAATTAAAACGGTCTAATGGTAACCAGGCAACCACTATGCATTTGACATAAAACCCCCATGTGATTCATAGCTGTTTATTAATGAACATTTTTCAACTATCATTGTGTAGTCTGCCCTAAATGTTTAAAAAGCCACACATTATTGATTTTTTGGAACAATTTACTGAAATGGACTGTTCAAATTGTAAACCGGCAAAGTTTGCAACTCAGGAAACAAGTTTTGCATTATGTTGCATTGAGTGATGTATGTTGCTTTCCAGAAGTAGAAGGAGGAAGAATTCGAGATTGAATGGCACCAAGAATCTTTTGAATTAAGGAAATTCTATCTGGCAATAGACAACAGCTGAGCTGTTAGTGTCACAGCGCAGTAAGTGTCAGGAGCAGCAAAGATTGAAAACTTCCAAGTAAAACATTGTCAACCAATCATAGAATGCCCTACAGTGTGGAAGTAGGGTATTGAACCCATCGAGTCCACACCAACCCCTCTGATGATCATCCAGCTCAGACCCAGTTTCCCTATCCTAACCCTCCGTTCCCCATGGCTAATCCACCCTAACCTGCATATACCTGGATGCTACAGGCAATTTCCCATGTCCAATCCATCCTAACCTGCACATCTTTGGCCTATGGGAGGAAACTGGAGCACCCAGAGGAAATCCACGCAGAAATAGTGAGAGCATGCAAACTTCATACAGATGGTTACCCAAGGCTGGAGTCACACTCAGGTTCCCTGGTGCTATGAGACAGCAATGCTATTCACTGAGCCACCATGCCGCCCAAAGGTAAACCAGTGGAAGATTTAATTGAACTTCCTAAATTCATGATTGATCATGAAGAAAATATAATCTGTTGAGCTGATGTACTTACATGTTGCCAGGTATACAGACTCAGTTAACAAGTGGTTGTCAGAAATCTCAAAAATGATTAAATATCCCATATCTCATAATAAAATCTACAATTATACAAGATTGTCAAGTCTGGAAAACACTTCTGTCATCGTTCAAGGTGGATCAGGAGCTAAACCTCAGCCAAATTTGAGGAAGAGGTGAATATTGAGAAGTAGAATGAGCAACCCAATCCACTTGAGCTCATTTAGGAATACTTCACTGATCATCTTCAGGTCACAGAAAAATCAATGCCAATGACAGAAATAGTGTTGAATGACCATATACTTTCAGTAACACTACTGAGTGTCTGGAAAGCTTTACTTTACTCAGCAAACATACAAAGGGGTGACTGCAGAAATCTAGCCTGATTGATAGGCCAAATGAGAAAGCTGCATATAATGCCACCGGCCCAAACCAATGCCCAGAAATCTAAGTCATGGCCAAGAAGAAAAACTACCTGGTTCAAGCATCCAGGATGTTGCAAAAAGAGGAACTACCTCTTCTAATTAGAAAGCGGCTTCCTCTTCCAGAAATCTAGGACATAACATAGACATAGAACATAGAACATTACAGCACAGTACAGGCCCTTCGGCCTTCGATGTTGTGCCGACCTGTCATACCGATCTCAAGCCCATCTAACCTACACTATTCCATGTACGTCCATATGCTTATCCAATGACTACTTAAATGTACCTAAAGTTGGCGAATCTATTACCGTTGCAGACAAAGCGTTCCATTCCCTTACTAGTGTCTGAGTAAAGAAACTACCTCTGACATCTGTTCTATATCTTTCACCCCTCAATTTAAAGCTATGCCCCCTTGTGCTCGCCATCACCATCCTAGGAAAAAGGCTCTCCCTATCCACCCTATCTAACCCTCTGATTATTTTATATGTTTCAATTAAGTCACCTCTCAACCTTCTTCTCTCTAATAAAAACAGCCTCAAGTCCCTCAGCCTTTCTTCGTAAGACCTTCCCTCCATACCAGGCAACATCCTAGTAAATCTCCTCTGCACCCTTTCCAAAGCTTCCACATCCTTCTTATAATGCGGTGACCAGAACTGTACACAATACTCCAAGTGCGGCCGCACCAGAGTTTTGTACAGCTTCACCATAACCTCTTGGTTCCGGAACTCGATCCCTTTGTTAATAAAAGCTAAAACACTGTATGCCTTCTTAACAGCCCTGTCAACCTGGGTGGCAACTTTTAAGGATCTGTGTACATGGGCACTGAGATCTCTCTGTTCATCCACACTACTAAGAATCTTACCATTAGCCCTGTACTTTGCCTTCCGGTTACTCCTACCAAAGTGCATCACCTCACACTTGTCTGCATTAAACTCCATTTGCCACCTCTCAGCCCAGCTCTGCAGCTTATCTATGTCTCTCTGCAACCTACAGCATCCTTCGTCACCATCCACAACTCCACCGACCTTAGTGTCGTCTGCAAATTTACTAACCCATCCTTCTACGCCCTCATCCAGGTCATTTATAAAAATGACAAACAGCAGTGAACCCAACAGTGACCCTTGCAGTACACCACTAGTAACTGGTCTCCAGGATGAACATTTCCCATCAACTACCACCCTCTGTCTTCTTTCAGCAAGCCAATTTCCGATCCAAACTGCTATATCTCCCACAATTCCATTCATCCGCATTTTGTACAATAGCCTATTGTGGGGAACCTTATCGAACACCTTGCTGAAATCCATATACACCACATCTACCGGTTTACTCTCATCTACCTGTTTGATCACCTTCTCAAAGACATTGCAAGAAAAACAAAACCCTTATTCCAACAGAATACCAGCAGCTCTCTGATGAAGGGTCTAGGCCCAAAACGTCAGCTTTTGTGCTCCTGAGATGCTGCTTGGCCTGCTGTGTTCATCTAGCCTCACATTTTATTATCTTGGATTCTCCAGCATCTGCAGTTCCCACTATCTCTCTCCCCTTATTCCAACAGAGCGGCTTTCTTTCAAGAAGGGGTTTGAGGCACCTCCAGATAAGGCAATGGATCAATAACAGTATCCATAAAGAAGAAATTTGTCGCAAACAATGTCTTAGAACTAACAGATCCTCCAGTAGAGAAATGGCCCACAGCTCAGAACCAGGGTCTAGGGACCTCAGGTAAAAGTCTTACCCTTCAAACCCAAAGAGATTGTGCCCTAGAAGCAATATGAAACATCCAGACTGTCTGCATTTGTGAAGTCAGAGACTTGAGGAGCAGATGTGATAGTAATAAATATAACGCAGGCATATTCATTATTTCATACTGTGTTGACAGTGGGAGAATAACCTTGCAGGGAGATGTGCAATTAAATGATTCTGGAGGTTTTAATGTTCATGTTACATGGGTTCCAATCATTCTACTGCTGCCGCACACAATCTGTGGATGGAGGCAAGGAATTCTAGTCTCACTTCCAGAAGGAGTAGATGAATCCAAACCACACCTGAGGTCAATGTAATCTTAAAAAATAAGCCTTTTTGTTATCTAGGAACAATGACTCTGGTAGATACTCCACAGTAGGATGATCCTCTTCCACTAAATTACCAGAGAGCAAAACAATTAGCACATAAGCCACACTGGATCAGCTGGACGAGTTCCACCTTCTACAGTGAATGCTTGACAACACAAATCTTCACAAGTCATAAAATATCCTGCCGTACATAGGGGTGGTCGACACACAGTCGTGTGCTTTGGACTGGTTTGGATTTGTGCATCAGCAGTCCATACAAACATTACAGAAATTCCGCCAGCAATTCCTCCACTGCATTCTCCAGGTTCAATGAGAAGACTTATGAACAAATGCTGGTGTCCTACTTGAAGCCAACTCCACAAATGTTCAGGCAAATTGTCATAAACACAACCTTCCACATAGCGGGACAGTGTCTTGGATAGCCGATAACTCTCGTCTCCCAACATGGGGCTGTTCTCTCTCTATCTTCAAAGGGCCAGCTTTTCAGAGGAGGGCAAAGAAAAAATGCTTCAGTCTCACTCTAAGTGCAGCAGGATTGATATTAGAGACTGGGAGGAGCTTGCTACCAGGTGTCCAGAAGGGCAACATCTTGGCCATGAAGCTGCATTGTGCCTTGAGTCACAATGTCCTAATAATGAAACAGAGCAGAGATACAGAAAGGAAGAATAGAGTGCACATCCCTGCACTAGGAACTCCATGAGCCTCACAAACACTGGTCCCGTCATTCCATGGGCCTGTGGGTCGAGAATTGGCCTGTTAAGTCACAATGGCAGAAGGTCATGCCCCAGAGTTAATGTTGTTCAAGTCAAAAAAAAATCACTAAGCTAACTTAACAAATGATGAGCATGGATGCAAAAATATTCTTTGTAAGCCTATCGATCCAAAGAAAGAACAAAGAACAAAGAAACCTACAGCACAGGAACAGGCCCTTCGGCCCTCCAAGCCTGCGCCGATCAAGATCCTCTGTCTAACCTGTCATCTATTTTCTAATGGTCTGTGTCCATTTGCTCCCTGCCCATCCATGTACCTGTCCAAATATATCTTAAAAGACGCTAACATGTCTGCGTCTACCACCTTCACTGGCAACACGTTCCAGGTGTCCACCACCCTCTGTGTAAAGAACTTTCCATGCATATCTCCCTTAAACTTTCATCCTCTCACTTTGAACTCATGACCCCAAGTAATTGAGTCCCCCACTCTGGGATAAAGCTTTTTGCTATCCACCCTGCCTATATCCCTCATGATTTTGTAGACCTCAATCAGGTCCCCCCTCAATCTTCGTCTTTCTAATGAAAATAATCCTAATCTATTCAACTTCTCTTCATAGCTAGCACTCTCCATACCAGGCAACATCCTGGTGAACCTCCTCTGCACCCTCACCAAAGCATCCACATCCTTTTGGTAATGTGGCGACCAGAACTGTACACAGTACTCCAAATGTGGCCGAACTAAAGTCCTATACAACTGCAACATGACCTGCCAACTCTTGTACTCAATACCCCGCCCAATGAAGGAAAGCATACCATATGCCATCTTGACCACCCTATTGACCTGCGTTGTCACCTTCAGGGAACAATGGACCTGAACACCCAGATCTCTCTGTTCATCAATTTTCCCTAGGACTTTTCCATTTACTGTATAGTTCGCCCTTGAATTTGATCTTCCAAAATGTATCACCTCGCATTTGTCTGGATTGAACTCCATCTACCATTTATCTGCCCAACTCTCCAGTCTATCTATATTCTGCTGTAATTTCTGACAGTCCCCTTCACTATCAGCTACTCCACCAATCTTAGTATCATCAGCAAACTTGCTGATCAGGCCACGTACACCTTCCTCCAAATCATTTACACATATCACAAACAACAGTGGTCCCAGCACAGATCCCTGTGGAACACCACAGGTCACAGGTCTCCAATTTGAGAAATTCCCTTCTACTACTACCCTCTGTCTCCTGTTGCCCAGCAGTTTTTTATCCATCTAGCTAGCACACCCTGGACCCCATGTGACTTCACTTTCTCCATCAGCCTGCCATGGGGAACCTTATCAAATGCCTTACTGAAGTCCATGTCTATGACATCTACAGCCTTTCCCTCATCAACCAACTTTGTCATGTCCTCAAAAAATTCTATTAAGTTGGTAAGACATGACCTTCCCTGCACACAACCATGTTGTCTATCACAGATAAGCCCTTTTTCTTCCAAATGGGAATAGATCCTATCCCTCAGTATCTTCTCCAGTAGCTTCCCTACCACTGACGTCAGGCTCACTGGTTGATAATTACCTGGATTATCCTTGCTGCCCTTTTTAAACAAGGGGACAACATTAGCAAGTCTCCAGTCCTTCGGGACCTCACCCGTGTCTAAGGACACTGCAAAGATATCTGTTAGGGCCCCGGCTATTTCCCCTCTCGCTTCCCTCAGCAACCTGGGATAGATCCCATCTGGTCCTGGGGACTTGTCCACCTTATATGTCTTTTAGGATACCTAACACTTCTTCCTTCCTTATGTCAACTTGACCTAGACTAAGCAAACATCTATCCCTAACCTCAACATCCGTCATGTCCCTCTCCCTGGTGAATACCAATGCAATGTACTCGTTAAGAATGTCACCCATTTTCTCAGACTCAGCACATAACTTTCCTTCTTTGTCCTTAAGTGGGCCAATCCTTTCTCTAGTTACCCTCTTGCTCTTATATATGAATAAAAGGCTTTGGGATTTTCCTCAACCATGTTTGCCAGCAATATCTCATGTCCTCTCTTAGCCCTCTTAATCCCATTTTTCAGATTCGCTCTACATTCCAGAAATTCTTGCAAAGCTTCGTCTGTCTTCAGTCACCTAGACCTCATGTATGCTTCCTTTTTTCTCTTGGCTAGTCTCACAATTTCACCTGTCATCCATGGCTCCCTAATCTTGCCTTTTCTCTTCCTCATTTTCACAGGAACATGTCTCTCCTGCATGCTAATCAACCTCTCCTTAAAAGCCTCCCACATATCAAATGTGGATTTACCTTCAAACAGTTTCTCCCAATCTACACTCCTCAGATCCTGCCAAATCTTGGTATAGTCGGCCTTCCCCCAGTTTAGTACTCTTCCTTTAGGACCACTCCTATCCTTGTCCATGAGTATTGTAAAACTTACGGAATTGTGGTCGCTATTACCAAAGTCGTCCCCTACTGTAATATCAACCACCTGGTCGGGTTCATTCCCCAGCACCAGGTCCAGTATGGCCCTTTCCCGAGTTGGACTACATACATACTGCTCTAGAAAACCCTCCTGGACACACCTTACAAATT